>NC_072406.2:18755000-20005000 GCF_028858775.2 Pan troglodytes | reverse complement strand
TGAAGATAAATTATTCCTGCTCTTAACATTAGTCTTTTGAATCTGATCAGATGATGAATTATGCTTGCTTAGAAGATTAGTCTGCTCAAGGCTACCATTTATACACACTTTGCCTTTTTGCTTTAGATATTTTCAAGACAGCTAAATAAACCGTTAGTTTAAGAAAATAAGCTGCCTGTGCGAAAGTCACTGACAGGTGTTGTCGGAGACGTATGATCTTGTGTTTTTGCTTGGCTATTAATGTCCTTGTGGCTTATGGCAGCCCTGGGTATAATTCTTCTGCAGGTGGCAGAAATTCCAGTATGTGGAGCTCACTTAATGCTCTTACGGTACCACTGATCTTCATCATTGCCTGGGGCCTGCAATCTCTCAGACCCCTCAGTGACTCCTTCTGGACGATTGAGATCATCTTGGTAAATACGAGGGAGGATTGCGGTTAAATTCCTCAGTCCGGTCAAATGACATCTATGTGAACGAACCAGATTACTATAGGAAGCAAGCTGCTGAAGAGACAAAGATGTCCAGTGGAAGGGTCTTAGAGCTTTGGAGTGGGTCTTTGCATGCTTCCTCCTGCAGCAAATTCAACTGAACATTCATTGAATGAATGTCTTCATGCCCTGTGTGTAGGTAGAGAAAGTCTGAGGCAGGACACAGTGGGGCAACAGATCTGTGTACAAGCGACACCTCGCTCTGGGGAGTGTGTGTCTGTAAATGGGGTGTGTGTGTGTGTGTGTGTGTGTGTGTTTCCCTTTATGGAAAACTGTGCTGTCGTTGGCATATCTGTCTTGAGCATCTTCTCACTCATCCTAATGGTGAAATGCCAGACCTTGGCAGGGAGCTGAGGGAGCCTTGTCTTTTAGTAGAGATCCCTTTGCTTAGTGCTCAGATGAAGTCTCAGCATCACTTAGGGAGGACCTGGCCCTGCCTGGGGTGGAGAGTGACTTGCCCTCCCAGCAAGGGGCAATAAGCTTGGGAAGCAATTCCCGCAGCAACCCACCTGTTCCAGCTCTTTCTACCCACCAGGGTAGGTATGTGAGTTTCAGAGTAGCCAGAGTGCCCTTAGCCAAAAGCTCTTGTATTTGTATTGTTGTTTTTTGTTGTTGTTGTTTAGAGAGTCTCCTGCTGTGTTGCCCAGGCTGGAGGGCGGTGGTATGATCACAGCTCACTGCAACCTCAAACTCCTGGGCTCAGATGATCCTCCCACCTCAGCCTCTGAGTAGCTGGCATCACAGGTTTGCACCACCATGCCCAGCTAATTTTTAAATTTTTTGTAGAGACCGTATCTCGCTGTGTTACCCAGACTTGTCTCAAACTCCTGGTCTCAAGCGATCCTCCAGCCTCAGCCTTCCAAAGTGCTGGAATTATAGGCGTGAGCCACTGTGCCCAGCTACAAAAAGATTTTAGTAACACAAAGATTAGACAGTCATCAAGCCGGGCTGGTATCTCTACCAACAATCCCTTGAATTGAATGAAACAAGAGCATCCTGTTGTCATGTTTGGCCCCGGACTGGAGCCTGCTGTGACGCATCTGTGTACCCCAGTGCACACTGCCCCTTCTCTAACCTGCCTTTCTTTTCCTGCAGGATATTGACGGCCAAGCACTCCTGCTTCTGACCCTTCCGACGGTGCAGGAGTGCATGGAACTGAAGCTGGGGCCCGCCATCAAGTTATGCCACCAGATCGAGAGAGTCAAAGTGGCTTTCTACGCCCAGTACGCCAACTGAGTCTGCCCTCGGGAGGTGGCCCATTATTGCTGGGATGCGGTGTTGGTAAAGGTTTCCAGGACTGAAACTTTCATTTTCCGGGATATGTTAAATGGTACAGCCACTAAGTATCACCAGAAAACCAGAAGCCCAGGATCTTCTGCCTCCGCCAGCCTGTGAGCTGTTTCCATGTTTTCAAAGCACAGCAGCAGTCGCTTCTGGGGAGTGCCAGTTAAAGTCATGCATCAGACGCTGCCGGACGTGGGCCTGCTTCTTGGCTCACCCACGTTTTGCCTTTCTCCTGCCCCAAATCAGGCAGCTCCCTTGGAGCAGGGTTTCCTAAGATGAGGACTGCATTCTTTGAAAACAAAGAATGTCGCCAAGGAAGAAACCTCACGCCATGCTGTAGTGTTTCCTGTAATCACACGAGCACATTTATATATGCAGTTTCCTACGGATAGGCGTGTGACCCTGGTTGAGTGGCACCTGCAGTTTCATCTTGGTGGCAACTCCTTTGCAATGCAGCTGGCAGCGACATCCTTATAAAAACGTGCTAAAGCTCTGTCCTCTGTTAGAGGTGCCTTTTAGGAATACGGGGAGTGAAGGAAGGCCAGCAGGCATCTCCATGCAACTAGATGGTTTGTTTGTTTGTTTGTTTTGTTGTGTTTTTTGAGACAGGGTCTTGCTCTATCGCCCAGGTTGGAATGCAGTGGCGCAATCTCAGCTCACTGCAACCTCTGTCTCCCAGGTTCAAGTGATTCTCCTGCCTCAGCCTCCCAAGTAGCTGGGATTACAGGCGCCCACCACCATGCCTGGCTAATTTTTGTATTTTTGGTAGAGACAGGGTTTCACCATGTTGGTCAGGCTAGTCTTGAACTCCCAACCTCAAGTGATCTGCCCGCCTCGGCCTCCCAATGTGCTGGGATTACAGGTGTGAGCCACTACGCCCCGGCCCAACTGGATGGTTTTTGATTGAAACCTAGAACATCTGTAGAGACAAACTCTACCCAGTCTTTTCTAGACCCTCAACTAACTCCAGTGTTGTTGTTTAATCGTAGCCGGATCAGGGAGTGAGTCTTTTAGGCAAATGTTGGATTATATATCAAAGGAAAAGCTTAGTTTCAGAGAGGGGAAGGGAAAGAGATGTGAGGGAAGCATTTCATGAACCAGCTACATCCCCCTTAGAAGGATCACTGCAGCAGGTCGCTGAGCAGGAGTCCCTCTGAGCGTCCCTTCTGTCTCGTTCTGCCCCAGCTGGCGGCATATGAACCAGGCACGATGCAGCATGAGCAGTGAATCTGGAGTCAGCCACTTGGCACCCTGGTTTCGCTGAGAACAAACTCTGAGATCTTGGGTGACTTCTCATCACTCTGGACCTCCATTCCTGTGAAGCGACAGGTGTGGACACTGAGGGTGCGGTGGTGAGCACACTGTCTCCCGCTGGCGTTCATCCCGCTCGTGCTGGAAAGAAAGATCCAGATCGTACAAAAATGAGAAAAAGAAAGAATAAGAAGGGTCTGGTCCCAGTTCTGACTCGGCCATTCTTACAGCTCTTTCTGGCTTTGAGTTTGCTTGTGGAATTTCTTGGGCAGTTGTGTTAAATCCGCCAGGTCACGTGCAGACAAAGCTGTGGCTGCGAGAGTTGGCTGGCCTCTTGGACCAGAAGCCATCTCCATATCCTCATGAGCGATTCCATATCTCCACTCAGACCTTGTGGACTACAGTGTTCTGCTGTGGTGGCTGCCAAGATGCCTTTTTAAACTTATGCAAGGAAACCAAACCCTCCCACAGTTCCCGAGCGGACACTGGAAGCAGAGGCTTCTCACCCTTCCTGCTTTTTCACCACAGTTACCTTGAGCTCGTCCCTTGGACTAGAGTCTCCACAGTTCCAGTAAAATTCTGCAGTGGGCTGATAAGCTGCTTGCATTTCTGTGACATTTCCAGACATGATTCTCAGTGGGATTTTGGAAACTTTGATTGCTCAAGCTCACCCTTCTTAACATTCTGTAATGGTTACAGATGAGAATGGAAAACACATATTTTATGGATGAGGCGTTCTGGTCTCCCCTGCAGTCGATTTCTAGAATCAAGTTTTAGAGTTTGGCTGATGCATCTGCCTGGGGACCTCAGATGGGAGGAGTGTGTCAGTTGTACACCGACAGAAATGTCTCTGGGATCCGTGGCTGGCTTGCCCCGGGCATCTCTCCTTTAAGCTCAAGTTTTGAACTCTCTGCGGATTTCCACCCCTGCCTTCTCAGCCACATGCTTTTGGCCTTAAACACTCAGTCTCGTGGAGTTAAACTCTGTCAAACGATTGGAAAGGGCATCCATTTCCAGATCTTTGGCATTTTCCCCGCGCTGACTCTTTGATGATCCTTCACTGTGGCCTTTTCAAGCTCAGCTGTTTCTGTTGTATTTGAGACGAGGGTGAGGGAATGTGGTGGCCACAACCGAACAGGGACTTGCAGCACAAATGTCACTTCTGTCTCCCTTTTCAGTGGTGGCACGGAGGAGGAGGTGCCGCGTTGGAGGGAGGAGATCCCCCAGGAGCTCTCTGGAGCCCATCTAGGAAGCTGGAGTGTGTGGCCCGCCAGGAGCTCAGGAAGGATACAGCCACTGTCGCAGGGGAAAGTGTTTGCTTCCCATGGAGCCAAGCGCCCAAGACTCTCCGTATCCTTCACCCTGACAGTTTAACTTCAGTGTTTCTCTGTGCAGTTGCGGTCACCATGGGTGAGCACTGTCTGTGCACGTGCCAGGGAGGAGATGGCTGGGACCACTGCACAGGAGGGCGCAGCCTGGCGTCGCCATGAAAGTTGTCTCTATGCCATCTCTCCGGTCCTTGAGGAGAGCCCAGAAAGATTTTAGGACCCAGGAGGTGCTTTTCCTCCAGCTGTTGCCAGTGTCCTTCTGAGCTTGGATTCTCCGGGGATTTCCGTCGTGGTGGATGGACTTCACATCAGCAGCAATTCTGGTACAGAATTGTAATGTGTTTTCATTTCTCTGTAGGATTCACCTCTCACCAGCGTCTGTCTTAAAGGTAGGGCCAATTTCATGGAGCATTTTTCTGTGTGTGTCCTTGTTGCTTTTGGCAGAAAAAGTGGATTTGACATGTGTGCCCCGATGCCACCATAGCCCCTAGGCCAACAATGTCATGGTCTAAACACTAAAAAGTGATGCCCCGCATTCCTTCCCTGGGTGGTACCGTTTCTTCTCCGTCTCTCTTTGATGATTCTTTGGGACCAAAGTCCTCTCCTTAGTGCGCCTACTTCCTGTGGGCATCACGCCACTTGGAACTTATTGGAACTGGCCCGGGAGACTCTGCAGTCTGCGCCGTTTGAAAACCCTGAGAAAGAGATGCCACCTCAACTTGAATCATGACAGCCCATCGCTCAGTCTCACCCTAAACTCACGGAGCTTGTTTCAGCTCCTCACTTCTTGACTGCATTTGTACTATGTTGAAAAAATATCCTGTCCACAAAGACACAAGCCTAACAACCTAGAAAAACAACAGGGTACTACTGGCATTACAGAACTTCTTTGCCTTTCAAAACAAAAGCAAAACACAGTGAACTTCACCACAGAGCTGCACAGCGTGGGGAACTCATCCATCACTTTCAAAATTAGAGTCATTTGATCCAAGTTGGAGTCAGACACAGTATTTGAGCTGCACGGCTTCTGGGTTCTCCCACCTTATTTGATCATATTCGAAAGATTATTTCCTGTGTTTGCTTTGATTTGTTCCTCAGTACATTAAAATGATCCACACCTTGAACACTGCCCCTGTGACCTTTACTGCCCTCTCTAGAAGGTTGATTTTGATCAGCCTTTTGAAGATGGGTGTCGTTTCCCTAACTTATCTCACAGAATTTTGAGTGTTGTATTTGGCAAGTTCTGAGATTTGCCTTCTATCTTATGCCAAACACCCCTTTCTAAGAGCTGTCCCCGCCTAGTTTTAGAAGTACTAGGGGTTTTCATACTTATTTTATAGAACACCCATTTATATTTATTTCTGTATATAGAACTGAAAAAACAGTAGTGTTAAAAATCTTTGTTGTGGTTTGAGCATCTTTGCTGCTTTTGGATTGAGATGGCGAATCAAGGCTTCACTTCCTCTCTGTTCTGTCTTTAGAAAGCTGTGATCGTGCGTGCAATTATTTGAAAGGCAACATAGTCAATTAAGAAACCTGTAGTTGTTAAGGAAGAAATTGTTGGCAAGATATCCATACTGCCCATATCTCGTTGGTGCAATAATTAAATAGCAAAGGAAATCTGTATTGGCAACTATTATAATTCAATAATTCTTTTGTTTACTGCCCTTTTCTGTTCAAGAGTTTTCTGGAAATTACTCCCATTCACATGGTTGAATTCTTAAGTTGACCAGTTCTCATAGCTCTATCACTAGAATGGTTTGCAGATACCCGAAACATACTATGATAAAATCAAATTGTGCTACTTTTGACCCATGTAATTTACCTAAAAGTTGTAATTGCTGACAGAGTACTGCCTTGAATTTTGGTTTAAAACCTCTCTAGTTTCAATGATAAATAACAACTCAAATAATTCCATATTGTTTGAGGAAGAGGCCATAATCCTTCTGAATTGTTTGCACTAAGTAATGGGATTTATGGCCCAGTAAGTATGATGGTCGTGTCGCCTAACCAACGCAGAGCAGTGCTTTTTGTGTGGCTGAAGAGATGTGCTGATGAAAAAAGGAAAATTCTAGGACAATCGTTGGCTAAAAATCACCTTAGGATGAAAAATTTGAGGCAAATTTTTTTAAATGACAGAAAAAGATAATCATCTCACTTGCTTGAAACAGGAGCCAGCATGATCTCTGGAAGCATCAACTATCCCTCGTGGTGAATGTTGAAAGCCCTTTCACTGTTTTGCATTCTAGTTTGAATAGTTTGTATTGAAATTGGATTCCTATCTTGTGTATGTTTTTGGTGCGTAAAAGGGAAAAATTGGTGTCATTACTTTTGAAATTTGCAGGACGAAGGGCATGCTTTTGGTTTGCTGTAAGATTGTATTCTGTATATATGTTTTCATGTAAATAAATGAAAATCTATATCAGAGTTATATTTTAATTTTTATTCTAAATGAAAAAAACCCTTTTTACTTGAAAAAAATTGTAAGCCACATTGTTAATAAAGTAAAAATAAATTCTGTGGTGGTGTTTGGGTCTTTGTGTTGAAGGTCATTCAATATTATCTTTAGCGTCTGCATTAGTTATTTTGTTCTGAATTTTTTGTTTTGTTTTTGCCACACACTAAAGCCTTATTTCCAGGTTGTTAACGACCACGGCTCTCAAAGTCCTGTGTGACCTCTCAGAGTCACCTCCTAGCTCCAGAATGGAACTTTCTGGTCGAGGAACTTGTGTTTATTCTTTTTAGTTGTTAAAACATTCTCGTGTATCCTCACACAACCACCTCTAGCCCTCCCACTTTCAATCATTTCCGTTATTCTGGGATTTCCTGATGCCTTAGTAGAAAGACTGCTTTATTACTATGAGAGCAATAATTAAATAACCACATTTACATTTATCATTTTTCTTTAAGTGTCACACATAGGTTTTAGGCAATGAAGTTGGGATAGGAAGACAGACCTTTGCCGTCCTACCCCATCTCTCGGATCTCTCGCAGGCAGAACCTGTCCCCTTCCTCTGTCACCACAGGTTCAGGTAGCGTCTCCTAGGGACAGGGTTAAGGGAGAAGAGGAGAAAAAGCACTGAGGTAACAGAGGTGGAGGAGTGTTGAACAATTTCTCTTTTTCATACATCCCAGATGATTTCAAGTATCTTGCTTCACCTTATTTTTTACTTTATTGCTTTCTTTTTAGAGACAGGCTCTCTCTCTGTCACCCCAGAGTGCAGTGGTGCAGTCATTTACTTCTCTTTAAATACTATTTTTGCTCTGATGGCAATCACATTCTACATATAGAAATTTTTCTTTTGTTTTAATTATGGAAACTTTTTTTTTGAGACAGGGTCTCACTGTCACCCAGGCTAGAGTACAGTGGCATGATCACGGCTCTCTGGAGCCTCAAACGCCTGGGCTTAGGTGATCCTCCCACCTTAGCCTCCTGAGTAGCTGGGACCACAGGCATGCCACCACATCTGGCTAGGAAACTTTTTTTAATAGGAAAAATGAGGCCTAAAAGGGCAAAATGGGAAACATATTGTTCATTTCCTCAAAATACACCGGAAGCAAGTAGATAAAGGGTGAAATGGCTGAGTAAATAGGATGGTTATATTTCAATTTTGCACTTGAAGATCTTTGAGAAGAGAAAGACCAAAGATATAAGAGAGTGGAAGCTGAACTCTGTTCTGCACCTCTAAATTGAATGAATCAAGGCAAGAAAGAAAATCTGTATTTCTTTTCATGTTGCCACCAAAAACCTATTTTTAATTCTTCTGCTCTTTAGTAAGGCTGTTTCCTCAGTTCACTAGAAGTTACTTCCCCTTTGTCTTGGGGTTTGTGCTGTGACTATTTTACGTCTGTGAAAGAGCATGATGCTTACTGGAGTTTCAAGGACTGTGTTTAAAGAAATGCCGTTTATGTCAACGTGACCTTGGGTGATTCCATGTGAAGACTGGACATATTATCAGTTTGGTGAAAATACAACATCAAAATAATAGATGGGATGCAAAGGTTTACTTGGGGATAGTTTCATCAAGAGGTTTTTGTGTTGTCAGCCCAAGCCTGGGTTATAACACATTCCATTTAATGCAGTTCATTTGTTGTGTCAAAGTATGTTGTTTTGTGTTCTCTATAACTAATATGTCTAAATGGTGCATCATAGTAATAAGTAAAAAGGAAACTCTTCCTTTGTTATTCTGAAGTCCGATCAACACACAGTGACCACTACCACCACGTCTTCCCACCAACCCCAAAATTTCTTTTATCATAGGTATTGCCATCTTTTGCGTAGAATTTTTGGAATAGGAGATGTACATTGGCTAGGAGAAAGAGTACAAATGTTGCACTTTTTACTAGGTTCAAATACTCATTCTACTACTTGCAAGGTATGTTGTACAAAGCCTCAGTTTTCTTTTCTGTAAGAGGTGGATAGTGCTACTCCTACATGGTTGGTAGGAGGATTGGATGTTAGATAAACATTGTGTGATTCTAGGCAGAGTTAGCATGAGGTAGTGAACCAGATTCCCAGCATCACTGGGCACCAACTCCTGGGCCTTTGAGCACTTGCTCATTGGAACATCCTGGCTGCCACTACCATTGTCTCCTTCACATCCACCTTGGCAGAAACTTCAGCCACTAGTCCCAATCCACTTAAGTCATTGAGAGTTTGGGCCCTACCCGCCAAACCTAGATTCAAATGAAGTACACACCATGGTGTGCAGGATTTGGCTTCCCCAACAGTCAACCAGAAGGGCTGCGTGACACCACTCTCAGGTAAAGCAGAATTTGTGTCCCAGGGCACCAGCTTGGATCAGTGAGAGATGGGAGGGAGCTAGCAGCAGTGTCCTTTCCCTTTCCCTGGATGATCTATTCTGAAAAATGGTAGTTTTGTTTAGCCTGACTAGAAACCTTGAGAGAGAAACCTTAAGCTGAGGCCAACTCTATAACTTACCACCTGGTATTTGCTTTCCAGCCCTACCTGCCTCAATGTCTATTTTCCCTTATTCCTGCTGCCTCGATGTTTCATTCCACAATAAAATATTAGCACATATGCTTTGCCTCAGACTTTGTTATCTTTGAAGCCCAGATAAGATAATTTGTGCAAGAAGCTTATAAAACAGCTTCTCAGCTAGGAGTTTGGAGTCAGATTGCCACCTCTGTGAAAGCAGTAGGGACCCTTTTGCTCTTGGTAAGTAGGGGATAATAATCCTGACACTCTGGCATCATAGTCACTAAAGCTTTTGCTTCTGGTTGAGTGCACAGCAGGTGGAAGGCATGGGTGTGGGAGATTAAGTGGCCACTGCTTATAGTAGGGGCAATGATATTAATGAAGACATCTCTATGGTTTTTGCTTTTATTCTCTTGTTTAAGAAAATGTATCTATTCCTAGGACATAGATATATTCTCCTTTATTTTCTTTTAAAAGTTTATGTTTTGTTTTCCCCAAACTCTCTAGAATTTTCTTTGTGGTGGTACTACCAGTATTATCCAAAGTGTTTCAAGTGCAGTGGGTCACCCGTGTAATCTCAGCACTTTGGGAGGCCAAGGCAGGAGCATCACTTGAGCCCAGGCATTTGAGACTACAGTGAGACCACATCTCTACCAAAAAAAAAAAAAAAAAAGGAAATAATTAGCTGGGAATGTTGATGCTTGCCTGTGGTCCCAGCTACTTGGGAAGTTGAGGTGAGAAGATCACTTGAGCCCAGGAGTTAGAGGCTGCAGTGAGCCAAGATGGCACTACTGCATTCCAGCCTGGGCGACATAGACTCTACCTCTAAACACACACACACACACACACACACACACACACACACACACACACACACACACACACACACACAAAGTGTTAGCGCTAGCTTCCACTCCTGGCATAGGAAATTCATCCCTGCTCTGCACCTTGACAACGTGCAGTGGTGTTTTTCATGATTGCTAATCTGGCAAGTGTGGAATGATGTGGAATGCACATGTGGGCCAGTGAAATTGCCCTATTCTATTCTAATTGCCCAGGGTCTATCCTTTCCCCATTGACTGGCCATCCCACGTGTCATATTTCAAGTTTACATTCAAGTGCAGGTCTACGTCAGGTCAATATTTGGTTTCATTGGTGTGTGCGTCTATCCTGATAAATGCTGTCATCACACTATCTAATAATCCCTGTTACTTGGTAAAGGAAATTTTCCTGCCTTATTGTTTCTATTCAAAGTTGTCTTGCTTATTCTTGATATTTTATTCTTCACTATGAATTTAGACTTGTTCAAGTCTAGAGAAAACTTTGTTAGGGTATTGATTGGATTTGTATTAATTAAATTTATAAAAATATGGGGACAATTGACTTCTTTTATACTATTGACTCTTTATGCAGAAGAGGATATAATTTTTAATTTATTCGTGCATTTTACATGTCCTTCAATGAGGATATGTTTTTCTCTGTAAAAGTCTTGCATGTATTTTGTTAAATGTTTTCTAAATGCTTTATAATTTTTTACTATCTTTTTTTCTGTTATGTTTTGTTCATTATTACTGAGACTCTACTTTTTTTAATATTCTAATCTATACAGCAACTTCAGTGAACTCAACTGAAAGGGAATTTCAGTTCTGAATTTTTTGGGTTTTTCTTAGCATGAGATGGTTTGTGTGTTCTTGGAATTTTGGTTTGTGAGTGGGAGATTTTTGTTTTGTTTTCGATTTATTTCTCCTTCTCTCTCTTGTTTATTGAATTGCTGGTTTTACATTTGCTTCTGTTCATCTCATAGGCTGAATAAATAGAATCAGATCTTTTTTTTTTTTTTTTTTGGACATGATTGAAATTTGCTTTAAACATTTCCTTGCGGGAGATGACACCACACTTCTACTCAATGAAGAAAAACATTTTTACAGTCCAGAGGTCTTTTATTTTTTTAACACCCATTATGCCATGAATTCATAGAGAAGAGGTTCAGGCAGCTCAAGCTCCTTCCTGTTAGTTCTCACAAAGTGGGCTTCTCTGGGTGGAACAAGCTGGCGCTTCAGCTGAACCCAGCTATCTTTCTCTTGGTTTTAAAAATCTTCATTCATGCTTTCACATGAAGCTGTAGATCATTCATTTCCATTGTTCCCTGGTATCCTGTTGTAGGGATATGCCACAGTTGATTTATCTGTCCAACACACACACACACACACACACACACACACACACACACACACACTCTGCTGTACTTACTGTCATATACTAGTGCTATGCCAGGAAGAGACTGTTGAGCCATTAGTAGTGAGTCATCTATCTTGGAATCCTTGCTTTCATTATACCTTAGCATTGCATATGTGGTCTTTTTCCCTTCATCCAGGTGCCAACATTGTCTGTCCAGCTATACAAGAAGCCCCTTAAGAGATGATTTTTGGTGTCATTGAATCTTTGCTGAGCTCACAATCCTCACTCACAGAATCTCATGTTTTATCTGGTTAGGTGTTCTCATTCCCATGTCAAAAAAGAAGCAACTGAAGCCTGAACAATTTGCACAACTTGCCCAAGATCGCACAGCTCAGTCTCACCCTCAACTGGGTGTTTAGCAAACAGTTATTGACTAGAGCTGGAAGGAACGTGGTCAGTCTCTTCCTCAACTGGGTGTTTAACAACTGGGTGTTTAGCAAACTTATTGATTAGAGCTGGAAAGGACGTGGTCAAAAGCTGGAGATGCATGAATAAAAGGAGAAAAAAGATGCAGATGGAAAGTTCAGATCAAATGGTTTCATCTTAGGAATTCAAGGATTTTTGTCTGGCTAGAAAAGAGAAAATAGATGCAAGAAAATCCTTCTCTTCTCACTTCCTTGATCACCAGGGACAACTGTTTCTACTGCGCTCCCAGCCCCTTGGATTGTGGTGTCATCATGTTAACTCAGTAACCACGTGTGTTGACGCTGGGTATTTCTATCTGGAACCTGTTGCTATTTAGAATGTCAGCTTCTATGACAGGCTAAAGGTCTCCCCCTCCATGCAAGCCACGCAGATCCCATTAGCAGCACTAACCACATTTGAGCGAGAGGCCCCCATGCTCCACTTGGAACAAGGCATCCTTTTATGTAATTTAGCATCTGATGAGAAACAATTGTGGGAGACAAAGTGCTTCTTTTATGGGGACAGGTCCTTATGAAAGATGGAAGAGCAAATGCTTTAGTAGCTCCTCTGGTAGCAATATCACCCCAGAGGGGGATGATGTGTATTTGTTTTAAGAAAAGAACCTTCATGAGTGCAAAGGGGAAAAAATGAGAACAGCCAGTAATGCAGATGAGAAATCTGAATGGTGGTTAAGTCTAATCACTAGCAAAGTGTGACAACTCCAAGTCATTACCTTAAATCAGCATTCTCCAAGACATGTTAGCCACAATGTGCTCCAAATCCAGAGCAGTGGAGCAAAAATATATCCTAGTAAAATAGCTAAAATTTACTGCGTATTCACCTGTGCCAGGCACTACCTGTTTAGGTCTTTATTCAGATAATTCGCCCTCCAGGAATTTCAGTGCCTGCCTTCTACTTCATATCCTTCTTTGCTTTGTTTTCTTTTCCCTTCCTAGCTCTTATCACTTTCAAACATACTATGAGTCGTCCTTATCTCTCTCTTATATATTTTCTCTCTCCCCCACCAGAGTGTAAGCTCGATGAGGGCAGGTATAATTTGGTCTGTGTGTGTGTGTTTTTTTCCTCTTCTGCTCTGTCTTTAGCATCCAGTACAGAGCAGGTGCTCAACTAACATTTGTTGAATGATTGAGTGTGCTAAGATCTATCCATGAGTTATCTTCTTGAATCATCACAACCATTCTTTGAGGTGGGTACTATTTCCCCCACTTATAGCAGAGGAAAATGAGGTTTAGGAAAGTAATTTGTCCATGATCAGAAAGATTGTCAGGGAATCAGGATCAGAACTCAAGTCTCTCCAAGTCCAGAATGTTCTTACTCGCTCCTCTAAGAGTTGTGAGATGGGAGGAAAAGAGCTCACATTAGGATGATAAGCAGATCCTTTTGTGCAGAGGTGTTTTTGCCTAATTTTCAGAATGATCAAACTGTATTGGGAGGCATGTAGCCTCCCAATATATTGTATACTGTATTGGGAGGCATTTAGCCTCCCAATATATTGTATTGGGAATACAATATAGCCTATTTCTAGCCTAAAAATATCACATCAGTTATATCTATCAGTGCTTTTAAAAACAGTATCTCTTAAGCCACTTAGTTTATCTTCTAGCAAGGGTCCTTTGCAGCAAGGTTTGGCAAAAAGGAAGGAGAATGCTATGTGAACTAATATTTATGGAGCAGACACCATGTCCAAAATTCTTAATATTTATTACGTCCAGATTGTTTATATCATCCAGTCCTGACCACAACCCTGTGAAATGTGCAATCTGAGGTATGTTTCCCTCATCCATGTTTACCCCATCCATGTTTACCCAGCACCCCGAGCTTATCTTTATCCACAGTGTTTATTTCACGTTTCTGGCTCCTGACTTATCTTCCTCATGGCACTGTGCATTTCTTGAAGGTAGGCACTGTTGCTTGTTCCTTGTTGAATCTTCAGAATCCAGCCTGTTGCCTGGCTCCCAGCACTTAATAAATGCTTTAAATAGCAAAATGAATGACTTGTTGCATAGTGTCTAATTTGGAAAATGGAGTTCAGCTAATCTTGGAGGTTTTACAATGTAAAGAAATGAGGCCATCACATACATAAAGAACTGGAAAATAATGCAAGCTATGACATAGTCTGATGCTTGATGGTGTGGTGTACCCATTATAAAAAGCGAGGGCTGCAAAGAAGGGAAGGGTGATCATGGGCTGAGGTGAGCCACGGAAAGATTCATTTCTTGACTCACTTATTGAGTACATTCTCAACCTTACAGTGTGTCATTAAATCTCTTGGGTATGGACATTAAAAGGCATGATCCGGCCGCGCCCGGTGGCTCACACCTGTAATCCCAGCACTTTGCGAGGCTGAGATGGACGGATCACAAGGTCAGGAGTTAAAGACCAGCCAGGCCAATATGGTGAAACCCCGTCTCTACTAAAAATACAAAAATTAGCTGGGCACGCCTGTAGTCCCAGCTACTCGGGAGGCTGAGGCAGGAGAATCGCTTTAACCCGGGAGGCAGAGGTTGCAATGAACCCAGATTGTGACACTACACTCTAGCCTGGGCGACAGAGAGAGACTCCATCTCAAAAAAAAAAAAAAAAAAAAAAAGCCATGATCCTTGACCTCAAGCTATGCACACTCTGATGGAAAAGTCCAAGTCTATGCCTTGAGTGCATACCCCGCCCGCCACACCTTCCCTGAAGACTGTTTTTCCTGATAGACGCTTGTCTGTGCCGCACAATCAGGGCAGACAGAACGCAGTGGTTGTTACTTACCCAATCTGATTATTAAAAAATTGGAACCAGGAGACCCAGAGATTATAGCAAGTTGATTTTTTTAAAAATTTATCTCAAACTGGTGCCATTGCAAACCCAAGCCATTTTAGTGCCAAAACCTGGGTAAGCAGAGAAAGCTGGTTAACGGGCAGAGAAAAAGAAAGTGGGCATGTCTTAGGTCAATTTCCCTGGAAGCAGAACCTGAGATGGGGATTCCCTCAGGGGAAACCTGCAGCGTGGTGAGGGAGGTGGGAGAGTGCACACAGGTAGCCGGGCAAAGAGGTGGTTTCTGCTGAGCCTTCAGCCTAGTCTCATGGGGAGCTCCGGGTATGAATGGCACCACAGAGCATCTCTGTGTAAGATTAATTGCACTAACTCTATTTAAAAATAATCTCACAGGGCCAAGCATCGTGGCTTATGTCCATAATCCCAGCACCTGGGAGGCTGAGACAGGAGGATCACTTGAGGCTAGGAGTTCAAGATCAGCTTGGGCAACATTGCAAGACCCCGTCTCTACAAAAAGATCTAAAAATTAACCGGGTTGGGTGGTGCCTGCCTGTAGTCCCAGGCACTTGAGAGGCTGGGGTGAGAGGATCACTTGAGTCCAGGAGTTGGAAGGTGTGGTGAGCTAGGATCTCACTACTGCACTACAGCCTGGGTAACAGCATGAGGCTCTGTGTCAAAATTACAATAAGAATCACGATCGCGGTCATCATCATCATGATCATCAGCACCATCAATCATCGTCATCTCACAAGGAAAAAGCAGAGTAGAATGAATAAGTCAGGAATAAATGAATACCTCTGTCTTTCCCACGCAGACGCAGCATGATTTTGTAAGGGGATCATATAGCAGATTCAGACTAAAGCACTCTTTGTCCACTAACCATCCAGAGGATATGAGGCTGAAAGAGATCTTGGAATTTCAAGGAAAACTTACTTATCAGCACAACTTTTGTTTTAATCTGAAGAAAAGAAAATGTTTTTCTCACTGACAGATTCTGAATACCTCCACTGGGACTCAGTTAATACTGGGGAGTGAAAGAATCTATCCTTCTTAAAAAACAGTAGATCATTCCCCCAATTTTCCTTTAAGTCTTTTCTTCTCAGTTCTTTTTTTTTTTTTTTTTTTTGAGAAAGGGTCATGCTGTATCACCCAGGCTGTAGTGCAGTGGTGCCATCTTAGCTCACTGCAACCTCTGCCTCCTGGGTTCAAGTGATTCTCATGCCTCAGCCTCCCCAGCAACTGGGACTACAGGTGTGTGCCACCATGCCTGGCTAATTTTTGTATTAGAGAGGGTTTCACCATGTTGGCCAGGCTGGTCTCAAACTCCTGGCCTCAGGTAATCTGCCTGCCTCGGCCTCCCAAAGTGCTGGGATCATAGGTGTGAGCCACCGCGCCCAGGCTCTTTTCTCAATTTTAAAAAGCATAAATAATTGAAGTTGGAGTAACTTTTTTTTTTTTTGAGATGGAATCTCGCTCTGTCACCCAGGCTGGAGGGCAGTGGCGCGATCTCGGCTCACCGCAAGCTCCGCCTCCTGGGTTCACGCCATTCTCCTGCCTCAGCCTCCCGAGTAGCTGGGACTACAGGCACCCGCCACCATGCCCGGCTAATTTTTTGTATTTTTAGTAGAGACGGGGTTTCACCGTGTTAGCCAGGATGGTCTCGATCTCCTGACCTCGTGATCTGCCCACCTCGGCCTCCCAAAGTGCTGGGATTACAGGCATGAGCCACCACGCCCGGCCACATTTTTTAAAAAAATGTTGTAGTTGGGAGTTAGAAGATAATTGCCAGCCTCAGCGTGTTCTATGCCGTTTCCAGCTGATGATCAAGCATGAAAAAGGGTCTTTATAATAGAAACTAATTCACAGTGGATCCTTTTTCTTATCTTTTCCACAGGAAGTTGTCCAGCTGTCATATATAAAGTCATTCTACCTAATAATTTACTTATTTAAATCTATCGCAGATTAATTATTTGCAACAGAGCCTTTAGCAGGTAAACATGGTGCTAGAGGAATCTTTAAGATGGAGATTAGCAACGTATGTGCTGGGATCACTGTCTTAGGAGGACAGCAAGAAAATAGGATTCTGTCTTCAGATAAGTTTAGAAAACACTCTATACCACATTCCAGATATGAGCAATCATGGTAAAGAAATCTGCTTAATCAAGTTAACCCTAACCCAGCAGTTGCAAAACGTATTTAATCATGGAACCCCTTTTCATGTAAAGTACATTAGCTTTGCAAAGAATGAATATTACACAGTGAACCACTGGGAAATTCTGAACGAGACCAACCCCCACATTTGATCAGTAAGGAAACTCATCAGATTAGTATTTCAACAATATTTACAGAGTCCCTGATGCTAGCAAAAGTCCTAGGATCTGGGGACGAGAGTGAGTACTCATACACCCAACGTTTAAGGAATTCCCTGGGGTCTAGAAGGAAGCGTTTAGCTCACAGACAATAAGGTGGCGGCTGTTAAATGTGACCGTGGGGAATATGCAAGTGAGAGCACCAGAGGGAAGAAGAAGGGTGCACCCTGTTCTGGGAGAGGGGCTGCGTCTGGAAGGAGGACTCACCCTGTTCTGGGAGAGGGGCTGCACCTGGAAGGAGGACTCACCCTGTTCTGGGAGAGGGGCTGCACCTGGAAGGAGGGCTTACCCTGCTCTCTGAGAGGGGCTGTGCCTGGAAGGAGGACTCACCCTGTTCTGGGAGAGGGGCTGCACCTGGAAGGAGGACTCACCCTGTTCTGGGAGAGGGGCTGCACCTGGAAGGAGGGCTTACCCTGCTCTCTGAGAGGGGCTGTGCCTGGAAGGAGGACTCACCCTGTTCTGGGAGAGGGGCTGCACCTGGAAGGAGGGCGCGCCCTGTTCTGGGAGAGGGGCTGCACCTGGAAGGAGGACGCACCCTGTTCTGGGAGAGGGGCTGCACCTGGAAGGAGGACGCACCCTGTTCTCTGAGAGGGGCTGTGCCTGGAAGAAGGACGCACCCTGTTCTGGGAGAGGGGCTGCACCTGGAAGGAGGACGCACCCTGTTCTCTGAGAGGGGCTGCGTCTGGAAGGAGGACGCACCCTGTTCTGGGAGAGGGGCTGCACCTGGAAGGAGGGTGCACCCTGTTCTGGGAGAGGGGCTGCACCTGGAAGGAGGACGCACCCTGTTCTCTGAGAGGGGCTGCGTCTGGAAGGAGGACGCACCCTGTTCTCTGAGAGGGGCTGCGTCTGGAAGGAGGGCTCACCCTGTTCTCTGAGAGGGGCTGCACCTGGAAGGAGGACGCACCCTGTTCTGGGAGAGGGGCTGCACCTGGAAGGAGGACTCACCCTGTTGTCTGAGAGGGGCTGCACCTGGAAGGAGGACGCACCCTGTTCTCTGAGAGGGGCTGCGTCTGGAAGGAGGGCGCGCCCTGTTCTGGGAGAGGGGCTGCACCTGGAAGGAGGACGCACCCTGTTCTCTGAGAGGGGCTACGTCTGGAAGGAGGGTGCACCCTGTTCTGGGAGAGGGGCTCTCTCTCAGAAAGAGGCTGCGCCTGGGCTCAGTGGTCACCAGGGAGGTCACAAGGAAGTGAAAGCTTGAGCTGGACTTTGTAGGATGAAGAGGAGTTGACCCACTGTGGCCCTCTGCTCTGCCAACGGGCCACAGTAGGTCAACTCCTGTATATCCTACAAAGATCCTTCCCATCCTTTGAAAACCAACTGGGACATTCCCTCTGGGAAGCCTTCCTCACCTTTGCACTTGCATTCCTTGGCTCTGGTGCAAATATACAAAGTTCATGGGGGAGGGGTAACTTACAAGCAAAGAGGAGTTAGAGGTCATAGCATCTGCGACTTCTCTTTACCCTGCAGTTTAGACAGGGCATATGTGGACAGTATACTCTGGCCAATGTTCAAGAACAGAGGGAAGTTCCACTGTGAATCAGTTCTACGCATTTGCAGTTCTGGGGGTCCAGCACATCTACATGACTATGTGACAATGGAAGCTTCCTGGTTGGGGAAATGGCCTTTTTAGAAAGGGGAGCTTCCGGAACTGAGCTAACTTGGACCCCTGGAGCCAGCTTTCTCGTAAGTACCCAAATAAGCCTCTGGACATCCTGATTTCTCATCTAACTACAATGCCTTATAGGAATTATGTCATTTAATCCTTCAACAGCCTTATGAGGCATTCTCTATTACTCTTCCCATTTTACATATGATATAGAGATATAGAGAAGTTAAACCACTAGTTTATGGTCAGCAACTAGTAACTGACAGACCAGGGACTTGACCTCTATGATACAGTGCCTCTTAATACACAATCTTGGGCCGGGCGCGGTGGCTCACACCTATAATCCCAGCACTTTGGGAGGCTGAGGCAGGCGGATCACCTGAGGTCAGGAGTTCAAGACTAGCCTGGCCAACATGGCAAAATCCCGTCTCTACTAAAAATACAAAAATTAGCCACGCGTGGTGACGGGCACCTGTAATCCCAGCTACTCAGGAGGCTGAGGCAGGAGAATCACTTGAACCTGGGAAGCAGAGGCTGCAGTGAGCCATGATTGCACCCTTGTACTTCAGCCTGGGTGACAGAGTGAGACTCCATCTCCAAAAAAAATAAAATAAAATAAAACACGATCTTAAACCACACTACTAGCATATATATATCTTGTAGATTGCTTCTAAAGTTTTACATATTTATCATTATTATTTTCTGCTACATATGTTTGTTGCCTAGGCATAGTGTTGAATGCATGAAAATGTCGCAATAACCACTCTAATGGGTAAGAAAAATGAAGCTGAAGAAAGTTCCCTTAGCTACTCTGTTAATTTGTGCTCTCTGGTTTAAAGAACTAGGACTTTGAAGAAGGAGCCTGAAAAAAAAAAAAAATCCTTCAAGGATCCAGCGAGCCAGCAGCCCAGAATATTGCAGAAAAGAGTATTTTCAGCACTCAGCTCCAAGTAGGCATTCAATAAATACTCGCTGACTTGATAGAATTAAACAAACAGATTTTCCTGATTGACATGACATCCGCTCTAATTGCAAACCTATTTGAGGAACAACTTGATGAAGCAAAGCAAAATTAAATGGGCCGCTGTGAAAGCAGTATAATGGTATTAGAACCTTTCAGTTGCTGGGCTGGAAGGGAGCTGAGGAGAACGTTGTTAAGTGTGGAGAATGTACAGGCAAGGACCAAATAGAATTTCTTTGACTTAATAATTTTTGAAAACAGTTTATACAATTCATATATTAAATGCTGTGGAAATTGTTTTGAGTCTTGCGAGAGAGTTACTGCATTTAATCCCCACATAAACCTAGGTGCATTTGTAAGGCAATTGCAGCATACAGCAAACTTATAATAACTGCATCTCCCACATTTCTTATTTCAGCATTAAAATAAATAATATTTACGATTACATTTTGAAAATGTTGTCGTACCAAGATGAAATCAAATAGTTAAGCTTCAGGGGAGAAAAGAGAAATAGACTGGGAAGGTGCTGTAACAAATGATGATGCTGAGTTGGTATTCTTGAGCAATAACTGTGATCTTTTCCATTTTCAATTGAAATGCAGCCCTCCGAGATTCTTCCAGTGTTTGGGAAGTCAAATTGTCTTATGAAATTGTGCAGAAATTGACAGATTCCAAACAAATAGAGAGAGTAATCATTGGAGAATGCACAACAATCTGGCAATATGGAAATTACAAATTATAATACTTTCCCCCTGAGTAAATGAAATATGCAAAAGAACAACTGCATAATACAACACAGTTTGTGTAGTCCCTGGGTAGCTACTGTTAGCAAGCTATTTTATCACAGTTGTATACTTCCTTGGTTAATAATGAATGCACAAAATTAACTTTAAAATGAATTATAAAATTCTTTCAAAGTTCAATTTTTACATAAAATGCCATCGGGAAGTATCAAAATACGGTGGCAACCCATGACATAAATCTTTTAAAATGTCTGTGCACCTCACTGAACATTCTGCATTTTACTAACTCTTATTTATGTCAGGGAATTTTCCTAATCTGTTTTCATCCTATTACTGTACATAGTAATCTTGGCCCTAAAGAAATAGAAAAATTTAGCTCTGCCAGAAATATTTTTACAACCTTGATATTATCTTAATAAGATTGCATCTTACTGTGTTTATCTCTGGGATATAATATGGAAATCCAGTACTGGTAGCTATGATAATATTAATTCATTCTTTATTCAACAATACTTTGGTGAATGTTCTCTACTTATAAGCCCCTGAGCTCAGGGTTATGAGAGTATGTCATAAGCAGAGCACACAGATCTGCCTTTTAGGAGTTTATAGCCATCTAAAGAGCAGGTGGAATGAGACTTTTAAACATTGGTCGTGTTCTCTTTCTCAAAACTACCTTCACTGTGAGGTCAACATCCTTGGCCAACTGTTGATTACTCAGGAAGCTCACTCATCTTCTGGTCTTTGAAGTCGCTGCCTTGTTGATTTCACTGCTCATCACTTTCCCCCACACTAAAAGGACACAAACCAGGGACAATTCACATCAATCAGGATGTGAGAAATTTGATAAAAGCTCTGTAGGGAAATGTCCGAACCTTGTGTTGAAGATTGCCTTCTTTCCTTCATGTGAGTAAGTTAGAATTGCCATATTTGGTGAACTGCTCATGTCCCAGATCTACCAGGTAACATCTGGTGTGGGCAAACAGTCTTTATTTATTTTCATCTTGCAATAGCCAACTCTAGCTTTATTACTATTTCCTATAAAGCTTTGTGTAAATCTCAGTTTCTCCTCATATGAAATTGGAAACTTATGCTCTTCAACTACACATCTCCTAATGAAAATGAGTCAAATGATGTTTACAGAGATGGGATGTCAACCCAAAGGAAACTTCTGGAATGCAGAGACCAACAAGAGGCTGAGACTGAAAGACTATACCAGAGGGAACACTCACGGAACCAGGGCAAACCAAGTGGCCATGTCCTTGTAGTCAAGCAAGCCTGGAATGCTCAGGCAAGTACCAAGTGCCAGAGGAGGGTAAATGTGCTAAGGATAGCAATAATTCCCAAACATTCCCTCTAAAAGGAGTTCTAGACAGAGACAAGAGTATGAGTGATAAAGGTACGAGCATCAGGCGGGGTGCGGTGGCTCACGCCCGTAATCACAGCACTTCAGGAGGCCGAGGCAGGTGGATCACCTGAGGTCAGGACTTCAAGACCAGACTGGCCAACATAGTGAAACCCCACCTCTACTAAAAATACCAAAAATAGTTGGGCATGGTGGCATATGCCTGTAGTTTCAGCTACGAGGGAGGCTGAGGCAAGAGGATTGCTTGAACCCAGGAGGTGGAGGGTGCAGTGAGCCAAGATTGTGCCAATGCACTCCAGCCTGGGCGACAGAGCAAGACCCTGTCTCAAAAATAATAAAAAAAAAGAGGCACACGCATCAAAGAGACCCCAGAAACTTAATCAGGGAGACTCCATGTGCCTTCTGATAGATGCAGAGCCAGTTACCAAAGACTAATGGAGAGTCAGAATGATGGAGTTTTCTAGAACTTGGCAGAACTAGAGCAGACCCTGTTATGATATCCCATAGATGTCTACTGTCAGGATATCCCATAGATTTCCACTTTCTACTCGATCTTTATAATGCTTAAAAGGCATGAAAGCAGGAAACTACCTTTAATGTATACAAGGTATATGAAAATGAATGCTCAATTTGTTGGAAGGGGAGTCTTGCATAAATGTTTAGTGGACTGTTGAGAATTAAACTAAGACATGTGGATAGAAGGAGCAAATTAAAATAAAGTGTGCACCTCTGAAAAATGCTAAAGATTGTAATTCAGAAATCATTTATCCTGGACTATTTTTAAAATGTAATTCAGTAAACAGCTACTATTGTTTGATGCTCTCGGATTGTACAGTTCGTGAAAAATGGAAGGTACTGATTCTCAAAGACTGCATACTGAGGTGGCAAAGTCAATGAATAAGCAGAACAATGGATCCGGATGAAGAGAGCTGATGATGGCCCCTCTGGGGTGTGTGGGAGGCTGCTAGGTCAAGAAGGTGATTTGAGAAGGTGGATACCAGGTTGAAGGTTGGAATGCAAGAGACAGGGCATGCTGAGCAGGCAAGGAGGAAGGGTGAGCACAGGTGGATGTGAACAAGAGGGAAGCTCATGTGTTGGGATTCAGTGATCATTTTTTTTTCTTTTTTTTTCTTTATTATACTTTAAGTTTTAGGGTACATGTGCACATTGTGCAGGTTAGTTACATATGTATACGTGTGCCATGCTGGTGCGCTGCACCCACTAACTCGTCATCTAGCATTAGGTATATCTCCCGATGCTATCCCTCCCCCCTCCCCCCACCCCACCACAGTCCCCAGAGTGTGATATTCCCCTTCCTGTGTCCATGTGATCTCATTGTTCAATTCCCACCTATGAGTGAGAATATGTGGTGTTTGGTTTTTTGTTCTTGCGATAGTTTACTGAGAATGATGATTTCCAATTTCATCCATGTCCCTACAAAGGACATGAACTCATCATTTTTTATGGCTGCATAGTATTCCATGGTGTATATGTGCCACATTTTCTTAATCCAGTCTATCATTGTTGGACATTGGGGTTGGTTCCAAGTCTTTGCTATTGTGAATAATGCCGCAATAAACATACATGTGCATGTGTCTTTATAGCAGCATGATTTATAGTCCTTTGGGTATATACCCAGTAATGGGATGGCTGGGTCAAATGGTATTTCTAGTTCTAGATCCCTGAGGAATCGCCACACTGACTTCCACAATGGTTGAACTAGTTGACAGTCCCACCAACAGTGTAAAAGTGTTCCTATTTTTCCACATCCTCTCCAGCACCTGTTGTTTCCTGACTTTTTAATGATCGCCATTCTAACTGGTGTGAGATGATATCTCACTGTGGTTTTGATTTGCATTTCTCTGATGGCCAGTGATGATGAGCATTTTTTCATGTGTTTTTTGGCTGCATAAATGTCTTCTTTTGAGAAGTGTCTGTTCATGTCCTTCGCCCACTTTTTGATGGGGTTGTTTGTTTTTTTCTTGTAAATTTGTTGGAGTTCGTTGTAGATTCTGGATATTAGCCCTTTGTCAGATGAGTAGGTTGCAAAAATTTTCTCCCATTTTGTAGGTTGCCTGTTCACTCTGATGGTAGTTTCTTTTGCTGTGCAGAAGCTCTTTAGTTGAATTAGATCCCATTTGTCAATTTTGGCTTTTGTTGCCATTGCTTTTGGTGTTTTAGACATGAAGTCCTTGCCCATGCCTATGTCCTGAATGGTAATGCCTAGGTTTTCTTCTAGGGTTTTTATGGTTTTAGGTCTAACGTTGAAGTCTTTAATCTATCTTGAATTGATTTTTGTATAAGGTGTAAGGAAGGGATCCAGTTTCAGCTTTCTACATATGGCTAGCCAGTTTTCCCAGCACCATTTATTAAATAGGGAATCCTTTCCCCATTGCTTATTTTTCTCAGGTTTGTCAAAGATCAGATAGTTGTAGATATGTGGCATTATTTCTGAGGGCTCTGTTCTGTTCCATTGATCTATATCTCTGTTTTGGTACCAGTACCATGCTGTTTTGGTTACTGTAGCCTTGTAGTATAGTTTGAAGTCAGGTAGTGTGATGCCTCCAGCTTTGTTCTTTTGGCTTAGGATTGACTTGGCGATGAGGGCTCTTTTTTGGTTCCATATGAACTTTAAAGTAGTTTTTTCCAATTCTGTGAAGAAAGTCATTGGTAGCTTGATGGGGATGGCATTGAATCTGTAAATTACCTTGGGCAGTATGGCCATTTTCACAATATTGATTCTTCCTACCCATGAGCATGAAATGTTCTTCCATTTGTTTGTATCCTCTTTTATTTCCTTGAGCAGTGGTTTGTAGTTCTCCTTGAACAGGTCCTTCACATCCCTTGTAAGTTGGATTCCTAGGTATTTTATTCTCTTTGAAGCAATAGTGAATGGGAGTTCACTCATGATTTGGCTCTCTGTTTGTCTGTTGTTGGTGTATAAGAATGCTTGTGATTTTTGTACATTGATGTTGTATCCTGAGACTTTGCTGAAGTTACTTATCAGCTTAAGGAGATTTTGGGCTGAGACAATGGGGTTTTCTAGATATACAATCATGTCGTCTGCAAACAGGGACAATTTGACTTCCTCTTTTCCTAACTGAATACCCTTTATTTCCTTCTCCTGCCTAATTGCCCTGGCCAGAACTTCCAACACTATGTTGAATAGGAGTGGTGAGAGAGGGCATCCCTGTCTTGTGCCAGTTTTCAAAGGGAATGCTTCCAGTTTTTGTCCATTCAGTATGATATTGGCTGTGGGTTTGTCATAGATAGCTCTTAAGATTTTGAGATACGTCCCATCAATACCTAATTTATTGAGAGTTTTTAGCATGAAGGGTTGTTGAATTTTGTCAAAGGCTTTTTCTGCATCTGTTGAGATAATCATGTGGTTTTTGTCTTTGGCTCTGTTTATATGCTGGATTACATTTATTGATTTGCATATACTGAACCAGCCTTGCATCCCAGGGATGAAGCCCACTTGATCATGGTGGATAAGCTTTTTGATGTGCTGCTGGATTCGGTTTGCCAGTATTTTATTGAGGATTTTTGCATCAATGTTCATCAAGGATATTGGTCTAAAATTCTCTTTTTTGGTTGTGTCTCTGCCCGGCTTTGGTATCAGAATGATGCTGGCCTCATAAAATGAGTTAGGGAGGATTCCCTCTTTTTCTATTGATTGGAATAGTTTCAGAAGGAATGGTACCAGTTCCTCCTTGTACCTCTGGTAGAATTTGGCTGTGAATCCATCTGGTCCTGGACTCTTTTTGGTTGGTAAGCTATTGATTATTGCCACAATTTCAGCTCCTGTTATTGGTCTATTCAGAGATTCAACTTCTTCCTGGTTTAGTCTTGGGAGAGCGTATGTGTCCAGGAATTTATCCATTTCTTCTAGATTTTCTAGTTTATTTGCGTAGAGGTGTTTGTAGTATTCTCTGATGGTAGTTTGTATTTCTGTGGGATCGGTGGTGAGATCCCCTTTATCATTTTTTATTGCGTCTATTTGATTCATCTCTCTTTTTTTCTTTATTAGTCTTGCTAGTGGTCTATCAATTTTGTTGATCCTTTCAAAAAACCAGCTCCTGGATTCATTAATTTTTTGAAGGGTTTTTTGTGTCTCTATTTCCTTCAGTTCTGCTCTGATTTTAGTTATTTCTTGCCTTCTGCTAGCTTTTGAATGTGTTTTCTCTTGCTTTTCTAGTTCTTTTAATTGTGATGTTAGGGTGTCAGTTTTGGATCTTTCCTGCTTTCTCTTGTGGGCATTTAGTGCTATAAATTTCCCTCTACACACTGTTTTGAATGCATCCCAGAGATTCTGGTATGTTGTGTCTTTGTTCTCGTTGGTTTCAAAGAACATCTTTATTTCTGCCTTCATTTCCTTATGTACCCAGTAGTCATTCAGGAGCAGGTTGTTCAGTTTCCATGTAGTAGAGTGGTTTTGAGTGAGATTCTTAATCCTGAGTTCTAGTTTGATTGCACTGTGGTCTGACAGATAGTTTGTTATAATTTCTGTTCTTTTACATTTGCTGAGGAGAGCTTTACTTCCCAGTATGTGGTCAATTTTGGAATAGGTGTGGTGTGGTGCTGAAAAAAATGTATATTCTGTTGATTTGGGGTGGAGAGTTCTGTAGATGTCTATTAGGTCCGCTTGGTGCAGAGCTGAGTTCAATTCATGGGTATCCTTGTTGACTTTCTGTCTCGATCTGTCTAATGTTGACAGTGGGGTGTTAAAGTCTCCCATTATTAATGTGTGGGAGTCTAAGTCTCTTTGTAGGTCACTCAGGACTTGCTTTATGAATCTTGATGCTCCTGTATTGGGTGCATATATATTTAGGATAGTTAGCTCTTCTTGTCGGATTGATTCCTTTACCATTATGTAATGGCCTTCTTTGTCTCTTCTGATCTTTGTTGGTTTAAAGTCTGTTTTGTCAGAGACTAGGATTGCAACCCCTGCCTTTTTTTGTTTTCCATTTGCTTGGTAGATCTTCTTCCATCCTTTTATTTTGAGCCTATGTGTGTCTCTGCACGTGAGATGGGTTTCCTGAATACAGCACACTGATGGGTCTTGTGTCTTTATCCAATTTGCCAGTCTGTGTCTTTTAATTGGAGCATTTAGTCCATTGACATTTAAAGTTAATATTGTTATGTGTGAATTTGATCCTGTCATTATGATGTTAGCTGGTTATTTTGCTCGTTAGTTGATGCAGTTTCTTCCTAGTCTCGATGGTCTTTACATTTTGGCATGATTTTGCAGCGGCTGGTACTGGTTGTTCCTTTCCATGTTTAGTGCTTCCTTCAGGAGCTCTTGTAAGGCAGGCCTGGTGATGACAAAATCTCTCAGCATTTGCTTGTCTGTAAAGTATTTTATTTCTCCTTCACTTATGAAGCTTAGTTTGGCTGGATATGAAATTCTGGGTTGAAAATTCTTTTCTTTAAGAATGTTGAATATCGGCCCCCACTCTCTTCTGGCTTGTAGGGTTTCTGCCGAGAGATCCGCTGTTAGTCTGATGGGCTTCCCTTTGAGAGTAACCCGACCTTTCTCTCTGGCTGCCCTTAACAGTTTTTCCTTCATTTCAACTTTGGTGAATCTGACAATTATGTGTCTTGGAGTTGCTCTTCTCGAGGAGTATCTTTGTGGCATTCTCTGTATTTCCTGAATCTGAACGTTGGCCTGCCTTGCTAGATTGGGGAAGTTCTCCTGGATAATATCCTGCAGAGTGTTTTCCAACTTGGTTCCATTCTCCCCATCACTTTCAGGTACACCAATCAGAGGTAGATTTGGTCTTTTCACATAGTCCCATATTTCTTGGAGGCTTTGCTCATTTCTTTTTATTCTTTTTTCTCTAAACTTCCCTTCTCGCTTCATTTCATTCATTTCATCTTCCATTGCCGATACCCTTTCTTCCAGTTGATCGCATCGGCTCCTGAGGCTTCTGCATTCTTCACGTAGTTCTCAAGCCTTGGTTTTTAGCTCCATCAGCTCCTTTAAGCACTTCTCTGTATTAGTTATTCTAGTTATACATTCTTCTAAATTTTTTTCAAAGTTTTCAACTTCTTTGCCTTTGGTTTGAATGTCCTCTCGTAGCTCAGAGTAATTTGATCGTCTGACGCCTTCTTCTCTCAGCTCGTCAAAGTCATTCTCCATCCAGCTTTGTTCCGTTGCTGGTGAGGAACTGCGTTCCTTTGGAGGAGGAGAGGCGCTCTGCTTTTTAGAGTTTCCAGTTTTTCTGCTCTGTTTTTTCCCCATCTTTGTGGTTTTATCTACTTTTGGTCTTTGATGATGGTGATGTACAGATGGGTTTTTGGTGTGGATGTCCTTTCTGTTTGTTAGTTTTCCTTCTAACAGACAGGACCCTCAGCTGCAGGTCTGTTGGAATACCCTGCTGTGTGAGGTGTCAGTGTGCCCCTGCTGGGGGGTGCCTCCCAGTTAGGTTGCTTGGGGGTCAGGGGTCAGGGACCCACTTGAGGAGGCAGTCTGCCCGTTCTCAGATCTCCAGCTGCGTGCTGGGAGAACCACTGCTCTCTTCAAAGCTCAGCTGGAAATGCAGAAATCACCCGTCTTCTGCGTCGCTCACGCTGGGAGCTGTAGACCGGAGCTGTTCCTATTCGGCCATCAAGATGCCATAAAGAATTTTTGTGATTCAGTGATCATTTTAATGGAGGGTGATGTATGCATGCACAAATGCAATGCGCCTGGGAAAGTGCATTGATGAAATCTCACATAGGGATCTGTACAGATGAATAGGGATGGCAGCGGGGCTGGAGATGGAAACTGATAGATTAAAAAATAGTTTCAGTGTAATATGAAGCTGTATAACCTCTCCCAGCAACCTTAGCACTGGTATGTATTTGGAAACTCCTAGTAGAAACCACCATGACAAGCGTGAGACCTGTGGACTAGACCATTTCTATATCTGTCTTAGCTATCAAAATTTCACAGTTTCAAAGTTTCTCTATTAATACCAGTTATAGCCAAGCATCCGGCATCATTCCCTATCGCATCCCTTTTGTTTACTGTGCCCTTGGCTGTTGAAGTAGTTTCCCCACTAATCTGTAAATTCCCAGAGACCAAAAACCACATTTGCTCTCTTCTCTCTGCATCTCTGCTCAGGTATCAGAGCTGTGTCTTATTCCACATCTGCCTTCTTCTCTCCATATCTCTGATCAGGTATCAGAGCTGTGTCTTATTCCACATCTGCTCTCTCCTCTCCGTGTCTCTGATCAGGTATCAGGGCTGTGTGTTGTTCCACATCTGCTCTCTCCTCTCTGTGTCTCTGATCAGGTATCAGGGCTGTGTATTATACCACATCTGCTCTCTCCTCTCCGCGTCTCTGATCAGGCGTCAGGGCTGTGTGTCGTTCCACATCTGCTCTCTCCTCTCCGCGTCTCTGATCAGGTATCAAGGCTCTGTGTTATTCCGCATCTGCTCTCTTCTCTCTGTATCTCTGATCAGGTTTCAGAGCTGTGTATTTTTCCACTGGTGCTCGATGGATTCTTGTACACGTTTTGGCCTGATATGAGAGCCCTGAAAAACCTGTGTATTTTTCGAGTCCACTCCGAAGAGATGGCAAAGTCTCCAGTCTTCCATGACCTAATTAGCCACACAGTACCTACAGTACAGCAGAGCCGCTCAGGAAGAAAATGGCTCCAACATCCGTCTCCCCCCAGTCCAAAGTCTTTGATGCAATTTAAATGGAGGGACAGAATAGAGCTCACTTAATTACTCTGCCATTTTAACTGAATGCTCTTTGACTTAATTTTATCTCAATGAGTATAAAGTGTCGAGAGACTCTCCCATAAACATGGAGTTGCCTGTGACAGCTTCTGGGAAGGAGCCTCAAGGGGAGAGGATGGTGATTTACAGTACACTAACAATGCTGCAGAAGAGCTTTGGCACCAGAAGTTTCTAGGGCTTAATTACTGCCTTTAAAATTTAAGCCAGAGTTAGGCACGAAGCAGTACCCACCGGAAAGAGGTGGAGAGACAGAGACAGATAGGGAGAGAGACAGAGACAGAGAGAGAGAGAGAGAGAGAGAGAAGCATGATTGCATAGCAAAGAAGAGACTTGCAGGTGGATGTTGGTGTTATTCTGTGTCTCATGTCCTATAAAGACACCAACCTGCAGAATTCATCATTCTTACTATGGACAATTCCATAAATTCTTTCTATGCCTGACATTTACCATATAAGAAGACCTGAACCCTTTGAGCCCAACTGAAATATTCCATCCAGAAGGTGTTAGAAGACTTACCTGGTTCTGAAAAGATATCAGGATTTTAAAACTATTCCTTTTAGGCAGTCCCTTGTCAAGGATTTTAAAATTCCAGTATTCTCAGAAAAATATCCACATACTTTTAATTCTGTGACCTATCCCCCCAACACCCATTTACCTTTAAAATATGCTATATTTTTAGGGAAATTCAAAGATGCTAAAACAAAACACATAAACAAGCCCCCAAATAATGCTGGCTGGCTAGCTGTTTTAAGAAATAAAGATATTTTTTAAAATAAATCTTTTCAAAATGTGGTACATATTTTGAATACTATGGAATACTATGCAGCCATAAAATGCAAAAATACCATGGAATACTATGCAGCCATAAAAAAGAATGAGATCATGTCATTTGCAGTGACATGGATGGAGTTGGAGGTCATTATCCTAAGTGACCTAATGCAAGAACAGAAAACCAAATACTGCATGTTCTCACTTATAATTGGGAGCTAAATGATGAGAACACATGGACACACAGAGGAGAACAACACACACTGAGGCCTATCAGAGGGTGGAGGGAGGGAGGAGGGAGATGATCAGGAAAAATAACTAATGGGTACTAAGCTTAATACCTGGGTGATAAAATAATCTGTACAACCAACCCCTGTGACACAAGTTTACCTGTATAACAAACCTGCATATGTGCCCCTGAACTTAAAATAAAAGTTAAACAAAAATAATAAATAAAGCTTCTCTCCTTTTCCCCTTCCTTCCTGTTCCTTCATTTTCCAAGTGACAATTGAGAAGTCACTTGTTATTAAGAGGAGATGGATAATGCCCAGAGTTTTTCATTTAATGGGACAATTATGCCTCTTGTGTCCCCTTCTGTGCTCAGTTGATTATACTTTAAGAATTTAGAGGCTTTCAGCCTGAGGGCAATATTTGGAAAACCAGACACGAATTTCCCACAGTCCTAAGGAGAGGTGTAAAATCTAAGTGCCTGGGAGCTGAATTTCAAAGATGACTAGAAATTCTGAAATCTACTTTTAGCAACCAAACTAAACATTCTGGGTGATCCCTGGCCTATGGGGGCAAAGAGCTCTGTGGGTAGAGAGACTACAGAGGAAGTTGGGGGTTCACCTCTTTTTACCTGGCTTGCCTCATTTCCTGGGACTCCTTGTTCCTCATTCAGCCTCCAAGATATCAGAACACATGTGGTTCCTGCAGGTTCAAAGCCCTCCCCCATGACTTTGCACAAGTTGTCTTCCCTCTCTACTTGATTATTGGAAACTAACTCAAATATCAGTTTCCCCAGTAAAAAGGACGTATTCTCTGACCTTCTCTTCTCTGCTAGACACATTCCTTCTCTGCTTCCTTTGTTCCTCGTTGTCATCCTTATTATGCAGAAACTCGATTCAGCTTTCCTCCCGTGGAGAGTGAATTCTAGAGACCATGGAAAATGTCTTCTGATTTCTGTAGCAGCACAATCTAGCATGTAGCAGGAGTTCAACAAATATTTACCAGCTGTCTTAGTCCATTGGAGCTACTAGAACAAAATACCATAAATGGGTGGCTTATAATCAACAGACATTGATTTCTCACAGTTCTGGAGTGTGGGAAGTCCAAGGTCAAGGCACCAGCAGATTCTGTGTCTGTGAGGGTCGGCTTCCTGGTTCATAGAGATGTTCCTTCGCTGGGTCCTCACGTGACAGGAGAGGCAAGAGAGCTTTCTGGACCTCATTTATAAAGGCTCTAATTCATTCAAGAGGCCTCTGTCCCCAAGACCTAGTCACCCCCCAAAGGTCCCTACTACCATACATCCTAATCCTAGCCCTTTGAAGTTAGGGTTCAACACATGAATTTGAGGTGTTGGAGCACAAATATTTAGACCATAGCACTGACAAACAGACCTCCCATTCTGCATGTGTGCTATCCATTTTCAGTATTATAGAAAAATACCTGTCAAAAAACTCGCAGGTCATTTAAAAACATATCAGTCATGGCTGGATAGATGCTGACCTGAAATTTTCTACCTTCCTAGAAGACAAAATAAGGAGAAATTGGGTGTGACTAAGAAGGACCCCCACCCACCCACCCGTTATGTTGCTATGACATGAAATGGATCAGTGTGAAATCATAACGTGGTTGGAAAACTGCTGCCTAGGAAGCACCGTCACTGAGTGGGGCTTTGAAGGAGGTGAAGAAAATCATTTAACAGAACGGAACTGTGCTATGCGGCAAGCCTCCCTGGTAGATTAAATGTATGAGTCGCGTTGCCCTTAGTGGGCGCGTTGTCCATTATCCCACTGAGTTCTCTGATCCTTGTAGCTCACTGTGTCAATTACACGCTCCAGGATTTATGTCAAACTTGCCAGGAGCCAGAAATTGTTCTGTGAGATTGGGAACTAGAAGAATGAACTCCCAATTATAAACAGGAGAGGATGAAATTTGCTTTCTATGATGTGTGTGGGAGGGGGTAGTGTGTGTAGGAGTTGGACACAATAGGTTTTCTATTGCCTTGTATCATCTTTTTTTAATGAATTCACTTGGGTATAGAAAAACTCCAGGGAAATGATTTTAGATCACTTAAGAATACGTTTATAGCCTATCAGAAAGGGCTGTGGTGAAAGGAACTGGTCACGGGCTCAGTGAAACGGGGTCCCCATCTTGGTACTGTCACTCCTGGCTGACCCTGAGATCGTCTTAATCACCTCTCCACTCTTTAGTTCTCTCACTGTGGAAAGAGGAGTTGAAACTAGATGATCTCTTTCCAGTTCCAAAATTCTGCAATATGAGACACAATGTCTCTTCTTAATAGTGTCCTTAACACTACAACAGAGCATTTCAGCTTTACCCTCTAAGAATTACTTTATTAAAGTGTAGGTAGTTAATAAAGAATGAGTTAGAGACGTTTAAATCTAAGCTTCAGGAAGTGAGTTTTTACCCTAAATTTACTTACATATAACTTATTAGATAATGATGTAAAGGAAGGAGAATGGTTATTGACTGAGCTCGCTGAATAAATATTGACCCTGAGCAAAATCTTTGGTAGCGAGCTTTCAGGAGATGCAGTCTCTAAGGCACTAGAATCACTTCTTATTTTTATTTTTTCTGAAATATTTTCAAGACCACTGTAAGCAAAATACTGTTGATTATACAAATGGTTTCCCTTTCTCAGGGCTCTGTGTTCTTGGCAATTGGTTAAGGAGTGGATAAAGTACACTGCATTTTTGCTATGTCTTTTATGAGTTTGAACACATTGTGATCACAGATTGGAAATCGTTGAATGAGTGGGCACGGGCAGTAAGACGCATAGAGGTTTATTGGTCAATATCAAAAGAAATGAGCGGTGAAAAGTGAGGCTGACGCATGCTCACATTTTATGGATGAGCAAATGGATAAAAAGGGAACTGTATTTTATTATGCAGTGAATTAATGGGGTGGAGGAAGGATTGGGATTTCTGACTATCTAATCTGGTCTTCAGCCCTAAAACATAAAACCCCCATGACAAACCTGGGCTTGTTGCTTGAGGAGTTTGCATCTGGACTGAAGGCTCCCCACACCACAGGTCCTGGGCTGTGCTGGAAGGAATTTTAGTTCAGAGGGAAGAGTGAATGATTGGAAATAGGTTTTTACTAACTTTTATTGTTCTATGAGTAAACAGAGATCATTGGTCTTCAAAGCTCTTTTTGTAACCCCTGAGTTCAATTATAGTGTGGCTATAATTCCAGAACTCTCTGAACTGCACCTACACATTATTCTCTGCACAGATCTTTAACTTTAACAGCTATTCGTTAGTTCAAGAGACCTTTGCTTTTATATGAATCACAGTTTAGTGGGCATAGAAAAAGGTATTCATTCTACACAGCTGCTACTTTATTGGAACAATTCATTTTAAAAAAAATTACACTCTGACCTTTTGAAAATGGGACAGAAGTTTTCAAAGTCTTTCCAATTATTAGATAATTCGCTGAAAAGCTGTGATTCTGTTTTTGCTTCTTGACTTATAAAGTGGTTCTTATAATACGTAGATCCTCACACTTTGAAAGGGAGGTTAGCTATAAATAAACACTGCACAAATGATATTTTCACAGGAAAACATAATAAAACTCTCTGTGATGCCATCCTGCTGGGCCATGGAATCCCAGGAAAGGGGCCTAAGGGGGTCTTTATTTCATAGGCGAGTGGAGGTGGTGACCAGAGTGAATGTCATAGAATGTCCTTACATAGAACGTCCTTTAGCTACAACTGTAAGCACAGGATAAATGGTCCTTCGATTCTAGAGAGGTCTTAGGGTGTAATGGAAAGAATATCACCATTAAATGCCAACATGTGGGGAACAGACTTAGAGAAAGAGCTGGGATCAGTTTTGACATTGAAGGCTGGGTAAGAAGAAACAGAAGAGGATGAGAGTTACTCAGGGACACTATAGTTCTTTGCATGGACATGCTGGGTTAACTAGGGACAAACAGCACACAGAGAAACCGTTGTCTAAAACAAATCTTCAAACCAGTCAGAATGGCTAATATTAAAAAGTCAAGAAATAACAGATGCTGGCGAGGTTGTGGAGAAAAGGGAATGCTTATACACTGTTGGTGGCAGTGTAAATTAGTTCAACTCTTGTGGAAAGCAGTATGGTGATTCCTCAAAGAGCTAAAAGCAGAACTACCATTTGACCTGGCAATCCCATTACTAGGTACATACCCAGATGAATATAAATCATTGTACCTTAAAGACACATGCATGCAGACACTAGGATTAAGATGATGAGGTGGAGGCAAGATTAGCTTGCAGCCCCCACTCGGATGGACAGGGCAGTGTGTGGAGGCTCACACCATGAACTTTTGCTCCAAGAACTACCTCAGGAGCATACCAAGAAAGCAGAGAGAATCCACAGACCCCCTGAAGGAAATGGAACGCTGCTGCAGGCTCCCTGAGGTGCCGAACTACTGTGAGTCTGCTTGCTTTCTCAATAGGCTTGTGGTCTGGGGTGAGTTCTCAGTCCTGGCCACCAGATGCCTGGAAATAGACTTGGTGCCGTTGGGGGGATGCGGTGGCAGTGAGACCGGCCTTTAGGACTGTGGGCTGCGTGGGAGTGGGGTGAGACCTGTGACTGCTGGCTTTCCCCCACTTCCCTCATGACCTGTATGACTCAGCAGAGGCAGCCATAATTCTTCAGGGAATATTACTCCATTGGACTAGGAACCACACCCCCAATCCCTAACAGCAGCCCCAGAAAGCCCTGCCCGAGGAGAGGCTGAGCTCAAACACACCTATCCCTGCCCCCACCTGGTGGTCTTTCTCTACCTGCTCTGGTAGCCAAAGACAAAGGTCATAATTTCTTGGGAGCTCTATGGCCCTGCCCACTGCCGGAGAAACCTGAATACTTAACCAGGTGTCTTGAGGGCAAGTTTGCATTTTTCCTAAAGGACCGCAACTGATGCTCTCTTGAAAGCGCTACCTCCTGGCTAGAGGCCAACCAACACAAAACCAGCACACTAAACAAAAACACAACCAAGGACCCTCACAGAGCCCACTTCACTCTCCTGCTACCTCCACCAGAGTAGGTGCTAGTATTGACAGCAGCAAGACCTGAAGACAGATCACATCACAGGACTCTTTGCCGACACTCCCCAATTCCAGCCTGGAGCCTGGTAGCTCCGCTGGGTGGCTAGACCCGGAAGGGCAAACACAATCACTACAGTTCAGGTTTCAGGAATCCCCATTCCTAGGGGAAGGGGGAGAACACCACATCCAGGGAGCACCTCGTGGGACGAAAGAATCTGAACAGCAGCCCTTGAATCCCAGATCTTCCCTCTGATATAATCTACCCAAATTAGAAGGAACCAGAAAAACAGTTATGGTAATATGACAAAACAAGTTTCTTTAATTCCTCCAAAAGATCATACCAGCTCACCAGCAATAGATCCAAACCAAGGTGTAGTCTCTAAATTGCCAGAAAAATAATTCAGAAGGTTATTAAGCTAATCAAGGAGGCACCAGAGAAAAGTGAAGTCCAATTTAAATAAATCAAAAACATGATACAGGATATGAAAGGGACATTCTTCAGTGAAATAGATAGCATAAATAAAAAACAGTCGCAACCTCTGGAAATCAAGGACACACTTAGAGAAATGCAAAATGCACTGGAAAGTCTCAGCAATAGAATCAAACAAGCAAAAGAAAGAACTTCAGAGCTCAAAGACAAGGCTTTCACATTAAACCCAATCCATCAAAGACAAAGAAAAAAGAATTAAAAAAAAATGAGCAAAGCCTCCAGGAAGTTTGGTACTATGTTAAACGTCCAAACCTAAGAAAAATTGGTGTTGCTGAGGAAGAAAAATCTAAAAATTTGGAAAACATATTTGAGGGAACAATTGAGGAAAACTTCCCCAGCCTTGCTAGAAATCTAGACATCCAAATAGAAGAAGTTCCAAGAACACCTGGGAAATTCATCACAAAAAGATCATCAACTAGGCACATAGTCATCAGGTTATCTAAAGTCAAGACAAAGGAAAGAATCTTAAGAGCTGTGAGGCAAAAGCAGATAACCTATAAATGGAAACCTACCAGATTAACAGCAGATTTCTCAGCAGAAACTCTGCAAGCTAGGAGGGATTGGGGTCCTATTTTTAGCCTTCTTAAACAAAAACATTGATTAGCCAAGAATTCTGTATACAGTGAAACTAAACTTCATAAATGAAGGACAGATACTTATTTTCCAGACAAACAAATGCTGAGAGAATCCACCACCACCAAGCCAGCACTACAAGAATTGCAAAAAGAAACATGAAATCTTGAAACAAATCCTTGAAATATACCAAAATAGAACCTACTTAAAGCATAAATCTCACAGGACCCATATAACAATAGCACAATGAAAAAATACAAGGTATTTAGGCAACAAATAGCATGATGAATAGAATAGCACCTCACGTCTCCATACTAATATTAAATGTAAATGGCCTAAATCCTGCACTTAAAAGATACAGAATGGCAGAATGGATAAGAATTCACCAACCAAGTTTCTGCTGTCTACAGGAGACTCACGTCACACATAAAGACTCACATAAACTTACGGTAAAGGGGTGGAAAAAGATATTCCATGCAAATGGACACCAAAGGTGAGCAGGAGTAGTTATTCTTATATCAGACAAAACAAACTTTAACGCAACAGCAGGAATAAAAGACAAAGAGGGACAGTATAATGATAAAAGGACTAGTCCAACAGGAAAATATCACAATTCTAAATATATATGCATCTAACACTGGAGCTCCCAAATTTATAAAACAATTAACCTGCTAGACCTGAGAAATGAGACAGATGGCAACACAATCATAGTGGGGGACTTTAATACTCCACTGACAGTACTAAACAGATCATCAAGACAGAAAGTCAACAAAGAAACAATGGACTTAAACTATACCCTATAACAAATGGACTTAACATATATTTATAGAACATTTTACCCAACAGCAGAATATACATTTTCCAAAACATTTGGAAACATTTTCCAAAGTAGCATATGATAGGCCACAAAACAAGTCTTAATAAATTTAAGAAAATCAAAATTATATTAAGTAGTCTCTCAGAACACAGTGGGATGAAATTGGAAATAAACTCCAAAAAGAACCCTCAAAACCATGAAAACACATGGAAATTAAGTAACCTGCTCCTGAATGATCACTGGGTCAATAGCGAAATCAAGATTGTAATTAGGCTGGGTGTGATGGCTCACACCTGTAACTCCAGCACTTTGGGAGACCAAGTTGAGTGGATCACCTGAAGTCAGGAGTTTGAGACCAGCCTAGCCAACATGGTGAAACTTGTCTTTACTAAAAAATACAAAAAAATTATCCAGGCATGGTGGTGCATGCCTGCAGTCCCAGCTACTGGGGAAGCTGAGGCAGGAGGATCATTTGACCCAGGAGGCAGATGTTGCAGTGAATTGAGACTGTGCCACTGCACTTCAGCCTGGGTGACAGAGAGACTCTGTCTCAAAAAAAAAAAAAAAGAAATTAAAAAATTATTTGAGCTGAACAATAATAGCAACAAAACCTATCAAAACCTATTTTTATTTTTTATTTTTTGTACAGACGGGGTCTCACCATGTTGCCCAGGCTGGTCTTGATTCCTGGTCTCAAACGATCCTCCTGACTCAGTGCCCCAAAGTGCTGAGATGACAGCCACAAGCTACTGCACCCACCCCCAATCTCTGGATAATACTTAATGTACAAATGTCCATTTGATCTGCATGGCCGACGGCCACGTGGCATGATGGTCTCTGAGCTATCTATTGTTCCTAAGGGAAGAGCTGGAGTTCTACCTGGCCCCATCCCTTCTCTACTTGCTTTCTGAAAATTGGGGTATGAATCAGTTTATTCATGCCTAGGTAAGTAGTTTTTAGCACATTTTGTCCTCTTAAATGGTAGATCTTTAACAGGCTTTGTGAAAAGATAAAGGGTTACCGTGAACATCTTTTCTCCGACACCGAAGTTTGCTGCTCATTTTGTGGCAGTGTTAGGAGATTTGTGAATGGGGAGTTGAGTTGCACATTTTTTTTTCTTTTGCAAAAGTCAAGAGCTCCAAATTGTTGACCTTTCCTGTGATGAAAAGTGGCTGTCAGAGTGTGCTGCCTAGCAGTAATAAATGCATTTAATCTACCCTTTTAGGTAAATATAACTTAACAGTGTGGGGAAAAATAATGACTTTTTGTAAGAATCTCATGCTATAAAGAGAACATTTTGAAAATGAATCTTGGGAAAGGTTTCTATCCTGTGGCTTTTTTGAAGAAAATGGTTTAAGTGAATTGCTTATAGAAACTTTCATGTTTTCCCACTTAACTTGGAAACCAATTTCCAGCCAGTTTGAAAAATTTAAGCAAAAGACTGTCAGAAGTTTCAAGCCCATTTGTCAAAAATATTAAAATGCAGCACCTTCTGATTAGTAAATAAAAACAATTCATTGGCATCTGGGAAGAGGGAACCGCATTAGCTGAATTTCAACAAACATTTGTATGCTGAATGGAGGGGACTAAAAACTAAGATTTGGCACAATCAAAGCTTATCTGTCTTTGCCTAGATTACAACAGCCACTAAATCCATGTAGGGAAATAGTCTAAATTATATTAGACACAGATCCATAAACTGCTAAATCACAAGGGATTTAACCAATTTTTTAAAATGATATATAATCAATTCCATTATGCTCCCTAAAATATTAGTAATAATCCCTTTTAGTAAGAGTACAATTTCGTACCTGCAACAAATAACTCAGTATTAAAATTTTAGCTCATCACTTTCAAATTTCCATCTGTATATATTTTGTAACACACATGGGATATTTGCATATAAATACAGGTAGTTGCATGGGATAATATGCATATGATATACATGGCACTATTACTGCAAGTATATATATATATACTTTACAAGTAATTTGTATATGTGTGTATGTATAATTTACAAATGAAATATATACATACTTTGGGAGTACATGCTGAAAACCACTTTTTTTCTAAGTTTCAAGACTAGTGGTATAGAGGAAAGAATATGTACGCTAGAGTCAGGAGACCCAAGTCCTACTCAAAGTCCTGCTGTGAAGACACAGTGCCTTATACAAGTTAGATAAGAGAATTTCAGAACTGAAGAGCCGAGAAGCAATGTTGCCTTACAGATTTTCTATGAGGATTGGGGGAGATATGATTCTGCCTGTTGATTGCCCGGCATTTAGCAAAGTAGACCCTCAGTAACTGGTGGTGTCTATGAGACATTAGAGATCACCTGACCCATTGTTTAATGTTCTAGCTGAGGAAACAGAGGCAAGAAAGGAGAATGAAGTTTCTCCCTGTATTAGAATGTGTCACAGAAGAGCCACCGCTAAACTCCACTTGGGAGCTCTTTTGAGATCTCATATTAGTTTTGACTATAACTTCTGATGATTAATTCCTTACAACAGCATTTCCTCAGGATTTCTCCAAGTGTCACCCTCAAGTATAAGGCAGAGGAAAGCTTTGCAATCTGTACACAAACTGATTATCTGTGTAAGTCACTCTAGGCTCAACGCTTTTCATGCTAAATTGTCTACAGGTTGCCATTTTCTTGATTTTAATGTCTTCTTTCCAATGTCTTTGATTCCCTATGTCAGGAGCATTCTAGAAAGAACAGAAGAATAAAGGGTGGGACCCTACAAGTTCTATCAGGCTCCAGACTATACCAGAAGCTAGGAAGAGAGTGACATGTATGCTGACTGATTGGGAAGATCCTAAAGGGTAAGGTTGGTGTAAATCAGTGATGCTGGACTTTTCAGAGGTCTTTCGTAACTCTGAGAATTTGATGAAATATATGGATCTTGTCTCTAGAAAATGTGTATATGGTATTTTACGTAGGATTCCAGGGGATCACACAGTCCCTGGAGCCCACCCACTGACCTCATGCTCTTCAAGGTCTACCTCTGACTGTACATTTATGAATACTCAGGGGAGGACATTTCTGTACATAATGTCTGACTATTCACACCCTCGTTCCAGCATGGCGTGTCTCTACCTGTTCCCTCCTTTAATTGGGTTTGGTGGCATTTGTAATGCACATGGGATATTTGCATATAAATACACGTGGTTGCATGGGATAACATACGTATAATATACATGGGACTGATACTGCAGGTATACACATATACTTTACAAGTAACTTGTATATGTGTGTATGTATAATTTACAAATAAAATATATCCATACTTTGAGAGCACGTGCTGAAAACCACTTATTTTCTACTTTGATCAGTAAATCCCACCACCTGGGCAAAGTGTTTGAAAGTATATAGTGCTCACATAGACATTTTTACTGTTTCATTTCTCTTTTCTCCAATTTGGATCATTATTCCTTTAAAATGCTTCCCTTTCAAAGCTGGCTGTTTGACTTCTTTTCCAAATTTGGTATAATTGAAGCAAGCAATATCACTTCAGACTACACCTGTTCTGGAAGATGTGTGATATGAATCCTTTTTTATAATGAATGGAAGGGATTTAATGTGGATTGCTTGCTCGTGGTGCACCACATGCTGCGCTGAGGCTTTTACTGAATCCTATCATTACTTCTTATCAAGTTATCACTAGGTTTAATTTTACTGCTTTTATTTTAGAGATGAAGAAATTAAAGCTCAGAGAATGTAGGTAATTAAGGAATGAATTAGGTACACAGACTCCTAGGTGACAGTCCTAGCATTAAACCCTGTCAATGTGGGACATCAAACACATTACTGAACCTTCTCCTTGAGTTTCCCATCTGTAAATTCTGCAAAGGTGTCTGCTGCTACTGACTCTTGTATATTTACTCAGATGAGTGATTATAGAGGGGAGGTTTTGACTGTGATGATGCCATCTGTTTCCCTGACACGGATCTAAGTTTTGCTTATCAGTCAGCAAAGTCTTTCTCCAGTCCCTTTCCCTCGACTGAGGTTTTGGGTGTGATGAACTTCACGATAGTGGACATTTGTAGCCCTGAGGAAGTATAGCTCAAACTAGCCCTCAAAGCAAGTCATGGGAAAGCCATTCTCATTCTGAATCCAAAGAAAGAAAGAAATGTGAAAAACCCATTCAAGAACGGTCTGCTAGTTTATTTGGAAACTTCAGATGGCTGTGTAGTCTGTCTGGGGAGCTGTCAGCTAACGGAATAAAACCCTCAAAATTGCTCTATCATTGGCCGACAAAGCTGAGTGAACATATGATGGTTTGAACAGGAAGCATGTCTTGATTCCAAACGGTTGCTTGTGAGCATTAGTCATTTTTCATTATTAATGCAAAGAAACATTATGTGTATGTGTATGCATTTATTTCTCAGCTGATGGCAAGACTGAAGCTTGGGATTAGAAACTGCGAGCTGATGCAAATTCTCAAGACTTCTGTACACAATGGGGGTAGTGTATTGATTGCGATGGGGCTGGGTAATGATGATGACTAGCAGAGATTCTCTTAAAGGGAACTTTTTAATAGCACTTGTGTATTACAAACCCATGAAAGTCATCTAGAAAACCTGCTACAAAGTGGTAACCAGTGGAACACAATCTGACACAGCAAACAAATTCAAGTGTGTGGCACTGTCAAATGGCACCATTTTGAGACACATAAATGACAGGGCAATTAATGTCTTGGAACAGCCACTTTGTAAGATTCAGGGAAGTGATTGCCTTACCTTACAAAGAGATAAATTCATGGAAGGGTCCAGGTGTTGGTATTTGGAAGAAAGAATGAAAATATGTTTCTGTTTAACTCTCTAATCTTTATCAGGTGGAATCATGGGTCGTAGCAGGGGTGTGTTTGGAGTAGGGGAGAATTTGAAGCCTATTTTAGATTAGACTTCACAAAATTTCCAATATCAAACTGGTAGCACGTATCTTTTTTACTCTATTCTCATGGAGCCGATTGGCTCCTAGAAAGAACAGCAGGTGTGTGACTCAATTACAAAAATTCCCTCTTCACAGGGCACTGTTTTGTATACATTGTGATCCAACTCTGAAAAAAAGGGATTGAAGTTCCATCAAGTAATTGATGAAACCATCTACATTTCAGCCTCTTTCAAATGATCTTTTACATTCTCCCTTCTTTCTAAAGTTATGTGAGGAATACAGCCTTATCCCAGCAGCACATATATTTCTTCTCAATGGCTCAGTAATTATGTTGAGGAAATATCAATACTGCCCGACAAAATGTCTCCATCAGATGCCATTACTAGAGTCCACTTTTAGTAATTAATTCATCACTACTTACAAGGTTGGCTGACCTAGAAGGTAATATTTTTCCCATCTAGGAAAGTAAATATTGTTGAATGACTTAAAATCTTTCAACAGCTTCCCAGGTATGTAGGAAATGGCCAAGAGCCTTGGCCCATAAAGCTTCCCCAACACCATTTCCCACCACTTGTTCACTTTACTCCCATGATCCTGCCTTTTCTTTTCCAGTGCCCTGAATGAATCAACCTCTCCCTGCCACAGGACCTTTGCACACGCAATTCTCTGCCTTCTTGGCTTCCTTTGCATAGTTAATTCTTACACATCCTTTAGACTTAGTTCAAAGGACACTTTTCTGGAGAAGACTTCTTTGATGCTATTTCCCTGCCCACCAAGACCAGATGAAATTCTTCCATGATGCATCCTCATGATCCAGTGTTACTTTCTTTTCATGTACTTACCTTATAGGTTTAACAAGTTGATTATTTGCATAAGACTGTAAGCTACATAAGAGGAGGGACTGTGGTAGTACATACAGTGGCTTAATAAAGGTATTTTTAAAGGACTGAATGAATAAAAGACATGACCAAGAGTCAGCAGGGGCCTCCCTCATTGGTATTTTCTCTCTGCCATCAGAATAGTTAAGTCTCAGATGTAGCTGCTCTTCCAGCTGGCTCCTGGAATCGAGAACGCACAGAGCAGAGCTGGATCGTCAGATCCATGGCACACAGCATGAGTGAGGATAACCCTCTGTGTCTGCAGGCCACCAGGGTTTGGGGTTGCTTGTCACTGTGGTGCAACTTAACATAAGACAACTGGTAAACTCTACCGCCAATGCAGTGGAACAGAAAGAACATGAGTTTTTAAATCAGACAGACCTACATTCCAGTCTTTTGTTTTGTTTTGTTTTGTTTCTTGAGATGGAATCTTGCTCTCTTGTCCAGGCTGGAGTGCAATGGCGTGATCTGAGCTCACTGCAACCTCTACCTCCCAGATTCAAGCAATTCTTCTGCCTCAGCCTTCTGAGTAGCTGGGATTACAGGGGCCCACCACAACGACTGGCTAATTTTTGTATTTTTTTAGTACAGACGGGGTTTCATCTGGCTAATTTTTGTATTTTTTTAGTAGAGACAGGGTTTCATCATGTTGTACCAGGCTGGTCTCAAACTCCTGATCTCAGGTGATCTGCCCGCCTGGGCCTCCCAAAGTGCCGGGATTACAGGCGTGAGCCACTGTGCCTGGTCACATTCTTTTTTGGCATCAAGAATATCCTTATAAAAAGAAAATTCCTTCACATCTAGGAATCTCGTGTCTACGCATGTAAAATGAGGGTTAGCATGTCAACCTTGCAGGGTTGTTGTGGGGACTAGTGATGATGTAGTATCATACTTGTTGCAGAGCAGACCCTCAATTATGGTACTCTAATTATATTATTGTTAATGTTACATTTTTGTCGTTGTTGAAATGCCACCTATATCCCCAAGGCTATGACATTAATTGTGTCATACAGGTTTGTTTGTCTTGGTATCTCAAACAGAACAAATCAAAACTCCTAGTAAACTTCCCTGAAGAGCTCAGTAGACTTCATTTCCCATTAGGGAGCGTCGAAGGTCACTGCGCATTGCTGCCCTCTAGAGGTGTCGGGTGAGAAGACCCCCATCCCCCCATAAAGATCAGAGAAGCAGTAGATTTCTGATCTGAGCAGCTGTTGCCACAGGAACGACGGAAGCTGTTATAAATATAACGGTGATAAAAGCTGCTGTTTACTGAGTGCTCGTCATGTACCAGGTGCTATGCATAACTTATTGAATCTTCACAACATTATGAATTAGGGTCTACTGTATACTAATTTCACAGTTCAGAAAAGGGAGGTGCAGAAGCATTAAATCACTTGCCCCAGAAGATGCTACTATTATGCGGAGAACCTGAACTCAAACCTAGGGCTGGCTGACTCTAAAAAGCCCACTCTTGGACGGATGTGGTGGCTCACACTTGTAATCCCAGCAGGCCAAGGTGGGCGGATCATGAGGTCAGGAGTTCGAGACCAGCCTGGCCAACACAGTGAAACCCTGTCTCTACTAAAAATACAAAAATTAGCCGGGCGTGGTGGTGGGCGCCTGTAATCCCAGCTACTCGGGAGGCTGAGGCAGGAGAATCACTTGAACCCAGGAGGTGGAGGTTGCAGTGAGCGGAGATCGCATCACTGCACTCCAGCCTGGGCGACAGAGCAAGACTCCATCTCAAACAACAACAACAACAAAACAAAACAAAACAAAACAAAACCCACTCTTAACCATCACACGATATTGGCTCTCACAGGCATGTCTGTAAGTTTGCAAAATCTGCTAGAAAGATATTGCCAACCAAAAATAAAAAACAAAACGTTGTTTGCTCCTACCCTGTTCCTTCCCTTTATGAGCAAATAATTCTTCTAAAAGCCAATGAGGATCCTATATTGCAGAAATAAACATACAAAAAACCATATTCCTTGATCCTAACAGAAAAGAATAATAAAACAGACTCTTTCTTGGCCCAGGTTAAAGAGTGAGTGTGTAAGATCCCATCTTTCCTCATGGCCAGCATGGCTGCTCCTGTAATTATTTTGAAAGAGAAATCATCAGGCTTAGGTAGCGGTTGCAAGAATGAGCCTGAGGTGAGGTTGCCCGTTGGCCATTCTGTTACTATAATGATTTCAGCACTTATGAAAGAGACTAATGACTGAAATTGCTATCAACATTTGCAGCCAAAAGACTACATGTTGGAAATTGGATTTTCCTCTCTTCTTGCTAATGAGCTCTTCTCTCAAGGTGCTGATGCCTGGAGTGTACAGGAAGATTGGCAATTCTCTTTCTGTGTTTTACACGCCCGAATACCTGTACTGAAATTCAAGCAACACCTTTGTGATGTTATATGAAACCATAAAAATATTGTTAGAGTAAGTGGCTCAGCTGGGCACACCTAAAAAACGTAAGAAGTGGAATCTTTAACTGGACAAATTACAAAATGTTTTCAAGTGGGTGTATGTATGTCAGGTTGTTCCAGTGCTGCAGTCGCTATGACCAGAAATAAAAGAGTTCTTTTCGTTTGTTCCTTTCGTGGCCTTGACGACGTTCTTGGGAGAAGCAGCTCAATAGTCAATATCAGATGGTTCTAGAAGAGTTGCTTCATAAGTACCACTGCTGTGATCTTTTCTGTAGGTTCCCATGACAATGTTATGGGGGCTTTGTTTGTTCATGGGAACTTGAGGAACACAGGGAATTCTTGTTCAATAACGAACGCAATGCTGCTTGGAAAAGACTCTTGGTAGACACGAACAAAAAAGTGTAGCCAGAGCAGCCTTCAGAAATCATTCCTGCACTTTTTGGAAGCGTTTCTCAAGGTCTGAATGGAGGCTGTGAAAGTGAGTCATGAATCGTAACAGCATTTGAACACGCTGATTCCTTGCTACTAACAAAGCATGTGATAAGAATTTGGTGAGTCTTTTGGCCAGTCTCCTCCAACTTTAGAGCTGCTCAGCTGGAGGGCTCCTGGGTAATCCACCCCACCCTATCGGCCTGGCAATTTGCTTGAAGGTGATAAGGTATACTGGTGACAACATTGATAAAGTTCTTCACCAGAAAATTTCCAAACTCAACCGAAATAAATATAGGCTGCTTTTCAGAAAAGATAGCGTCTGATAATCCAGGTGTTACAAATGATGGTGGAAAGTGGCAGTTTTCACAGTAGACATCTGGGGGTGGGAACGGGGGTGTAAAACACGAAGAGCCATTTTCAGATCCATTTTGTAGAGACTGCCATGATCAGCGTCCTGCTAAATCAGTGTGGATTCCTAATTAAATCTTCTTGACTTCCATGATGATAGCTAGGTTTCTTCATCAACTTGGGTTTGGCAGATCCTTCCTGCTGAAGCTCTTGCAGGGCCTTCCAGTACCCCCTGACATTTATGACCAAGTCTACCTCTCATTCCTCAGTGGGGTTTTCAGTTTACCTATATGTGCTAATGTAGTCTACACAAAGTTGGCCTTGAAGAAATAAAAGAACCCTAGCTATTTTGAAAAGTGAATTTATGGGCCAGGCACGGTGGCTCACGCCTGTAATCCCAGCACTTTGGGAGGCTGAGGCAGGCAGATCACCTGAGGTCAGGAGTTCGAGACCAGCCTGACCAACATGGAGAAACCCTGTCTCTACTAAAAAAATACAAAATTAGCCGGGCGTGGTGGCGTGCACCTGTAATCCCAGCTACTCAGGAGGCTGAGGCAGGAGAATCACTTGAACCTGGGAGGCAGAGGTTGCGGTGAGCCGAGATCGTGCCATTGCACACCAGCCTGGGCAACAAGAGCAAAACTCCATCTCAAAACAAAAAAAAAAAAAAAAAGAAAGAAAAGTCTAGGAACCTCTGGCTGTGGCTGTCACCGAGCCCTCTGCAGACAGGAGGCCGGGAGAGGTGAAGAACAGCAATCAGGGTGGCAAGGAAAGCCATGAGTGCAAACGGAGCGCTCACCCTGGAGAGCCTCCTGCTCTGTGCCGGGCACTATTCCCAGTGCTTTGTACAGACTCGCTCATTCAATCCCTGCAAAAATCCTCTGAGGGAAGCACTTAAGAGCCCTCTCATTTTCCAAAAGAAGAAACTGAAGGATAGATCTCTAGAACCCTGAAGTTCCTGTGTTCTCATTAACAATTGTATGACCTACTTTAGTTTTGAATGTAATTCCACAGCAGACGGCTGGAACGTGGTCTGGAGGATTAAGCGAGGTAAGAATGTTCTCTACTTCTTACTCACCGCTGGGTTCTCCTCTGAGAAGCTATCGATGGCCGGCCCTGGCTATTATTGACTGCGCTTGCTTTTCACTCAGATCTTACTCCACTCAATTTAGGCTGCAGAGGCTGTACATGTTCTTTGAAAATCACTCTCTGTCATCTCCATGCTAACACCCAAGCGACACAGTCTGCACAAAGATTCATCTGGTGAGCCTGAGGATTTGTACGTATTGTGTTGAAGCTGAAAAATGGGGCCCTTTCATTTCCTTCTCCATCCTACTTACTTATTGTGAGTAGATTTCCCAGTGTGAAAATTCGTTTCAATATTTATTCCGTGCTCGAAGCTTTATTATTGTGTTCTGAAAGTTGAAGAGTGTACTTTTCCTTCTCTTCCCTTGTAGGTGAGCATGGAGCTCAGCCTCCCCACACATCAGTGAAAAGAAATCCCCCCAAACATACATTTTAAAAGAAACCCTTGAAATATGTTTAGAATAATATTAAACCTTAGCAAAAACTTTATCTATAAATGTTTATGTCATGGTGTGTTTTTCTCTTGACAAACTGTTTCTAGTGTTTTTGTCATGTCTGAGAATTGGCATTGAGGACACTTCTTGTTCTTTCCAAAATGCAGTAAAGGTCACCACCTCTCTAAGAACAATGGGTGACCTAGAAAGCTGGGAATTCTGTTGCGGTGGGCCACCCCTTCTGAAATGATTATGATAGCAAGTTTTCGTTATTGTTTTATTCAAAATAAATCTCTGGCTTGAGTTATACCCTGTTGCCTTGTACTAGGCAGGTAAGACAAACAAGATGCAAATCTGTCTGTTCACAAGAGGTTGGCCCCAGTAGTTAAATTTAAGGCACTGATGGTGTTCGATGCAAGACTGTTTCTTGGTCTATATATTTTCATGTGATTGTGAGTAATTCATTTACTGTTAAATGCTTAGTGCTCCATGCTCTTTTCAGGGATAGTTCAACACAGACACACATTATGACGACCATATGTTCTGAATTGTCTGAGTTGCATTTATTTAAAATGCTTTGTTCCATTGTTTCAGAAGTAATGTGAACTTCAGAAAGCACTTGATCTGATTTTGGGCTCTGAAAATATAGAAATCATAATCAATAACCCAGAAAAGTATATACTGTTTCCCATTTAAAAAGAGGAATTTCAGGTTAAAGATGATTCTGTTTTTACTTGTGTATGCCCCTTGACTGATGATCATTCCTTGCCCTGATTGAGGATTTATGGGGGTCAATAGTTGTAAGCACTTCGACCATCCTTAGCTTTTTTGAATCTTGCAACATCCCTAGGAGATTGTTCCTATTGTTTCTCATGCTTTGCAGGTGAGAACATGCAGCTTGGAGAGATGTTGAGTCTCCTGTGCAAGGTTATAGAGGTCAACATTGGTTAAACCTTGATATGAATTTCAGAACCCTTGATCCTTTTTTTTGTTTTGTTTAGAATTGGGGGTCTCGCTCTGTCACCCAGGCTGGAGTGCAGTGACATGGTAATAGTTCACTGCAGGCTTGAACTCCTAGACTTAAGCAAATCTACCTCGGCCTCCCGAGTTGCTGGGATTATAGGTGTGAGCCACCATAGTTGGCACAGCTCTTGATCTTAACTGTTTCACTGAACTGTATTTCTACAAGAATGCAGATAATTTAACATCTCTTTTATTGTCTTCAATTCCCAAATTTAAGAGGTCATTTTCTCCTTCTTGTCTTCAAATCAGATCTTTCTCCTCCTGGAAACTACCATCTGGTCAATGTGGCAAAGGCCTTGCCTTGCAACCCTGCAGTCTCTTGCCCACCTGTGTGGCTCCTTGTTTGGTTCCATTTCCCCCTATGTAGGGGTGTCTTTCCATGCTGGGTCTGACATATGGAGAATAAGAGACTTAAGTAGGCTGGTTTGTGTTGACAGAGTTGTGTGGCTGTGATGGAGCACTTCACTGTGCAGGTTCCTTTCTTTAAAAAAAAAGAAAACAACTTTTATTAGGGTCTTGCTCTGTTACCCAGACTAAAGTGAATGCAATCACAGCCTCAAACTCAGGCGCAAGTGACCCTCCCACCTTAAGTCCCCTAAGTAGCTGGGACGACAGGCATGAACCACCATGCCTAGCTATTTTTTTTTTCATTTTTTGTAGAGACAGGCTGGTCTCCTGGGCTCAAGTAATCCTCCTGCCTCAGCGTCCCAAGTAACTTGGACCACAAGCGTGTGCCACCATCCCCAGCTAATTTTTAAAAACATTTTCATAGAGACAGAGTCTTGCTATGTTGCCCAGGCTGATCTCGAACTCCTGGGCTCAAGAGATCCTGCATCCTCAGCCCCACAAATTGCTGGGAGTACAGGCATGAGCCATTGTGCCCCACTGCTGTGCAGGTTTCAATTCAGCCTTCTTATAAGAGAAAAAAGGATGATGGACCTTGCAAACACATGCTCCCCTGCTAGGACTTAGGAGCAGAAGTTTCTGTGGGATGGTCTGAAAAAGACACTGCAAACCCACGGCAGACTTTTCTCCCACCATCCATTGCTGCTGTGACGTTCTTCGGAGTGAGTGGTGCTGGCTAGGTGCTGGTGTCATTCTCTGAGGACACATCTCAGGTCCCTTCAGGAAAAGCAGATGTGTACACAAATCTATTCAGCGTGGTTATTTAAAAATTACTGTTACTAGTTGCAGATTCTCTTCTTTGTAAGCCCAAGGTCGCGATTGATGTTGCTGAGTGCTGGGTTTTAGATCAGCTCTGCCCTCAGAGCCAAGTTTCCCAAAGTATCTAATTGCAAAAATGGATATCACATTCTGCATCTAGGGACGCCCCAATTCTGCTTGAAAATGCTTGTATCCTAGAAGATTCCCAAGTTCCCTTTGAGAAGAGCTATGTCCATTGCACTTAAGTTAAATAAGAACCCAAATCACTCCGCAAGCAGGGGAGAAAGAGAGAGGATGATGGGGCTCAAAGGAACCCCAGGCAACAACTCACCCAACCCTTGCATTTTCCAAATAAAGAAACTGAGCTCAGATATTATCAACGACTTGCCCATAGCTCAAAAACACACCTATGGCAGAGAGAGGTCTGGAGTCCAGATAATCTACCTCCCAGGCCAATAGCAATTCTCACCTCCTCACTCGCCACCAGAGAATGGAGCATTACGGGGAGGATTCATCTCTTCATTTATTCATTCATTCACTCACTCACTCATTTGTTTTATATACCATGGGCTGACCCAAATCACGAAATCTAGAAAACTTTGAGTCTTTATTCTCCATCACCCCACATGTCCTGTCGCTAAATGTTGACAATTCTATTTCCTAAACATCTCTCCTTATGGATCGATTGCTGCCTATCATCCCTGCCATTATCTTATTTGAGACTCTGATTACCTTCTAACCAGCCTTTTAATAGCCTACTCTAACAATGACATTTGCCCCATTCAATTATGTAATAAAGTGCCTCCAGAGGTGACTCTGTGCTACATGAGCACTGATCACTGGGGACCCACAGTGAGCCAGGCATGGGTCCTATGCCAAGATGCAGGGGGTCCAGAGGGCAGACAGGCACTTTCCATACTGTAGACAAGTGCTTTTTTGGGCAGCCAGCACAGGGTGCCACGGGGGCTCAAGGAAGGGAGACCTTAGCTCATCTTGGATGGTCAGAGGAGCTTCCTCGAGGAGACACCTGAGATGCAGAGGACAAGCAGCACTTAGCCAGATGGGTGGCAGGGAGGAGGGGAAAGGGGGTTCCAGGAGAGAGAAGCCACCTGCAAAAAGGTCAGGAAGTAGGAGAGATGTGGCAGGCACTGCGGGGGAAAACGTGGAATGTGACCCGGAAGAGGTGAGAAAAGCGCCGGAGAAGGAGGCAGGGTTACCACCTCAAAGGTTTTTTAAGGCCATCCAGTAAGGAGCAGGTGAGTCTTTCCAAATTCCTCTGCAGGGAAGAATTCAGTACTCTTCTAAGACAGGTGCTGATGTCAAAACCAGAGCTTCTGGAGAATCTGGTGGGATCAATGCTCTCCTAGCGGCCATTCAGAGCATGTGTCATTACCGCCCAGCAATGTCCAGGCCAAGCGGGCTGGTGAGGGCAGCAGGTGTTTGACCTCATGGGAACATGCCCGCCTTGTTTGTTGTTTGTGGGTGTGCTCCACTGTGCAATCCTGGTGGACCCCTGTAGACAGGTTCACTTAGCCTACTTGGGGAATTGTTTTTATATTAAAGAAAAACTCAAACTTCACTTTTTGGTTAGCATCACTTTCTACACGGCCCAGCTCGAGAGATAACACTGTAATAAACAGTCACCAATGTCTTTCCTGCCTTTGGCCCGTAGTAATTTGCTCAGGTTGCTGTAATGGAGTACCACGGACTAGGGGCTTCAACAACAGAACTTCATCGTCTCACAGTTCTGGAGGCCAGAAGTCTAAGATCAAAGTGGTTCCTTTTCCGGGCTCTGAGGGAGGATCCATTCCAGATCTCTCTTCCATGGCTACCATTGTCAGCAGCCACCAGGATCTATTCCAGGAACAGATCACGGTGGCTGCCAGCATCCTGGAAGATCCTTGGCTTGCAGACACATCACTTCACTCTCTGCCTTCTTGTTCACATGACATTCTCGCTGTGTGTGCATCAGTGACCAGATTTCCACACACCTCCCTGTTTTTTTTTTTTTTTTGAGACAGAGTCTAGCTCTGTCACCAGGCTGGAGTGCAGTGGCACGATCTCGGCTCACTGCAACCTCTGCCTCCCGGGTTCAAGCAATTCTCTTGCCTCAGCCTCCTGAGTAGCTGTGATTACAGGCATGTGCCACCATGCCTAGCTAATTTTTGTATTTTTAGTAGAGATGGGGTTTCATCATGTTGGCCAGGCTGGTCTGGAACTCCTGACCTCATGATCCACCCACCTCAGCCCTCCCAAAGCGCTGGGATTACAGGCGTGAGCCACTGCACCTAGCCAGGTTTCTCCTTTTCATAAGGGCACCAGTCACACTGGATTAGGGCCACGAGTGACCTCATGTAAACCTGATTTCCTCTGTAAAGACTCCATCTCCAAATAAGTTCAACTTTTGAATGGGTCATGACCCCAACATAACTTTTTTGGGGAAGAGGACACAGTTCAACCAAAACATCTCCCAATGCTGCTGTCCTTTCTTTCCCCATGTTCATCCCTTACAGTGGCATCAGGAGAAACTGGGAGGTGAACAGTCCATGAAAATGAATAAACATAGAACTGTAAAGGAAATATCTAGGGACACTATAGGCTGGTGGCTTTCAAACTTTCAGCAGTTCTGATTCAAACAAAAAATGTACTGCAATTCCAGCATGTCTAACCATGGGGAGCTTCTGGTTGATGCTGGATGTGGGCTCCAAGGAAAGAGACCGTGGCCAGAGCTTTACCTGCTCAGCCTCTCCCACCCCACCAAGGCAGCCTCAAAGTGCCTCTGTGGAAAATAGTACTTAGTGCTTGAATGAAATTTCCTTGCACCCTGAAAAATCCATCCAAGGTCTTGTTCATTTTCTACATCCTTTTGAAATATAGGTGGCCCAGTCAGCCCAGAAAACTCTTGAAAATGGGCAACTTAATTAAATTCAATTTCAATACACACAGAATGAGGGTCAACCATATGTGCTAATATCATAGGAGAGGTAACTTTGTTTTCAAAGCATTTCTTGCTCTTTAGATAGTGGTGCCTGTATTAGTCCATTCTCACACTGCTATGAAGAAATGCCTGTGACTGGGTAATTTATAAGGAATAGAGATTTAATTGACCCACAATTCTGCATGGCTTGGGAGGCCTCAGGAAACTTAAAATCAGGGCAGAAGGTGAAGGGGAGGCAGGCACCTTCTTCACAAGGCATCAGGAGAGAGAGAGTTCAGGGGAAACTGCTACTTTTAAACCATTAGATCTCCTGAGAACTCCCTCATTCTCATGAGAACAGCATGGGGGAAACCATACCTATGATCCAATCACCTCCCACCAGGCCTCTCCCTCCACACGTGGGGGTTACAATTTAAGATGAGATTTGGGTGGGGACACAGAGCCAAACAATATCAGTGCCAACTACCATTTCCCCGGAATCTCCCTGAGGCTTGAAGAGTCCTGGTTGCTTCTTAGGGTCCTGATGGATTATGATGGCTTTGCATTTCTCAGCTTCCCGTGTTGAAATAGGAAAGCCTCTTAGTGCCACGTTTCCTCCAGTCCACCTGGTGCTGCCACCTTGCTGGCAAGGGGGCACATAGAAGCCATGGTGCCTGCCCTTCCCAAGTTCCAACCCTCAGCTAATACGTAATACTCCTTAAAGTGTTATTCAGTATACGGTGTAATCTCTCTCTGCACATCAGGCTTCACATGCAAAAGAACATTTTTTTTTTTAAATGGGAAACTCAGGGGAGAATCAGAGCTTCTGCTGATGTTTTAGAGCGTAAAATGGGATTTTTCTTCACGTTCATGACTCACCTTCTCTGGTTATTCCTTTTTGCTTATGCAATGCTATTATAACAACTAGCTATAAAATAAAAACATAGCCTACAGGAATCAGCTGACTTGGATTCCCATGGAAATATGATTCAGACTCCATGACTAATATCAGGGAAACTGATTACAAAAACCATTAGTCACAACTTTTATATTGAAATCCATGTTTTTCCTCTCTTACCTCTTGAATGTAAACTGAGGTCCTTCTTCAGAGATGAGAGAAGGGTGGTGTGAGGCTCCCATCCTTCCAGAAGAACAGGGGGTGAGGTCTTCAGAAGTGAGGAAGGGCTCCTCATCACCATCCATGATGAAGCACAGCAGGCAGATGCTCTGACAGAGGTGACACTTTGCATTTATTCCTATCATTCTATAAATGACTGATTAATCTGTTTTTGCTCTGAGCACAGGTATTGACAATGAAAGATAGAGACAAAGTAGAAAAATGCTACATTGGGAGGGGCTGCCATGAAGTTTAGAATGGGAGAAAGGGGAGGTTGGTACCACTTGCTGACTTTGCGTTTTCTCCCTGATGACTTTATGTTCTACCTCCGCACCACAAAGCGCAAGACCTGGTAAAAGAAAGTCTGGGATTTAACCTGTAAGAGGAATCTGTTTGTTCCCTGGATGTTTTAAAATTTCTTTTTTTCTTCTTTCTTTTTTCTTTTTCTTTTTCTTTCTTTTTTTTTTTTTTTTTTTTTGGGACGGAGTCTTGCTCTGTTGCCCGATCCTGGCTCACTGCAACCTCACCTCCTGGGTTCAAGCAATTCTCCTGCCTCAGCCTCCTGAGTAGCTGTGATTACAGGCATCTGCTACCACGCCTGACTAATTTTTGTATTTTTAGTAGAGATGGGGTTTTGCCATGTTGGCTAGGCTGGTCTCGAACTCCTGACCTCAAGTGATCTGCCTCCCAAAGTGCTGGGATTGCAGGTGTGAGCCACTGCACGTGGTCAAGGATGCTTTAGAATTCTCTGGAAGAGCCACAGGCAGGAGTTAACTCTTTAAAGGCTGCATTTCCCTGGGCAACCAAACACTGAGGGTCTTAGGAATTTGCACCATAAGAAGATATATACACCTTGATATTCCACATGGTATCACTTGCCAAGAATGGGTCTTCTCATTGTTAGGAAAGAAAAGTTGGGAAAAACTTAATTTGGATTTTGAGAGGTGGAAATATTGAAACTTTCACCTGTAAAGAAAGTTTATTGTGATTTAATTATAACCTCTGGTATCATGAAAAGATGAAAGATCAACGATTCTGAAAGAAATGAATGCCTTAAAACCTAATGTTCCCATTGAGACATCATGGTGAGATTTCTTTGGATGTCCAAGTAGCTGCGTAGTGGCCCTTTCCAATGCGGTTCTGTGTGTGCTCTCAGAAATTCCTGGACTCTGGTCTGAATGTGTCTCCCTCCAAATTCCTGTGTTGAACTCCTCATTCCTAAGGTGATATTAGGAGGTGAGGTCTTTGAGTGGTAATTGGGTCATGAGGACGGAGCCCCCATGAATGGAATTAGTGCCCTTATAAAAGAGACCCCAGAGAACTCTGTTACCCCTTCTGCCATGTGAGGACACAGCTAGAAGATGGCTGTTTATGAACCAGAAACCAGGTCCTCACCAATTACTGAATCTGCTGACACCTGGATCTTGAATTTCCAGCTTCCATTACCATGAGAAATAGATGTCTGTTGTTTATAAGCTGCTCAGTTATGGTGTTTCGTTACAGCAGCCCGAGGGACTGCATCACATAGAGTGAATGAATGAATGGTGGAGCCCAGAGCCACCTAACATATTAAGGAACAGAAGGTTATCCCAGTAGGACCTGCAGAGTGGGGTGCTCTTTCCCCAGTTGCTCTGCCCTAGGGATTCTTTTTTTTTCGGCGGGGTGTGGGGGATGAAGATCTCACTCACTTTATTTTAACTTTGATAGCACAGGAAGTGTATATTGACACTATTTGTGATTCAAACAATTAGTTGTCTTTGAAATGACTTTACTGCAGAATAAGTTTAACAAGTATGCCTTGTTTTTGTAAATTTTTTTTTGATTTCACATAGCTTTATTTTTATATCTGTTTTGTTTTTATATTATTTTATTTCCATTTACATTACTTTTTTCTTTTTTATTTCAATAGTTTTTGGGGTATGAGTGGTTTTTGGTTACATGGATGAATTCTATTATTAATATTAATATTATTATTATTATTATTATTATTATTATTATTTAGAGACAGGGTCTTACTCTGTCACCCAGAGTGGAGTGCAGTGGTGCAATCATAGCTCATTGCAGCCTGTAATTCCTGGGCTCAAGTGATCCTACCTCTTCAGCCTCCTGAGCATCTGGGACTACAGGTATTCGCCACTATGCTGGGCTATTTTTAAAAAAATTTTTTTTAGTAGAGACAGGGTCTTGCTATGTTGCCCAGGCTGGTCTTGAACTCCTGGCCTCAAGCAATCCCCCCACCTCAGCCTCCCAAAGCACTGGGATTTCAGGTATGAGACACCACACCAGGCCCTGGATAAGTTTTTTTAGTGGTGATTTCTGAGATTTTGGTGCACCCGTCACCTGAGCAGTATACATTGTACCCAATACGTAGTCTTTTATCCCTCATCCCCCTCCCACCTTTCCCTCTGAGTCTCCAAAGTCCATTATATCATTCTTACGCCTTTGCATCCTCATAGCTTAGCTCCCACTTATGAGTGAGAACGTACAATATTTGGTTTTCCATACCTGAGTTATTTTACTTAGAATAATGTCCTCCAGCTCTGTCCAAGTTGCTTCAAAGACCATTCAGTGTGAATGAAGGTACTTTTCCCTGAATCGGTGGAAACCTTGAGACAGGGGAGCTCATGGCACCTGAAGAGGGAATAAGTATAGGAAGAGAGAGAAAGAAGATACGAAAATAGGGTGAGGATCCTCAACCTGCCCCAACCTGCCTCAGCTGCCGACCTCACGTCCCAGGCAAAGGCTTGGCAGGTGAAGTTCCCAGCCTAGCCGGATCCTTGTTTCCATTAAACCCATGCTGATTTTGTCTGTTTTTATATAACACTTAATATAAAGGAAGTTTATTGACTTATTTTATTATGTGTGATGCATATTTATTAACAAAAAGTTAGAAAGCATAGATAAACAAAAAGAGAAACATTTAAAAAATCACAAATCTCACCTACTTAAAGATGAAAAATGACATATAAATACATTTCATGCATATAGAGGCATCTGACTTCTAATTTTTTCACTTAGCGATATATGATGACTGCTTTTCCATGTATAGAGATGGCCATATTAGTTCGTTTTCATGCTGCTGATAAAGACATACCCAAAACTGGGTAATTTATAAAGAAAAAGAGGTTTGTTTAATGGACTCAGTTTCACATGATTGGGAAAGCCTCACAATCATGGCAGAAGGAAAAGGAGGAGCAAAGGCATGTCTTACATGGCAGCAGGCAAGAGAGCTTGTGAAGGGAACTGTTGTTTATAAAACCATTAGATCTCAAGAGACTTATTCACCACTACATACTAACAGTATGGGAGAAACTGTCCAAATGATTCAATTTTCTCCACCTGGCCCTGCCCTTGACACATGGGGATTATTACAATTCAAGGTGAGATTTCGTTGGGGACACAGCCAAACCATAACAATGGCCATTGTCCTTTCTAATGGCTGCAATTAATCCATTCTATTGATGAACCAAATGTATTAACAAATCGCCTATTGAAGCACGTTTGTATTGTTTATGGTTTTGCTCTTACAGTGTTGTAGCAGGTATCATTGTATAACTTTTCCTTGTGCCTGTGCATCCATTCTAGTTACATATAAATATATGTAAAGAGAGAAAGAGAAAGGGAAATACTTATTTTAAGGAATTGGCCCATGTGACTATAGGGACTGGCAAATTTAGAATCTGCCGGGGGGGCTGGCAGACTAGAAACCCAGAGAAAAGCCTGTGTTGCTGTCCCAGTCCTAAGCTGACTGCTACAGGATCCCCGCTGCTCATGGGAGGTCCCTCTTTGTGTTCTATTCAGGCCTTCAACTGATTGGGTGAGGCCCATCTACATTATGAGGGCAATCTGCTTTACTCAAAGTCCACTGATGTAACTGTTAATCTCCTCCCAAAACACCCTTATAGAAACATCCACATATCTGGTCACCATGGCCCAGGCAGGCTGACACATAAAATTAACAGTCACAGGAGGCCTGATGGCTGGGGGATTTTTATTCACTCGTGTTATTTATATGGTCAGGCTACTTCTTTGTAACGTATGCATGTTGTTTTATGCCGTGTGTGGGATGTGACTCGGTGGCTTAGTATTTGGCTGGGTGGAGATTTCCTGGAACATTGAAGCTGCCCTGAGTAAGTGGAAAATGTGGTGGGTGAGAAGATCTTAGGGGAGTGAAGGAGACCAGGCCTCCCAAGCCTGAGCCATTTATCTCCCTCCTTAAAACTAGTCTTTCACATTGCTGGGAATGTGAACCAGCATCATGCAGCTTTGGAAAAACCCAAGCCACTCTTTCTACTGCAAACACAAACAGAGAGGATTCATGGACGTGGAAGCTACATGAACTCTGATCTGTGCTGCTTTCAGGAAATGCCCTTCATAATTTATTCTGGGGATTCCATTAAGAATCTGCATTTAGTGTCTTCTTCTAACTTCAGAAGACTTATGTATTACAAATCAATACACAGATAAATGTATTCTCCACGTCTGTTCCTCGCTTTGGGGCATGGGAAGACCTTCCCACTATCCCGCAGCCTTGACTGGAGTCACTAGAGAAGAGGCACTAGGGGCCAGCCTCTGTCCTCTCAGCAGGGAATCCAAAGGGAGCTCAGATGGAATGAGTTACGGTTTTGTAAAGTAGCATCGGCCCCTACTAGAAGGTATTTGACATTGATCATGCAACATTTTTGCAAACAAATGGCTAAATTAGGCTTCAAACTCCTCTTGTGACTCATTTATGTTCCTTAAAAATACAAACACACACAGAGATATATATAAATGTTTTACATATAGAATACATATGTAAATTTATCAAACACAGATAATATACATAGATATATATGTATAGATTATATTTATAGTTTTATACATTTCCATTCTTTATATATTGTATGTTTGTATAGCAATAAACATGCAGGTATATTTTTGCATGCATTTGCTATATATAAAATACATAATTGAAATTTAATTAATTTTTCCAATAGGCTCTGCTCTTTCCGCTCACTTCTTCTACCTGTGTGGTTTTATGCGTAGGGAGAAAAATAAGTGAGCCCTTTTTCCTGGAGCTTAGTACTATTACTAAAAACTGGCATTAACTGAGGGCTTCACACACATTTTGTGAGTGATTATCTCAGTCTCCTAATTTTGACCATAGGTCTACCAACCTTCATTTTCCTCTTTGTTATTATGAAATAAAAATCTGTTTCTCTTTTCTGACACCTTTCTCTTTCAACTCTTTAGCCCATTGCATACTTCAGATAGTCATGGATTGTAACAGGAAGTAAGACCCATGTCCCATATTTTTTTTTCATAAACATCTGAGCAACCACATTCGCTGAAACATTTAAGTTCTAGAAATATTCAGGTCCAATTTCATTCAAAATTATCCACCCAGCCTCATCAAATTCAAATTGGTTTGCAAATAATGTGTTCCAACTCTGGCCGATTGATTGCTTGTTAATTCTCTGCCTGGCACTGCAAATTCCTGGTTAGCCTGAAAATGAACATTTCATTCTAACTTCCTGTGGTTTCTTCTTGGGTGGGTGTTTGTGAGGCTTTGAAATTTTTCCCTCATCCTTAATTGTTAAGATCAGCTAATGATTTAAAGCCCTTGAGCGATTATGGGAAGACCAGAAATCGCGGAGCAAGCTCAGTGATCCCCCAACTCTATAGGGCGAATCCATTTATAAAGGACAGTGTGGAACCTTGAGCTGACACCAGATGAACTAAATAAGAAAAATCTCTGTGAGGCTTCCTTTCAGATTTAACCTGTACCAGTGAACTCAGATAGGTTTGAAATATTTGTTTGTCATCTTCTGCGGGCATGGGGCTGGGCTGGGCCTAGCACGGAGTAGAGTATGCCTTACAGACATTATCTCATTCTGTCGTAGGTGATGCTGGCTGTGATTTCCGTTTATCAAGGGAATGAACAAGGTATATCAAGGCCAAGTGACCTATTCTGGGACTCTGGCATCTGGCCTCTAGTAACACAACCAGGCCAAGAATCAGGCTGGCTCTCCCAGTAATTCAGGGGAAGCAATGGCTCCATTTATAGTACTTGGAGGGAAATTCACTTTTTTTCTTTTTTTTGTTAACACATCTAAATTGAGTTAGTGTGGGTATATAAATGTGTTTTTCCTGGATATCAAGATAATTTAAAAGAGCTTAATGGCCCCCAGGTATGATTACATTATGTACATGTGAAATCAACAAGCAAATCCTTAATTTTAAATACTTCTACACCTAAAGCTACTAGTGGCTACCATTTATTGAGTGTTCTCTATGCTAATATTGATTAAGGCATTTATTCATTTATACTAAGAAAATATATTAAGATAGGCTTAAAAAAACAAAGAGCACAGCAAAAGAAGCTATCAACGGAGTAAACAGACAACCTACAGAATGGGAGAAAATATTTGCAAACTACGTCTCTGACAAAGGTCTAATATCCAGCATCTAAAAGGAATTTTAAAAAATTTACAAGAAAGAAACAACCCCATTAAAAAGTAGGCAAAAGACATGAACAGACACTTGTGGCCAACAAGCAATGAAAAAAGTCTCAATATCACACTTTGATATTCATTTGATATTCGTTAGAGAAATGTAAATCATTAGAGAAATGTAAATCAAAACCACAATGAGATACCATCTCACAGTAGTCAGAATGGCTATTTTAAAAAGTCAAAAAATAACAGATATTGATGAGGTTGTGGAGAAAAATGAACACTTATACACTGTTGGTGGGAATGTAAATTAGTTCAACCATTGTGGAAAGAAGTGTTGCAATTCCTCAAATAATTGAAAACAGAAATACCATTCAACCAGAAATCCCACTACTGCCTAGATACACAGAGGAATACAAATCATTCTACCATATAGACACATGCACACGTATGTTCACTGCAGTACTATTCACAATAGAAAAGACTTGGAAACGACCTAAATGCTCATCAATGACAGATTGGATAAAGAAAATGTGGTACATATACACCATGGAATACTATGCAGCCATAAAAAAGAACAAGATCATGTCTTTTGTGTGAATGTGGATGGAGCTGGAGGCTAGTATCCTTAGCAAACTAATGCAGGAACAGAAAACCAAATACTGCATGTTCTCACTTATAAGTGGGAGCTAAATGATGAGAACTCATGAACAAAAAGAAGGGAACAACAGACACTGAGGTCTACTTGATGGGGGAAGGTGGGAGGTGGGAGAGGATCAGAAAAGATAACTATTGGGTACTGGGCTTAGTAGCTGGGTGACAAAATAATCTGTACAACAACCCCCCATGACACGAGTTTACCTAGGTAACAAACCTGCACATGTACCCCCAAACTTGAAATAAAAATTAAAGAAAACTACAGTGGTCCCTTGGTATCTGGGGGTTGAGTTCCAGGTCCCCTGTGGATATCAAAATCTGTAGATGATCAAGTGCCTGCTATAAAATGGCATAGTATGGACATATAACCTATGTACACCCTCCCATATACTTTAAATCTTCTCTAGATTACTTATAATACCTAATACAATGCAAGTGCTATGTAAATAGTCGTTATACGGTATTGTTTAGGGAATAACAAGAAAAAAGTCTACGTGTTCAGTACAGATGCAATTTTTTTCCAAGTATTTTTGATCCATGGTTTGTTGAATCCATGGATGTGGGACCCATGGATATGAAGGGTCAGTACTAACAGCAATTCCTGGAGCAATTCCTTGGATTATTGGGAGTCCAATCATCTTTTATCTGTGCCGGTTATTTGCCTTCTAGACCTTCCCTCATCTCCACACATTGAAATCCTACCCCTTCCTTCAAAGCCCATCCTGAGGACATTAACTCCAATGAATTCTTTTCAGGTGACTTCATTCTCTGCTAAATTCCCGTAGCATTTTATAACTCATATATTTTGTTGTGTAATATCATTGAGTTTGTCCTGCTTTCCCTTCTAAGATGTAAGCTTTCAGGTGACAGTTTCTATGCATTTTTCATTTTTTTGTATTCCTTGACACAATGAGTCATGCATGAAGTAGGTTCTCATTCTCTGTCGGTTGAATTAGTTAGCTCTCAAAGTTGGAAGGGACCATAGATTTCATGTAGCCCAGCTGAGACTACACCTCATACATGCCCCGATCCTGTAGATCCAGATGTTGCCACATGATTAGCTCTTGCTAGTGGATATGCACAGAACTCACGGCCAGGATCTCTACAAAGCATTTGCACATACAGTAAATCCTCATAATTTAAAATGCAAGAGACTGGGAACAAATGGGCTTTGAAGTAACTGAGTTCATATTAACCAGAGGTTTTATTAAAAACCAGAGAGCACTCACTTGACCAGAGAAAGACAGCTGTTTTGAACAATGACTATGATGCTGCTCAATGATGCTTGCATTTCCAAGGTATTTTTAGTCACCTCTGTTGATGATGATGATGACTAAAAAAGCACTCTGCAGCTCATAAGGAAATGCACACAGGCAGAGTGATTACTGTGAATGGGCCTGAAAATCTCCACTTAGTTCTTTTCCACCAGCTAGAAGCAGAGGACTCCAGAGAGGGTGGCCAGTGCTGCAAGATGCAAAAGCCTGGGATCCTGAGTCACCACCTGGAAGAAGGAATGAGCTGACCAGGAATGCCAGCATCAGGCCATTATGTGAGCAAGAGAGAAACTTCCGTTGTGTGAAGCCGTTGAAATTTATGGGTGATATGGTTGGGCTCTGTGTCCCCACCCTAAATCTCATCTTGAATTGTAACAATCCCCACGTGTCAAGGGTGGAACCAGGTGGAAGTAATTGAATCATGAGGGCAGTTACCTCCAGCTGTTCTGGTGATAGTGAGTCAGTTCTCACGAGATCTGATGGTTTTATAAGAGGCTTTCCACCCTGTGCTCAGCACTTCTCCTGGCTGCTGCGATGTGAAGGATGTGTTTGCTTCCTCTCGCACCTTGATTATAAGTTTCCTGAGGCCTTCCCCAGCCATGCTGAATTGTAAGTCAGTTAAACCTCTTTCCTTGATAAATTATCCAGTCTCGGGTATGTCTTTACTAGCAGTGTGAGAACAGAATAATATAAGGGGTTATTTATTAAAGCAGTAGCCTTAACTTTATTGAATCTTTTCTTTGATGGAGTGTTTATTGTCCCAGCTCTAATTGCTATGAAAACCTTACTCACACTGAGCTAAAAGCTGCCTTCCCAGGAGTGACTCCAACCCATGGGCTACTGTTTTGCCTTTTCAGCGTGCACAGATGTATTTCCTCTTCATCAAGAAGCCTTTCCCAATATTTGGCAGCAGACATCATATTGGCTCTAGGATGATATTTCTCATTTCTTCATTTATGGCTGCAGTGCACAGTAGCAAATGATTAGAGTTTTAACCTCAGAGCTAAACAGACTCTCTCCTAGAGAGTTCCTTTTCTCCCTGACTCTTCCCAAAACTCAGCAGTCATCCCAAGGCTCTTACACCAAGAATTGTCCTAACTTTGGATTGAAGCCATAAGCTGCATGAATCAGATCTTTTTTCCAAAGATTAATAAAAATATTTACTCACTTGGTTGTATCTTGGGGGAAAAACCCACGAGACGTTTACAAAGAAGAGCTGAGACAGTCGAAGGCACTGCCCATCACATACTGTCATACGAACACAACAAGCCATTACTTGCTCAGTCAAGAACCCTTTAGGAGTCCCCAGGTTCTCTTTATGGAGATAAAGGTAGGCTTGGGCATACTGTGTTCTAGAGTATCTGACATGATAGTGAAAATGTTACTTTTAAGCTGAAATACAATTTAATGAAGATAGCTACTTTCACACTGAAACAGTCACTGTCTCCAAATTCAGAGACTAAACTATCCATAATAAACTATCCATAAATTGCTGGCCTAATTCAGTTTGTCCCACGGATGCTTGCAAAGTCCAGATGTTATTAGTTGTTAGTAAAGCCCAAATGCACAGGGTTTTTCTTTTCCTCTTGCACAGCAGTTCTTCAGCCTTGCAGAGGATCTGCCTAAGATCAAGTAGTGTGGGCAGAATCAGTCACGATATTTGTTATTTTATTCAGCTCCAGTTGAACTGCAGAATGGTGCGTTTATGTCACCTGCATGTCCCTTCATAATAATTATTCCGTGTGCATTTCCTTATGAGATGTGGAGTGTCTTTTAAAACACCATCCTCAACATCGGTGACTAAAAATACATTGGAAATAAAAACATCATTGGCTAGGCACGGTGGCTCACGCCCAAAATCCCAGCACTTTGGGAGGTCGAGGCAGGCAGATCACCTGAGGTTGGGAGATCGAGACCATCCTGGCTAACATGGTGAAACACCGTCTCTACTAAAAACACAAAAGATTAGCCAGGCGTGGTGGCACGCGCCTGTAGTCCCAGCTACTCGGGAGGCTGAGGCAGGAGAATCACTTGAACCCAGGAGGTGGAGTTTGCAGTGAGCTGAGATGGCATCACTGCACTCCAGCCTGGGGAACAGAGAGAGACTCCGTCTCAAAAAACAACAGTGAAAACAAACAAACAAACAAAAAAACATCATTGAGCATCATCATAGTCATTGCTTGAAACAACTGACTTTCCCTGGTCAGCTGAGTACTGTCTGGTTTATAATAAAACCTCTGGCTCATGTGAACTCAGTTACTTCAAAGTCCATTTTGTTCTCAGTCTCTTGCATTTTAAATTATGAAACATTTGTTTGTTTGTTTTTGAGGTGGAATCTTACTCTGTTGTCCAGGCTGGAGTGCAGTGGCGTGATCTCGGCTCACTGCAACCTCTGCCTCCCGGGTTCAAGCAATTCTCCCTGCCTCAGCCTCCCGAGTAGCTGGGACTACTGATGCCCACCACCACGCCTGGCTAATCTTTATATTTTTTAGTAGAGATGGGGTTTCAGCATGTTGGCCAGGCTGGTCTTGAACTCCCGACCTCAAATGAACTGCCTGCCTCGGCCCCAAAGTGCTGGGATTACAGGTGTGAGCCACTGTGCCCCACTGTTCAGTTTAGAGAGCTGTGGAAATAAATAATCATTCTAGTGTTCTGTTCCTCTTAATGCTTTCCGTGCTGGCTATGGGTAGCGAATGAGGACCATGGATCACCCAGCAACACCATGATAGAAGAGATGAGTAACCCGACAAGATGATGCCACTATTTATGAGAATGCATTAGAGAGCCCTCTGAGAAAAAAAAAAAAAAAAAAATATTTTGTTTGACTCTTTTTGTATCCTCTCCCAGGAGCAAAGAGAGATTTCTATCCAAGAAGAATTTTAATTATTGTAATAGTAATTGCCAAAAGTTTTGATGGAAAAACTCTGTGGAATCTTTAATTTTTTTGGTCAGAGAGAGCCAAAAAGAGTGAGTTGACAAAAGAAAGAACAGCTGTGTTTCCCGAAGAGTTTTTAGGCAAGGAGGAGAGAGGCTTCCATGGACGCTGGGTGGGAGTGTAAATTAGCACAAACAATTTGGAGGTGTATGAACAATATGCTCAAAAATTTCATACGTGTATACCCTTGACTCAGGAATTTTGGAGGATAGAAATTTAACTCCAAAACCAGTAGGCAAAGATGTAGATCCAAAAAAGTTCACAAGTTTTGGAGAACTTTTAAATAATTTTAAATAAAGATGTACTTTGAGTGATGATTATATGTGAAATATTTGGGTGTTAAAGATTGGATGATGGCTGAGACCAGCATGGTTCCTGCCCTTCACGAGCCAGCAATGGCATTGCCTGGAAAGGACCATCTCCTGGGCTGGGTGGGATACATGGATGGTGTTTAGTTCCTGAGCCAGTGTCCAAACCACCTAGCAAGAAGTTAAAAAAAGGAAGTAAAGAATAGAGAGGGTGAGCTCCTGACCTGGTGGAGGGTGCAGGCCAGCTGGAAAGTGTACTGGATAACCCAGAAATATTGAGAAGAACCAGGGTGAAGTCAGAGAGGGGGAGGCCTCAGAGAAAATGTGGTCATCTCACAGTTTTGTCCATGCTCATTCTCTAACCTAGATGCTACTTTATCCTCATTTATTTATTTACTTATTTATTTGAGATGGAGTTTTGCTCTGTCGCCCAGGCTGTAGTGCAATGGTGCGATCTTGGCTCACTGCAACCTCCGCCTCCCAGTTCAAGCGATTCTCCTGCCTCAGCCTCCCGAGTAGCTGGGATTACAGGCATGAGCCATCATGCCTGGCTAATTTTTGTATTTTTAGTAGAGACTGGGTTTTACCATGTTGGCCTGGCTGGTCTTGAGCTCTTGATCTCAGGTGGTCCACCCCCCTTGGCCTCCCAAAGTGCCGGGATTACAGGTGTGAGCCACTGTGCCCAGGCGTGAGCCACTGTGCCCGGCCTTTCATTTCTTTTTGCTGTGTTTTTACTTTAAAACGTTTGCTTTTTGCATTTAGCTTGGAACTCACGCTCATATAACTTCATCCTTAGTTCTTCAGAAAACATTTCCTATGTCCTTGTGAAGAATATTGTATGACTGTCCACGATTCCCTATGAACTAATAGGTTTTCAGAAAATATTTCATATGTCCTTGTGAAGAATATTGTGTGATTGTCCACCATTCCCTAAGAACTAACAGGTTTTGCAAAGCCTGGCACGGGGTACGATGTCTCGATTTGCAGCTCACTAACCAAGGACCTCCCTTCATTTCCTCTGTGTTTAGCAAGGCTGAGATGAAGAAGACAGTCCCTTGTGGAGGGTGCCTAAAGCACCTACCCTCATTCCATTTGAGACACAATCCTGCTGGTGCCTGTTAAGTCAGCCGATGAGAGCACTGGGTCTTTAATGTGAAACAATGAAAAAGTCTACAACTTATTTCCGTTCAAAAACCAATGGCATGTTTGAGAAGTCTACAAACATCAGAGTGTGAGAGTGTCTGAGTGTGAGTGTGTGTGAGTGTGGATGAGTGTTGTGAATGTGTGTGATTGTGTGAGTGGTGTGACTGTGAATGTTAGCATGTGAGTGTGAATGATTGTGACTGTGTATGACTGTGTGAGTGGTGTGCATGTGATTGTATGAATGTGTATGTGAGTGTGAGTGGTGTGTGTGTAAGTGGCGTGTGTGAGTATGTGGATATATTTGAGTGTATGAGTGTGAGTGGTGGACCTGTATGCAAGTGTGATAGTGTATGAGTGTGTGAGTATGACTATGTGAGTGTGAGTGGTGTGTGTGTATGCTAGTGTGATAGTGTATGAGTGTGTTTGTATGTCTATGTGAGTGTGAGTCGTGTGTATATGTGAGTGTGAGACTGTGAGTCTGGTGTGTATGTGAGTGTGTGATTGTGAGTGTGAGTAAGTATGTCTGTGAATTGGGTGTGAGTGGTGTGTGTGTGAATGTATATGAGTGTGGGTGTGTGTGTGTCTAAATGAATGTGTGAATGTGTGAGTGGTGTGTATGTCAGTGTGTGTGTGTGAATGTATGTGAGTGTTAGTGTGAATATGTTCGTTAATTTAGGAAGGCCACACGCAGAGCGTAGAGCACTGCCAGCCACCTCTTCAGCGGGTGGAAAATTTCTGACAGCCAGGCAAGGTCTGCAGGCCCCATCATCTCTCTGTTTGGGGTCTGCAAGGATCTGGAGAGAACCCCGCTGGAGGAGCTGGGCTCCCGGAGGCACTGGCAGCAGACCTCCATGTCTGCTCACCTCTTATTTGGGAATGTGGGAAATCACCCCCATTTCATCTTTTCTCTGTCAGTAGAGAACTTTAGTCTTCTTATTTGCTCAGTTACTATTTTTCCCACCATGGGAATATCTAAATCATCCTTCCTTTCCTATATCTCTGCTCTATTGTCTTGCCGGTCATCCACAGTCCAGCCCTGATGTTGGATGCAATTGCTTCACATGAATTAAGGAGCCGTGAGTGACTTTGAAAACCTAGCCTGTGGCTTTCCATGGGAGAACTGAAGGAAGACTTCAGAGACCACGTAGTTTAAGTCCTTTATTTGCAAATGAGGACCCTGAGACAGTTTACGTAAGGCCACCTGGTATTAGAGCCAGAAGCTTTGGATGATCTGGTTCCCCCTTCAGAGGTGACTCTGCAGGAACGCGCAGACTGAAGGCATAAGAAGCCCGTAGAAAGCGGTTAAAACACGCCGTGTTTCTTCCCCTGTGATTAGTCGGCTTGAAATGTGTAGGGGGCATCTTCCACCTGTGCTGGGGCTGGGAATGGAGCAGTGACCGTGAGTTCCGTGGCACCTGCTGGGTTTTGTAGTCCGTTGGGGAGCATAGGCTGTAAGTGAATACTTACCAGCGTATTGAGGGCTCAGAAGAGAAAGCAGAATGTTAGCGGAGCACCTAATAGGACACAACTGAAATATTCCAGGCCCCTTGTCTCATGTTTGGCGGAAGTCTCCTGTTTCCAGTGGAGCTGTGTGTGTGGTTCACTTTCCAGGAGGATGCACCGTCCCCCAGGTGGTGTGCTGGGAGATTGGAAGTTTTCCACTACATGGCCTCTGGGCCAGTGCTATTAGCCCCACTGGGGAGAAGAAGAAACCGAGGGTAAGACACTGAGGACTTGTTTGAGGTCACACAGGAACGGAGGTGAAGAAAGAGTCATGGGTGGGGCGTGAGGGGCTGCTCACCGTGGCCGGAGTGGGGAGTTTCAAGTAGAGAGTGCCGGGACCGTGCTATTTATTTCTGGAGCCCGAGGCCACCTCCCCTTAGGAGATGATGGGCAGGGCCAGGCTGAGGCAGAATTGTGGGGTAGGTGACGGCTGCCCGCAGAAGTCTTAAACTCCCTGTGCAACACCTCCAGTGCCTTTAATGCCACTGCTTTCTCTTGGAATACGGTGTCATCAAGCTCCCTCCCCTGACAAATTCACTCCTCACTTCCTTCCCTCTCGACAAGCGGTTCCTTCCTCCCAGGAGAACAGCCCTCCCTAGAGGGGGCCATCTCAGGTCCTTGGGCGATGTGGGATGAGGAGGCTCTCCCCTTTCCGAGAAGCCCCGGAGTTGGCCGGGGCAACCAGGCGCTAACTCCACCCATGCGGCCTTGGGCTCAGGTAAACTTTGAGGGCTGTTTCTAACATGGAACAGGGCTTTTAGCGAGCATATGATGGGGGGGATTTGCATCTTGGAAAGGAACTAACACAAGATACAAAGAAGCAAACGTCTCACCTTATCTCTTTTCCAGAGCCTCCTCAAGGCACCCACTTTCCTGTCTTTCCTTCATGATTATTCTTGACTGGTGACATTTATTCCTGACTGGTGACATTTATTGAACACCCGGTGCATGCTACCGACAATGCTTTTTTTTTTTGTATCAGAATTATCCCTGGAAAAAATATAGAGGAGAGGTTAGTGGCATTTTTATTGTCCAGCCGTACGTGGTACAGCACTGGAGAAAGGTAGTCAATACGTGGGAAGAGCCTCCTGTGAACTCGTACTTATTTCACAAAGGAAAGAGGCTAAAATTCTGCCTTTTCTGAACAGCTGTCTCCATAGAGCTCGGTTCTGTTCTGGTTAAGTTAGTTAAGATGGTTAGTTTAGAGGGTACTTGGTGATAATGGGGCTAAGCCTTCTTTGTTTGTATTTTGTAATTACCTTTTTTTCTTTTTGTTGAGATGGAGTCTTGCTCTGTCACCCAGGCTGGAGTGCAATGGTGCGATCTTCTGCCTCTCGAGTTCAAGCGATTCTCCTGCCTCAGCCCCCCCAGTAGCTGGGACTACAGGCGTGCACCACCACACCCAGCTAATTTTTGTATTTTTAGTAGAGACAGGGTTTCACCATGTTGGGCAGGCTGGTCTCGAACTCCTGACCCCAAGTGATCCACCTGTCTTGGTCTCCCAAAATGCTGGGATTACAGGCATGAGCCACGGTGCCCTGCCACGTTACTTTTATTGATATAAAATTTATATAACATAAAATCCGCAGTGTACGGTTTTATACTTTTCACATTTGTAAGTGTGCATCAAGGTGGTTTTAGTGTATTCACAATGCTGCGCAACCCTCACACTCTCATTCTTGAAGATTTCTAGCCTTCCCCAAAGAAACTCCACACTGTTGGCAGTCACTCCCAAACTTCCTCCTCCTAGTCTCTGGCCACCACTAATGTACTTCTATGGATTTGCCTATTCTTGCCACTTTATATAAATGTAATCATATAATATATGGTCTTTTATGTCTGGCTGCTTTCACTTAGAATAATTTTTTCAAGATTCATCTGTGTTTCAGCATGGAGGAGTACTTTGTTTCTTTTTATTCCATTGTATGTATACACTACATTTTATTTATTCATTCAGCAGTCAGTGGACATCTGGTTGTTTCTACTTTTTGCCTATGATGAATAATGCTGCTGTGGCCATCCCTGTACAAGTTCTTGTGTGAAGATGTGTTTTCAGTTCTCTTGGGTATATACCTAGGAGTAGAATTGCTGGGTCATATGGTAAATCTATGTTTAGCATTTTGAGAAAATGCCAAGATTTTTCTCACAATGATTGCACTATTTTATATTCATACCAGCGATGTATGGGGATTCTGATAACTTTCTTGCCATCACTTGTTAATTTAGCTTTTTTCTTTTTTTTTTAAATTATAGCCATCCTAGTGATGTGAAATGGAAACTTACTGTGATTTTGATTTCCATTTCCCTAGTGACTAATGATGCAGAGCATCTTTTCACGTGCTCATTGGAATCTGTACATCTTCTTTGGGGAAATGTTTATTTAAATCCTTTGCCCAGTTTACAGTTGGATTGCTTGTCTTTATCGCTGAGTTGTTCTTTATACATTCTGGAGACTGGACCCTTATCAGATATATGATTTGCATATATTTTCTCCCATTCTGTGGGTTGTCTTTTAACGTCTTGTCTGTCCTTAGATCATTGTTTTGAGCTTCTCGAAGGTCACTAAATGCCACACACCTATGGCCACAGACTCGAGATGGCCTCTGGCACAAACATTAGTTATAAAGGGGCTGAGTGAGGAAGTGCAGGTGGATCTTGGAGATGCACTCAGAATTCCTCATTTGAATGCTTTGTAGAATGCCAAATAGCATTTCAAGTAAGAAAAAAAAATAGATACCTAAAAAAAGACAGGAAGAATAATTTTGGGAAAACAGTCCAGATCTTGGAAATTGCAGCCAGGGAGTTGTTTGCTGAAGCACGTCTTGCTTGAAGCACAAGACAGGGACCCCATCCACTAGAACCTGCATTTTCTCAGGGAGGTTGCAAGAGGATGGAAATAACTAATGTATCATTTAACACGGTTACTAATTAGTAATGACTGTCACTACTTGTTTAGTGGTCCTTTTGCATACATTATTTCCACTACCCCCAAAACATAAATAAGCCTTGTTATTATGCATGAGATGTGGAAACTGAGGCCTAAAGGGCTTGTCTTAGTCCATTTGTGTTGTTATAAAGGAATACCTGAGGCCAGATAATTTATAAAGCAAAGAAGACTGGTTCGTGTTTCTGCAGACAAGAAGCATGGTGTCAACATTTGCTTCTGATGAGGGTCTCAGGAATCTCCCACTCATCGTGGAAGGTGAAGGGGAGCCTGTGTGTGTAAAAATCATGTGGTGAGAGAGGAAGCAAGAGTGGTGGGGAGTGGCCAGGCTCTTTTAACAACCAGTTCATGCAGGAATGAATAGAGCAAGAACTCAATCACCCCTAAGGGAGGGCATTCATCTATTCATGAGGGATCCACCTCCATGACCCAATCACCTCCCATTAGGCCCCGCCTCCAACCTTGAGGATGAAATTTCATCATGAGGTTTGGTGACAAACATCCAAAAGAAAGCAGGGGCCCACAGCCTGCCAGTGGTCACACAGTTTAACAGTGACTGAGACAGAATCCAAACTCAGATCCTAGGACTCCAAAGCCGGTGTGCTCCAAGGGCACCACACTCCACTTCTACCAGCTCAGCGATGCCCATAGGGTCTTAGGGAAGGAGGCTCTCAGTGAGGCTGGGGCAGTTATGGAGATGGGAGAAAAGGAGAGCAAGAGAATGTGGCCATTCTCGGGGAAATAACAGATAGCAAAAGCAAAGGAACAGAGGGCTGAGTTCACATTCTCAAGGGAGGAGAAATAAGCTTATTTTGCATTTTTAAATTGCATCTTTGAAATCATTACATGGAGATTGGTGCAGTACTGAGGGGCAAGCAGCCACAAGGCTCAGAGGTAGATACCATGAGTAGATGGCATAGATTACAGGGCAGACACTGAGACGTGAAAAATCAAGATGAGAAAATTAAAGGCCAGTGTGAATAAGGCATCTGACTGGCATGTGATACTGTATAGATACTTCAGAAAGATCCCATGTTCCAGCTCCATCTTAGCAAGGTAGGGCAGCTTGGTGCAATTAATAGACGCTATTAGATTCTGTTCGTTAGCATCTAACAGTTTGAGTCATACATCTGGGACATAAACAAGAAAAAAGCTGGTATGTTTTCGCAGTGTGCCCCTGCTCAGTTTCCCCAAGAGTAAACTTGAGGACCCTGACCCATTTCAGCTACCCTGCAAATGCAAGGCTCACCAAGCCTATGCTACACAGACCATTTTATTTTATTTTGTATTTGTTTCTTTAAATTTTATTTTAAGTTCCTGGGTACATGTACAGGATGTGCAGGTTTGTTACACAGGTAAATGTGTGCCATGGTGGTTTGCTGCATGGATCAACCCATCACCCAGGTATTAAGCGCCGCATCCATCTGCTCTTCTTCCTGATGCTCTCCCTCCCCCAACTCCCGACAGGCCCCAGTGTGTGTTGTTTCCCCTGATGCGTTCATGCTACACAGATCTTGAGGGTTGAACAGGACGTGCTCAGGCCTGCACTCTCAGCTCTATACTCTGTGTCATCCCTGATGAGAACACTTCTCCCAGCTGAGTTCAGGACCACTTGAATCAAGGCCCTGCATACCATTTGGGCCTGTTCTGTGATCATTCAAGAAATGACCAGCTGAAAGCTTGCTTCTTTGGTTAGGTAGTTTGGGTACAGGAAAAGTGCCTGTGTGTATAAGGTCTAAAGTAGGGAAAATACTAAAAAGACAAGGTAGGGAGAGACAGAGAGAGAGAAGGTCTGGATCTGAGTCTTAAATCCACCCTTTACCAGCTCTAGGATTTTTTTTTTTTTTACCAATTGCCCTGTGCCACAGTTTCTTGCCCTGTAAAATGACCCTTACTCTACATACCTTCTATATTCATTATAAGGGACCTTTGAAAACAAGATGTTGAAAGAATTTTCACAAACTGTAACATGCAATAAGCTGTTGGTTATGCCATTCGTTCATCCACACACTCCTAAATGGTGAGGCCCTCGTCAGCTCTGGGAACTCACTGGGATGCAAAACACTGGGATTCTTGCCCACAGGGAGCTGACCATGTAGATGAAATGCATACATTAAGTAGTCACACAAATAAAAATAGAATGATTTAACATGATACATGCTATTAAACAGGGTCAGACGAATGTCCATGAAGCATTTCAGGGAAATATGTGGCTTCAAAGAGAGAATTGTAAGAGCTGTGCGTCTCATTCCTCTGGAAGTGTTAGAATAGCCAAGATTATTTAAAACTCAAAGGTCATAGGGGGCTGATATGGTTTAGATGTTTGTCCCTTCCAAATATCATGTTAAAATGTAATTCCCAGTGTTGGAGGTGGGGCCTGGGGGGAGGCGTTTGGGTCCTGGAGGCGGATCCCTCATGAATGGCTTAGTGATGTTCTTGCAGTAATGAGTGAGTTCTTGCTCAGTTAGCTTCTGCAAGATCTGGTTGTTTAAAAGTGTGTGGCAGCTGGGCGCGGTGGCTCACACCTACAATCCCAGCACTTTGGGAGGCCAAGGTGGGTGGATCACTTGAGGTCAGGAGTAGGAAACCAGCCTGGCGAACATGGTGAAACCCTGTCTCTACAAAATTACAAAAAAAAAAAAAAAAAAAAAATTTGGCTCAGCATGGTGTCGCACGCCTGTAATTCCAGCTACTCGAGAGGCTGAGGCAGCCGAATCACTTGAACCTGGAAGTGGAGGTTCCAGTGAGCTGGGGTCATGTCATTGCACTCCAGTATGGACAACAAAAGCAAAAATCTGTCTCAAAAAAAAAAAACAAAACGTAAGATTTGTAGAGACGGGGTGTCACCATGTTTCCCAAGCTGGCCTTAAACTCCTGGTCTCAAGTGATCCTCTTGCTTTGACCACCTAAAGTGCTGGGATTACATTACACAGAAGCAGTTTTTAAGGCATGTTAAAATAAAACCCTGTTACAGAAAGCAACAGATTAATATGTCAATTTAATTTATTTTCAAAGTGGGGCTGTTCAATTGGTAATGTCATGATGTTAAAGCAAATTTTCCAATTGTATTAGTTGATAGTCTTATGCCTTTTGAGACATGTGAGCTGAAGAGTATATGTTCTAGGAGGACAGGCTCCTAAATTCTTTTAGTTTCTTTTACCATTTGCAAAAGGCAGATAATCATAGGCGCCAGGACAGATTGTTGGGAATTTAGAAATAATGATAATAAAGATTCTTGGACACAGAAGGCACTCAATAAATGCCAACAGTGCCTAGCAAAGTACCTTGATTGTAGTAGGCATTCGATAAAATTGTTCCTGGCCTATTTGAGCCCTAAGTGCTTGGGCAATGAAGAAATCAAGAAGAACCAGGTTTCATACCAGAATTGTTGCCTAAGGGGCAGAAACATGCCAGCTATCATCATTGTTATTGTTACTGGCAATAATCATTTCTGCTGTGCTTTAAGTGTACTGCCCAATAAACCAAATTAAACTCAAACTAATAACGCCTTCTTGGGAACATAATCTCTCATGTCTTGACATTGCTGATGGTCACGCATGAAACAGTTCCATAATAACAAGCACTTTACGGGCATCTATCTTATGAAGTAGAACATTAATTTGTATTGTTTATAAGAGCACTTAGGTTAGAGGAAGACAGATTATATTGAATCATGGCCAGCCCATTGCTCACCCTTGTCTGTGGTTGAGAGCTGAGCTTAACTAAACAGCATCTCCTTCCAGGCACAAAAAAGGAACATTGAGTTTCCCTTGATTTGTTTTTAGGGAGGAGGCTGAAATCGTTGCTAGCATTTTTTCTTTTTTTTTTAGTTCCAGTCAAGGAATGTTATTAGGCTCTTCTAAAATAAAATAGCTATACTTTTGTTAGAAAGTAAACAGGAAGCCACTAATCAAAGTGAAAAACTGGGCTTACCAGATCACGTTGGTCTTTAACAATTTGAGCCTCAGTTATTTTTTTTCTCTCTCTACGTTAGCAAAAGTAATATTTCTTGCCTGTATTACAAGGTAATGCTGAGTAGAAGATTAAAAAATGTATGTGTGTGTGTGTGTGTTTGTAGTTTCTAATTTGTAAAATTCACATCAATATTGTGATGACTATCACTATTCCCGGATTTCCTAGCCCATGATTCCTTTCAGCTCACGCAGCAGAGAATTAGACTGAATAACGTTTCATATGTTCACTCTTGGACAGTATGAAAAAGGACAGTGGCTACTTTTTTTTTTTCTATTTCCGCAATTCCCCAGGAGCTTGAGGAATGTCCTGAATTATAGATTAAGATTTTTCTAGAAAATGTGTGTTCAGGAGAGAACATCATTGAATGACCACCTGTGGAATTCCATTCAATGATATTTAGCAAGTCCAGGGGATTTTCCTGGTCTCTTTTGGTTCAGAAGTTGTGGTCTGCCTTGGGAAGCACTGGGCAGCTTAAAGTGTGAACTTTAGCCAATAAACTTCCCAGGACCTGGGTGGGAGAGAAAAGATGCAAGAACTAGAATGAATCAATCATTTAACCTTATGTCGTTAGTTTCCTCATGTATAAAATGAGCTCTAAGGTTCATTCAGCTCTAAACTTTCATGCTCTGGTGACTCTGTCATGTTTGACTCTAGTTAGAGAAACTACTACACAACTTACTAGGATTGCAATAGTCCCGATTCCTGTAAAAGCCACATGTATATTAGAATGTTTTCAAATGGAAGTAAAGAAAACCTTCCAAAAGTGGCTTAAACAATGAGGACATTTATTTTCCTACATGACTTGAAGTCCAGGCAGACAGTTCTCAGGTTGGTTCAGTGGCTTGTGGATGTGTTCAAGGACTGAGGCTCGTCCCATCTTTCTGGGATATGATCTCTGGTGTTATGGCTCAGACTTTCTTGGTTTCATGGCTCAGACTTTCTTGGTGTCGTGACTCAGACTTTCTTGGTGTCATGGCTTGGACCTTAGGCTCATGCCCTCATACTTGCAATTGACTACTCCTGACCTCACATATAGATGTGACTTTTATCAACCCAAGAAGAAATGGAGCATTTCATCTATTACACTTTTTATTAAGGAATTCAACCTTTCTTAGAAGTCCTGCTGATATGGTTTGAATCTGTGTCCCCACCCAAATCTTATGTTAATTGTAATCCCCAATGCAGGAGGGGCCGGGTGGGAGACAATTGGATCATGGGAGTGGATTTCCCCCTTTGGTGCTGTTCTCCTGATAGAGTTCTCATGATATGTGGTTGTTTAAAAGTGTGGAGGACCTCCCCCATCTTTCTTACTCCTGTTGCAGCCACGTAAGACGTGCATGCTTCCCCTTCACCTTCTGCCGTGATTGTAAATTTCCTGAGGCCTTCTCAGCAATGCTTCCTGTACAGCCTGTGGAACTGTGAGCCAATTAAACCTCTTTCCTCTATAAATTACCCAGTTTCAAGTATTTTTTATTGCAGTGCAAGAATGGGCTAATACACCCCCAAACTCTCAGCAGACTTCCTCTCTTGTTCATTGGCTAGGATTGGGTTGCATCACATGCCCATGCTCTAGCTGCAACAGAAGCATGGAAGGAGCCTTGGAAAGTATCTAATGTTTTCAGCTCTTCTGGGAGGAGGTAAATTCTACAAGAAAGGGAGCTGGAAGTGGGGTGTGTACAGCTACAGAGTAGGAAATAAAAAATATTGTGTCACAAGCTAGGAAATATCCAGCTTTACGTGTGGGTAGTAGAAGATAAATGTATTTATAGTTGTCAGCATTAGAATACTCAATTTCATCTGTAGAATGACCAAATTGAAATAGATAATCCTCGGTCTTACAGACCTAATGGAAGAAGCAGATCCATGTGCCTAAAGAATGCAAAATGAGCTATTCATAGACCATGGGCCTATTTTTGCCTTTCTTGACAACTTTAATTATTTTTTTAAACTAAGGGCTCCTTCATTCTTTCAGAGTCCCCAGTACTTCAGTGAATGATAGTGTTCTTGAGTTTCTATGAGCACATTAGAATTTTACACCTTCGAGGTTAACAGAGCCTGTTTTTATGTGCTGATGGCTATAATCAAAGCACAGGATTACTTAAACTAACAAGCGAGGATCCATCCCAATAGAAATGTAAACAGAACTTTAATCCATCATTTTGCTAATGGTCCTTTCCTGGTACATTCATCAGCCTCCGTTCCAGCTTTTGGCCTAATACATACACTGTGTTGTTTTATGACCTCTCCTCTGACTGTTAATATAGGGAAGGAGGTATTATGGCTCCCATTACGCAGAGACATAATGGAATGAGGGACTTGCTGGAGATTGCATTTTCTATCATTGCGTACGTCTTCTAACTGGACGAACGCCAGTTTTCCCTCCCGGTCTCGGCCCAAGTCCTTCCTTTGGCATTCCCAGTTTCCTTTTGTATTCAGAATGAATCTCATGTTCACATGGATATGCTTAGAGGTGGCAAACTAGCATCTTCCAAGTGGGTGTCCTTGATGTCAACAGAAGAGAAACAGACCAAATGGCCTGGCCTGGCCCTTTGCCCGCACTGCTTTGTAGCCAAGATAGAAACTAAAGCCCATTGGCTTCATCTGGACACTAATCCAGATAAACATATAAGCACATGTATTTGTCCACGGGTGCTATTTGTCCTGAAGCACAGTGAGGTTTAGTCTAACACTTAATTTCATGTTTTGATGTTTCTTTCTCTGCAATCTGATACTGTTGTAAGCATGAATATACTAGTGTGCTAGGGCTACCATAACAAAGTAGCATAGACTGGGAGGTTTAAACAACAAGAATGTATTTTCTCATCATTCTGGAGGCTTGGCAGACCAAGATCAAGACGTTGGCAGGGTTGGTTCCTTCTGAGGCCTCTGTCCTTGGCTTGCAAATGGTGCCTTCTCTTTGTGTCTTCACGTTGTCTTTCCTTGGTATGTGTCTGTGTCCCAATCTCCTCTTCTTATATAGACACAAGTCAGATCGGATGAAGGCCCAGCCTAATGACCTCATTGGAATTTAATTACTTTTGTAAATTCAGAGTGAATGGGGCTCAGGAGTATAACATGTGAATTTTAGGGGATGTAATTCAGCCCATAACGATAAAGTTGGTGGTTTACCCAGATGACTACAAGTTGGGGACACTTCTGAAAGGACAGATGGACTACATGAGCTATGTGGCACAGTCAGATGTCGAGAAACTTTGCTATGCCTCCGAAGTCAATGCCCACGGCTGCCACATTCTTGGAAATAAAGATAGCTTTAATAAACATACATTTGACATGGAGTTGTAAACAGCGGAAATGTGATAGATTTACATGGCCAGAGTTTCAGGATTTCAGAGATTTGGGACCTCTTACGTATATACTCTCTTAAATGGCAGCTCCAACTGGTAGCAGCTCTGAAGAGCAGTGGCTATATACTAGAGAAAACGAGAAGGAAGACACATGTAGGAGCTGCTACTGTGTGATAGGAACTTTAAGCACCGGGGACTTGCTAATGATTTCCCTGAGAGGCAGGCAGTGTCCAGGTCCCTAATTCTGTGGACTCTGTGAAACAGACTAGAGGCAAGCACACAAAGTAAAGGCAAAAAGAGAAAGGAAAGCAAAGAATGGAAACTGCTGAACTCTGCATTACAGAACAGAATGAAACGTCGCCCAACATTTCACGAGGTTAGCCATCATCTTTCTTTACAAATTATCCAGTTCCATTTGTTTGGGGCGTTTTCTTCCTTAACTCCCATGGAAAAATAAATACATCATTTTTTTTTTGAACTGTGGGTGGAATGAACTCTTTAGAAATTGATATGGGCATCCTCTTGGCTAGATTCCTGCCACTCAACCAAGTAAAGGAACTCACGCGGCTGCAGGACTAAGCTCCTCCCACGTCTGCCGCTGTGGTTGGATGTGCAGGCTGAGAGCGTCGTCTTGGATCCTAGCACCGTGCCTAGCACACAGTAGGTGTTCAGCACATGCCTGCTAGACTGACATGTCAGATAGTGTTTCAGTTTACCCAGTAGTCATGAGTGTCAGAATAGCTGGCTGTCGGCTGGAGCTCGGAGTACATTCCAGGGTAAGTATTAATGTTTCAGCGCTGCTGCGTGCAAATCATACTGTTCTGTATTCCCTCTTCCCACCACAAAATGTGTTTATGTGGATTAAATAGGGTTATTAGGGGTAGCAGGGATAATCAAACCCAAGTTCTACCATACAGTCACTTTTGCCCGGTGAGCTTAATTTAGACACATAGAGGTCAAATTACAAATGGCTGAGCTCACAGAAGCTTCAGTTTCTGGTTCTAGCCACAGGGGGAGAAAGCAGAGCTGGAGACATTCCCAGTTTCTAGGTTCTCATACAAAAACCAACTGGCTGCCACAGCACAGTCACCGAAGAGGGAAGAAGACAAGCAGAGGTCAGAGTTCAAACTCAATTCCGGGAATTTTGTCTTGAGATTGTTTGCCTTTTTTTAATTTTCAGAATTGAGATTCTTCCTGCCTGGGTCTATTACAATTGACTTTAAACTGGAGGAGGTTAAAAAAAGTTTCATAGAGTGAGCAAAAAAACAATGCATCTATTTACGGGCCAAGCTACTCTCCCCTCCCCCATGCAGGCACAGGCAGGCAGGGAACGATTTTTCTGGGGAAAGATTTCTCTTTCTTTTTTAACGCAATGACAAACACTATTTACTAATGTTAAAAAAAAAAAAACAAAAAAACAAAAACAGAAGGAGCTATGTTCTTACCACAAAATAACAACACTGTATATCACACTAAGTGAAGGGTCCACATCTTGTAAACACAACACACTGCATTACTCCACAGTGAGTTATGATGTTTCATTGCAGGGAGCAGCGGAGTCTGAATCTATTAATGATTCATGCTTGCCTCGGAAGACCATAATGTATACTAATCAGACTCAACCGGGGGACAAGAGCACTTTAAATGCATTTGTCCAGTTAATAGTTTGACTTGATCTGATATTTCATTGGGTCACCGACCTTTTCATTGTAGGTAATGTGCAGAGGAAAATGTATGGCTGACACTCTGAAGAATCGACAGAGGACTTGCTGGTTACCAAGCAACGTGCTACCTAAGCTTTGCCTCTGCGTAATTCTGCCAATACTTCTTGCAGTTGATGAGCTCAAGTGTAGCCCTGTGAGCTTGTGAGTGCGTGTATGTGTGTGTGTGTGTGCATGTGTGTGTGTTTTGGGGAGCAGAGACACTACAGGCACAGAGTAGCTCATTCAGACTGCTTTTTATAGGCATTAAGCAATAAGCTCCCATAATAAACAGCCATGCCACAGTTAATACTCAATAAACAGTATGGTTTATAAGCAATTAGGGACCCAAATCTCAAAATAAGACAGTTCAGCAGAATGAGAGCATCCACTCTAACAAGGCTCAGTAAGATACGTGGCTTGTTAAAAGTGTCATAATTCTCCTTTAAAAAGCAATTAACAGTTTGGTATATTTTGGACTGCCAAACACAGAGTTTCTTAATCAAATGTGAACACAATCAAAGAGCCGCTTCTCAGCTTTACATAATGGACAGTCAAGTACGCAGAAAGCACAGCTGAAATTAAAGGATGAATTGATGTTCGCTCCTGTTTGTTTATCAACCTGTGAGTCCACTGAAGACATCAAGATGAGTCAGATAAATGCATTTTGTCAGGTTTTCAAAGAAAGCCAGCCAGCTACTCTATTTTGCCAAGGTCTTTGTATTTCCTAGTAACTTCGTAAGTTAAAAAAATATGTTTTCCAGCTCCTTCTTTAAATTGTAGGTAGGTGATTGGAGAAATAACACACGTTTGCTTGTTTGTCTTTCATAACCACAGACACAAACAAGCATCTAGTCCTTACTCCGTGCAGCTGCAGGAACATCACTGCCTCTTACTGGATTCGTTGCGAGGTATTTTGCAACAGGATTCCAATGCCCAGTTGCGGATTTCCTTTACCTACCATATCTGAGGCCCAGCAACCCTATTTTTAAATACACTTGCAAGTGATATAAGCTTCCAGCACTATGTACAAGGTGATGGGTTGCTGGACAGAGACCGATGTATTTCCTTCTTCAGGGACTTAGCATCCAAGACAGATTTACAAATGACTACACATTTCCTGTTAAAGCACATTGAAATGAATGCACAGTAGATCAATACTATGGGCCTTCTAAAATCACTTATTTGACTCTCTTATCTATAAATTGAGTAATTTTAAAAATTAAGAACGGAGAGAAATGTGCAGAGAGGACGAAAACTTTAATGTGTACTTAGATAGTTGGAAATGTCAAATTAAACCAAATTTAAAAATTGATCCCTCCTTCTTCTGTTCCCACCAGCTCCAGGCATTTATGATGTTGTTCTAGGAAAGTATCTGTTGAAATTCCTGCACTTTATGACATTCCCCCTTTCTATCCAGCTTAATGCGTGGGTAGTAGAATGTAAATGTATTCATATTTACCAGCATTAGAAGCCTCAATTTCATCTGTAAAATAACCAAAGTGAAACGGATAATTTCTAGTATTTTTTCTCTGGCAACCTATGATTCAGCAAATCACTGAACTCTTAAAAATTTTCATAACGTATATGGAGGTTTAGGAAAGTGAAATCAGTACAGAAAAAAATAAGTAATGTGTTCCAGAGACTTCTTTGAAAGACAAGTATAAATATTCAGACTAAAAACCAAAGTTCAAATGAGCTGAAGTTTAGAAAATCTTCTAAGCCAAACTTCTGGGACAGTGAATTAATTTTCATAGTCAGGATTGGGGGACTATTCAGAATAGGCTGAGAAAATTCTATTCTTCTTCCTACTGGGAATATTTAGAAGGTCACTACACCAACATCACACCAACCTCCATCTAGATAAGTATGAATAGTCCTCAAGCCAATGGATGTTGATATATTTTATCCACTCCACGAGCATTTAAAAGGTGTGCCGCACGTTCCGTGTCTCAGGCATTATACTCTCTGGGGTGATTCTAATCACCTCTCCCTTTATCCCCACTCTGCTGTACTCACTTTCCAATTCTGAACACGAGAGTTGGAGACCAACTCATGGATGTCTTAGCTTCCTAAGAGAGGATGCATGTAGGGTCCTAAGGACTCATTCAGGAATGCCAAAGTTCCTCTCTCCTTAGCAGAGTGTAGAGGATTAGCCAGAGTTTGAAGAAATATCTTAGTTCTTTGGAATTCAGCCCACAGAATGGAATGTGGCAGACGTGTCCTTCTTAAAACAGCTTCCTTAGGGATGTGCCTCTGTTTGCAGAATCCCACAGTTAGAAATGCATTCTTTTGACAGCGAGGTATGGCAGGGAGACTTCCACAAAGCCAAGCCATTAGCTGGTACTAAGCAAATCAAGTCCTTTTCAGTACACCAAAGTGAAGAGAGCTATCGGGATGGTTCTCTTTGACTGAATTACACGGGACCAAGGGAACTGGGTTAAATAGTATATAGGAGAAGTTAGAACGTGAAAAGGGAGGGGTCAATGCCTAATGCAAATCACACCCATTTAACAACTGCTCTGAGATGTGTCTGCTAGCCAGGGACCCCTTTTCAGAAAATGCAGAGTGGAGTTATGCAGCTTCTGGGCACTCACCTTCCTCTGCCTTCTTTCCTTCCAGCTAGTTTAGCCATAGCAGCACTGAATTCTCATTTGGGTGAATAGCAAGATTTATCGAAATGAAAAGCACAGTAAATATTGACTGTGGCAGTACGGAGGTCAATATTTACCTCAAGGGACGATAAATCCTCATATTCACTGAAACATAAAGTCAATATTTTGAGGGTGGTGTCAGATGCATCCTAAATGTGTTCCCCAGAAGTAGCTGGAAATATTTCTCTAATGAGCATAGGTGTCTCAAGCTTTGCAGTTTTCCATTTCTGTTCGTATTTTAAAGCATAGAGGGATTGAGAGGGTGGAGAAATTGCATTGCTACTTTTTTTGTTTGTTTGTTTTTGAAAAAAGACAAAGATACAGCTTCCCATCCAAAACACATCTGTCTTTTAATCGTTGTTTTTGAAAACCTTAAAAAGCATTCGTGGGCTGGGACTTTCCCCGTCTATGTGACAAATGGGGAAGATGCTGCCGCCCTTTGGCCCCTCAATTACTGCACACAGGGGAAGCAGGAAGGAAGAGCAAGGTATGGATTCATGTTTGCAACAGAGCTTTTCATTGCTCCGGCTGCCGAAGCCTATTTTATTCTCACAAGAAGTGATGTGCATTTACTTATCGATTTTCCATCCACTTCCTTTAAATGTAGCTTTCCTTCCACTGATTAATTATTAAACCATTGAATAAAAAGCACTATCGTTTGTTAAAAGAAACCTTCCCCACTAGGCCACTGTTTTGTGTAAATGGAATGTTGTCGCTCCTTTTGAGAAAGCGATGCCTCCACTCCTCCATGGACTTCAGTTCCAAGGTACCCACAGTTGCTGTTTTGTGACACAGCTCTACTCAGGGCTGTTTAAGGGGTAGGGACAAGGATCCAGCACAGACAAGAGCTGCAAGAGGCAATAGCCACATTTCTGCTCCTTGGTCCTGGGCAGAGGGGTGGCTGGCTGCCCACATTGCCCACAGAGTGGGTTTTCAGACTTTCTGGGAAGCAAAGGCTTCTTCTCTAAAATGATTCCCTTTGTGCTCACTGATGTCCTGTAACATCATATTTCAGTATCACTGATGAAGCTTTAAAAAGGAAACCCCACTGGCCACAAATTCATATTCAGTAGAAATGATTGACACTTTGTCTCTCTCCTGAGCACAGGTTTTGGTGGAGGAGAGATAAGGTGGGCACCTGCATCACCCACCTGCAGGGAAACTGGGGAGAGAAAGGTACAGGAATGACAGTGCTAGAACTCCCACCTGGGCCCCACTTGGTTCGAGGAATTATTCTGCATCCACCACTGTTTAAGAACATAGCATGGGTTATTGTGTCCATTTCACAGATTGGGGAATGCAGGCAGAGGAGGGAAGTAACCTGCCCAACCTAGGAAGGATGAGTGGGGAGGCAGGATTCAACCGAGGCCATCTGCTGGTGTCATTCCAGGCTGTGAACAGGGTTGGAGCCCAGTTGGCATCATTTTCTTTCTTCTTTTCCTTCTTGTCTTCCCCCCAAGGCCCACCCTCATGCTTTAAATCGGGTGTGTTGGTGAAGGGATTTAGACTGCTTCTCTCTTGGTTTTTGTTCATTTCAGAATGGAGTGCAGCCTGATACTCTCTTTCAAGCTTGGAGTACTTTGGATGTATCCTGGGTAGGCAAAAGCTGCAGGGAGATGCCTAGAGCTGAGTCAGGGTCCTGGTATCCTACCCACTAGGAAACTCTGCTGTGCCGGAGATTCCCCTGCCTGTTGGGTTTGGGAAGCTCTGTGGTGGGGCGTGTCAGCCTGGTATTGCTCTGTGACAAGCGTGGGAAGAAGAATGTGGATGTAGCAATTAAACAGGACCAATTCAACATGCAAGAAAACTCTACGCGCAGCTCAATTCCAAATTTCTACTTCCAGAAGAGGTCCTGTAAGATTTCCTCTCCATGCCCATTCCTCTCAAGTGGTATTTAGCTTCCCCTCCTGAGTAAGAGTCACCTCCATGTACCTTTGCAGGGGAGAAGCTGGCCCCATCCTTCCGTAATGACTTATAAGAGCAAAGCAAGGATAAACCCAGTGCCTTCTGTCAATTTACTGGGTACCAAAGGGAAAACCGTAAGCTTAGACTTTCAGATGAAGAATGGAAATATCCTTAGTGCCATGAGACTGCCACTGAGTGTTTTTCTCCCCGATTTACAAGGCTACTTAAGATGGAGATTGTCTCAGAGGAAAATTCTATGTTAAGAAACCGGTAGTGTGCAACTCCTGGACATGGTTATAATGTCCTGAGCTCTGTTTGAGGACTGGGGAGAATTTAAAGGCATTTGCTAGGACTTTCAGGGCAGGGTCTTTTCCTTTTATTTTGTGCTCCTGGGACGCTTGTGATGCTGGTTTGCTGACATGCTAGGCACACGTCACACTTTGTGAATAAAATGAAAATAGACATAGAAGCTTAAAAAGCAAGTGGCAACCCAAATATCCATTAACAGATGAATAAATAAACAAAATGTGGTATATACAGTGTAGTGGTTCCTCAAAAAATTAGAAATCGAATTACCATATAGTCCTGCAATTCCACTTCTGAATATTTACGCAAGAGAACTGGAAGCAGGGACTTGAAAAGATATTTGTTGACTCATGTTCATAGCAGCATTCACAATAGCCAATACGTGGAAGCAAGCCCAGTGTCTATTGACAGATAAATGGATAAAGGAAATTTCGTAGAGGTCTTTCACCTCCCTCGTTAGGCCTATTCCTAAGTATTGTTATTTTTATTTTGCTGCAGCTATCATAAAAGGGTTTGAGTTCTTGATTTGATTTTCAGCTTGGTCGCTGTTGGTGTATAGCAAAGCTACTGATTTGTGTATATTAATTTTGTATCCTGAAACTTTGCTGAATTCATTTATCAGTTCTAGGAGTTTTTTGGAGGAGTCTTTAGGATTTTCTAGGTATACGACCATATCATCAGTGAACAGTGACAGTTTGACTTCTTCTTTACTGATCTGGGTGCCCTTTATTTCCTTCTCCTGTCTGGTTGCTCTGGCTAGGATGGAAGTGATGAGGATAGGCATCCTTTTCATGTTCTAGTTTTCATAAGGAATGCTTTCAAATTATCCCTGTCCCATATAATGTTAGCTGTGGGTTTGTCATCGATGGCTTTATTACATTGAGGCATGTCCCTTGTATGTTGATTTTGCTGAGGGTTTTAATCATAAACGGATGCTGGATTTTGTCAAATGCCTTTTCTGTATCTATTGAGATGATCATATGATTTTTTAAATTCTGTTTATGTGATGTATCACATTTATTGACTTATGTGTGTTAAACCATCCCTGCATCCATGGTATGAAACCCACTAGATCATGGTGAATTATCTTTCTGATATGCTGTTGGATTCGGATCGCTAGTATTTTATTGATAATTTTTACATCTATGTCCATCAGGAATATTGGTCTGTAGTTTTCCTTTTTGTTATGTTCTTTCCTGGTTTTGGTATTAGTGATGCTGACTTCTTTTTTATTATACACCCTGGAATATTATTCAACCTTAATAACAAAGAAGGAAATTTTGTCACATACACAAAATGGATGCACCTTGAGGACATTATGCTAAGTGAAATAAGCCTGGTACAAAGATACAAATGCAAACTGATTCCATTCATGTGCAGTCCCTCAAGCAGTCAAAATTCTAGGGGCAGGAGGTGGGCTGCTGTGTGTCAGGTGCTGTGGGGAAAGAGAATGAAGAGTTGTTGTTTAACAGGTAGACAGTTTCAGTTTGGGAAGATGAAAAGGTTCTGGTGATCTGTTTCACAACAATGTGCATATACTCATGACTTCTGAACTGTATATTTAAAAGTGGTTACAATGGTAAATTGTGTTATGCATTTTTTACAACAATAAAAAACATTAGGCCGGGTGTGGTGGCTCACGCCTGTAATCCCAGCACTTTGGGAGGCCGAGGCGGGTGGATCACGAGGTCAGGAGATTGAGACCATCCTGGCTAACACGGTGAAACCCCGTCTCTACTAAAAATACAAAAAAATTAGCTGGGCGTGGTGGCGGGCGCCTGTAGTCCCAGCTACTCGGAGAGGCTGAGGCAGGAGAATGGCATGAACCCGGGAGGCAGAGCTTGCAGTGAGCCAAGATCGCGCCACTGCACTCCAGCCTGGGCAACAGAGTGAGACTCCATCTCAAGAAAAGATAAAATAAAATTAAAATAAAATAAAAATTAAGTTGTGAATTCGCTTCTCATTAAGAAAAGAAAATGCTATCAAAATACTCAGCACTGGAGGGAGAAGCACATAGGAGGCAGGAAGAGTATGTTTATGGAGTGGCTTCTATATTGCAGAGGTCAGGTTGGGGTAGAACTTAGAGAGCCGATAAGCTTTCTCAGCTGCAGATGCTTCCCAGATACAGAAATGAAATTGTGAGATGAATGAGCTAATTGTTTTTAAACCCATGGGATAGAAGCCTTGTGAGGTGACCTTTGGTGGGCACTTACTATTGAGTGTACTTGGCCCGTGTAAACCCTCATATAGGCACCGCCTCACTCAGCCCCCAACTTCAGGATTTCAGCATGATCATCAGGACCATTTAGAGACAGATGAGGAAATTAAGGCTCAGCGAGTGAGGTTAAGTAACTTGCCATCCAGCTGGGGACTACAGGCCCATATCCCAAACCCAAGTTGTTCATCATGATTATTTACTGCACCATTAACTGCCCCGTGAAAGGTTAACTTCGATTAATCAAACTCCTTCAGCTTGCCTGCTTGTTCAACAGCTCCAAGGCCATCTATCCTGCTCTCAGCCAATGTTCATTTCTCAAATGTTCATTTGAGAAATGTTCAAAGATAGAATAAGAGGCTTCATTGAGTGCCTCAGGAAATAAAATACACCAGGCTTCTGACATATCCCTGGCATGACTGATACCTAACAATCTTGTAATAATTAGTAATATTCCAAGTCACCTGTTGGAAGCTCTGTTCTAGAATTCCTTTACAGCACTTCACACTGAGAAGTTTACCTTCCCTAAAGCTCACCTTTGCTTCTTTCCTCAAGGCTGGGGTCATGTTTGTCTGCCATGTCTTCTGTTCCCCTCCAATTCTCTCCCTCATTATGGCAATACCTTTGAGACCAAATCTGTGAGCTTGTTTCCAAACTTCAGCTCTTCATGAAAGGTGCTTTTTGATCTGAATTCTGTGAAAGAGAATAGCATGTATATTTCCTCCTACATTGAAGCTTCTCTCCTTTGGAACAATGCTTGCCCATTTTCCTGAGTGAAAACCAAGAAGTTAGAAGTTGAGGAGTTCTACCATCTTTTAATCACTTGTTGACATTGCCTTAATTCTTTAGCAATGGGCCTATTTATTGCTGGTCAGTTTTATTCCTCAACATTTATTTTCTTAAAATATGCCTTTTTTTCTTTGTTCTTGGCATTTTTCATGAAACAATTTCTTTCTGGCCCATAGCTTCTTGGGCACTGCTCTTGGAAGTTGATGCTATGCTGTGTATTCTTAGTGGAGTGGTTATGAGTGAGCTAGTATCACTTCGTTGACATTCTGAGCAAGGACGCTGTTAGCAAAATAGATCAAGAGTTATAAACTTGGAATAGTAAAGTCAATGTAGAATGATGTTCTGATGAGTGAGGTCATCCTGTCACTACTGATAAGTTTCTCTGTGCTAGTTTTTGAGTCTGGATTTGGAGAGCATCTGTGTTCTCCAGCTGCCTAACTGAACAGTCCCAGCAACAAACTTAACCAGTTCTGGCGAGCTGTGACTTTGGCTTGGTCACTGCACTGGTCAACGAAGTCCTTGGCTGGGAATCGAGAAATCTGATGGTAAGATGATAACGCAATGCAGTCATTAGTGTTCATATGTGAATGGGTGAAGCGTTACAAAATCAGACTATACACCTTAGTGTATTTTAGAAAGTAATCACAGTGCTATTATGTAGAAAGGAGTCATAGAGGATAATAAATCCTAATCAATAAATGGTCACTTGACTCTCAGTGAAACTCCCAGAGCAGTAACACTTTTATAAGCAGAGAAGTCAATATTGCTGCCAAACTTAGTTGACACTTACCAAAAATCTATGGAGTAAAAGAAAGCAAGCAAACAAATATTAGGTCTAGCAGAGGAACAAATGTGAAAACAGAGAAACCATAGAAAAGCTTACTCTTTGACACAATGACTGCCCAGAAATGCTAGCTTGATGTGCTGGGAAGAAGGGGCACCTCTTCCAGATTATTATTCAGAAGGCAGCACCACCAGGTGATATGTATTAGGAGATCATTTTTAATTCCAATAGTAAATGATCATACTTGACTTATTAATTGAGCCTATAGTCTTATAATGAATCTATTGCAAATTCACTTGAGTAATAAATAAACTAATGTTTAACACAATAATAGCTATAACTTGGCATCATTTCAGAAAATAATCACTCTTACACTATTTTATTTTATTTTCATGGAGGTTGTATGCACATAGTGAAGGAAGGCATTATTCTTGTCGTTCTGAAAGTTTCCTGTTGAGTAACAGCCGGTCTTAGGTTGGGCTTCCCGGGAAGCAGACCCTGAAACAAGAATCAGAGTGCAAATGGATTCTTTCTTTGGGAGGTGATTCCAGGAAGCACGGATACGGAGGTGGGGAAGGGAGAAAGGAAGGAAGGGAGCCAGTGTGGGGAACGATAATGAGCAGATAATAGCAGGCAGCAATGGGAGATGGCGTAGGGCGGACCTCAGAGTTGACCTACCCAAGGGATTAGTGAGTTGGATGGTCTATTTCCAATTCCTGTCCATGGCTTGTCTGAGGGTTGCTGAGAATGGGGATCATTCATTCTGCCCCATGTGCAGGCTGAGCCCAGCTAGAGATGGCACTCAGGGGAAGAGCCCCAGGGACTTGCAGAAGCAAGTGACCAGCATGTACAGGACAGGTGAGGCCAAGGGGACGTGGGTGGACACTGGCAGCATCTGAGACATGGCTGCACCTGCCTTCTTCCTTCTCATCCCCATTTTCCCAGAGAAAGCCAATTCCAAGGTTTTAATTTTTCTGCTATTTGCCTTTGTATTTCCAAATCATATACTTGTACTGCTATGCATTAATTGATCAATCTTAGATAATATCTATCAACTTTACATGTTTTACAATTTGGGCATTTACCTCTTTTATATCTCCACTAGCCCCTCTTTCTTTCTTCTTCCCCTGTCTTCTCAGTAGTGTCATACATCAAATTTTGGCCACATCTACCAATTAGATAATGCTATGTAATGATTTTTACTAATGGGTCAAGTCATATAATTTGATTCCATTTTCTGTTTCACACTATGTTTTTGTTATTCTTAGAATTAATTATTGCCTCATTTTTTTCCCATTTGCTTGGTTTTGTATGTACTTGTCACTAACTCTTTCCAGATGTTTTAACACATTTGGCATACATCTACTAATAATCTTGCCAAGAGCTCAAATGCAATGCCAAGCAGTCCATCAGGTCGGTTCTGCCGTCCAGTTCTCCACCTGCTCCACACCTCCTCAGAGAAATGTGCTCCAAGCTTCCCCTTCCTCTGTCCCAGTTTGTTCTCTAAGCCTGTCACGAAGCTGAGTGCCTGCGGCTTCCCTGTGCTGCCTTTCTGGGGTCCTGTTCCCTCCATCCCACACTTTTCTCTTCTGGATTTAGTCCCCAGTTGAGGCGGTTGAGGAGGAATTGCAGCTTTCTTGAGAGAGCCTGCAACACAGATGTGCACCTGGGAGCCAAGCAGTGTCTCCACAGAGATGTCCTTCTGCCTGGCTGCAGGTGTCTGAGAGTGATGGGAAGGACCCAGGCTGCATTCCTAAAGTTCAAGGTGGAGTTTTCATTTAATCCTTCTGTTTTCAGCCATGTGTCTCATGCTGCCTTCTCTGCTTAATGCCCCTGAGTCCAGAGGATCTTAGTTTCAATGTATTTAGAGAGTAACTCTTGTCTCCCTCTGGGGAGAGCGGCTGCGTGGCTGCCTGGCTGCAACGGTTGGGGTGAGCAACACTGAGGAGTGTCCAGTGGTCCTACGTGCAGATAAGAAACAAGCCTTACTGTTTTCAGCCATGTGCTTAACTTAATCTTCCCTCTTAGAACTACGCCTCTCAGCAGTTCTGTAAGGAAAAATGTGTCACCTCTCATCAGGAAGTCCCCATTGCAGGAATCTCTCTGTGTTGCCTCACCCCCACTGTTCCTCCATCCACTCTGTCTTCCAAAAACATATGGACCTTTCTCATTCCCAGTTATACCTGTTAACACTCTCCTTTTACCCATGAATTAATAGCATTATTGTTTCTTTCCTTCCATTTCGGTGGAGCAGGTTTGGCCAAGAGAAGAGCACATGTAACCATTCCTGTACGTCCACATGGACTCTTCTCATACTTCTGAAATGTCTGGATACGAGATCACTGTTCTGTGCTTGGTTAGTTGTGACCATAATTGTAGATGGTGCATCAAGAGTTATGTAGAATGAATTAATTAAAAGTAATGGCAAAAACCACAATTACTTTTGCACCAACCTAAGAAGATAAAGCTAATGTCGTTTGATTGTGGGTTCAGCTGGGCACGATATGCCCCATAACTTGCCTGGGATTGTTGGGAGGTCAGCAGGACAGCACGTTTGGAGCGTTGCCCAGGGAACAAACAGGGCTGCTTCTCCCTGCAGGGGATGAGGGGAAACCCTTTAGGCCACTACACAACAGTTCGGCTCAGTCTTCTAGGAGAAGGGCAGAGGGCTTGTCTGATCTATCTTATACCTGCTATTCTTGGGGGACATGTAATTTCTCCTGCATCGTGTTGGTGGTTGGATGTGTTTTGGCTTGGGCTTAGTTTTACCTTATATCTTGCAAGCTTTATTTCATGGAGGTTCACACCTGATCCAATTTTACCTTGCTTTTTTTTTTTGGCAGTTTTTTCTGGTTTGATCTGGTGCATCATACTCACAATTGCTGTTCTGCACTTTTTCTGAGCTACACTTTTTTCTTCATCTTTTCCTAAGCTGGATTCCCACTGGTTCTTTGCAATGACTTAGGACCAGACTGGACTGGACTGAACGGGGAGTAGCAGGGTTGCAATCTGGTACCTGTTTGCTGGCATTCTCGCTACCAGAAATCACAGCATCGTCTTCCTTTCTCTCATGCCACCTGCCCTCTGGTGTATTCGTTTGCCTAAAGTGAGATACAACTTAAGTATAGTGGAATGTACAGATCTCAAGTGTACAATTCAGTGTTTCGGCAGTGTTCACACCCATGTAACTGATGCTTCACCCAAGGATATTTCTTATGATCCTTACCAGGCACTACACTCTATTCTCACCTAGGAAACCACTCTTCTGATTTTTTTCTCCACAGTTTAGTTTTGTGTGTTCTAGAACTTCATGTGAATTAGAAGCATGCATAATATCTTCTTTCAAGTTTGTCTTCTTTTACTCATCCTAATGTCTGTGAGAATCAACTATGGTGTTATGTATGCATAAGAATAATTCATTTTCTTTTTTTTAACCAAGGAGTATTCCACTGCCACAATTTTAAATAATCCATTCACTTTTTGATGGCATTTCCATTGTTGCCATTTTGGGGTCTTGTCAATAAACACCAATAAATACCATATACATGTGGGGTTTGTGGACATCCGTTTTCATTTCTATTGCATAAAAACCTGGGAATGGAAATCATGGGTTATAGGGCAGGTTCTTGCTAAACTCTAAAGAAAAAGACCTTTTCTTCAGAAATAATTGTACAGTTCTACATTTCTACCAGCAACACATGAAAATCCTGGTGCTTCACACCCTTGCCAATGTTGGGTTGTATTGTCCATCTTTTTAATTTTAGATGTTGAAGTGACAGTGTGGTATCATCTCATTGTCATTTAACTTGCGTTTTCTTAATGATTTTGGCCATTTTTATATCTTTGTTTTTAAATTGTATGTCCAAGATTTTGCCATGTTTTGATTAGGTTCTTTTTTCTTTTTATCATTGACTTCTAGACGTTCTTATATACTCAGGATACAAGGCTTTGCCAGATTTATGTATGGCAAATAGTTTCTCCCAGTTTATGGCTTTCCTCTTTATTTTCTTAATGGTGCATTTTGTTTAGCAAAAGTTTTAAATTTTGATATAAAATAGCTATTTTAATTTTTTTTGCTTACTAATTCCAACATTAATATAATCTCTGGGTCTGTTTCTATTGACTATTTTTTTCTCTGGGAGTAGGTCACATTTTTCTGCTTCTCTGCATGTCTTAGTCATTTAAAAAACTATTATTAGATGCTGTACATTGTAGATTATACATTGTAGAGTATGGATTTTACTTTGTTTCTTTGAAAGATGTTGAGTTTTCTTCTGACAGTTGATTCTGTCAAACATTTATTTTAGGCTTTGTTAGGTTGGGGCTAGAACTGATGGTAGTCCAGGGCTAAAACTTATCTATTCCTAAGATGTGATTTTCTTCCTTGGATGTGCAGTGTGGTGTCTCCATTATGAATGGTTGGAGTTGTAACATCTCCCAGCACTGTGTCATTTTTGGAAATTCCATTCAGTTCACAACCCCTTACCTAGTAGCTGTTTCCTAATAAGTCTTGCAGAGTTTTCTCCAGGACATACGCAGCTTTGCATCTGGCCAAAGACACAAGGAAGAATGTTATGCAAATTTCTGGAACTCCTTTTCTACACAGCTCCCTTCTGACACTCTGCCCCATATATTCCACCTGCCTTAAAAGACTCAAACTCCAATCTTTGTTTCCTCTACCCGGTGAGAATGTTCCTCCTTTGTGTGCGTGTGTGTGTTTGTGTGTGTGTGTGTGTGTGCATGCGCACACGCGCTATGGTTTGGAAAGCGCCTAGAGGATGAAGCTGGGGTGAATTTGGAACTCGCTGGTGGATCCTCCTCTTCTCAGAATGACAGCCGATGAAGTCAGTGGTCCAATTTCTGTAAATAATTTTATTTCTCCATTTTATAGTTATTTACAGCAGGAGGGTAAGCCCTACATCTGTTCTTCAAACATAGATTGATTTGGATGTCTCCTCCCTTTGCTTTTATCAAGGACAGTGATCTTGACCATTTTGTGGGCTTCTCTCACCTTCTGCTGAGAGGCAATCCTCTGACATTTTGAGAATAGGGTGGTTGGAGAAACATTGGTGGTTCTGATCCTTGCTGTCTGGGGACTGGGTGGGAGTTAAGTTTGACACTACCTAAGTTACTTGGTGAAAAAAAACCACAGTGCTTACATCAGTTATTCAAAGAAGACAATGATAACATCCTGTGAAACTGTCATAATGGAAAAAATAGACTCTTGATGCTTGAAAGCAATTTAAATGTATATTTTGTTGTCTTGAGTTAAACATGAGAAAACTAAAAAAAAAAAAAAATGAGACAAATTCTTCTCTTTTTCCTCTGAATATGTACCAAATGTATATCCATGTTTGTAATGTTTATTATTCTGATATTTGATGGATTACTCTGCTTCCACTTTTTTCCATAATTTTGTCTGTCATTGCATGGATATTATTTTTTATAGTATTTTAGTTTTATTCTCTACAATTTCATGTGCAGAGATTGAACACCAGCAGAGGGCCATGGAATGTCCTGCCTACAGTTTTGTGATCTGCAGGTGTTGATGGGTGATCTGAAGCCTGAAGTGAGACAGCTGGCTCAATGTGTCGTGTACCTCACACCCACAACCTTATCCTATTTGGTTATCACTGGTTTGTAAGACACACTTCTCATTTTCCCGGGTTTTTTTGTTTTTGTTTTTTGTTTTGTTTTGTTTTAATTTCAGAAGCAGATGGAAGAGGTGGATATTATTATACATACACTTTATCTGTTTAATACACTTAAAGTCCTCTCAGCCTTGAGACTTGAATCTAGACAGTTAAATTTTTTGTGCAGTTGGGCCAGCCCAAAGAAAAGTGCAAAAGTGAAAACTCATGAAAAAGTGATTGAGAAGCTGCATCTATGAATCTGTAATCAGTATCTATTGAGGACTCCTAGAAAATGCAAGCTTAAAAAAGAACTCGTCTTCCCTTCTAACAACATACAGCAAAATCTTGTCACTGAGTCTTCCTAATGCATGGAAACCTTATCAGAGAAGTTACATAGGTTTGTGTTATAGAAATAGATATCCTAGATTCATATTATTGAAACTATAAAAGGTATGGCTATCCCCCACTCTATTGCATGTTAACAAGACACGCATTATACCACTCTGTACTTCTTCCCACATTTAATCTGGAGTCTCTGATATTTCATGGATTGACTATTTTTGATCTCTCTACATGCATTGTTATTTTACCTTAACGAAACCTCCTAGAGCCCCTTATTCATCCCCCATTACCTTACCCTTCACCTCACTGGTCTGTCATTGCTTCTTAAAAGAATCAGTGCAATAATATCAATGTCCAGGAACCAGTCTACCCTGCATACTTTTACAAATCTAATTTTTTCAAAATACCTGATACTTCACAAAGTGCCTAGCTTCTCTCCTATTTTCCATTCTTCAGTAAATAGCAATGTCAAACTTTTGGTTGCTAAAGCTGAAAACCTGGGAGTCATGTAAGATGATTCCTCTTTCTCTCCATATCCAACACATCAGCAAATCCTGCTAACTGTCTTCATAAATATAGCCAGAATCTAACCCTTCTCACCTCCTCCACCAATGTCACTTTAGTCCAAGCCAGCCTTCTCACACCTGGTCTATTACAGGGTCCTGACAGGTGATCTCATTGACCTCTTGCTACTTTCTGACTATACTTCTTATAGCTGCCAGAAAGTTCCTTCTAAAATGTCTCTGTGGTGCTCAAAAGCCTCCAGTGATTTTCCATCTCACTCAGAGTAAATGCCAAAGTCCTTATAATGGTCACACAATCCTTCAGTCCTTCACATTCCGTGCCCCCATCTCCCGCTGGCCTTGGCTCTGGCCACAACTGTCCAACCCTCAGCTCCTCCGGCATGCCTGCATGTCCCCACCTCAGGGCCTCTGCAGTCACCATTCCCACGGCCTGGGATATTTTCATTTTAGATGGCCATTGGTCTTGCTCCTTCTCTTCATGCTAGGATCTGCTCAGAGAATCTCTCCATGCCCTTCTCCTGTCTAAAACAGTCTTCCTCCCTCTTCCCTTACTCTGCTTTACTTTTTCCCATAGCACTTATTATTCTGACTTATTTTACACACACACACACACACACACACGCACACACACATAATTTATTTGCATATCCTTTGTCTCCTCTCACCAAAATTTAAGCTCGCATGGAGAAGCAGTTTATCTGTAATGTTTACTACCATGTCCCCAGCATCTAGACTAGCTCTGCACACATGGTAGGCATACATGTTTGATAAATGAATGAATGAACTGATCTTTTCAGTATGTTGCTTTTTCCATGCCACATCCCAGATAAGAGCTGCTGCAGCTCATCAAAGTCTTGCTCCATAGTTTCATGGGTTTGCCCGCTCTCTGGGGCTTTGTGAGCAAGCCTCTTCTTACCTGCCCACTTTATTTCCCACTCTCAGAATCCTCTGGTCCGGTCACTCGGGCCAGGCTCCTCACTGGCCAACACACTGCAGTGACTAACACGAATATTTCTGAATACAGAAGCCACCTTGTCAAATATTTTCCTCCATTTTAAGGTTCCAAAAAAAATTAAACATAAAACTCCCCAATCATTCAGCATTCCCATTTCTGGGTATATATCTAAAAGAATTAAAATATTTGTAAACCTATGTTTATTGCAGCAGTATTTGCTGTAGCCAAGATGTGGAAGCAGGCTAAGTGTTCATTGAAGGACGAATGAATAAAGAAATGTGGGTCGGGCGCGGTGGCTCATGCCTGTAATCCCAGCACTTTGGGAGGCCGAGGCAGGTGGATCATGAGGTCAGGAGATCAAGACCATCCTGGCTAACATGGTGAAACCCCAGCTCTACTAAAAATACAAAAAAAATTAGCCGGGTGTGGTGGTGGGCGCCTGTAGTCCCAGCTACTCGGGAGGCTGAGGCAGGAGAATGGTGTGAACCTGGGAGGCAGAGCTTGCAGTGAGTGGAGATGGTGCCACTGCACTCCAGCCTGGGCGACAGAGCAAGACTCCATCTCAAAAAAAAAAAAAAAAGAGAGAAAAAAAAAGAAATGTGTTCTATACATACAATGCAATATTATTTTGCCTTAAAAAAGAAGGAAATCCCATCATATGCTACAATATGAATGAAGCTTGAGGACATTATGCTAATGGGATTAAGCTAGACACAAAAGAACAAATACTAGGTGATCCCACTTACATGAGATTCCTAGAGTAGTCAAAATCACAGAGACAGAAAGTAAAATGATGGGCAGGGGCTGGGAGTAGGGAAAATGAGAGTGGTTGCTTAATGGGTGCAGAGTTTCCATTTTGCAAGATGAAAAGGTTCTGGAGATCTCTTGTATAACAAGGTGTGTATACTTGACACTACTGTATGATGCATTTGAAAGTGATTAAGAGGATACATTGTATGTTGTGTACTTTTTACCACAATTAAGAAAAAATGTTGGCCAGGCGCAGTGGCTCATGCCTGTAGTCCCAGCACTTTGGGAGGCTGAGGCAGGAGAATGGCGTGAACCTGGGAGGCAGAGCTTGCAGTGAGCCGAGATCGTGCCACTGCACTCTAGCCTGGGCGACAGAGCAACACTCTGTCTCGAAAAAAAAAAAAAAGAGAGAAAGAAAAAATATTTTGCTCCTTCCCAAATAGTACCCATCCTTTCAATTTCAGCTTCAGGGCTGGCAATGTTCCTTGATCATTCCTGCCTATGATTTTTTTTTCTTCTCTCAACTCATGTAACACTTATATTCCAGACATTCTGCGCAACACTTATTTGATTTTTTTGCAACTGTCTTATGTATGTAGATAGATGGCTTTTCCCAGGTAGACTTCAAGCTTCTCTAGGGCAGGCATCACGCTTAGGCTTTTTGTAACCTGCACAAAAAATACACAAGTTGGACTATGTTACCGTTGTATAATCTTTGATGAATTGAATCAGGTTGAAGATGATGATTCTTTAAGATCTTCAGGAGACTGTGACCGGGTGTGGTGGCTCATGCCTATAATCTTAGCACTTTGGAAGGCCAAGGCAGGAGGACCACTTGAGCCTGGGAGTTTGGGACCAGTCTGGGAAACATGGCGAAACCCCATCTCTACAAAAAGTAAAAAAATTAGCCTGGCATGGTGGAGCACACCTGTAGTTCCAGCTCCTAAAGAAGCTGAGGTGGGAGGATCGCTGGAGCCCGGGAGGCAGAGGTTGCAGTGAACTGAGCTGAGATTGCACCATTGTATTCCAGCCTCGGTGGCAGAGAAACATCCTGTCTCAAAAAAAAAAAAAAAAAAAAAAAAAAAAATCTTCAGGAGACTAAATTTGCAACTATCCTTGACATCCTTGATGCTATGTTAGTGTTAACCGTGCTAAATTTTTCACTGGGCCTTCTCTTTAATAGCAAGTTGCTTTAGAAACAAATATTTCCTCCCAAACCGTCTATACATCTCTCAATTCCCTTTGCAATTGCTATGATTATTTTATTCTTGCAAATATTTGGACATTTCTGCATAAACACCCATTTAGAAATTAACCACTTGAACTTTAAGAAACTTTTGACATTAATAAAATTAAATGATGTTTTTCCTAACTCTCACTGTTCTTCCAGCAATTTTTTTAAACAATCCTATTTGGAACAGAAATAATGTCACTTCGGGAAAGAGGCATTGACATTTTCTGACCAAGACACCTTTAATAATTCATTATCACCAAATATTCCAATGTTGTTGAACTTAAAAATCAGAAAATTTAATGCCATGCTTACAGCTAACTTCTCAGTATATGAATTATTTATTTTGTGCCATTTCTGGAAGAAAAAATATGGCCCACAGTCATAGCATGAGTGTATGTATATTTAATATTTTTACTGTGCATTCATTAAAAATCAGTATTTATTCCCTAGAAAAACAGGATAGGATAAGAGTTGACTGGCTGCTACGAAGGAAAACACTGTCCCTTTTGGGATTGCGAAGCAGCCAGACACAGCAAACTGTGATGTAAGCTGGAAAGGTGGTGAATGAGGGTTTCTTGGACTTGTTTATCTTCCTCACTGAGGTCATGCAGCCTGCTGCTTCTTTGTAATTTTTTTTTTTTTTTTTTTTTTTTTTTTTTTTGAGACGGAGTCTCGTCCTGTCGCCCATGCTGGAGTGCAGTGGCGCGATCTCGGCTCACTGCAAGCTCCGCCTCCCGGGTTCACGCCATTCTCCGGCCTCAGCCTCCCAGGTAGCTGGGACTACAGGCGCCGGCCACCGCGCCCAGCTAATTTTTTTTTTTTTTTGAATTTTTAGTAGACATGGGGTCCTTGTAAGTTTTATTGCAGGGGTCCCCAGCCCGAGGGCCATGGATGGGTACTGGTCTGTGGCCTGTTAAGAATCGGGCTGCACAGCAGGTGAGCGGTGGGGAAGCGAAGCTTCATCTGTATTTACAGCCACTCCCCACTGCTGGCATTACTGCCTGAGCTCAGCCTCTTGTCAGATCAGCCGTGGCATTAGATTCTCATAGGAGTGCGAGCCCTGTTGTGAACTGTGCATTTAAGGGATCTAGGTTGCGTATTCCTTATGAGAATCGAATGCCTGATGATGTCACTGTCTCCCATCACCCCCAGATGGGACTGCCTAGTTGCAGGAAAACAAGCTCAGGTTCCCTTATTCTACATGAGTTACATCAGTTGTTACAACTGATATTGTTGTAATATATTGTTATTACATTGTAATATATAATGAAATAATCATACCACTCATGTAGATAGTTGTTGTATAATTATAATAATAATAATAGAAATAAAGTGTCCAGGTACAGTGGCTCATGCCTGTAATCCCAACACTTTGGGAGGCCGAGGCGGGTGGATCACCTGAGGTGACGAGTTTGAGACCACCCTGGCTAACATGGTGAAACCGCACTCCTACTAAAAGTACAAAAAATTAGCCGGGTGTAGTGGCACATGCCTGTAATCCTGACTACTTGGGAGGCTGAGGCAGGAGAATCGCTTGAACCCAGGAGGTGGAGATTGCAGTGAGCTGAGATTGTGCCACTGCACTCCAGCTTGGGCAACAAGAGTGAAACTCCGTCTCAAAAAAAAAAAAAAAAAGTGCACAACAAATGTAATGCACTTGAATCATCTCAAAACCATCCCCCTTCCCTGGTCCATGGAAAAATTATCTTCCATGAATTCAGTCCCTGGTGCCAAAAAGGTTGAGGATGGCTGACATAAAGGATGGGAACCTTGGTTTCACAACATAACCACCGTCAGATAATGGTGGAAAACACTCCACCTGCAAGCCAGAAATCTGGTGAACATAAGCAGATACAATGTTTCAATATTTATCTCATTATCAATGAACTGACTGAGTTTCTGATTTGTATTTTTATGTACGATGAGTTAGGTTAGTATGTATCAGCCCTGGAGGACATTATGTTTTTTTCGTTGTTGTTGTTTTGTGTGGCCTTAAGGTTTTATTTTATTTTATTTTATTATTAGCATTATTATTGAGACAGAGTCTTGCTCTGTCACCCAGGCTGGAGTGCAGTGGTGCGATCTTGGCTCACTGCAACCTCTGCTTCCCAGGTTCACGCCATTCTCCTGCCTCAGCCTCCCGAGTAGCTGGGACTACTAGCGCCAGCCACCATGCCAGGCTAATTTTTTTGTATTTTTAGTAGAGACGGGGTTTCCCCGTGTTAGCCAGGATGGTCTCGATCTCCTGACCTTGTTATCCACCTGCCTCGGCTACTATTTTTCTTGAGACAGAGTCTCACTCTGTCACCTAGGCTGGAGTGTAGTGGTGTGATCTCAACTCACTGCAACCTCCACCCCCACCTCCCAGATTCAAGAGATTCTTGTGCCTCAACCTCCCTAGTAGCTGGAACTACATGTGTGCACCACCACACTCAACTAAATTTTTGTATTTTTAGTAGAGATGGGGTTTCGCCCTCTTGACCAGGCTGGTCTCGAACTCCTGTCCTCAAGTCATCTGCCTGCCTTGTCCTTCCAAAGTGCTGAGATTACAGGCATGAGCCACCGGACCCAGCCCTGACCTTAAGGTTTTAAACGTCCAATTCTAACCATGGTCCTTGGGTACTGTTCCTTTAATGGACTACACCATGACACGTCACGAAGAAGCCAAAATGACAAGACCACCAATAAGGAGACATATAAATAAAGATGAACAGTTAAAATAATAAATGAAGCAGAACTTCCTGATAATTGTTCTTGAATGGAGATAAGGTGATATGCACATTAATGTAGGAAGTTCTGCTAATTTCACTTGGGATATAAGATAATGGAAGCAGCAACTAGAAAGTTGTCGGTCAGTGGCAGGAGATGTAGATCAGGACCAGGAGATGTGGATCAGGACCAGGATCCTCCAAGCCAGAGCGTCCTATGTGTGATACCCTTGCAAGAACTCACTGATACTCTCTGCACATCTGCATTCTTTTTGTCAGCTCCATATTTCTTCTCTCTGAGGCTACAGCTTACCAGAAACGTCATGAGACCTACAAGATAAATGCTCCAAAAGGTTCCCAGAAGAAAAGGCCAAGTGCATCGATCTGAAGAGGCTCAGTCTTCTAAAGTGATTGTGATTGTTATGCACCTAGAATAAGCAGCCAGATCTCCTCCTCGTATTGCAATAGCCCCACATTCCCCACACACCGTCCAAGGCTAAGTCTGACTTATGAGCGGAAGTCCTTCCTTTCAAAATGATACTGAATTGATGGTTCTCCAGTAAACCAAGACAAGAAAATAAAATCTAAGTTTTTCTTAGACTCCCATAAAGAGAAAGACTGTCTGCAAAATATGCATCTTAGGACTGTTTGTATTATAGATAGAAATGCTGACAACCAGGGTAGGAAGCTCAAGAAAGCAAGGTGGGTGTGAAGGTCAGGAATGAAGAGGACATGGTGTTTGCTGATGATAGTAGGCTTGTGGAATTTCCAGAGGCACCATGATGAGGTAGTGAGAGCTGCTTCCATCTGGGCTGTAAACCTGGTCCTAACAGTGACCCACTAGCACTCCCTGGTCAAGCTACTTAAGCTATAGTACTAATATTCCTGCCCATAAGTGTCAATAATAACACCCACCTCATGGGGTGTGTGTGTGTAGTATTTGAAATGCCTTTGTCATACAGATGGGGGTAGGCAGAGACTGACATGAGAGATTCTTGTAGAAAGAAGGCAGAGATCTGGAACTCCTGACCTCAAGTGATCCACTTGCCTCGGTCTCCCAAAGTCCTGGCATTACAGATGTGAGGCTCAGCACATTGGGAGGTTGAGGTGGGTGGATCACCTGAGGTCAGGAGTTCAAGAACAACCTGGCCAACATGGCAAAACCCCGTCTCTACTAAAAATACAAAAATAATTGGCCAGGCAGGGTGGTACATACCTGTAATTCCAGCTACTCAGGAGGCTGAGGCAGGAGAATCACTTGAAGCTGGGAGGTAGAGGTTGCAGTGAGCCAAGATCTTGCCACTGCACTCCAGCCTGGGCAACAGAGAGAGACTCCATCTCAAAAAATAAACAAACAAAAAAGAAAGAAGGTAGAGAGATGAATGATGTCAGCAGCGTCTACTCCAGCACGAGAAGGATTCTGCATCCCCCCTGCCAAAAAAAATCCAACCTACTGTTCACTGAACTGCTGATTGTTTAGTGAGAAAACTGCTTGATCAGGGTTTTCTCTCTATGAGACATCTTTGACCCCTCTCTTATTCTTCTTTGACCTATTCCAATTGCGCAGAAACTGTTTTTGGAATCTAATGTGTACCATGGATCATGCTGGGTGCTGGGGACATGATACCTAAGGATGGAGTTTTTGGCTCTCAAGCTGGCAGAAAAGTAACTAGACATATTGTGCCATGTGTTTCTTCTGCTCAGCAAAAAAACATATAAAAAATAGTTTCCCAAAGTCTGTTTGATTTTTAATTCAGGGTCCTTAGATTTGTTTATTTATCTCTTTATCAATGTATTCATTCATTTTCAATTTTTATTGTGATAGAATACACAACATAACATTTTTTTTTTTTGAGGTGGAATTTCGCCCGGGCTGGAGTGCAGTGGTGCGATCTCTGCTCACTGCAACCTCTGCCTCCCCGGTTCAAGCAATTCTTCTGCCTCAGCCTCCCGAGTAGCTGGGATTACAGGTGCCTGCCACCACACCTGGCTAATTTTTTGTTGTTGTTGTTGTAATTTGAGTAGAAATGGGGTTTCACCCTGTTGGCCAGGCCTGTCTCAAACTCCTGACCTCAGGTGATCCACCCACCTCAGCCTCCCAGAGTGCTGGGATTATAGGCGTGAGCCACCACGCCCGGCCAACATTTACCATCTTAACCATTCCTAAGTGTGTAGTTTAGTGACATCAAGTAGGTTCACATTGTTCTGCAAAAAATCATTGCCATCATCCATCTCCAGAGCTCTTTTCATCTTGCAAAACTGAAACTATGTACCTATTAAATAGTAACTCCCCATTCCCTCCCATTCCCCGGCCCTGGCAACCACCCTTCTACTTTCTATCTATATAATTTTGATTACCTTAGGTATATCATATAAGTGGAATCGTATTGTATTTGTCATTTTGTGACTGGCTTATTTCACTCAGGATAATGTCCTCAAGGTTCCTCTATGTTGTAACATGTATCAGCATTTCCTCTCTTTTTTAAGACTGAATGATATTCCGTTGTCTGTATATACTACATTGTCATTGTGCCATCCATTCCTCCATTGATGGACTTCTGGGTTGCAGCCATATTTTAGCTACTGTGAACAATGCTGTTATGAACACAAGTGTACAGATTTCTCTTTGAAATTCCGCTTTCAATTCTTTTGTGCATATACTGAGAAGAGGAATTGTTGTATCATAGGGTGTCTTGGTCCGTTGAGGCTATTATAACAAGACACCATAGATCGAGTGTCTTACAAACAACAGAAATTGATTTCTCACAGTTGAGGAGGCCAGACATCTGAGATCAGGGTGCCAGCACGGTAGAGTTTGGGTGAAGGCTGTCTTCTGGTTTGCAGACTACTGACTTCTTGTTATATTTTCACTGCAGGAAAAGAGGGGGAGAGAGCTCTCTGGGGTCCCTTTATAAGGGTACTAATCCCCCTCATGAAGGCTCTGTCCTCATGACCTAAGAACCCCACTTCCTAATACTGTCACATTGGAGGTTAGGTTTTGAAGATATAAATTTTGAAGAGACACAAACATTCTATGCGTTGCAGATGGTAATTTTAAGTTTTTGAGGAACTAGCATAATGTTTTCTACAGTGACTATACTCATTCAATTGGTAAAAGCAAATATATATAAACCTCTTTGCTCACTTATTTGATCACATAATTTGATTATTTATCTGAAGTGGAAATTTCTTTTCTTTCCTTATGGGATTATTTTTCTTAATTTGTTCTGATAGATGTTTATTCTATTGTGTGACTTAGATGTAAAATAGATGGAAGTGACACTCAAATTCCCAATTCATTGAGGATTTCCTTCCTGCCACCATCTTGTCTACACTCCTGTTTCTTATAAAATCACTGTCTCTCCTCTCCTCCCGTGCACTTGATTGTCCCCCTTGCCTGTTTTTTCTTTGCTCGGCACTCATCTTCAGTTTACCAAACTCTATACTTTTCACAGAGACTCTGTCCTTCTCCCTGCCCCTCTAGTAATGTTTCAGAAGTTTGCCTCCTACATTTATTCACTGATGACAGTCACCTGGTCATGCTAAGGTGCCTGTTAGCATTCTTGATTTGCCCCACTTTATGTTGGAGTAAATTCAGCCACCAAGCCATCAGCCAACACCAGGCTGTACCCTGTTTCCCATATTTAGACAGATATTTGATTTCTTGATATATCTTGATGTTACATTGATATATCTTGATATAATGTTGAATTAGTATAATAGTAATTAATCAGGTCTCTTCCTTATGGGAAGATTAAATTAAACAATGTTTGTAAAGCAGCTAGCATAGTGCGTGGTACGTTCAATGCCCAATAGACGTGGGTCCTTTATGTCATTTTTTAATAGCATATGACTGTGCATAATGTAGCTTTCAGGATCACGTGGGCCAAGCGGATTCCGAGTCCTCTTAGATACTGTGCTCAAGAGCACTACCTCATGGGCCTCATCTGAACTGCAGGAGAGAGGGCCTTTGAAAGAAAGGATTCTGGCATCAGTCATTCTTCCGAGGTTTAAAATCTGTCTCTGTTGCTAAGTAGCTTTGTGACACTAAGAAAGTCACAAGTCTTAATCTCTGTGCCTCAGTTTCCCTATCTGAAGGTTCTGACTGTTCTAGGATTACTATGAAGATTAAGTGGGATAATTTACATAAAGCATTTTGCAGAGGGATGGACATAGAGTAAATGCTTAATATATATTTTAAACTATTATCTAATAAGCTTAGTGATGGCTCTCCAGTTGAAAGCTCTGGCTAACAGTAGGTTTTTACTTTTACTATATACAAGTAATTTTTTTTTTTTTTTGAGACGGAATTTCGCTCTTGTTGCCCAGGCTGGAGTGCAATGGCACGATCTCAGCTCACTGTAACCTCCACCTCCTGAGTTCAAGCAATTCTCCTGCCTCAGCCTCCTGAGTAGCTAGGATGACAGGCATGTGCCACCATGCCCAGCTAATTTTTTGTATTTTTAGTAGAGACAGGGTTTCTCCATATTGGTTGTGCTGGTCTCGAACTCCCGACCTCAGATGATCCATCTACCTCGGCCTCCCAAAATGCATTTTTTAAAGGAAGTAGAAGAATGCAAGCAAGTGTGCCCAAACTTAAAGCTATAACTACAAGTACGTCTATGTAGCTCAATCAACTAAAAATATTGATAAAATGCCTGCAATATGCAAGTCGTCTTTTTCTAGAAAAGGCAAAGGGACATTAGTCAATATCCCTGCCCTTACCCAGTTTCCCATTTAGTTGGAGAGATTAGCCATATAGACAAAGATAAAAAAACAATGTCACAGTGACTAGGAAGAGGGCTAAATTCTGCCCTTATTGTCTCTGTCTTACCATGTAAATGCAGAAGTAATTGTAGAAGTTTTCTGGATAGAAATGTTTTACCAGACGGATTTTTCCTTTCTTCTTTCTGTTTTTCCATGAAATGATAATTTGAGGATCAATACACAGCTTTCTCCAAAAATCTCAAAGTTATCCTAAAAGGTTCAAGTTCCAGGGCAAGAGACATTCTGGGGCAGTATTGTGTGTGCATGTCTTTTTAAAATTCTTTCTTAGGAAAATGTACAAACATATGCAAAATAGAATAGTAACATGAACCTCCACATCCCCACTACACAGATCCAGCCATTATCAAGGTTGCATCACGTTTGCCCCATCTATCCTTTTTCTCCCCCTTAATGAAGTATTTAAAACAGATCCCCCCAGGCACCTGTCATTTCATTCTTACGTATTCAGGATGTATCTTGTCATGCAAGCCGTCCCTACTGCCACATGATGCAAATGTATCATGGGCCACAATGGGGGAAACTTACAAGTGGAGAAGCAGCAGAATGCCTGACAAATTCCCTCCTCTCAAAGTTTCATGCTGTAAGCCAGGCATGGATGGCCAAAGTTTCAGGAGAGAGGGCAGTCAGGAGAGAGAGCCCTGCTTCCTCTTTGTGTTACCTGGGGTTATATGAGTGAGCATAAGGGGAGGTGGGTGCACATACCTAGTGTCTTCAAATAACAAGAAATATATCAAAGAATTTCCAGGCCTAGGAATAACTTGAGGCATGCTGAGGGCCAACGTCTGCCTGCAAGGGCCTGGAACCAGCCTTGCTTGTCAGGAATGTGAACATTAGACTAAGGCCTCTGTGCCTCCTGCAGATGGGCCCGGGCTAGCTGAGCCAGGGTGACTAAGCCACTAAGACCAGGAAGGAAACGTGCCTCTAAGAGCATCCAGATTTTCTTCTCATTGAATCTCTAAGAGATAAGGACATTTTCTTAGAGAACCACAATGCCATTATTACACCTAACACAAAGATAGCATCTTTGATATCATGTTATGCCCAATCCATAATCAAATTTCCCCAATTAGGGGTTAAGATCACAGTTGAGACTCATTTTTAGGGCATGAAATGAATTTTATACATCAATATCAAGATCAAAAAAGAGTTTAAAAGATCAGAGTGCATCAGAAATAGTAAGAATACTTTTTGCAAAATATTGTTTCCCTTATATATAAATGTACTGGGTTTGAGAAACACTGTTTTAGGGAATTTCACGCTAATCCCTCTGTCCTTGCTTTTCTGCATCCTGTCTCTACAACTAATATTTAATTTAATCTCTTAGTATGACAAAATGAGACCAATCTTTACCCTAAGTATTTGTTACTGGGATTTCTAAAAGCAAATTAGTTATTATTTCATTAGATTAATAATTGACAAAGTGGTAAAGAGTATGAATCAAGTAGTCACAATCATAGCATATTTCATATCAATTACCAAGCCTTTCTCTTCTTTTTCATCCACCTGGAAAATCTAAAGTAGTGTTGGAAGAAGCCTGGAGCATAGCCATTTGAGCTTACAGTTTCAGATGTGGTATTAAGGATAATATGGAAGGTGAAAGGTTTGGATCAGGGCTTCAGCGCCCACTCTAATTTTGTGTTCTCACGGTGGTAAGATCTCAGAATAGTTCTGTACCCAGATGGAGTCCAGCCGATATTTACAATGAGACTTAAATGTCCATGATATTAAGAAATTGCCTTGCCTGGTAGTTTATTCTGTAATCCAAAGATGAGGGGAAGGTCGCTGTATCAGCTTACTAGGGCTGCCATAATAAAATATCTTAGCTGGGTGGCTTAACACAGTGGACATTAAGTTTTCAACAGTTCTATGAGTCAGACATCGAGGTGTCCGCTGGGCCAATGTCTCACCAAAGTCTCTAGGGAAGACACCTTCTTTGCCTCTTCCAGCTCCTGGTGGCCCGGAGCCCTCCAAGGCTTGTGTGATGGTTAATAGTAGGTGTCAACTTGATTGGATTGAGGGATGCCTAGATGGCTGGTGAAGTGTTATTTCTGGGTGTGTCTGGGAGGGTGTTGCCAGAGGAGATTGATGTTTGAGTGGGTGGACTGGGAGAGGAAGACCCACTCTCTATGTGGATAGGCACCACCCAATCTGCTGCCAGCATGGCTGGAACAAGGCAGGCAGAAGGGGAATCCGTTTGCTTGCTGAGTCTTCTGGCTCTTTTCCTTCTTCCCTTGCTGGATGCTTGCTTTTGCTCCTCCTGGCCTTGGACCTCAGACTCCAGGTTCTTTGGCCTCTGCACTCTGGGACTTGCACCTGTGGGTTTCAGGGGGGCTCTTAGGCCTTTGGCTGCAGACTGAAGGCTGCAGTGTTGGCTTCTCTGGTTTTAAGGCTTTTGGACTTGTACTGAGCCACTACCAGCTTCTCTGTCTTTCCCCAGCTTGCAGACAGCCTATCATGGCACTTCATCTTGTTATTGTGTGAGCCAATTCCCCTAATAAACTCCCTTTCCTATATACACATATTTTATTGGTTCTGCCCCTCTAGAGAACCCTGACTAATCCAACTTGTGACAGTATAACTCCTATCTGTGTGACCCTTTTCACATAGCCTTCTTTCCTGTAGGTGTCTGTGTCTCTCTGTGTCCCCCCCTTTTCTTACAAGGATGCTTGTCATTGAATTTAGGACCCACCCTAACCCAGTATGAGCTTGTCTTCATCCTCAATTAATTATATTTCCAAATAAGGTCATATTCTGGGGTTCTGGGTAGACATACGTTTTGGGGGAATGCTATTCAATCTACTACAATTACAAATGGGAGATCATGGGTGATGAGAAAGACTTCAAGCATTGATTCCATGATTGTCCCAAATGGCTACTCCAGGCTGTCTTGTCAATGAGAAGATTGGATTTAATTAGTCTGGGTATTAATGCTGGACATCAGCATTTTTAAAGCTCTCCAGATTATTCTAACATGCAGCCAAGGATGATAATCGATGGGTTCTATGTTTTGTGAGATGTCTTCAGTAGATTTTGGGGATCCAAGATCTTTTCCTGTATACGAGTACTGAGACTTCACAGTCTCTTGCCTGAGGTTCTAAACTCTTAGCCTTTCACAATGTAGAATATTTTCAGCCTCCTTCATCCATCTCTTCATCTATGTATGACGTGAACAATAAATTCAGAAGCCAATTATAACACCCCAAAATAAGTGAAGACAAATAAAAATAATGGTTAAAGAATAGTTCATTTTTCTTTAGATTCATTTTCACTATGAAAGGTTGTCAAACTCAACTGCATTCATAAAAAAATTCCTCAAATTTTCATTAATATCTTTTTGACAAGTTGTTCATACTGCGATATTTATGAAACAGCAGGAACTTATTTCAGAGTGACAATTTTGTCTGTTCTTCTGTTCTGAATGTATTAAAAAAAACCCTGAAATATGTGCAGAAAACATCCTTAAGACATTTGAAGAGAGTGAAATAAATTCAATGGCAAAATATACTTTCAAATATGGAATTTATAGTTAATCTCATTGTTTAGGCAAATGTCAATATTATTGAAGATTATTATTGCCTAGGGAATTCTGGATTTGTTTTGGGGGGGTGGGTCCTTAGTAAACTGGGTTTAATCCACTTTGATGCCAGAAAGCCTAGATTAAAAGTTAAATATACAGGTAATAATCTTTGTATCTTATTCAGTGAAATGTGGTAGGTCAGTGTTCTTTGAAATGGCTGAACTTGTCCTAATTTAGACAAATGAGAGTTCAGGTGGTATAACTCTTTTAAAGCATAAAAAACAAAGCTGAGATTCCAGGTGTATTAGTCCGCTTTCACACTATGGGTAAAGACATACCTGAGACTGGGCAGTTTACAAAAGACAGAGGTTTAACTAGACTTACAGTTCCACATGGCTGGAGAGGCCTCACAATCATGGTAGAAGGCAAGGAGGAGCAAGTCATGTCTTACATGGATAGCAGCAAGCAGAGAGAGAGAGAGCTTGTGCAGGAAAGCTCCCTCTTATAATAACCGTCAGATCTTGTGAGACTTACTCCCTATCATGAGAACAGCAAGGGAAAGACCTGCCCCTTTGATTCAATTACCTCCCACCGGGTCCCTTTCACAACATGTGGGAATTCAAGATGAGATTTGGGTGGGGACACAGCCAAACCATATTACCAGCTGAGTTCTAAAATAAACTGCAGAGTAAGTTTGTCCTTGGAGTGTCAGTCCATCAGCTCACCTGATCCTTCTGGCTGTGGAATGTCACCCTACATGTGTATTAAGAGGATTTTCAAAGATATTTTTGTAAGTTTTCCCAACATTGCAAGAACTGATATTGTTTAGGAACAAAGTCTGTCTGCTCAAGGTAATAGACAGAGGCTGAAAAAGCCCAGGTTTGGATTCAATCACTGAAAGTTAATACAGTCATGTGGCGAATCAGGATGTTTCAGTCAATGATGGATGGTGTATATGATGGGGGTCCCATAAGACTATAATGGAGCTGAAAAATTCCTATTGCCTAACGTCATAGCACAATGTGTTTGTGGGGATACTGGTATAAACAAACCTACTGCACTGCCAATCGTATAAAAGTGTACAGTAATGTCCTAGGCCTTCACATTTACTTACCACTCATTGGCTCATCCAAAGCAACTTCCACAATTTCCAGTCCTGCCAGCCCCATTCATGGGAAGTCCCCTATACAACTGTATCACTTTTTATCTTTCTTTTCTTTTTTTTTTTTGAGACAGTCTCACTCTGTCATCCAAGCTGGAGTGCAGTGGCATGATTACATCTCTCTGCAGCCTTGACCTCCAGGGCTCAGGTGATCCTCTCACCTCAAGCCTTCTGAGTAGCTGGGACTACAGGCATACCACACCTGGCTAATGTTTGTAAGTTTTTTTTTTTGAGACAGAGTCTCACACTATTGCCCAGGCTGGAGTGCAGTGGCGCAATCTCAGCTCACTGCAAGCTCCACCTCCCAGGTTGAAGTGATTCTCCTGCCTCAGCCTCCCAAGTAACTGGGACTACAGGTGCCTGCCACCATGCCTGGCTCATTTTTTGTATTTTTAGTAGAGATGGGGTTTCACTGTGTTAGCCAACATGGTCTCAATCTCCTGACCTAATGATCCGCCCACCTTGGCCTCCCAAAGTTGCCAGGATTACAGGTGTGAGCCACCGTGCCTGGCCAATTTTTGTATTTTTTTTTTAGTAGAGACGGGGTTTCACCATGTTGCCCACCTGGGCTGGTCTTGAACCCCTGGGCTCAAGCCATCTGCCCACTTCAGCCTCCAAATTGTTGGGATTACAGGCGTGAGCCACCATGCCTGGGCTTTTTATCTTCTATGCCATGTTCTTAGTGTACATTTTCTATGTTTACACAGGTTTTGATACACAGATACTTGCCATTGTGTTACAATTGCCTACAGCTTTCAGAGCAGTTGCATGGTGTAGTTTTTTGTAGCCTAGGAGCAATGGGCTATGCCATACAGCCCCAGTGTGCAGTAGGCTCTACCATCTAGGTTTGTGTAAATTCACCCTATGGTTCACATAACAAAATCACCTAATGACGCATTTCTCAGAATGTATTCCCGTCATTAAATGACACATGACTGGACATCAGTGGCCCTGTAAGTAGGCTATAGGCCTTCGTAAAACCTGGGAAACACATGTTTCTTTCTTTATTTTCCAAACAATCTGTTGTGCTTACAAAACTTACTCTATTTTCTTTATAGCTCAGAAGCTGATTCGTTTGTGCGATTTTATGTTTAGACTACAATGACTTCAGCTTCCAGGGATGCAATCGTTGCTGGGAAAACTCATCCTTGGTCATAGGAAATAATACATTAAATGTTTTGTCTCACAATACACTCTATCTGAGATTACTACAGACCCAAACAGACCCCTAAGTACTATCCTTCACCCACGGCCTCCTGCTGGCTTCATCCTGCTGTTATCATCAGGAAGCAGCTCGGTGCCATATACTTAATGGCCTGGCTCGTGGAAGTAACTGAAGCTTCTCTAAACAGAGGATTCTAATTTTAATGTTGTACTTAATTTTGCTCTTTTCATCTTTGGTAAAATAAAGAGCAGATTAATCCTTCTCAGGATGGCATTACTGATTTGGTAGTCTTGAAGGAGAAGAAATACACTTCATTTAATGGTACTACTATATCTTCATTTACTCACCATCTGATATGGTTTGGCTCTGTGTCCCCATCCAAATCTCATCTTGAATTGTAGTTCCCATAATTCCCACATGTTGTGGGAAGGACCCGGTGGGAGATAATGGAATCATGGGGGAAGTTTCCCCATACTGTTCTTGTGGTAGTGAATAAATCTCACAAGATCTGATGGTTTTAAGGGGTTTCTGCTTTTATTTCACTCTCATTCTTCTCCCTTGCCACTGCCATATAAGAAGTGCCTTTCACCTTCTGCCATGATTGTGCAGCCACATGGAACTGGGAGTTCATTAAACCTCTTTTTCTTCCCAGTCTCTGGTATATCTTTATCAGCAGTATGAAAACAGACTAATACACCATCCTTCTGGTGGCCCCTGAGGCCCCTGAAAATAAGAAATATTTCATTTGACCCAGTGTTCAGAGGGACAAATTGAGGAAGACCATAGGAACCAATGATTTGTTCAAGGTTACATAATAGGTACAAGGAGCACAAAGAACAGCAGTTGCTTTTCTCCAAAGTGCAAGTGTAGAAATACGCTAGTCTTAGGAAGCAATTGAGCTCCAAAAACCAACCCCAAGACTATTCTCCTCAACATCTGCAGCTGAGTTTGAAGAAAAAGACTTCACCTAGAAAGAGTAGATCAAGAACCAGAGGAAATACTGGATTTAGAATTCAAGCTGTGAATAAGAAAAATGGCTTTCTTATCATTTTCTCCCTTTTAATTGCTATTGCTGGTTGCCACATAAATTCAGTTGGTGGCTGGGGATATTGGAGATAATATTTCTTTCCTGCTTCTTTTTCTTTTTTGCTTGCTTCTATTCTAGCACTGAGGAAAGTGACAAGTCTGGGTTTATATGGGGTTTTGGACATGGTCACAATTTTAGTTTAGCAACTAGAGAAAGATTTTACAACTTTTGACTCCAATGAAAACAGCAAGGAGAGCAGACACCAGCACAGATCAGTCCCTGGTGGCCTTCATTTGGGAACGCTGTGTGAGGGTCCCACAAACATGAGCACCTCCGTGTGTGACCCCTCCCCCAGCCAGGGGCTTCACAATGAACAACACTAATGTGTAGCAGAATCAGTAGATTCCCCAAGATATTTTTCTTGGTTCAGTAGCTAAAGTCAGCCAACCTACAAACCAACCTACCAGTAGACCAAAACTCTTCTATTTTCTGCCACTGGCAGAGTCATCTCAGATGATAATCACCATGAGAGGCATCGTTCTGAAACCAAAGCACAAAAACATGACACTTAAGTGAAGGACAGACAGCCAGAAAGACTGCCTATTGACTGAACCACATACTCTATGCAGTCAAACATGTGCATTAGATACATGAAGATTGGCATGGATCTCAAGAATTAGAGAATTATTAGAGAATGGAGATGGAGCAATGCACTAGTTGATTGCTTTTCTTTTGTTAACAAGTTCATGTTATATATTTAATATAATATGTATATGTATTTAAGTACGGAGATATAAGGGGAAGTGGAATTAAGAATGACTGCTTAGCTGAAGTGTGGTGAAGGTTTCAGGAAACCATAGAGCATGTGGGGAGGTAGGAAGGACTCACCACAAGTTGCAAAGTAGGCCAGGAAAGATGAAGGGAAGGTCAGGAGGCCTAGCAAGTTGCAAAAGCTCTTCACACCTAAGAACCAAAATACAAGTAGAACGAGTTGCAGACCAAACCCTCAGTTGATGACCAAACCCTCGGTTGATGAGTTTTGCAAAGCAATAGTGAAGTGGCTTAAGTCTACTGAGCAAACAAAAGCCTATAAGAGCTTCCCTAAAGAGCTACACTTGAGAGGGTAGGTAGAGCTTTAGGGAAGTGTGGAAATGTCTGGATTAATTTTACAGGGATTAGGAAAAGAGTAGAATTACAGGCTTCCACAAAACCTGTTCCTGAATTAGAGGACTGTCCAGTGCATACTGTAACCAGGGTCGGCTTGGGTAGGTGGCTTAGCCTCAGGATGCAGGGGCTGGATCTCTGGAAGGCACAGACTGTGTGGCATTTCAGAGGGGCTCTGCCTCTGTCCAATGCTCCTTTGAGCCATTTTCCAATAGACAGTTGGAATCGGCATTCAACAGAAAGTTCCCTTAGACCAGGATTGGGATTTCTGAGGCCCCAGCAAGTAATACATCTCTTCCTTAAGGAGCAACTAGATTGTACTAGATTATTTTAATGGTCAAACTCAAGAATGTCAGTACGTGGGTGTTGAGATCTTTAGGCCAAGTTATAGAAGAGATTTGTGTGACGTTGGCAGAATAACCCAAGGTACTTCTTGGAGGTTTCATTTATGTTTGTTGCTGATATTTTATTTATACAAGGCCACTTATAGAATTGTTTTTTTTTGTTGGGAGGGGGGTCCATAACCACAGAAGAATATGTGAATGAAGTTTAGGGGATCTATGAATTTCATGAAGTATTTGAGAAATTTTGCATGTATTTTTTGGAGGGAAGAAATGTTTGTTGCTTTCATCTGAGGAAGTGACCTCAAGTGTATATGCAGATAGGAACACCAGTGGGAAGAGAGGTTCCAGTGAGAATGAGGGTACAGGGGGGGCCTGCCATGATGTTCCAGACAAAGGCAAAGGATGAACTCCAGAGTATTCTGGAAAATGTATTTTAAATCTAGAGGACTATTTCTCAAAGGTTTCTGATGAGTTTTAGATATACACTCATCCTGTGCTGGACAGGTTGTGTGCATGTATCTCTTCAATGTGAGATTCCGGTGCCTGATTTTTCCACTTGCTCTAGGAATCTCTAAAGTTAATGTTTTATAACTATTTTGTTTATAATTATTATAGTTATTCTGAAGCCAAAGTTGTCACCTTTCTGGGATATATACTGGGGCCCCTGCTGTTAACAATAAATGTGGCTGGAGGACAGGAGTCTGAAGCTCCCTGGAAAGACATTGCAATGTCACAATCCCCTGCTTCAGTGATTGCATGGGGCAGTTCCCCAAGGATTCTCCCATGCATCAGGATGCCATCATCACTCCTTATCCAGTGGCTGCCAGTGGAAAGGCAAGGCAACGCTTCCCTGGTGATGCTGAACACAGTTCTTTCTTCCCTTTCTCTTTCTCATTATCCCCTTTTCCTCTCTTTCTCTGGCTGTCTCTCTCCCCTCTGTCACCCAGAAGGTGCAGTTTTGAGTCTTCTTGTCTGGATTCCTCTCCACTCCACTCTCCTCCTCTTCTCGGGCAAAGTGAGGGGCTTGGAGTTTCAGGGGTGATGCCAACAGCAGTGAATCACACAGGAAGCAAGTAAGAGGGAATCTCACTTTAGGCAAGTCCCTTCCCCTCCTTAGGCCTGTTTCCTAGTCTGGAAAACAGGATAATCTCAGTACCTGCCTGATAGGCTGTGGGGAGCACTACTCAATGTGATCATATTAACCTAGTGATAAGGGTAGGGTGTGGCACATAGTAAGCGGTACCTACCCAGTAAGCATTGTCATTATTATCATGATTACTATTCAGACCCCTATTCCACGCCAGGCACTGTCCTAGGCACCAAGGACATACTGAAGAACAAGACAGACAAACTCCATGCCCTCCTGCAGTTTACAAGCTGTTGTGCAGGTGTGTGTTGGAGGAGTTTGATTTACACTTGGATAAAGGGCTGCACAGCAAATGAGGAAAGGCCATTTCATTTCCTCCTCCTTTTTCTTCTGGAAAAACACCAAAGCCCTGGGAGCAGCAGGCTTCCCGTGAGCTCTGCCTGCTGGGGCTGTGATGTCCTATGCCTGGGGACACTGGTGGGGATGACCCAGGGCAGCATTCAATGGGTTGCCCTCCGGGACCCGGGCAGATGCCTGGTCACTTGCTGAGCCATGAAGCTGGCTGTTGGTGCACAAGGCTGCTGACTTCCTTATGGACGGATTCTGCCAGAGAGCACAGGCGACATCAAAGCAGAAACTCCACAAATAATAACGCCACCATTTAGGGAGAGTCATCTCCGTGGAGTTACTCAGCTGGGTACTTTGTACATACACTGTTAATTTTCACAATAACCCCATTAGGTAGGTAATGTGATTGCCATTTTATAGACAGGGAAACTGGGAGAGTGAGAGGTTAACTGGCTGGTCCACGTTCATGCTGCTAATGAATGGTGAAGAAGGTTTCCAAACCCAGGTCGGGCTGACTTTGAACCTGTGTGCTTCCCGGTATACTGCATTTAAATTTTTTAAAAAATGTTTCGGATGACCAGCTCTCTAGGAAATTTCACTTCTGAGCAGGCACCCCTTGACCTCTGCACTCACCTGGGCCAAAGCTGCTTGGATGACAATTTCATTAGGATGAAAATGGGCAGGACCCAGCTGGGAGCCTTCCAAATGACCAGTGTCATTATTGCTTGAGAATCTTTGCTGTGACATAGAAGACAGCATAGCCCTAAACTGTCTGACTGCATGCACACTCACAAACACACTCACACACACACACATGAACACACAAGCTCTCACACATGCTTATGCATACACACTTGCCCACACAAAGTCACCCACACATGCACACTCAAACACACATGCACGCACACACACACATGCTCATGCATGCACACTTGCACACACAAAGGCACATTCACATGTACACTCAAACACACATGCACACACACATACACACTCAAAACTCATGCATGCACACTTGCACACACACAGGCACACACACAGGCACACTCACAGGCCTTGTGGAGACATTTGGGGATGTGTTAACCACAATTTCTGAAGTGGAAGACAGGAAGGAGGGCAGGCAGGCCCCTGGACACAGGCTTCTGACACAAGGTTGGCCCCTGTCCAGTGGGTGTGGACTCTAGAGAGCAGGGCTGGTCGATTGAAGGGCCTTCATCTCCCTAGGGTTACCTCCTGCCACCTCCCTCTAGCCCAGCTCTGTGCTTGCTTGGCACCCGCTGCAGTATTTCTAGTATCTGCTGGTCATAGCTGATTCCTGGATTCTCTGATGGCTTAAAATCCTCCCAGAGCAGCCTCTATGAAAGGTCCCTGAAGTTCACCTAGAAGACCACTAAGATTAGATCATCTGTACTTCTTATGCTCCTTTTGTTGCACTTTAAAATTCTCCTGAATGCAATTTTCTCTGGAAGAACCTCAGTATCTGAGTTCAAAAGATAAGGCCACTGTAGGGCAGCGAAGCATCTAACTGTGCATTTGTCCAAGAGGGGGAAATGCTCTACATCTGAAGCCCCTGCCCTTCTCTGTCCGCGGCCTTTTGTTGCACAGGTCAGGAGCTTGCCACTCCTCAGCAGGCAGGACCCCAACAGTGGTGATTATTCAGGGGTCTACTGTCTCTGTCTCTAGCTTCTGCCAGGATTGGGGATTTCATCCACTTACAGAGAAAAAGACAGAAAATGTGCACATCACCAATGTATTTATAGTCCTAGATGCATATTCAGAATGCAAAGCAAATTGGAAAGATGGGCCAGGCAGTCCAGCTTCAGCTGAGGTTCCTTTGAAGCAGTTTCTTAAAGCACATGGATTTCTCACCTCCTTCCAGACCTGTGATTGTCTGGTCAACACATCTAAAAAGAATATTCTTTCCGGCAACTGTACTGGGTTGAATAGTGGGCCCCTATGTTCATGTTCACCCGGAACACCAGAGTGTGAGCTTATTTGGAAACAGGGTCTTTGCAGATCTAGTTAGTTGAGATGAGGTCACAGTGGAGGAGGGTGGACCCTAATCCTATTGATGCAGGGCAGGCGAGCCCCAAAGTGGGGCTTAACCCATCAGGGCCCTTGGCTTCAGCCAGGAAAGAATTCAAGGGCAAGCTGGCGATAGGTGGAAGAAAACAGCTTTACTGAGGCAGCAGTGTTACAGCTCCATGACTGCTCCTGCAGGGCAGGGCTACCCCACAGGCAGTGTGCTGACAGCAGCAGCTCAGGGCAGTTTTGCAGTCATATTTATACCTACTTGTAATTATATTTAGATTAAGGGGCAGTTTATGCAGAAATTGCTAGGAAAAAAGGTGGTAACTTTTGGGTTATCAGGTCATCGCCATGGAAAGGGGTGGTGAATCCCACGTGTTGCCATGGCAATGGTAAACTGACGTGCACACCAGTGGGCATGTTTTAGGGAAAGCTGCTTCTACTCGGTCCCTGTTTTAGCTAGTCCTCAATTTGGTCCAGTGTCTGACCCCTGCCTCCCACCTCACAATGGCTGCTGTCCTTATAAGAACAGAAGAGACACAGAAATGAGTGTCAAGTGAAGACAGAGATGGAGATGAGAGTGATGCACTAAATGCTAGAAAATGCCTGGGCTGGCTAGTGACACCTGAAGCGGGACAGAGGACAGGGCAGGTTCTCCCTCACAGCTCTCAGGAGGAACCAACTCTGCCAACGCATTGATTTTGGACTTCTGGCCTCCAGAACTGTGAGAAACAAAATTTTTATTGTTTTAAGCCACTTAATTCACAGAACTTTGTCAGGACGGCCCTAGAAAATGAACACAGCAACTGATGAGAAAGGTGGGTGTGCTCATGGTTGTAACAGTCACCTGCAGACTTTAACATAGAAAGGATGCTTTAGCGCTCACACATGCAATGGGATTCGGCTCGGGAAGAAAAGGTGGGCATGGGATGGAGAGGAGTCAGGGGATGAAAATGGGGAAACAGGAGAGAGGAAGGACAAAAGCATGGACCTGTAGAATGGGATTCGGAAGGGTAGGTGTCTCAAGGAAGAGGGGGAAAAGCCCTCCCCAGGTCTCACATCAGGTGCATTGATGATGATGATGGTGGTCACCGCCATTCACATGGTGCTTACTGTGAGGGGGCGCTTCATGCACATTAACTCATTGAATCCTTTACTCCCCTGTGAGGTAGGTATGCTGTCTCCTCCAGTTTTCAGATGAAACACAAACAGTTTAACAACTTCTCCACAGTCCCAGGGCCCGTGATTGGCAGGACCAGGACTCCAGCCAGGCATTCTGACTCTGGAGCTCCTCTGTGAACGCGGCATGGGCAAGCTCAGCATCTTTGTAACAGACACGTTCTCCCGTGATGACTTTTCACAACCTGTTTGTATTATTCGACTCTTCTGCTTGCTCTTACAGAGATAGGATGCCCGGGCGCCACCGCAGTAGCACCCCGTCACCCCAGTTCCATCCATCAGGGCTGGATGAGTTGGAGTGACAAGCATGACCTCCCTCAGGGGACCACCCACCATACAGAGCACCTCACTGTCTCGCCACCTCCCCCCTGTGGCTGTGTGCCAGCGCAGCCGCTGTGCCACTTAGCCTGTCTTGAGGAGCAGAACCTCTTTTGAGTTAAAATGTTAGTGATTATGATGACACTACCAATGACCAAAAGAGCCGTGAACCATCAGTGAAATAAGCAGTTTTCCTGCAACCAATTCCTCAGACTCTTTTATTCTGGCCTATTGAGATGGTTTTCTTACTGCTGCAATAAGTGTTTACTTTTGTAAGGAAAAAAAATCCCCAAATGTAAGCCACCCTCATCGAAGTCATCCTTTCTGAGGTTTGCACCCAGCAAGGCTGGCAAGGAGACAAAGCAAACACAAGCCAGTCCAAGGAGAAGGCGGGCAGAGGGGTAATGGCCACTACTCTCATGTTCCCACTCTTCTGAATAATTCTTTCAAAGGTCAGAAACATTCACATAGAACTGCAGTTAGTTTATAGAGGGTAAGGCAGATTTTTGGCTTTTGAACTACGAAAAATGCACTCGGGTGCCCAGTTACGCGGTCCTTCTTTCTTTCTCAGGACACTTACACCTCCAACCCGCACCCTCGTGCACTTTTAACATCTCCTCTTCTTCCTTATCTCAGCTCCATTCACACTTCCTCAGGGAAGCCTTCCTTTGATTCTCATAGTGAGGTAAATATCCTCATTATTTTGCAGCAAGCCGAGAGGTTCAGAATAGAACCCCCAGGACTAGATTGCACGGGCTCCAAATCTGCCTTTGCCATACACCAACTGTGTGTTTATAAACAACTTAATGTACTGTGCCTCAGTTTTGTCATCTGTAAAATGGGATCAATGCAATGCTTCCCTCCTAGGGTTGTTAGGAGTATTAAATTAGTTAATATTTGAAAAGTGCTTGAAACAGTGCCTGGTATATTGTATGTACCCTGTGAGCATTAGCTGAATAAAATAAAAATATGCTTTAGTGGTATCATCTATCTGCTACTTCATATCACTTGAAATCATTGGAGTTGCACACGTCTTTATGAAGATGTGAGAGGGGCTGTCTCTCCCTCTACATTATGAGCAGGGATGGTGTTTGTAGCACCCACAATTGTATTCCCAGTATCTAGCTTAGGACCTGCACAAAACCGATATGTCATAAATATTTGTAAAACGAATGAATCAATCATTGAACCAGTAAAAGGAAACTTGTCTGCACCCAAAATCCTGAGATGATAAACACCTTAGAGGGAGATGTCTTAGTCTGCTTGGGCTGCTATCACAGAATACCACAGACTAGGGGTCAAACTGTGGGAATTTGGTTCTCACAGTTCTGGAGGCTGGAAGTTCCAAGATCAAGATGCTGGAAGATCTGACCTGGTGAGGGCTCTCTTCCTGGTTTGCAGACAGCTGCCTTCTTGCTGTGTCCTCACCTGGGGAGAGGGAGAGAGTGAGGGCAAGCTCTCACATCTCTTCTTGTAAGGGCACTAATCCTATTCTTAGAGGCTTCACCTCCATGACCTAATCATCTTCCAAAGGCTCTACCACATAATATCATCCCATTGAGGGGTGTTAGGATTTCATCATGTGAATTTTGAGGGGGAACACAACATTCAGTTCATAACAGAGGAATTATCAGGGACCTGAGCTCTCAAGGACATGCAGTGGGACAGATGGTAGGAAGGGTAAAAGGATGGAGAACTGGAGAGCTAAGGAATGCTGGAGAAGCCCACTTGCTCCAGCATTTTGTTTAGAATTTCTCTAATACTTCTATCATGTAAGTGTTACTTACTTTATAGGCTTGTCAAACAGACCACGAGGCATTCCTCGTTGACCTGGATAGAGTGAAGAATACAGAATTTCTATACAAAGGATGCCTTAAAGGAATTGATGACAGCATGGGCACCTGAAAATTATTATATGATAATTTGGAAATTATTCTACTATAATTTGGAGATTATTCCATTGCAGTGCAATACAGTGGAGTAATTTCCAAATGCTCACATCAAAATATGAGGTATATGATAGAGATAGGAGAAGCCCTCCTTAGTCTCCTCTTGGCACTGGCACCAAATCCAGAATTCCTTTTCTGTAGCCACCTACTTGAGTCTCAGAGAGGGGGAGTTTCTTTGAATCAATGCAGCCACATGGGCTGGGATGAAGGAAGTGGATTTTCTGGAAATGTATTGTGTGCTGTGGCTTGGTGGGGAAGGACACAATGAGAACAAATGATTCATCAACAGATTTCAGACACTTTGATCCTTCTCAGAAAACCCGAAAAGAAAATGTAACAAACAAAAGGGAAAATGAGAGGCAGAGAGTGCACAAGGAAATCAGGCCTTCTGTTCCAGAAAGCTAAAGGTCTTTAATAAGAAATGGGGAAAATGGATGAAAATGGGGATGAATCATCTTAAATGGCATCCCAAGGAAATTGATTTGAAGTTTCACAGAGGAAATGGGCCCCATGAAATGACTACAATAAAGACTTTGGCATAATAAATGTTTTTTCTTCGTGTGGGTGTGCACATGTATTTTGAGCTCTGAATGCTGATGAAAAGTTGCTTGTGGTGATATAATATCTAATACAGAGTATAGTACTGGAAACACAGGTGACGAGCCCTTTGGGACTCATTATATTCAGAAAATTTTTTCAGGATCTAAAAAGGCACGGGTTGGTGTCTTGAATGGTTCTCTCCTAAGGTCTGTCCGTGTGAACTGAAGATGAAAGTGATTTTTCCAGCATGGAATCAATTAATGATTCTCCCATGGCATTGACTGCACCGATGCCTCTCTATCTCTGCCTTTGCTCTCGTGTCACCGAGGCATCCTCCCTTTTCCTCTGTAGGGTTGCAGATCATTTTCAGAGTAAGTTTCCCAGGTCATGGAACATTTCAGCATCTTTGAATCTAATTTCTGACAATTTCTAATGATTTCTTTTTTTATTTTTTATTTTTTTATTATACTTTAAGTTTTAGGGTACATGTGCACAACGTGCAGGTTAGTTACATATGTATACATGTGCCATGTTTGTGTGCTGCACCTATTAACTCGTCATTTACATTAGGTATATCTCCTAATGCTATCCCTCCCCCATCCCACAACAGGCCCCGGTGTGTGATGTTCCCCTTCCTGTGTCCATGTGTTCTCATTGTTCAATTCCCACCTATGAGTGAGAACATGCGGTGTTTGGTTTTTTGTCCTTGCGATAGTTTGCTGAGAATGATGGTTTCCAGCTTCATCCATGTCCCTACCAAGGACATGAACTCATCCTTTTTTATGGCTGCATAGTATTCCATGGTGTATATGTGCCACATTTTCTTAATCCAGTCTATCATTGTTTGACATTTGGGTTGGTGCCAAGTCTTTGCTATTGTGAATAGTGCCGCAATAAACATACGTGTGCATGTGTCTTTATAGCAGCATGATTTATAATCCTTTGGGTATATACCCAGTAATGGGATGGCTTCTTCCGATCACTCTTTAGGAAGACAGGGATTAGTTTCTACATATCACAGAGCAATCACTCTGGGGTACTTATCAAAGTGCTCTATCAAATTAGCTTTCCATCAAAGTTCAAAACAAACTCTTCATTGCAATATGACATACATACAGAAAAATGCATACATTGCCCACAAACAGCTCCATGAATTTTCACAAAATAAAAACACCAAGATAACTTCTGCTCAGATAAGAAAACAGAGAACTAACAACATCTAGAGTTCCCCTTGATCCTCTCCCAAGTCATGGCCACTTCCTGCTTCCTATTTTTAAAAATCTCCAGCAAAACATTACCAGCACTTCGGAAAGTCCTTGTACTCCTTCTTTGTTTCTAACCCCTACCAGGGTAACCAGCATCCCTACTCCTCACTGCACAGCTTAGCTGGGCCTATTTTTGTACACTATATAAATAGGATCCCATTTTTAAAAGTCTCCTGACTTTTATCACCATCAGGTAGTTTTACCTAATTTTACACTTCATATACATGGAATCGTAAAGAATATGTGCTTCTTTGTCTGATTTTTTTCATCCAGCTTTATATTTGTGAAACTCTTCCAAGTGGTTGCATGGATCTGAGTTGGTGCATTTTTGAAAATCTTATTAGTCCCTTTTACGAGTATCCTACAATTTATTCACTCATTCTCCTGTGATGAACATTAGATGTTTCCAGATTTGGCCTATCGTGAATAGTATTTCTATCAACATGTTTATGTATGCCTCTTGAGGCACGAATGCACATTTCTATCCCCAGTAGTGGAGTTGCTGGATCATAAGGCACATCATAAGGTATATTCAGCTTTATTAGAAATGCCAAACGGATTTGCAAACTGATTGCACCAGTTTACACCCCCATCAGCACTGTGTGAGAGGTTTAACTGCTTCATGTTTGCACCAGAATGTTTTACTGTTTGCCATTTCAAGTGTAGCTATTCCAACTGTGTGTCTCATTGCGGTTTTCGTTTGCATTTCTCTGATGGTGAGTTATGTCAAGGGCCCTTTAAATACACATATTGGTCACTTGGATATCTTCTTGGTTAAACGCCTTTTGGTGGCTTGAGCCTTTTGCCCACTTTTAAAGATTGGGATGATTTTCTCATGGATGTATTTGTAGGATTGACTTCATATATTCTGGAGACAAGCCTTTGGTCAGATGCATACATTGCAACTATCTTTCCCCACTTTGCGGCTTTCATTGTAACAGTCTTAATGACTTTTCATTTACAGACTTTCATAGTTCCAATGCAGTCGGATGTATCCATCTTTGATTTATCTTCAGTGCTATAATAAAGAACAACTAATCTCCTTCTCATTATTGCCCCTCCAATCCACTATTGTGGACACATGGGAAAGGTCTTTCTCCAAAATCTTGATTACATGTGTAACCCGTTTTTACCGAGATGAGGGGTAAGTATATGGCCAAGCAGATGCCACGAGGTGGAAATGAAAATGAGCATCACTTGGCTGCAATTAAGGCTGCAACAGCACAGATCCGAGGAAAGCAGCTCCAGAGAGAAATCAAATGGGGCCTGTGCCTTTTTGAAAACCATTAACGTTTTGCAAGGTGAAAAGAAATTAAAATGGACATCAAGGTTGCCTAGAAGGCAAATAGTTTGAAAACAGTTCAAACTTGGAGTGGGGACGGAGGGGTATGGGATGAGGGTGAGAAAGTGGCCTCTTCTGCCTCGATGTCTGCTTGTGTGAACCCCTGTCTACCAACCTGCACACCCAGGTCTCTGTGCACAGACTGACCCAAGAGAGAGCCACAGTGTGGTTGAGGGACCGTTTCGCCATCTCAAGCAGCCAGAGCTGACTCTGGTTGGCATTCAGTTTGTCTGAGCCTTGTTAGCCGTGTCTTTCATTCTCTTTCCTATTTGTGCAGTCTAATTTCCTCTTCATTCTGGATACATCCGATACGGTTTGTCCCCACCACATCTGTGGGGAGAAAGAATTGGCTGTGTTCACACCTAAATCTCATCTTGAATTGTAGTTCCCATAATCCCCACGTGCCGCAGGAGGGACCAGGTGGAGATAATTGAATCATGGGTGTGGTTTACCCCATCCTGTTCTCATGATAGTGAGTTCTCACGAGATCTGATGGTTTTATAAGGGGTTTCCCCTTAGCTAGGCACTCATTCTCTCTCCTGCTGCCTTCTAAAGAGGTGCCTTCCATCATGATTGTAAGTTTCCTGAGGCCGCCCCAGCACGGTGGAACTGTGAGTCAGTTAAACCTCTTTCCTTTATAAATTATGTAGTCTCGGGTGCGTCTTTACTAGAAATGTGAGAACAAAGTAATACATCCTTCCTACACACACAACCCTGCCACAGAAGGGACTTCTGTGAGCCAGCTACTCCTCCATGCTTCAATCACAACCGGCACACAATACTTGCATGTTGGTGTCATCCACGCCCTATCAGTCTTGTTAACTGTTGGTATTCTGTTAAATAAAGTCAGCCCAACAAAACATTATCGAGTAATCACGGTGTGAAGGTACTTCAGGAGATTGAATAATCGGGCACCATCCCTAAGTTAAGGTAGCCAAGTCTGACATTTGAACTGTTTTTTCTTTGCATTGGATTTTTAAAGTTTTTTGGTAGATATTATATTTTTCAGACAAAAAGTAAAACCAAGTGAGGTAAAACACCGCATACCTAGTCAATGGCAGAGTCATGGTCAGAAATGAAGGTCTCTTCCTCTATCTTCTGATTTCTGGTGAATTATCTGATGGTCCTGAGTTATGTTATATTATGCAAATGCCATCTTGGCCATTCTTGGCACTAGCATCATCTTCCCTTCCAGAATGAGATATATGGATCACAGGTTTCTTTTTGCTACACTCTGTGTAGTTATTCTTGGCTTACGTTACCATTTATGAATGAAAAGTCTTACCTCGTAAAATGCAACTGGGTATAGTTAACTTTATGCTTTCATTAAATTTCAGAAAAATGCTTAACTTCCTACTCTTCTGAATTAGGTCCTTTTCTTTAGAGAGGCACAGTAGGTGGGGAAGCCTACATTGCCAGACTAAACTGTATCTGAGGTATGTGGAAGGGATACAGGTTCAATTTAACGTTTGCCTACATTGCCAGACTAAACTGTATCTGAGGTGTGTGGAAGGGACACAGGTTCAATTTAATGTTTTTGTTTCAGTTTTCAAAAGTCCAACTTCTGCATCATGTGAGAATCAATCTGTCACTTGGATTTTTCAACATGTTCAACGATCATGTCTATTTATTCAGATAAACCACACTCCAAGGTGGAGAGTGTACCATTTTATGAGGCTCACATAATCACGCCTAGGGTTTCAGGAAGAAGTTAGTAAAATTCTATTCTTTGTTATTCATAGTTTAAAAATTTCTATTTTTGGATAAGTTCTGTAACAGATATAGTACATTATTTCATGTATGCACATATGCCCTATACATAAATTTTAAAACACACATTTTGGGTAGTATGTACTCAAATTACTTTAAATAATGAGTGAGCAGTCAATAAAGTTTAGAGACCACTGCCAAAGACTATGGTTGAATGACTAACACAATTAATCACTGTTAAGTAAAAATAGATGACTGATCTTGGCCATGACTCAATGGACAGATCCCAGAATTTTAAGTCCAACAAACCTAAGCTTAAAGCCAGGCTCTTCCACTTCCCTATGTAATCTGTACCTTCCAAAGTACTATGTTTAAAATGGAGGTAATAATAACCATCTGGAGGGATTCGAGGGACAACTAGAGGAGATTGTGAGTGTAGAGTGCCTGCCATAGTTGGTTCTCAATAGATGGTAGCTTCTAATCTGATTATTGTTATCTCTGGTGCATCCCCAATTTGTAATATCTTCTTCATTAAGTTAGATTTGTCCCCTCTTCGTCGCAAAGTGTTTCATGCTTTATTTCCAGTTATCATCTGTCTAGGCCTTCATGAACAATGATAGCATGTAGGGCAAGGTTCCCCCACATTAACCCAGTTGCAGCCTCATTAAAGTATGCCAGGTTATTACAGCAATCAGGTGAAGGGAGGTTCCCAGGCTTTGCTTTTTGGAGTCTCCTTAGTTCGTACATCACATGGATTCTGAGTTAGGAGCCAACAGGTTTGCTGTGGGGCTCACTGTAGCATGACAAGACCAGGCCAACAGGCTGCAGACAAAATATGGCAGGTCGGAGATGTGTACCAGTAAGTACAATGTGGCCACAGTACTAAGTGTAGCAAGCTCAGATCAGGTCAAACTGACTGGCCACATCCTGTAAGAGGGAGAGCAATATCTTTGTCAAAATAAGACTCCATCTCAGAGACCAGAGGAAGGATATGATGTTATTCTGAAAGAGATTGACTCTTTCCCATAGGTGACTCTCTCTTCCCACCACATTTCCAGACTAGATTTTAGGAGAAGAAGCAAGAATAGTGGGTGGCTATCTGAAGTATCAGAACATTATGGATACTACCTAAAGAAACTATGAAATTATTGGATTGGACTGAGTCTTCTTTTAAAACAACTGCAATAAAATATGTATAACATAAAATTTACTGTCTTAACCATTTGTAAGTGTACCATTCGGTGGTATTAAGTACATTCACATTGCGTGCAGCCATCACCACCATCCATCTCCAGAACTTTCTCATCTTAAAAAACTGAAACTCTGTACCCATTAAACAACAACTACCCTTTTCTCCCTCCCTTAGCCCCTAACATCCACCATTGTACTTTCTGTCTCCATGAACTTGCTATTCTTGGTATCTCATATACATGAAATTATACAGTATTTGTCTTTTTGTGATTGGCTCATTTCACTTAGCATAATGTCCTCAGGGGTCATCTGTATTGTAGCACGTGTCAGAATGTTATTCATTTCTCAGACTAAATTCTATGCTACTCTATATACATATCATTTTTGCTAATCCATTAATCTGTTGCTGGACACTTGGGTTGCTTCTACAGTTTAGCTATTGTGAATGCTGCTACTATGAACACGGGTATACAACTATCTCTTTGAAATGCTGCTTTCAATTCTTCAGGGCATATTCCCAGAAGAATAATTGTTGGATCACATGTTAATTCTATGTTGAATTGTTTGAGGAGCTGCCACGCTGTTTTCTACAGAGGCTGCACCATTTTACTTTCCTATCAATGGTGCACAGGGTTCCAATTTCTTCACATCCTTGTCAGTGCTTGTTGCTATTTTTTTTAATGGTAGCCATCCTAGCGGCTGTGTGGTGGTACTGCATTGTAGTTTTGATTTGCATTTCTCTAATGACTAATGAAGTCAAACACACTTTCGGGTGCTATTTAGGGTGAGTTTTATCCTGATTATATATTTAGTACTTTTTTCTTCCTGAAAATCACTACGTTGGAGCTTTGAAGTCCAGGTTTATTTTTTTTTTATTTATTTATTTTTTATTTATTTATTTTTTTTTAGACAGTGTCTTGTTCTGTCACCCAGGCTGGAGTGCAGTGGTGCAATCTTGGCTCATTGCATCCTCCACAGCCTCCTGGGTTCAAGCGATTCTTGTGCCTTAGCCTCCCGAGTAGCTAGGATAACAGGCATGTGCCACAATGCCCAGCTAATTTTTTGTATTTTTAGTACAGACAGGGTTTCGCCAGGCTGGTCTCGAACCCTTGTCCCTAAGCGATATGCCTACCTCGGTCTCCCAAAGTGCTGGGGTTACAAGCAGAGCCACTGTGCCAGGTCGAAGTCCAGTTTTCTTATCAACCAACTAGAAGACATGTTCTCTTCATAGTCAAATAACAGTTAACATGTGAGACACAACTATGTTGATCTACAATTGTGTTCTTAAGTGATAGAAAGCAATTTCCTTCCTTTTCCCAAGCAAAACATTTTCGACTCTTACTTTCTAGGAATGCACTGAAGAAAATCTCACATTATCAGCTTGAATTTCCCTTTCTGGCTTCAAGATTGTCAGCCATATACTTGCAGAATGTAAAAGCTAGAGGTACTCTTACCTCAAACTGTTCACAGATGAGTAAACTGAGGCACACAGAGGCAAAGCACATTGCCTGTGGTCACTGTTTGTAAATGACAGAATTGAGACTGAGGCTCATGTCACTTGCTCTTTTTCCTCCTGTGTCCACAACTTCTCAATGTGCTCTCTCATGCATCAAGAGGAAGAAAATATTCTGCACTGATGTGCGTAGCGGTGCTCCCCAAAGATTTTTGAAGTTGAATTTATTCCTTTAACTGGGCTTCCGCTGTCTAGCAGGCAGCATACTATCTAAACCCCCCTGCATCCATCAGATTCTCTGGGTCAGTGATTTGTAATGGGCACCTTTCCATAGCTGGGATAGAAGACAATCAATGCAAGGGGTTTACTTTCCTAGTTCCAGGAAAGCCTGGTAGGCCTCTTGGTCTCTCCTCACCCCATGGTGGGCTGCAGTTCTAAAGCCATGGAGTTTGGTGCTTCTTCCCAGAATAGAGAGTGGCAAATCTCTTCCCTATGGAGGCTGGTCTGCTAAACATTTATCTAGGTTGGCTCCATCTCCAACCTGCAGGGTAAAATTTTAGCCTCTGATATGGTTTGGCTGTGTCCCTATCCAAATCTCATTTTGAATTGTAATCCAAATTGTAATCCCCACATATCTAGGGAGGGACCTGGTGGGAGGTAATTGAATCATGGGGGCGGTTTCCTCCATGCTGTTCTCATGATAGTGAGTGGGTTCTCAGAAGATCTGGTTGTTTGATAAATGTCTGGCACATCCCCCTTCTCTCTCTCTTGCCTGCTGCCATGTAAGATGTGCTTTGCTTCCCCTTCCCCTTCTGCCATGATTGTAGGTTTCCTGAGGCCGCCCCAGTCATGCAGAACTGTGAGTCAATTAAACCTCTTTTCTTTATAGATTACCCAGTCTCAGGTAGTATCTTTATAGCAGTGTAAAAATGGACTAATATAGCCTCTGTCTGAAAAATACTTTTACCTTCAAGAAGAGGAGCAACTGTTAAGAAACTAACCCATTTCCATTTAACTTCATTGCTTCTCTAGCTTGTAATGAGAGGTGTAAACCAAAGACATGTACTTGCTAAAATGATCTTTTGTGGCTGAAAATGACTGTTACATGTACTAGTAAATAATTGTTTCTATTTCGGTTACGAACAAAATGAACAGGGTCTGCTTTTCATAATTGGCTTCATGACTGTGGGTTTTGGCAACAACTCTAGAGGAACACAGGGCCTGGAAGAGGGGCACAATCAAGCCACTGTCTGTAATAACTTAAGCAACAACAATGCAGTAAGTAAAAACCCTCTTAGATCTAAAATATTGGTTTTCTATATGTCAATTTCTTAGTAATTTCTTCCATTTCCTATCCACTACTCTTAGTTATTTTGATTTTTCTATATTTGGAAATAGGAACCCAATGATGCTGTCCCTGCGCATCTGTATTAGTCTTTTCTCATACTGCTGAAAGAGACATGCCTGAGGCTGGGAAGAAAAAGAGGTTTAATGGACTTACAGTTCTACATAGCTGGGGAGGCCTCACAATCACAGCAGAAGGCAAGGAGGAGCAAGGCATGTCTTATATGGATAGTGGCAGACAAAGAGAGAGAGCCTGTGCAGGGAAACTCCCGTTTTATTAAAACCACCAGATCTTGTGAGACTTATTCACTATCACAAGAACAACATAGGGAAAGACCTGCCCCCATGATTCAGTTACCTCTTACAAGGTCCCTCCCACAACACATGGGAATTGTGGGAGTTACAATTTAAGATGAGATTTGGGTGGGGACACAGCCAAACCATATCACTGTCCCACCCTCCTGCAGCTTCAATATCCTCCATGTTCTCCAGAACACAGTCCAGAGGCCTGAGCAAATCTCCCCAAGTCAACCCACTTCTCCAAGCACAACTCTGAACCTCCTTTCATGTGCTGCCACTCCAAACTTTTCTTTTGTTCCCTAATCTGCCAGACTCCTTCACACTTTCACACCTTTGCAGTATCATCTCCTTTTCTCCCCCAATGGTTAACTTCCTCTCTTTCCTTTCAGACTCATTCAGGCCTCTCCTCCCATATCCCCATCACAAAGAGTGTTCTTGATTCAAGCTCCAATGCATTACTGGGATGCATTCCTCCTGCTGCTCTCTAGCTTGGCTCCTAAGGACTTGGGATTAAGCAACTGCCATAAACGCGAAGTGTGTCCCTCTCTTGTCCATTCCACACACTGCTGTGCTGGGCAAAGCTCATTGTATGTGTTCACAAATCCTTGGTGAATTAATGAATACAAGAAATGAACCAATTGAGTGATTTTCTAAAGCACAAAAAGTATCACTTTGTTACTCATACCCTTAGAGGATCCTTTTAAACTCATTACTGATGGAACAGAGACTTTCCACAACTGGTCCCGTTCTCTCTCCCTAGCTTCATCTCTGTTGCTCTCAACTCCCTTTTTGTTCACACTCCACATGCTCTGGGGACACCAGAGTGTCTCCATCCTTTCCTCATGCTACTCCCCTGGTCTGAAAAGTTCCTTCTGATATGGTTTGGTTCTGTGTCTCCACCCAAATCTCATGTTGAACTGTAATTCCCAATGTTGGAGAGAGGGACCTGGTGAGAGGTGATTGGATTGTGGTGGCAGATTTCCACCTTGCTGTCCCTGTGATAGTGAGTTCTCATGAGATCTGGTTGTTTAGAAGTGTGTAGCACTTTTCCTTTCACTCTCTCTCTCTCACCGCCATGTGGATATGTGCTTGCTTCCCCTTTGCCCTTCCACCATGATTGTAACTTTCACGAGCCCTCCCTAGCCATGCCTCTGGTACAACCTGTGGAACTTCGAGTCAATTAAACCTCTTTTTAAAAATATATAGTCTACTTAGTCTTAGGCAGTTCTTTATAGCAATGTGAGAATGGACTAATACACTTCCCTTCTTGACTTTCTTGTGAACATCCCCCACTTTGCAAAACACAGCTCATGTCCTCAATGATCCTTTATCTGACTTTGCACAGCATAAACTGCTCTCTCTCCCACCTCTCCCACTCTCTCTCTTGCTCCCAGTGGTTTCTAAATTATGGGTTATGACTCATTAGTGAGTCATTGCATCAGTTTAGCAGGTCCCACCCAGAACTTTAAGCAATGAAATAAAAAATTATCAAACAGCCCCCATCACAGTAAAAGTACAAAATGTGTTTCAGTGTCTGTAAGTGTGTGTAATGGGTGTGTGGGGGTGCATGCTGATTCACAAATAAATGGATGAGTTTTGTAGTCAATTCCATTAGTTACTAGTATATCTGAGGAAATAGCTTTCCTCTGGGTGAAGCTATCATTCTCTATTACATGTCAACTATGTTGCTAGGCCCAGTGAGGGATACTGAGTTAGATTTGGGGTTAAGCTTTAGCTCAGACATAATTCTAGCACCAAATCTCCATTCCATTATTTTCTCTCGTTTCCATCTTAAGCATTCACAAGGGCATTTAGCATTGCTGCAATTCTTGGATCTAATGTCCTTAGGGAGTTGGATGCTTGTTCTAATGTGCCTAACAAGAAAGAGTACACTTTTCAAAGAACCTAGCTATTTGTGACAGTGACAGGCATTTGGCAAATAAATATTCCCATTCTCCAAGGACCCTCAGAGAGCCATAAGTAACACAAATTATAAATCTCCCATTGGTACAGTCAGAAAGACTGACTTTCTTTTGCCATGACTAGTCTGTCCATTTTTAGCTACCAAGCGTCAATTCCAGATTCTCAGATTCCTCTTCCTTTCTGCCTGTAGCTCTATCTCTTTGAGCTGTGATGCTGACGTGTATGTTAGATGAAATCAAGATAAGTTATTATATAGAGTGCAGAGCCTAGATGGAGTTCAATCTCTGGAATGAAGTTGGTTATTTAAGTAATGAATTGTCAGTAATGCACTCAGGACATAGAGCAATTTTGTGTGGTTTTCCAAACTCAAAACTGCAAAATACTTATGGAAAACTTAACATGAATTTGGCCACATACTAGAGTCTTGTGTTATGTAATCCCGGTCACATGGCTTGTATATCACATGGTTTTCTGGCGTTTTAATTTTGCCTGGTGGTGAGTGATCAAAGGCCTGTTGATTGAGGAAAAAACCCACTTTGATAGTCCAAAGGGATTTGTGTGTGGACTTAAGATTTCCGACAGCGTTCTCTATACTTTTCTCACTCAGAACATGTTTTTTCCCCCAAGAGAATTCTTTCAAGCTAAGGTTGCTTTAAAAACTAGAAAGGATAAAAAAGGCCCAAGATACACAACAGTAAGTCACTGGGAAAGCTAAAAAGAAAAACACCAGCATCATGCCCGTTAACACTAGCGGGTGCTGCACCCAAGTGCAGAGGCAGGAGCCCGGCTGCCTGGGTTCAGACTCCAGCTCTGCCACTTGCTAGTCTTGTGGTCCCAAAGAAGACCCAAAAACTCCTCTGTGCCTCAGTTTCTTCATCTGTAAAGTGGAAACAAAAATTACCTACTCTGTGGAGGTGTTTTAAAGAGTCAATTAGTAAATATACGCCAAATGCTTAGCTCATTCCCTGACATAAGTATTCTATCCTGTTACGATCATTAGCTATTGAACAGAGTTGAAAATGACTGTGTTCCATAGGAAGGCAGGGAAAGAATTTGCCACACCCATACCTGGTTGTGACAATGAAATGTATTCTTTCCTTCTACCCATTACCTACAAAGTAATGATCATTAAAGCATGTGAATTCAGGGAGGATTCTAAGGTCCAATACATGTTCATGGTGAGGAAGAACAATGACAACATTCACAATACGTGTTTCTCTTTTGATTTTTATTCCTAAGGTGAATTAGTCTTCTTCTCCCAGCTTTTTAAAAGGCGTAATTGACAAGTAAAATTGTATATATGTAAGGTGTACAACATGACATTTTAATATACATATACATTATAAAATGATTATCCTAATCAAGCTAATTAACGTATCTATTACCTCACATAGTTACTGTATTTTTTTCTGGTGAGAACATTTGGGATCTGCTTTCTTAGCAAATTTCAAGGATACAGCACAGTATGTTTTTGTATTTTTTTTAATTTTTGTTTCAGTAGCTTTTGGGGTACAAGTGTTTTTTTTTTGTTACATGGATGAATTATATAGTGGTGAATTCTGGGATTTTAGGGCACCCATCACTGGAGTAGTGTACATTGTACCTGAAGTTTAGTGTTTTTCTTTTTTCTTTCTTTTTTTTTTTTTTTTTTTTGAACTGGAGTCTTCCTCTGTCACCCAGGCTAGAGTGCAATGGCGCGATCTCGGCTCACTGCAACCTCCACCTCCTGGGTTCAAGCTATTCTCCTGCCTCAGCCTCCTGAGTAGCTGGGACAACAGGCGCCCCCCACCATATCCCGCTAATTTTTGTACTTTTAGTAGAGACGGGGTTTCACTGTTGGCCAGGCTGGTTTGAATTCCTGACCTAAGGTGATCTGACCACCTCGGCCTCCCAAAGTGCTGAGATTACGGGCATGAGCCACTGTGTCCGGCCAAGTATAGTTTTTTATTCGTAGCTCCCCACCCATTCTCCCCATTTTGAGTCTCTAGAGTCCGTGATATCACTCTGTATGCCTTTGCATACCCACAGCTTAGCTCTCACTTATAGGTGAGAACACAGAGTTTTTGGTTTTCCACTCCTGTGTTACTTCACTTAGAATAATATCCTCCAGCTCCATCCAAGTTGCTGCAAAAGACATTATTTAGTTCTTTTTTGTGGCTACTATTCCATGATATATATGTATTACATTTTGTTTATTCACTCACTGGTTGTTGGGGACTTAGGTTGGTTTCACATCTTTGCAATTGTGAATTGCGGCACAGAATTATTAACTATGGTCGCCATGCTGTACATTAGATCTACAAAACCTATTTATCCTGCATAACTTTGTACCCTGTATCCTGAAACACTGTACCCTTTGACCAGCATTTCCCTACTTCCCCATCCCCATTCCTGGAAGTCCCCATTCTACACTCTGCTTCTATGAGTTTCACTATTTTAGAGTCCACATCTAAGTGAGATCATGCAGTATTTGTCTTTCATTTAACTTAATGTCCACTTTGTTTAATCTATGTTGTAGCAAATGACAGGATTTCCTTCTTTCTAAAGGTAGAATAATATTGCATTGTATATATACCATATTTTTTTTTCCATTCACCCATTGCAATAGAAAGAACTTTGTTTTAGGCCAAAGGAAAAATCACAGGACACTCAGATATATGCCATATCTTGGCTATTGTGAGTAATGCTGTAGTAAATATGGGAGTGCAGATATTTCTTTGACATACTTATTTTCTTTGGATATATACCTCAAAGTGATCCCACTTTGAGGTGGATGCTGGATCATAGATAGTTCTATTTTTCTTTTTTTTTTGACAAAACTTTACACTGTTTTCCATACTTACTGTACAAATTTACATTCCAAATAACAGTGTACAAAGATTCTCTATATCTTTACTAATACTTGTAATTTTTTGTCCTGTTGATAATAGCCGTTCTAACATGTGAGGTAATATCTTATGGTTTTGATTTGTATTTCTCTAGTGATTAGTGATGTTGAACATCTTTTCCTTTACCTGCATTTGTATGTCTTCCTTGGAGAAATGTCTATTAGGTATTATTATTATTATTATTATTTTGAGATGAAGTCTCGCTCCGCAATCTTGGCTCACTGCAGCTTCCACCTCACGGGTTCATGCAATTCTCCTGCCTTAGCCTCCTGAGTAGCTGGGATTACAGGCACATGCCACGATGTCTGGCTAATTTTTTTATTTTTTATTTTTTTATTATTTTTTTAGTAGAGACGGGGTTTCACCATGTTGGTCAGGCTGGTCTCGAACCCCTGACCTCGTGATCTGCCCACCTCAGCCTCCCAAAGTGCTGGGATTACAGGTGTGAGCCACCATGCCTGGCCCAGGTCTTTTGTCTATTTTTAGGTTGCGTTATTTGTTTTTTCACTATTGAGTTGTTTGAGTATTTTATATATTTGAATATTAACCCTTATTAGATAAATGGTATACAAATATCTTCTCCCATACCATAGTTTGACTTTTCATTCTATTGATTGTTTCCTTGGCTGTGCAGAAAGATTTTAGTTTGATACAAATCTGTATTAGGTGGTTTTTGCCTTGCTATAAAGAAATACCTGAGGCTCCATAATTTATAAGGAAAAGTGGTTTAATTGGCCCATGGTTGTGTAGGCTGTACAAGCATGGCATTAACATCTGCTCGGTTTCTAGGGAGACCTCAGAAAGCTTCCAATCATGGCAGAGAGCAAGGGGGAAGAGGTATGTCACATGGTGAGGGTGGTAACAAGGGAGGGGTGCCACACACTTTAAAACACCAGAACTTGTGTGAACTCAGAGCCTGAACTCACTTATTATCATGAGGACAGCACCAAGCTATTCATGAGGGATCGGCTTCCATGGCCCAAACACCTCTCAGTAGGCCTCACCTCCAACATTGAGGATTATATGTCAACACGAAATTTGGAGTGAAAAAAATCTGAACCATATCAAATTCAATTTGCCAATTTTTGCCTGTTTGGTTTTTGAGGTTATAGCCAAAAGCTTATTTACAAACCAATGTCAAGAAGTCTTTCCCCTATGTTTTCTGCTATCTGTTTAGTTTCAGGTCTTACAGTGAAGTCTTTAATTCATATTGAGTTGGATTTTGAATATAAAGTGAGATAAAGATTAAGTTTTATTCTCCTGCATGTGGATATCCAGTTTTATCAACACTATTTATTCTTTGCCTATTGTGTGTTCTTGTGTTCTTGGCACCTTTGTTGAAGATCAGTCAACCATAAATGTGTGGATTCATTTGGAGGCTTTCTATTCATCTCCATTGGTCTATATGTCTGTTTTTATAAAAGTACTCTACCCTTTTTATTATTATAGCTTTGTAATATAATTTGAAATCAGATTATGTGATGCCTCCAGCTTTATTCTTCTTGCTCAAGATTGCTTTGTCTATTAAGGGTCTTTTATGGTTCCATATAAACTTTAGAATTGTTTTTTTTTTCTTTTTATATGAAAAAGCCATTGGAATTTTGATAGGGATTGCATTAAGTCTGTAGATAGCTTTGGGTAGTATGGATATTTTAATGATAATTCTTCCAGTCCATGAACATGGGATATTTTTCCATTCATTTGTTGTCTTCTTCAATTTCTTTCATCAATGTTTTGTAGTTTTCAGTGTATAGATTTTTCCTCTCTTTGTTAAATTTGTGTTTTTAACATTCTTTTACACAGAGTTGTATCCTTAATTTCTTTTTCAGATAGTTTATTGTCAATATATAGAAACACAATTGACGGTCAGGGCTACGCTGGGCCTGACGTTAGGTGAATTTGCTGCTTGGGATGGGCAAAATCAGAGGTCATGCTCCTTAGAAATGCATGATTTACCATTTTTGATTTAACATTTGTTTTATCTCATATAGGTACTCCTGCTCACTTTTGGTTTCTGTTTCCATGAAATTTAACCCTTTACCTTCAGTCTGTGTGTCTTTACCAGTAGGGTGAGTTTCTTGTGAGCACATATAGTTAGTTCATGTTTTAAAAAACCCATCCAGCCATTTATATCTTTCAAGTAGAGCATTTAATTCATTTACATTTAAGGTAAATATTGTTACGTGATGTTTTATTCCTGTCATAATGTCAGTTGTTTTCTAGTTGTTTTGTGGATTCTTTTTTCTCTTTGTGGCTTCTTGGAGTTATGTTGTATTGACATTTGAGTTCTTTTTCTTCCCCTTTTGTGTAATTGTTTACAAGACTTATAAGTTTTATACCTTTGTGTGTTCTATGATGTCTCTTTTTTCTTAATACAGGCATTTCTCACTATAAATTTTCTGCTTAGAATTTTTTTTTGCTGCATCTCGTAAGTTTTGGAATGTTGTGTTTCCATTTTTATTTGTCTCAAGACTTCTGAAATTTATTTTTTGATTTATTCTTTGGCCTACTGATTGTTCAGAAGTGTGTTTTTTAATTTCTACATGTTTTTGAATTTTCCAATTTTCCTCTGTTATTGATTTCTGGTTTCATATACCTGTGGTTGGAAAAAAGATACTTATTGTAATTTCGTTCTTCTTAAATTTGTTAGGACTAGTTTTGTGGCTTAACCTATGATCTACATGATCTATCCTAAAGTATGTTCCTTGGGTACTTGAAAAGAACGTGTAGTCTGCTGCTGCTGGTTGGAATGGTCTGTATGTCTGTTAGGTCCATTTGGTCTATATTGTTGTTCAAGTCTGCTGTTTCTTTTTCTTTCTTTTTCTTTTTCTTTTTCTTTTTTTTTTTTTTTTGGAGTTTCACTCTTGTTGCCTAGGCTGGAGTGCAATGGCACGATCTCAGCTCACCACAACCTCCGCCTCCCAGGTTCAAGCCCTTCTCCTGCCTCAGCCTCCCGGGTATGTGGGGTTACAGGCATGCACAACCAAGCCTGGCTAATTTTTGTGTTTTAAGTAGAGATGGGGTTTCTCCATGTTGGTTAGACTGGTCTTGAACTCCCGATCTCAGGTGATCCGCCTGCCTCAGTCTCCTAAAGTGCTGGGATTATAGGCATGAGCCACTACACCCAGCCAAGTCTGCTGTTTCTTTATTCATTTTCTGTCTGGATGATCCATACATCATTGAAAGTGGGGTATTGAAGTCCCCTACTATTATTGTATTGTTGTCTATTTGTCCTTTCAGTTCTGTTAATATTTGATGTATGTATTTAGGTGCTTCAGTGCTCTCTGCATATGTATTCACAGTTATTATATCCTCTTGATGGATTGTCATTTTATCATTATATAATTATCTTCCTTGTCTCTTGTTTTTTTTTATCTTGTTTTATTTTGTCTGATATACATACAGCTACTTTTGCTTTCTTTTTGTTAACATTTGCATGGGGTATCTTTTCTTTTGTCCCTTATCTTTCAGCTTATGTAGACCTTTAAATCTAAAGTGAGTCTCTTGTAGGTAGCATGTAGTTGAATTATGTTTTTTTAAATTCATTTAGCCATTTTATGTCTTTTGATTGAATAATTTAATTAACTTATGTTTAAAGTAATTATTGCTAGCTTAGAACTTACTGTTCTCCTGACTATTTTTTAGTTCCTTTCTTTCTTTCTCTCTTGCCAGCTTCCTTTGTGATTTGATGATTTTTGTAGTGATATGTTTTGATTCCTTTCTCTCTCTTTTGAGTATCTACTAGAGACTTTTTCTTAGTGGTTATAATGAGGCTTATGTAACAGAAAACAGTCTATAGTTATAACATTCTACTTTGGCTGAGTGCAGTGGCTCACGCCTGTAGTCCCAGCAGTTTGGGAGGCCAAGGCAGGTGGATCACGAGGTCAGGAGATCAAGACCATCCTGGCCAACATGGTGAAACCCCGTCTCTACTAAAAACACAAAAATTAGCTGGGCATGGTGGCATGCGCCTGTAGTCCCAGCTACTCAGGAGGCTGAGACAGGAGAATTGCTTGAACCTGGGAGGTGGAGGCTGCAGTGAACTGAGATCACGCCATTGCGCTCCAGCCTGGGTGACAGAGTGAGACTCTGTCTCAAAAACAACAACAACAACAACTATATATGTGCATTCTACTTTAAGAGGATAAATTTACATAAAAATTCTACACTTTAATTTCTCCTTCCTCCACATTTTATATTATTGATGTCTCAATTTACATCTTTTTGTAATTTGTATTTATTAACAAATTACTGCAGCTCTAGTTATTTTTCAGACTTTTTTTTGCCAGAGTTAAAAGTGATTTGTGCACCACAATTATAGTATTAGAATATTCTGAATTTGACTATATTCTTATTTTTACAGTGAGTTTTATTTTCACATTGTTTGTTAGTGTCCTGTTGTTTCAACTTGAAGAATTCCCTTTAGCATTTTCATAAGGCAGGTGTAGTGGTAATAAACTCTGTTAGCTTTTGTTTTTCTGGGATAGTCTTTATCTTTTTTATTTCCGAAGGGCAGCATTTCTTGGTATAGTGTCTTTGGCTGGCAGTTTTATCTTTCAGCACTTTATCATGCCACTTTTTCCTGGCCTGCAAGATTTGTGCTAAGAAATATGCTGATAGTCTTATGATGGTTCACTTGTATATGAAAAGCCACTTTTCTCTTGCTGTTTTAAAAATTATTTGTCTTTTACTTTTGAGATCTTGATTATAATTCATCTTGGTGAAGATCTTTTCACATTTGAGGTTTGGTATGGTTTGGTTGTATCCCCACCCAAATCTCATCTTGAATTGTAGCTTCCATAAACCTCATGTATTGTGGGAGGGACCTGGTGGGAGGTAATTGAATCCTGGGGACTGGTTTTTCCCATGCTGTTCTAACGATAGTGTATAAGTCTCACAAGATCTGATGGTTTTATAAATGGCAGTTTCCCTGCATGTGCTCTCTTGCCTGCCACCATGTAAGATGTGACTTTGCTCTTCCTTTGTCTTCTGTCATGATTGTGAGGCCTTCCCCGCCATATGGAACTGTGAGTCCCTTAAACCCTTTTTCCTTATAAATTACCTAGTCTTAGATATTTCTTCATAGCAGTATGAAAATGGACTAATGCAATGTAAAAAGGGTTTCTTTGTGTTTCATCGATCTGATTTTTGTTTCCGTCTCCACGTTTGAGTAGTTTTCTGTCATTATGACTATAAGCTTTATTTCCCTTTCTCTTTCTCTGCTCCTTGTAGGATTCCCATTATGTATATACTGGCTCACTTGATGATGTTCCACAAGACTTATAGGCTTTGTTTTTTTCATCTTTTTTGCTTTTTGTTTCCCTGACCAGGTAATTGCAAATGAATTGTCTTTGAACTCACCGATTGTTTTTTCTGCTTGATTGAGTCTGCTGTTGAAATTCTGTATGGAATTTTTCAGCTCAGTCTTTGTATTCTCTGTTTCCAGAATTTCTTTTTGGTTCTTTTTTATGGTATCTGCTTGTTAACGTACTAATTTTGTTCATGTATTGTTTTCCTGATTTTGCTTAGCTGTTGTTTTCTTATAGCTCACTGAGTTTCTTTAAGTTGGTTATTTTGAATTCTTTGTCAGACCATTAATAGATCTTAATTTATTTAGGATCAGCTACTGATGCTTTATTTTGTTTTTGTTTTTGTTTTTTTGCTGGTACCATGGATCCCTGATTATTCATGATCCTTGTAATTTTGAAGAAGTATCTGAACTTTTGAAAAAGTAGGTACCTCTTCCAGTCGTTACAGCCCAGCTTCAGCAGAGAAAGCCTTATACCAGTTAGCCTGTCCAGGGATTTTGGACAGGCTGGCTGCCAGTGTCTGCAGGTAGACTTGCCATTGGAGTCCTCACATGGGCTGATCTGGTATCTGGGTCAGTGGGTGAAAGAGTCTGGAGCCTGAATCTGCAGGTGCTGGCTTGGTGCCCGAGGCCATGAGGCCAAGCCTGGAGCCTAGAGCCATGGGGCCTGGCCTGGTGCCAGGATTCAATGGAGAAGGCCTGATACTGTGGTGCATGGTGAATTTGGGTACTCAGTTGATCCTCCTCCTTCCATGTGAATGGTACCTCTCTCTGCATTTTAGTTTGGGAAAAAGATGACATGGGTAATGTGAAACTGTCCCTCCTACCATGTTCAATCTACTTTTTCTTATTTCTGTTTTACACTCAAGTGCCGTAATTTCTCTTCTGAATTACTTAGCCCTTGTGAAAGTATTTTCACGTGTGGACGCTCGTTCATGTTGATGTGTCTATAAGGGATGGTTGACATCATCAATTTCCATTTTTTTCTTATATATTTAAAATCGGGTAAATATCCCAAGCAAGTAAGAAAATTGATACTCATAGTGACCTCTTCAACAGAAAACCTCACACATTTGGTTTTGAGTTCTCAGCTTTGATTATTGTGAAAAAGACTGTAATGTGATTTTGTGTAAAAAGCCATATTACAGAAATCAATGATACCAGGGATATGTTGATATTTCCTACATTTACATACCTTTATTAGCAACGTCACTCTGCATCGTCACCTGCAGATTTCCCCCTAATGTTTAGGGTCATGGGTACTCTTGTCCCTGGGGACATTTCCCAAAAAATGTTCTCAGAAGAATGCAAATACCAAGAATAAAGAGTGTGTATTACACAGAACCTGATAGACCACCATTCATATTGTACATTCTAAGTGTCATATCTAGCTAACCTGTGTTTGGGGTCAGTTCACATAACTTCTGAGCAATTCCCTCCTTGTCACAAGTCATTAACTCCCATGATGTGTGATCACTCCTAGTTCTAAAATAACGATGATACTAATACTGTCATTTAAAAGATAGAGATATTATTTGAGTGTTCAGCATTTTGATTTGCAGCTCTATTTCCCTTAATCTGTTTCTTCTTAATTTGTTCATTCATCCAAAATTTCTTGTTCCTATTTGTCATCCGTATAACTTATGTCTGCCACAAGCAGTTGAAGAACACTTCTGGAGGGTCACGTGAAGATGCTGATGTAGAAACACAATAATGTGATGTGTGCATTAGGGTCTTTGAATGTATACTGTTTATGTATATCAAATAGTATGCTCTGTGGAATTAAAAAGAGAAATTATGGTTTGCAGAATACATTAGTTTAGGAAACAAATCAAAGTGATGACTTCTGTGACTGATTCCCATTGTTTGACTGTGTCCTGTGAAGAACATTAAGCAGAAGTACAAGTGGTCTATTATCCCTTCATGGGGTTTTTGCAGAAATTTCCTGCCTCCTCCCTTTGTGTCTCCTGCAGTTTGGGATGGAGCAAGGATGGGAACTGGGCATTCCAAACCTGCAAAGAGTGTGATGTCTCTCCAGGAGTTACCTTATCTCTGATGATGACGGGGTTTTGTGAAAAATCTTAGCAAAATAATATCATAGGTCATGTAATTGTTATGCTTTGATAATCTATCTTTTAAGGGGATCGGGCTGTCCCAGTGAGAAACTAAATCCCAGAGTAGAGACAAATTTAAAGTCAGAATATATTTCAGAGGCCAGTTACTTTGTGAATATGAGGCTGAGACCTGTGAAGTAAATGACCTTTCCCAGATCATACAGTAAATCAGTGAGAAAACCAAGAGACAGAATTGAAATTTCTGACTTGCAGTCCATTCTGCGAGGTTGCCTCTTTCTACAGCATATTTATTTGTTTTTTACAAAATTGTAAAAGAATGCCCAAACTTTTATACATGTAAATAACTCTGTTGGATGATGTGGTACAGTGTACCATGGCTAAAAATGGGGTTCTGTGGCTTAGAGCAACTTAAAATCTTTACCCTTCCTTCATTTGTCTATAAAATGAGTGTTGTGAATTTTCAATGGTTTTATACATACCTAACATGGCAAATGGAAGAGCTATTTTTTTTAAGCTGGAATTTGTAGACGGTATTGTATAACTAAGAAAATATCTTTCCAAAATATCTGCCCTGCATAGACCCAGCATCTGGTGATCTTTTTATTTCCTAAGCAGGAAAGCTTAAATGCAGAGAGACACTAAGTAAAGTTCCCTGACTTCAAATGTTCATGCTATTCATTTTCAAAATCAGATGTGTCAATTCTAGCTCTTTGTGTATACAAGCACCAATGTTCTTACATCCTATCAATTTCTAGAAACACTCCATTGCAATGGAATTTGAGACACAGATGGGACTTCTTTGGGTATCTATATGGGAAGGCAGGAGAGAACAATGATTGAAGAAATGTGCTTTGAGTCAAGACGGTCTGGTTTCAAGTCCCGTCTCTGTTGAATACTACTATGTGGCCTAAAGAATGTTACTTATACTCTAAGCCTCAGTTTTCCTATGTAAAAAATGAGACTAATAAATAGTATCTACATTTTTGGGTTATGGTGATAATTACCTGAGTTAGTGGAATAAAGTATATCACTCATTACTTGGCACATATTAAGGACTCAAAAATAATAACCATCAGTATTACTGTCTATCCTCACTCTTTACTCTTCAGTATAATTGAAACCTAGAGCATTTCAGCAACTTGCCCAAGACCACACAGTCAGTTAGTGGTAAAATCAGAAACATTACCCAGATTTCCTAAATATCAATAGAAGATTGATTATTGCCTCTAGTCAGGAAAAAAAATTCAGCCTAAGGGTATAATGTAATCAACTAATCTTCTCAAAGAGCAGTAATCTCTCTTGATTCCAATGAGTACTACAAACTATAGGGGGAGCCATGAATGGGAAATGTTTTTTCTCAAACTTGTATCATGCCTAGATAACTTTTCTTAAAGGCTTTTACCTCATGAGTTAGAGAACTATGCAGAAAAGTCCCAAAGATATTAAATAACACAGTTTAGTGGTTTCCTCAGGGGAATCTTGGATATAGAAAGAGATAAAGGCATCTCTTGCTGATAAAAAGAGACAGCCTCAAGGGAGAAGTTTAAGTTGAATTCCATAAAGCCAAGGCTTATGACTTCATTGTTGCAAAGTCTCTGAAGGATGCAGGAGGAAAAAAACATATTTCAATTTATTTTATATCAAAGTAGTGGGTTGTCCCCGAAACTACAGTTTCTGGGGAACTATAGTTTTGGGGACAGCTGCAATCAGTTGAGCTTTATAAAAAGAATACTGTTTGCCTTGTTAATGGAACTAGGGATACTAAGATACCATTTGGCTACCTATCGTCATAGGACAGGGTCTGGCCCAATGGCGTGATACAGCCAGCTTACACTGGCTTGTGTGAGGTGACTGCGCCTGTCTCTTCTCCAACTGGTGTTCAGTGACATCATGTTAACTCAAAATCAGCCGTGATGGGAGAACTTACACCACAGAAACTGACAAATGCTACAGAGTGGGGCTTTTCTCCCTCATGCCACTAGGGATACTCCCTACATAAATCATCTTAGGCAGGTAGGAATGAGTGAGTATGAGTGTGTGTGTGTGTGTGACAGAGAGAAAGAGAGAGAGCACATGAGAGAACTACTTTCTTTTTATAAGTAGCCTGGCACTTTTCATGTGTTATGATTTAGAAATGACTTTTTAAAAGGCATATACTCCCTGAAATGAATTCTGAAAAAAAATCTTATTTTCAATTGAATTCTTCATGGTTTATTAATCTAATCTAAAACAAAACAACAAAACCACAAGGGCAAATCTTATTTGGGAAAAAATAATGCTAGCCATTAAAATATAAAAGATGCAGATATGAAAGTTAGAAACTTAGAAAAAGTGTATCTGGGAAGGTTTTTGGATTTTTGCCCTTTGTGGGCACTGAAATCCGGTGAGAGTCACAGAAATGGGGGAGACCTACAGCTTCATCGTGTAAATTACAGACTCCCAGTGGTTTCAATTTAAAAGAGGCTTGATCAATAAGCCATTGTGCTTCAGTCTCACATGGAAGGTACTAGACAAGGTCCCAGTGCAGATGGAGGTTCAAATGTCTCTTTCATGACTGATAGAAAGGGAGGTGGGAGAACATTGGCCAATTCTGCTAACTGATTTGAGCTCACCTGCTCAGGTACCTGCAGTGCTGAAACAACTTGCGCCTCCTGCCAAGCATGGAAGCAGAAAAGAGTTGTTTCTGCAGATCACTGGGTCCCCAAGTGGAATGAACTGAGCCAGCAGGCCCAGAGCCTTCTCCTTAACTCTAATTAGATGCACCATTAATCTTTTCTCAGAAATAAAGGACAGGGAGAGGGTTACTTTAGCAGACAGTCCCTTTCTATAAAATAAAACATGAGGTGTGGGGAGTAAGTGTCCCCTCAACCTCATTATCACCCAAAGGAAAATACGAGTGTTATGAGAGCAGGAGACAGAGAGACCCAAGTTCAAATCCTGATCAATGACTTCCTGGTTAGGTGGTCTAGATAGGGTTTTACAGACTCTCTTGGCCTCAGGTTCCCCATCTGTAAACTGGGATGGTAATAGGCTGTAGTGAGATTTCATGGGGTGCTGCATGGAAAACCTTAGCCCAGCACCTAGTTTATGGCAAGTTCCCAATACAAGTCAGCTAGTGGGAAAATTATTGTGTATCGTACGTTGCATGTAGCTCTGGAGAAGACAAACGGTAGCACAACTCATCACTATGGCTGCTTGCTCAATGAAGGCCTAATCATTTCTAAAGGTTGCAAACTACACTTGAAGTTTTAATTAAGGTTAATAAATTCCATGCTGATTAGAACAGTAACAACCACTGTCTTTTTCTGTGGGGCTACAGCTATTGAGTTGGAGAATATTACATTATTGCCAAGGTCAACATCTCCTTAATGCCAAATTTCAGTGGGAAATTAGGAGGTAAGTTGGACAGTTCTAGAGTCTCAGGCCCTTGCTAAAAAGTGCATCTTTCAACTTTCCTCCTAATTCAGCCATGGAGCAGTAGGTAATCAACACTTCAACCTCCTCAAGAAAAGAGAGAAATGTACCTTTCTACCTGATTCACCTTGAGACATACAGGAAGACGCTTAGGGAGGATTCTATGTTTTGGTCAAATGGTTATGTCTATGTAAAGATTCCTTGTGTGTATGTACTTTCCTTTTAAAATCTCAAAGACTTATTCCTTATAGTTTAATGGTATCAGACTTAATTTGTTAAAAAAATTTACCTTATTTACCTAACTTATCCCACATCATTTGAAATCAAAGAAATGTGGGCTCAGTCCTCCACTTACAAAAGGTGTAACTGTGGGCGAGTTAGTCTTTCTGAAACCCAGCTGTTCCCTTCTGTAAAACGGGATAACAGCATCTACCTCAACTGGTTGAGGATTAAATGAGATGTACATATGAAAGCCCTGGGTGCTTTAATCGATAAGAGCACCTCTTTTGTCTTTCCTTTTTACCTTAAAATGGGGAAATAACCTTGTAAATTTCATGTGTTGATTTTCTAACAACAGACAAAATTTATTACATACATTATATTTTATAATTTAGTGGAACTGCTCTGACAAAATAAAAATAGCTGTACATTGTGCTCCCTAGGAAAAAAATGTTTAGCTGAGATGAATATAGACCACTGATGAGTGTTAATAAACTAGATAGTGGAGATTTCAAGGTAATAATGTCTACAGCATTGGTAAAGGGGTGACTCAAAAATTGTTTAATGGAGAAAAGAAACAGAAAAACTGCAGTCCAAAATGTTTTAAATTCTACCATTGCTTTCATTTCATTTGCAAGTCTCTGATCCCATTTTTAACGTATTATAGAGGGAAGTTTGTATAAGATGATATAATTTTATTATAAAATATTAATAAAGCACCCACAGGCATTATGAAAATGATTGTTACCATATCCATCCTGAATTGAAGCAGATGAGTTAGTGAGCACTGAGGAATATTATGCCGGATATATTCGGGGCTGCCTTTTAATTCTGTTTGCCAAGGAAAATGCCATAAAGGAAGAATAAAAGTGTTTTCTAGCCACTCATCTGCAATTAAAAGCAGTCCATCTTTTGATTATAAAGGTGAATTTCTGGGTATTATTTTCAACTCTTTGTTGAAACAAGCACTTCCTCTCTCCATTAACCTCCTGAGAGAAGGTGGTCTGCCCTTACAACTTAAGGCACATCTTAGAGCCTTCCATGTAATTTACACATTTCAAGTTTGCTAATGGGTTCTTTATATCAAAACTACCATACACAGAAAATCTTTCTTTGAATCTTCATCTTGAAAGAGACATAGAAACCTGTGAAATCCTCCATAGCTACTATTAAAGAGAAGGTTATATTAAACCGTGACTAAGTTAAACGGAGTTACACTTTTGAGGAGTCAGACTTTACCCAGAAACTTAATGACAAATGCAAGAGGATATCAAATTCAAATCCAATTTCTTTTTCCTCCCAGCCTTTTCAGATTAATGCCAAGAAAATATATGCAGAAGAGACACCCATGTCATTGAACAAGAGGTTCTAATATTACATAACAGGTAATGTAATTTCCCATTTTACTATTTGATAGTCCTGTCTATAGCATACTCAGAGGAACCCTTGGGGAGTTGAGGGATTTATGAGTTCCACAAATCTTTCTCAATGCTGCTACCTTATGTATCACATTTAAATATGGCTATTCTTCATTAAGAAAAATCAAACATCCACAATAGCCATGACAGCAACAGAATATTTATTGTGCTTCTCCTCCATTGTGCGATGCTTATTATATCAAAGGGTTTTTATGGTGTTGGAATTGTTCCTCCAGGGCAAATAGGTGACTAATGATTAGAAAGACTGGTCTATGGTCTATGCAAGGGGTCAGCAAACTATAGGACCAGACCCAACTCTTGTCTGTGGCTTGCTTTTGTAAATAAAGTTTTATTGGAACACTGCCATGCTCACTTGTTTGTGTATGCTGTTTTTACACTTTAAGAGCAGAGTTGGGCAGTTGAAGCAGAGGCTGTATGGCCTATAAAACTTAAAATATTTACCTTTACAGAAAATGTTGGCTGAGATCTGGTCTATGCTATCAAAATTACTGACATAAGAAGGTATTTCCTTATCACCCATAAAGGAAGGAGCAAAACAGCAGCTTGCTCTTAACAGCCTATTTCCAGAGTTTTGTTACCCTTTATTGGTGCCAAAGAAAGGAGAGAAGCTTTGCAAGGTGGTGTTACATTTAGAACAGAGTGTTTCACTGTAGTTACTTTATCACCAAAAAGACTCAGGCAGCAGTGAAAATGGGGATTTAAAGACACATTTGTCTGAGAAAGAAAAATGACATTGAGGTCCTTTAAGAAACAAGTAGATTCCAGTAAGAAAATACAGTTTATTCAAATGAGTTACTTTTACTTGCTTCTCCAGGCAAGTAGCTGAAGCTTTTTTGATTTTATTTTCTTTCTTTTTTAGAGGACAGGTGATATTTCTCTTTATGAGTTATTAAATGTGTACAATTCCCTTTAGGTCACTGTGTTTCAGATAAAACCATTACGGTTTCTTTTTTGCAATGAACTTCTCTTTTTCATGATTAAATGTGATGCTCTCTATTAAATATATGAGTGAATTCTAATTTATTGCTGTTTGCTTATTTACTCACTCATTATGTATTTGATTTGTGTATATTCACTCAATATTATACAGTGTAGTAATTATCATATGTGTTTCTTCTGTTTATCTCACGGGTTGCTTTTTCTTCATCATCTTTGATGGCTGCTGCTCTTCCCTCAGTCGTCTCAGTGGTGAAAGGCCCCACTCAGTCCTCGGAGTGCTCCTCTATCACTCACTCCTTTGATGGTGTCTTCCAGGCCTGGCTTTAAAGTTATTGATGATTCACAAATTTATATCTGTAGCCTGATTCACTCTGTTGCCTTCTACACTCTTATATCCAACTTTCTATCTAACGTCTCCACTTATAGTCAATATTCATCTCACACTTAACATTTCCAAAACTGAATCCCCAGTTGCAATGGTTTATTTTGTGTCAACTTTGCTGGCCAGTGCCCAGATACGTGGTCAAACATTATTCTGGGTATTTCTGCAAATGTTTTTGAATGTGATTAACATGTAAATGGGCAGACTGAGAAAAGTGGATTACCCTCTCCTACTGTGGGAGAGCCTCATCCAATCAGTTGAAGGCCTGACTAGAACAAAACCCGACCTTCCCTGAGCAAGAAGGAATTCTGCATCAGATGGCCTTCAGAGTTGACCTGCAGCATGCCTCTTCCAGGGTCTCTGCCTGCAGGCTCACCCTGCAGATTTTGGACTTGCCAGTCTCCATAATCAAGCGACTTCCTTCAAAATAAAGAGCTTTCTCTGTAGACACACACACACACACACACACACACACACACACACACACAATTGTTTCTGTCTCTCTGGAGAACCTTAAATAATATGTCAATCTTCTACCTTAAATTTGTGCATGCTCCACTCTTCTTTGACCCAGTTAAGAACAATTCTCAATTCTGTTCTTTGACTTGCCCAGGTCAGAAATCTTGGAGTTATCCTTGACTCTGTCCCTTTCCTCCCACTCCACAATCAATCCACCAACAAATCCCACTGGCTTTGCCTTCAGAATGTAACCAGAGTCCGACCCCTTCTCCTCTCTACTACCTCCTCCTTGGTCTGAGCTGTGGTCACCTTTCCATTGGATTACTAGTTCTTCTAACTAGTCCCCCTGCCTCTGCACTTGTCTCCACATTGTCTCATCTCACAGCAGCTGGGGTGATCAAAATTATTTACTAATCCAGTGAAAACTCCAGTAATTCATAATCTCATTTGGAATAAAAGCCAATGTTCCTAAAGTAGCTTCTTTGCACTTTCTAGAATATTCTAGACTTGGTCCTGTCTCAGGGTCTTTGCACATGTTGTTCCCACTATACAGCATGTTCCTTACCCAAAGAGTCACATGCCTCATTCCCTCACCTCCTTCCAGAAATGGCTCAGATGCTATTGGTGCAAATGAAACTGTGGTTTCAGACCATGAATTTTAAATCATTATAACTAGGTTCAAACACATCTTTATTAATCAAAATAGGAACCATTTTAATCAACACATTTTTGCCAATGAGATATAAGTTTGTTTATCACTGTAGCATAAAAATCTGTGCTTTGGGATTCGATGAACTCTTGGAAATACTTTTCTGCATCCTGCTGGCTGTAGAAGCGTTTTCCCTGCAAAAAGTTGTTGAGATGCTTGAGGAAGTGGTAGTCAGTTGGCGAGAGGTCAGGAGGGTATGACAGATGAGGCAAAACTTTGTAGCCCAATTCATTCAACATTTGAAGCGTTGGTTGCGCGACGTGCGATTGGGCGTCATTGTTGAGAATTGGGCCCTTTCTGTTGACCAATGCCAGCTCAACAATGCCAGCTATAGGTGTTGCAGTTTTCGGTGCATCTCATAGGTTTGCTGAGCATACTTCTCAGATGTAATAGTTCCTCCAGGATTCAGAAAGCTGTAGTGAATTATACCAGCAGCAGACCACCAAACAGTGACCGTGACCTTTTTTTAATGCAAGTTTGTCTTTGGGAAGTGCTTTGGAGCTTCTTCTTGGTACAACCACTGAGCTGGTTGTCACTGGTAGTCGTATGAAATCCACTTTTCGTGGCATGTCACAATCCAATCAAGACATGGTTCACTGTTGTTGCATAGAATAAGAGAAGACAACACTTCAAAACAAAGATTTTTCTTTTTTTATTTTCAGTCAGCTCATGAGGCATCCACTTATTGAGTTTTTTCACTTTTCCAGTTTGCTTCAAATGCTGAATAACCATAGAATAATTCATGTTGAGTTCTTTGGGAACTTGTTGTGTAGTTGTAAGAGCATCAGCTGCTATGGTTGCTCTCAACTGGTCTTTGTCCACTTCCGATGGTCTGGCACTCTGCTCCTCATCTTCAAGGCTCTCATCTCCTTTGTAAGACTTCTTGAACCATCACTGCACTGTACATTTGTTAGCAGTTCCTGGGCCAGGCCAAATGTGTTGTTGATGTTGGGAGTTGTCTCCACTGCTTTACAACACATGTTGAACTCAAGAAAATTGCTCGAATTTGATTTTTGCTACCATCATTTCCATAGTCTAAAATAAACAGCAAGTAATAAGTCATTAGCAAAAAAAAAAACATAAAGCAAGAAATGCCCACTAAAATTATGTATAACATAACCACATTTAAGAATGTATTCCAATATCAAACAGCAAATTCCGACAAAGCAAAAACCGCAATGACTTTTGCACCAACCTAATACTTTTGCAGAGACCTTCCCTAACTACCTAATTTATAATTGCTCCTCACTCTGAAACTTGTATTCTCTGTCTCCCTGCCATGCTTCATGTTTCTCTACTGCTTTATCAATTTCTAATATATCATAGAATTAACTACTTTTATGTTCATTCTTTTCTTATTTGGTATTACTTTACAATAACTTGTAATAATTACAAATATGCATTAAAACATACAAAATAATGTGTTATTTTGCAACATATTATTATCTATTTCAGCTATTTCTCTTTCATTCCATTTCTCCTGCCCCACTGGAAAATCAAGCCTATGAAGTCAGGAATTTAGTTTAATTTGTTCATTATATTCTATTACCTAGAATAGAGCCTAGAACAAAGTAGTTGTTCAGTAAATTGAATAAATGTCTCCAATTGCCTTCTGTATGCATGGTTCTTTACTGGGATGTTGGGACTACAAGAGCATTGTGAGACATGATTCTTACCCTTCAATTATTTATTATTTGGCTGTCCCAACTAACATTTTTTCTAGAAGAATGCAGAGGAAATTATTCCTCTATGACTAGAGGGAAAGTGCTCAAAAACATACTCAACAGAAAGAATTAAATGTCCAGGTATGTGGAGCAATATTTGATTATCTGAAGGAAATAAATGCTGAAGGATTTCAGAGAAAGCACTAAAGTGTTGGAGAAAGACTCCATGAGGGAGAAGGACAAAGGAGAAGGGTTCTGAAGTACGGGAGAGTTGAAATAGGAAAGGGCTATTGTGGGACACGGAGGTGAGATCTGCTCTACGTGGGCTGGTTCATGGTCCCAGTGATTGTCCTTGTGCTTTTTATCTTCCAAGCTGTAGGCCTTAGGACTCAGACCACATCCTTCTCTTCCTTGAAGATGCTGTTCACCACTACCACCAGCAGCACCAGCATATCTGTTTAATCCAGAGGTTCTTTCTTCATTAGGCCTTCTGCGTAAAAGAAGAGGGTTTTAAGATTTATCTGATAGAAAGATGGTTGGAGGCTGGGAACAATTACAAATGGCAGTTGCAATAGCACGGAGGGATGTGAGATGATAATGGTGTGGCCTAAGGAGATAGCATGGGAAGGAAGAGGATGGATTCTTGCGGGTGGTGGGGGAGGCAGGATAAACTAAAAATGTGCAGGGTTTGGTGATTCGTCTGGCTACTTGTGATTAGAAGAGGACAGGTGATGTCATTAGTAGGGATAAAGAAGGAGGAAGGAATGATTTATTTGCATTTGGAGGTGTTCACAAGTTGTCTATAAGACATGTTACATGCAGGGTAACCATGGAACAGGCAAACAGAAATAAATGCCTTTACAGTGAGTTGTGTGTCTGGTGATGACATCCTAGGCCTGGAGTTAAGCATTTGATGGCTTTCTAGTCACAGGTGACAGTTATAGCAATGGTAAGATACAGGGCAAGAGTTTAAATAAAGCGAATGAGAAATCAAAGACAAAGCTTTTGGGGATCCCCAGGGTTTGGGGTCCAGATGAAGAAAAGGAACCAGCATGGAAAATGGAACTGAGCAGTGAAACAGGCAGGAGAAAAGTCAGGGCCGGGTGGTTTAATTGATGGAAGTCAAGCCAGCACGAGTGTCTACGCGCGTTAAGCAATGATGAGCCTTTAGGGAGAACAAGAACCGAGAAACTATATGGGCCATGAGTTTTGTCAAGATAAAGTGAAGGTATTTGGTTAAAGTGAAGATAAGAAAGGGTTAACTTTAAAGCAGAGGACTGAATGGTTTCCTTCTGAGATAGGAGGGTAAAAGATGATCTTGGTGTTAAAGTTGGGGAAAGCGTGACAGGAGGAAAGGAAACGATTTTGTCGGGGCCCTTTTGGTCACTGAGGGGTAGCTGTGGGAGCTGATCTGAGTTCTCTAAGGCCTTGTCCAGAAGGAGTTTCGTGCACAGGTGTGTGCTCCAAGGCTTAATGCCTGGAGGTGCAATTTTTATCCTCAGCTCTTAGAAAATGAAAGCTGGTTCACCAGGCAACCAAGGGAGGTCATTGATTTTTCTCTTAGAAGTGGGCTCCTTCTTTGCAGCTGGAAGGAAGTGGAAATGTGAGTCCTATCATCACTTTGAATCACTGAAAATCTCTGGTGGATTTTCTCAGCAGATGGTCCATTAATGTACATATTCTCACCAAAATGCAAGCTAAGATGATAAATTTAGCGGACAGATTTTCTATCTCTTCTTCCCCTTTCTCCCTCCAATGTGTTTTTTCTCCCTCCTTTCCTGTTACTTTATTTTTTTCCTTCTTTTAAAGTCATTTGCTTGCTGGACTGCGGATCAACGGGCTTCTGAAAGAGTCTCTACCAGGCAGGGGTGCTGCTAGCTGAGCATGTGTTCAAAGCTATCTCAAAGGTGATCTCTTGGGAGAAAAAAAGAGATAGAACATATCTATAGACCCATTGTGTGGCTCCAATTTCCTCTTTCTGTGCTCTGGATGGGCTGGAGTCTGTCTTATTTCATTCTTTTGACTGTTTGCCATTAACCCCTGAAGACGAGAAGAGAAACTATTGTCTTGGAGACTCAAATGTGGTCAGGGGGGCTTCCTTCGTGCTATGCTATCTTGAGACCAGACTCGGTTCTTTCCCGGGCACCACCCAAGCTCCGGCAAGCAATGTTGGTGTTACTGATGCTTTCAAGAGAAATTAGAGTAAAACTATATATTTGCATTCCACAGGAAAAAAAAACTCATAAAAATCATCTGAATACTTCTCTGTTTTTCTTCTTTTGGATTATTTTCTCCCATGAGTCCTGTTCTGAGCAACCTTTTCAGTGGCGGCTTTAGCTTTCCCTCCCTTCCAGCTCATACTCTAGCCCTCTCCCATGGTCCTCTTCTTAGTAGAATAATTTAGCTCTCTGCTTCTCCATTTGCAACCTCATGCTTTCCGCCTCTCTTAGTCAACAATGAATGTTACTTGGGCTGAATCCACCCTAGACAGCAAAGGGTCTGAAAATGATCAGTTTGTATTTGTGCATAGGATATTGTCACACAAGATCATTTTGGAAGGCTCTTATTTAGTGATAAGCCTTTGTCATTGAAGTTATATCAGAGTCCTGCTCCACCGTTTGCACACAGGGGAGCAATAAGGAAGTTAGAGAAATATGGCCATTGGGTTTCGATGAAAACCATACGTTTTTGAGAAAATCAGCCATGGAAACATAGAGTATCAAAGTTTCTTGCCATGAGAAAACAGAGGCAAAACATTACATTTTTTTTTTCATTTTACTTCAATTTCTGGGATACACATGCAGGTTTGTTACATAGATATACATGTGCCATGGTGGTTTGCTGCACCTATCAACCTGTCATCTAGGCTTTAAGCCCGACATACATTAGGTATTTGTCCTAATGCTCTCCCTTCACGCCCACCCACCAAGGTGAGTGTTGTTCTCCTCCCTGTGTCCATGTGTTCTCATTGTTCAAAACATGTGGTGTTTGGTTTTCTGTTCCTGTGTTTGTATTTCTGGTTCTAGATCCTTGAGGAATCGCCATACTGTCTTCCACAGTGGTTGAACTAATTTACACTCTCACCAACAGTGTAAGAGAGTTCCTGTTTCTCCACAGCCTCACCAGCATCTGTTGTTTCCTGACTTTTTAATAATCACCATTCTGACTGATGTGGGATGGTATGTCATTGTGGTTTTGTTTGCATTTCTCTAATGATCAGTGATGCTGAGCTTTTTTTTTTTATATGTTTGTTGACCACATAAATGTCTTCTTTTGAGAGGTGTCTGTTCATATCCTTTGCCCACTTTTTGACTGTCTTTTTTTCTTGTAAATTTGTTTAAGTTCCTTGTAGATTCTGGATTTTAAACCTCTGTCAGATGGGTAGATTGCAAAAATTTTCTCCCATTCCGTAGGTTGCCTGTTCACTCTGATGCTAGTTTCTTTTGCTGTGCAGAAGCCCTTTAGTTTAATTAGATCCCATTTGTCAATTTTAGCTTTTGCTGTGATTGCTTTTGGTGTTGTCTTCATGAAGTCTTTGCCCATGCCTATATCCTGAATGGTATTGCCTAAGTTTTCTTTTAGGGTTTTTATGGTTTCAGGTTTTATATTTAAGTCTTTAATCCATCTTGAGTTAAGGTGTATATATTTTTGCACAAGGTGTAAAGAAGGGGGTCCAGTTTCAGTTTTCTGCATATGGCTAGCCAGTTTTCCCAACACTATTTATTAAGTAGGGAATCCTTTTCCCATTGCTTGTTTTTGTCAGGTTTGTCAAAGATGAGATGGTTGTAGATGTGTGGTGTTATTTTTGAGGTCACTGTTCTGTTTCATTGGTCTATATGTCTGTTTTGGTACCAGTACCCTGCTAAAACATTACATTTTTAAAACTGCTGGGCAAGACAACTAGTGGTAACATACGGGTGTCGGAATGGAAGGAATTGATAGGAAATTATCATGTCTTGCGGCACTGCAGAGGTATGAAGTAACTAACCCAGGGAAATGTATTTTTAAAAACACAGCTTAAACAGTTTCTGTGAAACATTCTCAGGGAACTGAGGGGTCTGTAGGAGGTAGAGATTAGAGATTGCAAATACAGTGCCCACATGCAATGCACACATATCAGTGCCAGCCTCCAGCTGTATGTGTGCATGTGTGTGCACATGACAGGCAGAGATTAGAGACTGCCAATACAGTGCCCACATGCAATGCACACACTAACCTCAGTGCCAGCCTCCACCTCTACGTGTGTGTGTGTGTGCACGACAGGCAGAGATTAGAGACTGCCAATACAGTGCCCACATGCAATGCACACACTCGCCTCAGTGCCAGCCTCCAGCTCTGTGTGTGTGTCTGCGTGCACATGCCAGACAGAGATTAGAGACTGCAAATACAGTGCCCACATGCAACACACACGCTCACCTCAGTGCCAGCCTCCAGCTCTGTGTGTGCACATGTCACTGTGGTTGATCATGTCAGGGTTTCTATCATGGGCTTCCATCCTTTTCCTGTCACTACCACGAGAGCCCTGGTTTGCTGTTCCTTGTCAGGATGCCACATTTTGATCAGTGTGTAAAAGAAGTTTTAATTACAACTGAGAGTACATGTGATTTGAATATGTCTCGAGTAGAACATTGAGCTGATAGACTCTTCCATTTACATTAGAATAATGCTTTCTAAACCATGGATCATGAAATCAACTTACTGAGTTCTAACCATTTCCAAAATAAAATGAATGAAAATGCAAACAGGAGACTGTTTTCTATATACAAGGGAGACATTGTGTCATGAAACTTTTCTCTGTGTACAGTGGGTCTTGGTGTAAAATATATTCTTTGTTATAAGCCATCAAAGAAAAAAACGAGAAACACTAGGTAGAGGACCAATCATGTGTTTACATACATGCAACACATTTTGCCTTAAAAGTATAAAATAGAGCTTTTATTTTTCCATACACACATTAAAAAAAACATGACCCTAGTGGGTCATAAAATCAATTTAGTAGGTCGCAACAGGCATTATTAAAGACAAAGGAACAAAATAGAATAGAAAGTATCAGAGCACTTTTTTATACCTGCTATATCATAAGACTTGCTTCTGTCATGCACACACATGAAACCTACATGTATGAGTAAGCTGGGATATGATATAACATATGTTCCCTAACTAGTCATGTAACTTTTAGAGACACTGTCATAGCCTATTCAGGGCAATGGACAATTTTACTCAGAGAACGCTCCATTGCTGAAGGGCAGTCAAGTGAATGGCACGCTGACTACAAACACAATTTAGTTCCTGCAAGCATCCTGCCCCAAACTCCAGTATTCTAAGGGTATCCAGAAAAATATCTCAACAAAAACGTCAAGCCCCACTGTTGCAGAGAGAAAGAGAATGTTTTTCTGTCTTCACCTTGTCCAGTTGGAGTTGGGAGATGATGAGGAAATCTCTTCTGCTTTTTCTTCAGTGCTGGTAAATATTGAAATAACTAATGTTACTTTTTGGAAGCTGATGTTAAGACCAAGTTTGGGATGCAAGATGCTGGCTAGGGATCAATAGCTGTGATGGGAGGGAGGAAGCAGAATGGGACAGAGGAAGTCAGGTGCCATGGAACCCAACAAAGGCTCAAGGAGCTCTGGAGTGAGTGGTGCCTTTCAGGGTGCTCAGCAGAATTGGGCAGCGTTTCACACCCGGTCACCAGATGCAGGCTGTTCCTGGAAGGGAATGCGCCTGGGTTGGGGCACCATCTGCAGCTGAGGTGAGCCTTAAAGGAGCTGATGTCTGAGGCTGTCTGCCGACCACACTCCACAGCAAGTCCCTCCTTGAAGAGGGATCTGGGCAGCAAGTTTCCGCCATGACTGAAGAAGCCACATATTGTCCATGGATTGAGTATGGCTATAGATGCAAGGGTGGGTGGAGAGCCTGTCGTGGAGGAATGCCGAGAATTCAGTTATTCTTGAGCAGTGCCTGTTCATTCACCTAGATGTATTTGGTTGCTTTGTATCCCGGCTGTTGTCGGGAGAATGGACCCATACAAGGCAATACACTCATTCGTTTATTTACTGGACACAAACTCGTTAAGCAGGAGACACTGTGTTGGTGGGGTTCCATGATGAGATGCCCTCTCTCAAGAATGCTCAATTTCTGAGCATTCATCTTTAATTTCTTACAGCAAGATTAACAATTGTTGCACATTTTAGGAATTTACAATTTTATAAGTTTCCAAAGCATATGTTATCTTATTTAATCATCGGAATGCCGTGAGGCAAGAATCATCAGTAATATCATTTTAAAAATGAGAAACTCAAGGTCAAATAAGTCAAACCACTCAATCAGTTTGTCAGTGGCTAAGGTGGGGCTCTATGTTTTGTTCCTATGATTTTATTTTTATTTTCATTTTTATTTTTTTGACACTAGGTCTTACTCTGTCACCCAGGCTGGAGTGCAGTGGTGCAATCATAGCTCACTGGAGTCTTGACCTCCCGGGCTCAAGTGAGCCCCCTGCCTCCGCCTCCAGAGTAACACCTAAAAGCGTGCACCACCATACCTGGCTAAGTTTAAATAAATTTTATAGATATGGGGTCTTGCTATGTTTCCCAGACTGGCCTCCAACTCCTGGGCTCAGGCGATCCTCCCACCTCGGCTTCCCAAAGTGCTGGGATTATAGATGCGAGCCACTGCACCTGGCCCCTCTGATTTTATATAATTTGTTTTCTTTCTGCTGTATTATTTTGTTTTTACAGAAAGCTGAAATCTGCATCCCTACAGCTTCTATATCTTATCCAGGTTCAGTTCCCTGGATTTGTTAGAACAACAGTTCTAATTGATGCTTCTTAGGAAATTGCTCTGTGGGAATGGTTTGTTTCTGTCCCACCCGGCCTCAGCCTCTTGAATCGGGGGATTAGAATCATCTGAAGTTCTGCACACCCTGTGCCTGGGATCTGGCTACGAAGATCAAGGCACTGGGGTCTTGAATCCCTCGGGCCCCTCAGGCACAGCTACCTTTATGGGGTCTCTGTATCAGGGCAGCTTCTGGGTGGTCAGCATCCTCCACAGTGGCTCAGGGCTCCAGAGATACCTGTCCCATGAGAGAACCAGGCAGAAAGCCAGCCACAGAAGTCACAGGGGGCCACTTCTGATGCATCTTATCCCTCACAAGCAAGTCGCTAGATTGATCCCTATTCAGGGAGAGGGAAATTAGACTCTATCTTCTGTGGGAAGAGTGCCAAAGGACTTGCAGACAATTTAACAACCATCCCACCTCTTTTGTATCTTTTGCTTCTTATCACCTCCCATGTCTGGGCATTAGTGTGCCCATGGATGTGGTCCTGTCGCTTCCAACCCACCGGCTGGCCCCCGGTTTCTGGCTTTTCTTCATTTCTGGTTTGATCTTGTGCAGCTATCACTGTCTTGTTTGCCTGTACCATGTCTCTTTCCGGGTGAGAAGGATAATTTTTGACTGCAACATCAATCAGCAGAAGGAATACCGTCTTGTGACATTTCCTCTCCTCCCAGCTCTCAACAGGTGAACAATTGAGTGGGGGTGAATATGAGGGGTAATCCCACAAAAGGCTCTGAAATTACCCAGAAACTCCTGACCCCACAGATTTGTGCCCTGGGCAGATGACCCAGGGGTACAGCTTGACCGAAACAGGTGTACAGGTGATCTCCTAGCGCCCCCCAGCACCACAGGGACAGATACTACCTCCAGACAGACCCCCTTCCTGTGCTTAGAGGAGACGGCATCTGTCTATAGAACTGACTCATCAGTCTCTGCTTGAGGTGGTGGGGGTATCAGAGATCCAATTTATTTCTTTTATTATTATTATTATACTTTAAGTTCTAGGGTACATGTGCACAACCTGCAGGTTTGTTACATATGCATACATGTGCCATGTTGGTGTGCTGTACCAATTAACTCATCGTTTACATTAGGTATATCTCCTAATGTTATCCCTCCCCCCTCCCCCCACTCCACGACAGGCCCAGTGTGTGATGCTCCCCACCCTGTGTCCAAGTGTTCTCATTGTTCAATTCCCACCTATGAATGAGAACCAACACAAGCACTTATCACTTGCACTGTTGCTGTAAGTGGGCTGAGAGCTAGTCACATAGAGCATATTTAGTGCAAAGAAAGTAATTCACCGAGTCCAGCTCTCCTGTGGTTAGTGGACTTCATACCTAGGCTTGCCGCCTGTAAGCAGAACATAAACAGCCCATTCAAATTTAGAGCTTGTTGAGAACCCACATGGCTGTAACCAAGGCAGCAGCAGCGGCTGCGGCCGCAGCCTCAGAAAGCAAGTGAAGATTCTATTATTTCCCTGGTATTCATAAAAGGGCCACTTTACAACTGTGATCTCACCATGTGGAGAGATTTCACTGAATTTTAAATTTTAGGGCCGACTTTTACAAACAGACATTAAAACTAATAGCTGTGTGCCTGGTGCTTTGAAAGCAAAAGGTGTATTGAGGCAGGATTTGTGCAAAGCTCATGGGGAGTCACAACAGAGAAAGAAAATGAATATACAAATGCATAAACAAAAATCCTCTTCACGTGGAATGTTATTACAGATCCACATGGAGAAAGGAATCTTTAAAACGACCATTTCTCTTTGTTGCATGGCTCAAGATGGCTTGGAACTGGGAATCCAGGAGGCATTTTCAATGCATTTTCAGTGGTCCATTGTGAAGAGAAGGGGTGGGTGGCGATTGTGCCAAAGCTGTGCTGTACCAGGTCTACCCTGTGTCTACCAGTCTACCCTGGGTCTACCAGTCTACCCTGGGTCTACCAGTCTACCCTGGGTCTAGGGCTGTTTTGGTTTCCTAAATGGACTGTGGGATGAAGAGTGGTTTCTTCATTTTCAAACAAAGCCAAGTGTGTGAGCAGCAGACTGATTCCATTCAAAAGGCCAGAGGAGAGGTCAGAACCTACCAGAACTAAACTCACTAGAGACACATGCAAAGGGATGTATTCAACCCCCAGCCCCACCTTCCCATACACACACTCAGGTGTGTGCAACATTGGTATAGCTTGAGCACTGGCTGATTGAGTGTGAGCATAGAAAAGAAAAGACCTAAAGATTGCAGTGACACACAGTGTGAAAATCAGCCACAAAACCTCATTGTAGAGCAAGAGACATTAAAAACAAGTGCATTAAACCTGTTTTATTTTCAATAAAAAATTAGGGAATCTCCCCTGCACCACAAAAGCTAATTTCTCAATACTACAAATTGAGGGTTCTTTCCTTTCTTCACTCCTGCCATGTGAGATTGCAAAAGGATTTTAAGGGCATTTTCTCTAACCCATTCTGTTCAAAGCAGAGCAGTTTCTCAGATTTGGGCCCACAATCTAGTGGGGTCTAATATAGGACTGTGGGCCTTAGACCAGGGGGAATACTGAGAAGCCATGTGGACATGGACCTGTGGCTTTGCTGCCTGATAGATTGGCATTGTGCTTGCTACATTTGTCCAGTTCCAGGACTGAGCTTCTGCCTCATCCAGGTCCTCATGGTGGGATTTGAGTATCTCAGCCCATTTGGATGCAGCTCTGAAAACATTCCTGGTCCTTGTCAGTGCCCTCTCCTGAAGAAGGTGATTTTTTTCAGCAAGTGGCTGAGGACTGATTCACACCAGTTTCCAAAACTTGCCTTGGTCTGCTGTCTCTTGATGTTATGCGTCACATGACAGGTTGGATTCCCAAGAGCATTGGGTTTAAGACTCCTGATCCCCCATCTCCTTTCCAGCCAAATCTAGTGCTGGGTTCCTCCAGCATCAACCAGCTGTTCCTGCTGGTTTATTTTCTTCTCCAGGGAACAAACAAAGATAATCAATGAAAGTTGCAAAGGGGAGCTTTGGCTTATTTTTGTCCCTCTACCTATCAGAGAATACCTTCTTCTCTGAGAGATATAATTCAAAGGGAAAGTTTGATTCCCATTGCCAGTGCTTGCAGTAAGAGGAGAGAAGGGGCAGCCTCAGCCCTGGCTGGGTTGTTTTGAAGCTCTATTTTAAAATTCTTATTGCCACCCTGATAAGATTGATAGTAATCACCATAAAGACCATCTATCATTAGTCGTCCTGAGGCTGCAATGTAACAGGAGTGAAATTAACTTCAGCTCTCATCTTCCTCCACACTTCCTCTGGGTCCCTGGTGAGGTCTGAGCCTCAGGAGTACTTGTAGCAGGGTGGAGTATTCTCATTCCCCACTTGCCAGGAAAACTGTAGGGAGGGCTTGTCTTCCTGTGCCTTCAGCCAAGGAGAAGTTAATCAGGCTAGAAATTGCATCTCTCAGATTTCTGGAAAAACTCATTCAAAGAACATCTTTACTATGTAGTTAAAGGCTGGGTGTTTAGGGTAGGGGAAGAATGATTAGGAGGAGCATGGGGGAATTTTAGGGCATTGAAAACACTCTTTGTGATACTACAATGGTGGATTTTTCATGCCATTATACATTCGTTCAAACCCATACAACGTTCACACTAAGAGTGAACCATGATATAAACTCTAGATTTGGGGTGATAATGATGGTTCATCAGTTGCAACATAAGTACCCTCTGGTGGGGGATGTTAATACTGGGTGAGGCTGTGCACATGTGGAGGTAGGGGACACAGGGAACTCTCTGTACCTCCTGCTTAATTTTGCTGTGAACCTAAATCTGCTGTAAAAAAAAAAAAAAAAGCCTAAAATGTAGAAGAAGCTGGGTTACCAGTTATTCTTCATGAGTTGGAAGTGGAGGATTCAACTGTTCCCTAGACTGTCTTCTAATCACCTATTTTTCTTGTCACATTACTCATTACCCACTCCTGCTAACACCAGTTTTGAAGCCTTTCTGTAGCTCTGCCAGAAATTGTGGCTTTTATAACTGCTGCAGCCTTTCCCTTAAGTAATAGATTATGGGCTCTGGCCCCCTTGCAATTTTTCTGTTCTCTTCATGGTTGTGGGTAAATCACTTAGTCCTTCTTTACTACTATTTCAGTAAAGTTTCAGGGAGGCACATGCGTGTTCTCAGTCTGCCATCTTGAACTGAAACCCGGAAAGCATTTAGACAAATATTTCTGGGTCCCAACCCCATACCTACTGAATCTAAGTTACCTTGTCTGCTGGCCGGATAAAAAGAAAAAGGTAGGGGTGTCTGTGTGTGTGTGTGTGTGTGTGTCTGTGTGTGTTTGTGTGTGTTTTAAATCTCCTGATGACTCTGAAGCAAACCTTCCCTTGAGCAGTGATTGGCCCCTGGGCTGCTGGATCCAGCCCCAGGTCCCAGGCAGATGGGGAATCTGCTCTTTCTCTGCTACCCCAGCCATCCAAACAATTTATATTTTCATTTTGTCCACCATGATATTTCATACTTTTGTGACTGCCTGGATTTCATACGTTGTCTTTTTCACTTGATCAATTACATTCATCCTTCATTCTGTCTTTGATGGAAAACCTTTTTAGTTGCTCTCCTGCCTACAGGGCCTTGCATAGGATGGGCATTTGATAAAATAGCATGATTTATACTAGAATTCAGCTGGGTTATGTGGATTAACATGGTGGAAGAAGGACAATGCTAGCAAATAACTAAAAAGTATAGTAGCTCAAAGAACAGCTGTATTTTCTGGGCTAATAAATGATAAGAAATTAAACGTTTCTTAAATTGAAATAGAAAAAAAGCATGCAATTAATTTCTGTATTTCCATTTTGACCTCAGAAGCCTCCGTGTCATCTTTTATTTTCATCTATGTCTTTAAATTTTGTGCAACTCCTTAGGTCATGAAAGAGGTACCGTCCTATATCCTATGATAGCAGCCCAGCTGTGTGTTAAGACACAACCTAAAGAAAAGTTTATGTAGGGTGGGGGGCGGGAATGTAAATGTTGTTCACTGGCTGTGTTGAGCTGAATGTACCAGGCTTAGAAGTACAGTCCTCTGGATTCCAAGTGTGATGACAAAGAGAAATAGATTCAGATGTCAGTGAAGACAAAGGCATGTTTATTTAGACATACGTTTCAATGTCGTCTCCTGGGGAAACTTACTTCATGCTGCAGCCATAGGAAAGGGCTTGGAGGGGTCTCAGGTGAATGGGCCTATATGCTAATTTACTAATTAGCTTCAGGGACTTAAATTTTACTCATCATGAATGCAAAATCTGATGCTTCCCATTGTGCCAGATGCTTTCGCAAATCAAACCCTGCAGAGAGTAATAATTTTTCTCTTGGGGAGGAATTTTATAAGCTGTTATATTACCTTCTACATTGCAACAAACCTCTTCTGGATCCATACATTTTGTAACTTAGAATTTTTTTTTTTGTCATTGCGGTGAAAGACAGATAATCAATTCAATTCAGACATCTACTGAACACTTGCTCCGTTTCCACCTGGAATCTGAGCTCCTGACGCAGGAATTGTCTTACCCATTTTTGCAACTGCAGCACTAGCTACAGTGCCAGATAGATAGTAGGACACCAAGAAATATTTGTTACGTGATTGATGAATCATTGAAGAGCAGAAGGGGAAGCTGGTGGAATCATATCCTGCCTTTGTCTCCGTCCATGGGGAACTCAAAGTCTACAGCAGGGATCACACAGTGACGTGTCTATAGGGCCAGGAATGTAGAAATGAATGAGTGAAATGAATTGAGTAGAAGAAAAACAAGCTGCCAGAAATATAGTCAATCTTTCTCTATTTTTAAAGATGTATTATTATAAGGTCATAACAAAATATGTGTAATAGTAGAGAATATGTTATCAATTTGAAAGTAAAAGTTAAATGTACTTAATATGTCTTATAATATATTTTAATACATTTTAATATGCAATTCATTAAAATTTTTATTTATGCTTTATGATTTTTAATTTTGTCATTCATCATGCTTTTGACTAGGATATAGAAACATGACAGTTCCTTTTTATTTTTTTGTCCGAACATGACAATGTCAGGTTGTGTGTTCTGTGTAAACCAGAATTCATCCTTAAACCTTTAACAGTCAGTGACATTTAGTTTTATGCGATTTCATAATGAAAACCAGCTGTTCACAAATATAGGTATTTTAATGTGGATAGATTCTTGCACAGTGATTTTCATTGTTAAAGTAACTACTCTTGAGCTATTTGTAAAATTCTGCTTTTCTAACATCATTGTAAAATTTACTTTTCAGTGTAGTACAGTAACTTCCACTTGCAGTTTTTATTCAAATTACATTAAATCAGAGTGTGAATTGAACCCTGTAAGTGCACTGCATAAAGTTTGAAATCTGAGATTTTTTTTTTCTTTTGCCATTCAGTCTTCAGATCTACAGTTTTGGAAGTGTTTCATTTGCATTTCAGAAAATTGGTTTGAGAGGGAAACTGAGTGGTATGACTTCTTTTAAAATGACATGTGAACAACTTCGTAGGAAGTTAAAATTTCATGGGACGTGTTAATGTCAACCCAAAAGGCTAAACCTGTACTCATGCTTTGCTGGTGAAAGGTGGTGAGATATTTTTCTCTGTATTGAAGTAACATGCCTATTTTAGCCAAAAATTGATACAAATCTCTTTGTCACCTGGCACAACCAGATCATCTGACCTCCATGTTGTAACACCATGCCACACTTTGAGTCCAATAGGTATAAACTGTCTCTGGTTTTACATCTAGGTGCAGAGGGTGTTCAAGATGTTGCACTTCTTAAAGTTTTATAATAAACTATTATTCCTGAGTGAATGATTTAACAGCTAAATACAATGCCTTTGCATTCTATTAACATATTGCAGTTAAGTACGCTAGCAAGTCTAACTCTGACCTTGACCGTAGCTTATCTGTAGTTCAATTTACTGATTGGGACCAGTTCACATTAAATTTTCCAAAACTTTTCTCAACACAACACAACATGTCGTGTCCTGATATGTGTAGCTGTCACTGGCATCATGTCCAGAGGTTTGGTCATATCAAAACTCAATGGAAAAGATGAACAAATACAACTAACTGGCAGCTATCGTCTGTGCTTGCCTCAACTGTAATAGAACATATCATATAACTTATCTATTTTTAAGCAACTTGCCCTGAAAATTCTCAGCTTTATTGTCAGAATTCAGAACAAAAGCAACTGTGGTTAGATTTGTAAATGCTTCTTTCTCTCCTATACCCAGCCACCTCTGTAGATGCTCGCTATAAACTCACCAGCTGAAAAGGTTTTAATGCCTGGGCCAAGTTTTCACTTAATGTATAACTGTGTTCCCCAGCAGCATTGCTTATTTTACTCACACTATAAATAAACCTCTTGAAATTTTATTTTGTTTTTCATTTCATTAGATTTTTTTGTCATACTTGATTCAGGTGAAACTTACTGTGAATTGCTTTATATTGACTTTCTAAATTATATTCTTTTGACAAACTTTTTTCATACCAAACACTTTTTTTTTAATACTAAACATACAGGACTATTCTTTCATCTAGCAAAGGAGTGAGTTCTTTCCCATTCTGATTAACAGCTTTGGCCTCTTGGTTGATCTTGTTTTATCAACTCTCGGAAATGTGAATGCAAGATAGCGATAGTTTTCTTCCTTACTTTAAGAAAAGCAATAGGGAAGGCATGGTGGCAAAAGGCAAAAACGTGAGACCTCAACCTTGGGAATGGCAGGGAGTGGTGGAGGCTGGAATACTGGGGTGATGGTGCTTATCTGGGGGCTGCAGCCAATGTTCAGCCCCAGCCAGCGGCGGCCATGGACATGTAGGCTTAGGTTCTGCACATGAACTGCTGTTCGCAATAGTTACACAGGTCACCTAGGAACAATTTGCAATATAAACAGTTCATCTTACTCTTAAATTTGTTTATATGTGTTAATTATTCATGCTTTTCCCTCCATATATTATTGATGCTTTTGTTTTCTATATTTTGATGCTTTGACATCTTGGGGTCTTGTTAACTTTGGAGGAACTCTTCCCTCCCCTATCCAGGGTTAGTCAATTCCTAGAGAAGGCAAACAACTCACCTACGAGCATACCTTTTGTAGGCAAACTAGCCAATTATTTCTTCTTTCTTTTTTTTTTTTTTCTTTTTGAGATGGAGTCTTGCTCTGTTGCCCAGGATGGAGTGCAGTGGCATGATCTCGGCTCACTGCAACCTCCAACTCCCAGGTTCAAGCGATTCTTCTGCCTCAGCCTCCTGAGTAGTTGGGACCACAGAAGCCCACCACCACACCCAGCTAACTTTTTTGTTGTTGTTGTATTTTTAGTAGAGACGGGTTTCACCATGTTGGCCAGGCTGTTCTCGAGCTCCTGACCTCATGATCCACCCACCTTGGCCTCCCAAATTGCTAGGATTACAAGCGTGAGCCACCATGCCTGGCCCCAGCCAATTATTTCTAAGACCTCCTGTGCCCGATTCTCACACTCTGAGCCACTATCCCCTGCTCTAATCACCCTGGTGCCAGGTGCCAGGCAGCTGTGGACAGGGGACTCCTATGAGATGTCCCCAGAGCCTGCTGACGTGTCAACTAGCTGATCCTAACCTGCTCACCTTGTCTCCACCATTCCTTCCCACGAAGACCACGATACAGGTTCTTGTCCACATTTTCACCCACTCTCTGCCTCCTTAGTGACCCAGGTGTCTCCATGTTACCCCCATAGCATGTCTTTCCTCTTCCTTTGGGATCTGTGAGTAACAAACTATCTTTTCGATGGCAGCTGTCTCCTGAACTGTCGCCCCCACCATACCTAAATAATACTAAAACTTCAGTTTTGAAATAATAAGAGACTAGCTGTAACACGAAAAGTGGTAAAAATTCTTAAATTAGCAACCAGATATAGATCCAACACTTGAATTGTAAATTATTTTATATTCATAAAAATGTTTAATGAGATTTATTTAAACTTTCTAAAGTTTTAACTTTAACATTTCTTAAGTGATTTTGAATAAATATTTTGATATTGATTAATCATGATTTGTATTTTAGAAGAAAATATGTTTTCTTATGGAAAACATGAAACAAATGATAGTTAAATTTTTTAACTTTAATTCATGTTTTTAATGAAGATATATTTAAATTTTGTGTATCTTAAGTAAAACTATTTTATTTTTAATCTTTTAGATCATTACTATTAATAAAACAAATTGTGTGAATATTGATTATGACAACATAATAGTGATTTTATTGAAATCAATCCAGCAAAACAAATTTAGAGAAATAAATAGAAAATAATTTATGAATTATTTACCCGTATTTCATTACTTCTTCAAGCATCATTGGTCTACCCAATGCATGCCCACAGCATGCCCAGACATGCGCATTAATAATAAATTCAGTTGTCATTGGTATTTTGATGATTTGCTGTCAGATAGAGAAGCATAGCTTTATCCATATTTAAAAATTTTGTCATTATGCTGGCATGTTTGTTAAAATAGGAAAATAGAGCACATGCTTTTTAATAGTTTGATTGACTTATGACTTTTTTTTTAAGAGGTGGGATCTCACTCTGTCACCCAGGCTGGAGTGGAGATGTGAAGAGAGCTCCCTGCAGTCTCCAACTCCTGGACTCAAGCAATGCTCCTGCCTCAGCCTCCTAAATAGCTGGGACCCCAAGCATATAACACCATGCTTGGCTAATATTTTTATTTCTGTAGAAATGGGGTCTCACTTTGTTGTCCAGGCTAGTCTCAAACTCCTGGCTTCAAGCAATCCTCCCACCTTGGCCTCCTGAAGCTCTGGAATTACAGGTGTGAGCCACCATGGCTGGCCTAATTTGTGACTTTTAAATGTTTAGGTACATGGTTTATTGGCCTGCCTTGATCTTCCAGCCCAAGCCCCACAAATTTAGGGGCAGGTGGCAGACACACTTCCTTCCTTCCTGTTTCTCAAACTGATAAACCTCCTCCTACCATCTGTTCTAGCATGATGCTTTTTCTCTGAGATCGTCTGATGGCCCCTACCTTGGTCATTGAGTCTCAGCTTCAACACCACCTCTGTGGGGGGCTCGTCCCTGATGATCCAGGCCCTGTAGCACTACCTTGCTTTATTTTTCTTGTATCTTGTATCATTTCCAGCTATTTCCAAATCTATAACTCTGTATATATTCTGTCATCTATCTCTAGGCTGTAGACCCTTAATCAATTAAATCAGAATCCGATGTAGGGCCCGGCAGCAGTATTTTTCTTAAATCACTTAAAATACTCTGTAATGTGCAGCCGGGCTTGAGAACTCTCGCCCTGGGGTTGCACTTAGTGATATGCTCAATAAAAGAAACAGAAACGTTTAGGGAAGCCTTGTTTGCAACAGAAAAAAAAAAGTTTAAAATAACTGAAATATATAGCGTCAGGAAAATGGAGATGTAAATTATGGTATATTCATAAAGTATAATACATACTATACATCGTTTAAAATAAATTACTTAGAACTACATAAATCAGCATGGATAAATCCTCCAAGTACATCGAGTAAGAAAAGCAAGTTATAGAAAGATATGTATGGCACAGCCCTATTTATAAAAAAGTGAAAAAGACGTAAAACTGCATGATGTATGAGTATGTACATCTGTAAGAAAATTTAATTTTGGAAAAAGTTTTGGAATGACAAACACCAATTTCAGGAAAGTGGTTATTTCTGGAAAGGGAGATGTACAAGGATTAGGGAAAAAAAAAAAAAAACAAACACAGCAACTTTACCTCTTTGCTTTATTTCTTAAAAAAGACAAGAAAGATCTAAAGTGAACGTGGGAACGTGTTGGGTTTAACAGAGCTTACTCTTTCCACTTTTCTGCATCCTTGAAATATTTTGTAACAAAAAAAGATGATAAATTTACACCATGTTTTTTGAGGTACTATCAATAGGGGTTAATGATCATTTTTGTCAATCATCTGGCCTTTTCCCGTATTTTTGCAGCAATTATTGTCTTAACTCACTTCTAAGTCTTCTTTAATATCTGAGAATGTAGAAAAAACCTGAGAGCCATCCGGGTTTTTCTCACACTTTAATAAGGAAATTTTGCTCCTGCCCTTTGGATGCTTATTGAATCCTACTTAAATTTCCCATTCTCAGAAAAGTCTAAACCATGGTTCTTATCCCTATGCTCATGACTCATCCATTAATTCATTTGCTTACTAATTCAATTAGTATTTCTGAACACCTTTTTTTTTTTCAGAGCCTTGCTCTGTCACCCAGGCTGGAGTGCAGCAGTGTGATCACAGCTCACTGTATCACTGTAGCCTCGACCTCCTAGGTCCAGGCCATTCTCCCACCTCAGCCTCCCAAGTAGCTGACACTACAGGCATGCACCACCACACCCACCTAATTTTTGTATTTTTTGCAGAGTGGAGGGCTTACTATGTTGCCCAGGCTGATCCTGAACTCCTGAGCTCAAGTGATCTGTCCACCTTGGCCTCCCAAAGCACTGGGATTACAGGCACACGCCACCATGCCCAGCCCAAACACACTTCTAAAGTGGAGGTGTTGGTAGAATTTTATTCTGAATATACCTTCTCTTACCCTGTTCCTCAGTCTGCCTTCAGATCTCAGCTTAAAGTATCATTTTTGTTGTGTTTATGGCATATGTATTTCAGATAACTCGAAGAATTTCACAGCTAGTTATATTATTCATTTTTAGATTCTCACCCACTTCATAAGGTGTGATTTAGATTCCTGAAAGTTCCCCACGTGTCACTAACAGAACAATCTGAATGGAAAACGCAAGGCTTGTGTGAGGTTCCGTAAGAATGGATGGTCTTGGAGCCAGCTGGTGGGGCCTTATAATTCCTCCTCTAAGGCCAAAGCTCTGGGGCTCTACTGAATATCCAGAGGGCCTTAGCTATGTGTCATTTATTTATTTATCTTTTTTGAGACAGGGTCTCACTCTGTCACCCAGGCTGGGGTGCAGTGGTGCAATCATAGCTCACTATGGCATGAATCTCCTGGGCTCAAGTGAGCCTCCTGCCTCAGCCTTCTGAGTAGCTGGGACTACAGGTGTGAGCCACCAGGCCCGGTTTATATTTTAATTTTTTGTGGAGATGGGGTCTTGCTATGTTGCCCAGGCTGGCCTCCAACTCCTGGCCTCAAGCAATCCTCCTGTCTTGCCCTCCCAAAGTAACGGGCCCACGGATGTGTCATGATGTATTACAGTTCCTGTTTCTTGAGGCCCCAGATCACGTCTACCCCTCCTGTAGCCCTGGCATTTGTCCTTTCCATTAGTCATCTCTTCACTTAACAGCAACTTTCTGTTTCATGTTGTTGGGGACTTGGTGCCATCCCATTGACTTAAGATACTGGAATTACTGGGTGTTCCTCTTCTCCTATCTTTTTTATCAAAGTCTGCTAGGCTTTCAATTACCTGCTAATACCTACCTTTGATATATCCTTTTCTTTCTTTCTTTCTTTCTTTCTTTCTTTCTTTCTTTCTTTCTTTCTTTCTTTCTTTCTTTCCTTCCTTCCTTCCTTCCTTTCTTTATTTCTTTCTTTTTCTTTCTTTCTCTTCTCTCTCTCTCTGTCTCTCTCTCTTTCTCTTTCTTCTCTCTCTGTCTCTCTCTCTCTCTCTTTCTCTGTTTCTTTTGAGACAGGGTCTCACTCTGTTGCCCAGGCTGGAGTGCAGTGGTATGATCTTGGCTCACTGCAGCCTCGACCTCCTGGCCTAAGCAATCCTCCTGTCTCAGCCTCCCAAGTAGCTGGGATTACAGACACGTACCACCATTCCTGGCTAAGTTTTTCTATTTTTTGTAGAGATGGAGTTTCACCTGTTGCCCGGGCTGGATATTCTTTGCTTTTAAAAATGTAGAGAAAAGCAAAAAAAAAAAAAAAAAAAAAAAAAAAAAGGAAAAGAGGAACAGAGGAACATATATTTTTTTTTTAAAATCAGTCAGATCCCAGTTTATTCCCCAAATTCTTAATTAAATTCCCCAAGTGAATTTACAAAGGAAACGCCACACAGCACACCACAGAAGCCCTGATAAAGTGTGTTGTCCCCAAAGCTTAGAAAGACATGAGTACAAATCCGATAGAACCTGGGAAACTGCACTTTTCTGTGGGGGGGAGGTGAGGGATGATTCAAGTCAGAGCCTTACTTTTCATTCAAGTGTGAAAGAAACACAACTTTTCAGGATGAAATTGGCTGGAGGGAAATGTCACGCCGGCATGTGCAGTCTGACGGGGGACAGCTGGCTGGAAAGGCGTAAATCAGAAACCAGCCTCACCTCCTTGCTGTGGAAATTGCCACCAGAATGCTTATAAATAGCGCTCTCTGTTCCCAGTTCTGTCAGGGGGAGCAGTGGGTATTTTGATGAAAGCCACCCCTGTCTACAGCTCAGAAGCAGACTCAATGGTTTCCTTGTGAGAGGTCCGGCTCCCTGGCCTAGAAATGGAGGCCTCACGGGCAGGAGGTACCTGGGACTCCGTGGGGGCTGTGATACTAGGTTTGCCTGGGGAGTGGGGGCCCTTTGGGACCAGAGGGCAGAGGCCTTGGGCTGTCATGGCTCAGCGGGCAAATCCTACAGATTTTAGTTGCCCAGCAGAGGTCAGGAAAGTTGACCCAGAGCTCAAGGAAGCCACACTCTCAGCCCAGCCTGTGCATTAGCCCGAGGCTTCTTTAGATCCCTGAACTATTGGTTTCCTGAGTTTGGAGAGTTGGGATGGACAGTCCCAACTAGGTGCTCCTAGCGTCTTCCAAACTACGTTTCGCCTGTGACTATCGAGTTCAACCAAATCCCATAAACATTCTGCTAAGCCCTAGGGGACCTTTATTTTTATGGGGGCAATACAGAGTTCCCAAATATTTCTGACCCATCGGACCTGGCCGTCTCTGATCACAGAGGCTGTGGTTCTGTCTGTCATTTCCCTGTAATGCTAGCGAAATGCACTCCACATAGGTGCCGGTTTCCCGCCTGTTAAACGGAGGAGTAACCACTTCACTGGTCTGCATGGGGCCCAGTGCGATGCCTCTGAACCTCTGTTCCAGAAGAGTGCAGTGGAAATTCCAGGGCAGGCTGTGAAAGGAGCTTCCTTCTGTCTTCAAGGGCATTAAGAGACTCCACTTATAGCCACGTTGACTTCAGGCAGAGAGAAGCATTAGCTTCAGGAAAGAGGCATTCTTCGTGGAAACCAGAGAATGTTCTCTGTGCATTGCTCTGGGCAACTCATTGATTAAAATGCAACTCAAGCAAATCAAACACAAATAATATTGAATCTAGGACTGATCAAAGTCAGAGATAATCCCAGACAACGCTTGAAGTTGTACAGAAGCGTATGTGTGTGTGTTTTCTTTTTTTTTTTTTTCATATGACTGTCAAAAGAGGTGGAGAAAGAGAATGTCTGGATCCTTCTAGGGGCTGGTTAGAGGGACTGGAAACACGGGTTCCAGGCCTGGCTCCTTGTGTGAGGCTGCAGCACAGCAGCCCCTTGTCCAAAGGCGCTCTGTTCCAAGACCGCCAGTGGATGTCTGGAACTGCAGGTAGTACCGGACCCTTCATATACTGTGTTTTCTCCATCTGATAACCAAGGTGGCTACTGAGTGACCAGTGGGTGCATAGTGTAGACAGCTGGATGAAGGAAGAGTTCACATCCCAGGCAGATCAGAGTGGGACAGTGCAGGAATTCATTACTCTACTCAGCACAGGGTGCCATTAGAAACTTGTGAATTGGCTCGCTGGGCATGGTGGCTCACGCCTGTAATCCCAGCACTTTGGGAGGCTAAGGTGGGTGGATCACGAGGTCGGGAGATCGAGACCATCCTGGCTAACACGGTGAAACCCCGTCTCTACTAAAAATAGAAAAAATTAGCCGGGCGTGGTGGCGGGTGCCTGTAGTCCCAGCTACTCGGGAGGCTGAGGCAGGAGAATAGCATGAACCCAGGAGGTGGAGCTTGCAGTGAGCCAAGATCGTGCCATTGCACTCCAGCCTGGGTGATAGAGAGAGACTCCATCTCAAAAACAAAAACAAAACACAAAACATATGAATTGACTATTTCTGGAAATTTCCATTTAATACTTTCAGACATGGGGGACTACTGTCATTCCATGTCGAGGAGTCAGTCTCTCATCTGCTATGCCACAGGAGGGAGGGCTTGAATGAGGCAAGGGCACAGGCTTCCCCCAGCATCCGTGGTCTCTGGTTCAAATCCGTCCTTCCCAGGTTTCTTGCTAAAGGCTGCAGAAAGGTGACCCAGGGCCTGGCGCGTCCCCCGCGGAGCACCTCCTCCTGCTTGCGCTTTTTTCCCTCGCACATCCATTTAATCTTAGTTTCTGCAACTGGTGAGCAAAAGCAGCTGTTTCCTTTGCTGACTCTACCTTCTTTGGGCTGTCAACATATGTACTGCTTGCGATGGCTTTGGGGCCAAATGCTTATGTTTGATTAACTCAGATTTAAAACACACCAACCATGGAGGCACTAATTCTGCTGGATTTATCTGTCACGTCAGTAGCTTTCAAAAAATAGCATGGCTCCTAGTTAGAAAGCACGAAAGCTGCATCTGCGGCCGGGCAACCAAGGAAAGGGCAATTTTAGATGGGATTTTCATTCGATAAAACCCAAACTCCAGGTTGTCTCTTTAAGGACCAAGGATCACCCACAAAAGTGCTTTCAAGTTATGTTATTCAAGGAGAAGAACCCATCTATATTCTGGTTCTGACCAATTATGCTTTCACTCAGTTTATCTTCTTAGGTTTTAAATACTTTTCTATAAAAAAAAATCCTTCAAAATGTAGTTTTATGATGAGTCAAGGACTGCTGCTGTGCCTTAAGCTAGAATAAAACCCACAGAATACATTTAAATGAATTACAAAGTGTATTATACTCTGAAAATCAGCATTCAAATGCACATTAATTTTCGCAGCTCTTAAATACTTCGGTTGCTGAGGAACTGCCTCCATTCTATAATTGAAATAGCTCTTCAGATGCAATTTAGTTGCTGATTGGTTTTTAAGTATTTTTAAAAGCTAACAGCTCAGACAGAAAAAGGTGGTATACCCTTGAGTTTTAAATAGGAACAACAGATGTCACCAGGCCACTGGAAGCCACATTTATTTCATCCAGAGAAAGGGTGCTCTGCCCAAAGCTTGGCGCACTGTGAACTGTTCAGGAGACCATAAAGCTGGCTGGACATCAAATACAAGATCTTAGTTATGAGGGAGCTGTTATCATTTGAGTGAATGGGCCATGTCTCTTTTTAACTCCTCCACTCACACCTTTTCTTCTCTTGCCTTTTGCTACCCCTGGCTTTTTGTCAGTTTCAAGAAATGCCAAGTAGGAAAGGATGGCAAAACAGAAAAGCAAGTCCACGTTGATAGTCATAAGCAGGTGGATACCTGCAGGCGTGACTGGGAGAAGTTTAATCCATTCCCCATTTGCCCCAAGAGATGAGTGCTGGCAGCCAGCTATGCGTTTTGTTTTCTAAATGGGAAATGAGTAAACAAAAGAAATAAATCAGATATTGAAATGCTCTGTGGATTTAATTTTTTAAAATATCCTAAGGAGCAAAGGATGTAGCAAGGCAGCTGTCTGCCTGCAAAAACAGGGAGTAACTTCAAGATAAGAAAAATCACCTAGTGAAGAACCAGAAATACCATTTGACCCAGCAATCCCATTACTGGGTATATACCCAAAGGAATGTAAATCATTCTAGTATAAAGATACATGCATGTGTACATGTGTTGCAGCACTGTTCACAATAGCAAAGACATGAAATGAGCCCGAATGCCCATCAATGATAGACTGGATAAAGAAAATGTGATACATATATACCATGGAATACTATGCAGCCATCAAAAGGAACGAGATCATGTCCTTTGCAGGGATACGGGTGGAGCTGGAAGCCATTATCCTCAGCAAACTAACACAGGAACAGAAAACCAAACACTGCATGTTTTCACTCGTAAGTGGGAGCTGAACAATGAGAAGACATGGACACAGGGAAGGGAACAGCACACACTGGGGCCTGTTGTGGGGCTGGGGAAGGGAGAGTATCAGGATAAATAGCTAATGCATACAGGGCTTAATACCAAGGTGATGGGTTGATAGGTGCAGCAAACCACCATGACACACGTTTACCTATGTGACAAACCTGCAAGTCCTGCACCTGTATCCCAGAACTTAAAATGAAATAAAATTAAATATTAAGAAAGAAGGAAAGAAGGAAGGAAGGAAGGAAGGCAAGAAAGAAAGAAAAAATCTAGTGATTCTTTCTCAGCTGTGTGCCTCCTTCTTAATATTTTTAAAATCTGTTTTTGGTTTTGCTCATGTGTTTTGAGGCAGGGTCTCACTCTGTCACCCAGGCTGGAGTGCAGTGGTGCGATCACTGCAGCCTTCACCTCCTGGGCTCAAGTGATGCTCCTGCCTCAGTCTCTCAAGCAGCTGGGACTACAGGCACTCGCCAACACACCCAGCTAATTTTTTCTACTTTTTGTAGAGACGTTGGCCAGGCTGATCTTAAACTCTGGGCTCAAGGGATCCTCCCACCTCGGCCTTCCAAAATGTTGAGATTACAGGCCTGAGCCACCACCCCAGGTCCTTCTTAATATTAACAGAGCTATTTTGAACTCAGTAATGACGGGATTAATAGCCCATGTCGACAAAAACATGGCAGATAAAGTTAGCACCATCCCTAAATTTCTCACTGAGGGTCAATGGTCAAGTTACCTAAACTCTGTTTCTTAACTTTCTTCTGTGACAGTAATATTTCTGATACATTGTTGGCTGAACTGTTGCAGACTTCACATATACTGTAATAACGCTTGAAAATCACAAATTGCTATGAGAATGTAAAGCAGAATCACTACTAAGGAATTATGAAGAATAAGATTTGGGAGAGGAATCTATTGATCTTACTAGGGGGAAAACCTCCAAAACGTTTGGAATTCTTTGGTGTGTTGTAGCAAATCAGATAAGTTGTACACAAGCAAAGATTCATATTCAAAGACAGGTTAATTGTGCCTTATAAATTCTGTCTCTCTGTTTAGGAGACCATGTAAATGTTGAGAAGGTAAATTTCAAGTGATGGAAAAAATCTACTCTTTGAACTTTCATATTAGCTACATATAACATGTCCAGAAAAAACTGGATGAAGACAGAGAAACTGTTGGCTAACAAAAAGAAACGTAATAATAATATCTACCTGCCATTTATTGTGCATTTAACCATGTGCCCAGCAATTAGCCACATCCTTTTCGTTTATTTTAATGTTCACAAAAACCTTATGGGGTAAATATTATAAATATCTCCTTTTTTTAAGTGAGAAAACTGAGCCCTAAAGAAGGCAAGCAATGTACTCAATCTCATACAATGAGTGGCAGCAACGTATATCCTAAAAGGCTTTTTTAACCTAAAGAACATTATGCAGAGCTCTACAGATTGCTAACAATTCATTACGAAATACCTCTCACAAAGTTTCACTCACGTGAACTATGGTCTCCAGGGGAAGCCATGAGTTGTTAGGAAAATTCCTACAATTGTGGAGAAGGGTAAGGAGAAGAGATTTCAATTAATTGATGGTTCTTTTGTTTGTTTGTGGTAGGTACTACGATGTCTGGTTTATTTGTCATATGAAACATAAGTTATACAAAAAAATGTGTCATAAAAGAAAACTCATTGTGATCTCATGGAAAGATTCAGAAATGGGTCACCTTCGATGGATGTAATTATTTAACCTTCTTGGCTATATCACTTGGCTATTACACTGTCCAAATCTGAGTTAAATATCCAAAGAAGTCAGGAGCATCTCTTCCATAACAATCCCAATAGGAGTTTAACTCATTTCCCATTTGCCCTGAGAATACTTTTGGAACATCATGATGTTCCATTAGGATTAGAGACAAGTTCTGTTTAGAAACAACTCCAAGAACAGTTTTTATATTTTATTTTCACATTGAAAATCATTTAGATTTGCTTCGGCCTCAATGAGCTTGTTTATATAAAATTAAGTAAATGCTGGCAGCGAGCTGCATTTATTTTTTTCCTAAATGGGAAAAGGGTTGAAGAACAGGGCACACTGTAGTCTTAATACCTGGATAGCACTTGGAAAATGAATTTAAAATAATTCTCCCAATATCGAGGCTTGAGCTCCCATTGAAAAATGCCTCCCAATAGGATTGCTTCCTCTTGACTATTTAAGCAGGGTTTTTAAGCTTAAAAAACAAATAAACAAAAGCAGAGACAAAATGGCAGTGTAAGAGGTATGATGAGGAGGCTATGGAATCTTTAATAAGCAGTTCTTTTTCCTACTCCCTGCTTCTCTTCCCAGCCTCTGGAAACTACCATCCTCTCTACCTCTATGAAATCCACTTTTTTTTTTTTTTTTTTGACAGAGTCTTGCTCTGTCGCCCAAGCTGGAGTACAGTGGCACAATCTCGACTCACTGCAAACTCCGCCTCCTGGGTTCAAGTGATTCTCATGCCTCAGCCTCCCAAGTAGCTGGGATTACAGGCGCCCGCCACCACACCCAGCTAATTTTTGTATTTTTGGTAGAGACAGGGTTTCGCCATGTTGGCCAGGCTGGTCTCAAACTCCTGGCCTCAAGTGATCTGCCCATCTCAGCCTCCCAAAGTGCTGGGATTACAGGCGTGAGCCACTGCGCCCAGCGAAATCCACTTTGTAAGCTCCCACATATGAATAGAACATGAAATATTTTAGTCGGTTAAGGGGCACAAAAATATAGTTAGATAGAAAGAAGAAGATCGAGTAGTCAATAGCATAGTGGAGAAATTACAGCTAACAATAATTCATTGGATATTGAAAAATAACTAAAAGAGAAACTGTAACTTTGCCAACACAAAGAAAAGATAAATGTTTGAAGTGATAGATATCCAGGTTACCCTGATTTGATCATGACGCATTGTATACGGGTATCAAAATATCACGTGTACCTCCAAAGTATGTATTACATATCTATTTCTATTTGATAGAAACTATTACATATCAATTTCTAAAAAGGAGTTTTTTCATTTTGTGATTGGAACCCCCAATGACATGTGGTACAGACTTGTCAGTATTTAAGCAACATGAGCTAAGGTACCCAAGGAAGTCACTGAAAAAAACTGCAGAAGGGTTTTCTCGGACACCGGACCCAGGCACCCTCTGTTTTGATCTGTGCGTGTTGTCTGCAGCTAACAAGAGAGAAGACTAAAGCAGATGCTGGAATCCAGCGCAACCTCTGGAGCTTCTGCTCATTCATTTCCTGAGCACCACGGATTCAGACAAGGTGGGACCACCTCACAGAGGACACAGGGGAGGCAGAGGCAGGACCGGCCAGCCCCACGGACACAAAGGACAGTGAGGATGCTGAAAACACTGCAGCCAGCACCTGAGTTCAGAGAATCGTGGAAAGTCTATTCTCCATGCATGATAGGGCACATACGCTTTTGAATAACACAGTTTAAAAGACTTAAAAGCCCAGTGAAGAGCTGTGCTAAAAATAGATCTGTGCAGCAAGGTCACCAAGCCAGCATGAAACAGAGAGAGGGCAAAAAAAGAGGAAAGAAGAAGGAGGGGCGAAGAGGTGCTGGCACCATGTACTGCCCACATGAAAGAAGCCTGGAGCCACCTGCTGCTTCATTCAGATGTTCCCAAGGAAGGTGAACTCTCTTCATTGCACATAGAAAGCACTAGGAGTTTGCTTTCTAGAAATCCAGAAGATTCCTTACATATTCCCCATATTGGTCAGGGGTTCTCAGACTAGGCTGTGCACTAGAACCTTCTAGAGTTTTCCAAAATTACCTGGTTCCTGGGCCCCACTCCTAGAGATTCAATTTGGGGCCAATATGGGTTGTTGGTTTGTTAGTTTAATTTCTCAGTTGCATCTAATGCACAGCCAGTGTTGAGAAATGCTGCTTGCATTCACTTGCAGATACCTTTTAAAATTTTGCATTGCCCAGGTGCAGTGGCTCAGTCCTGTAATCTCAGGGATTTGGGAGGCTGAAGTGAGAGGACCACTTGAGCCCACGAATTTGAGGCTACAGTGAGGTATGGTGACACCACTGCACTCTAGCCTGGGTTACAGAGTGAAACCCTGTCTCTGAAAAATAAATAAAAAATGCCTTGATTACCCTTTTCTTTGTGAGGTATTTTAGGCACTTTTGAAATGTTAACGAAAACATCAAAATCTACCATAATAAGCTAGAACAAAAGGATTCCCCAGAGAAACTCTGACACAGGCTTAAACTGCTTATGTTTCCTCATTTTTATGGTCTGCATTTTTTTTTCACATTTTAACATATTAGAAGTCAGGATGCATCTTACAGTAATGTCATTGTTTCATCACTGTGTGCCAGTTAGCCATCCTAGTAAGGCTGCCCTGACCTGCACACACGCCAACTTGTTTCTCGCCCTCTGTATCTGGTCCTATGCAAATGCATTCTGTGCATTGCCGCAGCCATATGTGTGGAGTTTAACAGACGCTTAAAATGTCTTTGGGAAGATTGCACGATGATTTGGCTTTAACACGGAAAGTTATTGTGTACAAAGAAAGACATGGAAGCAGAGAAGTGGGGCGCACATTTGGTGTTAGGGAAACAATGACTTGTCATTAAAGGAATGACAGCAATTCCTTATGTTCTTGCAAAGCAGCAACCAAGTGTTTCATGGAATCTAAAAGAACACTTCTACAGGGAGAGCTGGATGCCTGTCTCTGCCTTCTGAGACAATGCAGAAAGATTGCCTATCACACCTTTCACACCAGCCAAGCAGGTGAGCACCAACTGCAAAACTCACAGAGAGGCGAACAGTGGCTTGGAAGGGAAGCTGAGACAATAGGGAGATACTTTTTTGTTGAAAGGAAAGCTGTCTCATCAGTGCTTTTGATGGTACAAATGACAGAACGGTGAAAAAGGCTGTCCATCAATAATGGAGCCAAAAAGTAATATAAAAGCATCATTCCCTGAATGCGAAGCAGTTGTAGAAATGCTACAACCAATTTATTTTGCTGATATTTTCTTTTTAAGGTATGAACAGGACAGATAAATTAAAAATGCATAAATAAATCTAAAAGAGCTCTTTTGATAGGTGTGACACAGAACTTCTAAGTAGTAAGAACATGTTGTGCTTGGAGTATTTTTTTTCTTAGCAGTGTTATGTGCCTTACAATTAATTGGGATGTAAGATTTCATGAAACCCTAGTATATAAATGCTCTACCAGCCATTTCTTTTCACATTTTAACATATTGGAAGTGGAAGGAGGGTTGTTTTCTGTAAGCTCTAATGTTCTGGTTATTGGAGACAACCAGGAGGATACAGGAGGACTTTGTGCTTTCACAGAAGACTAATCTATAAAAAATTCACAATGTTGTAAAATACCATAAAAATGAACTAGCATGTTTCCCTGAATAAGTAACTTTACCTCATCAGGCATCATATTCCTTGTATCTAAAATTATAGGGTGAAAAAAATGGTTTCTAAGGACCTATCTGAGTCATAGTTTGAGGCAAGGAAAAGATGAAATGGAACCAATGAAGCCAAAATTAAGGATAGACAGACACAACTTTAAAAATGTTTTATTTGGAAGAAACAATCACATCCCACTCCTCCGCTGGCCGTCTGCCTGTACTGCCTACTTTCACACCCAGAAACTCATTCATTCATTCATTCATTCGTTTGTGTATTCATTTGTTCATTCATTCATTGACCGGCATGTGCCCGTCAATGAGGATGAGAGAAGTTGGGTGCATGGGATGGTGCCATCCGTGCCCTCTCAGAAACGAGAGGGGGCAGCAGTAGATTTTATTAAGATTATTTTTCTGGGGACCTGCCGCAGAGCACAGAGCTCTTTCAGATCTGAATCTTGCTTTTAACAGAAATTAGCCCCCTCTTCAAGCAAAGAAATCCCATTGTTCACACTGATGTCTCCTCCTGCTCTCCTGCTCCCAGAATCACAAAGAACTTAGGACACAGACGAGGAATCTGGGGACTGCTGCCGTGCTGTTTGGTCTTCTTAACCCACATGAGCACGGTACAAGAAGGTTTTCCTAGAAAAAGATGATCTGAGATCAGAGCCATTGAGTAGATGTGAAATTAGAATCGCTAAGAAGAGCTGGAATTCCGGAGTTTCATACCGGCAATTTAATCGCTCTGACAAATGCACTTTGCTCCCGCTAGCAAGAATGTGTAGTCACCATATTAAATGGGATTATGCTAACAAATTTGTCCTGTCTAGCTCTGTGTTTGAGCAAACAGTCAAACAATGATTCGGTCTTGATTCAGGGAGAGGCTGCAGCTAGGCTGGTGGCACATTTCGGTGTTAATTGAAACCGTTAGCAACAAGGAGGGCAACTTTTATTTAATGGCCTTTAAAAGGGATTCTTTCCCTTCAGCATGGTATTATTTCATTTTTGATGACACCAAAGCCTTTCCCTCTTGTCTGAAGAGACAGAAAGAAGCAATTGTTTTTGTTAGATGGTCTTCCAGTCCATGGGGACACTTCAGACCAGGTATAGCTCTGCTTAGAAAGAAGCCACTGGAGTGAGAGTTTCTGGGCAAGGCTGGCACCCTGTGGGGTTTGACAGTCTCAGTTCAGGCATCTTTTGATTTTTTTTGCTGGGGGACACCGGGGTCCAGAAAAAGGTCCCCAGCTGAATGTGTAGCTATCATTAATATGACTCAATAAGTGAGTTGAAACCAAACCACCTAGACTTTTTTCTGGATAATGACAGATTTACTGAGTTACAGTTTAAGCCCTTCTGCTTTGTCCTCTTATCTATCCTTGCTCTGAAATATTTGCCCTTGATTCAGCAATTATCATTTTTATCTTCCTGGATATTTTATTATATAACATTATCATTACTATTGGAAATGTAATCAATTGTAGAGAGATAGCACACTAATATTTGCTCCTAAAAACATCTTCTAGAACTCCTGGGAAGAAGAGACCAGTAATAGCAGCACAACCTGTATTTGGATATATGCAAGTCTCCCTTTAATTTTTTTGTGTTCTCTCATCTCTTGGAAAAAGCAACTAAAGGAGCCAATACAATAGCTGTACAACTTTTGTTAAAAATGATGTCTGTGTGTGTGTGTACTTTCTCCAGCGAGTAAATTCATGTGCATACATTCTAAACAGTTTGAAAAGATGAGTCTCAAAGAGGGACCTCTACGTGTTTGAATTTTCTACATTAACCACCTATTTATGAATAATTAAAAATGAATATAAACAAGAGAGGGTAGAGTGCCCAAGCAAATTTTTAGGAAAAGCATGCCCTTGTTAGTTAGAAAATAAATAATCACCAGGACAAAGCTTTCTGGGAGACCCGATCCCATGCAGGGAGGGTCTGAGTCATGAGGACAAGAAACTGCTGACACCCTGTATTAGTCTGTTCTTGAATTGCTATAAAGGAATGCCAAAGACTGGGTCATTTATAAAGAAGAGAGGTTTAATTGGCTCATTGTTCCACAGGCTGTAACAGGAAGGATGATGCTGGCATCTGCTCAGGTTCTGGGGAGGCCTCAGGAAGCTTGCAGTCATGGTGGGAGGAGAGTCTCACATGGCAGAAGCAGGAGCCAGAGAGTCAGGGCGGAGGTGCTGCACTCTTAAACAACCAGATCTCATCATGAGAACTCTCACTATTGTGATGACAGCATCAAGGGGATGGTGCTAAATCATTCATGAGAAACAGCCCTCATGATCCAATCACCTCCCACCAGGCCCCACCTCCAACACTGGGGATTACACTTGAACATGAGATTTGGGTGGGGGCACAGATTCAAACCATATCACACCCTGAGCCATCGCTCTGGGGTGCTGCATGTTATCATCTTGTCTTACTTAATCTCACCACCAGCCCTCTGAGCTAGTACACTCTTGTGTCCATTGTCTAGATGAGGAAGTCAAGGTTCAGAAATCCCAACCCAGTTACCCTACGAGTGGGTGCTAGAGTTGGGATGCCTGCATCCTGCCTGGTCACAGAGCCTGAGGCCTGATCATTGGGCAGGGCTGCTTCCCCCGTTGGGCAGTAGTTATGCCAGGGAGAGGAGTGGAATGAACATTCTTCCTTAGGCTATTCCGGATGGATTCCTTTGCACTTTGGAACTCACAGGTTTGTTTTTGTGTGTGTGTCTGTGTGTGTGTGTGTGTTTGAGGGAGCTGTGAGAAAAAGCCTCGTTTGATTGTCTATCCTGAATTGCAAAGTCTGAGAAGTCAGAGAGACCCTGTCTACTTTATGCCCTTTGTCTTAGCTTATGACTTAATTTTGCTCTTTAAGCTAGAGCATGGCGCTGACACAGCCCTAGGGGCAGGTTTGAACCTGTTTGAGATCGTTACATTGGCCCAGTCCTTTTTCTGCTGGTCTGTGTCACATATACATGTGTTGATCGAAGGAAGTAAGAGTGTGAGGGCATCCATGTCCCCAGGACAATGCGTTATTACAGGTGAAAAGTCAAAGACTCTCGTAATTATAGGACAGACCAGGAATACTAATGAACGATTGGAGAATCATAGTAGGACTCTGAACTTTTGCACTCCAATTTCAGAAAAGAACTCAAGTCTAAACAACTCTTTGAAGAAAAAGGCCATTTGCAGCTGACACCTGAGCTGGCTTCTCTGCTACCTGTCTTCTAAAGGAGGTTTAAAAGACTCTGTTCACAGCTCGGTGTTTCAGAGTCTTCCACTGGACAAGATGGCAGATGTTGTCACTGTGCTGTTTGGCATCTTTGAAGACAGCTTCTGAAATACAAATTATTTTATTTATTAGCAACCTTAGTTGTGGAAGACGGTGGCCCCCGAAATGCTTGCAATCATAGAATCCTAGGACAGCACAGCTGAAACAAGCCTTAGAGATTGTCTAGGCAGACCTGCTCCCTTCCTGGATAGCATGCTCCTTGAGGACATGGCTGTGCCTTCTTTGCTGTCTCTCGGGGTTTAACATAGTGACCGAAGGGGAAACTGAAGCTTAGAGAGGCACAGAACTTGTCCATTAATCAGAGGATGATTCACTGGCAAACAGACCATGGGTAGGTGAATCCAGGGGCCAAAATAAGGAATTACTTTGGAAAACATAAGCTGCCATCAGCTATATGACTATGTTTCTGAAAAATAGTTTAGAAGAGAAGAGCTGGAGGAAGCCTCAGGGAATTCTCTTTCTCATTATACAGGTGGGGAAATTGAGGCTAAGTGAGGTAAAAAGGCCCCTGTGCAAGATCACACAACTGACCTGTAATAAAGAGATCTAGTGCTGAAATCCAAATCTTCTTTAAACTAATTTTTGTGGTATATTCTATGAAAAAGGCTACCTCTTACACAAGAATAATATTTTCTTCTCCTGCAGGTTTTATCAGTGAATAAGTTGCCATGAAGGAGTTAGATCAATGGGTTCCTCTATAGTGGAAAAGGGTAGAGAGAGAGAAAGGGAATCCCATACACGACTGCACTGCCATAGGTGTCACTGACTGCCACTTTCTGCTAGAATTCAGTTATTTCTAAGGCTGGTTTTCTCCTGGTCTCTGTCTGTATGTCTCTCTCTCTCACTCTCTCAAGAATTCTACCTCAGTCACTAGTAAAAACAAAAACTCCCACTGTCCATTGGAAAGTTAGCCAGGCTAATGAAGGAGAAATTGACAAAGACCGTGTTTCCACTCAAAAGCACGTTGCTTTTCCTCTTTTTGCCCAAGTAGATGTGGCCTGCCAGGGCTTCCTTCCTTTAGCTGGGTGCCTCCTTGGAATCTTGAAAACAGCCCAAGAGGTTCTTTAGTGGATGGGCAGAGTGGATGTTGTTGACATTTCTGCAGAACAGAAAGATGGTAGCTGCTGTCAAGATCTGACTTGCTGCTGAGGTTGAGTCCTCAGGGAGAGACAGGAATTTGTTCTGAACAAACTGTGGAGCCTATACAACCGAGAAAAGCCTGCATCCTCACTGTGCTGTCTGCAGGCCTGTAGGAAGTGGTGAGCAGAAGTACGTTGTTAGTGTTCCTGTCTCGAGGCTTTCCACCCCGGATGCAGTCAGGTTCTTCACATCTTCAACTGTAGATGTGGCTGAGGTTCAAGGGCTTATGTTGTGGCGGCGAAAGATTGAAATCTTGTGAGCAAGATTTAGATCATGCCTCAGCAAAATGACAAGCAAATATGTGTCATGAACTTTGGGGTTTATTGTAAATAATCAAAATTCCAAATGCAAACTGTAGTATTTCCGGGGCAGTGAATATGTTCTATAGTTTTGTAATGAACACGTTTGGGTATATGAAGTAAATGTGTATTGTGTGTAAATACTTTATACCATAATAACTGAGAACAAATTCACTGGGGCTGGACATCCTGGGTTTGAATTCTGTTCAAACCACTTGCTAGCTGTTTTACCTTGGTTAGTTACTCAATTTTCCTAAACCTGTTTCTTTATCTGTTAAACATATATAAATAACAATACTTATTGCCATGTTTGTAAGGATTCAATGAGACGATGCTTTTAAAGAGTACTTCCTAAGCACTCAATATATTTAAATGTGATAATAATAATAATCTGTAAGAAATTAGGGTCAGTTTTTATACTCTGCAAGTGCTATGTTAAGAGTTTAGTTTCTGCTGTTACTAAACTTCTTCTCACTATATAAGTTAATGCAGTTGACAGAATAAGGCCCAATTCATCCGTTTCAGTGCTTGAGGCTTAAGCTTAAGTTTGAGGCTTAAGAATGAGAGATGAGAATGGTGTGGTTTGGTGAGGGGCAGGCAGGTTTTGTTGAGATCCAATAAAACCAGTTTCCTCCTTTTGAATAGTAGCAGCCAAGAAGAGCCGCCGAGACCACCTATGCTGCCAGACACATCACTCAGAGAGGATGTCCAGATGGCAGGAGAATCTAGCCCCAGGATCGGGATGGAGATTGCGGGGAGGGAGTGGTAGTGATGGATGCCATTATTTCCTCCTATGTCCACTTCATCCAAATAGGCTGCTGTCTTTTGATTCAGAGCCTCCTGTTCAGCCTGCTAACTGTATTGACCCAAAAGGATGGGTCTGGGCTATTTGCAGATATGGTACCAAAAAAATGGGCAAGGACTCCTGGAATCTTCTATTGACATTTTGTGCCTCAGGGCAGAGGCCTTCAGGTATCTGAATGTAAGCATAGCAGACGTTTCTGTTAAGAAAAAGCAAGCGAGCATGTGTCAAAAATTCTGAATTTTTCAAATGCAGTTCATCTCTTTGGTCTTACCTGGTTTGCCACGAAGTCACTTTAAACCTCTTCTCAAATATCTTTCTCTAAATTACATTGTAAAGTGATTTGCTGTGTAAAAGGATAGAGAAAGGCCTTTGTAGGAAACAGATTGACTATACATTTATATCAGAGACAAATCTGAGCTGAGATTTCTGCCAGGGGATCATTAGGGCAACTTGCGATAAGAACTGGAAAATTATTTACAAATAAGATATTGATCAGAAGAGTGAATGGACACTTGAATATTTTTGACCCAGGAAAAATGAAATAAAACAAACAAACAAAAATAACCAGAAAAGCACAGTAATGCCTGGGGAATGTGTCTTACCGATGGGAGTCCAGACACGAGGCTTTGAATCCTCAGTGGGGACTGATTTGTGACAGCTTCTGTTCTCTTCCTGCTTCTATGCAGTGAAAAGAAGGACCAGGATCCGGGAAGAGAATGGGAGGCTGGGTTGACTCCTCCCTGTCTAACCTAAGTGTCATCGCTAAAAGCATCCATAGGGAATTGACCCCTATGACATTTGCTGACTTAGGGAACACGCAGCAGCTAGTGATCTCTGAAAAACAAAGGAAAATGAGGACCTTTGAGAATATCTGTTTAGGGCACTGTCAAGGGTTAAAAGAAATAAAGAACAGGGAACAGAAACAGCTACGTCATGTGGAGGACCCAGCACAAAATGAAAATGGGGGTCACCTTGTTCAAAAAGCAGAAAAAAAGGTCATTCGTGGGACTAAAATGTAAAGCTTTTTCTTTTCTTTCACAGCCTCTCCCTCTCTCAACTATTCATGGCATTTTAAAATTTGCCATGTTGACTGAAGTAAAGAAAAATTAAAAATTAAAATGATTAGCATGGATTTCAGTGTTTGTCTTTATACTGTGCAATGCCAATTTTAAATGCAAATATCATTTAACTCGAATGCAGAATCACCAAAATCACACAGTTTCATAACTTACACACCTTGATTTTTTTTTTTCCTTAACAGAACAGTGTGTAAAAGAAAATAAATGCAACTTTGATGCCTGGAAACTGGATTTGATGTTCAGAGCTTGGTCTCTGCGTTATTGCAAACTGATCTGGCACAGCTAATCCTCATTTTCTCCTGCTTGACATAAACAATCTCTCAGGACATGGATGCAGACCAGGTCACTGTGCAACCAACAAAACCCCAGGCGTCCCCTTCTCTTGTTCACTGAGTAACTACTACATGATTATCAATTCCAGCCTTTTCCTCACTCTAGTCTGGCCTTCCTCTAGATGAGATTGATTGAGATACCCACTCAGAGTATTGCCGTATTTTCTGATGATACCTACTCTAGGGCAAACCTCTGCCTCCTTAGACTCTCCCCCAAATCACCCAATCAAAGCCCTCATCCTATAATAGGTTCTAACATCCCCTTATGGAGATGTCCCATGGTTCCCATGGTGTGAGTGCTCCCTCACTGCAATGAGTAGTCAACCCAACTTGTTAAACCACAGGTGTGCTCCTGGAGGGTAGCCAGTGGCTACTGTAATGGGCAGTGTTGTTCTGTGTTCAGTGTCTTGTCTAAAGGATCCAAGGAAAATCAGAGCCGTCGCTGTGGCTCCTAGGCAGGGAGAAATGGGGACTGGGATTCTAGAGCAATATTCTGGGAGCTCAACATTGCTACAGGTAGACCTGGAGCTTTATAGGAGAGAAAGTTAAGATTCTAAGGTAAAATTTGATTGAGGAGGACAATGTGATTTAAGAGCTGAGTGTTGCCAGCGGTGAATGCTTCAGTTACAACTTAGGGGTGAAGTGAAGAAACCCAGGATGGGTGTGAACACAAGAGGAGAAACGGTAAATCCAGAGAGGGAGACCATTTCTGCCTCATTGACTTCAGAGCTGAATGAATCATATTCTGTTTTCGGGGAGATTGTGCCCTGACCTTGCTAGGGTATTAGTCTGGGTCATCTGTGAGCTGGGGACCAAGGTCATTTGATGCCTCCATACCTCTGCACCCCTCTTCCGGCTCTAACTCACAATATTCCTGCAAGAGGAAGTTCATCATGAGAAGCAAACCTGGCCCCCTGACAGGTGTTTGTGTTGCACAGGAGCTGAGGATTTGCAGCCTGCTAAGTCCTGTGCTTCAAGCAGAGGAATTGAGCCCCATCATGCAAGTGTATCCAATTTCCATTGGAGAATTGCTTTGCAGAAAAATGGCATGGAGCCTGCTCTCTTTCGGCCAGTTGATTCCCTCAGCTTTCAGGCCCTGACTTAGGATGACTGCAGAGAGCACTCGGAAGGTAGGATGAGAGAGGCTTCAAGTAAAACCTCATTCTGTTTTACAATTCAGAGCTGAAATTGAAGCTGAGAGAGAAGAGCAGGGGACAGACTGGGGAAATGGATTTGATTATTGCATTAACCCACAGAACGCTTCAGATGAAAACTTACATAGGGTAATCAATAATTCAGTCTTATCAGTTTGTTATTCTGGGCAGATGACATTTATTTTAGTAGGCACTCCTTGGGTAGAGGGCATGAAATTTTACTTCTGCTATGCTTCTTTTTTTGAAGCACACAAATGCCTTTGGCTGTTTATCCATTGCTGTCTGGTGCTTCCCAAGTTCCTTTATCCCTTCTATGTCATGTAAGTTTCAGTTGCCTAAGTGGAGAGGGATATATTCTCTTCTCTGTTCCCATTCAGTCTCTATCCTGCCTCTAAAACCCTGCTTTAAATCTCCTTTGTCTAAGACATTTTAGCTAATTTAACTATACCTGACCAGTCACTCCTTTTTGTCCCTAGAAATTGCTTTTGTAATTTGTATTATATTTGTTTTATGTTTTTCAATGTGTTTTCTTTCTCTGAAGCTACTCTTTTTTAAAAAATCGGGTTTTTTTCTGGCATTTCTTGCTAGATTTTAAAGTATCTGAGGTTAAAGATGGTGTCTTTCATTTGTCATTGCAACGTTCTTCCAACTGCTGCAACCGTGTCTCCCACTCCTCATTCTTGCAGACTGACATAGACTAACCACAGTCTGAGGGCCAAATATGGCCCTTCACCTGTTTTTATAAATAAAGTTTTATTGGAACACAGTCATGTTCATTAGTTTCTGTGTTGTTTCAGGCTGCTTTTTCGCTACAATGGCTGAGTAACAGCTATGATCATCTGACCCACAAAGCCTGAAATTTACTCTCTGGCTGTTTATAGGAAAAAAAAGTTGTGAGCTCTAGTACAGATTTATGCCCCCAGGCTTCTATACTTACCACAGAATTACAATGAAGAGAGAACATTAGGGTGTCAGAGGGGAAGGAGTACCCATGTTGAGCAGGCATGGTTTTGTGGGGGGTTTTTATTGAGCTATTTATTTATTTATTTATCTCAATAGTTTTGGGGGAACAGGTGGTGTTTGGTTACACGAATAAGTTCTTTAATGGTTATTTCTGAGATTTTGGTGTGCCCATCACCCAAGCAGTGTACATTGTACCCAATATGTAGTCTTTTATCCCTCACCCTCTCCCACCCTATCCCCTGAGGCCCCAAAGTCCATTGTATCATTCTTATGCCTTTGCATCCTCATAGCTTAGCCCCTACTTATGAATGAGAACATACCTTCCATTCCTGAGTTATTTCACTTAGAATAATGGTCTCCAATTCCATCCAGGTTGCTACGAGTGCCATTATTTTGTTCTGTTTTATGGGTGAGTAGTATTCCATGGGTGTGTGTGTGTGTGTGTATATATATATATATATATATATATATCATGTTCTCTTTATCCACTCATTGATTGATGGGCATTTGGGCTGGTTTCAAATTTTTGCAGTTGTGAATTGTGCTGCTATAAACATGTGTGTGCAAGTATCTTTTTTGTATAATGACTTCTTTTTCTCCGGGTAGATACCCAGTAGTGGGATTGCTGGATTGAATGGTAGTTCTACTGTTAGTTTTTTAAGAAATCTCCACACTGTTTTCCACAGTGGTTGTACTAGTTTACATTTGCACCAGCAGCGTAAAAGTGTTCCCTTTTCACTACATCCACACCAACATCTATTATTTGTTTTATTATGGACATTCTTGCAGGAGTAAGGTGGCAACGCATTGTGGTTTTGATTTGCATTTCCCTAATAATCAGTGATATTGAGCATTTTTTTCATATATTTATTGGCCATTTATATATCTTCTTTTGAGAATTGTCTATTCATGTCCATAGCCCACTTTTTGATGGGATTGTTTGTTTTTTTCTTGCTGATTTATTTGAGTTCTTTGTAGCTTCTGGATATTAATCTTTTGTTGGATGCATAGTTTGCAAAGATTTTCTCCACTTCTGTGGGTTGTCTGTTTACTCTGCTGACTTCTTTTGCTGTGCAGAAGCTTTTTAGTTAATTAAGTCCAATGTATTTATCTTAGTATTTGTTTCATTTGCTTTTGGGTTCTTGGTCATGAAGTCTTTGCCTGAGCCATTTCATTTGCTTTTGGGTTCTTGGTCATGAAGTCTTTGCCTGAGCCAGTGTCTAGAAGGTTATTTCCGACGTTATCTTCTAGAATCTTTATGGTTTTAGGTCTCAGATTTAGGTCTTTGAACAATCTTGAGTTGAATCTTACATGAGGTAAGAGATGAGGATCCAGCTTTATTCTTCCATGTGTGGCTTGCCAATTATCCCAGCACCATTTGTTGAATAGGGTGTCTTTCCCCACTGTATGTTTTTGTTTGCTTTGTTATGGACCAGTTGGCTGTAAGTATTTGGCTTTATTTCTGGGTTCTCTATTCTGTTCCATTGGCTTCTGTGCCTGTTTTTATACCAGTACCATGCTGTTTTGGTGACTATGGCCTTATACTATAGTTTGAAATCAGGTAATGTGATGCCTCCAGATTTGTTCTTTTTGCTTAGTCTTGCCTTGGCTATTCGGGCCCTTTTTTGGTTCTATATGAATTTTAGGATTGTTTTTTCTACTTCTGTGAAGAATGATGGGGCATTTTGTTGGGAATTGCATTGAATTTTGCTTTTAGCGTATGTTCATTTTCACAATATTGATTCTATCCATACATGTTCATGGGATGTGTTTCCATTTGTTTGTGTCATGTTTTACTTCTTTCACCAGTGTTTTGTAGTTTTCTTTGTAGAGGTCTTTCAACTCCTTGGTTAGGTGTATTCCTAAGGTTTTTTTTTTTGTGTCCCCCTCCCCCGCAGTTATTGTGAAAGGGGTTGCAATAGCTGTGCTACTGATTTGTGTACATTAATTTTGTATCCTGAAACTTTGCTGAATTCATTTACCAGTTTTAGGAGCTTTTGGATGAGTTTTTAGGGTTTTCTTGGTATACGATCATGTCACACCGAACAGCAACAGTTTGACTTCCTTTTTGCCGATTTGGATGCTTTTTATTTCTTTCTCTTGGAGCAGATGTGGGTTTGAATCCTGCCTGACTTTGTCACTCCCTGGAGAATTTTCTGAAACCATTAGCGTCTTAAATTTCCTCATTTTTAAAATAGGAACAATATCAACTTAGCAGGGCTGTTAAGATCATTACCTGAAATAAGCTGTTAAAAGTTCACAGCATAGTGTTGGATGGATTAAGTAATCACAGTAAAATAAATGCCATAATAATCATGACAAGGACAATCATCATTACCAAATTGTAGCCACTGTGTCAAAGAAAATGTCACATAGAATGTGTTTCATTATTACTCTGCAGCCCCAAAGAAAGGGGGAAATGTTGGTATTGGGGAATTCTCTATGAAAATCATTCCTGGAGCCTCCTGAGCCTCCTTCCTTCACTTCTCTTCAGAATCCTCATCTTCACCAATGCCAGCAGGCATTGTCTGCCATTCTTAGGCACTAAGATCCAGTATTTATATGCAGTAAAGGTGATTTGCAGCTGTCTAATCTCACATTATTCAGTTTGGTTCTGTAGCCTTAATGAATGCCATTTGGGGTTTCTTTGTTGCACTCATCTTTTCCTGCAGAATGGTAGTTGGAGAAGTGCCTGCTTTCACTTCCATTTCTGACCCAGGAAAGTAAAAGTAGGCATGTGTGTTTTCCACATCCACTGGATTTTGTTTGTTTCTTTTGTATTTTTTTAAGTCCTTTTCTGAATATCCGCTGTCAAATGAAGGCAGATATTGGAATTAGGCTCAACAAGTCGGGTAAAATGTGTTAGTTTTTTTGAGTTTAGCAATTTGTCTGCCATCTTGTTCTTGAATTCTATGGAGAATCCAACGGTAATAAAGCATGGGATCAAAGTGGCACAGCATGGGATTTTAGGTTGTTAAACCATTCAAGGGGGAAGCATAGAACAGTGCAAGGGACAGATGTTGACTCCTGTACCCACCTGGTTCTGCTGGTGGTGAGTGGCTTCTTGCAGAGCTCTGGGAAATATCCTGAGGGTACTTCTGAGGATCTTAGCTGCAATGAGTCAGGGGTCAAATAGTGATGCCCTCCATGGTTGCCAAAGCAGAGAGGGGGTGAATCTTTTTCCAAATTGAGGAGCTCCTGTTTCCTTCTAACTCTAAGACTTCAATGTTTTCCAACATATGTGCTATGTCCTAGTCCTTATTACATACCCATAGGGTCTAAAGCAACCTTATGCAAAATAGGTATTCAGCAAAATATTTAATAATCAAATTCATGAGAGTGAGATCCCTGTATTTATCTATAGCTATCTGAAATTAAAATTTAAAAAGCCTAGCAAACATATTTATTTTCTACCTTAGTGTGATTATAAGAGGATAATAAATATTTGAGAAGAGTTTTGAGGATTTCAGGAGAAAAAAAATGCATCATATACTTTGAGCTGTTATTCCTTTCACTCCAGAGAGAGTGTACTTTGCAGTAGCCTCAGATCCCTATGGTTCGGTTTCTTGTTTGTATACTTGGTTTCTTGTTTGTACACTTTTTTCAGTATCTTCCTGTATTTCTTCCTCTTTCTCTGCCACATTCTATAACTTCACCTTCACATCCACGTCACAAGTCACTTTTGACTACAGATTGAGGATGACAGTGATATGTTTAATTTTATGATGCGCCTCTGTGTCCTGAAAGGTGCAGGAAAACAAGTCTCCAGCCACTTTTACAGTTTAGACATTACACTGTGTTTTGTTTTTTCTCCCTCAGGGGAAGCACTTCAATCTGCCAAATTATAATTATTGTAAATATTATTTCATGCCTATAAGATTAGATTGTAAACTTGTGGATGTCAGGGGCCATGCGTTTGTATTCTCTCAATTAGCAAGCACAGTATAGAGTATTTAATCCACTATCAGTAAATATCAGTTGAATGATGTTAAGGACTGAATTGTGTCTCCCTTGTGTCCCCCCGTCAAACACAAGTTGAAGCACTCCTCCCCAGTGTGCCTATATTCAGAGAAATGGACTTTAGGGAGGTAACTAAGGTTAAATGAAGTCATAACGATGTGTAATCTGGTAGGATTAGTGTCCCAATAAAAACAGACACAGTATCTCTCTCTCTCTCCACACACACACAGAGCAGGACTTATAAAGATACAATGAGAAGGTGGCCTTCTGCAAACCAAGGAAAGAGACCTCATCAGAAACCAACCCTTCTGCCAACTTGGTCTTGGACTTTCCAGCCTCCAGAACTGTGAGAAAATAAATGCCTGTTGCTTAAGCCACCCAGCGTGTGGTATTTGTTACAGCAGCTTAAGGAGACTAATGCAATTGGTTTACTAATCAACTGATAAGTAAATATTTTAGGTTTATTTTACTGTGGATAAAGTTATTCTAAATGCAATGGTAGGTTAAAAGTTTGGTATTTTCTAAGAAAGCCATGAAGCCCCAAGGGTTATAAAATTTGACAGATTTGGCCAAATTTCATATACAGCAAAAGATAAATAATATTATTTGAAAATGTGGAACTTTTTTGGCAGTTTGGAAATTCTAGGAAAAAAAAGATAATCTAATAGAAAGCTGGACATAGAACATAAAGAAGGAATTAACAAAATTAAATTACAAATGACTTATAAGCATGTGAAAAGATGTTAAATTTCATGAATAGACACAACTAATGTAAGATAATATATGTATTTTTGACATATTTTTAGTAACAGTTTTAATTTATAGGACAATTGAGAAGATAGCACAGTTCTCACACTTCCCATGCCCAGTCTGTTCTGTGATTAACATATTACATCAGATTGGTAGACTGATACTGATGCTCCATTGCCTTAGTCTGCTCAGGCTGCTATAATAAAATACTATGCCCTGAGTGGCTTATAAACAGCAACTATTTATTTTTCACAGCTCTGGCGGCTGGGGTCCAGGGGAACGGCCCTGACAATTCAATGTCTGCTGAGGGTTCACTTCTTTGGTCACATGAGGTTCACTTCCTTGGTCACATGAGGTTCACTTCCTTGGTCACATGAGGTTCACTTCCTTGGTCACAGAGGGAGCCTTCTTGCCGCATCCTTACATGATGAAAGGGGCGAGGGAGCTCACTGGAGTCACTTTTGTAAGGGCACTAATTGCATTTATGAGTCTACTAGTCTGTTTTCATGCTGCTGATAAAGACATGCCCAAGACTGGGTAATTTATAAAGAAAAAGAAGTTTAATGGACTCACAGTTCCACGTGGCTGGGGAGGCCTCACAATCATGGTGGAAGGTGAAAGGTACCTCTTACATGGCGGCAGACAAGAGAGAACTTGTGCGAGGAAACTCCTCTTTACAAAACCATCAGATCTCGTGAAACTTATTCACTGTCATGAGAACAGCATGAGAAAGACCCACCCTCCTGATTCAATTACTTCCCTCAGGTTCCATCCCACGACATGTGGGAACTGTGGGAGCTACATACAATTCAAGATGAGATTTGAGTGGGACACAGCCAAATCATATCAATGAGGGCTTTGCTCCCATGACCTAACCACATCCCAGAGGCCCCACCTCCTAACACCATCCCCTTGGGGGTGAGAATATCAGCATATTAATTTGGAGGGGGGACACAGACATTCAGACTCTAGCAATAATTTATTAATTTAAGTCTATTGTTTATTTAGAATATGTATTTCTATGATTCATAAACTTCAAAAAAATGACAATCTCCAATGACAGCAGAATAGGAAATGTTATATTTAGTTGGTTATATAGTTATTCATTGATATAACTTCCTTGGAGAGCAATTGGACAGAACTATGAAAACATAAGCATGTGTGTCTTTAACACAGGAATTCCACTTGTAGGAATTTTTCTTACAACCATACCCACCCAAGTGCACAAAGACATTCTTAGAGGAGTGGTCTGTTTGGCAAAATTTATAACAACAGCAACAAAAACAATAAGCCACCTAAATGTCCTTCATACCACACGCACACAGAGGAAGGTGTATTTCTTAAAATCTGTATAGATCTTATTTATATGGAGACTTATATATGATACATAAATGTATTTTTAGATTTCTATATAGTAACATAATGTGACATTCACAACCTGTTAAGTGAGGAAAGCAAGTGAAGCAAGTTGCTAAACAAGTGCATTTCTTTTCTTTTCTTTCTTTTTCTTTTTTTCTTTTTTTTTTTTTTTTTTTTTTGGTGACAGAGTCTTGCTCTGTGGCCCAGGCTAGAGTGCAGTGGTGCGATCTCGGCTCACTGCAATCTCCACCTCCCAGGTTCAAGTGATTCTCGTGCTTTAGCCTCTCAAGTAGCTGTGATTAAAGGTGTGCACCACCATGCCCAGCTAATTTTTGTATATTTTTCAGTAGAGCCAGGATTTCGTCATGTTGACCAGGCTGGTCTTGAACTCTTGGCCTCAAGTGATCCACCTGCCTCGACCTCCTAAAATGCTGGGTTTACAGGCATGAGCCACCACACCTTGCCTGACAAAGGTACTTCATGTGAGTGGGACAAAGTTTCCTACGTTGGTGTAGATGTAGTGTTGCTGTAAGGTGACCTATTTCTTCCTTACTATGCGACAGCACCCAAACCATGGGGCTCATGAGGATAATGAAGTTGGGGCAAACAGTCTAACCTTGCATCAGGGACACATTAAAACCAAAGACAGGAACATAATACAAAGGGCAGCACAGTTTTACATATAGAACATGGGTAAGAGACACATAAATACTGCAATACATAGGCACTCTGTCTTGGAAAATCCCTGAAGTTTGCCTGTGGCAGGATTGCAGCTCCTGCCTTTCTATGAGACCATGAAGGGGGTTATGTGAGGTGGAGGGAAGGATGGACACGTGGTGTGGACAGGTGTGGCCCAGACATGGTGCACTGAGGTAGCCAGTTGTCCTTTGAGGTGGTTGTGCGTGCGTTTCGCGGATTCCTAGGCTGTTGTGTGCAGCTGCGTTTGGCTAGTGTTTTCCAGATGAAATCACACATAAGAAAACAGAAAATTCCTGTTACATTTAGATTGTTCCCCTAATATCTCAATCCCATTAGAACAAATTTGCATTTTCAAAAACAAGTATAGCAGAACAGACTATGTTTCAATATGGTTCTATATGCCTGGGGCATGTTTGGGGCAAGTCTGACTCCAAAATCTGAGAATGTTGACTCCATCCATCCACTTCTCTCCATCTTCTGATACTTGGGGTGTGCTGTGACTGGAATCTGAAGCTGGAAGGTTTGTATGTCTCCCTCTAGCAGCCAGGTCCTTTCAGCAAGGATTCACCACAATACAGGGCCAGGTGCCCAAGGAATGCACCTCTAGCAATCACTGTGGTTGGGCAAGGTAGGAGGGATAGGGCAAGGGCAAGGGCAGGGCAGGAGTGCTTCTGCTGGGGGTGCTTTGCACCAGGGAGTGTCTAAAAACCCTGGGTCAGCTCCCACCTGGCTGGAGGGGAAGTTGTCGGGATCCTTTCTTGGACCTGCTCTTGTAGATCTACTTGGAGCACTGCCCTGATAAGCATCATAGGGGCTTCTGAGTGTTAACCGAAGCCTTATTACTTAGTGACAAATGCACGCCCCAGGGCTGCAGAAAGCAAGTGATTGGTTATAACAGTGGTTGCAGATTTTTATAGCCAAGGCAAGATAAATGCTTCAACCCAAAGGTTATCACCTCATCCAAGAAGAAACACACACTGAGAATGTTGCAGAAGATTCTCCAGCTCCCAAATCAAAGGATCTCTTTTAACAGTTGTTTAAAACCCCAAGACAGTAATCCGCCCCTCAATACCAGCGTTAGAGTCTCCCATCAGGGGCTGCCTGCCCCTTCCCTCGGGGTTTCATCCTTTTCTTCCTGGACTAGGGCAACTTATTAAGTGGGCTACTTAAGTCCACTTTGTCTCCCTAAAGTTCATTCTCAGCAGGAGCAGCCAATGTGAGCTCCTAAAAGCAGGAGTCTAACTGTGGTCTTCCCTTTAGCAGTTTCCTGTTGTTCTGGAATTATATCCCAAGTGACTCCTGAATGGGGTCTCCCAGGCACCAAACGGTCTGGACACTGCCTCCTTCCATTGTCATCTCTTGTCACCTTGTTCCCTTCTCCACTAAGTTTCCAGGCACACAGATGGCTCTTCTGATGCTTGAGCACCACACACTTCCCCCGCCTTTGCCTGAGCCCTCTCCTGGGTGCACTTCCTGCGTCCTTTGCTGGCTGAGCTGCCATCCATCATAGCTTAAATCACACCTGCTCCAAGATGCCCTCTGGGACCACCACCCTCTATTAAGAATGGCATTCTTCCTTATCGTCTGTCTCCACCCTCCTTCCAAATGGAAGTTCCACCATGATTGTGAAGCCTCCCCAGTCATGTGGAACTGTGAGTCCGTTAAACTTCTTTTTCCTTATAATTACCCAGTCTTGGGCATGTCTTTATCAGCAGCATGAAAGCAGAGACCTCATTGCTTTGCGGACTGCTGCGTTCCCAGCATGAAACCCAGAGCCCAGCACATGGCAGGTGCTTAGCAAATGGCCATGAAGTCAATGAATAAACGAGAACAACGGGGAGGAGGCACTCTAAATGTTCACAATGGTTAACTTGGAAAGGGAGCATCTTTGGCATTTTACTTGACATACCCCTATATTGCTTAATTTGCAACAAGAATATGCAGCTTCTGTAATTCAGAGAAAAAGCATGCGTTAATTGTTAAACGTGATGAAATTGTATGCAAGAGGGCAGTATATGATGCGTCCATGCAAGTCCTGACCAGTTGGTGCCCCTCACCTTGGGTTTCCCATCTCTGACTCCCCAGGAGTATTGGGGTATCCACTGGGAAATAGAAAATTATGATGGCAAGTCTTGCTGAAATGTGAATGGCACTTGCCATACAATTTGCGGCGGGCGGGGGGGTTGTTTCTTTGGACATACACTCTTGATATTTTTGGGTACAAGATGTTAACCCTAAGTTGGTGTAAGATGCCCATCCTGGGAAGGAGATAGCAGGAGCAGGACACTGTACCACAACCAAAAAGGCAATCCCCAGAAGGAGTGACTCCAGGCAACCAGTGGAGACAAAAGGGGCAAAGCAGGAAAGAAATCGTTGGCCCCATATTCCCTACCCTACTTGTTCATGAGCCCTTGAGGGGGGCTGGTCCTGAGTCTTGCCAGATGGGGTCAGTGCTGCCGCCCTCTCTGGGGACTGGCTTGGTCCCAGGAACAGAGGCAGATACAAGAGCATCCAGCATGCTGGCAGATGAAACAAGAGACAGAAGAGACAGAGGGTCGCAGGCACAAGGCCTTCTCACTCAAAGCAGATGCTGATGTTTTCTTTGAGTAGCCAAAATATTACGCAGATATCTTTTCCTCTTTGAATGTAAAATCATGCTGAATTTGGGAGATGCTGGCCCACAGAACCTAAATATAGCTTCTTGACACGCTGAAATTGATTTGCGATGGTAACTTGCTGTGATAAATAATTGAAAACAATGTACCTCAACCTGCTTTGATGGAAGTCATCATCTTAGGGAAGCCTGAATATTTGTACAACTGTTAATATTCATTTTTTCTTGGATTGGGGAAATTTTATTTGTATATTATGTTTATCTTAGTGCAGTAAACATGAGTTGATAAATTATTTTTTTCAGATGTGCTGCTTTTTCTATAAAATAATAGTAATAGTAAACATAATTAACATTTATTGAGGACTTTCTTCAGACTCTGTGCTGAGTGCTGCATGAATTATCTCTTTAACCCTCACAATTACTCAATGAGGTAAAAAGTACTCTTTTTTTCTCATGTTTCAGTGGGGAAACTGAGACCAAGAAAGAGAAAGTAACTTACTCAGCTTGTTTCGAAGCTTGTTAATAGCATGGGAGGTTTCAGTCCTAGAAAATCAGATTCTGACTCCTGAATGCTTAATCCCTGGGCTCCCTGGGCTCCACTTCCCTGTAAACCTGAACTTTTCAAACTTAATTGAAGGGAGGAGTGCTACGTATGCTTATTTCAATCCCAATTCAAGGTGACTCTGACTTTTTATCTGGATTTCTGGATTTTTTTCCATGAAATACAAACTGCTTTGAAATGTGCTAATTATATACAAAAGGTCCTTATTGACTCATAACTCAGCTGATTTGTGGCTTTTCTCTTGGTCTAACTCATGCGTTGTTTTATTAATAATTATTATAAAAGTAATGGGAATCTTGATAAAAATGTCTAACAGATATAAAAGTGAAATATTACCTTCACTCTCATCCCTGTTTCCTAGAGGTAATCACCCCTAGGAAATTTAGCAATTTCTTACATGACCTTCCAGAAATACATGATTTCTTTATACACTTATACATTAATGAACATATAAACACACATTGAAAATACAATACAGACTTCTATGACAGATCGTATTCTACAACTTGCCTTTCTCATTAAAAACATACACATAACCTTTGACTCATCAATTAAACATATGCAGATATATATGCAAAAAGTCAATTGTTCAATTCATTGACCCAAAGAGCAAAAGACTTGAAACCACCCAAATGTTCAACTGCAGATCAGTCTAATTAATTATGATATACATAAAATGGGTTATCAAGCAGCAAAGTGTATGTACTAAAATGGAAAGATCGCTTTTGTTGTTTCTTATCCTTTATTTAAATTTTCTAAGTCAGGTAATGGAAAATATACATGTCTCCTACTATTATCTCTTGCCAAAAAAGACTTGCCTAACACCTATAGCTTTGAGGGTTACTGCTAGAAATTTTGTCTCTCAAGCAACAACTCAGAACATTTCCTTTGCAAACCACAAAACAAAAGCCTCTCCAGGTGTCCATAATGTGCAAAGCACTTATTTTTCTATGCTCTTCTATGGAGAGGAAAGAAAGGAGGCAACAATAGAAAGGTATTTTCTTGTTCTGTCTCTAGTTCCTTTTCCAGGGCCTTTCCTGCTATCCCAGAACATAAATTAAAAATACAATAAAACAGAATACAACAATAAAGACGCCCAAACAAAATCAGCTCTAAAAAGCTTCCTAAATTATTCAGCAAGTGAGTATCTACTCAAAGTTTTGAAGGGGCTGTCTGATTTCATTTCTATAAACTTGGTATTTTAGGGAGATTTTAAGAGTGTGATACTATTCTTGCAGTCTCCTTAGCAGAACAGGCTAACTCTTAGCCTTGATGGTCCCTTTAGCACCTCCCCATCCCAGGACTGTGGCTGCTTCCTCTGCCTGTTCTCTGATGTAGTATCTTACGCCTTTGTCCTGAAGTGCCACCTCTGGCCACAGCTCGGCAACTGTTGATTCAGATATTACAGATGAAAGGGAGAAGCATTCGATAACACTTGTGGTTTATTATTTAAATTGATCTCCCTTAAAGTGTTATTCTTGTTCATGTATTAATAACACTGGAGTCAGGATTATATTTAAAATACTTCAAAGCTGTTTCAAGGCAGGGCACCAGGCATCGGCCAATCAGCAGGGTCCTGGAAGCTCCCAGCTGCAGTGGGTGTTAACCCTTTAGTTGCTGGATGGTGGAAAGTTCTAGAAGGTCCAGAGGATGATAGGTGGAATCATCCCATCAGGTGACCAGGATATCTGGGAGAGGGACCATGGGGTTGGGAAGTGTTTTAATATTGTAACTGCCATCACAGCTGTACTGATAGGTAGTCTTGATGATGCAATGGGTAAAAAGAACATGTCCGGAAATGAACAATGCCAATAATTGGAGAATTCAAAATATTAAATTCAGTAAACCTTTGTTGCATGGCAGACCCTGTGCTGAACCTAGGATTATCGCAATGACTAAGACCCACACCATCCCAACCGTCTTGAAACTTGTGAGCTAGATGGGAAGACAATGCTATCTTGAAAAGGATTTTATTTCACTAGGAATACTTAACTTGAAAACATGAAAGTTCAAAGCAGAGTTTTTATTTATTATTTAGAGATGGGGTCTGGGCTCAAGTGATCCCCTCCAGCCTCCTGAGTTGCTGGGACTAGAGGTGCACTGCTACACCTTGATAAGTTTTAAAACAATTTTTTTGTTGTTGAGATGGGGTCTCACTGTATGACCCAGGCTGGTCTTAAACTCCTGGCCTCACGAGATCCCCCTACCCTGGCTTCCCAAAGTGCCGGGATTACAGGTATGAGCCACCACACTTGGCCCCGAAGAGGAAGTTTTTAATTGCAAGGTGTGGTATGAAAAGACCAGCTGTTACTCGTGGCAATTAAAGAAATAAAACTCCTTAAGAGAAATGGCTGTTAATCACAAGGAAACATTGTTTTTTATGCTGTGAATATGATTAGGGCCTGGCATAGACCTTAGGGGAAGCCTCTAAAAATGAGGCAGTTACCCCCATATCTAGGGCAGATGGGCATGTTCAACTCCAGGCAGCAGGGAGTCCCCATCACCAGCCTGTCTGCAAGAGGCCCACAGGTTCCTGTGATTCTGTGCACTCTGTCCTGTAGAAGGAACTCAACTGGTCGTTTTTGTGTAATGCAAGCATGGTATTGGAGGAATTTTTATAAAAACCATGAGCAAAACTGAATACTTCTTTCTAAAAACAGATTCTGTGACTGAAGATGAGTTCAATCACAGGATTCTCTCAACCGGCCTCTGAAGGGCCTTGCTCTGAATTCTGGGCTCTTAAGCACCAGTCAGTGATGACTCTGGCAGCTTTTCTAGGCCCGAGTGTGGAACTTTCTTGATCTTGCGTGGAATGGTTATTGACTATAGATAGCATCTATCTATTGAAGAAACAGGCCATGTTGCAGAGAAAATATCAGGCCATCTTCCTCCTTGTATCTGTTTCCCGTGTGCCATTTTGTGAAAACTGCTTGTATTGCGGAAACAAACCCATTTTGGCTCCTTTTGGCTCTCTGCAGACAGTCCGTGGAAAAGCCAAGTTGAATCCCACTCTACCTTATGAATCATTCTCCCATCTGCCAGCTGAATCCTGGCTGAGGCCACTTTGTTTTAGGAGAAGGAGGTGCAGAGTGAAAAGGAAACATGTTGATTCTCCCAGCTCAGGACATTTGTAGTATAATTAGAAACATAATGTTTTGACTTGAAAGCTGATCACATCTGATATGGGTGTCAGCAAAACAGAATAAATTTTTTTTATCTTTTTGGTGTAATTTAATAGAATAAGAGCTTTGATAGGGATGACACCACTCCAAGTGCTGTTAATATGAAATTGCTTCTCTGCTCCCTGGCTTCTTTAAGAAATGTAGATGTGAAATCAGTGTAGACATGTCTACAGCTGAATAGTAAAGATGAATTTAAAAACATGCTTCATATCTGGGTCACTTTAAAGTAAATATAAGACACTGTTGGTTATTCCTGTGTCTCATAGATAAGAAGAGGCTACAGAATGTAGCTTGAGTAGGATCCTGGGAATGATATACATTTGGGGAATTTATTATTTCAGAAACATATACTCTTGTTCCCACAAAAAAACACTGATTTTAATCAAAACATGATGTGTGTAATCATTTAAAACTTTATGGTGGCTTCTTTTAGCCTCGCAGTACTTGGATTTTATGAGAACAACAGTAAATATGAGAATTTAGGGCTCTGATGGACGGGCAAAAGATAGAGACCTTAAACTCACTGCAGTCTGTGTGATAGAACTGATGGTGCCACGTGACCTTGACCTTGCTATGCCCATCCTTGCAGTCCTCACGTAACAGGGATCTGCACATAGCCTGTTTTCAAAAAATATTTGTTGAGTGAATGAATGTGTGAGCAAACAAGGGGAAAATGAATAATCCTTGGCACCTGGGAGAAAGAGGATCTGGGCTTGCTTTGTAGGTTTGTTTGGTGTCATTTTCTTACAATCTCAAGATTCAAAGATCCAAGTGCCTCAGATGAGAAACCCTGAAGGGAGGGGTTAGTTTTCTGTTCTGCACAGTAGACGATCATCACTGTAGCTGCGTCCAGCAACATGATGTATGAGCATGCAGTTCTCCAGGGTGGTCTTCAGCAGGGCTCAGCGGGGCTCCTGCTTCAGGGCTCCAGTTGGATCAAGATGGCAACCAGGCAGGGTTCTCCTCTGGAGGCGTGGGCTCCTCTTCCAAGCTTATGTGGTTGCAGCAGGATTCAGTTACCTGTGGCTGTGGGACTGAGGTCCCTGTCTCCCTGCTGGCTGTCAGCCTGGGGCTGCTGTGTGTTCCCATCCACTGCCCACATCCCTTCCCATGGAGCTCCTCCATCTTTTAACTAACAGTGATGCTTGGAGTCCTTTTCACCATAAAAGGTTCATGTGATCATATCGGGTCCATCTGATCATCTTCAAGTCAATTGACTTGGGACTTTAATTTCATCTGCAAAACCCTTTCACAGCGGTAGTAGAGTAGCCTTTGATTAAATAACCAGGGCAAGAGGAGGTTCACTTTTAGAATTCTGCCTGTCAGTAGAGACCATCAATCAGCCATGCAGGATGCGAATGCAGTAGTTGTAGGGGCCGCAGTGACCTGTCAGAAGCCTGCCGAAGGGCCTTCAAATTAAAAAGCATATTGACCACCATGCCAGCTGCAGAGCTTGGGTCTATGGGCTGGTTCTGCTGCAGGCTTTAGGCTTGGCACTCCTGGTCTCAGTTAGCCCTTCCATTGTTGGTGGAGTTAGTGTGCTGCTTTGAGATGATTTATCAGTGCCACACTGCTGAGGAGGTCTCATCTTGCCAGAATCCAGGCCTTCTGGCTTGTGGGTCTGGGGTATTTTCACAGTGCTTGAGTTGATTAGAAATTGTTTCATTATGTGACTTTCTTCATTGCTTTGTGTTCTCATCCCATATTTATGTTAATACTGGGTATGGTGACTACAATGCCCCAGGCTAGCTCCTCCTTTGAGTACAGATGAGATTCCACCTATGTTAAGATTAAAATCCTGCTGCTCTGAGTTTCCACGGCTGCACTGGTAGGAAATTCAGCAGAGCTTCATGTTCCTCTCCCCAGATCTGAGAATTCTCAGGGGTGTTCTCTTGTGTCCATGCCTGACTCAGTCCTGGACATTTTCATCACTTGCTAGAGGAGAAGGAGCTCAGGTGTGAACTCCAAGGCCAGATTCACCCCCAGTGGCCTGTCTGCTTCCTGTCCCTGCATGGATACTCATGATGCCATGGAAGGGGTGGCTCAGCAGCTGCTTTGAGGACAGGGAGCAGGAAACAGCACTGAGAAGCCACGGTCTTTGTCCCAAGTCTGTTCATAGATCAGATACCAAGAAGGGCAGTGTGTGGCCCTTTCATTTTCTTGCTCTACTCTTCCTTGGAGATTTTACCTACTGCCTTGGTTTCAACTACAAACAAAGACTATACATCTTTGCTATCTGAGTTTCCAGGAAAAAAAAAATCTTTTTTAGAACTGAAGCTTTATATCTCCAGGTTTTTACTGGAAATTCCATGGATTTATTTTCACTGCTGAACTCAACATATCAAGACTGACTTCATCATCTCTCTCCAAACTGGCTCAGTCTTTTGGCGTTCCCATTTTTTCAAGAAGCTTCACATTTCCCCCAGTAATTCTAGTGTATAACCTGGGATATAATTCTGACTCCTTTAAAAAAAAAAAAAAAAAAAACCAATCAGTTGCTGTGTTAGTTTGCTTGGACTACTGGAGCAAAATACCATAGATGAGGTGGCTTATGAATGAAAACCTCTCAACTCACAGTTCTGAAGACCAGAAGTCCTAGATCTGGTGTTGTCAGGGTTGGCTCTTTTGGAGGCTATGGGGGAGAATATGTCCTGTCAATCTTTGGTATACTTTGGCTTGTGGAAGCATCATTCCAACCTTTGCCTTCACCATGGCTGTTGTTGGGAGGTTCCCGATGTATACTTACAGTAAATTATTCCTCTGGACTGAGGTCTAGCTTGGCTGCTCTTTGGCTGGTGTTGGCGGTTATGATTGTTAGAACTGCTTTGGCACAGATCCCAAAGGCTCCAGGGATAGGATTGTTTAGAAGACACAGTGATGACATCTCTGTTTGGGTAAAATGATCCCAGAGCCACACATCCACTATCCCAGCATTCCTAAAACCAAAAGCACTTGGACAGCATCATAATAGTCACGTCCACGCCCCCAGGCCTCAGCTGCCTCCAAACACTGGTGCTTACAGAGGTCGAAGTGACTGTTGGTCCTGATTATGTCTGGCACAATCCCACTGGACTTTATTCTGGTCAGGGTTCAGCAAACCACGCCAGAAAAATCCCAGAATGCTTGGCCTTAACTGTGAAGTTGATGGGATGCAGATCTGTTTTCCTTTCCCCGCTGTTCTTAGCAATTGTTGAATCTCAGCAGGTGGTCTGATTCCAGTCAAGGGTCACAAGAGAAAAAAGATGTTTGTGATCTCATAGGCATACTTCAGTGGCACAAAGTTATTTCCAATTAAAAGAAAAACGCATTAAGTAACAGTCTAGTTAACTAGAAGTCAAATTTCCCCAAATTTTAACGCTCTAAAACATGGTCCCAGACCTAAATTCAAGAAATAAAGCTCCTACAGTGAAGTCATTACACTTTGTCCATTGGTTTCTCACACAGGGCTGTCAACTCTAATTTACAACAAATTCTTAACAAACTAGGTCTTCTACCCATAAGAGATTACCAGTGGAACCTAGAAAGGAATAGAGCATTCTCTTTCCTCTAGAAACAGGAAACACAAACTGTGCAGACACAAACTGGGAAATACAAATAAACTTTTGTAATAATGACATATTATGTAATGTATATATATATATGTAATTAAGAAAGTTGTTTTTTAAGACGCTTTCTTTTTTCTTTTCTTTTTTTTTTTTTTTTTTTTTTTTTTTTTTTTGAGACAGGGTCTCACTCTGTTGCCATGGCTGCAGTGCAGTGGTACGATCTCGGCTCACCACAGTCTTGACCTCCTGGGCTCAGGTGCTCCTCACACCTCAGCCTCCTGAGGAGCTGGAACCACAGTGTTCTGCCACCACGCCCGGCTAATTTTGGTAGTTTTGTTTTTGTAGAGATGGGGTTTTGCCATGTTTCCTGGACTGGAAGATGCTTTCTTTTCAAGAGTTCATTGTGTTTCATATTAAGTTCATTGTGTTTATCCTTCTATAAAAACATACATATATTTTCTTATGCTTATTATTTGCCCTCCTATGGTAATAATTTTTATTCATGGGAATTAAAAAATACTACTTCTACTTGTGTAGAAATAGAAATACCATGTCCATGGGTATGAATGAAATGCAATAATATGGTAATTAAGTAGTATCCAATAAAATTTTCAATCTATTGGTACATTACATGAATTATTTAATTAAGTTTGTTAACGGTTTACTAAGTAGGTATTGCCTGTTTTAATATTAAACACCCTTATCATTATAGGGTGTAAGACATACTGAATATGATTTCAAATGTACTTCTAATTTTTTGGAGGTTATCTCCCTTAGCATAGATGACTTTGTAGTTTTCCTCAAGCACACAACTTCTATACAATTTTTAAGGTTGTAAGTTTGAATCAATGACCTTCTCTTATATGGAAAATTTCATTATGTATAACATTTTATTTTCCAAGAAACCAAATGAAGTGTCACCAGGTATATTCTGATTATTTATTTTTCCTTTAAACTACTTCATATATACGCACCTGTTCTAAGACTTTGCACTATCCATGATGTTTCTCCATTCCATTTTTTTTCTTGGTTAGGAACAAAACCGTCAATAACTGTAGATGAAAACTGTTTGCAGTAGCATGCTGAGATAATCTGGTTGGAAGGCTTTGATTGATTTGTGTCTAAAGATAAATGCATACGGCATCAATTGCATCTCTGCTTTCTGCAGAACCACTTCCAAGTGCTCATTAGAGTGTCTGGCTTTCCTTCTGGCACCTGTTGTTTCACAGGACTTTATAAGCTATCTGCTTCTAATAAATGAAATTATACTTCTGCAGGATGGTTCCCATAAGCAATCAAGGAAACACCATCTCAAAGTCTCTAAGCCTGGGCATCATGAGAGCCATTGTCCTGGCCCCGAGATGAAATGATGGAGGTTGATTAGTTTTTTACTGGTCTAAAGGTCCAAAGAGTCTCCCTAAAAGGCAAACGCAGAACATTAGAACTCTGGAAATAGCTGCTTGTAATTGAAAACTGTTATTGCTGATAGTGTGACTTTACTAAAATGTAGCTTTCTGATGAGGCCTTGACTTCCAGAATCTTAGGGTGAGGATAAAAGGAGGATTTGCTTGGATTCCATAAGTCAAGTTTTTCCCATGCTCTGGTCACTTTTTGTTACAAGATTTGCCAGTCCTCATGGAAACACATTCACCCTACAAAGCTTAAAATTCCCACTTAATCTTTGTTTCATTATGTTCGTGAATAATGTGCTGTGATGCTGTGAAAATCCAGAGAGCTCAGCAAGCAACCCTCTAACAACAGACTTGGCTGTGTATCTGTGTGTGAGCCAGTGCATGTGTATGCACTGGTGTGTGCAAGCATGTGTGTGCATGTGTGTGTATTTAAAGGCACCAAACAGTAACCAAATGTTATGGAAAAGGAGTTGAAATTCTGAATGCATCTAGATTACTCTTCAGGACTCATTTTAAGCTTCAAGATGGAAAGAAACTCTTCAATGCTTAGTGAAATAAACTTCAAGGGTTCTTGATTCAGAGATCATTTTATTGTTGGAAGGTACATCTACAGTGAGTTACTTTTGGGCCAACCCTGGCATAAAGTGTGAATTTAGCCATGAATGTGTGGCCTTCCAGCACACTTCTCTTTCCCAGCTCCCTCCCTGCCCATAGGGCTGCTCTCCTCCCTCCTTGCCTCTCAGGCACCAGTGTTCTCTTCACTTTTTCCTCCTGTTGAACCCTGCCAACACCTCCCAGAAGAAGCAAGGAGAGAGGGCCTGATTTTTTTTTCTCATTAGAAAAAAAAGCTTTATTTCAATAGTTTTTGCGGTACAGGTGGGTTTTGATTACATGGATAAGTTCTTTCATAGTGGCTTCTTAGATTTTGTACACATATCATCTGAGCAGTGTACACTTTTATCCCTCACCTCCATCCATCTCTTCCCCAACTGAGTCACAGAGTCCCTTATGTTATTCTTGTGCCTTGGTGTCCTGATATGGTTTGGCTGTGACCCCACCCAAATCTCATCTTGAATTGTAGCTCCCATAATTCCCACATGTCATGGGAGGGACCCAGTGGGAGGTCATTGAATCATGGGGGCAGGTCTTTCCCATGCTGTTCTCCTGATAACGAATAAGTCTCATGAGATGTGGTTTTATAAAGGGCAGTTCCTCTGCACAAGCTCTCTCTTGCCTGCCACCCTGTAAGATATGACTTTGCTCCTCCTTTGCCTTCCACCATGATTGTGAGACCTCCCCAGCCATGTGAAAGTGTGAGTCAATGAAGCCTCTTTCCTGTATGAATTACCCAGTCTCAGGTATGTCTTTACTGGCAGCATGAGAACAGACTAATACATGTCCTCATAACTTAGCTCCTACTTGTAACTGAGACGATATGACATTTGGTTTTCCATTCCTGAGTTACTTTACTTAGAATAATCGCCTCCAGCTCCAACCAAGTTGCTACAAGAGACATGATTTCATTGCTTTATATGAATGAGTAGTATTCCATGGTGTATATGTACCACATTTTCTTTGCCCACTTGTTGGTTGATGGGGCCTGGTTATGAAGAAATGTCAATTACTAATGAGCATTTAAAGCATCACTCCCCTCATTTCTATAGCTCTGATTTCTTGGGGCCCAAAACTTCAACCTAAGAAATAAAGGATTCTTTGTGGAAATTTGGATAATAACCAAGGATTATCTGATTGATTTCTTTTAATAATCCAGGTAGATTTTTGTTGAGACCACTAGTCATGTTTACTAATGTAATGTGGGTCCCTGGAACTATGGTGAGGTTGACTTTGGAAGTAAAGAACAATCTTGGCTTTAGATATTGGGGTGCTTCAACATATTTTCTTTTCAAGATTTGCAGACTTTTACTGCCCCTGTAACCTAAATCGCAAATTTAGCCAATATTATGGACTGAATGTTTGAGTTCCCCCAAAATTCTTATGTGGACTCCCTAACCTGCAATGTGACGTATTTAGAGATAGGGCCTTTGGGAGGTGATTAAGTTTAAATGAGGTCATGAGGATGGGGCTCCCAAGATGGGATAAATGTCCTTAGAAAATAAAGAACAAGGAAGAGGAAAAGAAGCAGCAGGAAGAGGAGAAGGAAGAGGAGAAGAAGGCAGGGAGGGGACACCAGAGCTCTCTCTCTCAACTGAGTGAGGACGCAGCAAGAAGGTGGCCATCTGCAAACCAGGAAGAGAGCCCTCATCAGGAACTGAGCCAGCTAACAGCTTAACCTTGGACTTCCAGCTTCCCAACTGTGAGAAATAAATGTCTGTTGTTTAAGCCACCCAGTCTATGGCATTCTGTTACAGCAGCCGGAGCTGACTAACATGGCCAACATATCTGTTACCTTGGTTCTAAACAGACTACTCAAAGGGTACAAGAGATGATACTCTCAGTGAATTGAGGAACATTGGCAAAATGTTTGGTCATGCTTGATAATTAAGATGTAATTATGTATAACAGAAATGGTAATGTATCTTACAAATACGAATATCTGAAAAGAGCATTTTCAAAAATTGTAGTAACATATTTGGAACATACAATTTACCATTGCAATCATTTTTAGCTGTACAATTCAGTGGTATTAAATACATTCACAATGTTATGCAACCATCCATCTTCATTACTATTTTCGTCTTGTTAAACAGAAACTCTATGCCTATTAAACAATTAATTCCCATTTCCTCTCCCATCAGCCCCTGGCAGCCACCATTCTACTTTCTGTCTCTGTGAATTTGGGGACCTCATGTGATTGGAACCACACAGTACATCTTTTTGTAATGGGCTTATCTCACTCAGCATCCTGTCTTCAGAGTTTATCCATGTTGTATTAATAGCGTGTATCAGAATTTCCTTCCTTTCTCAGGCTGAATAATATTCCATTGTATAGATAGGCCACATTTTGTTTATCCACTCATCTATCAATGGGCACTGGGTTGCTTCTACCTTTTGGCTATTGTGAATAATGGTGCTATGGACATGGATTCATAAATATCTTTTTGAGACTCTATTTTCAATTCTTTTGAGTATAAACCCAGAAATTTTTGGATCGTATGGCAATTCTAGTTTTAATTTTTGACGAGCAATCAGTGTTGTATTTATTTTTATTTTTCCATAAGTTGTTGGGGTACAGGTGATATTTGGTTACATGAGTAAGTTCTTTAGCGGTGATTTGTGAGATTTTGGTGCACCCATCACTCGAGCAGTATACACTGCACCATATTGGTAGTCTTTTATCCCTCACCCCCTCACTCTTCCCCCCAAGTCCCCAAAGTCTATTGTCTCATTCTTATGCCTTTTCATCTGCATAGCTTAACTCCCACATATCAGTGAGAACATACGATGTTTGGTTTTCCATTCCTGAGTTGCATCACTTACAACATTAGTCTCCAATCTTATCCAGGTCACTGCAAATGCTGTTAATTCATTCCTTTTTATGGCTGTGTAGTATGCCTGTAAAATATATCTATATCTATATATCTATATCTATATCTATATCTATATATATATATATATCTCACAGTTTCTTTATCCACTGATTGATGGATGGGCATTTGGGTTGGTTCCACGATCTTGCAGTTGTGAATTGCAGATGGGCGTTTGGGATGTTGACACGATGTTGCAATTGTGAATTGTGCTGCTATAAACATGCATGTGCAAGTATCTTTTTCGAATAATGACTTCTTTTCCTCTGGGTAGATACCCAGTAGTGGGGTTCCTGGATCAAATGGTAGTTCTACTTTTAGTTCTTTAAGGAATCTCCACAATGTTTTCCATAGTGGCTGTACTAGTTTACATTCCCAGCAGCAATGTAGAAGTCTTCTCTGTTCACTGCAACCACACCAACATCTACTGTTTTTTGATTTTTTGATTATGGCCATCCTTGCAGGAGTAAGGTGGTATCTCATTGTGGTTTTCATTTGCATTTCCCTGATCATTAGTGATGTTGAGCATTTTTTCATGTTTTTGGCCATTCGTATATCTTCCTTTGAGAATTGTCTATTCATGTCCTTAGTCCACTTTTTTATGGAATTGTTTGTTTTTTTTCTTAAGCTGTTTGAGTTTGTTGTAGATTCTGGATATAAGTCCTTTGTCAGATGTATAGATTGTGAAGATTTTCTCCCACTCCGTGGGTTGTCTGTTTACTCTGCTGACTGTTCGTTTTGCTGTGCAAAAGCTCTTTAGTTTAATTAGGTCCCAGCTATTTATCTTTGTTTTTATTGCATTTGCTTTTGGGTTCTTGGTCATGAAATCCTTGCCTAAGCCAATGTCTAGAAGGGTTTTTCCAGGGTTATCTTCTAGAATTTTTATAGTTTCAGGTCTTAGGTTTAAGTCCTTAGTCCATCTTGAGTTGATTTTTGTATGACAGATGAGGATCCAGTTGCATTCTCCTACATGTGGCTAGCAAATTACCCCAGCACCATTTGTTGAAAAGGGTGTCATTTCCCCACTTTGTGTTTTTGTTTGCTTTGTTGAAGATCAGTTGGCTGTATTTGGGTTTATTGCTGGGTTCTCTATTCTGTTCCAATGGTCTATGTTCCTATTTTTAAAGCAGTACCATGCTGTTTTGGTGACTATGGCCTTACAGTATAGTTTGAAATCAGGCAGTGTGATGATGCCTCCAGATTTGTTCTTTTTGCTTAGTGTTGCTTTGGCTATACAGGCTCTTTTTTGGTTCCATATGAATTTTAGAATTGGTTTTCCTAATTCTGTGAAGAATGATCATGGTATTCTAATGGGCTTTGTATTGAATTTGTAGATTGCTTTTGGCAGTATGGTCATTTTCACAATATTGATTCTACTCATCCATGAGCATGGGATGTGTTTCCATTTGTTTGTGTCATTTATGATTTCTTTCAGCAGTGTTTTGTAGCTTTCCTTGTAGAGGTATTTTGACTCCTTTGTTAGGTATATTCCTAAGTTATTTATTTATTTATTTTTGCAGCGATTGTAAAAAGGGTTGAGTTCTTGATTTGATTCTCTGCTTGGTCACAGTTGGTGTATAGAAGAGTTACTAATTTGTGTACATTAATCTTGTATCCAGAAACTTTGCTGAATTCTTTCATCAGTTCTAGGAACTTTCTAGAAGAGTCCTTAGGGTTTTCAATGTAAACAATCATATCATTAGCAAACAGTGACAGTTTGACTTTCTCTTTACCGATAAACCAGTATTTTAAATACTCTGTTAAACCAAAGACTGCAGCATTGCAGATACATTTGTCTGTGGGGCACCTGTGTGGGACATCCTCGTTGCTGGGAACAATCTTTATACTTGTCTGCATGCTGATGGCAGGAGCCTAAAGAGAGACCAGAAACATTGTCTGTAATAAAAAGCACCAAGTACCATAGAATCATCAAGGAATAAAGTTGGGATGGAATGTCAAGAATTTTTTCAGCCTCCATCTTTATGTGGTTTACATAATGTTGTTATCCATTTTATAGGTTGACAACTGTCCTGAAGTCACACAACTAGAAAATAATGGGTGAGGATTTAAACCTGGATGTCTTGGTTTTTGGCCATAGCCTTTTTTTAATGACACATTGATCTCAGAGTTTTAGAGGTGGAGGATACTGATTTCATGATCAGTTAAGCTAGTAGTTTTCAAACTTCTTTGTGATGGAGATACCTTTTGTTCAAATAAAAATGTTAACAGAAATAGCAGAAACAAATCACTCAGAATGAAACATGGCATTTGTACTCTCCCTTGTCCACTTCTCCATCACGGCCTCTGAAGGGAGATCCGCAAATCCCTAGGGAGCAGTTGGAAACCCATGGCTCAATATCATCAATGGGCAATGAGGGAGCTGAGGTTCTTGGTAGGCAAGGGGGATGGGCTTGGGGATGGGTGTCATTTTTCCAAGGCTGCTAAAATATCTTGGGCAAACTTGATCTAGAACACGCATTGCCAAAGATTCTCCCTAACCCAATAACTTAAGCAGCCTTCTCCCACATATAATGTTTCTAAGACAAAGTCATCTTTGCTTTTATTGAAACCCTAAAGAAAGGAAAATGCTACCCACTAGGCTACTAATTGATATTTATAAAGTAAAAACTCTACCCATATAATCTGTTTTCACAAAACTGCAAATTTTTGTAATAAACAGAGAAGGCATTACATTTTCTTAGAGGTTTTTTTTTTAAGTTTAGAAGAAAATATTTTGGACTTAATAATTTTTATTGTGCACATTTAAGAGAGAGGAGAAGGAGGGTGGGAGAGCAGGAGGAAGGAAGAAGCAGAAAAAGAAAGAGAAGCCATGGAAAATACATTTCCATAACTCCTAGTGTCGCGGCTGTAATTGGGCAGATTCAAGCTCTCTGATGCTGCAGTGTGAAACTCGAGAGAGGACATGGGGTCTGAATTTCTCAACATGCAACTTATCAGCCTCTCAGATCTTATTGTTACAAGAAAGAGGTCCTGATCCAGACCCCAAGAGAGCGTTCTTGGATATCAGTCAAGGAAGAATTCAGGGTGAGCCCATAGTACAAAGCAAAAGCAAGTTTATTAAGAAAGCAAAGAGGTGAAGGGACAGCTACTCCATAGACAGAGTGGGACGTTCCTGAAAGTAAGAGGAGGAGCGCATCCACCCTAGGTACAATGCTGGTATATATGGGGAGATGTGTTCTGCTCAAGGGTTTGTGATAAAGGATTGATTTTCTTAATTAATATATTTTGTAAGGATCGATATTATTATATTTAAAGCAAAATTAGGAATGCCTTTATTCTCCAGATATTGGGATATCTGGACACTCCCAAGTCTGGGTCTGTTTAGTAAACATTATTAATTTGTTCCCTTGGCCATAAACATCTGTAGAGGCTAGGAAGGCCGTACTTTCTGATAATGCAGCCCAGGAAGCAAGTCCCAGCCTCATTTTCCAGCCCCACTCAAAAGGGAGTCGCTCTGGTTCAAATGCCTCTGACATTATGTCTTTGGCTGGAGATCCAAGATTTGATGCCTTCATTTGATGGCTCCCCTTCAAGGTTCTTCCTTCCATGGGAATCGGGGGTTTGTTAATCCTTTTGGAAAGAGTTCGTTTTCCCATTAGTTTTGCCCGTGTTGATTTGCTCAGTCATGGTCATTCTTCAAGACAAAATGATTACTGGCAACTCTCAGAATTCTACTGGGATCATGAATTTCTTCTGAAACTCCAGTACATTTACGTACATCAAAACTCATAAGTCTTTGTAACTTTCCCTTTAGGAGAAACTCAAGCATTCTCTTCAATTAAAAATAAAAATTTAAATACTGCCCCTGAAAATGTAAGATTAGGGTGAGGGCAGTTTTCTTTCTGTGTGATGCTTAGTTACCAGGGGAGGTAATAAGCCCTTTCTACTGTCACCTTTTGCTCCTTGCTCCTTCTCCAGGGTGAATAACATGAACAATAAAGAGGTTCTCATTGCTAATAGTCTCATCCATCAGCTTGTACCTGTATATGCAGGTTAGAGCTTAAGGTGGGATGTTAGGTTGAAGAAGCGATCTTTCTCTTTCTCTGAGGGCTTTTATTGCCTTTCATTTTTTAAGTGGGCGAAAGGTTTTCAGTCCTGTAGGAATCTTTTTCAGCTTGCTTCTTTCTTTGTTCCTCTTCATTCTCCTGAGGTGGGCCAGGGAAGAGGTGATTGAGAGGAGGATCTTAATGAAGAAGAGAATCATTCTAATCCTTCAAACTCTTTAGTCTCAGCCTAAGAAACAAGATATTGCTGCTTTCTTTGAAGATGTTTAAAGCCTTTCCTATAGTGATTGCAGGTCTTTGTGGGCAGAAGCAATGGTGTTTACAAGTAACATCTTCTAGGCTGCAAAATACTGCATGTGGCAGAACAGGGAGGTTCTTAGTCTTTCTTTATTGGCTCTTACACTGGGACTCTTTTTTTTTTTTTTTTTTTTTTGAGACAGGGTCTTGCTCTGTTGCTCAGGGTGGAGTGCAGTGGTGCAATCTTGGCTCACTGCAACCTCTGCCTCCCGGGTTCAAGCAATTCTCCCGCGTCAGTCTCCCGAGTAGCTGGAATTACAGGCATCTGCCACCACACCCGGCTAATTTTTGTATTTTTAGCAGAGATGGGGTTTCACCATGTTGGCCACACTGGTCTCGAACTCCTGACCTCAAGTGATCCACTCATGTCAGCATCCCAAAGTGTTGGGATTACAGGCGTGAGCCACTTGCCTGACCACTGTGACCTTTTTTTTTTTTTTTTTTTTTTTGACAGAGTCTCACTCTGTCACCCAGGCTGGGGTGCAGTGGTGCAGTCGTGGCTCACAGCAACCTCCGCCACCCAGGTTCAAGCAATTCTCCTACCTCAGCCTCCCAAGTAGATGGAATTACAGGCATGTGCCACCACACCCAGCTGATTTTCGTATTTTTAGTAGAGATGGGGTTTCATCATGTTGGTCAGGCTGGTCTTGAACTCCTGACCTCAAGTGATCTGCCCATGTCAGCTCCCAAAAGTGCTGGGATTACAGGCGTGAGCCACGGTGCCCAGCCCCTGTGATTTTTAACTCAGCTTTTACTCAATGGCCTAGGAAAAAACAAACCATTTAACAAATGCAAGTGCCTGATCTGAGCTAGCGGCTGCTGGGGGAACAGTGGCAAACAACACAAACTTAGAATTTGACTTTGCATACGTTATGTCTATTAGGGAAATAGATGTTAAAAGTAATTTCATGGGATGTTAGGGACAATTTAGGATAAGAGGAAGATTTTGGAAGTGAGTGATCCTCGACCTCTGTAAACCATACATGGTATTCAGAAATACTTTTAAAAATCTAAAGTACAAAAACATCAAAAGGTTGATGCAACAATGCAGATGAGAAGGAATCCAGGTGGGAGCTGGGGCTGATCACCGGTTCTAATCTTCCTAAATTAAACACGATGTGAGAACACATGTTGGGATCAGGGAAAAAATCACCATGGCGATGTGTGATGCCAAAGGATGCGCTTGGAAGAAACGACGCTGCTCTCCTGAGAGAGAAGTGGTTAATACTACAGGTGCTTCGAGAGTTCTCCTTGAAAACATGCCTACTTAGAAATTAAGTGTGTTTAGGAGTTCCCGTACTTCAAATAGGTAAGGTAGTTCAGTGCCGTTATTCTATCATAACCCAGCCAATGGTGAGGTGAAATGATTTTGTTCTTTTTTTAAAAAAGAAATCGACCAGGCACGGTGGCTCATGCCTGTAATCCCAGCACTTTGGGAAGCCGAGGCGGGTGGATTACAAGGTCAGGAGATCGAGACCATCCTGGCTAACACAGTGAAACCCTGTCTCTATTAAAAATACAAAAAAATTAGCCAGGCATGGTGGTGGGCACCTGTAGTCCCAGCTACTTGGGAGGGTGAGGCAGGAGAATAGCGTGAACCTGGGAGGTGGAGCTTGCAGTGAGCCGAGATCATGCCACTGCACTCCAGCCTGGGCGACAGAGCAAGACTCTGTCTCAAAAAAAAAAAAAAAGAAAAAGAAAAAGAAAGAAATCATGCCTTATAGAACTTTACAATGAGAAAAGATCTCAGAGACGATCTGTTTCCATTTCTCTCTGAGTGCATCCAACTCTGCTATGCTGTTTCCCTCCACAATCTGTGCTTGACAATAAGATTTCTAATACAAATAATAACTGTAGCTAACATGTAAATAGTGCTCTATGTGCCAGGCACTGGGCTGAGCACCTTACATGCCTTATCTTAGCAAATATGCACAAGAGGTCTCTTTTTTATCTTTGTGTTATAGATTAAGTATCAGTTTCAAAGAGTTTCACACCCGCAGGGAAGTGATAGGTGGGCATTTGCCTGATTCCAGAGTCTGATCCACATGACTACCTGATGTGTTCTCTCATCTAACTAATTTAATTTTAGTTTTTCTGTTAAACAATTTCAACAAACGTCATGGGAATTTAACAGAGAGGGGACAACATAGGAATCAAGCTCAGTAGGGTTATAATACAACTAAGCCCAAAAGGTTGGTCCCAAATTCACCAATAAAGAAGATGGGGCTGGGCATGGTGGCTCATACCTGTAGTCGCAGCACTGTGGGAGGCTGAGGCGGGCATATCACCTGAGGTCAGGAGTTTGAGACCAGCCTGGCCAACATGGCAAAACCTCGTCTCTATTAAAAGTACAAAAATTAGCCAGGTGTGGTGGCATGTGCCTGTAACCCCAGCTACTTGGGAGCCTGAGACATGAGAATTGCGTGAACCCAGGAGGCGGAGGTTGCAGTGAGCCGAGATAGCACCACTACACTCCAGCCTGGGCAATAGAGTGAGACTCCATCTCAAAAAAACAAAACAAAACAAAAAAAATGGATGAAACATGACAGTCTCACCAGGCGCCTCCTGCACTGGCTCCCAGAATGGAGTCTTTACATTTAACCATAGCTGTAAATGTGTCATTTTACCCCTGGCTGATGAAAGGTTGAGAAAGGGAAAGGAGACTCTCAGAACAGGTGCCTAGAAGAGGAAATAAAAGGGGTCAGAATCACCAATGTCTGCAAGAGGCTTGAGAGTTGTGTGAGAGAGACCTTTAGATGGATCTTGTGTTACATTTAGAGAGGAGGAATCAGGAAGGAACATAATATAACAGTAACAACATGACTAGCTTGGCTTCATCAAGGAGTTTTGAAGATAAGAAATTGTCCTTGTCTTTCAATTTCATTTTAATCTCTGAAAGAGATAATCATGCTGCTACGGCTCATCTCAGTCTGTAATGGGAAAGAAGTCCTGCCGGAGGTCAGTGAAAGAGCTGTTATGGAATGAAATGTGTCACCTGACTCCTCTACGGTCATATGTTGAAGCCCTAACCTCCAGTACCCTAAGATGTGACTATTTGGAAACAGTGTATTTACAGAGGTAATTAGGTTAAAATGAGATTATTAGGGTGGACTCTAATCCAAAATGACTGGTGCCTTTATGAGAACAGGACATATGGGCACAGACACCTCCAGAGGGAAGACAGCATGAAGATACAGGGAGAAGACAGCCATCCATCCACAAGCCAATGAGAGATGCTTCAGAAGGAACCGACCTTGTTAACACCTTCATCTTGGACGTCCATCCTCCACAATTGTGGGACTATAAACGTCAGCTGTTTAAGCCACCCTGCCTGTAGTACTTTGTTAGGGCAGCCCTGGCCAACTAATACTAATACAACTAATTCTCGGCTTTTTTCCCTTGAATCCTTATTCATGTTTGTTCATCTGCAGCTGAGCTGTCCCATACAGTAGCCATCAATTACACTATGTAAATTTAAGTTAATTAGTATTAAGTAAAATTAGAAATTCAGTTGCACTGGTTGTATTGGATAGACTCAGTAGCCCCATGTGGCTAGTGGCTACTCCACCAGACAGCACAGATTTAGAACATTCCCATCTTCACAGAAAGTACTATTGGATAATGTCACTTAAGGCTAGATTTGATTTACTCTTACAGTGTAACTCAAAGAGGAAGAAGATGCAGAGGCTAGAACCAAATTGAATGTGGAGTAAAATTTTAAGAAATGGACTGGGAGGATTATGTGCGAGGTATAGTTTAGCTTACTCCAACACAAGGAATTGCAAGAAGAGGAGAGAGAGAGAGAATATGTGTGTGTGTGTGTGTGTGCACGTGTGTGTAAGGGGGCTATTCCTTTATGAAGTCACATGTTACCTTGAAATAAACTTTTTTAAATGGTTTTTTTAGAAACAGGGTCTTGCTCTGTCGCTCAAGCCAAAGTTCAGTGGCGCAGTCAGAGCTCCCTGCAGCTTTGAACTCTTGGGCTCAAGTGATCCTCCCGCCTCAGCTGCCCAAGTCACAGGGACCACAGGCATGTGCCACCGTGCCCAATTTGAACTGACTTTCTAAGCCTCCATGTCTCTCAGCTCCTGTTCCTGATTATCCATCCTCAAGGTCCTAATTAAATTCTTAGTGCGATTCATTATTTCAGGCGAATCAATTCCTGCGAATATATTGCAAGGATTTCAACTACATCCCTTAAGTATGCAACTAAATCCTAAATTCTAATAGCAGGGGAACAGCTGAACCTCCATTTTAAATGAAGAGTGAAAAAATGGATTTGAAAGGATCAGTGAATTCCCACACAGTGGTTTCCTGGGATAATGCATGTGTGTTCATGCTCTTATGTGAATTATGGGTCAGGAAGGCAGAAATATTAACCAAATTAGAACAAAATTTGAAGAGTGAATAGAGGGGAAGGAGAGAGTTTCAGGTGGGAATTGTACTGGTGGATTAATTATCTCAGAAAACTCATAACATTTAAGTGAATTTCCTGAAGACTGAATAAAAGGGAACTTCTCTGTGAGTTCCCAGAAAGGGATTTGAATGAACCTGAGGCTGATATGTGAAGAGGACCCATCTATTACTAAAAATATGCAATAAATTTAACAATTCAAAAGGAACAAGAGAGGCACATGAAAAATGAACACAAGGAATTAACATAAAGAAGTAAGCATGGCTTCCCCCGATTTGTTAAGCGACAAGGTTGTCTTCTTCCTTAAGAAGAATTTTACCTAGTGTCAGGTTAGTGCAATACATAGGTTGGACATGGCTTATGTGGAAGTGGGAATGTATGGAAGGATTTCAGAAAGGAAGGAGTTCCCCTCACTCACACAATGGGCTCAGCCTACTCTGCGTAGGTTTGCAATAGAAGGAGTTCTCAGTGTGTTCAGACTCTGTCCCTCCTGAGATCTTTCTAGCCTTTCCTAACCAGCACCTAATGGCATAGGCCACTGGTTCTAAAATGCCAGTGTGTTGATAAATGTTTAACAACCAGTTCTTGGGGGCAGAAGGACAAGAAGCCTTGATTTGTAGCATTTGCCAATTTCCATGGTGTACATATTCTCACCCTGGCTGACTTCAACTGCCAACATGAGATCACTGAACACAGAGCTGGGAAGCATATTCCAAAGCCAATTCTCTAGTACTGACTGAGTGTCTTGAAATTTGATTCAGTTCTGACACTGACTTCCTGGAGTTCATGCAAACCCCGCAAGTTAAGGGCAAAGTTCTTCACAAAGCTGTCCCCACTTCAGAAGGCAGACGTACATTTCAGACATCCCCAAACCACCTGCACTTCTGCTCAGCTGACTACAAATGTGGAGCTTTTCATTCCTTCCCAGGTTTGATAATTTATGAGAATGACTTGCAGAACTGAGGAAAACGCTATACTGATGACTGCTATTTTACTATAGAGAGCACAAATGAACAGCCAGGTGAACAGGTACAGAGCCCAAAGTCAAGGAAGATCCCAAGCACAGAAGCTTCTGCTCCCATGCAGTTGAAGTGTGCTGCTCTCCCTATATATATATAATGTTCACCAGTCAGAAAGCTCCCCTGGTCTTTTGTATCCAGAGTTTTTATATGGGATGTCATTATACAGGCGTGATTGATTACATCATTAGCCATTTGATTAAATGCAATTTCCAGTTCCTCTCCCCTCACCAGAAGTCAGAGGTCCGGCTGAAAGTTCCAACCCTCCAATCACATTTGAGGTCTTTCTGGTTTGCCCCCCACAACTCTCCTACCCCCATATGCTCCCTTGCCTCCCAACCGTGTAAGAGCCCACCAGGAGTCACCTTATTAGCATAAACTCAGGTATTGTCTAAAGGTGCTTATTATGGAATAACGAAAGACATGCCTGTCACTCAGGAAATTCCAAGGGTTTTTGAAGCTGTGTGTCAGGAACCAGGTTAAAGGCCAGATGTATCCTTATTCTATCCCTGTAAGAGCATAGGCTCTTTGCCCTTGGGAGCTGGTGTGAGTCGGCTCCATCATGTCCACTTGACTTTGGATTCTTCTGGAAAGGTTTCAAAAACACTGATTTCTGGGTCTCACCCTCAGAGGGTCTGCCTTAATTAGTATGGGGTGCAACCTGGGCCTCACAGTTTTAAAGGCTCGCAGAATATTCCAATGTGCAGCAAATGTACAGATCTGCACTGCCCTTCCCTTCCCTAGAGCCAAGAAGATGGGCCTCTCTCCACATTCCCTAGGGTATAAACCCAAAAGATGAAGAAGCGGAATTAACCTTTTTGGTCTTCTGGGAGATAAGGCAGAGTTTAGCGGGATACCCCCAGCACTATTTGGGAACAGCCATCCTGTTCCCCCTATTGGTGTTTCAAGGAGACCAGGCTTGGCCTGTTTACATAATTCTTTTAGTTGGGTATCTCCATGATTCCTTCTTCCAGGTTCTTCAAGTCTCTACCTATGTGTCACTTATCAATACAACTTCCCTGGTCACCCTTATTTATCTCCATCACATTTGTTACCATGTGACATATTTCACACACACACACACACACACACACACACACACACAGACACAGTCTCTCTCTCTCTCTCTCTCTGTCTCTCTCTCTCTCTCTGTTTAAATAGAAAGTGCCTGGAATATGAATAGCAGTGTTTACCAGTGCCTGAGAGAGCAGTGTTATTGCTGTCATTATCATTTGTATTCTGAAGAATAAGAACCTAGGCTTCCTGGGAGTCAGTTAAGATCTGATTGACATGAGATTTCTGAGTTTGTCATTCTAAGTCAATGGAGCCAATTAAGTCAATAAAGTCAATTCTCAGGAGGCTTAAAGCATTTGCAAAAGTATGTTACATTCTACAAGACTTTAGCTGGCTTAGTGGGAAGGATATGGTTTTGGGAATGTGATACTAGAAGAGAATTCCTCAGGCACCATTTGTGTGTTCCCCTATAATCCTTCTCTGGAAGGAGACAGAAGGGTATGTGGAACTGTTAAATTAATTGAGCTAGAAGTTCAAAATTCTTCATCCTAATTAAGAACTCTGAAAACTAGAAGAGTTTAAAGATTGATAATGCTTGCATCTCTCTGAGAAGATAATCAGTTATTGTATTAGTCCATTACTGTTGCTATAACAGAATATCACAGACTGGGTAATTTATAAAGAAAATAAATTTATTTCTTTCAGTTCTGAAGGCTGGGAAGTCCAAGGTCAGGCAGGTCATTCTGGTGAGGGCTTCAGGCTGCATCATAACATGGCAGAAGGCATCACAGGGCAATAGAACATGCAGGAGAGGGAGTCAAACTGTCTTTTATAACAGACTCATTCTGGTGACAACTAAGCCAGTCCTGTGATAACCCATTAATCCATGAATAGATTAATCTATTAACCACCTCTTAAAGGCCCTACCTCTTAATACTGTTACATTGGGCATTAAGTTTCAACATGAGTTTCAGAGGGGACAAACATTCAAACCGTAGCCGTTACACTTCCCAAATAACGATCCAGGGATGATTCTGAAAATTCTGCTGCAGATCTGTTGTTACCATTCATTCATCCATCCATTCATTCATGAATGCCTGTGTCTATTCAACCAAGGCCTAAAGATGACCTACAAAGACTCTGCCCTCTACTAAGCACTGGTGAGTGAGACCGTGCATTCATGGAGCTTACCATCTAGAAGAGAGCTAGGCATTAGACAAGTAAATACTTTAAGTATTTAATTAAAAATGTAATTATGCACAAGGAAGAAAGATAGGGTTTTGTAGGATTGCAATTAAGCGACATAACCTAACCTTGGATTAGGGAAGTTTTGCTGAAAAAGTGACATGGTAAGCTGAAATTTAAAAGATGAGTGGAAGCTGGCATTGATTATGGTCTTCTAAAAATTATTAAGCTTGATTCTCTAGCTGACGGATAAAAATGTATGTTGTGCGTAATAGCACAAAATTTAAGCATGCCCACTACAGAAGGGACAAAGAACACATTTTATTATATTTGTCATTCTGTAAAGCCAGAAGAAAAGAATTGAGTTGAGTAATATTTACCTACTGAACAGATACAGTCATCCCTCAGTATCAGTGGAGAATTGGTTCCAGGACTCCTGTGGACACTAAAATCTGTGGTTGCTCAAATCCCTGAAATAAAATGGTGTGTAGAAAATGCCTATAACTTATGCACATCCTCCTGCACATTTTAAATTATCTCTAGATTACTTACAGTACCTGATACAATGTAAATGCTATGGATATGTTGTTATACTGTATTTTATTTGGGTTATTGTTTTATTGTTGTTTTTATTGTTTTTGTGTTTTTGAATATTTTCCACCTACAGTTGGTTGAATCCATGAATGTGGAACCCATGGACACTGAGGGTCAGCTGAACACACAGATGATCCCTGACTAATAATGGTTCAACTTAGATTGTTTGACTTTATGATAGTGTGAAAAAGATATGTATTTAGTAGAAAGCATACTTAAAATTTTGAATTTTGATCTTTTTTCAGGGTAGTGGTATGTAGCTGTAGTGGTATGTGCTCTCTCTCAATGCTGAGCTGCAGCTCCCAGTCAGCCACTGGATCATGAGGGTAAAATACGGATACTTGACATCTTCTTAAAGAACATCATGCCTGCTAAGCCATCCAGTTTGGATGCCCCAGTGCCTTCCACCAGCCATTCTCAAGCCTCATTAGAAGAGAGAGATTGATGACCCTGTAGCTGCAGCATCCCATCATCCTGCATTCTAGTTCAATGCTTCAAACGTTCTTCAGGCCCAGTGTGCTTTCAGCTGTGTATGTTAATGGTGAGTACCCAGGTGATCATATTTTTTCAGTTTCACTACAGTGTTTAATAAATAACATGAAATATTCAATACTTTATTATAAAAATAGGCATTATGGTGGATGATTTTGCTGAACTGTAGGCTAATGTAAATGTTCCAAGTATATTTAAGGTAAGTTAGGTTAAGCTATGATATTTGATAGGTTAGGCGTATTAAGTGCATTTTCAAGTGATGATATTTTCAACTTCAAATGGGTTTATTGGGACGTAGCCTGTCTTTGTCCATTTGTATTGCTATAAAGTAATATCTGACGCTGGGCAATTTATAAAGAATAGAGGTTTATTTTGGCTCATGGCTCTGCAGTATGTACAGGAAGCATGGCATCAGCATCTGCTCCTGGTGAAGCCTCAGGAAGCTTCCAATTATAGCAGAAGGTAAACAGGGAGCCAGCATATCACATGGTTAGAGAGGGAGCTAGAGAGGGAAGAGGAGGTGCCAGGCTCTTTTTAACAGTCAGCTCTCACATTAACTAACACAGTGAGAACTTACTCATTAGCATGAGGATGCCACTGAGAGGTGAAGCTGGCTAGGATTCTGGTTCGGATGGGGACTTGGAGAACTTTTGTGTCTAGCTAAAGGATTGTAAATGCACCAATCAGTGCTCCGTGTCTAGCTAAAGGATTGTAAAAGCACCGATCAGCACTCTATAAAGTGGACCAATCAGCACTCTGTAAAATGGACCAATCAGCAGGATGTGGGCGGGGCCAAATAAGGGAATAAAGGCTGGCCACCTGAGCCAGCAGGGGCAACACACTCAGGTCCCCTTCCACGCTGTGGAAGCTTTGTTCTTTTGTCACAATAAATCTTGCTGCTGCTCACTCTTTGGGTCCACACCACCTTTAAGAGCTGTAACACTCACTGTGAAGGTCTGCGGCTTCACTCCTGAAGCCAGCGAGAGCGAGACCATGAACCCACCGGAAGGAAGAAACTCCAGACACATCTGAACATCTGAAGGAACAAACTCCAGAAACACCATCTTTAAGAACTGTAACACTCACCACGAGGGTCCACAGCTTCATTCCTGAAGTTAGCAAGACCAAGAACCCACTGGAAGGAACCAATCCCAGACACAGCACCATGAGGGATCCACCTATGACAGAAACATCTCTTACCAGGTCCCAACTCCAACATTGGGAATCACATTTCAACATGAGATTTGGAGAGGACAAACTATCCAAACCATCTCGGAGTCCCATGGTCAGTGGAGAAACATCTGAACTGAGACTTGCTATGGAATTCAAATAGGTTTCCACATTTTTACCTGAAAGAGGTATTAAAATAGAAATGTTATTGGCAATTTTGATTTTTTTAAAATTACATGGTTGTCTTTATTATCTTTAATTGATAGTTCAGCAGTAGTTTCTTTGTTGATATAAATTTAGGATGTAGTGTGTGTCTCTCAAATTTTGGAAAAATACACAAGAAAAAGCAGCATAGACATGAGAAAGGAAAAGACAATTTTCTCTCGGTAACCTCAGACACAGGCGAGGTATGGCAAAGGATACTATATGGGCTTGAAAGTTTCATGATTCAATAGAGTTTCACCTAATAAAGCGTGATTTGATCTGAACACTACAGGGGCTGGGGTAGAGAAGAGCACTAGGCAGACCCAGCACAAGAGGGAAGAGAAAGACTCTTCAGCGTGAAGAGCCTGAGGGTGCAAAGTACACTTTTGTAGCAATGGTCTGTGCATGGCTCTGGCTATTACAAATCTATTTTAATGTCCATAGATTCCGCATTTTTTAAACAAGAAAAATAATAAGAAAAAGAAAAATACGCTGGTTGCTCAGACACAAGTGAACAAAGATGCAGATCAGCTATTTAATCTAAGTAGGTTGGCACACGGCAGGTGAGATTTAATTTTGACAATTTCTACTTTGCAAACTATTGTTGCAAGGGAGTGGAGAAGAGGAAAAATGGAGAAAGCACTTCATGGATGAAAGGGGACGCAGTCAGAGTCTATAAAAGGGGTCCCAGAGCCATGGAGCTACCTTCTGTAAAAATGCTTCACGACCGGGTGCGGTGGCTCACTCCTGCAATCCCAGCACTTTGGGAGGCTGAGGTGGGTGGATCACGAGGTCAAGAGATCGAGACCATCCTGGCCAACATGGTGAAACCCGATCTCTACTAAAAATACAAAAATTAGCCAGGTGTGGTGGCGGGCGCCTGTAGTCCTAGCTACTCAGGAAGCTGAGGCAGGAGAATCACTTGAACCTGGGAGGCGGAGGTTGCAGTGAGCCAAGATTGCACCACTGCACTCCAGCCTGGCGACACAGCGAGACTCCGTCTCAAAAAAAAAAAAAAAAAGCTTCACAATGGAGGAAGCACTGGGGTAGCTGAGGAATGCATGAGAGACAACTATTGTTTCTGAACAGTAGCAAAGAGAAAAATATTGAGTTTAGAGTGTAAGCATCTGTAGAAGATCAAGCAAGGGAATAAATGCAATGGCATCATTCAACTTTAGGAATTCTGAGGATATTTGACCAATTTGTGACTTTTTTTTTTTTTTTTTTTGAGACAGAGTCTCACTCCATCACCCAGGCTGGGGTGCAATGGTGCAATCTTGCCTCACTGCAACCTCTGCTTCCCGGGTTCAAGCAATTCACCTGCCTCAGCCTCCAGAGTAGCTAGGATTACAGGCATGCACCACCACACGCGGCTAATTTTTGTTGTTGTTGTATTTTCAGTAGAGATTGGGTTTCACCATGTTGGCCAGGCTGGTGTTGAACTCCTCACCTCAGGTGATCCACCCACCTCAGCCTCCCAAAGTGCTAACTTTACAGGTGTGAGCCACCATGCCCAGCCCCATTTGATTTTATAAGCAAAATTATATCTAGTTCTAAATTATTCCAGACTAATGGGTATTTACTATATCCTTGCATGCCAGCATATAAAATGTGCTTAGCGAGACAGAAAGTGGTTAATAATTCTTCCAACCTTGATGCAAAGATGGTGAGGACAGAGTTAAGAATAACTAACATTTATATGGGACTTACCATGTGCCAGGCATGGTTTTGAGTGTTTTATGTTAATTTACTTACACCATATTCTTTTTTTTTTTTTTTTTTCCGACAAGGTCTCACTCTGTTGCCCAGGCTGGAGTGCAATGGCTTGATCATGGCTCACTGCAGCCTTCATCTTTGGGGTTCAAACAATCCTCCTGGCTCAGCCTCCCATGTAGCTGGGGCCACAGGCATGCACCACCACACTTGGTTAATTTTTAATTTTTTTTTTGTAGAGACAAGGTCTCACTTTGTTGCCCAGGCTGGTCTTGAACATCTGAGCTCAAGCCATCCTCCCATCTCAGCCTCCTAAAGTGCTCGGATTACAGGTGTGAGCCACTGCACAGCCACCACTTTCTAATATTAAAAGGGATGGATTGCAATTTTCCCTATCTTATGTTTGCCCAAATTGATATATTAAAAGGCTACCTTTTTCTCAAGGTCAGAGAGCCTAGTGGCAGAGCTAGGATAAACCTGAGCAATCTGACTCCAGAGTTTAATACTTTTTTTTTTTGAGATAGAGTCTTGCTCTTGTTTCCAGGCTGGGGTACAGGGCGTGATCTTGGCTCACTGCAACCTCCACCTCCCAGGTTCAAGCGATTCTCGTGGCTCAGCTTCCCAAGTAGCTGGGACTATAGGTGCCCGTCACCATGCCTGGCTAATTTTTTGTATTTTTAGTAGAGATGGGTTTTCACCATGTTGGCCAGGCTGGTCTCGAACTCCTGGCCTCAGATAATCTGCCTGCCATGGCCTCCTAAGGTACTGGGATTACAGGCGTGAGCCACCTCGGCTGGCCCAGAGTCCAATTCTTAACCATCACGCCATGTTGTCTCCTTCTGATACAGCAGAGCCCCTTCTCCCATATTGGTAACATTTTCCTTAGAATATCAATGGACAGGTCTATCTGCACAGTGACTCAAGTGCAAAAACTGGAGCTTCTTCCACACTTTAACACATTACAATGCCAGTGAAAATAGGCATCTATTCCTGTACCCTTATGTATCTCACATGTCTTTATAGAATTGGGTTGACAACTTGGAACCATTCTAAATTCTGAACATTCTAGAACATTCCAATTCTGCATTATGTCATCCAGCAGATGAGGAAAGAAAATCAAAAGCTTTAGGATGATAAATTCCTTTATTATCTTGTCCCTTCACTTCTATCTTCTGACCTAACTTCTAGGAACAACTCTCCTCTTGTACTGTACGCAATAGTTCTACTTAAAGACTGTTCCAGGAAAGGAACAAGCTCTCATGACTCTCCATGCCTTCACCAACGGGCTAATTGCTGAACAAATTCACCAGTTTTTTTTGGAGAATATAAATTACTGTGGTCAGTAATCAAAAGCCAGTGGACAGTGTTTATCTTGAGTGGCTGTATTACCAATCATGCTTTAGTTTTATTCTCCTTCCTTCCTTCCATAGGGGAGGAAAGACTTTTTTCTCTCTCCTGTTAGGTTCTGTGGTTGGTCCTGAGAATTAAATAGACAAAAGACAGGTTAATAGGAGGGAAAGCATACAAATGTTATTTGATACTAATGTGTTTATGTGTATATGGGGCCTTTCATATGTAAGAAATGAGAATTCAAAGAGGTGAAAAGGCCCAAGAACCTATATATCATTTTAACAGATAATAATAAATTATGGAGACATGGACAGTCAAGGGAGAAAGGGGTTTGGGTTTGGGGAGGCAAACCATGGGACAGCTACTAAGAAATACATAGGGAAAATTAATGGAAGGCAAATATAATTTTAGTAGGCTTGTTTGTATGGATTCATCTCAGCTTCGACTCCCCATCTCTGACAACAAAAATTCTCTCCTCTTCCTGGCACCTGGAGGGTACTTTTCTTACAGAAAATTTATGCCCCACTTTTATATACATAGAAAGTGGGGAGACAGCTCTTCCTGGATCTGCTATTTCTCAATCATCTTCAGCTCAAAATAATCTTCCTGGATCTGCTGTTTCTTGATCGTCTACAGCTCAAAATAATCAGTGTCCCAAAATAATATATTTTGGGGTGGCATACTATGACCCCTTTCACGTGTTTTCTTCTCATCTTTTTCTTCCTTTCTTTCATTTTTGTCCTTCTTTCATCTTTTTTCTCTTTTCTTTTTTCTATTTTTTGTAGCCTCTGGTTGTTTTTATATCACATTTTAACTAAATAAAGCAATAAAACTGTTTCTTCTGATTGTTTTTGCAGCAAGTGTTCATCACATTTATAACTAAATAAGACAATAAAATGATTTCATCTTGAAGAAAAAAGTGCTTCAAAATAAACACAATGATACCTTAAAATTGAACCACAATTTCTACCTGTTTCTCTTCCAATTGTTTATTGAGGTTTCTGATGAGAATCGCTGGGTTGGCTTGGCAGAGAGACAGATCCTCAAGCATCTATTTCTGCTTTCTGCTTCTGTTTTGGCTTGAATTCTGGGTCTACCAGTAGTCTAAATGACCTCCACTTCCTCACTTTGACTCTACATACGTCTGACTGGCTGTGTTTGAGCCTGCCATGCAAACAGAGGTGTGCAGTTCTCTTTAAACACCGTTGTTCCATATATTTTCTTTCATACGATATTGAGTTAGACTCAGCAACCACCCCAATTATTCTGCCAGTTTTTCTTTATTATGCTTCACAACTACTTGGTGAGAGAATGGATTTTTCTTTGTGAAGTCAGCACACAGCCGCCGGTTGATTCTCTGAGAGAACAAGATATTTCACGAGTAACTGGATAAATGGGCCAACCTGACAGGACAGCAGGCCCTTGCCTCCAACAATGCATGAGAGCCTCTGTCAAGAGACCATGGCATTCCTCCCGTTTGGGAACTGATGACAGGATGGCTACAGTAAGCTGCAGCCAGATATTCTGCTAAGGAAACGAATAAGCAGAGAGATGAATATTTCGTATGCTTCCCATGTGTTCAGCTCTATCAGGCAGTCTCTCACACTTTATCTAATACATCTTCTCTGCTCTTCTTGACATAAAATTATCTTAAATTTTTACATGCAGAAAACTTATATATAAGGAACTAAAAAAATTAATCTGTTTAAAAGTTATACAGTGAGCAAGTGAGAAGCCAGATTTCAAAGAGAAACCAAACCTCTTGGAAACTTTGAAGGCCGACAGCATGGAGGTGGTTTGAGTGGACCCCAAACGGATGTGAACTGCCTCCTGACACTGGCCCAGTAAATGACTGGTTGTGGTGTACTGAGATAAACACTTTTAATTATTTTAAATATGAAGTAAAATCTAGAAAAAAATGTCCAGCAGAAAAAAAAAAAAAACCAGCTCTTCTGGTTGTCATGGAGATAAGCCACTTAGCACTGCAAAGCCTTCCATGGGGAAGCAACGGCAATGGAGATTTCCAACTCCCAAGAACCGCATTCAAGGAGAGTTTCAACTTCCACTTGTCTTCCGAGGTCTGTTGTCTCTGAAAAAAAATTTCTTGGGGAGGTAGGTATTTACACTCATTTCCTGGGATAGAAAATCTAAGTAGCACATGCATATCCACAGAGCTTTGTTTCAGGACCCATAATGGGAACAAGTTTCCATTTCCTGTGAGGTGTGTACATTGTGTGTGTGTGTGTGTGTGTGTGTGTGTTAGAGAGAGAGAGAGCACCAATGAGCTCTCTAGAAACCATCGGAAGTGCCAGCTTGTAGAAGTAAACATAAAACCCAGGCAAAGGACGAAAGAGAAAAAATTAGTTCGTCTCTAAAAGGAAACAGCCTTTAGAAAGGAATGCATTTGAATCAGAAGAAACATGAAACTCTCATTCCTGGCTATACCATCTGCCCCACTTGTGAGGCACTAGCTAATTGTTGAGACACTGCTAGTGAAAATTGTGGAGGTTCACAGACTCTTAGGCAGCTGCTGTTTAGGGAAGTGTGGGGGCCGAGGGCTGACCTGGACTTCCGTTCTGGGAACTGGGGCTTCTCAGGAGAGTGGGTTTAGGGTGGCTGTGGCATGGAGGGTCCACAAATTTCAGAAAATAGTGCCAGAGTGAAGTTACACTGGAGAAGGAGAGGTGGTCATACTACGGCATTCATTGCAAGGATGGAGACAAGGAGGTGAAGGCAGGCAGAGGCCCAGGTGCCAACTGATAGAGACAGGAGTACAGAGAAGACGTGAGGGAGGATGGATAGAAGACAGAGTGGCTGAGGTTCCCTGCTGTGCTGAAGTTTTCAACGCAGTGCCTAAGCCTTAGCCCCTGGGTGGTGGGGAACAAGTCAAGCACACAAGGGGAATTAGAGAAGACCCACGCCTCCTTCTCTAGACGTGGAGGCAGGGAGTCAGGGAGGGCAGATGGTTCATGTGGGTGCACACAGGAAATGAGAGAACGGAAACCACAAGTCGAGGGGCTTGCTGTCTTCTTGTCTGTTTGGATAAAAATAGCTACTGACTCAGCAGACAGTTTTCAACCTACCTTCAAGGCTCCCTGCTATTATTTTTTATTTCATTTCTTAATTTAAATTAGTTGATGACAGAAAAAGGCAGGTGATTTAAGCAGATCATACACTTCCTTTAAGTCAAGGAACCATCATTGACACACCTAGCATCGTTGCATGCATATTCATTGAAAATTCATCCATGAACTAACCATCATGATTAGGTACTGGTGATGGACAACTAAAATGATGGTAACTAAGTTAATGTATGTTCCATATGTTATGCATTTCCAACGTTTTTGATAAAGTAAGGAAACGGATAAGAGGGATACATTTTCAAGTCTGATAATGAAATAGATGTGCAAAAATGACAGTGGGACATATGTGGTTTTCAGAAGGAAAATGTTCATGAAAAAAGAGCTTCTCCAAGATGGTCAAATGACAGGAAAGAAGCTGCATGCAGATGAGAAGAACTAGCACAAAGGGGAGTGTGAGAAGATGGGATAGTGGAAGCAGAGGTTGCATCAAACACTCGGAAGAGATCTTCTTATGAACATGACTATATCCATCAGTGTTTTCTCCTTCTTCTCCTGAAGAAGCAAGCAGACAAACAAACAAACAAAAAACTAGAAGAATTTCCTAAGTCCTGCAAATTCAACTGTCCATGAAATTTAGAAATCAGATGATATGCTGACTTCAAAATACCTGTAGGGACTTTCAAAAGCCCCAAATAAGGCAGAAGCAGATGGAAGGAAGAGCAGTAGGAAACAGTAGGAAAAATCAGAAGCTCAGAGAGTAATTCGTGGACTCATAAGAGGAATATTCAGGAAGATCCATAAAAATGCAAATACTGATAGTCTGGTAGTACAAGAGCTATATTTCTCATTTGCAACAGTGGATATCTTGTGCCAGGACAAGGAAAGCTGGTGGTAGAAGTCACGATGGCCCCAGAAATGGAAATCCAGTCTCACACAGAAGAGCAGTATTCACAGTGAGCATTCTGTTTCTGTGGCAGTGAAGGAATAAGCCCTTTGCTGTGAAGCCAGGACTGCCCTGCTTTGTCTCTGCCTATAGGACTAGTCTGCCAATAGCTGGGTCATAAAAAACCAAGTTTTTAATGATAAACAGTAAGAAAATTTATTGTGAATAAATATGTGGAAAAGATCTGCAAAGCTTTCCAACTGATACGGATTATTCTCCTAAAAACAGTGCCACTGAGCAAAGATGAACTGCAACCAAACATTTTGCCATGATTTTAAGGAGCATAATGAAGCAATTCCTACTAAGAAGGAATGCCACAAAGTGGAAATGTAATAATTCCAGGAGAATGCCGAGAGACAACTGCAGGTTATAAGACAGGAGTGAGGAGAACTCAGAAAATAAATAGAAGAAAAAGCAAAACCGTCATAGAAACGAAAAGGAAATCCAGTGGTCACAAGAGAGAATCGATGGTGTGATAAAAAGACAAAGGGTCCTGAAGGATAGAAATGAGAAAAATAAAGTCATATAGTAACATATAGTGAAAAAGCCCTAGAAAGAAAATGATAGATGTAAAATAAATGTCACTGGATTTTTTTCTTTCTTTCTCTCTCTTTCCTTCCTTCCTTCCTTCCTTCCTTCCTTCCTTCCTTCCTTCCTTTCTTCCTTCCTTCCTTTCTTTTTTTTTTGACACAGAGTCTCGCTCTGTCACCCAGGCTGGAGTGCAGTGGCGCCATCTCAACTCACTGCAACCTCTGCCCCCTGGGTTCAAGTGATTCTCCTGACTCTGCCTCCTAAGTAGCTGGGATTACAGGTGCGTGCCACCACACCTGGCTAATATTTGTATTTTTAGTAGAGGTGAGGTTTCGCCATGTTGACTAGGCTGGTCTCAAACTCCTGACTTCAAGTGATCCACCCTCCTTGGCCTCCCAAAGTGCTGGATTACAGGTGTGAGCCACTGCCCCCGGCCAGAATTTTCAAAGATGAGTGAAATAGAACAAATAGGCAAGGCATAAGTTAAATAAAATGAAACAAATCTGCATGCTGAACAGGCATACTATAAGCCAGAAAATACTCACTGCAAATTGTCAGCATCAAAATATAATTTTGTGAAATTGTTGAACTAGAAAAATGAAAGGAGACATCTTTGGGAAGCCAGGTAAAAATACTGTCACTAAAACAAGGGAACAAATAGGGCTGACTTTAGATGTTTCCAGAGCAACATGAAGACCGAGAAACAATGCTTATAAGACATAGATGAAAATAAATTGTGGGCCAAGGATTTTCATGAGGCCAAGCCCTCCTTATAGTATAACCAACGCCAAAAAAGAGTTTTGATCTGCAAACCTCAGATTATATTTTTCCTATAAGCCTATGTTGGGATAACTGCTGAAGAATGAGGTTTCTTCAACTAAGAGATGACTAGGAAACTGAGAAAAGTATAGCAAAAGGACTAATAGCAGTGCATGAATATGTTTCACTGTACAAATAAGACTGAAATGGTGGGGGATCAGTGAGGCAGGATAAAATACAAATGGTATATGCCCAAACAAGGTATAAATGCTATGAGTGATAAACGTAGGAGAGGAAGAGGGAAAGAGTATGAGTAGATAGGTTGGCTAATTGCTTCATCTATAAAGCTAGATATCAAAGGTATCATTTAAAACTCACAAACCAGGAAACAGAAGCAGTAGCATATTTCATACTACATAGTTAAGTACCAAGAAAGGTAATATTATTAAATGAAATTGGGTCATGGAGAGTAGGGAGGAGGAGATAATAGCTATGAACTAAAGAGAGTGCTGGTGATAATGCATAAATTTGCAATTGTAAGGGTAATCAACCATTAAACAAAAATATTTTTTAACTCTGTGATGAAAGTACTATTCATGGAGTGCATAGTAAAAGACCTTTAAGTATCACGAACACATAAACATAAAAGGTAGAACTAAAGCTTGACATATCTATCACATTAACAAGTTAAATGAGTTTAACTTATCTATGAATACAAACGGATTTCAGGTTGGATCAAAACCAAACACAACTCGATGCTGAATGAAAACAGCATTCCTAAAACAGAGCTTCAAAATCATGGAAATAAAAGTATATAAATATAAAATAACAGATAGAGATACGCTAGTCAAATGCAATTGAAAAGAAAATGATCACAAACTTTCATATCAGACAGCATGGAGTTCAGGCCAGAACAAGACGGACAAGGGCACTTTGTAATGCCAACTTGTGTGAGTCATAATGAAAACACATTAGCCCTGCTCTAAATATAAAATAACAGCCACAGTCATGAAGCAGGGATTAAAGGAGACACAAGAAATCGAAGCGAACTGGTAGAAGGAAATCTTAATTTATCTCTGTCAGTCATGACAGTTCAAGTACAAAAGAAAATATGGATACAGTAGTTCTAAATAACATTACATGATTGATCAATATGTATCTAACATTCTATCCTGAAGACACTGAATAAACCCCTTTCAAAGTGGCCCCAGTGCTCTCAGTACACATTGTATACCCACATACAGTATACATTGGGTCACAAAGATATCCTAAATAATGCCCCCAGACTACAAAGAATACAGGCAGTTTTCTCTGATCACAATGCAGTAAGACTAGTAGTTAATGAAATTGGATAACTAAAAGTTCTTTCAACCTTTAAAATATATATAATATTTATATTTAAAATATTTATATATATATTTAAAATATATGTATATTTTAAAACTCTATCTCCTAATTAGTGACATGCTAAAAAAAAAGCCCCATATCTTGAGTAATTATTGGATAAAAGGAGAAATACAAATGAAAATTGGAAAATGTCTAGCTACACACCACCCAATGTGGTTGCCATGAGCCACATGTGGCTTTTTTTTTTTTTTTTTTTTTTGACGGAGTCTCACTCTGTCACCAGGCTGGAGTGCAGTGGCGTGATTTCAGCTCACTGCAACCTCCACCTCCCAGGTTCAAGCGATTCTCTTGCCTCAGCCTCCCAAGTAGCTGGGACTATAGGCGCGCACCACCACGCCCAGCTAATTTTCATATTTTTAGTAGAGACGGGGTTTCACCATGTTGGCCAGGATGGTCTCGATCTCTTGACTTTGTGACCTGCCTGCCTTGGCCTCCCAAAGTGCTGGGATTCCAGGCATGAGCCACCATGCTTGGCCCGTGTGTGGCTATTTAAAATTAAATTTAAAAGTCAAATTAAAAATTAAGTGCCTCACCTCACAAATACCAGCCGCATTTCAAGTTCTCAATACCCGCAGATGGCCAGTGACATTCCCCTTATCCCAGAAAGTTCTACTGCATAGCACTGATCTGGAACATAACTAGAATAAAAACATGACAGGGGAGGATGTATCCAGCACAGCTAAAGCCATGCACAATAACCTCCTCATAACAGTAACAAGAACATATGCCAAAAAACGAGGGAAAACAAACACATTTCTATCTTATGCAAAATGTTAGAAAAAGAACTACAACACAAGCCTTGAATGAAGATAAAAGCAGAATTTAATGAGTTAGAAAATAGAGAAACAGTAGTCCTAATAAATAAATCTATAAACCGTTTATGAGAAAAACATATAAGCTGAAAAAACTACTTTTTGCAAAGGGTAAACATACAATATAAAATTAAAAAAAGAAATGGAAAAGGGAATATAACCAAAATAACAGAGATGATTAAATGAATGAGACTACTTCCCTCAAATCTCTGGAAATGATCTGAAAACCTGGAGGAGATAAATACTATTGCATGAAAAATTTTAAAGTAATTATATTAATACTCAAATGTTATGAAATTTAAGAAAACCAACCTATCAACAAATCTCACTTATGAATAGTGATTCCAAAACCCTAAATAAACGTGAACAAACAGAATTCAGCAACACATTAAAAGAATTCTAATCAAGTAGGGCTAAGGCTAGAATTTCAAAGCTGATTCAGTATTAGGAAATCGATATAATCTGTCATCTTAATAGAAAAATCTCATCACTATCTACATAGTCTCTCAAAGGCATTTAAAAAATTTCAATAACATTCTTGATGAAAATAATAAAGTAGAAATACATGAACACTTCTTTAATATAATACTTTATATAATAAATATAAAACTTCTTTAATATAATAAAATATTGGTATCTCAATTCAGAAGCCAGTACTAGAGACATTTCCATTAAATATCAGGATGAAATCAGGAATGCCCAGTAATGTTATTATTATTTAATATTTCACTGTAGAATTATATATAAAATTTGTTGAAAAAATTGAGATTTAAAAGTGGAACAGAAAATGTAAAACCATTACTATCTGCAGATGACAATAAAACTAAATATTTGGAAAACTGAAGTCAACTCATTGATCAATTTTAAAAACTATAAGAGAATATACTAAAGGAATAAGGTATAAAATTATTACACAGAAATCAATAGCTTTCATATATATTAACAGTAGCCCGTTAGAAGATATAATGGAAGCAAAGAACCCATATACAACAGCAACCCAGAGATAAAATACATAGGAATAAACTCAACACAACATGTGCAAGATTCAGATGAAAAGCATTAAAATGACCATCATCTGCTCCTACACCCAACAGTTACACTTCTGGCCATTTATCACATAGATGTCCGGGCACATATTGAAAAGATATATTTTGATATTATTAGTTACAGCACTGTCTGTAATTGCAGACAGGAAATAATCTAAGTATCTAGTAATAAAGAACTAGTTCATAAAATACGGTATATGATTTACCCAAGTAATGGGCTATCACACAGCTGTAAACCAGAATAAGAGAACTTTCTATAGGTTGATACGGAAAGCTCTCCAACCTATAGTGTTATTTTAAAAAGCAAGAGGTGGAATAGTGTGAACAGAGTTTCTCTTTTTTGTGTTAAAAAGGAAAAAAAAATACGGTTGTTTATTTACTTTTATTTGTATGCCTTCCTACTCCGAAAGGATACATAAAAAATTCATGACAATGGTAACGTGTAGATGAGTAGCAGGCATTTGAAAGAGCCTTTTCACTGTATTCCTTTAAATACATTTTAAATTTTTTAAACTAGGTATGTGAATTACCTATTCAAAAATAAATAAAAAATATTTAGGAGAAATACACAAAGAGTTTAGAGAATGGTGCATGGCAGCCTAACTTAGGTTGTTTTTTTAAAAAACAAACAAACAAAAAAACATTATTTTTAAACTCAGAATTGGGAGGCAGACCACGCATATTACAGGGCGGAGGCATTTAGAAGACTGCTGATCTTCGACCCAAGATCCCCTGCAAAGGTTTTTTCGTTTTGTTTTGTTTCCTGAGACAGAGTCTCCCTCTGTTGCTCAGGCTGGAGTGCAGTGGTGCGATCTCGGCTCACTGCAACTTCCGCCTCCCGGGTTCAAGCGATTCTCCTGCCTCAGCCTCCCCAGTACGTAGGACTACAGTCGCGTGCCACCACACCCGGCTAATTTTTTGTATTTTTAGTAGAGACTGGGTTTCACCATGTTAGCCAGAATGGTCTCGATCTACTGACCTCGTGATCCGCCCGCCTCAGCCTCCCAAAGTGCTGGGGTTACAGGCCTGAGCCACTGTGCCCGGCCTCTTTGTTTTTCTGTTTTTTTTCTGGAACCTAGCTTTAGGTGAAAAACACTTGCTCTAATTTTCTGGCTTGCTGCAGTCAGCAGAATGCTTCAACAAATGGCCTGGACGGTTGCCGGGTATCCCCATAGAACAGGCCGAGTTTTCCAAGACGTCCCATTAGTTCTTGCTGCCTGCAGAGGCATTCGGAGACAGCAACATTGAATGTGGAAAGACAAGCCCAATAGCACTGGTATCAGCTATTTTTCTTGTAAAATACCGTATTTTGGTGTGACGCTATTGAACCTTAATGTTTAATGACTTCTGCAACACCCCTCTATCCGGCGAAGCCATCTGTATTTGGGCTAATGTGCCCACTTTTCTGTTTACTCTGCATACATTATCTTTACTTAAGGTTTAGGGGGAGATATATCTATTTGGACATCTGTTCTTAACTGATTATAGGGAGAGTGAGCAAGTTTCGTCCTTGTGCCTGCATCTGCTGGGAAATGATAAGAGCCCAACATATGTTAGAAGCAACAATCGCAGACAAAGAGTACAACTTGTTTTTGAAGGTATGTAAACCCGAAGTTTAAGAGGCTGGGAGTTGCTGCCTTTGTTCCCTCCCATCTTGAGTATTAGTTCTATTTAAAATAACAAATATTCTAACGTGTGCCAGGACAGAGTCGCTTTTTTGCTTTGGAAAGGAAAGTGCACAGCTTGTGTGAACATTCACCCACTACCCTGGCTCTGCACCCTGCCCCGGCTCCTAAGGCGAACGCCCACGTTACCTCCCTCCGCTGTTGCTTCAGAGGGCTGCTGCCACCTATGGGCGTCTGTCAGCATCTGCGCAGGTGCGATGTCTCCGAGTCGAGACACATAGGGAGAATATAGGGCACAGAAGGGGAGCGTATGGAAGTCAGGGGACAAACAGCACGAGAGCCATCCTCTAAGCCTGCGACCCAGCTCTTTCCAACGATCCTTCGGGTGAAATAAGACGATCCACTTCAACAGACCCATGGTGGGAAAAGGAGAAACCCCCCAAAAAAATCACACCCCTGCATATCAGTTAGACTCCTGGGGCTCTAACCATCCTGACTTTTCAAATGAGAACATTTAAACACCACCTTGTACTTGCCAGCATAGGTCCTGTCTGTCTGTAAGTATATTCCATAATAATATTGCAACAAAGAATATATGATTTTTTAATTAGTTCTTTTTTTTTCTTTTTTTTTAAATTCAGACAGAGACTTACTCTGTCACCCAGGCTGGAGTGCAATAGCATGATCTCGGCTCACTGCAACCTCTGCCTCCTGGGTTCAAGCGATTCTCATGCCTCAGTCTCCCGAGTAGCTGGGATTAGAGGCGCACGTCCATGTCCAGATAATTTTTGTATTTTTAGTAGTGACAGGGTTTCACCATGTTGGCCAGGCTGGTCTCAAACTCCTGGCCTCAAGTGATCTGCCTGCCTTGGCCTGCCAAAGTGCTGGGATTACAGGCATGAGCCACTGTGCCCAGCCTGAATTAGTTCTCAAAAAGTATTTATTTCACTTGCTTATATCCTGTATATCCTAGAATCACAAACTCTATTAAGTGTTGGGGACTTTATAAAGCAAACAAGTCCACACTTTAACCCCAAGAACCTATTTTAAGATATCCTGGACAAGGAGCCCTCCAGCCTGTGTGTAATGGCTAACTGATGTGTCAACTTAACTGGGCCATGGGTTGCCCAGATAGCTGGTCAAACATTATTCTAGGTGTGTCTGTTTTGGGATTTAAATCAACAGACAGAGTAAAGCCAATTGCCTTCCTAATATGGGTGGGACTCATCTAGTCCACTGAAGGCCTGAATAGAACAAAAAGGTTTACCTTTCCCCTATTAAAGGAGTTCCTCCTGCTTGATAGCCTTCCGACTGGGATATGGGTTTTTTTCTTCCCTTCAGACTCAAACTGAAACACTGGCCCTTCCTGAGTCTCAAGCCTGCTGGCCTTTGGGCTGGAACTAAACCCTCAGCTCTCCTGTGTCTCCAACCTGCCCGCTCTCCCTAGTGATCTTGGGACTTCCCAGACTTTATAATCATGTGAGCCGATTCCTTATAATTAAATCTCTTTGTATATTAACACACATCCTATAGGCTCTGTTCTCTGGAGAACCGAGCTAATATGCTGTGTTAAAGCATTTTCAGAGATAAGAAACTCATGTGCTAAGTGAGTCCAAGGCCAAGCAGTTAGCCCATCAGAGAACCAAGAGCTGGACTGGGAAATTTTGTCTTCTCATGGCCTTGCCTGTATTCATCCCTCCATCCTTCTACTCCTCCCTTTATTCAGCAAGCATTTGTTACATAGAGCTAACAATTGAGCTACTTTACAATTTGCTTAAAATAAATATTTTGCAATAACCTCCTTGCCTACAACCCCAATCACACTCAGCATTTCAGTAGCACACAATACAGTCGTGCCCGCCTTCCCCAACAGCACCCCCTGCTGGTTTTCCTCCTACTTCATCAAGGGTCCTCTCTGTTCTCTTTGCTGGGTCTTCCTCAGGTACGTGACATAAATGTCACGGGGTAACAGGCTGCAGTCTGGCCACCTTCTCTTCTCTACCTGCACCTTCCCATTAGGTGCACTCATCCCGTCTCATGGCTTTAAATGCCTTCCACATGTTGAGTCCCAGACTTACATTTCTGACCCTAAACTTACCTCAATGCTCCAGATTTGCATATTCAACTGTCTACTGTGTAGATATTGACTGAGTGACTTAAATTGAACACATTCCAAACAGAGCTTTTGATTTTCTCCATTTATATCCAAGCTGTGCTCAACCACCTTGGGGACGTGTCGTCAGGCCCTCCTGAGGCTGTGTCATGGCCGTGCCCTTAATCTTGGCAAAATACACTTTCTAAATTGTTTGAGACCTGTCCCAGACATTTCAGGTTTACATCCCCTACACTTCATCCACATTGGCTTAGCTCATTCCTGCCCGTCTATTCCCTCTACTTAGAACGGTCTTGTACTACCTCCTTTCATGTCTGACGTCTAGTCATTCAGGCCTCAGTTTTGCTATTATTCCACAGAGAATCCCTCCCTGACCTTGTCCCTGTCATTGTCATTGATGTTTATTTCCTTCCTAGCCCTTTGCACATTCTGAAATGGTTTCTGCTTTTATCTGTTTGTATCTCTGCCCCCAACACACACACTAGAATGTAAGTTCATCCTGTTCCCAATTATTTTATAAAACCAATAGGTGCTCAATAATGTTCACTGAATGGGTAACAAATGAATCCATCTCAAAAGGTATTGGGAAACACTAAAACACTACTTTTCAGGGTCCCCAGAGGCAGATAGCAAAAGAAGCAGGGTCTAGTGCCGTGTCCCCAGTGAACTCTGCCTCTCACTGAGCCCTCCTTCAGTCTTCCATATTTTTTAGGAACCTCCTGCTTTGGCCCTGGCATTGCCACTGTATTGGCCTTAAGGTTTGTCCCATGATTAAAGAAAGAAATTTGCCTTTAAACAGTACAAATTCTCCTTTGCAGTGAAATTAGGGTTAAACACTGTCAACATAGCAGCATTTCACTCCAAGGGATGATATGTACCACATTGGATCACATGGCTGGTGTGGTTTGTTGGTGACTCAAGCCATGTTCATTTTTTAAATGAACTTGTGAAAGCGTCCGAGCCTCTAAGTGAAATCACACGCACTTGCAGCTTCCATTGCCTTCAGCTTTGTTCCTCTAAAACCATGACGTCACACTTTTTTTTCGGATCCAGAAATCTTGCTTCATCTCCTTGTTTTGATGTGTGTTGTTAATGTGCACTGTGAAGTGACTATTGTCTTCTGCTCCATTTGTGGAAATTGTAGATCTTTTAGATATCATATGAGCACTGGAAAGAGAGACTTAAAATGCACCTTGTCATTTCCTGAACATGTTATCTTATGTACCCAAACTTTGGTTTTCTCTCCGGTGATGAAGTGTGGGTCATAACATCTTCCCCCTACATTTTAAAGGATCAAGTGAAATCACACATGGAAATGCATTTTGGAATCTGTGAAGTCATATGTCAATTGCTTATTGTTGTAATCTTACTTATAGTAAGACATTTAAAAAATGACATCGTGGTATGGTTGCGAGGTCACTGGGCCAGGAAACAGAAACCTTATGCCTGGCATTGGTCTTGAAACCACACTGAGACACAGGGTCTTGACCTTGAAAATGAGGAACTAGACGAAATCATCCTGCATGTCTAGGAAACTCTAATATGTAAAGCTTTGCCATTATAAATAGGGCTTCAGGTACTAAAATGAGGAAACAGTGTCTTCTTTCTTTTTCAAATCTCTATATACTTCATCTATAGGAAAAATGACATTCCATTAAATTGCATAGAAATAAATTGCTCAGTAATTTCATACTTACTATTGCATACTTTTTAGCACCCACCATCTGCCAGGCACTCTCATAATAATTCAAGCTTTTATTCTATATGACTTTGAAAGCAGATTTACTTTACATTATCTCATGTGATTTTCTGAAATGCCTTCAATGCCGGGTAGGACCGAGATTACTAGGCCCACTTTACAGAAAGAGAAGTGGAAGGTAAGAGAAATTAAAGGAGCCGCCCAGTTTCACAGATCTAGTAAGCGGGCATCCAGGTTTGGTCCCAGTGATCTTGGACTTAGCAAAACTGGTATTTTTTCAACTTTGATGGATAGATTTGTGACATGGTCTCTGTCCTTAAGATGGGAATCTTCGAAGACAGCTCTTAAAATTTGGCAGATACACCTCCTGTAAGGGAACAAGGTTACAAAGTCACAACCTTTGGATGTACCAAGAAAATGTAGTTTCTTCCTCTTTTGAAGCTGCTCTATGAGTTTCTGCCTACTAGAGAGAAGAGAAAATGAATATACAACATAATTTTTCTCATTTGGCATGATTCAAGGATTTAAACAAGGTCTACAGGTGTAACTCAGCCATTTGGGGCTACTTTCTCATTCTTTCCATTCTATCCCTCCTATTTGGCCCTGAGATATTGTCTAGGACTTGGAAGAAGGTGGAGTGGGGAAGAAAGCCCTTGCCCTCGTGTGGTCTTTGGGTGTGTGCTGGGTTTTGTCTTCCGAGCTGGCCCAAGTTCCATTCTGGGATATCCTGATGGCTCTACTGTTGATATCTGCAGTTGGTAAAGTGGTGAGCTATCATTTTTCCATTCATGCAGAGCTGGGGGCCCTTCCCTGCTAAGTGTACCTCTTTCAACTCTCACTGGCCCTCCAGACTCCTCTCAACTTGCCTCTGTTCTCTTCGTCTTGCATTCAGGGCCTGCCCTGCATATCCAATCTCATCTAAATCCATCACCTGCCTCAAATCCTTGAAGCTCTGCATGCCACGAGATTCATCGTTCCTGGCTACAGCCCATTAGAGGGCACTTAACCCACCCATGTAGCCTGTGACCAGATTCTCTCTCTCTCTCTCTCTCTCTCTCTTATCTCTGTCCTCTCTCTTCTCTCTGTCTCTTTCCCCTCAAGAAATAGAGCAAAGGACACAGAAACAGGTCAGGAGACTGAGCTGAAAGATCCTTTATCAGGACCGGTACCTTGGCAAGTTGAAGCCATATGCACACTTAAGTTACATGGAAGCAGAGAAATCCTGAGTAGTAATAACAATGATGGCCACTGTTTATTGAGCATTCATCATGGCAGGTGCTATGTGAAGTGTTTAACATGTGTTATTTTTTATAACCGCCATCCAGATATATGTGTGTCTATCCATCTATCTATCATCTAAATAAATAAATAAAATTACTGTGACCACCCAACAGATGAGGAACTAAGAGTTTAAAAAGTTTTAAAACTTGTCCAAGGTCATGCAGCTAAGATACTAGAATAAAAGCCCAGGCAGTATAATCTCACAGCTATTTACTCTGTGGCTGGACTGTAGAGAGGATGATGGAGCAAAATATACAGAGGGATGGAGACTATATGGTCTTAGACAGAGAGATGGTGGACAAACTGATTGATAGACACATCTAGATTGACCAAGAGGTTAGCTGCTTAGCCCCAAGATATTTTCAGTATTCCATATCTTCGCATGTCCTTTTTCCCTCAGTGTCTGAATACACTCCGTACTCCTTCTATGCTCTGCCTCCCTTTCCTATCTCCACACTTGCTTAAATAGCTCAAGAGAGTTTCTCTTTCTTGCAACCAGTGGCACTTTGGAGAAAAGATCCTTCAACTAGACACCCTGTCCCTAGTATTCTGGTTCTTCTACTTTTCCTGTATACCAACCTTCACTTTCAGCCAAAATGGTCTATTTATTGTGCCCTAATTACCTCTAGAAATTTCCCCATCTGAGGCTTGGAAGCCTCTTTTCTATCATTCCCAACTCTATAGATCTACCTGCTATTCGCACTCCACCTTCTCCATGAAGCAGGTGTGCTCTTCACCCCCTCAACTCCACAGCACCGTATTTTCAGCCCCCTGGAGCACTGGTTCTACATCTATCACATTACACGTTCTCCTTTCGTATTTGTCTTATTCCCCATGAACTACATAGTCTTGCCTGCACCCATGTGGTACTGTGTCCACTGGAGGAGCTCGGTCAGTATTTGTGGAATCTCTGGGAAGGAGTGGCGCTTTAAACTTTAAAGCTGGAGAAATGTACATGCTCAATTCAGCAAACCCTCATCAAGTGCCCGCTATGAGCCAGCAGGGACCATGTTACTATAGCCATGAAAAGAATGCAGTCTTTAATTACAGAGGAGACAAATAGAGACTCTGCGAGCTACGATGAAGAGGGCTGGGAGGGCCATAGGTAGAGGATCAGGTGACTGCAGGTGACAGGGCTTAAATCCGCCCATGAGGTGGCATCCAGGAAGGTTTTCCAGAGGAGATCACATTTGGGCTTGCCTTAAAAATGGGACAGATGTTCTCTAGGCTGAGATGTGGAGGAGTGGGGATGGACAAGACAGACACAGAACAAAAATGAAGGTGCAAAAGCACATGATGTGTTTGTAAAACTGTCAGAAAACCAGTGTGTCTGTACATGTGGGTATGTGTGCATGATGTGTGTGTCTGTGTGTGTGTGTAGTGTGTGCATGTGTCGGTGTATTGGAAGGTTTGGGTGAAGAACAATATAGTGGGGAAAATGGGGAATTGGATCTGAAATGAGAAGGGGTCAAGTTGTGGACAATATCACATTTAATATTAAATACTTTAAACAATTTGGTAGGCAGAGGGAGCTAAGTAAAGGCTTTGAAGCAGCCAAGCAATGCGATCAGGCTTGTGTTTTAGAAGATAACTATGGATGCATGGTAGAGCATTCAAGAAGGTGAGCACTGTACCCACTGATAACCATCTGCCAAGCATTTACACCTGTGTCTATCCCTACACCTTCATCCGTTTTCATATCTATATCCATATCTATCTATGAATCTATCAACCTAATATCCTCCAATGGTTTTCAACTGGGGGCAATTTTATCCCCCAGAGACATTTTATAATTCTCTATCTGGAGACTTTTTTAGTTGTCACAACTTGGGATGCTACTAAATGTCCACCAACACACAGGACAGCCCCTGACAACAAGGAATTATTTGGCCCCAAATGCCAATGGTGCCAAGACTGAGAAACCCTGACCTACCTGCCTGTAGAAACCTGCTCAGGTGTCAACTCTAACTTGATCTAAATCGACTAAGCAAACCCTTCAAAGAGAAACCAGTTCCTTTTCTATTCCTCTGTCTCTCTTTCAAGATCCTCAAAGCTTAACTAGGTCAAAAGCAGTATGAATGTAGTTCAGTTTTGTTTTTATGCTGCTGAGTTTAAGCCAAGAGTGGCCTGGTATTTGTCTTCTTGTTTGACATAAACATTCTTTCTAAGAGCATTGAGTCTGTAGAGCTGGTTTCATAAATAGATGGGTTTCTAGATGTGATAATAAATGCTAACATTTAGAGAATACTCACTATTTCCGTGCACTTTCTTATTATTATCTCCATTTTCCAGTGGAGGAAGCTGATGCAGAGAGTGATTTACTTAGAGACTCACGGTCAACTGGCACATTTAGTAATTGATGGAGCTGGACCTGAAATGTAGGTCAGTTCAACCACTGAGTCTGGCTCCTAACCATCATGCTGTGTTGGTCTTTAATGCACTGTACTAGATTCATTATAATTTCCTTCCATGGTATTGGTCTGATGAGCCTAATCCTTTTTGACTTGAAAATGCAAGGGTGGCTGAAAGGGGGAGAGGGGTGCACAGCTGTGCTGCGTCAGGCAGAACCTTTTGCAAGTAAAATGAAAACAGTTTTGCAACAACCGCAGGAAAAAGAGATTATAAACTGATAAAAGTGTCTGGATCACTCGAGTACTCTGATTTATGACTAGTACCATGTCCCTTTGAGAAAGAATACTATATGATGATTCATATTTGGCATAAAAGATGTTGCCTCTAGCTGAGGAAGCTGGCAGGTTCTCTCCTGCCTTCTTACATAAATATTTAAGAGCTATGCATCATCATTTATTAGATTTTCTGAAAATTACAGGTGTGAGCCTCTTTCCAGAATACTGGCTTTCTAAGTAGGCCTTATCAGATCATCTATAACTTACATCCTTAAAAAAGAATTGGGTTTTTTAGGCCACTTGAAGATTTCAGAGCCACTTCTGGGAAGCACTGCTCTCTGTGGGACTGCAACGCACTTGCTGCTGGGCATGGTTTGCTCCATGTAGCTGCTGGTACTGAAGGTCTCTCCCGGTGCCTGATGTGGGATGTGCCTCACCTCTTACTGCAGGGACAAAATCAAGCTGAACTCTACTAGTTCAACTAGTTCCGCACTCTGGAGCATAACCCCAGAACTGGGCATGCCATAAAGAAAGAGATGAGCCAGGTGCAGTGGCTCACGCCTGTAATCCCAGCACTTCAGGAGGCCGAGGTGGATGGATCACCTGAGGTCAGGAGTTCGAGACCAGCCTAGCTAACATGGTGAAACCCCGTCTGTACTAAAAATACAAAAATTAGCCAGGCATGGTGGCATGCACCTGCAATCCCAGGTACTCGGGAGGCTGGAGCAGGAGAATCGTTTGAACCCGGTAGGCAGAGGTTGCAGTGAGCCAAGATCACACCACCGCACTCCAGCCTGGTGACAAGAGCAAAACTCTGTCTCAAAAGAGAGAGAGAGAGAGAGAGAGAGAAAGAGAGGAAGGAACGAAGGAAGGAAGGAAGGAAATGTAGCCATGGAGACTATCAGGGTAGGGGAAAAAAGAATGATTTCCTCACCCATTGCAAGGATCATGGCTGAGACTCCTATAACAAAAGACAGATTAACAAGGGAAAGCAGACACATTTATTTAATTCAAGTTTTTTTGTTTTGTTTTGTTTTTGAGACAGAGTCTCGCTCTGTCGCCCAGGCTGGAGTGCAGTGGCGCAATCTCGGCTCACTGCAAGCTCCACCTCCCAGGTTCATGCCATTCTCCTGCCTCAGCCTCCCAAGTAGCTGGGACTACAGGTGCCCGCCACCACGCCCGGCTAATTTTTTGTATTTTTAGTAGAGACGGGATTTCACCGTGTTAACCAGGATGGTCTCGATCTTCTGACCTCATGATCCACCCGCCTCGGCCTTCCAAAGTGCTGGGATTACAGGCGTGAGCCACCGTTAATTCAAGTTTTATGTGACACTTTATATGGAGCTTTCAGGAATGAAAACACAGAGAAAAACAACTTGTGTAAATGTTATGCTAAGTCTGATGAAGAAGTGGATCCTTGTGGAGAAACATGATTGGACCAAGGGGATGGGATCTAATGGGAATAAACTGGAGGGACCTTAGCAAGGCCCATTTGTTCAGATTCTATCCTATGTCCCTGTGTCCCATAGGGCACCTCTGGAATAAAGACTCATTCCAGGCCTATTTCAGGGAAGGTCAGCTACGTTATTAGGCCTGCTTCAGGAGACATGGCATGAGGGAAATTCTTTCCAATTTTTATGGTCAGATTTTGCAATTTTCCCAAGGTGCATAATTTGGGGTAGCATGTCCTGAACCCCACTGTCAGCCAGAAGAGAGGGACTCCTGGGTGGAAAGTATGAAAATCAGCCTGGATTTGTCTTCTTGGGGATCATCGGAGATAGTCACATTTTGACTTTGAAGGAGAGAAAATGACCCCAGAAACTGATCCCCCAGGAACTCAGGCCGTCTTTGCAAATGATTTTGACTGGACTGCTAGGCAGAAATGGAACTGTGATAAGGATTGAAACAAAGCTGTCAGTTTGCATATGGGGGAGTCTGGAGGAGCTGGAGAGGTTGATAGAATCTGGAGAAAAGATCAAAATAAGGAACTGAAAATAAATATTTAAGATTCCATATCATTACGTATTCAACTTTTTGAAGCCTACAGAAGTGAGATTCATCAATTTCTCTTTCCCTTAAAAAAAAAAAAAAAAAGAGGCAAAACCTAACCTCCCAATCCTGGCAAGAGGAAAGAGACACCCCTGTAGTCCAGGGAAAACCGGTTCACCTTATTGCTATTTCATGGAAGCAGCCTGATCCACCAGGGAGGGACCAAAGAGAGGCTTTTATTTAAAATTAATGGTTGAGGTCACCTCTTAAAAGCCTGTCGTTTACATGATCAAAGGAGCAATTGCTTCCTGACAGCAATGATGGGAAAATGGAAACATTGGCATTGATGTTTTACCCACAAACCTCCACTCATCTACTTACTCCATTTTATCCCTTGACCTGTCTTTTTAATCATTTCACCTCCTTTCTGCCAAGAATTACTGCTTTCTCTAACACAGGCAGTGACCTTACTGCCTGGCGATTTCAAGGACCCCTTTGACAAGAGGAGGTCGCTTATGATTGTCCATTCATCCTTTCAGGAATAAATCACGTGGGTTCTTTCCCATTGCATGTGAACCCATAGGAGAATGGAGACGTAGGGCAAAAGGTTGGGTTGCTCACTGTCCAGAGGAGGGAAACCTGCAGTTCCCATTGCACCACTTGAAGGACATTGTCCAGGAAACCAGTGGTCAGCTATCACCATACTTAGGTGCAAGTGTAATCGTCATGTCATGCTAAAGACTGTGTTGCCCTGAATACACTAAGGACCATCTTGGCTATAGACACACCATCACTACAGAGTATTCCTTTGCTTTGGTTTATTTGAGCGGGGAGGGGATGTTCTTGTTGCCCCATTTGTTCCAAAGTGAGTCTGTAGCTTCTCTCTGACTCTCTTGGAAGTTCCTTAACCCACAGAAGATGTCTGTGTCTCTCCCTAGTATTAGAAAACTGCAACACAAATTGAGGCCTTCCTGGTCTGAAACCTCCAAAAAGAAATCCTCTCTTTCTCTGGCCCTTCCCCATGGATTTCGTTTACTCTAATTTTCTTCCAAGATGTACATGGTGATGCTTCAGAAACAATATAGTGCAACAGCTAAGAGTGTGAAGACTGTGGCCAGAATGAAGGGTCTGTGTCATATCCCTCACTTGCCAGTGTTGGGGAGAAAAGACTTTTCACCCATCACAAGGTTCGTGGCTGACACCCTGATATCATTTGGAGGTTTGTCCCATCCAAATATCATATTGAAATGTCATCCCCAATGTTGGAGGTGGGACCTGGTGGGAGGTGTTTGGGTCATGGGGCCGGATCATTCATGAATGGCTTGGTGCCCTCCCCATGGTAATAAGTGAGTTCTTATGCTATTAGTTTACATAGAGCTAGTTGTTTAAAACGGTCTGGCACCTCGTCCTCTGTCTCTTGCACCCAATCTTGCCATGTGACATGCTGACTCACCCTTGGCCTTCTGCCACGATTGGAAGCTAACTGAGGCCTCACCAGAAGCAGATGCTGGCACCATGCTTCCTGTATATCTTGCAGAACTGTGAGCCAAATAAACCTCTTTTCTATAGAAATGATTCAGTCACAAGTATTCTTTTATAGGAACACAAAATGGACTAATACAGAACCCTATAAAAAAAGACAGATTAATGAAGGAAAAGCATACAAATGTATGTAATAGAAGTTTCATGTAACATAAGAGCCTTCAGAAATGAAGATGCAAAGAAGCAGGAGAGCCATGTATATTTTATGCTAAGTCTGATGAAGAAGTGAATCGTTACGGGGAAACATGATTGAACAAGGGGGGTGTGATCTAATGGTAACAAACTGTGGGGACTTAGTGAGGCCAGTTTGTTCAGATTCTCCTATGTGTCTCTGTGTGACATTCCTTCCTTCTGGGTATAGAGGAAAACATCTGTCACATAAGGAACGTTAGGAGAGAAGGGAGGAAGAAGGTCAGAGACTGATCTTCCTCAGATACATGACCTGCTGTAGGAAAGGAGGGCAAGGGAAAGGTCAGAGAGACCTTCCTGCTTCTGCTTTCTCAAATGACAAGGTGTCATATTTTGGGGTAACATGTCCTCAACCCCCTCAATAGTGAGTCTTTGAGAAAACGTAAGCCTTGATTTTCTTGTCTGTAAACTGGGAATAATAATTTTAACATACTAGTGTTTAAGGACTATATTAGCCAATGGACTCAGCACAGGACCTGGGATATAATAAATACTCGATAAATACTAGCTTTATCAGTAGTATTGTTGCTTCTTACTGTTGCTATTAATAGCATGTGCTCTATGGAATTCAAGTCAGACCAGTTACCAATGCCATTCTACCAGGCAAAATGCCTAACCACCAGTGCCTTTCACAAGGAAAATATTCAGTGAAGAACCTTAACATGGAAGAAAGGGTGAGAATGAAAGAAGGAGAGGACAGGAAGAAATTGGTAAACACTCCTGGCAAAGCAGGAACTTGCAAATCAAAGAATCTGTCAACCATTGTGACTCCTCGCTACCCTATGAGGGCATATCTGGGAGCATTCCTGGAGGCCTAGTTAAGGCCTAATAATAGGAGAGAGTCTGGGATGCTTAAAGGATGGAGGAACGAGTAGGTTGAAATGGGTAGAGTCAGGGGTGGGCTGTAAACCTGGAGAGACAGGCAGGGCAGAACCAGGCTGAAGTCTTAGTCATGTTACTTACTTTGGTTTTTATTCTAAGAGCAAGAAAGCCAACAGAGAGTTTTTTTTTTTAATTTTATATTTATTTAAATACTAACAAAACTTAATTTGTATATATTTGTTTGCTTTTGCATGTTTCTTTTTTGAATTTCCATTATTTGTTTTTCTGATAGGTTTTTTATCTGAATTGTCACTTGCTGTTCAATTTGCTTATTGTGTTTTTGCCTACAAAACTTTAACATTTTTATTCTGTTGCAATATCAACATTTTTTTCTTTTTTAAATTTTATTATTATTGTACTTTAAGTTTTAGGGTACATGTGCACAATGTGCAGGTTAGTTACATATGTATACATGTGCCATGCTGGTGTGCTGTACCCATTAACTCGTCCTTTAGCATTAGGTATATCTCCCAATGCTATCCCTCCCCCCTCCCCCCACCCCACAACAGTCCCCAGAATGTGATGTTCCCTTTCCTGTGTCCATGTGTTCTCATTGTTCAATTCCTACCTATGAGTGAGAACAGGCAGTGTTTGGTTTTTTGTCCTTATGATAGTTTACTGAGAATGATGATTTCCAATTTCATCCATGTCCCAACAAAGGACATGAACTCATCATTTTTTATGGCTGCATAGTATTCCATGGTGTATATGTGCCACATTTTCTTAATCCAGTCTCTCATTGTTGGACATTTGGGTTGGTTCCACGTCTTTGCTATTGTGAATAGTGCTGCAATAAACATACGTGTGCATGAGTCTTTATAGCAGCATGATTTATAGTCCTTTGGGTATATACCCAGTAATGGGATGGCTGGGTCAAATGGTATTTCTAGTTCTAGATCCCTGAGGAATCACCACACTGACTTCCACAATGGTTGAACTAGTTGACAGTCCCACCAACAGTGTAAAAGTGTTCCTATTTCTCCACATCCTCTCCAGCACCTGTTGTTTCCTGACTTTTTAATGATTGCCATTCTAACTGGTGTGAGATGGTATCTCATTGTGGTTTTGATTTGCATTTCTCTGATGGCCAGTGATGGTGAGCATTTTTTCATGTGTTTTTTGGCTGCATAAATGTCTTCTTTTGAGAAGTGTCTGTTCATGTCCTTCGCCCACTTTTTGATGGGGTTGTTTGTTTTTTTCTTGTAAATTTGTTGGAGTTCATTGTAGATTCTGGATATTAGCCCTTTGTCAGATGAGTAGGTTGTGAAAATTTTCTCCCATTTTGTAGGTTGCCTGTTCACTCTGATGGTAGTTTCTTTTGCTGTGCAGAAGCTCTTTAGTTGAATTAGATCCCATTTGTCAATTTTGGCTTTTGTTGCCATTGCTTTTGGTGTTTTAGACATGAAGTCCTTGCCCATGCCTATGTCCTGAATGGTAATGCCTAGGTTTTCTTCTAGGATTTTTATGGTTTTAGGTCTAACGTTGAAGTCTTTAATCCATCTTGAATTAATTTTTGTATAAGGCGTAAGGAAGGGATCCAGTTTCAGCTTTCTACATATGGCTAGCCAGTTTTCCCAGCACCATTTATTAAATAGAGAATCCTTTTCCCATTGCTTGTTTTTCTCAGGTTTGTCAAAGAGCAGATAGTTGTAGATATGCGGCGTTATTTCTGAGGGCTCTGTTAGCCAACAGAGAGTTTTAAGCAAGCAAATTTTAAGACCTAATTTGTATTTTGAAAAGACTATTTTTTTCTTTTTCTTTTTCTTTTTTTTCTTTTTTTCTTTTTTTTTGAGACAGACTTTTGATCTGTCATCCAAGCTGGGGTGCAGTGGTGCAATCCCAGCTTACTACAACCTCCACCTCCCAGGCTCAAGCCATCTTCCCACCTCAGCCTCCCAAGTAGCTGGGACCACAGGTGTTTGCCACCATGCCTGGCAAATTTTTATATTTTTTGTAGAGACAGGGTTTTGCTATGTTGCCCAGGCTGGTCTCCTAATGCCTGTCTTCAAGTGATCCACCCACCTTGGCCTCCCAAAGTGCTGGGATTACAGGTGTGAGCCACCACATCTGGCCTGAAAAGACTGCTCTTAATCTTAAGCATAGATTGGATGGAACCAGAGTAAAGGAAGGTGATAGATGAATTGGAAGATTATTGTAGCAGTCTAGGCAAGAAATGTACTAGCTGAGAGTATGGTTGGAATGGAGAAAATGGAAAGAGCTGGACATACTTGAGAAGTAATTTGGGAAAAAAATCAAGAAGATATATTTATGAATTTGTAGAGGAAGGGGTTGAAGAAGAGAGTGGTATCATCTGTGACTCCTAGTTGTGACCAGAGAGATTGGGTGGTTGGTGGGGACATTTGAGTTACTTTTGAGATATAAAAAGTAGTTAACTAGACCACTGGATATGCAAATCTGGAGCTCAAGGGAAAGATTGGGCTGAATTTGAAAGTGATGAGATGGTAATAAAAATGTTTTCAAAGTTGGAGAAAAGTACAGAGGTAGCTGAAAAGGATGAGACATTAAAAATGTTTATTTTAAGATCAAAAATTCTTGAGCACATACAAAAGTTAATGAAAATTAAAAAGAACAATGGAATATGCAGGAGGAAGAAGGAATAAATAATTATGAAAATATTCTATCAATTTGTTTTTAATCAATTTTGTATTTTTCATATTTCCAAAAATTATTCAAAATAACATAATATTTCAATATGAAACACAAAAGCAGTAGTAATTAATTTTTGAAATATTTAATATTAGTAACAGAAGATTATAATACATTAAGGTATCTGAAACTAGTGGATCTGTCAGGATGGTTGAAATTAACAAACCCCTTGAACAGGGCCAAATCTAGCCTAGCACCTGCTTTTGTAAATAAGACTACTGGAAAACAGATATGCCCATTTATTTACATATTGTCTATGACTGCTTTCCACTACAATGGCAGAGTTGAACAGAGATTGTATGGTCTGCAAAACCTAAAATATTTACTATCTTCCTCCACTTTGGCATAAAGATTATTTTAAGTTGCAGACAATAAGAACTAGCAGACACAAAAAAAAAGCCCTCTGCCTTGTCCCTATTTACCTGAAAGCAGGACATAAATTTCCCTTTGAGATGGTACCCCCACTCCTCTTTCCCATAGCAGGAAGAGGAGAAGGAATCTTACTACTGGAGAGAGCACTGAGATAAGTATACACAAACAAAACCTTAATAAACAATTTTTATCTTCCGTTAGTTTCCCCCATATATTTACCTTCCCACAAATTATCCTGGAAGCTCAAAACTCCTGTTCCTTTGTAATTGTCATGTCTGCACAAATTACAGCCCTTTGTTAGAGTGGTATATAAGCCTCCAGTTCTCACTGCCTCTTTGGAGTTTCACTTGATTTCTGTGAGGCCTTCCATATGCACATAAAATAACTCTTTCCCTCCTGTTAATCTGTCTTTTGCAGGTTTTCTTTTTAGGACCCCAGTTACTAAACCTAAGAGGGTAGAGAAAAAGTTTTCCGCCCCCTGCAATAATAAGCATGTAACATACAAGTAAACTGCAAAAAATAGTTGTGAGATCAGGCGGGAAAAATTCAGAGTTGGAATCTGAGGCAGGGAGGGGAACTGACATCAGCCTGTCTTTCTTTGTCCAAATCATATCCTTACCGTGTCCTTATTCATTTCTTCATTGAAAAGATCCATCTTTTCCAAATTTTTCTGGTATTGCTTTGAAAACACAAAAATCACCTCTGGGAAGCTTGGGTTTTTATATTTATAAATATTCACTTAATTTCCACAAATATGACGTTTTTCACCAGGGTAGGGGGCCGTGCCTGTTGGGAAAGATTGTAACGCAGGGCCTTGCAGATTTTGTCCTGTCCAGTTTTCTTATTAGCTTGAAATAACTTTATTTTTTTTTCTTTGGAATATCCTTTCCTTTCTGCTTTCCTCATTGTAATACATAAAACAAACACAAGTTCTTACCCAATAGAGTCCTGTAGAAGCATTTGTGAGAAAAGGAGAGATTTTGAGTAATGTGCGGCCTGTGCAAGATTCTCACTGAATTGGACTGTCCTAAATAGGAAGCTTGAATGAGAGATTTCCTTGTTAGGTTTTCTCCTTACTATCACTACCCACAGCATATTTTTTTAGATATATTTGCAATATTAATTGAGTACCTACTGTAAACCTTGCATTTTACATAATTTGTGTAAATTATTCCTCACTATAACCTTGCAAATATACCTTATTGACCCATTTTACAGATGAGCAATGAGGTTTATGGAGTGAATTTCCCACATTCATAGAACTGGAATTTGAACTTTGGTCTAGTTGAATTACAAAGTTTGCCCTCTTTCCAATATATCCTCCTGTCATGTTCTTGGGTAAGATGTGTTTTCCTGCTAGTTAATTCTATATCAACATTTGAACATATAGCCAAGGGCACAAAGAGAGTTTTTAGGATTTCCAGTGGAGTTCTTTGTAAAAACACTGTTCTTTTTTTTGTTTTTTGACAGAGTCTTGCTCTGTCGCCCAGGCTGGAGTGTGAAGGCATGTGATCTTGGCTCACTGCAACGTCCACCTCCTGGGTTTAAGCATTTCTCCTGCCTCAGCCTCCTGAGTAGCTTGGATTATAGGCACTCACCATCACACCTGGGTAATTTTTTGTTTTGTTTTGTTTTGTTTTTGAGACGGAGTCTTGCTCTGTTGCCCAGGCTAGAGTGCAGTGGCGCAAACTCGGCTCACTGCAAGCTCTGCCTCCCAGGTTCACGCCATTCTCCCGCCTCAGCCTTCTGAGTAGCTGGGATTACAGGGACCTGCCAGCATGCCCAGCTAAGTTTTTTGTATCTTTAGTAGAGACGGGGTTTCACCGTGTTAGCCAGGATGGTCTCCAACTCCTGACTTTGTGATTCGCCTGCCTCAGCCTCCCAAAGTGCTGGGATTACAGGCGTGAGCCACCATGACCAGCCAATTTTTGTATTTTTAGTAGAGACAAGGTTTCACCATGTTGGCCAAGCTGGTCTTAAACTCCTGACCTCAAGTGATCCACCCCCTTGGCCTCCCAAAGTGCTGTGATTACAGGCATGAGCCATTGCATCTGGCCAAAAACACTGTTCTTTTACATTTATTTTTTACATCTATTGAGATTTTTACAAGTTGATTTTACAAATGTGCAACCAATCTCTTTGCTGCTTTCTCTGTTCTGATTTTCTTGTAGCTGAGCCCTATATCCTAGAGTCTTCTCTTTTCAACACTAAAACAAAAATATTAAGAGTTTGCCCAATATAATCCATAATTAGCTGAGATAGCTACTATTGAAACTGCTTACTGCCCATCTTTACCCAGAACCAAATTGGGAAAAGCATTTCCTTTTCAAGGAGATCCATAAATTATGAAGAAATATATTGCTAAGCTTCTTATTTAGCAGTTTTGTAAATTATAATTAATAATATTGTTTAACAATAATATTTTGGTAACAATGGTTTACACAACGCTAGATATCTTTGCAAAACATAGGGAGATGTTCTTTAAGACTTTATTATAAGAATCGGTAAGTGTGATGAATTCATTACTGCCTCATCTTTTTGCCCATCCTATATTTAAAACACTGCAGTTTATGATGTAGAATATTAAAATCTATTATGAATACATGATTAATACATATAGAAAAACTCTTCTAACAGCTGTGTGCTGTTTTATTGTTATGATTGTCTTTCCAATGTGGCATTAATAAAATTGATGCCATAATACAGCCCCTCAAATTGGTTGTTACTGGTAATGAGGGAATAATTTGAAAGTAAATAGTCTCTGGCAAAACTAAAGATGGCTATTTATTTGAGACTTGATTAATTAATAATTATTCATTAACTGATGCTAAATGCCTAATGTGTTGTCTTTGCCTCTTGGCCAAAAGAAACTGGTGTTTTATTTTGGTGCCAATGCTAATTGTTAATTATTGCTCTGGGAGCTGGAATTTGACTGAGAAACAAAAGTTTGCTAGTGACTTGCTTTCCTCAAGTCCACGGAGGAGGGAAAAAAAAAAAAAAGCCTCTAGACCCTTGAGTCTCACTTCTAAGCCTGAGCTTTATGCCTAAAATTTGCAGCCCTGAGGGAAAGGTTTGGAAAGCTGCAGGAAAACCCCACAAGACCAGCATTCATAGCTGAAGCTTTGGGGGCCATTGTTGCAAACTGAGTCCTAAATCAACTGAGGTCATTTAAACCGAATGCACTACCAGCCTCTTTCAATGTGGAATTTCAGCAAGGTGTTGTTAATATCCCCTTAAGTGGCTTTGTTGTGATTTAACATTTCGACTACTGGGACCTAATTGGACCTTAGGTCTTAGCGGTTCTGAACAAAGAGTGACATTTTCAAATAATTTGGGAAAATACATTAATTTCCTTAACTTTTTTATTGTTTGTGGGTAGGGCCAAGGAAGACTACATCTCTATAAAAAAGCACACAGATCCTTCCAATTTATTGCTTGACAGTTCGCATAAGTTTAGACATTTGCATGGTTGATGGTAGATGATAGAATGCCTTGAGAGTTTTTTCCAGGGTGCAAAGTTTATATAATTTGTTTTACATTTCATTGCAATAGGCAGTGTTTCCATTGGCTGCAATTTTTTAAGGCTAGACATGCACAACTTCTGATAGCAACAGGAGGCAGCCAAATGCCCAGGCAGACAGGGGTGGGTCCCCAGTGAAACCCCACCTTCAAGCCAAAAAACAGCCTGAAGGCTGGAAGACCAGACTGCTGGTCCTGGATGAAACCCACAACCCAGTGTGAGAACTTCTGTTCCTGTTTGCCCCCACTTTCCTGGTCGATTCTTTCTGAATAATGCCTTCTAACCAATCAAATGTTGCCTTTTCCAATACTATCTGCGGCCTGCCCCCTCCCCTATTCTGAGGCCATAAACCCCCAGACTCAGCCACACTGGGGGGACTTTCCTGCCTTCAGTTAGGGGGATCATCCCCATGTCTCCTCTCCATGGAAGGCTGTTTCATCACTCAATAAAACTCCCTGCCTTGCTCACTCTTCAATTGTCATGTATCCTCATTCTTCTTGGATGCTGGACAAGAGCTCGGGACCCACCAAGTGCAGGGACCCAGAAAGGCTGTCACACTGGCCTTTTGCCCTCACTGGCAGAGGGCAGCCACCCCACACAGTAGGGCCAGGGGCCAGCTGAGCTGCTAACATGCTGCCGTCCATCAGGCTGTGGATAGAGGAACTAAAAGAGCTAATTAGCACACACCCCCTCTGGGGCTTCAGGGTCACAGGCACCCTCTCAAGGTGACATGCCTGGTCTGGTCACAGGCCCTGTATGGAGCTTGCTCCTGTGTTGGTGCTTGGAGTGGCCGGCCAGATCCCAAACTTGCTTGCTCACATGCTCCCTCCTGCAAGGGGCTGAGTGCAGCAGGCCAAGTAGATGGGATGCCCCTGCTGCGAGTCCAGCAAAGGGGCTGAGAAAAATCCTGTGTCACTTCCACAATGTATAAAGCTTTTTAAATTTAATGAATATCATTCTTACACGTCATTAAAAAATTAACATTAAGCCCTTTGTGGCCACTTCAGTGAGTTCTCTGGCATTCTTTTGATGGAGTGACTTTCTAGTTAAGATAGAATTACACCTCCCTAATATGGGAAGGAAACACAAGGAGCATTTGTTTAATTCTTTGATTCAGGGCTAGATCCAGGTTAATTGAACAGTGAGTTGTCTATGCTATTCTGAAAGGTTTCCAGGAATGAATACTTCATCTCTTGGTAGCCTGTTCCAGTGCTGAATCAGAAAGTTCTTTACCAATGTCTTATTTGACTTCTTGCTGCTCCAAAAGCTTTGCTCTCTGTGGAAATTGAGAATGGTTCGGAAACAATCTATTTATAATAATATTTCAGATTCTTAATGATAGCTATTAAATTTCTCTTCAACTTTCTTCCCACCAAGGTAATTAACCCAATTCTTTTAACCTTTCCTTCTAAGACCTCACGTGGCTGTTAGCAGCCATGCGTCATTTACATAACAGTTCTCAGTTCTAGTGCTCAAATTATTTCAAGGATACTTGCTGGGTATTTGGCCATGAGGCATTTGAAAAGGTCTCAAGGAATTCCAACAAGAGTATTTTATTGCGGTGAATGTTTAAGTCCTGTTATCCACCACGTGCTGAGCTCTGCCAAGGACCACCTTATACCAGCTGAAGGTGTCAGGCTCTTATATTTTATGGTAGATAGTTCTTCCCTTCATGGAGTTTAAAGTATTGTGGAGGAGTGTACGTTCCCAGGAAATGAAATCATTTCACCAAATTCACTTGACTGTCATCATTAATGTTGGTTGCTGTCCCTACAGCAGCTTTCTTTCAAAGTTGATTTATCAAGAAGAGTCCATAGGTTGAGAAAAGGGATAAAATAATTCATATCAGGAGGGCCTGAAGTAGTGGGAAGTCAGATGGCAATGAAGGAACCCAAAAAGGGCTCCCCACCTGGGTCTAGTATCCGTCCATGACAGAGACTAAAGTCCAAGCCTCTGTCACACCCCAGTGCTTACCTTAATAATGTTCCACACAGCACCTCGCCTCTCAGGCTACCCTTTATTTGACCTTTTAAGAACAATAATTGCTATAACAACATACACTTCTAATTTTGTCTTTACAAAAACATTTTGTGTGCATTTGAAATAAAGGGAAACATGCAAATAAACTGGAGAAAGAGAAGGAAAACCCCATCACAGTCCTATCATCTAGGTAAAACTACCAATAATAGCTCCTGGCATTTTCTGGCCTTTTTATTGCATTTGAACAAAAGTAAGATTGTATGATACAGTTTTGTAAATGTGTCTTTTAAACATTTAATCAGATATCATGAATGTATTTTGATATCAACAAATATAATTTCCCATCCTTTTTAGTGACTGCATGACACTTTATTGCATGAATATAATTTACTTAACCAAGCTCCTATTTTGGGATAGTTTATTTTCAGTACTTTCAAAGATAACATTTAGACAAGCACTCTCATAGCTAAGCCTTTGTACATTTTAATTGTTTACTTAGAATTTAGTCCTAGGAAGGCATGAAAAAAAATTATTAAACAGAATACATCCATTGTTAAGGATTTGGCTAAGTGTTGCACCCTTCTCTAATAGAAGGTTTTCACTCATTCATTTTCCTACCTGATGTGTATGAAAGCATCCTGTCCTCACGTCCTCACATCTTAAATTTTTTGTCAGGTTTATAGTTGCAAAATGGTATACTATTTTTATTTTTTAAAATCAATTTGATGAAATTATTATGTACATACAGTATAAAAAATACACTCACTTTACAGGTATGTTCCGCAAGAGTTAACAAACGTACACACAATGTAACCACGAGCCAATAAAGATATAGAATGTTTTTGTCCTTCTAAAAAGTTACCCCATGTCCTTTTGTCCTAGTCCCAGACAATCACTAATTTGTTTGCTGTCACTATAGAGGCCTTTTGATAATTCTTTACTTTCATATATACAGAGTCATACAACATGTACTCTTTTGAGTCTGTATTCATTTACTCTGCATAACATTTTTGACACACATCCATGTTGAGACCATCAGTAGTTATTTCTTTTTATTACTGGATAATATTGCATTACACAGATATACGCAATTTGCCTACCACTCATTTGCAAATGGACATTTAGGTTGTTTTGAGTTTTAGCCTTAAAAGTAAGTTGCAATGAACATCTGTATACAAGTGATTTTTTGTGGACATGTGTTTTTATTTCCCTTAGATAAATACCTAGGAAAGGAATTATTGAATTGTGCAGTAAATGCATGTTTAATTTCACAAGAAGATGCCAAAGTCGTAACAGTTTATACATCCAAAGCAATCTATGAGCGGTCCAGTTGTTCCATATCTTTGTCAACACTTGCTATCATCAGCCTTTTAAGTTCTAGCCCACCCAGTGGGTGTGTAGTCGTATCTCAATGTGATTCAAATTTGCATTTGCTGATGGCTAGTGGTATTGGGCATCTTTTCACGCACTTACTGGCCATTCATATGTCTTCTTTCATGAAGTGCCAGTTCAAATCCTGCCCACTTTTTAACTGGATTATCATTGAGTTAGTAGAATCCTTTATAACAGTGGATGTAAATCCCTTGTCAGATGTATATTGCTAATATTTTTTTCTAGTCTGTGGCTTGCCTTGTCATTTTGTTGATGGTATCTATGATATCTTCCAAAGACCAGAAGGTTTTAATTTTGATGGAGTCCAAAGTATTATTTTTTTCTATTATAGTTCTTGCTTTTTTTGTGTTTTGAGAAATCTTTGTCTATTACAAGGTTGTAAATGTGATCACTTACATTTTCTCTTTGAAGTTTTCTAGTATTAGCCAATACATTATCAACTGTGATTCATTTTGAAATAACTTTGTGAATGGTGTGAAGTATGAGTTGAAATTCATTTTCATTTTTTTTTGTTTTAGCACCACTTATTAAAGGTTATCCTTCCCCTATTACATTAGCTTGGTTTCTTAGACAGAAAAGCCAGCTAACTATATATGTATGGTTTTATTTCTGGAGTCTGTTTTTAGTTCCAAAATAACATGCCCATTATTAAGTTAATATCACATTTTCTTAATTACCATATTTTTTGGTACTTCTTGAAGTCAGGTAATATGAGTCCTCCAACATTACTCTCCTTTTTCAAAATTATTTTGGGTATTCTACATTCTTTGCATTTGCATTTTAGAATTAGTTTGTCATTTTTAAGGGAAGCCTGTAAGAAATTCATTAAGATGGCTTTGAATATATAGATTAATTTAGAGATAACTGATATTTTAATAATACTGAGTCTTTCAATCCGTGAGGATTGATGTGGTTTGGCTCTGTGTCCCCACCCAAATCTTATCTCAAATTGTAATCCCCACACGTGGAGGGAGAGACCTGGTGGGAGGTGATTGGATCATGGGGGCGTTTCTCCTATGCTATTCTCATGATAGTGAGTGAGTTCTCACAGGATCTGATGGTTTTATAAATGGGATTTTCTCCTGGGCTATCTCTCTCTCTCTCCTGCCACCATGTAAGAGGTGCCTGCTTCCCCTAAGCCTTCTGCCTTGATTTTAAGTTTCCTGAGGCCTCCCCAGCCCTGTGGAACTGTGAGTTAATTAAGCCTTTTCCCTTATAAATCACCCAGTCTCAGGTGTTTCTTTATAGCAGTGTGAAAATGGACTAATACGGAGATGGTTTATTTCTTTAATTTATTTCAGCAACGTTTTTTGGTTTTCAGTATTTAGGTTTTATACATATTTTATTAAATAATTTTAATATTTTTATGCTATTGTAAATGGTATTAGTTTTTAAAATTTCTTTTTTGAATTGTCCATTGCTAGTGTTTTGAAATATAGTTAAATTTTGTGTATTGACCTTGCATTTTGTAAGCTTTCTCAATGTACTTATTATTTTTGTAGCTATTTTTAAATTTATTTTTATTTTTGTTGTTTTTTTGAGATGGAGTCTCACTCTATCACCCAGGCTGGAGTGCAATGGCATGATCTCAGCTCACTGCAACTTCTGCCTCCCAGGTTCAAGTGATTCTCCTGCCCCAGCCTCTCGATTAGCTGGGATTACAGGTGCGTGCCTCCACGCCCAGCTAATTTTTGTATTTGTAGTAGAGACGGGGTTTCACCATGTTGCCCAGGCTGGTCTTGAACTCCTGACCTCAAGTGACCCACCCGCCTCAGCCTTGTAGCTACTTTTATAGATTTCTTAGGATTATCTACATATGCAGTCATATAATCTGCAAATGAAGACAGCTTTCTTTCAAATCTGTGTACATTTTATTTCTTTTTTAACCTTATTGGGTAAAACCTCTAGCACAGTGTTGAATAGGAGTGGTAAGAGAAGACATCTTTTCCTTGCTTCTGATCCCAGGGAGGAAGCATTCAGTCTTTAACAAGTTGTTAGTTGTAGGTTTTTCATAGATGTACTTTGTTAAATTGAAGAGCTGCCCTTTATTCCTAGTTTGCTACAAGGTTTTACCATAAATGAGTCTTAATATTTTGTCATGTATTTTTCTGTGCATTTTTGGTGGTCATATGCTACATGCTCCACCCTGATTCTGTTAATATGGGTGGGAGTAAACAGTGGGGAAATGGAAATATAATGTCGTAAGGCTCTTACACTTTGCATGCAGTGATATATTATTGGGGGAAAGACAATTATAAGGTAAGAATGCATAGTGTGATCTCTAGAACCACCACCTAAAACAAAGCAAAACAAGTGACATAGAGAAAACGTCCGTTGTGGAGATACAAGGAAATCATTTTAAAATTATTCCGTCAATCTGGAGAAAAGCAGAAAAAGAGTGGGGGAAAAAAACTCAAAGAACAGGTGAATCAACTACAAAACAAATAGCAAGATGGTGGACTGAAACACAATATTTATAATTATGTTAAGTGTAAATGGCCTAAACACCACAATTAAAATTGGTTTTCAGACCAGGTAAAAGAGATCCAACATGTGCTATCTATAATAAATGTACTTTAAAATATAAAGACATCTATAGGTTAAAAGTATGGAAAAGATATATCAAGCAAATAGTAATATTAAGAAAGAGGGAATTGTTATATTAATATCAAACATCATAGACTTAAAGACAAGGAATATTACCAGGACCATATAAATTACATTTTATAATGATAAAATAATAAATCAAGAAGCTATAATAATCTCAATTTTGCATGCACTAAATAGCAAAGCTTTCAAATATATAAACACTGATGTGGATGAAAGTAAAAATAGATGAGTATATTTTACCTTTTCTCTCTTTAGATATCCACCAAACCTGATTTATAAGAGCTTTTAACTTATAGTTTTGTAAGAAAGTTATAAACTATTTGTCTGTTATAAATATTTCTAATTTGTTAGTTGTCATTTCATTTTATATAGGTGTTATATAGTCATTACGAACTTTTTCCTTTATGGTTCTTGGCTTTAGTATTATGCTTAGAACATATTATTTTTATCTGGATATTAGATGCAAAATTTCCATTGCATTTTTGTTTCCTTACAACAGTTTTTAAATTTCATTTAATTTTTCCTCTTAAATATTAATATTTTGGGAATGTAAGTACTACTAAATCCCATATAATTTTTAATTTTCAATTTTTAAGCATTTTGAAATATTTTCTTTCAGAATATAGTGTAGAATAGTAATCTGCTTTTTCCTAATCATTAATTTCTGCAACATTGTTGGAAATCGGTCTTTTTCCAGCTTTCTTTGCAAGTTTAGACTCAATAACTCTTTCCTCTCTCCCTCCTGCCTTCCCTATGGAACACTTACTGAACGGCTATTCCAAATCATGCAGTATGCTTGAAACCGCTATTCCATACCATGCAGTATGCTTGAAACTGCTATTCCATGCCATGCAGTATGCTTGAAACTGCTATTCCATACCATGCAGTATGCTTGAAACTGCTATTCCATGCCATGCAGTATGCTTGAAACTGCTATTCCATACCATGCAGTATGCTTGAAACTGCTATGCCATGCCATGCAGTATGCTTGAAACTGCTATTCCATACCATGCAGTATGCTTGAAACTGCTATTCCATGCCATGCAGCATGCTGGAAACTGGGGATTAAAACAACAACAACAACAACAACAAGGTGTGTGAAAACCAAATACATTGTTTTTGAGCCCATGGTCTTTTGAAAAGTAGAGGAACAAATAGTAGATGTCTGAACATCTAAAGCATTGTGTTATCAAAGATGAGGGAGTGACAGCCTCTGCCTGGGAGCGGTTGTAAGTGACATTTCATCTGCTCATAAAGAACAGGGAATGGGGAAGCTCACAGCAGTCCCACGAACAGTTCAGCACCGAGGGAGCCACTGTGCAGATGAGGGGCCGAGTGGAGCTGAAATCCAGCGCCAGTGCTTCCTACCAAGCAAGGTGGCCTGGCACTGGCTGTATCCTGCTGGGGAAAGGGGCCTTTGATTTACACAAAAGCTGTACCTACACCACTGACAGCCCTAGAAGAACCTAAGTCCAAGGATTTGGCATTCAGCGTGACATAGCGGAGGCAGATGGAGAGTTCCAGTGAAGCTTAAGCATGGACCCTGTAGACAGCCGTGGCTGGAGAGGTGCTTTCGCAGTCTGTTAGAACATCTTAGAGATTTCACACTCTATCCTGTGGAATCAATTTTTCATGTTAGAACAGTAGGCCTACCCTGCATGATCACTACTGCATTTTAGAAAACATGCCCTTGGCAGCAGCATGGAGGGTAGTCAGCAAGAGAATGGGAGAAGAGACTGAGATTAGAGGTGCTGGGGTTAGTGAGAGGTTGTGAGTAGTCAAGGCTACAGATGCTGAAGATTCAAATTTGTATGGATGGTGGGGAAGGCCACGCTTTGAGAGAGATTTCTGAGGCTGAATAAGTAGAACTTAAATCCCCACAAAGGTTAAGGCCTAGAGAGAAATCAAATATTTTCCCTAGTGCACCCAATCTCTAAGCCTTCAGAAAGGACCTCATTTTAATTTGAGGTTTCGTTTTGAGAAGGTTGGGTGTGGTGGCCCATGCCTGTAGTCTCAGCACTTTAGGAAGCTGAGGTGGGAGGATTGTTGAAGGCCAGGAGATCAAAACCAGCCTGGGCAACATAGAGAGACCCCATCTATACAAAAAAAAAAAAAGATAAGCTTAGACTCTCTGGGCAACATAGCGAGACCCCATCTATACAAAAAAAAAAAAAAAAAGATAAGCTCAGACTCTCCATCTATACAAAAAAAAAAAAAAAAGATAAGCTCAGACACCCAAGTGTCCCAAGGCGCTATATTTCCTGCTTACCTGTGAAATATATAATGAGTTCCAAAGTCTGTCGAGCTTAGAAACATAACCAGATCCACACCTGACTTTTAGGACTTTACAATCTCATGAAAGATTAAAAAAAAAAAAGCTTACATTTTTCTAGTAATATTTTGTAGCCCAGAAAATCTTTCCCTTCTACAGTAATGATCTCTCCTAGGTGCTTAGTCCTCATGGACTGGAGAGCTAATTTCAGTGTGGTCTGAAAACATTCCTCTTACAGCCTCAGCCTTCCTTCCCTGTACCAAGCACACTGACCTCATAATCTAAGGCTTTAATTTATTCACCACACAATGTCTTTGCCCTCTTGCCGTCTGTAATTTATGCCTAACACATTCTGCTGCCTGGCATTATTTAATTCTGCTTTAAAAAATGACAAGAGTTTTGTGAACCAGTTGGTAGGAATCACCCCATTAAAAATATTGTTATGCATAACGGCCTTTAAAAAAAATTCCCAGCAGTGAATTTCAGTTTTGTAAGATAATGCTTGTTTTAGCACTACCCTGCTGGTGGTAACAGTTATCATTAATATTATGAAGTAAAGATAATAGGAGCCCTAGGGAAAGAATGACCTCCCAAGAGAATGCTAGAGATTCTAATCCAGATTTGAATTACCCATCTGGGCAAATAAAAGGAAGCAGCAACTTAAATGTGTCAGGGTAGAACCTGAGCAGAATCTCTGAAATGCCCGGGCTACCCTGGGCTACAATTGACCTCTCTTTCCTTTAATATCATTTTTCTTTGGCAGATGACAAATTGGTAATTAAAATATTGAGAGTATCCTAAAAAGTGCACAGAAATGGTATCTTTTTTTTTTTCCTCTTGAAGATCTTGCAACCAATACTCTGATTTTCATTTCCTGACTACAGTGTGTTTCTTGGGTATTTCTTCTTGTTTTGGATCCATTACTGATGAACTAGCGTGATGCTTTGGGGGAGTGTTAAAAACCTTGTTTTGTCATATTACCAGGATTGTTTTTCTGGTTCCTTCTCTTTTGGGTAGGCTATGCCATAGGGAAAGTCTAGGGCTCAAGGCTGCTGTTCAGATCCTTTTGTCCCATGAAGTGTTCCCTTGATGTAGTCCTCTCCCCCTTTTCCTAGGGATGTGGCTTCCTGAGAGCTGAGCTGTAGTGATTGTTATCTGTCTTCTGGACCTAGCCATCCAGCAGGTCTACCAGGCTCCTGGCTAACACTGGGGGTTGTCTGCACAGAGTCCTGTGATGTGAACCGTCTGCAGGTCTCTCAACTGTGGATACCAGCACAGTATTTGGGGTGTGTCTCAGGTCCTACAGGAGCAATCTGCTTCCTTCAGAGGGCCTGTGGATTCTCTCTACTTTCCTGCCTTTTTCCTACAGTAGTTCTGGAGCAACAGTTCACGATGTGAGTCTCCACACACTGCTCTGTCTGTCTGCATGGCAGCTAGAATCTAATCCTGCCTCCTGTCTGCCATAAGCCTAAAAAATGTAAGTCTCAAGCTTTAAGACCAAAAGGGGTAATTTCTGTGTTTATCCAAAAAAACTATCTATTGGGCTATTGGGTCAGTTTCAAGGTGAAGTTAGGCACAGAGACACAGATGTAGGGAGAAGGCCAGGTGAGGATGTGGGGAGAAGACAGCCATCTGCAGAACAAGGGCAGAGGTCTGGGGCAGAACCTACCCCACAGCCTTGGAAGGAACCAGCCCTGCCAACACCTCCGTCTTTAACTTTCAGCTTCCAGAACCAGGAGACCATAACTCTCTCTTGTTTAAGTCACCCAGTGTGTGATGCTTTGTGACAGGCAGCCCTGGCAAATGAATAAGCTGCCAGGGAACAGGAACTCCCATTGTGGAATTCACAGAAGTGAGACATAAATATTTGTGTGATCCATTATATGTTTTCGGTTTGTTTGTCACAGAAACCAGTTTTATCTCACCTAAGAGGTGGGAAGAGAACACTAAATATCACCATCAACATCATACACTTGTTTATGTCCCAGTCTTCCGCAAGAAGCCAAAGTCCTTTGGCCTGTCCTGTCGCGATTTCCCTGAAGGTTGGTGTGAAAGGAGGGCGTGGTGTGGAGTCCGGCGTGAGGGCAGGCAGGAGGGGCCAGGGAGGGACGGGGACGTGAGGCAGCCCTGAGGTCAACAGCACAGAGCACGGCTGGCGCCCCTTTCAGAATACCAGCCTGGGCTCCACAAGCTTCATTGCTGGGAAGAAATGCTTTGGCCAGGACCTTAAACTCTTCATCATTTACAAAGTGTTCACTTACACCCATTGTTTCATCAAAAGTTTAGAGCTACCCTGAGAGACAGGCAAAGTCAGGAAGTTGTCAAATTCAGTCCAGAGGCCTTTGATGGGGGCTGAGCAAGGAGCCTGTGCAGGGGCGGGAAAGGTGCGTGGCCGGAGCAGAGCACTGGAGCCTGTGTGGGGCCTGAAGGGGTCCAGATGGTGGGGTCCACGTGGGGTATCGGCACTGCACAGAGGAAGAAGGGGCCTGCAAGTGTCAGAGCCGGAGTGAAGAGGGGATTTGTGTAGGAGGAGGCCCAGGGCAGAGTGCGGGTGCTCCAGGGGGTGAAGGGCACCCAGGCCAGAGAGGTGCCCACAGCTCTTGCAGCTCAGGAAACCTGGTACAGATGGGGGCAGTGACCAAATGGGTAAACATGTTAAGGATGATGGAAACCAGGTTTTTTTCTTACCAAAGAAGGGAATGACAAATATGGGGAAGGAAGGAAGGAAGGGAGGGAGGGAGAGAGGAAGGAAGGAAGGGAGGGAGGGAGGGAGGAAGGGAGGGAGGAAGGAAAGGAAAGAAAAAGAAAAGAGAAAAAGAGAGAGAGAGAGAGAGGGAGGAAGGGAGGGAGAAGACTAGAAAGATGAACCCTGTGGTGCAGGTTGGATTTGGAGGCTTTGGCGTGAACATACGGTTTTCAATGTACTGTGTGGAGACAGCTGTAGAAATAAATATGGATGCCAATGTGAGTATGTGTGTGCAACGGGCCTACCCAGTGCCCCGATACTGTTTCTAAATTTTGTTGTCTACTAACAGGGCCCAAGTTTCTTTGACAAATGGCTGATTCCTGCTCTGAGACTAAAAAAGCACAAAATGAGTCTGGAATATCTTCCTTCTTGTGCAAAAAGTAATAAGAATTCATAGAATGATGGGGACATGTCAAAAGGACATGGTGGCTATCTCCTCAGGGCTTCCACGTGACCAAATCTCGGACAATGAGAATATTAAAATAAATATTTTATTGAGTAAAATGAGAAACTATGAGTTTATAGTGATATAGGTAAATGAATAACTTAGAAGGCTGAAAAGGTGCAGGCTATTTACATAGTCTCAAAATATCTTCCCACTAAATACCTATTAATTATAAAGGAAAAATGTCATTAGATTGAAGGATCAGGGAGAAATCACCTTGACCATGTGACTGAAATTAACATCTGTAATAAGTCCATCCAAACTGCACACCGCCTGTGTGTAATGTTGCTGCCTAGCTACTCACGAGGCAATACCAGCAAAAACAGCCTGAGAGCTATTCTATAAAATAACAGCCCTTTGATCCGCAAAGATTTTGAGATCAGGAAAGTCGAGAGAAGACCTAGCAACTGTCCCAGATTGCAAGGAATGCATGGTATGACAGTTAAAATGACATGACAACTAAGGGCAGTCCGTGATCCAGAGTAAGCTCCTTTTGCTGAAAAGGACGCTAATGAAAGAGCTGGTGAAACACGAAAGCACAAACACTAACTTCCTGACTTTGGTGGCTGTGTTGTTGATTTTGTCCTTGTTTGTAGGAAATACACACTGAAGTTTTCAGGGGATGAAGCACTAGATTTGCATCGTGTTGGAAACTCTCTCAGCGGTTCAAGAAAAGCTCTTTGTACCGGAGTTGCAACTTTTCTATAAGTTTGAGATTGTTTCAGAATGAAACAAATTTTGAGTTATCAGACCCATTTTACAGGGTCCCAGGGTGCTTAATTCACCAGCCAGTATGTGAGACAGCCAGGCCAAGTTTCTTGTTTAATTGACTTTTTAAAATTAATTAATTAATTAGAGACAGGGTGTCACTCTGCTGCACAGGCTGGAGTGCTGCGGTGCGATCACAGCTCACTGCAGCCTCGAACTCCTGGGCTCATGTGATCCACCCTCCTCAGCCTCCCAAAATGCTGGGATTCCAACCATGAGCCACTGTGCCTGATCTCAGTAACTTTTATAACATAACATTGTCTCAGTATTAGAGTGGTGCAAAGAAAGTAAGTAATTCTATGAGGAGACAGACAAACCTATGTCTAAAACTCCACTCTGTTTAGTAGCTTTATGCCCTGACCACACGCTTCATCTTTCTCATCTGTAGTTACCTAAGGACACATTCAGTGCTAACGTTCTATGATTCTATACCGGGAAAAATCAGTGATAACCAACCAATAATTTTGGCATGGAAGTTTGGGGAAACATTTTTGCTTTCATTACATTTCCTCCCAGGTCCATAAAACAGAGAAGCTGTTATATTACAGAGCAGTGTATCTCCTTTTATTGAAAGCTAAGAGTGGTCTGAGGGTGGAGTTGGGAATGACGGCTTAAATTATTCATCATGACAGAAATAATTATCTTCATACATGAGACAGAAACCCAAATGCCTTTTAGGAAGCCAACTTGAGAAATGTTCCCCAGTGATACAGAAAGTAATAAGATGGGGCCCAGGCCCTATTCACAAGCTTTGATTTTTCAACACTTGCAAAGTGCCCTGTGCTGACAAATGTCTGATTAACAAAATTAAGAAGAGATTTGGCTGCAGTCTTAATCCCTCTCCTGGGCCTTTCTGTTTCTGGATTTCTAGGTTGATTATCTTTTCAGGTCAGACTGTTCTCCCTCTGTCTCATTCTTTATCATTTGTGGTTGAGTCAATATGAAGGTTTTCTGCCACGAGAGGCCTAGGGCAGAATAACTATCTCCTTCGCAAGAGGTTCCGCTTCACCAACAATTACACCCCATTATGTCTCAGAAAGGCTGTGGATATCTTGTCACCTTTCCCTTCAAAAGTTCATATGTTTCTTCAAAACAGAAATATAAGCTATTGTATGAAAAAAGTGGCAAGAATGTTTTCATTCAAACCTGGATATGACTTATGTAGACCCTAGGGGTCTTTTTGTTGCTGTTTGAGTTCACTGGTGTATATTTTGGAGGTTGGGGTGATGAGGGTGGATAGGGAGTGTCTTGGGGAACAATCAGTCTGTATGTACACAAAGCCATGGTTATGATATTGAAACTCTAGAGATAGGTATGATTATTAGTGTTATTATTGTTGTTATTTCATATTTGAGGATGATGAAACTGAGATTCTGATGTCTTACCCTAAAAGTCAGACAGGCAGTAGAATTGAAACTTAAACATAGGTTTTTCAACTCAAAAATGCCAACCACTGATATGAGCATTTACTAAGAATTGAATTGGTTTATTAAGTATAAACATTGGACTATAAATGACTTGGCTAGTAACTCTGACAAGCAATGAATCATACAAACCATTATTATCAAGGTTAGTTAAAGACTTAATAATATTTTAAGGTTAAATAATTTATTACTAAAATAATATATATTATATAAGATTACTATATATCATCAAATACTATATATTATATATGTGTTTTAATTATCTTCTTTCCAGTTAATCCAGTTGAACAAAAATACGTTTACCTTTCTGACCTGGTGGGAAAACATCTGGCATAGCCCCAAATGATATTTTGGCTTTGACAGGTTCTAAAGAAAGGAGAAAAGAGTAAAACAGTGAACAATTACATACATTACAAAAATTTCTTTTAAAAAAAGCTTTATAACAAATAAAGATGAAAACATAAAAAAAAATATTAGAGATTTGGAGACATTAAATAGAACTAAGGACAAAGCAAAGCAAAAATGGGTGATGTCCTCATTTTTAGCTTAACATTTAAAAAGATATGTATATTAATACTCAGGCCAAAAAGAAGGGAAAAATCAGGCAGGACCTGAATGTGTGGGTTGATGGGGGATGGGGGACTTTCTTGAGGGAACCTGTTCACAATGTTGCATTCATTTTTTTGGCTCTGCATTGCAGCCCCGGGGAACTTCTCACCATCCTGGGCTTTGATTTTTCCACTGCAAAGTGAGGAGTTGAACTAAAGTCTCACAAAGGTCCCTAGAGCTTAATGTTCTACAGCAAGGGTGTCCCTACTTTTGGCTTCCCTGGGCCACATTGGAAGAAGAAGAATCGTCTTGGGTCACACACAAAATATACTGACACTAACGATAGTTGATGAGCTAAAAAGCAAAACCACCAAAAAATCTCAGAATGTTTTAAGAAAGTTTAGGAATTTGAATTGGGCTGCATTCAAAGCTGTCCTGCACAGCATGTGTCCTGCAGGCTGCGGGTTGGACAAGCTTGTTCTAGAGCTCTATGGTTTTATAATTGAATAAAGTCAATTTCATGAAAAACTAGAAAGTGAAAATTCATGACAGAAAAGATCAATTGTTTCCAAATCTCCAGTAGACAAAAATAATGAAAACAACAGCCACAAATCACTGCACACCAGGCCTAGCTCTGAGTGGTTTATATCTTTTAAGACAGCAATCCCCAACCTTTCTGGCACCAGGGACCAGTCTCATGAAAGGTAATATTTCCACGGATCGGGATGGGGGGATGGTTTTGGGATGAAACTGTTTCACCTCAGGTCATCAGGCAATAGATTCTCATAAGGAGCGTGCAACTGAGATCCCTGGCACGCACAGTTCACAATAGGGTTGCGCTCCTATGACAATCTAATGCCACCGCTGATCTGACAGGAGGTGGAGCTCAGGCGGTAATGCTCGCTCACCAGCCGCTCATCTCCTACTGTGTGGCCCTGTTCCTAACAGGCCACAGACCTGTACCAGTCCATGGCATGGGGTTTGGGGACCCCTGTTTTACAGCATTCCCTCTGTATAAGCATCTTTAGGAGGCTGGCACTAAGAAGTCATTTCCAGCTTTCAGAGGAGAAGGTTTGACACAGAGGTCACAGAGCATGCCTAAGATCCTGTCACTGGTGAGGGCCTGGGTGGACTCAATTCTAAGGCCAAGCAAATTTCCTTCAAAGGTAAAAGGCAAACTGGAAGGTGTTAGAGGAGACCTGAAGAATTGGATGCTGAAAACAGTTTAAGAGAAAGTGGTAGGTTTAAGCGTTGGGAGACCTATTATAATTATGGCAAATTAATTAATTTGCCTTGTACTGAATCCACATCTCTCATAAGATCTCTCACCTCAGTGCCTTGGTTTAGTAGTAATAATGAGAACAACAACAAATGCCAACAGTAATAGCAGCTGACGTACATTGAGCACTAACTGTATGCAATAATATGCAAGGAACTGTTAAACATTCACCTCGGCTGGGCGCAGTGGCTCGTTCCTATAATCCCAGCACTTTGGCAGGCAGAAGTGAGCAGATCATCTGAGGTCAGGAGTTCAAGACCAGCCTGGCCAACATGGTGAAACCCTGTCGCTATGAAAAATACAAAAATTAGCCAGGCGTGGTGCCATGCACCTGTAATCTTAGCTACTTGGGAGGCTGAGGCAGGAGAATCACTTGAACTTGGGATTTGGAGGTTGCAGTGAGCCGAGATGATGCCACTGCACTCCAGCCTGGGCGACAGAGCGAGACCCTGTCTCAACAACAACAACAAAAAAAACAAACAAACTAAGAAAACATTTATCTCATAGAGACCTTGCAAAGCACCAGCAGATACACTTTGCTTCCTGTTTTGTGGATAAATAAGTTGCAGTTTGAAGAGTTTAAATCATTTCCTCCAGGTGACATACAGTAAGTGGTAGAGCCGCAAATTGATGAGTGTTCTGTTGGGTTCTGAAGCCATGTGTTCCTCTCTCTCCCCACTGCCTCAGATGCCATTTTAATGCCTTCACACTGCACTGGCACCATCAGTGGCAGCCAGCTACTGTCTAGAGTGTTCGATGAACAGAAACATCCTATTTCCTAACCATGTTAGAAAAAATGAGAGCTAGAAAAAAGATGCAAATGAAAACATCAACTATCATAAATTGACCTTGTAGCATGGATCTCAACCAAAGCTGGAATGTAAGAATCCCCATGGAACTTGACTAAAACAGAAGCAAAAGTGAAAGTGCACATGGCTGAGACTCTCCCCAGAATGCAGACATTATCTATTTATCTTCAAGGAGAATATCCAGTTGTCCCAGCACTGGATATAATCGATTTGTTAAAAAATCGATTCTTGTACCTTCATCAAAAATCAACTGACCATAAATATAAGAGATTACTTCTGGACTTTCAATATTATTTCATTGTCTACACGTCTGTCCTTATGCCAGAACAATACTGATTACTGTAGTTTGTTGTTAAGTTTTGATATTGTGCAGTGTGTGTGTCTTCTTGGGCATGTATAATTTGGAAAAGCTTCGCTAGAATTCTTATACATAGCCAAGGGGTGAGAACCACTGGTCCCAGAAGGCTTTGTTCGGGTGACATCACTAAGGAGATAGGAGATAAGTTTCAGAATAAGCATTGTTTATTTCTGGAAGTGACTCTGGACTCATGAAGAACCTGAGCTTTCCAATATGTCTCCAAAGCTGCTGCTTCAGTGACCAGGATAATAACAGCACTTAACTTCAAAGAAGTGGCTTTCTTTGGGCAACAGTCCTCTGTTTATTGCTGTTAATGTCAAAGCTTCCATTAAAACATAAAGCTTTTCAAAGTCTAGGTCATAAGGTCTTAACTTGGAGTAAGAGGCTTATTGCAAACAATAATATTTGCATGTATGTGCAAATTCTGGGAGAGGATCTAAAATTTTTTATAAAACTCTCGAAGGGGTTCATGATGCAGAGCAAGAAGCCAAATCCTCTGGATAAATCTGCTCTTTGCAAACCCTATCAGAAGAATCCGAATCCTAACCCAGATGATGGTGGACACTTCCGAGTGACTTGCTGACGACTGTTTCTTTGGCTTCTTCAGAAGGGGGGAGTTAGTTGTTTCTCTTGGGGAGAAGTGAACACTGACTGCCAATGATACTGAACACTAGGGGTTCCGTCTAGGGCTTGTTGCTCGCTGCACAGAAAGGCAATCACTGAGATGAATATTTCCAGGAAAGAAAGGCTTTGTTCGGGTGACATCACTAAGGAGATAGGAGATAAGTTTCAAATCCATCTTCCCAACCAATCAAAACTTGGGTTTATCTAGCGAGGAAGGAATGTAGCTATGTGTGGGAATACAGAGATTAGGGAGGATAAGGAGGAGGAGTTGGCCAGCAGGAAGCAGTTGGTCGATTAGGCAGTCATGGTGGATGAGGGATCTGGCAACTCATTGTCTGGATGTGGTTATTTGGTAAGTTTCAGTTCCTTGATACTATCTGGGAGGCCTGAAAGAACTCAGATAAGGGCCAGGCTTGGTGGCTCACGCCTGTAATCCCAGCACTTTGGGAGGCTGAGGCAGGTGGATATCCTGAGGTCAGGAGTTTGAGACCAGCCTGGCCAACATGATGAAACCCCATCTCTACTAAAAATGCAAAAACTAGCAGGGTGTGGTGGCACATGCCTGTAATCCTAGCTACTTGGGAGGCTGAGGCATGAGAATCACTTGAACTCTGGAGGCGGAGGTTGTAGTGAACAGAGATCACACCACTGCACTTCAGCCTGAGTGAGAGAGTGAGACTCCATTAAAAAAAAAAAAAAACCCAGAGAAGACAAACGTAAGTTTCAACCTTTAATTTTAAGGGGGTGAATTTCTGTGTTTATTCAAAAAACCCACAAACATCAGTTCTATAGGGAGATTGGGCTGGTATCACCAACAACCCTGAGAAACTGTACACTGTGTGTACCTATATTCTGATCATCTGTGAGAGGACAGAGCTCTGGAAGTTTCTTCCCATTCCCAAGTTCTGTGTCCAGCAGCGACCCTGGAGATTTTCAGAAAAGGAAATAGTATATGTAATAGGCTTATCTTCCAGTGAAAACCTTATATCTGCCATTCTTGCCACCCAAGGTGAACCATCCACTCTCCCAGATGCTTCCAGATTTCCTAATTTCTGAAATCCTTCTAACACTGCATTTATGTGATGCTGGGTAGTCAATTTTAACTGCGTACAATCCAGTCAAAAGCTCCTATCATACGATGATAATCACCTAGATGTTTGAAACCTTTGTAAACTGTGGGCTCAATCTTTCTTCCCAGCTTTTTTCATGTCCATTCTTCAGGAGGCAAAGATTCTTCTCTTGACAACTCCTATGTTCTCATGAATATTACAGAAACATTCTTGGTCCTGTCATTTGACAAAGAAACATAAATATTTAGATATTGTGCAGAAGTGGTTGACTGGAAGTATAGACAAATTATCAGGTTTGGGATGTCATAGTTCATTCATTCAGGAATAAAATAGAGACAAAACAACTCCATGGTAGACAGTGTGAAGTGGAAAAGGGTATTTAGGCAGGATTCTTCAGCAGATTGCATGCTGCCAACCTTGCCTTTTTGGATCGTTGAGAAAACAGTCATATAGAGAAACCATAGATTTCAATGGTGAAGGGGAAGAGAATCAAAAATTATTATACTTATATATCCAGCACATTGTATAAGATCTGGATTTCTTCTTTGTTTCCTGGGGCCAGGACCCAACTGTCTCTTCCAAACTCGTGAACTTTTTTTTTTTTTTTGAGATGGAGTCTCACTCTGTTGCCCAGGCTGGAGTGCAGTGGCGCAATCTCGGCTCACTGCTAGCTCCACCTCCCGGGTTCACGCCATTCTCCTGCCTCAGCCTCCTGAGTAGCTGGGACTACAGGAGCCTGCCACCATGCCTGGCTAATTTTTTTTTTTTTTTGGTGGGGGGGTATTTTTTAGCTAGGATGGTCTCGTTCTCCTGACCTTGTGATCTGCCTGCCTCAGCCTCCCAAAATGCTGGGATTACAGGCATGAGCCACCGCACCTGGCCAAAACTCATGAACTCTTAAAGCAACCATGTGTTAATGAGGCCAGTATGAGATGGGAGTAGGCACTTCATCTTCATCTCATCAAATAAGCAACACATCATTGACTCCATAAGATCTGCAGTTTGACTGAAGCTTCTATGGCAGTGACCCAGATATTCTGGTTCATAAAAATACTAAATCCTTTAATGAAACACACAGAATTAAGTTAATATGATTTATGTCACCCGTCACCCAGGGGGCTGATGCTTCGTAGTGATCTTGATTAAAGGGAGATTATGAAATAGATGCAACCTCCCTCATTTGCATTTAGTTCAAAGAAAATGGCCCAAATGGAACTAAATAGGCATTTGAGCACAAGGAAAAGATTTTTTTTTTAATTAGGCATGAAAATGAAACAACGTGCCAATAATTTGCACAACATTATTTTTGGACTAGAAAGTGAATTAGGCATGAAAAAAGTTCCAAACTGATTATGTTAATTATGTTTCCTCTGAACAAGGAAATTTAATAATCTCCATCCCCCAATATACATCAATCTCAAATTTGGTACTTTAAGCTATTTCCATCTTAGAATGTTGAGTGGTGCATATTTTAAACACATGTGGTTTCTTTTTTGATTCAAAGGAAGAAAAAAGTTAGAAACTAGTATGTAATACTCTGTGACATTTGTTTCATTATCTTCACATTACAGGTAAAAATATTGAAGCTCAGTGGGTCCAATCTTAATAGTAGGAAGAAGTAAAGCAGAAATTTAAATTCACACCTATCTGTTTCCATAGCTCATTATTTTCTACCGCATCATGTTGCCTTCTCATCTTTCCTTTATATCTGGAGCAAAGACTATTTCGCATGACTAATATACCCTTCAAATCCAGAAATGGTACCTGTAACAGAAAACACTCATCTAGCTAATACTGTGTACATCACTTCCTTGGACATGATTATAGGTTTACTATTATCTCTTTCTATAAAACAGTGGTATCTGCTTCCCTTGGACTGAACTAGGCATTGTTTTCACGTGATTTCATAATTTCATATGATCAATGAGAGCCAGCATTGGTGAGTATGTGAAAATTACAGTGGGCTGGATGCAGTGGCTCATTCCTGTAATCCCAGCACTTTGGAATGTTGAAGCGGGAGGATCACTTGAGCCCAGGAGTTTGAGACCAACCTAGGAAACATAATGAGATCTTGTCTCTACAAAACATAAAAATTTAGCCAGTGTGTGGCAGGCAGGCATCTGTGGTCCCAGCTACTCAGGAGGCTGAGGCAGGAGGATGGCCTAAGCCCAGGAGGTCAAGGCTGCAGTGAGCCATGATCACGCCACTGCATTCCAGCAACAAAGCGAGACCCTGTCTCAAAAAACAAAAAATACAGTATATTAGGTGACAATTGCTGACATGAACAGGTGCCTGGCTGGTGGCAAAAAACTGACAGGTCTCTGTGCATTTATTTACCTAACCACATTTAAGATGTATGCAAAACAGCTGATGTAAGAACAAAGAAATGTTAAGAGAAAATGCTAAGAAAATAGTAGAGCAAAGCTCAAACAGATAACTAGATCAAAACGAGATGCTATCATGAGGAAGAGGAACCAACGCTGTAGAAGAAAGAGAAGAATGATTGGTTGTAAGAACAAATCATAAAAAGGTTGAAGGGGCCACTAGTCAACAAACTGTAATCACAATGGAACAGCAAATCATAAGAAATAAAACGGACTTGCTATGAAATTAGGTATTATTCTCATACTATGCCTACCTCTTATTCCAGCTGCTACAAATATGTTTTTTTCTGTTGAGAAAAAAACCGGATTCCTCAAAATAAATGTAATGCTTTTCAATGATTATCATGTTTCAGGGACAGACATTTGTCACAATCATCTTGTATCTTCCAAACCTGTATTTATTTACAAACATTTATATATGTCCTTTCGGCAGCTTAGTAATTGGACTTGTTAAAGTATTTTATCTAGGAAAGATAATATTGCTAATTGTGTGTGTAATGAATAAATATACAAATGTTAATATCACATTAATGATAATTAAGCTCTGCTGTAGTGATGCGTGTGGTGATGAACTCTGCTAGTAATGTAATGAATTCATTCTCAAAGCACAATGTTCCGGACAGCAATTCACAGCTGAGATCTGGATGGTTCAGTGCAGTATCCCTGGAGTCGAGATTGGTGTTTGGCACAAAGAAGGTGCTCAGTGATTGTTTGTTGAATGAATGAAGAAATAAGAAAAAAAGAGAAGTGACAAAGTCTAACATTGTAACCTATAATTTTAGAAGAAAAGAGAGCAGGAACACAAACCAGCTTCAGTATCAATATGCATTTTTACTACTTGGACAGTCAAACAACTGCTAACTTCAAGAGCAGGATAAGTGCTGAGAATGTTAGAGAAGCCCACCTGGGGAGACCACTGCGTACACACTAATTTCAATGCTAGAAGAAGAACCTCGGTAACCGGTGGAGCGCCTATCCTAGATGCAAAGGATTGCATCTCAACAGTTTGCTCGTAATTCTTCCAAGGTTTGTCAGAACTGCAAATAGCTTTATACGGAATGATATTTTGGTAATAATCACTGGAAAAATGATTATGAGATATAAATCAATAATATGTACAGCTGACAAATGTACCCAAATTAAAGATCTTTTATAGCAATGAAATCTAGGTCCAATAATGTAATAGCAGACACTTCAAATGAAAGGGTTTTACCAAGAACAGAGGAGTTGCTTTAAATGATTTAATAGCAATCTCAAAAGGCTTCTGAAATTTCAATATGAAATTAATGTTAACCAATATTTTACTACACACCTACAAACAGATGCTAATGGATAAATATTGTGTTTCATTTATTTTATTTTATTTATTTAGTTTTCCAAGACAGAGTCACTCTGTTGCCCAGGCTGGAGTGCAATGGCTTGATCTTGGCTCACTGCAACCTCCGCCTCCCAGGTTCAAGCAATTCTCCTGCCTCAGCCTCCCAAGTAGCTGGGATTACAGGCGTACACCACCAGGTCCAGCTAATTTTTGTGTTTTTAGTAGAGACAGGGTTTTGCCATGTTGGCCAGGCTGGTCTCAAACTCCTGGCCTCGTGATTCACCTGCCTCAGCCTCCCAAAGTGCTGGGATTACAGGCTTGAGCCCCCACGCCCAGCCTATTCAGTAAATTCTTTCAAGCTTTATAGACCTATCTGGGCTGGGTTTGTCAACATCTTGTTCTTTTAATCAGCAGTATAATCATGAGAACGAGAACTCAGCATCTTTTTTACTCCACTGGGGTGGCTATTTTAAAGTGAGAGTCTTTCAATCTACTCTAAGGGAAGAAGGATTCCACAAAGGTGTCTTTAAAACATACTATTTCCCTTATCTAAAGAGACAGGAAAAGTCCTCCCTCTCCTCTCTAAAGTTGTTCTGGGCTGCCTCAACACGTCAACTTGGTCTCTACAACAGCACCCTGTGCGTGATGGAAACTTTGATTGGCAGAAAGGAGCTGTAAGTGCTGAAGATTAATCAAAATAAGACTTTTCTGCAGGGAAACTGGTTTGTAATAAAACATTCGGCGTTGCCTAGCATTTCGACGATGAGCTGCACAACATGAAAGGGTTTTTTTGTTTTTTTTTTTAATTAAAATGAGTAAACCCTACAAAGCACACAATGTCTAAAAATCTCCATGTGGTAAAAGACACACGCTCAAACCAGTGAGGGACTCAGAAACTGTGGGTCCTCTTTTGGACAGAGCCCTGACTTCAGGTGAATTGATTTTTCTCTGCAGTGGTATAATGGTGGGCAAGAGGTTAATACTTCACCTCTCAAAGACTCATTTTTTTTTAAAGCAATCAAATGAAAATATTTGAGTCGCTGCTCTCTAAGTATCTCTCCCACCTCTAAGTTGCTCCTGCCATCTGTGTGGACTTAAGCACAAAGCCAAGCCAAACCATTGAGTTCAGTGCCTCTGGAAGCATTGGTAATCTGCACATTTCAGATTATTCCATTGATGAGGGAAGAGCAGGGTGAGGCCAACTTTCCATGTGAATTCCTTATTCCTTCTGTTGGTAAGGACCTCAGATGAGTCCTACACAAGCCAGCTCTGGCAAAGCAGTTATTTAAGTGACATCAGCTAATGGGCAAGCAGCCCATGAGAATGAGTACTCAGAAACCTACGACAGGGCACGCGGGGGCCCCAGGAGCTCGGGGGCCTGTTGTAGGTCATGCCTCCTGTGTTGCCACAGTCCCCTCCTGCCACCCGGAGGAAGAAAGAGGAGGGAAGAGACCCAGAGAGCAAACACAAGCTGGGGCTTGTGTTTCCACAGAGCGTTCTTTTTGGCAAGCGGTCCTGCTGGGATTGATTCAGACTCTCGGAGGAAATTGATGAATGGTTCTGTGGACAGAATGGAATCTAAAGAAACAGTTTTTCTTGCCTTCCCTTGTACCTTGGGAGTGAGGGTTGAATTACCTTTCTGACTTGATTCACTGCCGCTGAGAAACTCATTAAAGGGCCCTCTGTCTAAATGGTTTATTTGATGTCCTTATAGCTGGAGAAGGACCGTGAGGAGGCAGGCAGAGCTATGGATGCATTTTTGTCTCACTAAAGTGCACGTATTTCATTAAGGATGATGTGGCATGGTGTCCATTTGCTGGTAAAGACACCCTGTCTTGTCTGTCAAAGCCTACAGCGTTCTCTGTGGCTGGCCCATCGGTATTTTATACATGACACATAGAACCTCCCTTTCTAATTACGTTCTTCAAGAAAAAACTCACACACCCAACCCATAGCATTGCAGGAATGTTCCCTGCCTGCTCTGAAAGGCAGAGGGCTCATAGCCCTATTTTGTTAGCGGATCATAGCTTAGGCCGGCACCACCTGTCACGGTGTGGGAGACAAACTGCCTGCATTCTGGACGTGGTCTCTGGCTGCCGTGCACAGCAGGTGTCAGAGGCAGCACCCAAGGCTCACATCCACCAGAATCATCACAGGCAGAAAGCTGGATCTGGAGTGGAAAGATCCGGTTTCCACCCTGAACTCTGCTATCAGGAAACCACGTCCTCTTCTCTCTTTCAGCCTTCGTTTCCATATCCAGGGATGACGATATTATTATGGAGGTAACAGATTTTCTAGGAAGATTAAAAGAGAAATTATATCTGAAAACCATGTATAAACTGAAAACCTGCAGTTAAAAGCTTTTTTAATTATTTTATTTCTGTGATCCTCATTTAGCACTCTGATGGTTAATGAGGTACTGTACTAATCATGTTATTTATTAACATCTTTTGTATTTTATGATGCTTTGACATCTCGGGGCCTTGTGAATCTGGGAAGGAATGGCCCCCTGAGGTTAGCTAATTTCTAGGGATACTAGGCTTGCAGATGAGTGCGTCCATGACATGCAAACCAACCAATCCTGTCCATGCCCCACCCTCATCCTTTTATCCGGTTCCTGCAGTCTGTGATACTATTCTCCTGCCCTCCATCACCCTAGGACCAGGCATCTGACAAGGGGGGACCACCCCAGCACCCTGGAGCCTGCAGAAATGGCTTGAACTACCCAGCCCCAGGTGTGTGCGCAGCTCCCTCACCTTGCCTCCTGTGACACCCAGTAAAGGCTTCCACCTGGCTCTTCCCTCCTTCCCCCCGGCTGCTGGCTGGCCCTGCTGCTTCCCCACATGGCCCTGCATGGTGTGCCCTCCCCCTGTTTCCAGGGGTGGTGTGAGAGTTTAAATGCTTCCTGTCTTAACAGTCATTTCTGTGTCTGTGCAGGTCTTATCATACCTGATTAAAACAAATCTCAGGGGTGTGTGTGTGTGTGTGTGAGAGAGAGAGAGAGACAGAGAGATATTTTAGAGACAGAATCTTGCTCTGTTGCCCAGGCTGGAGTGCAGTGATGTCATCATGGCAAATTGCAGCCTCCATCTCCTGGGCTCAAGTAATCCTCCCGCCTCAACCTCCCAAGTAGCTGGGACCATAGGCACTCATGCCCACACCTGGCTAATTTTTTATTTTTTGTAGAGACGGAGTCTCCCTATGTTGCCCAGGCTGGTCTTGAACTCCTGGACTCAAGCGATCCTCCCACCTCAGCCTCCCAAAATGCTGGGATTACAGGCATGAGCAACCATGCCTTGCCTCAGGTAAAATTTTAAGATGGGTACCCATATGAATACAGCATTTCTGGAATGAACAAATCCATGGAACAGAAAAGGCAATGACCTGTGTGTTTGGTGAGGCTGCTTCATCTCTGGGTGGCAGGGTTGGAGTGGGTGCAGCTGGGGCTTACTGGATAAGCTGCCCCTTGGAATTGCGAGCAGGTGCCAGGTGCCTGAGCTCCTCCTCAGGGCAGGCAGGGCAGCTCTTGTTGGTGTGGGATTTCTTTAATCACCACCACCCACTCCTGCTGTGCCACAAAGGTTTAATGCTTGGCCAGACTGAGAACTATTGGTATGAATCACCTGTAAAGTTTGCTCCAGCTTTAAAATATTATTATACTAAATAAACCCTGGGGGACCATTTTGTGGGCCAAAGATATTTGAGGTAGATGAATTAGATATAGAAAGATCCAAAATATTAGATCGCATAGGCTACTCCCTCTTGATCTAAAAAAAAAAATACATTTACCATCTTTTAAAATGAAGTAGAAGGAGGGGGCAAGGTTTTCCCCCACATTTGAGCGGATTAGAAAACTGTTGTGTCCATTAAGTAAGGATGATGACACGTGATCATGTGGCCTTCTGGGTTTTCCTTTTGGCCCTGAGCTGTTTGATAGAAGGAACAGCTTTGTGATGTATAATTCAGTGTCTTGTATCTGGCCCCGGAGGCTGCTGAGCTAGTTTATATAATGATCATATTCATGAGGGAAAAATTAATTGCATCTTCCTCACCAGTTGCTGAGTGCTACAGTATCATTGGAAAAACCAGAATTCCCCTTAGGAAACACAATTTCAAGTTAATATACAGCAATGCTGTGCATGACTTTATTAATCTAGAGCCAGGGCAGATGAGGAGGTGGGAACTGGCCGACTGCAGGCTGGAGACGTTGCTCTTGCCTGGCCAGTCCACGGGCCAGCTGTGTGATTGGGGTCACTCCCTTAACCTCTCTGTTCTTTAGGTTCCTTCCCTAAATGTGGAGCTGAAATAATCACATATATCTCTTGGGCACACATAATAAAAACAAATGAGATAATGTCTTTGGAGGGATTTGAGTTCCTTGAAGATAATTACCATAACATACACAAACACTCTGCGTGTGTGTGTGTGTGTGTGTGTGTGTGTGTCTATGCATGTTATCAGTATAACAAAGGCAGAAACTGTAACCCCCCAAAAATGTAATTCTACTCCACCCGTTCTCCTTAACATAAAAGCCATTTCTCCTCCACAGAGCGGCTGTGAAAATCACTGCTAAGTTATTACTAATGCTCCCAACAGATTGCATTTGGAAAAGGATGTTTCGTGTCCTGCAGCTAGAATTCCATGTGTCCTGTGGGAATGACCCAGGTTGGGCTCAGGAAAGACCTCAGACATGTTTTCCAATGGCCGCCATCGAATCCCTGTTGTGTATTCTTTTCCCTGCTAATCGCTGTAGTGTTTAATTGTTAAAGCCGTATGTGTTTCAAGGGAAATTGAATCCATATGTTTCTGATTCATTTGCACTGAGCTCATCAAATTGTTGTTTTATAAGAGCCGTTTGCTGTCCAGGAAGAATTCCCCAGCGCCCCTCCCCACACCGTTCTATGCTTTCTAATATCTTTAAAACAGGACGCTGTGCTCTGCCCAGCAAAACCCTCTATCACTACCGTACTACTGCAATCACCTTCTCCACTGTAACGTTTTACATGATAAAAGTTAGCCTCTTTTCATGGAGTAAGACAAGACGGTATCTTACAGAAAAGCCGCCTGTGTCTCCCATGAAAACTGCAGAGTAAGACTGAGTTAAACAAAGTTAAGCAAGTCTCTTCGTTGATATCTCAAGACTTTACATTTCAAAAAAGTGAAGGGGCCAGACATAGTGGCTCACGCCTGTAATCCCAGCACTTTGGGAGGCCGAGGTGGGTGGATCACTTGAGGTCAGGAGTTCTAGACCAGCCTGGCCAACATGGTGAACCCCCGTCTCTACTAAACATACTAAAAAATTAGCCAGGCATGGTGGCATGCACCTGTAATCCCAGCTACTCGGGAGGCCAAGGCAGGAGAATCACTAGAACCTGAGGAAGCAGAGTGCAGTGAGCCGAGATCATGCTACTCAGTCCAGCCTAGGGGACAGAGCAAGACTGTGTCAAAAAAAAAAAAAAAACAAAAAACAAAAAACAACTAAGGTTAAGTTGCCTAGATTCATTCATTCAACAAACATTTAGAGAGTACCTACTGTGTACTAAGATACACTTTTATATACTAGATATATCACCATGAAAAGATAGCCTGTCCTCATGAAGCATATATTCCATTTCCCAAACATATTTTGATCAAGGAAACCAGTATTCTAAAAAATTGCTCTTTAAGGAACACTAGTTTATAGGGAAAGAAAATGTTAGCTCAACTAACCTGAGTTCCCTTGCGCATGTGCTTAGATTGGAAACTACGATGCCAATATGCAGTTCTTTGTCTTAGGATATATCCTGGGAGGAGAGCGAAAAAATAAACAGTTAAGCAAGAGGTATTTGTGGTCAGGTTATGATACGATATGTGCTGTAAATCAACTAAGGCAAGGTTGCAGTGTGTGGAATGAGGACTGATTTTTCCTTCAGCCAAGGAAGTGACATTGGAGTAGAGACAACTGAATGAGAGAGAGGAGCTCACAGGAAGATCTGGGGAAATAAATGACATGAATAGCATTCCATTGGCAAATTTGTTTTTGCAATGAAATCACAGTTAAAATTAATGCTGTACTTCAAAAGACTGAATGACAGGTAGCAGAGAAACTGGAAAGTATCTAAGGCTGGGATCAGCTCTGAGGCAAGGAAATGACCCTTTTAACTTGCACTCGCACAGACCATGGTCAGGTGGGAGGGAGATGCCTGCAGAGGGGCTGCCTGGTGGCAGAAACAGGCTCACAATCCAATCACAGGCCATTCTGTCCGTCACTCTTCATTAAAGGTTTTTCTGATTCCTAATGGAGAAATTAAGACAGTGTTAGTGCTACTAGGATTTTTGTGGGTGAGTTTATACACATAGTATTGTAGATATCTTTTTTTTCCCCCAGAATCTTCCCCAGTCTGGAACTGCCTCTTCCCTAGGTGGCCTTGTTTTGTCTCTATCAGATGCAGACTGTCCAGTCAGAGTGCACTATTCCTTTGGTTCCAGTGACTGGCTCAGGGAAGGAAAGGCAAGGTCCGAGCTGGACCAACCAGAGCTACTCAGGAAGCTATTTCTCTCCTTTGGCTAAAGGCAAGAACCAAGTAACCCAAAGTAGTTGATGTCAGTCTTTGCAAGAACCAGAGGATAATTTAAGCTCTGGAATCCAGCCTTGCTTAATGCTAAGACTGCTACTGGACTTTGTAGTTATCAACACCAATAAATTCCCTTTTTTGACTTGAGCGAATTGATGACCTTTTCTTGTGATTCCAGCCATAAGAGCTGTAACAGGGTGTCATTTAATTTGGTTATTTGTTGTGTGCCAGTAATTCATGTCATAGCTTGGACACATCTATTTTTTGTTTCCTTTATGCAGTTCCAGGTAGGAGGCTCCTTTCCGTATTGTTAAGGTTAGGTACCTACGGCAAGATGGAGTCAGGAGTGCAGACTGAGAGGAGCAGTAAGTAGCAACACTTACAGAATGTTGCCCAAATGCCACCAGTTCCCATGTGAAAACACCATGTTGTGTATTCTAAGGATGTGATTTGGCTTTGTGTCCTCAACAAATCTCATGTCAAATTGTAATCCCCAGTGTTGGAAGTAGGGCCTGGTGGGAGGTGACTGGATTATGAGGGTGAAGTTCTCGTGAATGGTTTAGCACCATCCCCCCTTGGTTCTGTCCAGTGAGTGTGTTCTCACGAGATCTGGTTGTTTAAAAGTGTGTGGCACCTGCTTCCTCTCTCTCTCGGTCCATCCTGCTCCCGCCATGTGACATGCCTCTTCCCACTTTGCCTTGTGCCATGAGTAAAAGCTCCCTGAGGCCACCCCAGAAATAGAAGACACTATGCAGCCACTTGCCTGCAGAACCATGAGCCAATTAAACCTCTTTTCTTTGTAAATTACTCAGTCTCAGGCATTTCTTTATAGCAATGCAAGAATAGACCAAAACATCTAATATTAATGAAATAGTGACTAGATAAGTGATTTAACTGTTTGTGTACAAAATCCTCACCATGCCAAAATATAGTACTCCTTTCTACTGATGATGAAAACTAGGATACTTTTAAAACAGCAAGGACTCCAAGCTAGAGTCTCTGGTGTTATTGAGCTGCAATCAAGCGCATCCTGGAGAGGGAGATCCTGTCCATCATGAGGCCAAGCCTGGGAAACAGAAGCGCTGAAGAAGCTGCCTGCTCACTATGATTTCTGACCTCAGCTCTATCAGGGGTGCTCTAGAGGGCCTAGGATCACTGAAAAACATTATCTTGTTTCTCTCCCACCTCGTCCCACTTTTGCACAAACACTTGTTTCTGCATCGCCTTAAAATGATGATAATTTGGGAGGCCAAGGCGGGTGGATCACCTGAGGTCAGGAGTTTGAGACCAGCCTGGCCAACATGGCGAAACCCCACCTCTACTAAAAATACAAAAAAATTAGCCGGGTGTTGTGGTGAGTGCCTATAGTCCCACCTACTCGGGAGGCTGAGGCAGGAGAATCGCCGGAACCCGGAAGGTGGAGGTTGCAGTGAGCTGAGATCACGTCACTGCACTCCAGCCTGGGTGACAGAGCAAGAATCCATCTCAAAAACCAAAAGGAAAAACAAACAAAAAAAATCCATGATAATATCGCCAAAGACCAGTCAGGGTGTTATACAAAATGGCCAATAAAAATGATTGAAATGCATTTTTAAACTATAAAATCATCTTAAGATTGTTTGGCAGGCACTCCGTGGGGCTGCTTCTTGTTAATGAGCTGCTGAAGATGGGCCAGTGTCACCCAGAAGAGCGGCGCTCACGGCTGCCCTGATGACGTCAAGTTCACGGATCATGTGATCGTAAACAGACATCAAGATCATGGATGACGTGATCTTAAACAAGATGATCTTTCTGAGCCTCAGTGTTAGAGAAATTCTAAATCTCATTTTTTAACTTTGTTAAAAGTAATTAGAATAAAAATAAATGTATCCTTGGCATCTTGGAGAGAGACACGGCATCGTTCTCAATGTTTAACCATGGGGGAAAAGACTCCATCGGACTGGATTCACCATTTCATGCCCAACGGTGGTGCAGGGTAGGCATTCAGTAAATATTTGTTGATTAATAATTGACTGTTGGAATAAATTAGTGGAGAATCAATTACTTCCTATTTTAAGTATCCATTGACTAAGTTTCCCAAATAGCTGCAGTGAAAACTAAAGATCCTTGTTAAATGCTGGCTATGTCCAAACAAGCTCTGTTTTTCTCCTGCTACCAGCTGAAACTAACTGTAACTTTCCCATATCTCCCTACCTACAAAAGACAGCTATCTCATCAGTGTTGAGCACACTCAGTGGACTCACTAGAATACTGTAATAATTTCTGAGTTATGAAAATACTCACAGTTGTGGCCGATGTACTTTGAGAACCTTACAATCCGAAATAATCAGATGCGCTTAAAACATAAAACAGTAAGTCCTTGTGTAGTATATAGAACATAAAAAAGTCACAAAATCAAGTTTCACTTTTTTCAGTCAATTAGTCAACAAATAGTGACAGTTATCATGTTAAACACCTGGGACTCAAAGCAAAACATACAAATACTCCCTCAAGAAGTTCACAGTCTACAGAAAAAAAGACAAGTCCACCATTACAAGTGAGGTGTGTGAGAACTTCTGTTCCACAGGCATGCCCCCCAATCGAGAAGAGGCTGCAGAAGTCACCTTACCCAGTGAGGGTAAGGGTGACCAGGAGAAGTTTAACAAGGGTAGGAGCTGACCTTTTGTGTTAAATATGCATAAGATTTACCATCTTAACCATTTTTTTTTTGAGATGGAGTTTTGGAGTTTCACCCTTGTCACCCAGGCTGGAGTGCAATGGCACGAACTTGGCTCACTGCAACCTCCGCCTCCTGGGTTCAAGCAATTCTCCTGCCTCAGCCTCCTGAGTAGCTGGGATTACAGGCACCTGCTACCACACCCGGATAATTTTTGTATTTTTAGTAGAGATGGGGTTTCACCATGTTGGCCAGGCTGGTCTCAAACTCCTGACCTCAGGTGATCCACCTGCCTCGGCCTCCCAAAGTGCTGGGATTACAGGGATGAGCCACCACGCCTGGCCCAACCATTTTTAAGTATATGCTTCAGCAGCATTAAGTACATTCACATTGTTGTGCAACCATCACCACCACCCATCTCCATAATTCTTTCCATTTTCCTCATCTGATACTCTATACCCATAAATGATGAGTCCCCATCCCCCCATTCTCCACCCCCTGGTAAACACCGTTCTACTTTCTGACTACTATAGGTACCTCATAAAGTGGAATCATATAGTATGTGTCATTTTGTGACTGGCCTATTTCACTTAGCATAAAGTCTTCAGGGTTCAGCCATGTTGCAGCCTGTGTCAGAACTTCCTTTGTAAGCTGAATAATATTCTACTATATGGATACACCACATTTTGTTGATCCATTTATCTGCTATGAGACATGAGGGTACACATAGTGAATCAACAAATAGTGACAGGCATTGTGCCAGACACCTGGGACTCAAAGCAAAACATACACTTGCTCCCTCAAGAAGCTCATAATCTAAAGAGATAGATTCTGTTCACATGGGGCTGATTTTTGAATTGATCCTTAAAGGATAAGGAGATTTCCACAAGTATTATAAGGTGAAGAAGGGCATTCCAGGAAAGTGTGATCAATTGGAGCACTTTTCAGGAACTTCAGGTGGTCCACTCTGCTGGGAGCATTTTGATCCAGTGGGGAAATGATAAGAGATGAAGTCAGAGAGATAGGCAGGTGCTGGATCATAAACAGAGCTTTGGAATTTAAACAAGAGCCCATGGTGGAAAACATGGACATATTTAAGAGGACAGAATTAACATGTCATTATATAACAAGTCTTAGGACCCAGCCACTGAAAGAAGGTGATAAGAAAGCAAATTGACCATTTGTTAACATGGTGTGGTAGAAAGTCCCCAAGATGGTCCCCAGCAATCCTCATTATGTCAAGGCAAGAAAATCATGACAAGATTCTTTAGACGGTGTCCATCGTCACAGAATTTTGTTCCTCTTTTCTGATTGAGTTTACTCTATCTTCTATTATTTATGTGTATCGTATTTTGCTACTATTCTGGGTTTCTTAAACATTGAGAAGTCACAATCCTATGGGACCCTTATTCTGCCTTCACCCCTGTTTCTGGCTTGTGATAATATTGGTTAACATTTTCTGAACCTTTTTTCTCACACTATGTGTGGATCTTCCCAGTGAGTCAGTTACCCAAGGTTGGCATATTTATTCTATTTCCTTTAAAACAAATCACGAAACATTTCCTCTGTGCCGGACATCAGTCTTTTGCCTATTTTGTTCTATTTGTCTTTATCTTGTTGATGAATACTCTTATTCACGCTTACAGGAGCTAAAGGGTTTAACCAGGAAAGAGTTAAAGAAACCCCAGACAAGAGTTTCCAATGATAAAAGAGCTGTTCCACCCAGAGACACCTACTCTGCACTGAACCTTAGTAATTGATTTAATAACGGGTGATAGAGATGTGGGTATGAAGAGTGTGAATATGCTTTTGTTGGTTTTTCTGCTTCTCTGATACTGTGCTTGATAGCTAGTATGACAAATTACGTAGATGCAGTAGTCATGGTCAAAGGAAAAAGAAATGCCTTTTTGACAGCACTGACAATTACTGAATTCCATCATGCGGGGCCTGTTGCAAATAATATAATCACACGAAAATACAAATTTTATCCGTGCACTGTTTGAACTCCAGGATTTCACCCCATCATTAAACACACTTAGCCGAGCCAACAGAGCCATTTGCAATTCTGATAGGACTCAGTGCAGAGCAGCCGCCTGGACCAAAGTGGAATCCCAGCCTCCTTCCACTCTGAGTGTGTTTGCCTGGGAGTGACCTCTGTTCTTTTATCTTGCCAGGAGCTGAGTTAGAATAATCCAGTTCATACTAGTTCATAGTTTGCCTGACCTGAGCATACATCTAAAAGGAAATCAATAGAGAAGAAAGCCCTTGTCCAGAAAATAAGAGGAAGGCCAGTGATAAGGTTATGCATCTACTTGTGTGGCAAATGGAAAGAGGCAAGTATCTGCTTGCAGGGAGCTGCCGTGCTCTCTTCTAACCAGATTTGTAGCTTCCAGTTTAAGTAGGTTTAAAGTTTCCAACTGTGTGTGGAGTCCTTTAAGAAAATGTGATTTTAAAACACTCCAAGTTCTTAAGGAACGTCATTTTCCAAATGGACATCCATGCTTTAAAAGCTTTCTTTACAAAAATACTCAGGGTTCAACTGCTTTTCCATAGCTGGTGCTTTCAGTGTAGGATTTGATTTACAAACCCTAATTCACAATCCAAATTTTAAAAATCCACAAAATGCATGTAGTCCCCCATAATGAAATTGACCATCTGTCAGAGTCCAGTGATGATTCACAAAGCAGGGCACTTAGTTACCTGGAAGTTAAAAGAGCCCATTTTTAATCTCAACATATTATGAACAACACTAAAATCTGCTTGATAGTAGATTTATCTGAATGATAAAAGAGTGAGTGATTATGACTAATAGTGAATAATCATTGCCATTAATAATTATAATTATTGCTAAATTGGTTTTATCACTGCCCGCTTCACATTTATATCTAATGTAAAATATGATAAGGTTTGATTTCAAGAGGCAAGTAATAATGATAATAACATAGTAAAAGCTTGTCTTGAAGGATCTCATTATACCGTAAAGTAGATATCCTGCTGTTCAAATAATAGCAAGCAATATGCATACTAACTTATAGTACCTTAACTTATAGTACACCGTTTTCACTAATCTAGAGATAATCTAATATGAAGGTGCAAGCCCTGTCCTCTGCTACCGAAATTCTGAAGGCATTCTCCTGTTTTCAAAATAGTAATTAAAATCACTATTTTGGGAGCCTAGCACATATAGTTATGTATACAAGGGAATTTACTGCAACAAATTGTTGTGATAGTCCTCCCCGCCAAAAAAAAAAGAAGAAAGAAGGAAGGAAAGAAAAAAAGAAAGAGAAGGAGGGAGGGAGGAAGGAAGGAAAAAGAAAACCCAAATGTTTACCAATACAGTATAGGTTGAATAAATGGTAACATGTTTGTACTCTAGGCTGGAGCATACCTAGCAAAAAGAATGATTTAAAGAGAATAAGTTAGAGCTGTATGTTTCTATAGAAAAAGATGCATATTATATTAAGTTAAAAATATTACATAGCAAGTAGTACATGGTATATCCCATTTTTGTTGAAAATGTATAAAAAATTTTAAAAAGAGCAGAGAGGGGAAAGGAAGGGAGAAGAAAGGAAGAGAAGGAGGAAGGAAGAGATGGAAGGGTGATCTGTATGTCTACACGAGCATAGAAAAATACACGGAAGTACGTTGAGTAAAAGGTTAACATTCGTCTGGATATAGAATATGAAGAGGGAGAAGAGTTAATGATTTATTTATAAACCCCTGTTTGTTTTACTCGTGGTGCAAGTTTTTATTATTTCTATGATATTTCAAAATTCCAAAGAAGTACAAAAACCTAAAAACATAAGCAATAACAACTTTTATCTGAGATTCCTTGACTCAAGAGTTTCATTTCCCAAAGTTGAAAAAGAATTACAATGTCATCATTTTATTTTTATGTATATCATTAACAGATACACGCTAAAAAAAAAAAACAAATAGGCCATTGATTTGGACTATTAGAAAAGAAAAACATTTCCTTTATAGGCAATTTACGTCTATTCATTGAACACCTAACTTTAACATGGGTATTTATAATGCTTAATATTGATATCTTTCTTTGCTATTTACAAAGCACCTTCATGAGCACAGTTAAATTTAATCTTCAGAGCAAAAAATTCAGGATTATTTTACTTCAAAGGAATAAGTGCCTACAATCCTACTCCATCCACTTTCACCACAAAAGTTAAACTTAGGTTTACAACAATACTACTGCTTTTACTAAGGAGAACATAGGCTTCTTGTACAGATACTGTGTCAAGAATGCATTCATGAAACAGACAAAACCAAAATAAATGATATAGTCTCTAAATGAAAAGAGAAATTGTAGCAAACAGTTCATACTTGGTTTAAGTAACTTACTAAAATAATTTTTTTATTGGAGCTGTTGTCTTTATAAATGATGATAATTAAAGTCATGGACTCAAACATTGTCAGTTGATTAGGTATATGAAACTATTCACTATTCTTAATACGGTTTAATACAAATGACATTTCTGGGTTCTGGGCTACAGTGTTAATAGACTGTTTTATGTTGTTGTTGCTTGCTTTTCTAATTAGGGTGGATTCTTTCAGAAGAAACAAGAACATTTTAGGTAGAAAAATAGCAGTGGAAGAGCTGGTTCTGTTAGAATAGGAAATAATTCATTCTGCTTCTTATATTTTGGGGAAAGAGAAAAGTGTATTATAATTCTTTCTACATATCTAAAGTGTTTTTGGTGATCTTGTCGCATCCTTGCAATGACTGAAATGGGTAGATGGGGCCATTAGAAAATTGTTGTCATGTGGCTGGGCGTGTTGGCTCATGAGTGTAATCCTAGCAATTTGGGAGACCAAGGCAAGCAGATCACCTGAGGTCAGGAGTTCGAGACCAGCCTGGTCAACATGGTGATACCCGTCTCCACTAAAAATACAAAAATTAGCTGGGCATGGTGGCAGGGGCCTGTAATCCCAGCTACTTGGGAGGCTAAGGCAGGAGAGTCACTTGAACCTGGGAGGCGGAGGTTGCAGTGAGCCAAGATCGCACCACTGCACTCCAGCCTGGGCGACAAGAGCAAGACTCTGTCTCAAAAAAAAAAAAAAGAAAGAAAAAGAAAGTTGTTGTAACGTACATTTTGTTTCAGGTGAAAGAGAGGCAGGAGGAATATTGGAGACCAGTTATTGGAAGGTGAGGCTAGGGCTGTAATCTCATTTTCCTGACAAGAGTCACACTTCTCTGTGCTTCCCTCATTAAAACACTCAGCCAGATGTATTGTAATTATTTGTTTTATTCTTTTTTGTCACTAGACTGAAAAGCTTGATGTGGATTTTATTCTTGGCTTTATTTCCAGCGCCCAGTATAGACACTGGCCCAAAACAGGTCCTCCAGAAACGTCTACTGAATAAATGAACAAATTGAATCACTATGTACTGGCTAGAAATACCTCTCCAGCCACCGAGGCTGACCTTCTGATGTCACCCGGAGAGTACTGTGGTCTAGAGAGGTGACTTGCTGGTAGGACACAGGCATATATCTATTCAAACAGGTCTTGTCAAAGTTCACTGACATTTTTGTCCACAATATCTTCATTTTCTCAATTATATGTCTCTGTCCAATAACTGTAAGTGAAAATGACCCACCTGTAGAAATGGGAGGTTGGAAAACTCCCCTCAGTGTCCCCCTCACCCCTTCCCCACCAAGTAGAATCGATTCCAAATCACATCCACCTCAATTTGGTGCTAGCTAATACTCACAAACTTTTAGTTTGATTGTCAGAAAGCAAGTTGATGATGGAGCTCTGGGGCTGAGTTTTCACATAAGGGGTGTTCTGGTGACCCACATTGGGACAGTAGGGTTATCACCTTGATGGTGCCTCTGACTCATTCAACGATTGACAGCGGTGCTTCTCAAAGTGTGGTCCCCAGACCCACAGCATCAGCATTGCCTGGGGACATGTTAGAAATAAATATTGTGAGGTCTTACTCCAGAACTACTTAATTAGAAATCTATAACAAACTACAAGACAGAGCGCGAGAGTTTGAAAAGCATGCCAGCGGTCATCTCTTTACATCGTTTCATCCATTCAGGTGCATCTCCTGCTGTTCCCAATCTACTCATCCTAGGAACCAACGTAGGTATATTTATGAGTTTATAGGGGTAGTTTATCATACAGTACTTGTAATATATGCATTTGACCCTACTGCTCCTCCCGTTCAATTTCCAGTGTGGCTTACATCTCAACTATCCTCCTTCCTTCCCCTTCACCTCCCTACCAAGGCATTGACTGGGCAATCTTCATTGGATTGAACTATTTTTGGTTTCTATCTCATTGAAATCTGTGACCAATAGCACATTGCAGTTCTACTGAACAAACACAGGGAGAAAGTCTAGGGTGAAGCAGAACAGCTCCAGGCTGGCCTATTAAAAAGGCAAAAAACCCTAGGGGAGGGTCTCAGCAACCTCTCTCTCTCTCAATCGCCAGTGAGGTAGGAGACCAGCAGGATTTGTTCCTGGTCACAACCCTGCTGACCAAAACCAGATCTGGTCCAGACAGAAAGAAGTGAAGAAACAGGTCAAACCCAGCAGATGGCACTGAAAGTGGTTCCTAGCTGTCCTCATTGTTTATTAGCATAAAGACACTCCCACCAGTGCCATGACAGTTTCCAAATGCTATGGCAACCCCCTAGAATTTACCACCCCTTTCCATGACAATGACCCAGAAATTACTACCCTTTTCCTAGAAAGTTCTGATTAACCCACCTCTCAATTTGCATTAACTAACCCCTTAATTTGCATGTATGTAATAGTGGATACAAGTGGATATAAAATACAGTTGCCAACAGCCCACAAGCGCAGCTCTGGATGCAGCTCCTGTTCTGTAAAAGATGGCTGTCTAATGCCACTGGCTCACCCTTAAATTCTTTCCTGGGTGAAGCCTCTGTTTTGGGGCTCACCTGCCTACCTGCATCACTGGGAATAAATGGTCTTTGATGTAAAATATGTTCACATTTGCATAAGGACCTAAAGATGAAAAAAGAAATCTCTTCTTCAAATTGTTTATATTCCAGTGGGATCTAGATGAGACTAGGAGCAGGCACGAAAATGGTCATTATTTTGGGCGTATCTTATAAAACAGCAACATTTATAGGCTCACTAAGTAATTGTGGGCAAATGACTTAAAAAAAATCTTGTAGGGCCTGAAAGTTAAAAGTGCTCAAGAACAAAATGATTAGGGCGTTTCAAAGGGACATGAGAGCCAACATTCAAAAGCTCCCAATGGCCAAAGTAGAAACAATTTGAGTAACAAAATAAATAAAGTAACATTCGATTAAAACTCAAAGTATAACACATGAAGGTTCATACTGAGACAGATATATAATTGAGTAAATAAAGAGGATCAGAGACAAACCCTCTTTCCAGAAGAATTCTAAAAAGGAGGAGACATTGAATCTCTTCTTTTCTACTTGAGAGTGGGATTTACTTTGGATAACTTGTTTTCAAAGAGTAAAGAATGGAAAGGGAGAAAAGGTAACTTTATAGTGGAGAAACCTGGGCACTTTTTAGTGGAGAAACCAGACACCACCTTGGCCAGGTGACCAAGGTCAACATGATTGGCAGTAAGTCATTTTAATAGCATGTACCCTTGATAGGAGGCCATGGAGATGCCACAGTACCTCGGTGGGACTCCTGCCCCAAACCCAAACCCCTTTCTAACTACGAAAAATGTAGATGAATCCAAAGTGAGGGACACTCTACGAAACAACTGACTAGTACTGTGCAACATTGTTAAGGTCAGGAGAAGCAAGGGAAAGCCTTACAACCTGTTACTGACCGGAGGGGATGAAGGAGACAGGGAAACTACAACACATGGAATGTGGTATCCTGAATGGGACCCTGGAACCAAAGAATGACACTGGGCAAGAACTGCTGAAATTCAAGTAAAATGTGGAGTCTCGTTAGTGGCAATGTACCAATGTTGGATTCTGAGTTATAATAATGTACCATGATAATGTAAGATGTTATCAGTAGAGGAAAGGGGATGAGGAGTATATGTCAATTCTCTGTACTAACTTTGCAAATTTGCTAGAAATCTAAAACTATTCTAAAATGTTACAAAGTTTATTTACAGAAGAAGGCTGTTAAGGATGTCAATAATTAGTCATATAGCGTTAGGTATATCTCCCAGAGTGTGATGTTCCCCTTCCTCTGTCCATCTGTTCTCATTGTTCAATTCCCACCTATGAGTGAGAACATGCGGTGTTTGGTTTTTTGTCCTTGTGATAGTTTACTGAGAATGATGATTTCCAATTTCATCCATGTCCCTACAAAGGACATGAGTTCATCATTTTTTGTGGCTGCATAGTATTCCATGGTGTATATGTGCCACATTTTCTTAATTCAGTCTATCATTGTTGGACATTTGGGTTGGTTCCAAGTCTTTGCTATTGTGAATAGTGCTGCAATAAACATACGTGTGCATGTGTCTTTATAACAGCATGATTTACAGTCCTTTGGGTATATACCCAGTAATGGGATGGCTGGGTCAAATGGTATTTCTAGTTCTAGATCCCTGAGGAATCGCCACACTGACTTCCACAATGGTTGAACTAGTTGACAGTCCCACCAACAGTGTAAAAGTGTTCCTATTTCTCCACATCCTCTCCAGCACCTGTTGTTTCCTGACTTTTTAATGATTGCCATTCTAACTGGTGTGAGATGGTATCTCATTGTGGTTTTGATTTGCATTTCTCTGATGGCCAGTGATGATGAGCATTTTTTCATGTGTCTTTTGGCTGCATAAATGTCTTCTTTTGAGAAGTGTCTGTTCATGTCCTTCACCCACTTTATGATGGCATTGTTTGATTTTTTCTTGTAAATTTGTTGGAGTTCATTGTAGATTCTGGATATTAGCCCTTTGTCAGATGAGTAGGTTGTGAAAATTTTCTCCCATTTTATAGGTTGCCTGTTCACTCTGATGGAAGTTTCTTTTGCTATGCAGAAGCTCTTTAGTTGAATTAGATCCCATTTGTCAATTTTGGCTTTTGTTGCCATTGCTTTTGGTGTTTTAGACATGAAGTCCTTGCCCATGCCTATGTCCTGAATGGTAATGCCTAGGTTTTCTTCTAGGATTTTTATGGTTTTAGGTCTAATGTTGAAGTCTTTAATCCATCTAGAATTGATTTTTGTATAAGGCGTAAGGAAGGGATCCAGTTTCAGCTTTCAACATATGGCTAGCCAGTTTTCCCAGCACCATTTATTAAATAGGGAATCCTTTCCCTATTACTTGTTTTTCTCAGGTTTGTCAAAGATCAGATAGTTGTAGATATGCGGCCTTATTTCTGAGGGCTCTGTTCTATTCCATTGATCTATATCTCTGTTTTGGTACCAGTACCATGCTGTTTTGGTTACTGTAGGCTTGTAGTATAGTTTGAAGTCAGGTAGTGTGATGCCTCCAGCTTTGTTCTTTTGGCTTAGGATTGACTTGGCGATGCAGGCTATTTTTTGGTTCCATATGAACTTTAAAGTAGTTTTTTCCAATTCTGTGAAGAAAGTCATTGGTAGCTTGATGGGGATGGCATTGAATCTATAAATTACCTTGGGCAGTATGGCCATTTTCATGATATTGATTCTTCCTACCCATGAGCATGGAATGTTCTTCCATTTGTTTGTATCCTCTTTTATTTCCTTGAGCAGTGGTTTGTAGTTCTCCTTGAAGAGGTCCTTCACGTCCCTTGTAAGTTGGATTCCTAAGTATTTTATTCTCTTTGAAGCAATTGTGAATGGGAGTTCACTTATGATTTGGCTCTCTGTTTGTCTGGTATTGGTGTATAAGAATGCTTGTGATTTTTGTACATTGATTTTGTATCCTGAGACTTTGCTGAAGTTGCTTATCAGCTTAAGGAGATTTTGGGCTGCGACAATGGGGTTTTCTAGATATACAATCATGTCATCTGCAAACAGGGACAATTTGACTTCCTCTTTTCCTAATTGAATACCCTTTATTTCCTTCTCCTGCCTCATTGCCGTGGCCAGAACTTCCAACACTATGTTGAATAGGAGTGGTGAGAGAGGGCATCCCTGTCTTGTGCCAGTTTTCAAAGGGAATGCTTCCAGTTTTTGCCCATTCAATGTGATATTGGCTGTGGGTTTGTCATAGATAGCTCTTATGATTTTGAGATACGTCCCATCAATACCTAATTTATTAAGAGCTTTTAGCATGAAGGGTTGTTGAATTTTGTCAAAGGCCTTTTCTGCATCTATTGAGATAATCGTGTGGTTTTTGTCTTTGGTTCTGTTTATATGCTGGATTACATTTATTGATTTGCGTATATTGAACCAGCCTTGCATCCCAGGGATGAAGCCCACTTGATCATGGTGGATAAGCTTTTTGATGTGCTGCTGGATTCGGTTTGCCAGTATTTTATTGAGGATTTTTGCATCGATGTTCATCAAGGATATTGGTCTAAAATTCTCTTTTTTTGGTTGTGTCTCTGCCCGGCTTTGGTATCAGGATGATGCTGGCCTCATCAAATGAGTTAGGGAGGATTCCCTCCTTTTCTATTGATTGGAATAGTTTCAGAAGGAATGGTACTAGTTCCTCCTTGTACCTCTGGTAGAATTCGGCTGTGAAGCCATCTGGTCCTGGACTCTTTTTGGTTGGTAAGCTATTGATTATTGCCACAATTTCAGATCCTGTTATTGGTCTATTCAGAGATTCAACTTCTTCCTGATTTAGTCTTGGGAGAGTGTATGTGTTGAGGAATTTATCCATTTCTTCTAGATTTTCTTGTTTATTTGCGTAGAGGTGTTTGTAGTATTCTCTGATGGTAGTTTGTATTTCTGTGGGATCGGTGGTGATATCCCCTTTATCATTTTTTATTGCATCTATTTGATTCTTCTCTCTTTTTTTCTTTATTAGTCTTGCTAGCGGTCTATCAACTTTGTTGATCCTTTCAAAAAACCAGCTCCTGGATTCATTAATTTTTTGAAGGGTTTTTTGTGTCTCTATTTCCTTCAGTTCTGCTCTGATTTTAGTTATTTCTTGCCTTCTGCTAGCTTTTGAATGTGTTTGCTCTTGCTTTTCTAGTTCTTTTAATTGTGATGTGAGGGTGTCAATTTTGGATCTGTCCTGCTTTCTCTTGTGGGCATTTAGTGCTATAAACTTCCCTCTACACACTGCTTTGAATGTGTCCCAGAGTTTCTGGTATGTTGTGTCTTTGTTCTCGTTGGTTTCAAAGAACATCTTTATTTCTGCCTTCATTTCATTATGTACCCAGTAGTCATTCAGGAGCAGGTTGTTCAGTTTCCACGTAGTTGAGCGGTTTTGAGTGAGATTCTTAATCCTGAGTTCTAGTTTGATTGCACTGTGGTCTGAGAGACAGTTTGTTATAATTTCTGTTCTTTTACATTTGCTGAGGAGAGCTTTACTTCCAACTATGTGGTCAATTTTGGAATAGGTGTGGTGTGGTGCTGAAAAAAATGTATATTCTGTTGATTTGGGGTGGAGAATTCTGTAGATGTCTATGCTAGATGACGAGTTAGTGGGTGCAGAGCACCAGCATGGCACATGTTACATATGTAACTAACCTGCACATTGTGCACATGTACCCTAAAACTTAAAGTATAATAATAATTAAAGAAAAAAAATTTAAGAGAAAAATTAAAATGTAAAAAATAATAATAATTAGTCATATAATAAATGCTCTAGTTTTTAAAAGAGAGAGAAGGATGTTAGCATTAAACATTTAATCTAACCCAACTTCCTTGTTTGCGAAGATAAGAAAAGTGGGACCCGCAAAGGTTGAGACCTTGGCTAGGTTCACACTTTCATGATTTCATAGTTGTGCATATGCTTCAATGGTACCCTAGGTAGCTGTTCTCCCAAACTCTGTCACATAGAACAAATAAGATAAATCATGTTAAATAACTTTTAGATTTTTATAACATAGCTTATTTATTATTGCTAGTATTTTACACCTCAAGAAAAACTGATGTGCAAAATTATAATACAGATAAGTAGGGAAATGCTAATTCTCTTGTGAAATGCTTTTTTGGTTTTTCTTCTTTAAATAAAAGGATTCATTCATGTTCCTTTAATAGCAAGTTTCTGTATTGGAATAGTAAATTATTTACCCACTTTTCCAGACACAGCTACTTTTTACAAGTAATTTATGCCCGGAAGATTTCTCTAGGAAATTGTTTCTAAGAGTTGGGCTTTCAACCCTATTTTCTTTTTCAAATATTTGTTATTCAAAGTAAAGTTAGTTATTTGTAATGTTTTAAGACCGTATTAAAACTTCAAACAGATAGACATTTTTATTGAGGAAAGGCCTTTATTTTTAATAACTGATCTTTTGTTTTAGGCATCATGAAAATCCCTACACTTGTCTATGATTTCTACTTTTTAGTGAAATGTCACGTCTCTGCTAAATCTGCAGTCTAAGTTATATGACTTAGAAAAACAGGAATTACTGTGGAAATAGTATTAATTGGAGCCTTTAATTATATATGTTGGTAAAAATCCATGATCTCAACTCATTTGGGAAATAACAATCTAAACGAATTCCCTGGTAAAACACACACACACACACACACACACACACACACACACACACACACAAAACCACACACACAAAATCCTGGATGGTCAGAGGGTCATTTCATGTAAGATAACTGACATATTTCCTTGACATCAATTTTTAAATCACTTCTTCCCTCTGGAAAGGATCTTTCATCATTGTAGCCATTAAATAATTCCTTTTGACTTGAGTGTTTGAAGCAAAATGTGACAAAGGACAGGTCTACCAGAGGTTTCCTGGTCTGTTGTTTGCTTATTTTTTAACATTCTACTTCCTCGTGGGGGTTGTCCTGTAAACAGCACAATCAATCCACTGCTCACAGCAGCACCACATGTTCATACAGCTTTTTAAAATGCACGTAATATTTTCTGAAGTTCTTAGAATCAGGACACACATTCTAGAGGAGATGAGAAAAGAGCCATCCCAACTCTGCCTCATCGCACCCTGACTGTGACCATCTCATGGGCAGCCCATTCTGTTTTTATCAGGTGACTTTTTAAAGAACATTCTTCCTTGCATTGAAACATAATGTTATTTATGGGAGTTTTTATCCTGCTGGTCTAGCTTTTTCTTCTCAAACAAGCACAGCAAGGAAGACTTCATTAAGACATCAACTTTACAGGACAGAAGATGTCACAAAGAGGTCACTAAGCTAGTAACAGGTAGGTCTGAAGCTAATCCAAGCCCATCAGACAGCCAAGCTCTTAACCACAAATGCTGTACCATTCTAGTTTGGCATGATGGAATCTCACCTCTAAACAAGGGCATCTGCCCAAGGCAGTCAGTGGGAGCTTAAATCCAGCTGTGGTGGAGGATTATTTCTGCCCAAAGACACCTTCCCGGTGCCTCTTTCTGATGGACATTGATGGACGTTTCTGATGGACGTTGTCCACTCTGGCATGGACTGCAGGGCTGTGTTAGCTCAAGAGGGGAAGCTGCATCTGGTGCACACAGGGGCATGTGCCAGGGAGGCGGTAGCCCCATTAGCCTGATCCATTTCTCATGATCTTGGCAATCACTTATTTTGCTAAAGAATGCTCCAGAATCCTCCTTTTAATTCTCTGCCTGAGTATTTTCCCTGGAGAAATGACAAGGTTACCAGTCTATGGTCATGATGGTTTCCATCCTTCACCCCCACCACCTTTTTTAGAAATATCTACTCAGAATATATCCAGATCAAGATGTCCAGTGTTTCTTCTCCGTACGCTATTCTCAATATAATAATAATACCTGTGCTATTTCTCAAAAGATGGCCAACAGCATGTATTCATACCCATCTGCATAACCTTTCCTACCACCCTGGGAAAGACTGTCTGAAGCTAAAGAGTAAAACTCCTCTGAAATGACATCTTGCAATATTCTCACCCTTTTTCATTTGTAGGTCATTTGTCATAACAGGGAAAAAAAAGGGGGACATAGGAAGAATTTTGCTTTTTTCTCTGTTGCATGCGAGTATTTTATGATCGTTGCCAACAAGTGGCTTGTCCTGGCCTTGAGCTCCCTCCCACATGGATTAGACCTGGGAATTTTTTTGTGATTATTGTTGCCTTATCTATTTTTTTGACATGCTTTTTTGTTTTATACTATTCTATAATAAAAGTCTCTGATTAGACATGTGGCCTTTCACGTTCTCTGTCATTTATCAGTGGGCTTTTGTGAAACCCAATAAGCTTCCTTTGCATCTCCCTCAGTTCTTCCCCATTGAAATTATCTGGATTCTAAGTGTGGTGTACATATGATAAGGCACAGAATGTGGAGTCTATTCTACCTCCCCATTGCCATTTATTCTAAGTATTTTCATACTCTAACATTGGCCAAGGGGTACATTGTGGTACAACTACATAAATATCCAAAGACTTCGAATGTTTAATGCTTTTGGCTTACCGCTTGTATTTATAGGAATTTAATCTTAGGGAAGTATGCATGGATAGGTGCAAAGAAATTTAGATGCAAAGTTGTTTATTGTAGCAAAGTTTAAATTAGCCAAAACTTAGAAACAATTTATATGTTTAGTACCTGAATGTTAGTTAAATAAATTCTGGTAGATCCAACCAATGAGTTATTAGGCAGTCTTTAAAAATCATGCTATAACTATAAAACTCCTAGAAAAAAAATGTAGGGGAGGTGCCTTACACGACTGGTCTTGGCAATGATTTCTTGACTATGACACCAAAATCAGAGGTTAAAAAAGCAAAAACAGACAAGTGGGACTATATGAAACCAAAAAGCTTCTGTGCAGCAAAGAAAACAATCAGCAGAGCAAAAGGCAACCTACGGAATTGGAGAGAATATTTATTTGCAAGTCATATATATAAGAGACTAATATCCAAAATATGTGAGGAACCCCTACAACTTAATAGCAAAAAAACCAGAAAACCCAGTTAAAGAATAGGCAAAGGATTTGGACAAACATTTCTCCAGAAAAGACATACAAATGGCCACCAGTCTATGAAAAGGTGCTCAGCATCACTAATCAGCAGGGGAAGGCGAATCAAAAGCACAGTGGGATATTATCTCACACCTGTCAGGATAACCATTATTTAAACAAAAAACAAAAAGAGACAATAACAAATATTAGCAAGGAAGTGGAGAAATTGAAAGGCTGGTACACTCTTGGTGGGAATGTAAATTGGTACAGTCATTATGAAAAAAAAGATAGGGAGGCTCCTCAAAAAATTTAAAATAGAACTCCCATATGATCCAGCAACCCCACTTCTGGGTATTTATTCAAAATAATGGAAATACATTGTGTGTGTGTGTGTGTGTGATGTTATTCAGCCTTAAGAAAAAAGGAAATTCTGTCATGTAGCTACAACATAGATGAAACTTGAGGACATTATATTAAGTGAAATAAGCCAGTCAGAGGACAAATACTACATGAGTCTACTTATATGAAGTAGTTAAAGTAACCAAACTCTTAGAAGCAGAAAATAGCATGGTGGTTGCCAGGGACTGGGGGGTAGGCAGAATGGGGAGTTGCTGTTTAATGGGTATAGAATTTTGGTCATGAATGATGCAAAAGTTCTAGAGATTTGCTGTAGAACAGTGCACACATGGTTAACAATACTATGTTGTATACTTGAATATTTGTTGAGGGTAGAACTCATGTTGCATGTTTTTTACCATAATAGAGACAAAATCATGCTGTAGCATTTATTGATGGTAAAATGTTTACAATATATTTGTAAATTCTGAAAAACAAATTTATGCATGATATATGTAACTTCAAAAAATACATGCAGAAAAACACATAGAAAATCAACTGTAGGGATAACACCAAACTGTTACTTGTGCTTATCTCTGGGGTATGAGTAATATCCGTTTTCTTTTTTTGAATTTTTATACTTTCCAAAATTAAACATTTGATTTTTTTTCTGAGTTAGTGTTTCAGTTGGTTTTCTTTAGAAATAAAGATGCATTTGCTCAGAATAAGAAATATATTTTCTGAAGCTATTTTTTTTTTTTTTCCGAGACGGAGTTTCGCTCTTTTTGCCCAAGCTGGAGTGCAGTGGTGCGATGTCAGCTCACTGCAACCTCCACCTCCCGGGTTCAAGCAATTCTCCTGCCTCAGCCTCCTGAGTAGCTGGGATTACAGGCGTACATCATCTCACCCAGCTAAGTTTTGTATTTTTAGTAGAGACGGGGTTTCCCCATGTTGGCCAGGCTGGTCTCAAATGCCTGACCTCAGGTCATGTGCCTACCTCGGCCTTCCAAAGTGCTGGGATTGCAGGCATGAGCCACTGTGCCCGGCCTTTGGAGCTATTTCAAAGTTCTCTTGGATAATGGAAATAGAAAAAACAAGAACAACAAAGTAGGATTTTATTCATTCATTTCATCCTACAAATATTTACTAAACAGCGTGCCATGCTTTTTCCCTCACTGTTGGGACATTTTCTGAGAGGTATACCATCACTTACCGTGTGACTTCAGGTAAGCCACTTGGCCAACGATGAGCTTCACTTCCTGATATTGAAAATGGGGATAATAATAATATGCTCCACCTACTCAATCAGGATTTTGAAGGTTTAATAATGTTAGCAAACACAAAGGCAGCACATTAATTGCAAAACACTGTCATTTTATGACTATTATCCTTACTATTATATTATCAATTTATTGTATTTTCTCAGATCTTTCAATGTGTGAGGCTGAAACTGCATTTATCAAAACACACTCGGCCTTCCCAGGATCTCCCTAATCTTCCAACAGTATCCCAAGCTTCTTCCTCTCTTCTCTGCAGAGCCAGTCCCAGCTCAACAACCATGAGCTAACGTCCTAAATCTTCTCGCAGAGGATAGTCCAGTAGATTCCATGACTTGCATTAAACTCCATTTCCCTTTTTATTTTCCAAACTTGTGAATTTTCTCTTTTTAATAGTTTTACCCTTAGAGTCTTTAAAATTTATATTATTTTCCACCTCATCCCCGTTCTCTGCCCATTCCCACCTTACCATATAACTGACCTGTCGAAGTGGCCTGAGTTCCCTTCAGCATCTCCATACTGCATGGACTTTTCAGGGCAACAGTAGCATGAGATACTCACGAGCAACGAAACGGCTACAGTTTGATATTTTGAGTGCATTCAGAATAACCAAGAATGCATTCAAACCCTACTGCCATATAAAAGGAGAATCCCTTTTCACCTACAAGGAAAGGGATTCCCCTTTTAGATGACAGTAGGGTTTGAGGTGAGAGATAACAGGATACAGCATGGTTAGTAAGCGAAATTATCCCAATAAACATTAGTCTGCTTATCTTCTGTGCATCACATTTATTTTATTTTTGTGTGTGTACATTTTTGTACCCAGCAAGATCTTAGTGTTATGGTTGAATTTTGTAGTTTGTAGACACTCCATGTCTCAAAAAAAAAAAAAAAAAAAATATATATATATATATATTTGAGATGGAGTCTCGCTCTGTGGCCCAGGCTGAGTGCAGTGAGGCTGTCTCAGCTCACTGCAACCTCCACCTCCCGGGATCAAGGAATTCTCCTGCCTCAGCCTGCTGAGTAGCTGGGACTACAGGAACACACCACCACACCTGACAAATTTTGTATTTTTAGTAGAGACGGGATTTCACCATGTTGGCCAGGTTGGTCTCAAACTCCTGACATTAAGTGATCTGCCCACCTTGGCCCCCAAAGTGCTCAGATTACAGTGTGAGCCACCGTCCCCAGCCCCTGTATGTTTTTCTGTCTCACCCTGTGTGTCCCTTCTCCTCTGGTGAATATTAGGTTTTATTCTTTGCATTTTCACCAGAATAAAAGTAAAAGGGTTACTGTGCTTCTCCCAGACTGCCAATCTATTTATTTGCATCTTACTTTCTTCAAAAGGGAGTTTGTAAGTGATTTTTACAAAAAGGGGCTCATTTATATTTTATATGCATGGTAGATAAAATAAAGATAAAAGAGAAAACAGAACTCACATGGAAAGAGAGGGGGAAGAGGAAGATTAGGGGAGAACATTACTAAAAATGAGCACAAAATTGTCTGAATTTCTTGTTACCCAGTATAATAGAGAAATAAGATAATGCTCTATACAGTTTGTGTGATAAAAGAAACCATATTGACTTGCTATAAGAGACAATTTTATATTCTATCAAGAAATCCTGTAGACTCTTATTAGGGACATAACATAAACCATGTCCTCAGAACTATTTTCCCAGAAAACAATATGCTTTGTAAATTATGTTTATTATCTTACCGGAAGATTTTAAAAATAATTCCATAGAACAAAGAGAGAGTGGAAATAAACCATATTGTTTTGGGGAATGGGACTATCTGTAAAATTTTTCTTCCTTTTGCTTTTCTGTATTTTTCCAATTTGTCTATAATGAGTATGAATTACTCATATAAGGAAAAAATAAACTTTACTTAAAAATAATAAATTAATGCACTTCACGAAGGTTTTTCTTATACCAACCTTTGGTAAGAGCTGAGAGCATGGTCCTGAATCTTTGTTCAGGGAAAGCATTTCTATGAGGACCAAATCATTTTAAACCAAGGAGTTTACATTCTCATGCTCTGCTTGACACAAGTATCTAATGACAATGTTCAACTTGTTCCTTGGACTGTCTCAACTACCATTTATCTCAACATTTTTGGACATGAGTTAAGTAGCTGTCAATCGGAAGTTTAATTCTCAACTTACTACCAAAAAGCTGAGATTCTTTCTTAGAAGGAAAGGTGATCAACAAATGCTAAACCTTAGAGAATCAAGAAGCAATATCAACATGATGCCATGAAATCTAAGAGCTGCTGATTTATGGGATTTTTGGAAAGAGGCTGCTCCATCTTCACCTAACAGTAGCAGCATGGAAGGAAGCTTGCTTCAGGGAGGGAGAATTTTTTTTTTTTTTTAATTAAAGGAAGGTTTGAATTGACCCCAAGCCTGGGTGAGTACTCAGTTGAGTCAGCATAGTTCTGCACCAAGAAGCTTGGAAAAGACTTTTTTGGTCTGTGCAGCTTAAAGGTCAACATGCATTTTAAATCAAGTATGTAACTACTTGTTAATAATCTTGGTAAATTTTTATACTTTCCATAATTAAACATTTGATTTTTCTCTGAGTTAGTATTTTAGTTTTTTTACTTTCGAAATGAAGATGAATGTGTTTGGAATAAGAAATATGTTTTCTGGAGCTATTTCAAAGTTCTCTTGGATAATAGAAAACAACAACAACAACAAAGTGGGATTTTATTCGCTTATTTTACCCAGCAAATTTTTACTGAACAGTGTGCCATACTTTTTTCCTAGGCTACAAACCTGTACAGCATGTGATTCTACTGAATATACAGGCAATTGTTAACACAATGGTAGGTATTTGTGTATCTAAACATATCTAAACATCGAAAAAGTAGAGTAGAGGCCCAGGGTGGTGGCTTATGCCTGGAATGCCAGCACTGCGGGAGGCCAAAGTGAGAGAATGGCTTGAAACCAGGTGTTTGAGACCAGGCTGGGCAAGATAGCAAGACCCTATCTCTATAAATTTTTTTAAAAAATATTAGCCAGGTGCAGTGGCTTGGGCCTTTATTTCTAGCTACTCAGGAGGCTGAGGCAGGAGGATCATTCAAGCCCAGGGGCCCATGATTGCACCTCTGCATTCCAGCCTGAATGACAGCCTGCAGCTTACTTTTTTTTTTTATAACAGTCTGTTTCAAAGAGCAGAAGTTTTTAATTTTGATGAAGTCAAGTTAACTGCTTCTTTTATGATTTTTTCTTTTTTTGGTGGCAAATTTCTGTTTTATTTTGTCTGGAAATATGTATAGCTCTCATTCCTAAAAATATTCTCACTGAGGATATAAATCTGGTTGACAGTTATCATGTTCTTTCAGCATATTATGCCATTGCCTTCCAACTCTCAGTGCTGCTGTTGAGAAATCAGATGACACTCTAAATGTCTAAAAATGATCAGCAGAATTTTTCTTTTGTGTCTTAAGATATATTTGCCAAGGTCTCAATAATTTTCTTCTGTATTTTCTTCTAGAGGTTTTATAGTTGTAGGTCTTATATTTAGGTGATCTGTTTCAAGTTAATTTTATATAGTGTAAGTTTCACTTTTTTCATATAAATTTTATTTTTGGCATATGGTTGAACAATTGTTCTGGTATAATTTGTTGAAATGGCTATCTTTTGCCCATTAAATGGCACCATTGTCAAAAAATAACTGACCATGTATGTGTAGGTCTATTTCTGGAATCTCTATTCAGATCCATTGAGCTAGAAAGTCTCTTCTTTTACCAATACCTTTCTTGATTTCTGTGCTTTTCTGTAAGTCTTGAAATTAGGTACAACAAGTTCTCTGATTTTTTTTTTTTTCAAAACTGTTTTGGGTGTTTTAAGTTCTTTGCTTTGTTGTATAAACTTTAGGATCAACTCGTAAATTTTAACCCCAAAAAAAAGCACTTCTAAGAATTTTATTTGTATTGTGTGAGTCTATGGATCTTTTGTGGGAGCACTGATATATTAACAACCTTGGGGCTTTCCACTCGTGGACACCATACATCCTCTACATTTATTGGATTTCTTTGCTTTTTATCACCAATGTTTCACAGCTTTCATCATACAAATCTTCCACATCTTTTGTTAGACTCATCCCTAAGTTTTTGCTGCTCTTTCAAATAATAATATTTTAAAATTTCAATGACCAATTGTTCATTGCTCACAGAGAAATACAATCAATTTTGTATATAAAGTTATTATTTTTAATCTGACAATTTATCCCATACTTTGCTAGATTCTCTGTAGTTTATTACCACCTTTCTAAATATTCTGTCTAGGTAACCCAGAGAGTCAAAGTAAGAATTATTCATTTGGTCAACTGATTAGATTATTTCTATGCTCTTGGATTCTGTTAATTTCACACTCTATAGGCTGGATGTTCTGCCATCATCAATTTGCAATCCAAGATTTTGTGTGTGTATGTCTCAAAAATATGTTAAGGCAGTTTTAACAATTCTTTAGAAACTCAGGGCCTGGCGCAGTGGCTCACACCTGTAATCCCAGCACTTTGGGAGGCCGAGGTGGGAGGATCTCTTGGGCCAAGGAGTATGAAACCAGCCTAGGCAACATGACAAACCCTGTCTCTACAAAAAATATAAAAAATAGCCAGGCATGGTGGTGTGCACTTTTAGTCCCAGCTATTCAGGAGGCTGAGGTGGGAGGACCATTGGAGCCCAGAAGGTTGAAGCTGCAGTGAGCTGTGATCATGCCACTGCACTCCAGCCTGGGCAACAGAGTAAAACCCTGTCTCAAATAAAGAAAAGAAAAGAGAAAAAAAAAAAGAAACTCAATTGCATCTTAGTTAACAAGCTGGACATTTCACCTGACTCTGGAGAGGTTGTTAGTGACAGCAGGTTCAGCCAGGTTAATTTATCTCACAGGGCTTGTGTTCAAGTTTCCCCTTTGCACCATCACTGAAGGGTCTAGTGAAGTAGTTACTTCATGTAAAATAAAGAAAATTACTAATAACTTTATTGAAGAATTAAGATTCAGTATTATGCCATCAATGTCATCCTTTCCTTTAAATAGTAAAAATGAATGAATGTTTATAGAGAAATATTTTAAATTTGCAAGCAATTGAAATACAGTGTTATTGTTCTGAATTTTCTGAATTAATTGTCATAAAAAGTGGCACATAAAAATACAGAAATAGCCAGGTCCAGTGGCTCACGCCTGTAATCCCAGCACTTTGGGAGGCTGAGGAAGGCGGATCACCTGAGGTCGGGAGTTCAAAACCAGCCTGACCAACATGGAGAAACCCCGTCTCCACTAAAAATACAAAATTAGCCAGGCATGGTGGTGCATGCCTGTAATCCCAGCTACTCAGGAGGCTAAGGCAGGAGAATTGCTTGAACCCAGGAGGCGGAGGTTGTGGTGAGCCGAGATCATGCTATTGCACTCCAGCCTGGGAAACGAGCGAAACTCTGTCCCACCCCCTGCCCACAAAAAATAAATAAATGCAGAAATATACTAGAATACAAAAATAGGAATTTATATTTTTGCCATAATTTTATTGGTAAAACAAACAACAAACCCTCAAAACTTTAAAAGACATATAACAACCCCTTCATCCTTCCAAGCCAAACTAATGAAGAAATCCCTGTCTTAAGGTTTCTTCCTGCAGCTAGCCAATAAGCATTCTTAAATACTCTAGAGAAAGGCACGCTCGCAGCCAGGCAGGGGAATCTGTCCCACTCCCAAATACCTGAAATTATTATGTATTTATTTATGATAATGTTAAAACTGCTTCCCTTATACCAATTTATCTAGCGTTGACTCCCAGGGCCACAGGGACTGAGGCCTTAATGTATCTGAAAACAACCCTCATGCCCCACTGTCTTCACTCTCTTAGACAAAGCATTCCTTGTTTGCCCTCATCTCTCCCTTCTATGACAATTTCATTTATGACTCCTTCTTTGGAAATGTGGCTTTGCCAGTACAAATTATGTACAAAAGCACTAATTTTTTTTTTTTTTTTTTTGGTCAACACTATCCTTAATGGGCACAGCACAAGATTGTATCATAATCTGTTTCACTCATAGTGAGCTTGTACTTTTTAAATAATACTCCCAGACATTTTTCTGAATTTGTCTTAAGCTATAAGCTTGTGATTTTGAGATTAGTGTTATCGTTAGGTGAAGAAGCTTTGACTTTCCCTCATTAAAGCAACATAGTCTGAGTGGACAATTAGTGGTCGCAGTTCGAGACCAAGGTGTCTGGCAGTGCCTGAAGTGCTGCTCTGTAATTTTACTAAAAGGAAATGGAAATACTTTAGGATGTTTGGATACAAGACTGACATAGTGCTCTGAGTTTTAAAGAGACTTTTCCAGGTGAAAAATCACCTACAGTATGCACTGAGCTCTCCTTGCAGAGGGGTATAAACAGGCAAGGTCAAGCATGTCTCGGGTAGCAACTGTGGGTCTGCTCAAGTTCAGACAGACACTGATGGAAAATCCTAGAGACTTGCACCATAAAAATGGGAGGGCTGGTGGCGGGAAGCCTTTGAAGGACAGATATTATTAATCATTCACTTAAGTCATTCACTCAACAAATATTCATTGAGTGCCTACTATATGCCAGGATATTTTCTGCACCAAGAATAGAAGAGTGCACAAAACTATGACAAGGTTCCTTCACCATGGAGTAAAGATTCCAGTTGTGGGAGATAAACATCAAACAGAGAATCAAAGCAAAATATGCTAGGAGGGGCTGAGTGCTATGGAAAAAATTAAGCAAGTTAAGGGAAATAGGTTTGCTGGGAATGGTGGAGGTTGGGGCTATCATGAAACAGAGGTTATGAAACATTTTCATCTCAGGATCCCTTTATGCCTTTAAAAATGATGGAGGACCCCAAAGAGCTTTCACTAATGTGAGTTATTATTGACATTTACCATAAAAATGTTTAGAGAATTAATTTAAAAATAGCAATGAACTCATTGAAATTTATATTGAATTTTATATGATGTTGTTATATGACACGCCAATTTTATATGACATTTTAAAAATAATTAGTGGAAAGAATAGTATTGTTTTAATTTCTATGAATTTCTTTGGTGTCTGGCTTCTCGTATCTGATTCTGCATTTAGTCTGCTGTGCTATTGCTTTGGCTGAAGTAAATGAAGAAAATATAAACTCAAATAGGTAGTTTATAGTTAAAATTGTTGGTGCCATTTATGCCTACTGTTCCATTATTGGAATGCTAAGCATGTGGGAGTTATTTATATCCTACTGCTCAAGGTCATCACCAAGTTCTGATTTTTCAAATTCAAAAAATTGCAACCTCAGGCATAAATGGGTTAAAAGGAGAGGGTTATTTTACAGCCTTTTCAGTTAACTGCAAATATTCTTTATTGACGTTAACAACAACAATTTTGAGTAGTAATTTTTTCGTAAAGTTGCTTGTGATATGAAATTGGAAACTTATTGATAAATTTTGCATACTCTTTTGCATTAAAATCCATTAGTCTGTCTTGCACTTTGAATATTACTTTTTACTCATGCATGATTTTGCAACATCATGCGTTTGGTTTTTCAAATGTTTACACATGTAATTGTATGATATCAAAAAACCCACCATTGATATCACTAGAAAAGTGTTCAAATATTTGCCACCATCAGGGTCATCTTGGTGAGTAAAAGTTTTCAGAAATTCTAATTTCACCAGAAAACTGAAGTTTTATTAGACCACAAATACTATCAATTCTTTTCCTTGACATTACACACTCTCTCCCTTTATTTCAAGAAAAGCCTGCTAAATGACCAAACCTGAATACATATACTTTGTTAGCTAATTTTTCAAATAAAAAGGTAGTTCCATGAAAAAAAAAAAAAAGTGGCTAGTTCAGCTTGCAACTCAAATGATTGCACAAATGCTTCTTCTTGAGACAATCATTGTAGTTTGACATACCTTAGCTGTGGTGTACTTTCCATGTTGCCATACAAACTATTAAGAAGATATGTACTCAAGGGTCAAGATTTAATAAAATTAATACTTCCACTGCTTCATTAGGACATTCTTAAACAAACAACAGTGGCTTTTGCTTACTTATTTATATATTGATTTATTTGAGTGTGTGGTAGTGAAGAATCAAATGACCACCAGACAATTAGATGCCACTAGTTGATTTATGCTAAGGACGGATGTTTTACTCACCATTGCTTTTGCACCATTCATGCAAATATTAAAGGAGTGAAAATAAAAAATGTGATAGTATTTTTCAAAAAAACATGTTAACCTTGTGAACACCCAGTAGTGGTTCATGGATCTTTTTTTTTTTTTTTTTTTTTTTTTTTTTTTGAGACAGAGTTTTGTTCTTGTCACCCAGGCTGGGGTGTAATCTCGGCTCACTGCAACCTCTGCCTCCTGGGTTCAAGCAATTCTCCTGCCTCAGCCTCCTGAGTAGCTGAGATTACAAGCACGTGCCACCATGCCCAGCTAATTTTTGTATTTTTAGTAGAGACTGGGTTTTGCAATGTTGGCCAATGATTCCTTAAGAAACACTACCATAAAAGAAAAACTTTGGATAACTCCCTTATTTGATTCGAGAATTGAATTTTACCTCACTGTTCTGGGAGATTAAATTGTCAATAAGACAAGCCAGGGATTTATCAGATATTCTGAGAATGAGACTTCCAGCAAATGTCCATAGTTGGAATTCCTTGCTGCTACTAGATCTTATTTCTCTGTCAGGTTTTTGATACCAGGTCTGTGTACCAGGATAACATCATCCATAACCTCAATTCTAAAACTGTATCAGCTAAGCTTCCTCTCCATTTATCCTTAACCAAATGTTCCCCACACTATTGATGGCTTCAGGCTGGTAGATTTCTCCTAAGTTGTGTATCTTCTTGATTTATAGTTGTTTTCTTCTGCATCTTAGATGAGATTAGATTTTTTTTTGTTGGGGGTGGGGGGAAGGTACATTGTATGCCCCTTTATCTTTGTCATGTGTTTGTGTTACCAACTTTTTGATTAAACTAATAGGATCTTATCTGTCTTCTGGGGTTAAATTTCAAATTTTTCTTGTTTATATTTTATCTCTCTGAAAACGTAAGAGTCAGTTTCAATCCTTTTCTCTTTTATGTTTTCTGGAGAATTGTGTAAACCTTCTTCACTGGCCTTCTGCTTTCTGTGCAGCCTCCCCTAAACGTCTGCTGTTGCTTTAAGCATGAAGTAAAGAACTCAACAGGGAAACAGAAGGCCAATGTTGCAATACAGGCAAGACAGTGAACTAATGGCATTTAACACCTTCTCAGTATCTTATTTTCACATTCATAAAGTGCACAGTTGAGCTAGGTGATCTCTGGGCTCCTTTCTACCCCTATGAGTTCTTGTTTCCTTGAAGTGAATTTCCTGCTCTTAAAACAGAGGGTGTTGGAGAGTGGGAGATGAGGATGGTTTCTCTCAATTTACCAGCATATTCCTGAGTAACCTCTGCTCACCAGGCAGCATGTGTTCTCCTAGAAATACCACTGAAAGGTTTGCTTTTACTTAGAAGGAGTGATTTACCTTCTAACAAACACATTATGAGCCAGGATGAGTTCACCACCCCCATCCCTGGATAATAACTCCAGTGGAAAATGATAGCTGTGTTCTTGCTAGGGCCTTTGCATTCATCCCTTTTGGGATGGAAAAAAAATCTATTAACATTAAAGTGGGTATCTAGAAAGTTACCAGCTTAAAACACTTCTCACTTATGGAAAAAAAAAAGATGAATAACATGCTATTCAAACTCAGTTGCACAGTGACCATGCAGATGAATAACATGCAACTCCAACTTAGCTGCACAGTGACCATGCAGCTGATTTCCCTTTGGGTCAGCGGACCTGACTGAGACTTCCTGGTTCATTGGCTCACACACAGACTCCTGACTCCTGCTGTTCATCTTGACCTCTTCCTCCTCACTTCTGGCTGAATGTCCCTTCACTGACCTTGCTCCATGTCTCCAATATGATTTTAGGTGAGGACTAAAGCTGTGTATCAACTTCACGTTCTTGTATTCCTATACCTATACTGTTGACAAGCTGCCCTCACTTAGCTGGGACTGCGCGATTCTGTATACAAATCCTCTGATCTCTGCTGCCTCCATCTGGCGAAGGTGGTCTTGGCCTTGTCATCCTATTTTAGGAGATCCATGTTTTCTACAATTGTCTGGGACTTAGGTAACTATTTGAGTTGATCCTCAACCTACAAATACAGAATCTTTGGATTGTCATTTCTGTTGTTTTGAGTGACAGGGTGAGTTTATGGTGTTCATGGTGTAACTCAAGAGAAGTAGAAACTCTAAGTATATATTATCACAATATGGTATAAAGCATATAATTTGGAATCAAACTGACCTGGTCAATATAGTCTCATTGACTATATAGATGACTTAAAACAGTTGATTCAATCTCACTGATCATTAGTTTCCTTATCTATAAAATGTAAATAATTAATAATAGTTTGCAGGTTTTGAGGATTATGACATAAGACATGTAGTATTTTGCACATTGGAGGTTCCAGTTAATGATAATTATTAGCTTTACCATTGATAAATATATCAATTTCAAAAGTTTGGATAATTTATTTGTATAACACCATATGCTAATGATGAAGTCACATTACCTGTGTAACTTTGCATTAGTTCATGTGCATTCTCCTTATTCTCTGGAAAGCAAGAAGTACTCAATGTTATGTAAATTTAACATTAGTGTAAGAGTTAAAGAAAGAGGAAAGAAACACAAAAAGTGGCTCAACAGTCAAAGACAGGTTTATTTTGGAGAATAAACCTGAGAGGGGCTTCTGGCTGATTTCAGTCAGGAGCATTCTCTCTTACAGACTAAGGATATTTAAGGGTTTAGGAAGAGGGAAGCTTTTTGTAGGTTTGGAATGTTTCCATGTGAAGGAAAGTTTACTGCGGGTTTGGAATGTCTCTGGTCGGAGGGGAGGCTGTCTCAGGGTCAGCATATTTCTGGCCAGAGGGGTGTTTATCTTAGGGTTGGAATGTTTCTGATTATGCTGACAATAGCCATTAGGCTGATGTTTTGGGGCTGGATTTAGGCAGTTTTTTAATAAAAGAGAACTTAAAATGGTGGTGTTTGTCCAAGATGGTGATGTTCCTGCTCTGTCAATTAGCATAAACAAAAGAGAATTCTGATACCCTGTTGGAATGTCCTCATTCCTCTGAGCTTCTCCACTCACAGGATAAATGCAGGTGTGGCTTCCCCTCATGGACACCTGCAAATGCAGAGTGTGGGGGCTCTCCTGGTCCTGCATCACTAGCAAGAGCAAAAGCTGCTCCGAGTCTTGTTCTTAGAACCTGGTCGACAGCTGGAGCAGAAATGATGCCTATGGCTCCAAGCCAAATACTGCTAATCTCATTTATTTTCCTGCCACCTAGTCCTCTCCTCTGGAATCACACCATTATTGCCTGTTAACACTGGGCTCTGAGTACCAGGCAATTGATTTGCACCAAGAAAGTTGAGGGTATTATCAGATATTGCAATCAGTACAGAGGGAAGAAGATTTCAATTTAATTTCAACTTAACCTTCATCTTTGTCTGTTAACACTAATAGAGGGTGTCTAATAAAATGGTCAAATTTGTGATCTCATTTGTTATAACTAGCACTCTTTTCACAGATGTGATGACTGATTTCCAGCAGCTGAAGGGAAGTCTTTTGGATTAACTTTTGTGATTGATTTGCTCTGGGTTCAGTCAGCCTGCAAGGCAGATGTGATGGTTGGAAATATAGAGTGTGTATCTTGGCGGATGACAAACTCACTCATTCTCTTCCAGAGAGCAAGGTATTGTCATGACTTGGGGCAATAGCTCATCATATTAGAAACTAAGTTCCCTCCACGATATGAATATAGTTCTGCTTTCGTTTAAACTTTTAAGGAATGCACTCTCACTCCATTCCACCAATAATCAACTACCCCCTGTGGATTTTTCTCCTTTGAGGGTCATAATCTTCCCTGGTCAAACATAACTTCTGGCTTCACCACTTTGTCAGCAGTGAATGTGTATTCAAAAAATGATAACTAATTCACAATGACCCCAATAAACAATAATTGGAAGGTAAATCAGAGTCTGAAAAATGGTAACATATTCATACATCCTCAAATAAAACAGAATTGACTTTTTTGATTAGACTTTCTTCTATTCCCTACTATAAAAAGATTTTGATGAACATTTATCTAAGCTACTTAATTCTAAAGGACTCAACAAATTTTGGTTTGCTGGCCCTGTTCTATTTACTATTGTGGAGGTCCAGGTAAGCTCTGTGTCATCAGGTCATGTCTGGGCAAAATGACCCAAGGAAAGTTGAGGTGATGGGTCCAACATCTTAGTCAAGGATGGAGTAGAGGCGGGATTTGAACCTAGACCTTCTAACTTCTAGCTCTTTCACAAAGCAAGCTTTTTCAATATTATTTTAATACACTTCTTAGTAAATAAGATAGATTAATAATTTGGGGGGATTTTTGTATTTAGATTTACTTAAAATCATTGGTTCAGTGTTAGTCTTATCCACCTGTTTAAATCATTAGTTAATTCATTATTAAACTCTTAATTGGAATTGATCCAGTGCTACAAATGAGAAAAATATGAAGAAAAGGATTTGCAAATAAGCAGCAGTCCAGATGTCTGCAGCATATGACATGTGGCTTGACTGTGAGTCATCATTGCCTATCTCTAGTAAGTTCTCACGTCATGATGAAAGTGATGCCAGCTCTAAGAAAATTGCACTAAAAGTAGAATTAAGATCATTAACATATTCAAGCCAGCATAGAGCACACTTGAGAAATGTGGTTATGGGTCATGGAAAGCCAGAATTATGTAGAAGAGTGACCTGGTAAGATTTGGGGGATGAGAGGGGCTACTTTAGATGCAAAGGGGACAATTAGAAGGCTACTGAGGTAATCCGGACAAAAAGTTGTAAATCACGGTGGCAGTATGGTGAATAGTGGAGGGGGTGTATTTGAAGAAACTGGGGAGGCCGTGGGAGAGGCTGGCTAGTGAGAAATGGGCTGCAGGTGAAAGCAGCTTAGGGGCTGGTTTCCAGTTTTCTGGCACTGCAGACTGGGTAGTGGGAGGTGGCTTTCTCAAGAGGAGAGGTGAGTGGGAAGGAGCAGGGGTGCAGGGGAGGTCATGGTCTTGGGAGTGGTGCTCAGTCTGACTTGCACATAGAGGAGATTATTTTAGATTTCTGCAAGAAAATGTCCAGCATGTAGTCATATCGATGTGTCTGGAAAAAACAAACAAACAAACAAACATGAGATTTAGCCCAAAAAAGAAAATGTGAGTCATCAGTATCTGGTAGAAATTGAAATGATGCAATTCTGAGGGAGAGATACCAAGGACAGAGCCAAGGAGGAACCTCTCCCCAGGATGCATCGCTTGAGGTCGGGATAGAAGCAGAACAGCCTTCAGGGAGGCTGAAAAGACACCGCGGCGAGGTGGAGGAAACCAGCAGGTACGGCTTTGGGACACCCAAGGCAGGAGGGAAATGATGGATGACGAATGCCAACAGGGGTTATAGCCAAGTGAAACAAGGCTGCAAGCACACATGTGAATTGATAACCCGGTTTTCTTAGCTTGCTAAGGGTAATGAGGCAGTGGGGTGAGCAGTCAATGGAATAAGAACCAAACAGCAAATAAGAAAGTTAAAAAAAAAAAAAAAAAAAAAAAAAGGAATTTCTCAAACTGAGGGCTATAGGCCTTAGGAAGTCAAGGTTATTTCATTCAATCAATAAAACGATAATTAATTCCCGAGCACCTACTATGTTCTACACATTGATCTAGAATCTGGAAATTCTGTGTTCACTCTAGGTGGAGACACAGACAATAAACAAGTGAACAAATTCATAACACAATGTAAAGGACTGACTAGAGCTAGGAAGGACATAAGGCCATAAAAGGAATTAATATGGCTGGGGGTGATGTAGTCATATTAAAATATCTGAATCATTTACAGAAAGAAAAACCCAATATTACAAAGGTATTAACCCTGCCTACAACCAATCTATAAATTCAGTGCAATCCTATTCAAAATCCCAACATATTTCTGGGGGAAAACTTGACTAACTAAAATAAATGTGCTAACTAAAACACAAAGAGGGGAAAATAGCCCTAACAGATGTGAAAATGTATGATAAAGTTACTATGCTTTGCTGTAGCCACAGGGCTGTAATCTATGAAACGGAACTGGAAGACCCGTATGTATAAAAGAAATAAGAAAATGAAAAAGGCGGCATTTTAGATCATTGAAGAAAGGATAGCTCATTCCAGAAATGATCCTGAGTTAATTGCCAATCTGTGCAGAAGAAAAAAAGTTATAGGCACTCTACCACCCTGATTCCTATCATTCGCCAAAATAAATTCCAGTTGGAATAGAGGCAAAATTGTAAAAGAGGTGAAAATGTGAGAAAATATGTAAAAAGTAGAGAAGTTCTTAAACAGGCCATAACCATAAATTTTAAAAAGCAAGAGGCCATAAAAAATAAAAAGTAAAAATATAGAGGAAAATATTTCTAAATTAGACCCAATTAAAATTATGTAGAGTAGAGACAGTAGAGATAAAGCCCAAAGACAGGTACCCACTGGGAAGTATTAACGTCTGGAGATACTCAAGTTGCTGTTATCCCAACAAAAGCTGAAAAAGACAGGAAATTCTGAAAATTGGGAGAGTGAGCTAAACTTAAGTCACAAGAGATATGGAGGCCCCGGACCAGGGCCACATGGATTACCAAGAGAAAACCACATGGGCAAGAATTTGGAAAGAGGCAATGGCAGAAAAACAGATAAAATTAGATCAAGAGCATCTGGGAGAAGTTCTGATCAATTGCTTCCTCCACAAGCCCATGTCAGGCTCTTCTTTATGGAGCAGCAGGTTTGTGATGTGTGGATGGATCTGGGGGCTTTCAGGGACAGGGCAGGATAGACGTGTGCAAGGTGCTGGCTTTCCCCAAGTAACCCTACGTTATGGCCCCACCATCCCAAAGGCCATTACCATGAAGAAGGCTTACTGGAGAGTTGACTGGTGGTTAGAAATTGGGGTTGCATGGTTTTAGATGCTAAGCTGGCTCCTTGACTAAACTACAAGCGACTTGAAAGCATGAATAGTGTCTTACATATGTTCCCAGGTCCTTCCATAATTTGGGATGCATTAAGCACTTAGTAAGCACTAGTTGAATAAAGGGGAAAATGAACACGGGAACCCCAGCATCCAATCCCTGCTTACCTCTTAAGGTATCTGGAACCTTGGGCAGTCATGCAGGTCCCTTCCCTTTGACATGGCACCACCTGAAGGACAGTTTTAAAATGACAGCTGAAGCCTCTGAATATTTCCATGGAGTTGGTACTGCCAGTTATAGCATCATCCAGGCTGTTCCTTTCTCATTTGCAGGCATAGCACAGCACTGACTTGGAAAGATGTCAGTGGTGGAGAAGCTGACTCCGCCTGTCAATGCCTGTCTCTGTGCACAGACAGGACTCCACAGCTCTGCACGTGCTAAGACCCAGTGTGGCGGAAGGAACTGCTGTTTGTTGTTTTTCTTCAGTAAAATGGTATGGGGGATCTTCTTTGCTATGTTAGACTTACTATGTTAGACTTAAGAGGTTGATCCCATATCTGGCAGATGGCATTCTCCAAAGGCGAAGCAACACACCTGAAGGTAATGTTCCAGTCCAGTCTCATAGTGATCTGAAGAAGAAGATAACTGGAATCAGGAGGTGAGGTGATTTACCAAATGAGCAGGTGTAGACTTTGAAAATCACTGATTTTAGAGTACATGACATTGCTATATGACAAGTTGACTATAATGATGTGTTTGATTAGAAATAATCTTGCCAAAAGCAATTTGATCAATATTAATTACTTAGAAAACAAACAGAATAAAAAATTGTTGAACTAGATAAAAAATATTCCATCTATATATTTATATATTTATATAAATATTTGATCAATATTAATTACTTAGAAAACAAACTGAATAAGAAATTGTTGAACTAGATAAAAAATATTCCATCTATATATTTATATATTTATATAAATATACGTATATTTATATATTTATATATTTTTATATTATATATAAAATTACATATATAAAATAATATAACAAATATAAATACAAATATAAAATATATAATATAAAAATAAATATATATATTTATATTTATATAAATGTACGTACATTTATATATTTCTACATTTATAGGTTTATATCAATGTACGTATATTTATATATTTATACCAATATATGTATATTTATATATCTACATAAATATGCCTATATGTTATATAGGTATATTTACATATATGTATATGTTATATAGGTATATTTATATAACATATTTAATATAACATTTAATATACACATATTTATATATATAAATATACATATATGTTATATGGGTATATTTACATAACACATGTTATATGGGTATATTAACATGTTATCTGGGTAGATTTACCTAACATGCTATATAGGTATACTTACATCTACATATATGTTAAATATGCATATATGTATATTTACATTTACATATATTTATATGTAAATAATACCCATAACATATATGTGTTATATATACCCATGTCTGTAATATATATACCCATGTCTGTAAATATGCCCATAACATGTTATACATATATGTATATTATATACATGTATATATACATGTATATATGCACATATATACATATATATGCATATAAAAATATGTATATGTAAATATACATTTACATGTGTAGACATATGTATACATACACATGCATATATATACATATACAAATGTATATATGTATATATACATATAAATGTATGTATATGCATATATACATGTATGTACATATATAATATAGGTATATGCATGCATATATGTATGTACATGCGTGTATATGCATATATGTACGTATATATGTATGTACATCTATACATATACACATGTATACATAACATGCGTACATATGCATATACGCATATGTATACATATGCGTATGTACATGTCTATATACATATGTACAGATATGTGTATATATACATATGCATATATGTATATATACATACGCATATGTGTATATATATACATGTATGCATATGTATAGGCATACATGTATATACGTACATACATATGTATACACATATGTAGGCATATGTACAGACACGTGTATATACACGTACATTGTGTATACACATATGTATACATACACATGTATGTATACACATATGTATACATGTGTATATGTATATATGTATATGTACACACATACATATATACATGTACATATATGTGTACATATGTGTATGTACATACACATATGTAGACATATTCATGTATATACCTATATTATACATGTACATATGCATACATTTGTATATGTGTATATACATGTAAATATATGTATACATATACATATATTTATATATGCATATATACACATGTATATAATATACATATATGTATATGTATATTTACATATATGCATATGTAAATACACATGTTATGTAAATCTACCCAGATAACATATATGTTAATATGCCCATATAACATATGTATATATATATAAATATGTGTATATTAAATGTTATATAGGTATATGTAAATATACCTATATAACATATAGGTATATTTATATAGATATGTAAACGCATAAATATACGTACATTTATATAAACATGTAAATGTACGTATATTTATATATAAATTATACATATATACATATGTATACATATATGCAGACATATATACATGCATATATATACATACATATATATGCATATACATACATCTATATACATATATGCATGTGTGCATATATGCATACATGCGTATATACATGTATGTGCATGTATACATGCCTATATGTATATATACATGTAAATATATGTATATTTACATATACATATATGTATGCATATATACATGTGTATACATGTATATAATATATATGTACAGCATATATACATATATGTATAACACATGGGCATTTTTACAGACATATGTGTATATATAACATGTTATGGGTATTATTTACGTATACATATGTGTAAATATACCTATATAGCATATATGTTATGTAAATCTACCCAGATAATGTATACATATATGTATACATCTATACGTATACATATACACATATATATGTATACATGTATACGTGTACATATATACAGAGATGTATCCATATGTTATATATAACATGTTATATAGATATATAACATATGTGTATTATACAATACATATGTATATATATGTACATGTAAATATACCCATATATTTACACATACCATATAACCTATGTTGTATATACATATATGTAAATATACCCATATAAAATGTTATGTATATATAACTAAATAACATATATGTATATATAAATATACCTATATAACATGTTATATAAATCTACCTATATAACATGTTATGTAGGTAGATTTACATAACATATATGTATATTTATATATTAAATGTTAAATACACCTGTATAACATATATGTATATGTAAATATACCTATATTACATATATTTGTATGTAAATATACATATAACATATGTGTATGTAAATATACGTATATAACATGTATATTTATATAAATGTACCTATATAACACATATGTATATATAAATATACCTATATAACCTTTATGTTATATAAATATAACATATACCTATATAACATATCTGTTAGGTAAATATACCTATAGGTATACCTATAGGTATACCTAACAGATATGTTATATAGGTATATGTTATATTTATATAACATAAAGGATATATAGGTATATTTATATATACATATATTTACTATATTTAAAATCCAGTATATCAAATATAAATATATGTGGTATGTATCCAGTATCCCAAATACACATATATTTATGGTATATTGCATTTTCCTCAACCTGTTCTGTATTTTTACATATTTTCAAGTGAGAAAATGCTTTGGAAATTATGGCATTCTGGCAAATACCAAAAAATATTTATTGCCAGATGATGCTCAAAGATAAAGAAACATATTAAAGCGTAGAAGAAAAGGAGAAATTAACAATGAAAAAAAATAAAAAATTTTGTCTACGGGAAAGAATATAGAAGAGTAATATTAAGACCACACACACAGCAGGTTTGCAGATTTTTTCATTGGACATTTTTTTGCTTTATCTGTATTTGGTAGTTCTTCCAATAATCTAGTAAGGAAATGGACAGTTTCATTTACCTTATTTTAGAAATGAGAATAATGAAGGGTATGGAGTAAGCAACTTGCACTTTATACAGTTTTTAAGCACCAGACTTGAACTTGTGTCCTTCACTATTCCTTCTATTGTATCATTCCAGGTCTCCAAAATGGAAAAAGAACTAAACCAGAAGTCTGGACATTTGAATTTATGTCCTGGGTGTCTCTCAATAGAATATTTAACACTACTTTTCTGGGCTCCTTACTTTCATTTTTCAGATATGGGAATAGAACTATTAGTATTTTGCAAAAATGTTTGGTAGCAAGAAACATTTCACACTGTGATACACACATGTAGCTGAAATGAAAGATTGCAAAACTGTGATATTTTTCTGGTCTAATCTATATTTTCTAAATGTTGGCCACGACCCATTAAATAGATTTCATGACCCATGAATTCATTACAGTTTTGGACTAGATAGATGAGCTCTTTTCCAACTCTCTTATCATATAGTTCTACATGTCTAGAGTGAATTTCTGGGACCAGGCCAAACTCACGGGTAGAAAAAGTACACATTTTGTTTGGAGAGATTGTCAACCCATCTGAGTCACTGCAGTTGATAAGAAAAATCAAAAGCACTCCACAGAGGTAACAAAATAACAACAGGAGAAAACCAGCTTGCCTACTATCAACCTTCTCCAGCCCAACTCCCACACAAGCCACTGGGTCATCCAATCCAGTTCAAAGCAGTGACTTTCAAATAAGAGGGCTTAATAAAAATGCTGATGCATTACCTGCAGATACTCCTGATTTTATTTTTGAGATGCTTTCAGTATCATTCTTTGGGGAAAAGAAAGAGAGATCAGATTGTTACTGTGTCTGTATAGAAAGAAGCAGACATAGGAGACTCCATTTTGTTCTGTATTAAGAAAAATTCTTCTGCCTTGAGATGCTGTTAATCTATAACCTTACCCCCAACCCCAGGCTCTCTGAAACACATGCTGTGTCAACTCAGGGTTAAATGGATTAAGGGCTGTGCAGGATGTGCTTTGTTAAACAGATGCTTGAAGGCAGCATGCTCCTTAAGAGTCATCACCACTCCCTAATCTCAAGTACCCAGGGACACAAACACTGCGGAAGGCCACAGGGACCTCTGCCTAGGAAAGCCAGGTATTGTCCAAGCTTTCTCCCCATGTGATAGTCTGAAATATGGCCTCGTGGGAAGGGAAAGACCTGACCATCCCCCAGCTCGACACCCGTAAAGGGTCTGTGCTGAGGAGGATTAGTATAAGAGGAAGGCATGTCTCTTTGCAGTTGAGACAAGAGGAAGGCATGCGTCTCCTGCCGGTCCCTGGGCAATGGAATGTCTCGGTATAAAACCCGATTGTATGTTCCATCTACTGAGATAGGGGAAAACCGCCTTAGGGCTGGAGGTGAGACATGCGGGCAACAATACTGCTCTGTAAGGCATTGAGATGTTTATGTGTATGCGTATCTAAAACACAGCACTTAATTCTTTACCTTGTCTATGATGCAGAGACCTTTGTTCACGCGTTTATCTGCTGACCTTCTCTCCATTATTATCCTATGACCCTGCCACATCCCCCTCTCTGAGAAACACCCAAAAATGATCAATAAATACTAAGGGAACTCAGAGGCTGGCGGGATCCTCCGTATGCTGAATGCTGGTCCTCTGGGCCCCCTTATTTCTTTCTCTATACTTTGTCTCTCTGTCTTTTTCTTTTCCAAGTCTCTCATTCTACCTAACAAGAAACACCCACAGGTGTGGAGGGGCAACCCACCCCTTCATCTAGTGCCCAACATGGGGGTTTTTCTCTAGGGTGAAGGTACGCTCGAGCGTGGTCATTGAGGACAAGTTGACGAGAGATCCCGAGTACGTCTACAGTCAGCCTTACAGTGCGCTCGGACAAAGCTAGGGTGACAATGGGGCAAATTAAAGGAAAACTAAAAATAAATACGCCTTTTATCTCAGCTTTATTAAAATTCTTTTAAAAAGAGTGGGAGTTAGAGTATCTACAAAAAATCTAATCAAGCTATTTCAAACAATAGAACAATTTTGCCCATGGTTTCCAGAACAAGGAACTTTAGATCTAAAAGAAGACTGGAAAAGAATTGGCAAGGAACTAAAGCAGGTAGGAAGGGTAATATCATTCCACTTACAGTATGGAATGATTGGGCCATTATTAAAGCAGCTTTAGAACCATTTCAAAGAGAAGAAGATAGTGTTTCAGTTTCTGATGCCCCTGGAAGCTGTGTAATAGATTGTAAAGAAAAGACAGGGAAAAAATCCCAGAAAGAAATGGAAAGTTTACATTGCGAATATGTAGCAGAGCCAGTAATGGCTCAGTCAACGCAAAATGTTGACTATAATCAATTACAGGAGGTGATATATCCTGAAACATTAAAATTAGAAGGAAAAGGTCCAGAATTAGTGGGGCCATCAGAGTCTAAACCACGAGGACCAAGTCCTCTTCCAGTAGGTCAGATGCCCGTAACATTACAACCTCAAACGCAGGTTACAGAAAATAAGACCCAACTACCAGTAGCTTATCAATACTGGCCGCCAGCCAAACTTCAGTATCGGCCACCCCCAGAAAGTCAGTATGGATAGCCAGGAACGCTCCCAGCACCACAGGGCAGGGCGCCATACCCTCAGCCACCCACTAGCAGACTTAATCCTATGGCACCACCTAGTAGACAGGGTAGTGAGTTACATGAAATTATTGATGATAAGTCAAGAAAGGAAGGAGATACTGAGGCGTGGCAATTCCCAGTAACGTTAGAACCGATACCACCTGGAGAAGGAGCCCAAGAGGGAGAGCCTCTCACAGTTGAGGCCAGATACAAGTCTTTTTCGATAAAAATGCTAAAAGATATGAAAGAGGGAGTAAAACACTATGGACCCAACTCCCCTTATATGAGGACATTATTAGATTCCATTGCTCATGGACATCATAGACTCATTCCTTATGATTGGGAGATTCTGGCAAAATCGTCTCTCTCACCCTCTCAATTTTTACAATTTAAGACTTGGTGGATTGATGGGGCACAAGAACAGGTCTGAAGAAATAGGGCTGCCAATCCTCCAGTTAACATAGATGCAGATCAACTATTAGGAACAGGTCAAAACTGGAGCACTATTAGTCAACAAGCATTAATGCAAAATGAGGCCATTGAGCAAGTTAGAGCTATCTGCCTTAGAGCCTGGGAAAAAATCCAAGACCCAGGAACCGCCTGCCCCTCATTTCATACAGTAAGACAAGGTTCGAAAGAGCCCTACCCTGATTTTGTGGCAAGGTTCCAAGATGTCGCTCAAAAGTCAATTGCCGATGAAAAAGCCCGTAAGGTCATAGTGGAGTTGATGGCATACGAAAACGCCAATCCTGAGTGTCAATCAGCCATTAAGCCATTAAAAGGAAAGGTTTCCACAGGATCAGATGTAATCTCAGAGTATGTAAAAGCCTGTGATGGAATTGGAGGAGCTATGCATAAAGCTATGCTTATGGCTCAAGCAATAGTGGGAGTTGTTTTAGGAGGACAAGTTAGAACATTTGGAGGGAAATGTTATAATTGTGGTCAAATTGGTCATTTAAAAAAGAATTGCCCAGTCTCAAATAAACAGAATATAACTATTCAAGCGACTACAACAACAGGTAGAGAGCCACCAGACTTATGTCCAAGATGTAAAAAAGGAAAACATTGGGCTAGTTAATGTCATTCTAAATTTGATAGAAATGGGCAACCATTGTCAGGAAACGAGCAAAGGGGCCAGCCTCAGGCCCCACAACAAACTGGGGCATTCCCAATTCAGCCCTTTGTTCCTCAGGGTTTTCAGGGACAACAACCCCCACTGTCCCAAGTACCTCAGGGAATAAGCCAGTTACCACAATACAACAATTGTCCCCCGCCACAAGTGGCAGTGCAGCAGTAGATTTACGTACTATACAAGCAGTCTCTCTGCTTCCAGGGGAGCCCCCACAAAAAATCCCCACAGGGGTATATGGCCTGCTGCCTGAGGGTACTGTAGGACTAATCTTGGGAAGATCAAGTATAAATCTAAAGGGAGTTCAAATTCATACTGGTGTGGTTGATTCAGACTATAAAGGCAAAATTCAATTGGTTATTAGCTCTTCAATTCCTTGGAGTGCCAGTCCAGGAGACAGGATTTTTCAGTTATTACTCCTGCCTTATATTAAGGTTGGAAATAGTGAGATAAAAAGAACGGGAGGGTTTGGAAGCACTGATCCGACAGGAAAGGCTGCATACTGGGCAAGTCAGATCTCAGAGAACAGACCTGTGTGTAAGGCCATTATTCAAGGAAAACAGTTTGAAGGGTTAGTAGACACTGGGGCAGATGTCTCTATCATTGCTTTAAATCAATGGCCAAAAAATTGGCCTAAACAAAAGGCTGTTACGGGACTTGTTGGCGTAGGCACAGCCTCAAAAGTGTATCAAAGTACTGAGATTTTACATTGTTTAGGGCCAGATAATCAAGAAAGTACTGTTCAGCCAATGATTACTTCAACTCCTCTTAATCTGTGGGGTCAAGATTTATTACAACAATGGGGTGTGGAAATCACTATGCCCGCTCCATTATATAGCCCCACAAGTCAAAAAATCATGACCAAGATGGGATATATACCAGGAAAGGGACTAGGAAAAAATGCAGATGGCATTAAAGTTCCAGTTAAGACTAAAATAAATCAAGAAAGAGAAGGAATAGGGTATCCTTTTTAGGGGCGGCCACTGTAGAGCCTCCTAAACCCATACCATTAACTTGGAAAACAGAAAAACCGGTATGGGTAAATCAGTGGCCGCTACCAAAACAAAAACTGGAGGCTTTACATTCATTAGCAAATGAACAGTTCGAAAAGGGACATATTGAGCCTTCATTCTCGCCTTGGAATTCTCCTGTGTTTGTAATTCAGAAGAAATCCAGCAAATGGTGTATGTTAACTGACTTAAGGGCCGTAAACACCGTAAATCAACCCATGGGGCCTCTCCAACCCGGGTTGCCCTCTCTGGCCATGATCCCAAAGACTGGCCTTTAATTATAATTGATCTAAAGGATTGCTTTTTTACCATCCCTCTGGCGGAGCAGGATTGCGAAAAATTTGCCTTTACTATACCAGCCATAAATAATAAAGAACCAGCCACCAGGTTTCAGTGGAAAGTGTTACCTCAGGGAATGCTTAATAGTCCAACTATTTGTCAGACTTTTGTAGGTCGTGCTCTTTAACCAGTTAGAGACAAGTTTTCAGACTGCTATTCATTATATTGATGATATTTTGTGTGCTGCAGAAACAAGAGATAAATTAATTGACTTATACATTTCTGCAATCAGAGGTTGCCAACGCAGGACTGGCAATAGCATCTGATAAGATCCAAACCTCCACTCCTTTTCATTATTTAGGGATGCAGATAGAGAATAGAAAAATTAAGCCACAAAAAATAGAAATAAGAAAAGACACATTAAAAACACTAAATGATTTTCAAAAATTGCTGGGAGATATTAATTGGATTCAGCCAACTCTAGGCATTCCTACTTATGCCATGTCAAATTTGTTCTCTATCTTAAGAGGAGACTCAGACTTAAATAGTAAGAGAATGTTAACCCCAGAGGCAACAAAAGAAATTAAATTAGTGGAAGAAAAAATTCAGTCAGCACAAATAAATAGAACAGATCCCTTAGCCCCACTCCAACTTTTGATTTTTGCTACTGCACATTCTCCAACAGGCATCATTATTCAAAATACTGATCTTGTGGAGTGGTCATTCCTTCCTCACAGTACAGTTAAGACTTTTACATTGTAGTTGGATCAAATAGCCACATTAATTTGTCAGACAAGATTATGAATAATAAAATTATGTGGAAATGACCCAGACAAAATAGTTGTCCCTTTAACCAAGGAACAAATTAGACAAGCCTTTATCAATTCTGGTGCAAGGCAGATTGGTCTTGCCAATTTTGTGGGAATTATTGATAATCATTACCTGAAAACAAAAATCTTCCAGTTTTTAAAACTGACTACTTGGATTCTACCTAAAATTACCAGATGGGAAACTTTAGAAAATGCTCTAACAGTATTTACTGATGGTTCCAGCAATGGAAAAGTGGCTTACACAGGGCCAAAAGAATGAGTAATCAAAACTCCATATCAATCGGCTCAAAGAGCAGAGCTGGTTGCAGTCATTACAGTGTTACAAGATTTTGATCAACCTATCAATATTGTATCAGATTCTGCATATGTAGTACAGGCTACAAGGGATGTTGAGACAGCTCTAATCAAATATAGTATGGATGATCAGTTAAACCAGCTATTCAATTTATTACAACAAACTGTAAGAAAAAGAAATTTCCCATTTTATATTACTCATATTCGAGCACACACTAATTTACCAGGGCCTTTGACTAAAGCAAATGAACAAGCTGACTTACTGGTATCATCTGCATTCATAAAAGCACGAGAACTTCATGCTTTGACTCATGTAAATGCAGCAGGATTAAAAAACAAATTTGATGTCACATGGAAACATGCAAAAGATATTGTACAACATTGCACCCAGTGTCAAGTCTTACACCTGCCCACTCAAGAGGCAGGAGTTAATCCCAGAGGTCTGCGTCCTAATGCATTATGGCAAATTGATGTCACGCATGTACCTTCATTTGGAAGACTGTCATATGTTCATATAACAGTTGATACTTATTCACATTTCATATGGGCAACTTGCCAAACAGGAGAAAGTACTTCCCATGTTAAAAAACATTTATTATCTTGTTTTGCTGTAATAGGAGTTCCAGAAAAAAATCAAAACTGACAATGGACCAGGATATTGTAGTAAAGCTTTCCAAAGATTCTTAAATCGGTGGAAAATTTCACATACAACAGGAATTCCCTATAATTCCCAAGGACAGGCCATAGTTGAAAGAACTAATAGAACACTCAAAACTCAATTAGTTAAACAAAAAGAAGGGGGAGACAGTAAAGAGTGTACCACTCCTCAGATGCAACTTAATCTAGCACTCTATACTTTAAAATTTTTAAACATTTATAGAAATCAGACTACTACTTCTGCAGAATAACATCTTACTGGTAAAAAGAACAGCCCACATGAAGGAAAATTGATTTGGTGGAAAGATAATAAAAATAAGACATGGGAAATAGGGAAGGTGATAACGTGGGGGAGAGGTTTTGCTTGTGTTTCACCAGGAGAAAATCAGCTTCCTGTTTGGATACCCACTAGACATTTGAAGTTGTACAATGAACCCATCGGAGATGCAAAGAAAAGCACCTCCGCAGAGACGGAGACACCGCAATCGAGCACTGTCGACTCACAAGATGAACAAAATGATGATGTCAGAAGAACAGATGAAGTTGCCATCCACCAAGAAGGCAGAGCCGCTGACTTGGGCACAACTAAAGAAGCTGACGCAGTTAGCTACAAAATGCCTAGAGAACACAAAGATGACACAAACTCCAGAGAGTATGCTGCTTGCAGCATTGATGATTGTATCAACGGTGGTAAGTCTCCCTATGCCTGCAGGAGCAGCTGCAGCTAATTATACCTACTGGGCCTATGTGTCTTTCCCGCCCTTAATTCAGGCAGTCACATGGATGGATAATCCTATAGAAGTATATGTTAATGATAGTGTATGGGTACCTGGCCCCACAGATGATCGCTGCCCTGCCAAACCTGAGGAAGAAGGGATGATGATAAATATTTCCATTGGGTATTGTTATCCTCCTATTTGCCTAGGGAGAGCACCAGGATGCTTAATGCCTGCAGTCCAAAATTGGTTGGTAGAAGTACCTACTGTCAGTCCCATCAGTAGATTCACTTCTTACATGGTAAGCGGGATGTCACTCAGGCCACGGGTAAATTATTTACAAGACTTTTCTTATCAAAGATCATTAAAGTTTAGACCTAAAGGGAAACCTTGCCCCAAGGAAATTCCCAAAGAATCAAAAAATACAGAAGTTTTAGTTTGGGAAGAATGTGTGGCCAATAGTGCGGTGATATTACAAAACAATGAATTTGGAACTGTTATAGATTGGGCACCTCGAGGTCAATTCTACCATGATTGCACAGGGCAAACTCAATCGTGTCCCAGTGCAGTGAGTCCAGTTGTTGATAGCGACTTAAGAGAAAGTTTAGACAAACAGAAGCATAAAAAATTACAGTCTTTCTATCCTTGGGAATGGGGAGAAAAAGGAATCTCTACCCCAAGACCAAAACTAAGAAGTCCTGTTTCTGGTCCTGAACATCAAGAATTACGGAGGCTTACTGTAGCCTCATACCACATTAGAATTTGGTCTGGAAATCAAACTTTAGAAACAAGGGATCGTAAGCCATTTTATACTATCGACCTAAATTCCAGTCTAACGGTTCCCTTACAAAGTTGTGTAAAGACCCCTTATATGCTAGTTGTAGGAAATATAGTTATTAAACCAGACTCCCAAACTATAACCTGTGAAAACTGCAGATTGTTTACTTGCATTGATTCAACTTTTATTTGGCAGCACTGTATTCTGCTGGTGAGAGCAAGAGAAGGCATGTGGATCCCTGTGTCCATGGACCGACCGTGGGAGGCCTCGCCATCCATCCATATTTTGACTGAAGTATTAAAAGGCATTTTAAATAGATCCAAAAGATTCATTTTTACTTTAATTACAGTGATTATGGGATTAATTGCAGTCACAGCTATGGCTGCTATAGCAGGAGTTGCGCTGCACTCTTCTGTTCAGTCGGTAAACTTCGTTAATGATTGGCAAAAGAATTCTACGAGATTGTGGAATTCGCAATCTGGTATTGATCAAAAAATGGCAAATCAAATTAATGATCTTAGACAAACTGTCATTTGGATGGGAGACAGACTCATGAGCTTAGAACATCATTTCCAGTTACAGTGTGACTGGAATACGTCAGATTTTTGTATTACACCCCAAGTTTATAATGAGTCTGAGCATCACTGGGACATGGTTAGATGCCATCTACAGGGAAGAGAAGATAATCTCACTTTAGACATTTCCAAATTAAAAGAACAAATTTTTGAAACATCAAAAGCCCATTTAAATTTGGTGCCAGGAACTGAGGCAATCGCAGGAGTTGCTAACGGCCTCGCAAATCTTAACCCTGTCACTTGGGTTAAGACCATTGGAAGTACTACGATTATAAATCTCATATTAATCCTTGTGTGCCTGTTTTGTCTGTTGTTAGTCTGCAGGTGTACCCAACAGCTCTGAAGAGACAGCGACCATTGAGAACGGGCCATGATGACGACGGCTGTTTTGTCGAAAAGAAAAGGGGGAAATGTGGGGAAAAGAAAGAGAGATCAGATTGTTACTGTGTCTGCATAGAAAGAAGTAGACACAGGAGACTCCATTTTGTTCTGTATTAAGAAAAATTCTTCTGCCTTGAGATGCTGTTAATCTGTAACCTTACCCCAACCCCGTGCTCTCTGAAACACATGATGTGTCAACTCAGGGTTAAATGGATTAAGGGCTGTGCAGGATGTGCTTTGTTAAACAGATACTTGAAGGCAGCATGCTCCTTTAGAGTCATCACCACTCCCTAATCTCAAGTACCCAGGGACACAAACACTGCGGAAGGCCACAGGGACCTCTGCCTAGGAAAGCCAGGTATTGTCCGAAGTTTCTCCCCATGTGATAGTCTGAAATATGGCCTTGTGGGAAGGGAAAGACCTGACCATCCCCCAGCCCGACACCCATAAAGGGTCTGTGCTGAGGAGGATTAGTATAAGAGGAAGGCATGCCTCTTTGCAGTTGAGACAAGAGGAAGGCATCTGTCTCCTGCCCGTCCCTGGGCAATGGAATGTCTCGGTATAAAACCCAACTGTATGTTCCATCTACTGAGATAGGGGAAAACCGCCTTAGGGCTGGAGGTGGGACATGCGGGCAACAATACTGCTCTGTAAGGCATTGAGATGTTTATGTGTATGCATATCTAAAGCACAGCACTTAATTCTTTACCTTGTCTATGATGCAGAGACCTTTGTTCACGTGTTTATCTGCTGACCTTCTCTCCATTATTATCCTATGACCCTGCCACATCCCCCTCTCTGAGAAACACCCAAGAATGATCAATAAATACTAGGGGAACTCAGAGGCTGGTGGGATCCTCCGTATGCTGAACGCTGGTCCCCTGGGCCCCCTTATTTCTTTCTCTATACTTTGTCTCTGTGTCTTTTTCTTTTCCAAGTCTCTTGTTCCACCTAACGAGAAACACCCACAGGTGTGGAGGGGCAACCCACTCCTTCATCATTCCAAAATGGTTTTTTGGGACGAGTTAGAAAGGTATTATTATTCCCTTTGCACAGATTAGAAAACTGAGATGCTAAAAGATTAAATGAATCATCGACCACATGCTTTGGGCAATGTTTTGAATAAATATTTGAAAATATGATTGAATTATGCTGCACATATATAAGGTCAGAGAACAAGTCAACAATAGTAAGAACTGATTTCCTCACTCCAACTCAAGCTCTTGCATCTATACTACACTGTCTGAGTCACACCAAAATAAACTCTCAAAAATACCTTTATGTTGGCCCTCTTTCTAGGTCTGATTTTTAAAAAGCCTTCCAAACACATAAAAAATTTTAAATTGTTGACATGTACACGTGGATATTTATCTTTACACACATACTTTGGCTTTACAAATTTAATTTTTATTTTATATTTGTGTTTGGTACCTCTTAATTGTTTAAAACAGGTGAACCAAACATTGATTTCATTTCTTATAAGTGTGACTTTGCTTCAAGAGGGGAATTTGAAATTATCCTACCAATTCCTAAGGTTCCATAATTTAAATAAAGCATTTAAAAATTTACTGATTGCTTTTGCAGTCACACAAATATGGTGTGTGTTTTCTTAAAGACAGTTCTTGGTAGTGCTTATTCTTTTGTTAATTTATTCCAACAATATTTGAGCACTCTTATGGGCAGGCACTGTGCAGTCTTCCGAGAACACAGAGGTGAATAAAATATCATTCTTGATGTCTCCAAGGAGTTCATTATCTAATGGTATAGAGAGACACATGAACAAACAATAGAATAAGCTAATAGCAGAGGCAGGAGACAAGTTCTAAAGACATAAAGATATTACTTCCCATGGCTATTTTTCCCTGTGAAAAAAATTCACATCTTCTGACGTTGAGTAGAATAACATAGTTGTACAGAAAGTACAACAGGTACATTAAGAAACATAGTCTGTCCTGAAAAACAATTAATATACTAGTAAAATGAGAATACACTCGTTAAATAAAAATGAAGGCTGGTCTTGAACTCCTGGCCATCCTCTCACCTCAGCCTCCTAAAGTGTTGGGATTACGGATGTGAACCACCACACCAGGCCTCAATGGCAATTTTTTTTTTTTTCCCTGAGACAGAGTTTTGCTCTTGTTGCCCAGGCTGGAGTGCAATGGTGCAATCTTGGCTCACTGCAACCTCCACCTCTTGGGTTCAAGCGATTCTCCTGCCTCAGCCTCCTGAATAACTGGGATTACAGACACCCGCCCCAACTAATATTTGTATTTTTAGTAGAGATGGGGTTTCACTATGTTGGCCAGGCTGGTCTTGAACTCCTGACCTCGTGATCTGCCCACCTTAGCCTCCCAAAGTGCTGGGATTGCAGGAGTGAGCCACCGCACCCCGTCTCATTGGCATTTTTAATGCCTAAACTTGTCATTCTCACCCTAACAATGTTCTCGCGGGTCACCTATAATACCGTTGTATTGGCTTTCCTGATTCAGGTTTTTCTTTCCTCCAAACCATGACCAAATTTACCCTTCCATCACCATGTCACTGTTACCACCTACAAGGGTTCCTACAAAAGAAGGGGTTAAGCGCCTGGAACTCAAGACCTGCTGTGATGTGGCTCCCAGCACAGTCCTCTCAGGCAGCCAGGACCTCTCCTGCCCCACCTCAACTCCATCTCTACCTCTGTCTATTCAGCAGCAACAGCCCTTACAACTAGACCCACAGCCCCATGCTCCTTGGGAGCTAAAACTGACTTTCCAGGTTGATTATAATCACACCTTCCTTTCATTTTTACAATCTAATTTTGTTTTCTCTTAAAAATTATTTATTTATTTTAATGACATATAATAGTTATACATATTTTTGGGGTACAGGTGATCTTTTGATACCTATATACAATGTGTCATGATCCACTCAGGATAATTGAGTTATCAATCACCTCAAACATGTATATTTTGTGTGTGTGTTGGGATCATTACAAATCTTCTCTCCTAGCTACTCTGGAATACACAATAAGTTATTGTTAGCTATAATTTCTCTACTGGCAAACTAGTGTTTATACATTCTTTCAGACTCACTTCAAACCCTCTCTCTTTTGTAATAGCTTCATGACTCTCCCCACTGCCCCCCACAGCACATAATTTTTTATCTTCTAGAAATTTTCTTAATCTTATATTCCATACTACAAAAACTAACAATGGATTGCATTTCTCCTTGTGTTTGCTTTACTGGGTGTCTACTTCGCCTAAAGATTCTTATGAGATCCAGGTCAGCACGGATTGTGTCTTCTACTTTGTTTTGTGATTAGGATATCTCCTGACATTGTGCTGGGAATACAAGATTTTCCAAACAGACTCTATTTGATGAATAATAATATTTCTGTGTCCTGTTTCTTCCATAACATCCTTTGCTTTCCTCCCAGAGACATAACCTAAAATGAGAGGAAACAAGCTTAGGTGGTGGCTGGTTCCGAGATGTGAAACTGTAAGGAATCAAAGGCACGAGGCAACACGGCTTTGTGGCCTGGCATTAGCATTCAGTGCAAATAGGGGTAGAACGCCTTCTTTTGTACTTCAGTGCAGTGACCATCCACGTCAAGGGAGGAGACCAATGACATCCCGCCCATGGTCCAGAGAGCAATGTAGCCCAAACTCAAGAATGAGAATGAACTGGGACAGGGAGAGGGCCAGCTTCATGGTGTACGATGAATGCAGTGTGTGCAGGAGGGACTCACACTTGGTTTAACACTCTGCTGTTGCCATCTTGAAATTCTTAATAGGTTTTTTTTTTTTTTTTACCCCCAGACAGGGTCTTACTCTCTTGCCCAGGCTGGAGTGCAATGCTGTCATAGCTCACTGCAGCCTTGAATTCCTCCCACCTAAGCCCCTTGAGTATCTGGTGTCTGCCACCATGCCCAGCTAATTTTTTTAAGTTTTATCTAGAAACAGGGTCTCACTATGTTACCCAGGCTGGTCTCCAACTCTGAGACTCAAACTCTCTTTTCACCTTGGCCTCCCAAATCACTGAGATTACAGGGGTGAGCCAAGACTCCTGGCCTTAATAGTTTTCTTTTTTTTTTTTTCTTTGAGATAGAATCTTGCTCTGTCTCCCAGACTGGAGTGCAGAGGGGTGATCTCGGACCACTGCAGCCTCTGCCTCCTGGGTTCAAATGATTCTCCTGCCTCAGCCTCCTGAGTAGCTGGGATTACAGGCACCCACCATCACACCCGGCTAATATTTGTATTTTTAGTAGAGACAGTGTTTCACCATGTTGGGCAGGCTGGTCTCGAACTCCTAACCTCAAGTGATCCACCCACCTCGGCCTCCAAATGTTCTGGGATTACAGGTGTGAGCCACTGCAACTGGCCATGGCCTTAAGAGTTTTCCTAAACAAGATGTCTACATTTTCATTTTGTACCAGGACCTGAAAATTATGTAGGTGGTCCTGACTCCAGACTCATTCACAACACAAAACGGCCCAAGTGAGAGCTCCAGGAACATCTTGGCAGTGGCATTGGGCCTAAAGAGCCACCACTGGACATGACAGAAGAGAAGGGTCCCACACAGTGGCCTGGAAATCTGCATTTGTGAGTGCATATCAGGCACCACCTCAAACCCCAGGAACAAAGGGGGCAGAGTTGAGAGTTGGCTTCCTGCATTTCTGCAGATGGGTCGTGAACAGAAGAAAAACTCTTTCTGTTACTGTAAACCCATAATGTAATCCCTTGGCAATGGCCGCCTGAGGGAAAAATAGACTTCAGTCAAAAAGAAAAAGGAAACTGACGTGAGAGAGAAAAACCATAGCATTCAGAAATAAAATAACTTTGAAAACATTTACTCTCTCAGATATCCAAGGGGGGCTGTTAGAGACAAGACTTATGCCAGACTTACGATCTCCTATATATATTCTAAAAATGTATTGGTATTCTTTTGAAAAAGAAAAGCAAAAGAATTCAAGTATTCACCCAGGAAATAATACAACTAGGTTATTGTGTTTGGGCTCATATAAACACAGAAACACAGAGAAATCAGCACAAACTCCTTTTGCAAACCGGTTAACGTGATTTCGCCAAGGAACCAGCATATCTGAGAGTGTGGCACATACTTGGGTCTCCTTGACTGTTTGCTACACGAGTGAATGAAACCTGGTGATCAGATCAGCAAACTTCCAGAGCCCAGGAAGGTTCCTGAAACCTAATAAGTAGGCAGGAGTAGGAACACACACGGCAGAGGGAAAAACAAAAAGATAAACAAGCCAAGAACCTGTCATTATTCATCAAAACCAGAAAGAGATAAAGGAAATTTGGAGGCAAGAAATGCACATCATTATTATAGCATTGCTAAGATGACTACTGCTGATGGCCAAAGCCCATGGAAGATTCCCCGCGAACACTTGTAAAAATCACTGCACGTGTGTTAACTGCTTTGATATTTTCACATGAAGTGGAAAATATGATCCATAATTCACAGAAGGAGAAAGCGGACCCACAGAGGGACTTATCCCCTGCCCTCCTTCTCCTCTCCTCAGCCCCAGGGGCCATTAAACTGCCAGAGCCTTTTGTTCGGGGGCTCCCTCAAAAGTGAGATGACCCAAGGTCTGTGCAGATCCGCCAGCACGCCATTCCACGGTGGAGAGGAACAGAACGGTGGGAGGTGACGCCTTCCTGGATCAGCCTCCCGCTCGTGCCATGACAGTGAGTGACCCAATCTCACAGCGAGGAGAAACAGAAAGTTAGGAGGCTATGCATTCCCGGATCAGCCTCCTGCTCGTGCCATGACAGTGAGTGACCCAATCTCACAGCGAGAAGGAACAGAAAGTTAGGAGGCGATGCCTTCCTGGGTCAGCCTCCTGTTCATGCCATCACAGTGGGTGACCCAATCCCACAGGAGGGAGAACAGAAAGTTGGGAGGTGACACCTTCCCAGGTCAGCCTCCTGTTCATGCCATGACAGCGAGTGACCCAATCCCATGGAGGGAGAAACAGAACGGTGGGAGGTGACGCCTTCTCAGGTCACCTTCCTGCTAGTGCTATCACAGTGGGTGGCCCAATCCCACAGAAGGGAGAACAGAACGGTGGGAGGTGAAGCCTTCCCAGATCACCCTCCTGCAAGTGCCATCATGGTGGGTGACCCAATCCCACAGGATGGAGAACAGAATGTTGGGAGGTGACACCTTCCTGGGTCAGCCTCCTGCTCATGCCATGACAGCGAGTGACCCAATCCCACGGAGGGAGGAACAGAATGATGGGAGGTGACACCTTCCTGGGTCAGCCCCCTGCTCTGCTCATGCCATCACAGTGGGTGACCCAAGGCTCACCTCCTCTTTCATTCTGGTTTACATTCAACGAACTCCAGCACAGGCAGCTCAGTTCTCTCTCCCACTCAGCTGAGCTCCTGACAGAAGTCAGCTTCATTTTGTTTTTTTGTTGTCCACCTCTAATGAATGTCACATGAGATGAAACAAATGTGCTGTAAATGCCTGAAGGAGGAACCTGTTGAGCTGGCTCAGTCTTTCCTGAAGAAGCTCCATTGCTGGGCTGGGATGCTGGTGCTTGTCTTAAGGTGTCCTGCAAGTTGTGGGAAGAATAAGTGCAGGAACTCCCAGACCAGACTCATTGTCACTGCACAGGTGCTAACTAATTTGTCAGAGAGATACCTGTCACTGGCAGGTGATGCTGGCTTCCTTCAGCCTCTGTGCATAACTGAGATATAATTTAGCAAGAATATCATTTCATCATTTTTGTAACTTAAGTTCCTTTCCCCTGCATGTCAACATCACCAGGGAAGCCTACAGGGCACCAACCTTTGAACAGGGGCTTGGCATAGGTAAACACAGCAAAAAGATACTAGTGGAGCTAAAATTTCTTTTCAAGTGAATCAATTGTCTGCCCTTTGACTAAAGATAAACAATTGGCAGAATAACCTAACAAATGAAAATAGTTTCTCTTTACAATTCTACTATAAGGGATTATTTTTATTAATTTAAGTCCTTTTCCTTGTTTGTTTTAATTATACATGTAAGGCGTACTCATTTTAGAAAAATGTAAAGTAATAATAATAACAATAATAAATTACTTAACATACCACTGCCCAGACAAATTCACCACTGACATTTAACTGTATGAATGTACTTGATTTTTCATTGAATGTGTCATGAACTTCTCTATCACCTATACATATTTATATATGAAAATAATCTGCTCAATGAATTGTAAATAAGAGACATACATTTGAAATTTAAGCATGCGGCTAAATCTAGAGCACACAGCTGTAAGTTAGAGAAAACTTAATTCACAGCAGTGATTCCCATTGTTTAGAGGAAGGATCCATGCCTGAGAATGCAGATTGTTCATGCCTGGGGCCACTAGTCCACAGAAGAGGTCCTGTCCCTGCTGCCTGTTCCACATTGACCATTCTGGTATGGCTGAAAGAGGCTTATCCCATTAACTGAGGGCAGAATTCAAGGCCCAGTTATCTACATTCTTGCTAACAAAAGTGTTTTGTATTAATTGAAAAAAATGAAACCAAACATAATTTCTCTAAATGAAGCTCGACATGTATTTAAAGACATGATCTTCGGCTGGGCACAGTGGTTCATGTCTGTAATCCCAGCACTTTGGGAGGCCAAGGCGGGTGGATCACCTGAGGTCAGGAGTTCAAGACAAGCCTGGCCAATATGGTGAAACCCAGTCTCTACTAAAAATACAAAAATTAGCCAGGCATGGTGGCAAGTGCCTGTAGTCCCAGCTACTCAGAAAGCTGAGGCAGGAGAACTGCTTGAACCTGGGTGGTGGAGGTTACAGTGGGCTGAGGTTGCACTCCTGCACTCCAGCCTGGGCAACAGAACAAGACTCCATCATGAAAAATAAACTAAAATAAAGACACACTCTTCAGAGATAATCCTGGTTGCCATCTAAAGCAATCTGCCACTTCTCCCCAGGTAAGAATGGCAGATACAGGATCTACTCACCCAGCATTGAAAGAAGAAACAAATAACACCTACCATGTATGGAAACATTTTAGGGGCAGACCTTATGCCTCATGTTAGAGGCTTTAATATCTCTTACATCATGTAATCATCAATTCTGGGGAAGAGGCATTATTAACACAATATTATAAATAAGATGATTATGGCAGAACTAAGGTAAGTAATAGCTCAGGCAATGTCACACAGCCTCAGGGACAGAGACAGAACTTACTCTGTTGCAGTCTGGCTCCAAGGTCAATGTCTTTCCATAAACTTAACCTGGGCATCCCATTGCTGTAACAGACTCACCGTGAGAGGAAATGAGTGATTATTTACAAAGTAAAGTTGGTGGTAGCTCTTAACAGTAGCGTGTAGGTATCCTCTGCTCTGCTAGTCTAAAAGTGCTAGAAAATAAACTGATTCTTGACTGGGCATGGTGACTCATGCCTGTAATCCCTGCACTTTGGGAAGCCAAGACGGGTGGATCACCTGAGGTCAGGAGTTTGAGACCAGCCTGGCCAACATCGTGAAACCCCGTCTCTACTAAAAACACAAAAATTAGCCAGGCATGGTGGTGGGCACCTGTAACAGCAGCTACTCAGGAGGTTGAGGCAGGAGAATTGCTTGAATGCGGGTGACAGAGGTTGCAGTGAGCCAAGATTACGCCACTGCACTCCAGTCTGGACAACAAAGCAAGACTCTGTCTCAAAAAAAAAAAAAAAGAAAGAAAGAAAGAAAGAAAAGAAAAAGAAAAAGAAAATAGACTGATTCAGCGTTCAAGCCACTGACCATCCTTGGAGAAAGAGACTTTCTCAGGAACCCCAATAATTAAACACATTAACATCCACCCAAAAGACCCTGAGAAATAAAGAGTCCAAATGCTTTTTAAAACTTTACCTTATTTCAAAGAATATTATAATTAGAAGAGATCATCTCTATCAAGAGATTTAAATATTTTCATATCCTAGAAATTTAACCTTATGAATTAATAGAAAAAAGTTAAAATATAAATGCCTTCATCAGAGGATTATTTATAATTATAAAAGCAACAATAAGGTACTGTAAACTTTTAACAAGGAACAAATACATATGGTAGAATGCAGACAAATGTCAATAAAACTTGGTTGGAATATAGAAAATATTTATAACATGATATGAAAAACCCAAGACTGTATTTATAGCCTGAGCTTAAAATGTAAAACAATATGTGTAACAACAGCCTGGGAGAGAAGACACCCAACAGTGGAGCAGGTGTCCTCTCAGGGTGGTGCAATTACAGGTACAGTTTTCCCCCTTACACTCCTATGCATATGTTCTTTTTTGCTTTATTAAGCATATATTACATTTGAGAACAGAAAAAACATAAAATTTCAATTTGGAACCACAAGCTGGTCATTTACACCAGTTCTCCTCAAATTGTAATATGCGCATGCTCACCTGGGAACTTGTTTAAAATTCAGACTCTGATTAATTTTGCAGCGAATTCTGAGATTCTAGATTTATGTTGATGCTGTGGGTTGGGGACCACAGCTGGAGTGTGGTTTCATGTACAACACACAAGTAAGAATCATTGCAGATCCTCTTAAGTCAGAGGTTTGGAGACCAGAAGCTTCCCTTGTTAAGTTCTTTCCTTATAAACCGAATCTGGAAGTGTCGTTGAATGGCTCCCTACATCTCTCGTGTTGTGATGCCAGCCTGTTCCTTTCCTAGCTGAGCTCTGTTCTGCATGAATTTCAAAATCTGCAGTCCAGCTCATGAGGTTTTCTTCCCCTGGGTAACCTTCCTTTGCCCCTGTTTTGAAATTAAATTCCATTTGTTCTGCTCATGTTGGCGCAAAAATCTTCTCAAGTTAGTTTAAGAAAACCATCACTAAAACAATTTTCTTGAGTAGTGTAATTATGAAGCTAGTAATTAGACTCCTCACTAAATGAATAGTGTAGTAGTTAGATTACATTTAGACAACCACCACAGACCCCATTCTGTTTTAATCCCCCCTTAATTGCAATCCTGTTTGCATAAAAGGGCTTTTAGATGGTAATGATAAGACTATCATATATACTCCTGTACGACTACACCACTTAGAAATTGAGGGAGATTTGGTATACAACGTGTTACCCATGATCTTATCCATGGTGGCAGATGCGGGGGAGGCTGGAGGAACTTCTCCAGCATTGTGTCAATGTGGTAAAGGAATGCTAGACTTCAACCTGCGGAAGTGATGTGAGAAGTCACTGAAGTCTGATGCCTCATTGGATGTTCAACACTGTGACATGTTTAGATGCCTTATACCATTCCATTTGTCCAATAAGCCCTGTTTCGTACGTGAAAACAGGCTCAGAGAAGATATGTAATTCATTCAAGTTCAACCAGTGAAGGAAGCAGAGCAGATATTGCAACTCATGCTTTTCTAACTCCAGGGTCCAAATTATTAGCCACTATGCTCAAACAAGGAAGCACATTCTCAGGTTGCCAGCCCATTTTCATTTTATGGAGCCTAAGCCCATGGCTCTCCTTCCACATGCCTCCCTCCAACTTAGTAAAGTCTTCAGCTTCTCTGATAGGTTAAAGCATTGAATGCCTCCTGCAAAATTTAGATGGCCCAAGTTTTTGTTGAGAAAGACCATGCCTCGCAAGAGCTGTGGGGCCTGACTGAGCCCACAAAGCCAGAGTCTGCAGAAGTTGTTTTCCTGTCTAGCAGTGCTGAGCTTTATAGCTTCCCGCAGGGTGGTGGGAAAAATATTATGCTAAGAGCATCTCTGAGTTCTCCAGGAGCCTCTTCCTGCCTCTTTAATTTGAGATTTGCATTTCCTTATCTAGGAAATGAAAATAATTATATCTATGCCTCTAACATTTTAGGGGCGTGTGTGTGTGCATGCACAAAATGAGATAAGGTCTGTAAAGCATTTTGTAAAATGGAAAATGTTCTTGCATGTAAATTATTATTATTATGACTTAAGTTGATTTAGAATATGCATTGCTTAATAAAGTGAGTTTATCTCTGGAGTAGTTTAGATGTCGTATGTCATATCAAGGAGAAATAGGATTATATTACATAGAAGTGTTATTTATGTTTATATATTTACCTTATTAAAATATAAAAATACAAGTAGGGTGTTTCTTTAGATGTTGTAAGCCTTCTTTTATATTTTATTCTTTATCCTGGTTTCAATTTGCATGCTTTGAGTTCCCTCTTCAGTAACAGAATTACCCTGTTCTCGGCTGATTGATTCTAGGAATTTGCTGAATGCAGCCAAACTATGACATATTTGCATCTTTAAGGCTTGAAACGTTTTTTCAGTTTTTAAAATGAGTTTATTTTGGGGAAATGTATGACTTCTCGAACTAATGGCAAATTAAGTTAATAAAATTCATACCTGCTGTGGGCAATGATGATTATATATCAAAGGAAAAATAAATCAAAGGCTAAATTCTACACTCTGTAATTGATCAAATTTCCCATTCATTTCCATAGAAATACTTTCTGTTTGGGATTATAATGTTGAGGCATAGAGCAATGATTCTCCCTTTTAAGTTGCTTCTCCCTCTGGCCTTCTACTGCTGACACTGTCTCTTTCCTCCTACTTGGTCACCAAACTGTCAGAGTTCGCTCATCATAAATGTTCACTACTTGGCCTACACTTACAATACTGCAATATTCCTTGCCCTTAGGAAGAATGTTTGTTTGTAATTGTGTTTGCTGATGATTTGTTAACACCAATCACATTTTAAAAACAAACTTGCAAAAAAGCTGGTGCAGAATGAGACACAAAGCTGGAATTCAGGCATGTTTCCCACAAGGCCCTTCTGGCTCTATTTAGCCAGATTCTGGCTCCAATACCCAGATTCTGGCTCTATTTAGCCAGATTCTGGCTCCAATACCCAGATTCTGGCTCTATTTAGCCAATGACATAACCTCCCAGTCCAGTGACCCCTCACTCACATTGTGAATTATCGTTCTTAAAGTAAGGCCAATTCAAGAGAATTTAAAAATGACGTGATCTCTGACAATATTTTTGAAACTAGGTAGATTTGACTTAGTATGCATTTTATGGAGATCATAAATCCAAGTCCACCTGAGGCTGGGTCAACCAATTAGAAATTGGGAGATGAGTTAACAAATATTTATTCTACTAGATGTATATCTAAAATGTGTATTTCATTTGAACCCAAATTAGTCTCTTGTGTAGTTTCTATTAAAAATTTGTGCTGAGACAGCTTGATTCTACAGACAATCTTAGCTCTAATCCAGAGCCCTGGAAGTTTCTTAGAATCTGAAATGAGTGATAGTAGCTTTTGTGCTATTATTTACACCTTATATCATATTAGGATTTACTTAGTCGATACTTTCATAGAATATGATATTGATGGATAGCAAAATGCACAAAGTAATTAAGCACACAAAAAGCAGCCCACTTAGAGGAAAAATTGCAAAGAGTAAGTTTAGTCAGAGATGCTAGGCAAACTACCAAATATAGAAAGATATTCAGCTAATTCACATCAGGGTTAAGAATATTTAGAAGAAATATTTCGGGCAAGTATGCAGTGAACAGAAGATCAGAAGAGATCATGACTAGTTTAGAAGACATATAATCAAAAGTCACCAAAATTCAAATCAAATCAATATGATTCAATTTAACAAGCATTCACTTTGCAAATACTCTGTGCCAACACACTGTAGCAGGGGCTCTGATATTTAATATATTACCCTTGACCTCAAAGAATTTAGACCTAGAAAGGAAAGTTAGAAAAAGGCATAAAGGAATTTAAAAAACAACTCACAGTAAGATAATCGAAGAAAGTAATTGATTATTGGCCGGGTGCAGTGGCTTATGCCTGTAATCCCAGCACTTTGGGAGGCCCAGGTGGGAGGATTGCTTGAGTCCAGAAGTTTGAGAACAGCCTTGGCAATATGGTGAAACCCCATCTTTATCAAAAATACAAAAAATGCCAGGCATGGTCGTATGCACCTGTAGTCCCAGCTACTCGGGAGGCTGAAGAGGGAGGATCGCTTGATTCCAGAATGTTGAGGCTGCAGTGAGCCAACATCACACCACTGTGCTACATAACCTGGGAGACAGAGCAAGACCTTGTCTCAACAACAACAACAACAACAACAAAAAAAAAAAAACAAAAACAAAAAAAAGAAGAAGGAAGAAAGAAAGAAAAGAAAAGAAAAGAAAAAAAGTTTATTATTAAATTAGATGCCTGGGTTTGAATTCCGCCAAGTCACTTCTTTCTTTGTCTGTTTCCTCAGTGACATATGAGGACAATAAGACCATGTAGACCAGTAGACCATTTAGAAATGTTGGGTGTAAAAGTACTTTTTAATGTTTCTTCTCTCCCTGGGAATAAACTCATGGGCAGGAACTGAGGCCCTCAGAGATTTAACAACTGGACAAATAAACATGAAAAGGGCCATAGAGTTCAACTCCCAGTGCTGCTGTGAGGAAAAAGAACCCCTTAAGAAGACAGAGTTCCATGTTTCTGTGACAGGTGGTGAGTGGGAGAATCCTGGTGGCATGGGACAGGACGAGAGGAGGACATGCAGGAACTTTGGGTGGAGTGCAGAGTACATCGAAGGAATGAGGGAAAGATTGGAAAGGAAATCTGTCTTAATTAGGTCATGTGGAACCTTTGTTTTCAAGTAGGGCAGTCATATTCAGAGCTGTTTGAAAAAGAAAAAAAATCTGGAAATAATGTGTAAGTGCGCTGAGAGGCTGGTGATACAGAAAACAGAAAGAGTATCAGGAAGCCTTTGTCTATAGGGAAACAATGTGTCCCAGAGTATCTAAGGTGGAAATGGTAGCGGGAATTACCAGGAAGGAAAGATGTGGAGAACAGGGCTAAATTTTCCTTGGATTTCATGGAAGCCCACCCTTGTGACAATGATCATGGTGGCTCGTATTTGTACCACGGTAGATAGAGACTGTCTTCTGAATAGCCTTGCTGGCTAGGGTGAGTCTATCCTGAGTAGAGGTTTGAGTCATCACAGCTCTTCATAAAGATGAATCTGGCAGCAGTGTGGAGATGGATTATGAAGAAACTGAACTCAGAAGAAGTGGGAGGTGCTGGGAATAGCTCAGGTGGTAGACATGATTTAGCAAAACTGAACTAAAACGTGTGGATGGTGGGGCAAAGACATAAAACATGGTCGTGGCACATTTCTCCACACCATTTTTATTTTTACCCTGAGGCAGGAGAACCCTAACTGAGCCTTAAGTCCATGTCACTCATGCCGCCTGCTGCATTCTTTGTCCAGGTAAGAGGTAACAGCCCAAACTGATGTGTTGGCAGTAGTTGTTGAAAAGATGAATGTGTTCCTGGCTTATAGAACATAGTCATTCATTGAATGTGGAAATCAGAATGGTGAATAGTCAAAGATGACATCAGGTTTTACAGCTTGAATGATTGAAAGAACGTTAGTTCCATTACATAAAATCAAGCAGAGAGTGGGATTCCGGTTTTGGACAGATTGAGTTGGAGGTGATGGCAGATGGACACCTAGGTAGAGAAATTCAACAGAAAGCTGGAAATGTTGGAGTTTTAGGGAAGGAGCAGAGCTGAGTATAAAGACTTAGAAGACATACCATTAAAACTGTAGTCAAAGCCAGAGGAGCGATTAATTTCCTGAATTAATAAAGCAGTTCCTATGATGGCAGATGAAGCAACAGTATTCATCACCTCATCCTGGTTCCCACAGTCACATCGAGAGCAGATACAGCTCTCAGAGTGGAAAGAACTTTGCCTGGTTTCTTCGTATTCAGATGTAAAGGGAGAAGAGACTATGATTTAGTTGATTTAATCAGCTTAGTCCGCCAGACCAGATAATTAAGCTCTCTCTACCACACTTCTAGTCTCATCTGCTTTGTCCCTAAATTACTCAATTTGCATAGTGACAATGATTAAGTATCCAACTACACCACTGTGTATGGGATACAATCATTATAAATCTTAAAGGAATTGTCCAAAGAACTTAACCTGATATGATGTTCTAATAGCATGTAAAGTGAACCTAAGTTATCAGAGGTTTATTTTATTAAGAGTTTTCTGGGGGAGGAGCCAAGATGGCCAAATAGGTACAGCTCTGGCCTACAGCTCCCAGTGTGAGTGAAGCAGAAGATGGGTGATTTCTTCATTTCCATCTGAGGTACCAGGTTCATCTCACTAGGAAGTGCCACACAGTGGGCACAGGACAGTAGGGGCAGTGCACCATGCACCAGCCAGAGCAGGGCAAGGCATTGCCTCACTCGGGAAGCACAAGGGGTCAGGGAGTTCCCTTTCCTGGTCAGGGAAAGGGGTGACAGATGGCACCTGGAAAATCGGGCCACTCCCACCCGAATACTGAGCTTTTCTGACAGGCTTAGGAAATGGCGCACCAGGAGATTATAGCCTGCACATGGCTTGGAGGGTCCCATGCCCACAGAGTCTCACTGATTGCTAGCACAGCAGTCTGAGATCAAACTGCAAGGCCACAGCGAGGCTGGGGGAGGGGTGCCTGCCATTGCCCAAGTTTGCTTAGGTAAACAAAGCAGCCTGGAAGCTCAAACTGGGTGGAGCCCACCACAGCTCAAGGAGGCCTGCCTGCCTCTGTAGGCTCCACCTCTGGGGGCAGGGCACAGACAAACAAAAAGACAGCAGTAACCTCTGCAAACTTAAATGTCCCTGTCTGACAGCTTTGAGGAGAGCAGTGGTTCTCCCAGCATGCAGCTGGAGATCTGAGAATGGGCAGACTGCCTCCTCAAGTGGGTCCCTGATCCCTGATCCCCAAGCAGCCTAACTGGGAGGCACCCCCCAGTAGGGGCAGACTGACACCTCACACAGCTGGGTACTCCTCTGAGACAAAACTTCCAGAGGAACGATCAGACAGCAGCATTCGCGGATCATGAAAATCTGCAGTTCTACAGACACCACTGCTGATACCCAGGCAAACAGGGTCTGGAGTGGACTTCTAGCGAACTCCAACAGACCTGCAGCTGAGGGTCCTGTCTGTTAGGAGGAAAGCTAACAAACAGAAAGGACATCCACACCAAAAACCCATCTGTACATCACCATCATCAAAGACCAAAAGTAGATAAAACCACAAAGATGGGAAAAAAACAGAGCAGAAAAACTGGAAACTCTAAAAAGCAGAGTGCCTCTCCTCCTCCAAAAGAACGCAGTTCCTCACCAGCAACAGAATAAAGCTGGATGGAGAATGACTTTGACGAGTTGAGAGAAGGCGGCTTCAGATGATCAAACTACTCCGAGCTACAGGAGGAAATTCAAACCAAAGGCAAAGAAGTTGAAAATTTTGAAAAAAATTTAGAAGAATTTATAACTAGAATAACCAATACAGAGAAGTGCTTAAAGGAGCTGATGGAGCTGAAAGCCAAGGCTTGAGAACTACGTGAAGAATACAGAAGCCTCAGGAGCTGCTGAGATCAACTGGAAGAAAGGGTATCAGTGATGGAAGATGAAATGAATGAAATGAAGCGAGAAGGGAAGTTTAGAGAAAAAAGAATAAAAAGAAATGACAAAGCCTCCAAGAAATATGGGACTATGTGAAAAGACCAAATCTGCGTCTGATTGGTGTACCAGAAAGTGACGAGGAGAATGGAACCCAGTTGGAAAACACTCTGCAGGATATTATCCAGGAGAACTTCCCCAATCTAGCAAGGCAGGCCAACATTCAGATTCAGGAAATACAGAGAATGCCACAAAGATACTCCTCGAGAAGAGCAACTCCAAGACACATAATTGTCAGATTCACCAAAGTTGAAATGAAGGAAAAAATGTTAAGGGCAGCCAGAGAGAAAGATCGGGTTACCCACAAAGGGAAGCCCATCAGACTAACAGTGATCTCTCGGCAGAAACTCTACAAGCCAGAAGAGAGTGGGGCCCAATATTCAACATTCTTAAAGGAAAGAATTTTCAACCCAGAATTTCATATCCAGCCAAACTAAGCTTCATAAGTGAAGGAGAAATAAAATACTTTACAGACAAGCAAATGCTGAGAGATTTTGTCACCACCAGGCCTGCCATAAAAGAGCTCCTGAAGGAAGCACTAAACATGGAAAGGCACAACCGGTACCAGCCGCTGCAAAATCCTGCCAAAATGTAAAGACCATTGAGATTAGGAAGAAACTGCATCAACTAATGAGCAAAATAACCAGCTAACATCATAATGACTGGATCAAATTCACACATAACAATATTAACTTTAAATGTAAATGGACTAAATGCTCCAATTAAAAGACACAGACTGGCAAATTGGATAAAGAGTCAAGACCCATCAGTGTGCTGTATTCAGGAAACCCATCTCACCTGCTGAGACACACATAGGCTCAAAATAAAAGGATGGAGGAAGATCTACCAAGCAAATGGAAAACAAAAAAAGGCAGGGGTTGCAATCCTAGTCTCTGATAAAACAGACTTTAAACCAACAAAGATCAAAAGAGACAAAGAAGGCCATTACATAATGGTAAAGGGATCAATTCAACAAGAAGAGCTAACTATCCTAAATATATATGCATCCAATACTGGAGCACCCAGTTTCATAAAGCAAGTCCTGAGTGACCTACAAAGAGACTTACATTCCCACACAATAATAATGGGAGACTTTAACACCACACTGTCAACATTAGACAGATCAATGAGACAGAAAGTTGACAAGGATACCCAGGAATTGAACTGAGCTCTGCACCAAGTGAACCTAATAGACATCTACAGAACTCTCCACCCCAAATCAACAGAATATACATTTTTTTCAGCACCACACCACACCTATTCCAGAATTGACCACATAGTTGGAAGTAAAGCTCTCCTCAGCAAATGTAAAAGAACAGAAATTATAACAAACTGTCTCTCAGACCACAGTGCAATCAAATTAGAACTCAGGATTAAGAAACTCACTCAAAACCACTCAACTACATGGAAACTGAACAACCTGCTCCTGAATGACTACTGGGTACATAACGAAATGAAGGCAGAAATAAAGATGTTCTTTGAAACCAACGAGAACAAAGACACAACATACCAGAATCTCTGGGACACATTCAAAGCAGTGTGTAGAGGGAAGTTTATAGCACTAAATGCCCACAAGAGAAAGCAGGAAAGATCCAAAATTGACACCCTCACATCACAATTAAAAGAACTAGAAAAGCAAGAGCAAACACATTCAAAAGCTAGCAGAAGGCAAGAAATAACTAAAATCAGAGCAGAACTGAAGGAAATAGAGACAAAAAAACCCTTCAAAAATTAATGAATCCAGGAGCTGGTTTTTTGAAAGGATCAACAAAGTTGATAGACCGCTAGCAAGACTAATAAAGAAAAAAAGAGAGAAGAATCAAATAGACGCAATAAAAAATGATAAAGGGGATATCACCACTGATCCCACAGAAATACAAACTACCATCAGAGAATACTACAAACACCTCTATGCAAATAAACTAGAAAATCTAGAAGAAATGGATAAATTCCTCGACACATACACTCTCCCAAGACTAAACCAGGAAGAAGTTGAATCTCTGAATAGACCAATAACAGGATCTGAAATTGTGGCAATAATCAATAGCTTACCAACCAAAAAGAGTCCAGGACCAGATGGATTCACAGCCGAATTCTACCAGAGGTACAAGGAGAAACTGGTACCATTCCTTCTGAAACTATTCCAATCAATAGAAAAGGAGGGAATCCTCCCTAACTCATTTGATGAGGCCAGCGTCATCCTGATACCAAAGCCGGGCAGAGACACAATCAAAAAAGAGAATTTTAGACCAATATCCTTGATGAACATTGATGCAAAAATCCTCAATAAAATACTGGCAAACTGAATCCAGCAGCACATCGAAAAGCTTATCCACCATGATCAAGTGGGCTTCATCCCTGGGATGCAAGGCTGGTTCATATACGCAAATCAATAAATGTAATCCAGCATATAAACAGAACCAAAGACAAAAACCATATGATCATCTCAATAGATACAGAAAAGGCCTTTGACAAAATTCAACAACACTTCATGCTAAAAGCTCTTAATAAATTAGGTATTGATGGGACGTATCTCAAAATCATAAGAGCTATCTATGACAAACCCACAGCCAATATCATACAGAATGGGCAAAAACTGGAAACATTCCCTTTGAAAACTGGCAAAAGACAGGGATGCCCTCTCTCACCACTCCTATTCAACATAGTGTTGGAAGTTCTGGCCAGGGCAATTAGGCAGGAGAAGGAAATAAAGGGTATTCAATTAGGAAAAGAGGAAGTCAAATTGTCCCTGTTTGCAGATGACATGATTGTATATCTAGAAAACCCCACTGTCGCAGCCCAAAATCTCCTTAAGCTGATAAGCAACTTCAGCAAAGTCTCAGGATACAAAATCAATGTACAAAAATCACAAGCATTCTTATACACCAATACCAGACAAACAGAGAACCAAATCATAAGTGAACTCCCATTCACAATTGCTTCAAAGAGAATAAAATACTTAGGAATCCAACTTACAAGGGATGTGACGGACCTCTTCAAGGAGAACTACAAACCACTGCTCAACAAAATAAAAAAGGATACAAACAAATGGAAGAACATTCCATGCTCATGGGTAGGAAGAATCAATATCGTGAAAATGGCCATACTGCCCAAGGTAATTTATAGATTCAATGCCATCCCCATAAAGCTACCAATGACTTTCTTCACAGAATTGGAAAAAACTACTTTAAAGTTCATATGGAACCAAAAAAGAACCCGCATCGCCCAGTCAATCCTAAGCCAAAAGAACAAAGCTGGAGGCATCATGCTACCTGACTTCAAACTATACTAAAAGGCTACAGTAACCAAAACAGCATGGTACTGGTACCAAAACAGAGATATAGATCAATGGAACAGAACAGAGCCCTCAGAAATAAGGCCGCATATCTACAACTATCTGATCTTTGACATACCTGAGAAAAACAAGCAATGGGGAAAGTGTTCCCTATTTAATAAATGGTGCTGGGAAAACTGGCTAGCCATATGTAGAAAGCTGAAACTGGATCCCTTCCTTACACCTTATACAAAAATTAATTCAAAATGGATTAAAGACTTCAACGTTAGACCTAAAACCATAAAAATCCTAGAAGAAAACCTAGGCATTACCATTCAGGACATAGGCATGGGCAAGCACTTCATGTCTAAAACACCAAAAGCAATGGCAACAAAAGCCAAAATTGACAAATGGGATCTAATTCAACTAAAGAGCTTCTGCACAGCAAAAGAAACTACCATCAGAGTGAACAGGCAACCTACAAAATGGGAGAAAATTTTCACAACCTACTCATCTGACAAAGGGCTAATATCCAGAATCTACAATGAACTGCAATAAATTTACAAGAAAAAAACAAACAACCCCATCAAAAAGTGGGCAAAGGATATGAACAGACACTTCTCTAAAGAAGACATTTATGCAGCCAAAAGACACATGAAAAAATGCTCATCATCACTGGCCATCAGAGAAATGCAAATCAAAACCACAATGAGATACCATCTCACACCAGTTAGAATGGCAATCATTAAAAAGTCAGGAAACAACAGGTGCTGGAGAGGATGTGGAGAAATAGGAACACTTTTACACTGTTGGTAGGACTGCCAACTAGTTCAACCATTGTGGAAGTCAGTGTGGCGATTCCTCAGGGATCTAGAACTAGAAATGCCATTTGACCCAGCCATCCCATTACTGGGTATATACCCAAAGGACTGTAAATCATGCTGCTATAAAGACACATGCACACGTATGTTTATTGTGGCACTATTCACAATAGCAAAGACTTGGAACCAACCCAAATGTCTAACAATGATAGACTGGATTAAGAAAAGGTGGCACACATACACCATGGAGTAGTATGCAGCCATAAAAAATGATGAGTTCATGTCCTTTGTAGGGACATGGATGAAACTGGAAATCATCATTCTCAGTAAACTATCACAAGGACAAAAAACCAAACACTGCATGTTCTCACTCATAGGTAGGAATTGAACAATGAGAACACATGGACACAGGAAGGGGAACATCACACTCTGGGGACTGTTGTGGGGTGGGGGAGGGAGGAGGGATAGCATTAGGAGATATACCTAATGCTAAATGACGAGTTAATGGGTGCAGCACACCAGCATGGCACATGTATACATATGTAACTAACCTGCATATTGTGCATATGTACCCTAAAAATTAAAGTATAATTTAAAAAAATAAAAAAGAACAACAACAAAAAAGAGTTTTCTGCACATCTCTAATCCTATTCTGCACATTACTGATCAATCATTTAAATGCTGAATATATTTTTAAAAGTTAGGGAGTTTAAAACCATCAAGAACTTTTTTTCAATCATTTACCAATATCAGAAGGAAGTTCCATGAGGCTAAATTGGAAAGAATTAATTCTCACACGGAAAGATAGAAATATTTATCATATAAATGATTAAAAGCTAAGAATGATTAATCATAAAACTCTAACAAAAAAACTGCAGTGCAAAATTTAAGTATTTTGAAATAAGTGTGTAAGTGGCTTGCTATGAGGACTGTTGCTTCTATCTGCAAAATTCATATAAATTTTAAATGCGAGGGATGGCATTTCTTGGTGGAAGGAGAAAAAAGTAGACAAGAAGCCTGGGGTTATGTTTTCTGAGACCTTGGACAAGTCATCTGCCCTGTTTGGGTGTCAATTTTCTTATAGATAGATGAGTTTAGAAAAAGTCCAGCTTTTCACAGGCACTCCCAGGAGCACATTTACGGTTTGCCCTGGCAGTGGTGGTATGCGGGGGGACTGAGATTCACCCAGGGTGGTCCCATTTGCCTTGTTTACATTTCCCTTTAGAGTTTCTTTTTCATTTAAACAAATGATTCTAAGCTTTAAAAAGTATGTTTGTAAACCCTTAGACTAGATGTTCTTCACCCATCTCTGATATTTGTAGAGTCTAAACTATGGTATACTGGAAGTCTTATGGAATAGTCTTTTTAAAATAACATTTGCTTTGTGGACAAAGAGTAAATAATGATTAAATAAGCAGGAGGGAGTAGGGTAGAGAGAGAAGGCATGGCACATGACTGGCAACCCAAAGGCTTCATGTTGGTGGTTTCATTCTCCAGGCTTGCCAACTTCTACTCCTTCAATACAGACCTCAACTTCTCTAAGGGCCCACCCTGACTCCTTCTGCAAATGTTGCAGTCTCTGCCCTCCAGCCCCAGTCACCTTCCAACACACACAAACGCACACCCACACTTCTGATCCACCTTACTGGGCTGCACTATTTATTTTTTCCATAGTATTTGACACCTTAAGGGAAAGAGCTCTGTGTCTTTTGTTCATTGCTGTATCCCAATTTCCTTGGGTTGTGCAGCATGCAAACACTTGTTGAAAGAATGGATTCTGGGTGACTGAGCCCAATTGTCAGGCCTCTGAGCCCAAGCCAAGCCATCACATACTCTGTGACTTGCACGTATATGGCCAGATGGCCTGAAGTAACTGAAGAAGCACAAAAGAAGTGAATATGCCCTGCCCCACCTTAACTGATGACATTCCACCACAAAAGAAGTGTAAATGGCTGGTCCTTGCCTTAAGTGATGACGTTACCTTGTGAAAGTCCTTTTCCTAGCTCATCCTGGCTCAAAATCACCCCCACTGAGCACCTTGTGACCCCCACTCCTGCCTGCCAGAGAACAAACCCCCTTTGACTGTAATTTTCCTTTACCTACCCAAATCCTATGAAATGGCCCCACCCCATCTCCCTTCACTGACTCTCTTTTTGGACTCAGCCCGCCTGCACCCAGGTGAAATAAACAGCCATGTTGCTCACACAAAGCCTGTTTGGTGGTCTCTTCACACGGAGGCGCATGAAATTTGGTGCCGTGACTCAGATCGGGGGACCTCCCTTGGGAGATCAATCCCCCATCCTCCTGCTCTTTGCTCCATGAGAAAGATCCACCTACGACCTCAGGTCCTCAGACTGACCAGCCCAAGAAACATCTCACCAATTTCAAATCCGGTAAGCGGCCTCTTTTTACTCTCTTCTCCAACCTCCCTCACTATCCCTCAACCTCTTTCTCCTTTCAATCTTGGTGCCACACTTCAATCTCTCTCTTCTCTTAATTTCAATCCCTTTCATTTTCTGGTAGAGACAAAGGAGACATGTTTTATCCGTGGACCCAAAATTCTGGTGCTGGTCATGGACTGGGAAGGCAGCCTTCCCTTCGTGTTTAATCATTGCAGGGATGCCTCTCTGATTATTAACCCACGTTTCAAGGGTGTCAGACCACGCAGGGACGCCTGCCTTGGTCCTTCACCCTTAGCGGCAAGTCCCACTTTTCTGGGGAAGGGGCAAGTACCCCAACCCCTTCTCTCCTTGTCTCTACCCCTTCTCTGATTTTCCAGGGACAGGGCAAGTACCCCAACCCCTTCTCTCCTTGTCTCTATCCCTTCTCTGCTTTTCTGGGAGAGGGGCAAATATCCCTCAACCCCTTCTCCTTCACCCTTAGCAGCAAGTCCCGCTTTTCTGGGGGAGGGGCAAGTACCCCTCAACCCCTTCTCCTTCACTCTCAGTGGCAAGTCCTGCTTTTCTAGAGGATGGGCAAGTACCCCAACCTCATATCTCTGTGCCCCAATCCCTTATTTCCATGCCCCAACCTCGTATCTCTGTGCCCCAACCCCTTATTTCCATGCCCCGACCTCTTATTTCTGTGCCCCATCCCTTATTTCCATGCCCCGACCTCTTATCTCTGCACCCCAACCCCTTTTCCCACTTTTCTGGAAGGTAAGAACCCCTGAATCCCTTCCCTCCATTTCTCTACTCTCTCTTTTCTCTAGGCTTGCTTCCTTCACTATGGGAACATTCCACCCTCCATTCCTCCTCCTACTCCCTTGGCCTGTGTTCTCAAAAACTTAAAACCTCAACTCACACCTGACCTAAAACCTAAATGCCTTATTTTCTTCTGCAATGCCACTTGACCCCAATACAAACTCGACAGTAGTTCCAAATAGCCAGAAAATGGCACTTTGAATTTTTCCATCCTGCAAGATCTAAATAATTCTTGTCGTAAAATAGGCAAACGGTCTGAGGTGCCTGACGTCCAGGTATTCTTTTACACATCAGTCCCTTCCTAGTCTCTGTGCCCAGTGCAACTCATCCCAAATCTTCCTTCTTTCCCTCCCACCTGTCCCCTCAGTACCAACCCCAAGCGTCACTGAGTCTTTCTAATCTTCCTTTCCTATAGACCCATCTGACCTCTCCCTTCCTCCCCAGGCTGCTCCTCGCCAGGCCGAGCTAGGTCCCAATTCTTCCTCAGCCTCTGCTCCTCCACCCTATAATCTTTTTATCACCTCCGCTCCTCACACCTGGTCGGGCTTACAGTTTCCTTCCGTGACTAGCCCTCCCCCACCTGCCCAGCAATTTACTCTTAAAAAGGTGGCTGGAGCTAAAGGCATAGTCAAGGTTAATGCTCCTTTTTCTTTATCCCAAATCAGAAGCGTTTAGGCTCTTTTTCATCAAATATAAAAATCTAGCCCAGTTCATGACTCGTTTGGCAGCAACCCTGAGACACTTTACAGCCCTAGACCCTAAAAGGTCAAAAGGCCATCTTATTCTCAAAATACATTTTATTGCCCAATCTGCTCCCGACATTAAATAAAACTCCAAAAATTAAATTCCGGCCCTCAAACCCCACAACAGGATTTAATGAACCTCGCCTTCAAGGTGTACAATAATAGAAAAAAGTTGCAATTCCTTGCCTCCACTGTGAGACAAACCCCAGCCACATCTCCAGCACACAAGAACTTCCAAACGCCTGAACCGCAGCGGCAGGCGTTCCTCCAGAACCTCCTCCCGCAGGAGCTTGCTACACGTGCCAGAAATCTGACCACCAGGCCATGGAATGCCCACAGCCCAGGATTCCTCCTAAGCCGCGTCCCATCTGTGTGGGACCCCACTGAAAATCGGACTGTTCAACTCACCTGGCAGCCACTCCCAGAGGCCCTGGAACTCTGGCCCAAGGCTCTCTGACTCCTTCCCAGATCTTCTCGGCTTAGCGGCTGAAGACTGACACTGCCTGATTGCCTCGGAAGCCCCCTAGACCATCATGGACGCCGAGCTTCCAGTAACTCTCACAGTGTGAGGTAAGCCCGTCCCCTTCTTAATCAATACGGAGGCCACCCACTCCACATTACCTTCTTTTCAAGGGCCTGTTTCCCTTGCCTCCATAACTGTTGTGGATATTGACAGCCAGGCTTCTAAACTTCTCAAAACTCCCCAACTCTGGTGCCAACTTAGACAGTACTCTTTTAAGCACTCCTTTTTAGTTATCCCCACCTGCCCAGTTCCCTTATTAGGCTGAGACACTTTAACTAAATTATCTGCTTCCCTGACTATTCTTGGACTACAGCTGCATCTCATTGCCGCCCTTCTTCCCAATCCAAAGCCTCCTTTGCCTCCTCCTCTTGTATCCCCCCACCTTAACCCACAAGTATAAGATATCTCTACTCCCTCCTTGGCGAACGGTCATGCACCCCTTACCATCTCATTAAAACCTAGCCACCCTTACCCCACTCAATGCCAATATCCCATCCCACAGCACACTTTAAAAAGATTAAAGCCTGTTAACACTCGCCTGCTACAGCATGGCCTTTTAAAACCTATAAACTCTCCTTACAATTCCCCCATTTTACCTGTCCTAAAACCAGACAAGCCTTACAAGTTGGTTCAGGATCTGCGCCTTATCAACCAAATTGTTTTGCCTATCCACCCCATGATGCCAAACCCATATACTCTCCTATCCTCAATACCTCCCTCCACAACCCATTATTCTGTTCTAGATCTCAAACTTGCTTTCTTTACTATTCCTTTGCACCCTTCATCCCAGCCTCTCTTCGCTTTCACTTGGACTGACCCTGACACCCATCAAGCTCAGCAAATTACCTAGGCTGTACTGCTGCAAAGCCTCACAGACAGCCCCCATTACTTCAATCAAGCCCAAATTTCTTCCTCATCTGTTACCTATCTTAGCATAATTCTCATAAAAACACACGTGCTCTCCCTGCCAATCGTGTCCAACTGATCTCTCAAACCCAAGCACCTTCTAAAAAACAACTCCTTTCCTTCCTAGGCATGGTTAGCGCGGTCAGAATTCTTACACAAGAGCCAGGACCACACCCTGCAGCCTTTCTGTCCAAACAACTTGACCTTACTGTTTTAGCCTAGCCCTCATGTCTGCGTGCAGCAGCTGCTGCTGCTTTAATACTTTTAGAGGCCCTCAAAATCACAAACTGTGCTCAACTCACTCTCTACAGTTCTCATAACTTCCAAAATCTATTTTCTTCCTCATACCTGATGCATATACTTTCTGCTTCCCAGCTCCTTCAGCTATACTCACTCTGTTGAGTCTCCCACAATTACTGTTGTTCCTGGCCCAGACTTCAATCCAGCCTCCCACATTATTCCTAATACCACACCTGACCCCCATGATTGTATCTCTCTGATCCACCTGACATTCACCTGATTTCCCCAGATTTCTTTCTTTCCTGTTCCTCACCCTGATCACACTTGATTTATTGATGGCGGTTCCACCAGGCCTAATCGCCACACACCAGCAAAGGCAGGTTATGCTATAGTACAAGCCACTACCCCGTCTCTTAGAACCTCTCATTTCCTTTCCATCGTAGAAATCTATCCTCAAGGAAATAACTTCTCAGTGTTCCATCTGCTATTCTACTACTACTCAGGGATTATTCAGGCCCCCTCCCTTCCCCACACATCAAGCTCGAGGAATTGCCCCACCCAGGACTGGCAAATTAGCTTTACTCAACATGCCCTGAGTCAGATAACTAAAATACCTCTTAGTCTAGGTAGATACTTTCACTAGATAGGTACAGGCCTTTCCTACAGGTTCTGAGAAGGCCACCGCAGTCATTTCTTCCATTCTGTCAGACATAATTCCTCAGTTTAGCCTTCCCACCTCAATACAGTCTGATAACAGATGAGCCTTTATTAGTCAAATCAGCCAAGCAGTTTTTCAGGCTCTTAGTATTCAGTGAAACCCTTATATCCCTTACGGTCCTCCATCTTCAAGAAAAGTAGAATGGACTAAAGGTCTTTTAAAGACACACCTCACCAAGCTCAGCCACCAACTTAAAAAGGACTGGACAATACTTTTACCACTTTCCCTTCTCAGAATTCAGGCCTGTCCTCAGAATGCTACAGGGTACAGCCCATTTGAGCTCCTGTATGGACGCTCCTTTTTATTAGGCCCCAGTCTCGTTCCAGACACCAGACCAACTTAGACTGTGCCCCAGAATACTTGTCATCCCTACTATCTTCTGTCTAGTCATACTCCTATTCACCATTCTCAACTACTCATACATGCCCTGCTCTTGTTTACACTGCCGGTTTACACTGTTTCTCCAAGCCATCACAGCTGATATCTCCTGATGCTATCCCCAAACTGCCACTCTAAACTTTTGAAGTAAATAAATAATCTTTGCTGGCAGGACGATGCTGAATCTCCTTAGGCACTCTCTAATCAGATATCCTAAGTCATCCTAATTGTTAGACCTTTTATACCTGTTTTTCTCCTTCTGTTATTCCATTTAGTTTCTCAATTCATCCAAAACTGTATCCAGGCCATCACCAATCATTCTATACGACAAATGTTCCTTCTAACAGCCCCACAATATCACCCCTTACCACAAGACCTCCCTTCAGCTTAATCTCTCCCACTCTAGGTTCCCACGCCACCCCTAATCCCGCTTGAAGCAGCCCTGAGAAACATCACCCATTCTCTCTCCATACCACCCCCCAAAAATTTTCACTGCCCCAACACTTCAACACTATTTTGTTTTATTTTTCTTATTAATATAAGAAGGCAGGAATGTCAGGCCTCTGAGCCCAAGTCAAGCCAACGCATCCCCTGTGACTTGCACCTACACGCCCAGATGGCCTGAAGTAACTGAAGAAGCACAAAAGAAGTGCATATGCCCTGCCCCACCTTAACTGATGACATTCCACCACAAAAGAAGTGTAAATGGCTGGTCCTTGCCTTAAGTGATGACATTACCTTGTGAAAGTCCTTTTCCTGGCTCATCCTGGCTCAAAAAGCACCCCCACTGAGCACCTTGCGACCCCCACTCCTGCCCGCCAGAGAACAAACCCCCTTTGACTGTAATTTTCCTTTTCCTACCCAAATCCTATAAAATGGCCCCACCCCATCTCCCTTCACTGACTCTCTTTTCGGACTCAGCCCGCCTGCACCCAGGTGAAATAAACAGCCATGTTGCTCACACAAAGCCTGTTTGGTGGTCTCTTCACATGGACACGCATGAAACCAACTTTTAAACCAAGGATACCTGGCCAGTTCCAAGCCACCATTGCAAAATCCTCTCCTCTCCTGGCCTCTCATTCTCCCCAAGTGCTCTTCTCTCTGAGTCCCTTTTTCTGAATCACGTGAGTGATAGTTTGATGCCATCCAAATCTTATTAGGTCTTAATTTATGATGAAGATAACTCAGGGCTATCTGGCCAGTCCCAGGGTTTTAAACCTTCGAGGAGGACTTTCGGAGGATGAAAACAGCTTTTGGTACCTTTGCAGTTGGGAAAATTAGTGTTTTGAGAAGGAGGCTGCATCCTTCCTACTTAGTATGGTGAACTTGGGCACAGAAGGCAGAGTCACAGAGCTTGGAGAATGCAATTTTAAAAAATTCATGCAAGGGGTGGGGCTTGGGGAGAGAAGGGAAATGTCACCAGTACTCCTACATACACTGTTGGAGGAAAGATATAAGTACCATTTGCTTGGCACCTGTTACTGACTGGGAACTATACCAGCCACTCTAATAGGCTAGTTTTAACATGCAGGTTTTATCATTATCCAGGTATGGTGAGGCACAGGTCAGAAGATGACTGCCATTGGAAAGATGGTTTGTCACTCACAGTTCCCAGGAGGAGGGGCATGTCACACCATGGGAGCCCACATGGGGAGTCAGGAGACAAATGGAGTGAAGAGTAAGCACGGCCACAGCCTCTATTGTGGCTTCCGTGGAAGGGATGGGGGAACCAGGGTGAGCAGGCTTAGGATCTGCTAGTGTGAATAATTTCAGCAGGCTCTGGGGCATGGATGTGGCCCCTAGTTGTTATCTGGACCTGGGGTGATTAGGGCAGGGGAGGTGACCCTGAATGGGAGAGATTATGGAGATGGTTGGGGAAAGGGCTCTGGATCGGTTGGTTCCATATAAAAAGTGCACTCACAGGGGAGTTATTTGCTCTTCCTAGGAATTGGCTAACCCCAAGAAGGGCAGGCCCTTCAGGGTCGGAAAGGCCTCAGATGTCAAGGCATCAGAAATACAGAAAATAGAGGCATGATCAATACACTTATTTTATTTAAAAACATGAAGATTTGAACAAAACAGTCATCCACTTGTCTGCGACAAAGAATTATTTGCATCCATAAAGGAGAAGATAAATGTCATGCTTGTTGTGGAACGGGCAGAGTACAAGGGAAAAGAGAAAATATAGATCCACCTCCCACCTCTCACTCAGGCCATGGAACCACTAAATAGGAAAAGACGAACTTAACGCAGACTGGAAAAATGACACGAGATGAGCTGCCGCCCTCTCCATACCACACAGTGTACTTGCATAAAGCCTCACAGCTCCACAAGAAAGCCTTTGTGAAGGGCTGTCCATTTGCCAAAAACACCTCCTCTGCCTGTATTTCAGCAAAGGGCAGAAAGCTCTGTACTGTGTCTCCTAAAAGGTTTGGGGAAACTAAATCTAGAAACTTTCTCTCTTAACTTTCGTGAAACTCCTGAACAAAGCTTAGGAGAATGTGGGTGATGGGGATGATGGTGGTTTTTTTTGTTTGTTTGTTTTGTTGTTAGGTTGGTTGGTTGGTTGGTTGGGTTTTTACCTTTTAGTTTAGGTTCAGGGGTACATGTGTAGGTTTGTTACATAGGTAAACTCATGTCACAGGAGTTTGTTGTACAGATTATTTCATCACCCAGGTATTAAGCCCAGTACACAATAGTTATCTTTTCTGCTCCTCTCCCTCCTCCCACCCTTCTGCTCCTCCCCCTCCTCTCACCCTCCCCCATCAAGCAGACCCTAGTGCCTGTTGTTTCCCTCTTTGTGTTCAGGAGTTCTCATCATTTCACTCCCACTTATAAGTGAGAACATGCAGCACTTGACTTTCTGTTCTTGCATTCATTTGCTAACCATAATGGCCTCCAGCTTCATCCATGTTCCTGCACAAGACGTGATCTTGTTCTGATGGTTTTCACCGTAAACACTGTTCATTTTCTTTTGGGTGACATTGGCTTCTTAAGATGAAATCAACTCATTTTAACCTCAAAGGATCTTCTAAAATGCACACGTTTTTTCATTCCAATTGAAGGAAAGATGTGGGTGCCCTAGCCTGCTTCACCAATTCCAGCTACGAAAAACCCTCTTCTATTTGTGATCGATTCCAATGGAAATGTTTTAGATGAGTGGATAAACCCCCACCCACGTGGGTGACTCTTACTCCCGTGCTAGGTGCAGAACTGCTGGGATGGACACACCCAAATCTGGTATTGAAAGTAGTTTCTGCTAAAATTTGATTCTGATCTGAGTTTCCGGTAGGAAATAGCTGCATAATAATGTTTAGTGTGCACATATTTTGAGGTGGAGGAAAACAGCGAAGTGTAGTTTCTGTAGTTTGCGACACTCAGAAGCGGTAATTGGGCTGGCATCAGATGGCACCTGTGCTGGGGCCTCCTGTACCATGGCCAGACGCACTCCCCAGAACCCCACACGGCGTGTGTGGGCAAGGTTTGACTTGGAGCATGGAAATAAATCAGAGGTCACCATTTTAGTCTTTTTTTTTTTTTCAAGATAGCAATTCGTGGCAACTTTTGTTGGGTATTTAACATAATAGCTGCCTGTTAGAAACTACCTTTGGAAGTTTTAAAGTTTTAAAATGTCAACTTTCCGGCAAATTTTCTTTATTTAAATTTTTTTTTCAAAGTATAGGAGGAATATGATAATGGAAAAAAAATTAATTTGGAAGAAAATTACACTACATTAAAAAATTTAGAAAAGCTTAAAGCAATATTTCTCATTCAGAGAAAATCCCTGTAATGTGGTATTATTTTTTTTAGCATTTTTCCTATTGTTTTCTTTTCTCTTCTTCGCTCTCTTTGGATCCTATTACATCTATCATTTTGAACCCTACTTTTCGACATTTAACTTTAGATCAAAAATATTTTCCTATGCGATAGAAAAAATCATGACAGCATCATTTTAAATGGCCTTAAATAATATTCTGTCATATGGCGTGCTCTCATTTATTTAACCATCCTCTTACGTTATATTTTTTCTAATTTCTTATTAATTTAAAATAACGATGCAATTAATATTTTTGTACATAAATATTCCTGTGCACTTATAACACGGGGTAAAATATTTTTAAAGATTTTCTTGTCCTTCAAATTATCCAATGTCCCTCCCCCGTTTTTTGCCAACATCAAAAAAGGAAGATTTCATCACAGAGAAAGATCAAAACAAGAGAGAGAGAGAGAGCAAGAAAGAGAGAGGAGAGAGAGCGCCAAAGTTTTACTTTTTGAGTTTTAAAACTCATAACAGAGACGTAATCCTGAAAATCTATGTTTTTGGTTGACAGGAGCAGACTTTTTTAAAAAACAGAAAAATTTTTCTTTTTGCTTTGCGTTCAAAGAATTAAACCTATAAAGAATTGAGGCATAGACTTCATGTTATAAAGAAAAGATTGGAAGCAAGGGTTCTTAAGCTGGTGTTTGTAAAGAGACCAAAATTTCAAGATAATTTGTTTCCCATTATATTCGTAAGTATTTTATTTTATGTATCTGAAACAATTTTTCTGAAAAGGAACTCACAGGGCTCATCAGGCCACCAAAGGGGCCCGTGACATCAAAACAGTTAAGTGTCCCAGTTTGGTGACGGGCAGATGACATCCCCTTCAAAAGACCCATCACTGGTACCTCTTGCTAGTTTCAGGTCTTTGAGGGAGAAACTTCCTCCGTGTGTGTGTGTGTGTGTGTGTGTGTGTGTGTGTGTGTGTGTGTGTGTTTGAAACATAGTATAGATACTACCCCATCCCAACCTTAGTTCTATTTTGGGAGCCCAAAAAATAGAGAAATGTGTATTTTACATGGCAGCATGGAGTCCTAGCACTTCAGAGGGTTATGACTGCGCCTGAGTCTCCCCCTGCCCCAAGGAGACACAGGGTGGCTGAGAGAGACTGAGCCGGCAGGTGCAAAGGACCACTCCACATGGGGCAGCAGGAGGCCAGAGCACAAGGCATGATGGACCCTTCACCTGGGGCCCAAGAGAGATGCTGTTTCAGCTCAGGTGAGGCCACCAGGAATGGTGAGGACCCAACTGGACATGGCATATCCACCCAAGTCAGCAGGGAGAATGCTGACTGTCAGAGAATACTGGGAAGATGAACATGGGCCATGTCCAAACCCCCATCCTCTCCCTCTCTTTCTCCAGCTCTGAAATATGTTACCAGGGGGGCAAGAGAGACTCTGAGATCTGTGAGTGTAAAGCCCAAATCACTGAAAAGCAGAAGTAACAGGTTTTCACTGAAATTGACTGGATCTTATTTTTTAACTCCAGGAGATATGAGAACTTGAAATCGACATTTAGTCATAGAAAAATAGAAGTTCTTTTTTTGTACCCTTCAATTTCATGATCTGTGAAAACATCACATATTCAGTAAGTTTCTTTAGATGGTAAATTTCTGATCTAATAACAAACATTTTATTAAGGCTCTTTATATATACATTTAATGATTTTTCATAAAAGCTCTACTAATTATTCTCCCAAGCCATGAGCTCACTAGTACTATTATCATAATTTAAATATTTCCCAGTTTGATTTTTAAAAGCACAGTTATCTGGCATCCAATTTTACCATAATTTGAAGCCATTTGTATTCTTCTGTGAAATATGTATTCAAGACCATTGCTCATTTTACTTTATGGGTATTAGTTCTTTTATTGATTTGGTTGATCTTGCCTACATTCCTCCCCACCTCCACCTGCCTTTTTTTTTTTTCTCCTTCTTCTGGTGAATAGTTATTTTGTTCTGTTCAGGTTTGCAAACTATATCTTCAACCAGCTTAAGAAACAAAGAACCTCCAGTTTCCTTGGACAACTTCTTAGGAGAGGAGGAGAGATTGTAAAGCAACAATAACAACAAATTTCCCAGCTAAGAAAGTCTCAAAGTTCCCGCTTTCTACAAGATTGTTCTTGTTTTAGAATGGAAGACTGGATCATGTAGCAATGACTGCTGGTCACCTATTCAATGTCCCCCAATATTCTTCTGTATTACCAAAACTCTGCTTCTTTTGGAGTATCAATACACTTCATTTTCCAGCTTTTGTTGCAATCAGCACAGCCATGTAACCAGTTCTAGCCGTCAGGATGTGAGCAGCCCTTCTGGCAGGGTTGTCTCATAGGAGATGACAGCATGAAACTGCCATAATCATCACAGACTGCTTTGCTCTGGACTTCGTTGTGAGTGTAAACTTGTGTGTATTAAAGCACTGGTACTAACTGTACTAAAGTACAGTTAGCTGAAACCCATCCTAACAGAGAGACCCAAAGAGTTCATGCACTCTGTTCCTAACCAAGAAAATTCATGAAGATAGAATGTAAGGGTCTCCAGAGGAGCATGGTGCTGGCTGTTCTAACGGTTTTTGAAAAGGAAATGCAAAAAGGAAATCCCATCAAATTCTTGACAGCACAAAAAGCTTTGCTTTTGGCATAGTCAGGGCTCAGACAGAGAGTATTTAGGCTTTTAAATTAAGTGTCTATCAGCTTTCAACATTTGGGGAGATTTCTATATTATATATATGAACAATGACCTTAGCAAAGAATTCCAATTTTATTGCTGGTGCTGGACATAGAAAGCAAAGAGGGTGTCCTTCAGGGAAGTGACTGGGTGGGTGTCATGTGTCTCCCCTGTCACTGGCCCAATTCATCTCCCAACCTATCAATCATTTTACGTTGTTCCAAAATGTTAGACGCCTAAAGAGTAAGGTCCAAATGCTACAAGCCTACTTCAGACCTCTGCACAACACTGCCCTGTCTGAATATTCTAGCCTCCCTTTCTTCTGCAGCTCACATACACACTTAGGACACATTTGATGCCTCACTGTAAGATAGTTTCGTGTTTCTTTACTGTTGCTTCTACTGTCCTTTTAACCTGACGTACTCTTATCTCAAGCATCTGTCCATTCATTCACATGTACATTTAACCAATATTTATTGAATATTTGTTATGCATCAGGCAGGCATTAGGATAGGTGGTAGGGTTACCCCAACAAACTTGTTATGGTTCTAGTCCCTAACAAAATTCCACTTACCACCCATGCACCCAAAGACTTAGCTCAAGGCTCCCCGCCCCCCTACCCGGCCCATGAAGCCTTCCTCTGCTCTCCGCTCTTATTCCTCAAGATTTCCTGGCGATTTTTGGCTCACTGCATTTTCGTATAAATCTTGTAATCACTTGAGTCAATTTACAAATATACACACATGTAATCTCCTGGGATTGCATGAGGCTGGGGATACATGTAGGAAGAGTCGACATGTTTACAAGTGAGTCTTCTGATTGACAAATGTCCTAGATCTACTTATTTACTCTATCTACTTATTTAGATCTCCCTTTGAGATCCCTCTCAGAGATGCTTTGTGGCTTTAGAACACAAATCTCATATACCTCTTTAAAATTTCTTTTTAAGTATTTAATATTCCTCGATGCTGTTGCAAATCCTGCAATTGCAAGATTTTATTTTCTCTGTGTTGCAGGTCTATAGATATAGAGGTGATTTTTTTATACTGACCTTACATGCAGAGACTGTGTAAATAGACATTAAATTTAAGTTGTTTGCAGATTCTTTTGGATTTTTCTCATATAGAGTCAGTTCATCTGTGTCTAGTAAGTTTTTTCTTCCTTTCCAATGATTCTGCCCTTTATATGTTAGCTTGCATTATTGCCCTGGCCTGGACTTCCAGGACCATGTAGGCTAGAAGTGGTAAACAGTAGGCACCCTTATTTCTTTCCACCACTTGAGGGAAAGCTTTCACTATTTTGCCTTTAATTTGCAGTTTGGGTAAGCCTCCTCTGGGCTGATCCTCTTCCTGCAACATGAACTTCCAGGGCTTTGACTGAGGCTGGTGCATCCCAGGAACACTGCCTCTCCTGGGAACTGAACTCTAACCTGGGTCTCCAAGGCATCGTCACACTGCAGAAAACTCGACCCAGCTTTTCTGATGTACTCAGCTTAGCTTTCCTATGTCCTTCCCTTGCAGCTTCAGAATTCAGCAAATGTCTTGAGGGGGAAGCTGGTCCTGTGTTGAAGGCCCTATTGTGTTACACAGCCTGGCTACCTTCCCTGAGCTCTGCTGAAACCTCTGCATCCTGCCCCCCGAGAAGGGGTTTGGGTAGAGTTTAGATGCCAAGCTTCTCGTTCTCACCCAGAACTCACAGTGAACCCACAGTGCCCCAGGATAAAAGGCTGGTGCAGATTCTCCCCTTTGCTGTCTTTCAGCCTCTCTACCTACATTGCTTCAACAGCTCCTTGGTACCTTTAAAACAGATAATTTTTGGATTTTATCTGTTTCATCTAGTTCTTCTGATTTTCAGGATCAGTCTGTCACCAATATCTCCATCTTACTCAAAAGCAGAAGTCCCATAAAAGGTTTTTCATACATGCTTCCAAATTTATCTTTGATTTATTATACACTTCCAAATTTATTCCTCCTTGGGAGATGGAGTATGAGGATCAAAGCAAACTCTGGAGGTTTTCTAGGGTCTCCACCTGAAGAACAATCATAAGGTTATTCCCAGAACTGAGAGAACTGTGGAAATTAAGGGCCAGTCGATGGAGTCAAGTTAACTCTGGATAGATCTGAAAGAGAGGGCAACAGGGCATTGCATCCAGGCTCTGATTGGAGCAGTTCATCTAATCTCCAAGTCTTTATTTCATCTGTCTACTGCATTAACAACTTCCCACGTCAATTGCCAAGACAAACTAAAACAATCATAAAAAACAAACTTGTCGTATATGTCTAGATGTACAAAGTTTTGCTTTGGGAAGTAATGAAGAAATATAAGACATCGTGAACTCAAGACTCCTTGAGTTTATCTGAACCATTGGAGAACCAAATGTTACTCTTAAATGCACTTTCCACCTCCTCCTTTGTCTGTTCAAGACACACACAGAGGTCATTGGGCAGATGAGTGCATCGCCCCGGAAGTTACCTAGTGTGCCGGCTTCATGGAAGTGTCCCTGCCTAGTAGGGACACAGCATCTAAACTCAGGAATAGGATCCAGAGATCTGGAAAAAGTGAATATGAGGGTCATCTGTTACTACGTTATTGCTAGAAGTAATTTTTCTGATCTGATAGGCAGGCAAGTTTCCTCTCTCAAAATACCATGCACATCTTGTCTAACCTGGACATTTTTTCCAACTAAAGGAAGGTTTTTCCTTGATAAAACATATGCAAGTAGCTGGGATATTTCTACCCAAAGAAGAATGTCATGCACTTACACAGCCATGGGCTATTTGGGGTTACACTCCAGCAGCAACGTGTCACTCTGTATATTGTTGCACTTTCTGTTTTTATTTGTCCTGGCTTTCTAATCCTATGTTAGGTTCCCACCTAAGTGTAAGGCGGCTCTTTTTGGAATGTGTTAACTCTGCTATGACATCTTCGGCATTTCTTCAAAGGTGTGGAAGGATCCACATGGTGGCTTCTGGACAAGGCACGGCATTTAGATTCTCACTTATGTGGCCCTTGGACGTCCTGACTTCAACAAGCATCCTTCCATCTCTGCAAACACAGCTTCGGGACCGAAACCAGTTGGAGACCCAGGAGTGATCACTTAACTGGGACTTGAATGGAAAAACGCTCAAAGAATATCAGGCTGTGAACTGGGCATTTTCAGTGAGGACAGAATGCAAAGGAAAGAAAAGGAGAAGCTGTAAAATGCCTATTGACATTTTTCTGGGCAAGGAAGAAATATGTGTTCACCTACCTTCCAGGGCCCTCTTATATTGCCCTAAATTCTGCTACTTGTTCTCCTATTCAATCTTGTGTCAGATTTCCTTCTCAGAAAAAAAAAAAAAGGCTGACATGAAGAATAATTCATATTCATAGAGTCAATTCTGCTGAAAATAATCCCTAGGGCTTTAAAGCACTGCATCCCGAATTAAAATGCTCTGGACGCTCAGGGTTTGGGCTTGTGTCTCTCCGGGGATGCCATTCATGGTTTATGCATATTAGGTTATTTTCCAAATTCTGCCGTTTTGCTCTGGAAAACAGATTTAAAAATCCAGTTGAGATACATCTGGAAGACTTTAAAAACTGGGAAAGATTCTCATCTGGATGGGATGGTTTAAGTGTGATGCTGCTTCAATTTGGAGCCAACGGCCATAAGATCTTTCCAGGCCATTTCCAAGACTTGAATTTTATAATACTATGAATATCTAACCAACAATCCCCTCAGGGATAGATTTCAAAATTGGACATTATGTGAAAAAAAATCAATTAATTTTTTTTTTTTGATGTAGTAGAAAGGCCCTGAGCTGGGATTTTTAAAATATGGCTTCTTGTCCCAGCTCTCTCCTAATTAGATGAATGACTTGGGAAGTCACGTAACCTTCATGGACCTCAGTTTCATTGTCTGCAAATGAGTATTTGCTTGATAATACCCAATGTCTCTTTGAATTGCCTGTCCAATAGAGGTTTTTATTATTTATTTTCCATTTGTCCACTTCCCTCTATATTCCCTTGTCATTTCCTGGTCCTCATTCCAAGTAATGCATTGATTCTGGCTTCTCCTCTCACTAGCTGTGCAACTTTAGGCAAGTTACTTAACCTTTCTGTGCTCGGAAAAACAGTCTTCCTATTGTCTGCCTCATAGAGTATTGTGAGGATTAAATGATTAATGCATGTGAATTGCTTGGCTCAGTAATAAGTAAATAAATGCTAGCCTCTATTCATTATTTTCAATAGACTGGTTTCATTTACTCAAGAGTATAGCTGATGCACTTTATTCCTGGATAACGAGGATAGAGTTGAGGTCATTATTATCAAGAGTGGCCTCCATTTATTGAAGAAAAGTAAACCTATTAGATTATTGACTCTTTTTCTCTTGCCTAGTCTCAAGTCATTGATTCAGGAGCTCTGCAGAGTAACACAAACTTGAATATCTGTTTCCATCTAGAGCTCTTTCCCTACCCTTGTGTGAAAACAGAATGAATCGTGAAGGTCTGATCTCAATTCAGAGACCTTGAAAGCAAGATCAAGCAGGGGCTTGTCTTTGGCTCCCCCAAGTCTGCAGTACAGGTTGGAATAATCAACATTCAATTGTAGGAAAAAAATACATAGATTCCAAGTGAAACACTAGTATCACTGAGTAATAGGTTTTAGGAAAATAGATTCAATTATTTGGGGTGGTATAATTACACACTACATACTGTAAAATGCTCAGCTCATAAGTGCACACGGTATGAGTGCTGACAACAGTATACACTACCTGCCCAATGCCCCAATTGGAATGCAGCGTCAACTCTAGGAAGTTCCCCGCACCCCTATCAAGGGGTCTCCTACATCAGCAGCAACTATGATTTTGCTTCCTATCCCCATAGATTAGTTTTGCCTGTTCTTGAACTTCCTATAAATGCACTTTTTGGGTCTGGCTTTTTTTACTCAGTCTAATGTATTTGAGATTAATCCCTGCTGCTGTATGTATCCACTCATTCCTTTTTAGCGCTATGGAGTTAGTATTCCATCGTGTGACTGTATTGTTAATCTGTTTATTCCTTTTGCTGCGCATGGACCTTTGGGCTGTTTTCCTTTTATGCTATTATGAATAAACCTGCCAAGAATGTAGGGAATGACTGCTGCAATGAAGCGATTTTTTTTTCCCTGAACTTTTAAAGTTTTCTGCCATGCGATTATATTTTCTTAAAAAATGAAAGATTTAAAGTGCATCTCAAGGTCAGCTCAAGTCATCCCTCTTTCATGAAGAATTCAGTTCCTCCCGCTAAGGCCCCCAGGCCTCTTTTCTCAGCAGCTTTTGCGCGTGCCCACGCACAAATGGAAGCGTTTCGCACACTGCCATCGTGTGGCTTGCTTTTGGACTCTGTTTTAATATTCCTATTGTTTCTTGTGAATTAGGCTTATCTCCTTCTCAAAGGAAAACTTTGTACATCTAGATATATTTGACAAGTTTGTTTGTGATGATTGATTTTAGTGGGTCTTGGCCATTGAGAGGGGAAGCTGTTAATGTAGTAGAAAGATGAAACAAAGGGCTGGAGATAACATGAACCGCTCTAATCAGAGCCCGGACGCAATATCCCATCCAGTGATTCCAGGGCCCCTTACTCAGGTGAAGGGAAATGCATTGATTTGGAATTTCTGTTACTTGCCCTCTCCTTCCCAGTTCAGAGCACAGGCCTGCTGAAACTGGCTTCACTGTAAGTATCCCCAAATATTTCCCTGTGCGCCCCCAGAGCACGCTATGGAGGAATGTCTGTAAAATCCCCATTCAGACGATGTTCTCTCAGTGGGATGTAAATAGAAACCTAGCTCTGATTGTGTTCATTGTCACAGCACAGATGGGGGTTTCTAGCCTTTAGATGTTGTGTGGTGTGTGCGTGTACTTGTTTGTGTGTGATGTATATGTGTGTTTGCACATGCTTGTGTGTGTGTGCTGTATATTCGTGTGATGTGCAGTGGTGGGCATATATGTGTGTGTAGTGTGTGCTGTGTGTGGTATTTATATGTGTAATGTGTGTGCATGTGGTGTGTGTATTTTGTGGGCATATGTGTGTGTGGGAAATCAATGTGTATCTGCGTGTGTGTGTAGTATATTTGTAGTATAGTTTTGTGTGTGTGTGATGTTTCTATGTATATGTGCACGTGTGGTACATGTATTTTTGTGTGCATACATATGTGTGTGATGTGTGTATGTGTGGTGTGTCTATTTTTGTGTGCATATGTGTGTATGTAGGTATGTGTGTGCATGTAGGTATGTGTGTGCCTGCAGATTTGTGTGTGCATATGTGTATATGAGTGTGTGTGCATATGTGATGTGTTATTGTGTCTCTGTGTCTAGTGTGTACTTGTACACACAAACATGCATGTACACACCTGCACACATCTCTCTTCAGTTCTAAGAGGAGTGATGAAAAAACAGAATTGCTAGGATTAAAAGTGGGAATTGAACAATGAGAACACATGGACACAGGAAGGGGAACATCACACTCTGGGGACTGTTGTGGGGTGGGGGGAGGGGGGAGGGATAGCATTAGGAGATATACCTAATGCTAAATGAGGAGTTAATGGGTGCAGCACACCAGCATGGCACATGTATACATATGTAACTAACCTGCACATTGTGCACATGTACCCTAAAACTTAAAGTATAATAAAAAAAAAGTATCATAGAAATAAATGAGTGAGTTGTTTAGTTATTTGATGATAGAATATCAGCTCTGGCTGCTGAGTGGTGAGAACCGGAGGGGCGAATCCCTAGAGAATGTTATGTGTTCTTCTCTAAAGCCCACAGAATGGCCATGCTCCCACTCTTCCATCCTACTTTTTCTATCAGTCTTCCCTTTCGTAATTGCTGCCTTAGATGGCCTGAGCTTATTTATTAAGATCATAGTTTCTTTTACATTTGTTCTTCATTCATGTATTTTATTTTAATGAAAGCGTGCAGAAGAAAGCCTAAAAGTACTTTAAAAGCAAATATTTAATGAGTCTTTAGTTAATGGTAATGAATAGCCCTATAGAAAAGAAACATTATTTTCACAATGTTAGAAACACAGTAATAGTTTATCAAAGCTTTATTAAAGATTAGAGTGTTTAATTTAAGTGTTTCAAATCAGAAAGGGTTTTTATAAATGTATTCAAATGTTAAGTAAGGCTGGGCACGCGGCTCATGCCTGTAATCCCAGCATTGTAGGATGCCAAGGCGGGTGGATCACTTGAGGCCAGGAGTTCGAGACTAACCTGGCCAACCTGGTAAAACCCCATCTCTACAAAAAGACAAAAATTAGCTGGGCGTGGTGGTGCATGCCTGTAATCCCAGCTACTCGGTAGGCTGAGGCATAAACCCGGGAGGCAGAGGTTGCAGTGAGCCGAGATGGGGCCACTGCTCTCCAGCCTGGGCAACAGAGCAAGACACCGTCTCAAAAAAATAAAAAATTTAAGTAAGCATAAAACTAAAATTAGAATTTTATTCTTGACTTTTATTATATATGGTAATGTAGTTTTACTGAATATCAACTAACAGTAAATTCAAAATAATGTTTATATATTTTATTATCATGAAATATTACCTATTTATTGTAGAAAATTACAAAATAAAGATTAGCAGAAAGAAAAATACTTACCAACTCAACAGGATTTCTGTAGGAATTATGGCACATAATAGATATGTGTATACTTTTACATATATATTATTTATAGAAACAGATATAGAAAGATAAATACTAATATATATGGGTATATGTTTGTATATGTGTAGGTATTTATAATATGATATTTATGTATATGTATATATTTATGGATATATACACAAAATAAACTGGTCATACACTTATTTTTTTCACTTATGATATGTTATAAACATATTTACATATCAATAAACATTCACCTACAGGATTGTCAATAATGTGAATGGAATTTTCATTCTAACAATGCTGTATATACACACAATTCTGTTGGTAGAATTATTAGGTTGCTTTCAGTTTTTAATTATAAAAAACCTGTTGTGAAATTTTGCTTCTAGATGAGATGAAATAACAGAAGCCAGGTTTACCCTCCAAACTAAAAAACGAGACAAAATATGAATCAATGGTTTTTGAGACATTGGATATTGGCCATCGGACATCAGTCATCAAAGGAAAGAGATGAGAACAAACAAAGCTAAGCCCCAGCTTGTAGTCTTAAAGGGATTCAAGACCACAATGAAGAAGGGAAAACTCCGACAGAAACTGGCAGACTCCCTGACTTGTTAAGGATGATGTCTGGGGAGATCAGAGTGGTGAGAGTTCACAGCAGAGAGCACTGGGAAGGAGAGAGCTGCATAAAAGAAGATTATGGATGTCTGCAGGCCATCCTCCTCAAGTGTTTGGCAGAGCGCTGATCAGAGCATGCATGTGAGGAAACTACCTGAGTCTTTCTTTCTCTGGAAGAAAGAACCACATGAAAAGATTAGTGGAACTGTAGCTGGAGCTCACATGAGCCTGGGAATAGTATCCATTTCCTCCAGCCAGGTTGGAAAATTTCCTAATTCACAGGACACTGGGTAGAGTGTTTAGGAGGATCTTGCCCTGGTAGTAGGGAACAATTAGCCCTAGACCGGGCTTATCAGGTGGAACTAGAGGGGTGTTAATCTAGGCTAAAAGATCAAACTGTTTCCAAGTAACTTAGCTGCGTCCCAGAAGAAAGCTCAAGAATATTCACAGGAATATAAAAATATCCAGTGTTCTAAACCAGGCAAAGTTGCAATGTCTCACATCTAATCGAAAATTGCCAGGCAGGTGAAGAAGCAGGAAAAACATATTGCAATGAACAATATTATCACTGACATTTTGAGGGAATCTTTCAATTTGTCCACTCACAGCTGACCTAGCAGGAGGTGGACACCTGCCCCAGAGCAGGTTAGAGATCATCCTTCGGCAGCCAGTTACCTAAGGCCTCTCACCTGACTTTTCACAATGAGTAGAACCAATCAGCTACCTCTTTTCTTAATTTAAACTAAGAAGCAGAAAGAAGTTAGCAGTCGGTGGCGGATAACTGAGCTGAAAGGTCATATAAAGTTATGTGTGGGGTGTCATTATTACCCTAAGTACACATTGCAATTATGAAGAGCAGAGACTCAGAGTTAGAATGGAGCAGATCTATGTCCTATAAATCAAACAAGGTCAGCAGAAGGGGAAATGGGAGTAAGAGAGATGATTGCACTCAAGATGCTGCAGCTCTTCAGATTTTGAATCCTGGTTTTTCAGCTTTTTTGGAATTGCCAGAGCTCTATACCCTTATACCAGTAATCCTTACTTGGGAGTGGTTTGGGTTTCCCGCTCCTCCCAGGAGACATTTGGCAATATCTGAAGGTATAGGGTTGTCACAGCTAGTGAGGGGCTGCTACTGGCATCTAGTGGATAAAATCCAGGGACGTTGCTAAGCATCCTACAATGTGCAGGACAGCCCCTACAACAAAGAATTATCTGTCCCCAAATGTCAACAGGCCAAATTTGAGAAATACTGCCTTATGTTAACCTCTTTTTGAACCTGAGTTACTTTGCACGGGTTTCTCTTTTTTATAAATAAGAAATGCTTCTGTCAAACACCACCGTAGCTAGGGCTTTGTTCACATCCTCATTATTTCCTTAGGTTAAATTGCTAGAACTAGACTTGTGGGGCGGAGGTAGGGTCAAAGAGCATGCATTGTTTCAAAAGTTCAGATATACACGGCCAATTAATGTAGCATCCTTTAACAGTTTACTCGCATGTACTGAAGTCGAAGGCCAGATCAGGCTTTATGTTAGGAGAACAGCTCATCAGCCTTAGCATGCATCTTTGTCTCTCATCCCTAACCTTCTCCTCTTTAGAATATCTTTCTTGGTGTCAACTCGAGGCCACTCTGCAACACATGTTGTACCACTCCTTTCCCTGTGTCCAAGACAGGCATTCATTCAAAATACAGCAAGTGCTAACTGAGTGCTCACCATGTGCCTGAGAGTTCTTCCTCACACAGTGCTCCAAGCAGCCACTGCTAATCAGTCAGAATTGACACATGAAATTTAAATGAACAATAGCCCAAACGGCAAAATAACGATCAGCCATTTCTGCCCTTTTGTACGGTTAAATCAAGGACATTGCTGTGAGCTTTCTCCTTCTTTCTTCTTTTTCTGTGTAAAGAACAGGGGAATCATTGTGCAGACCAGAGCTGATACAAGCTCCCCTACTTTTAAGTCACTTCAGTGTTACACCTGACCCTTCCTTTCTCCAGAGAGAGGAAAGCTTGTTTTTTTCCACCTATTTGCCCTAGCAATAGGTCAATAAGTGTGTTGCCTTAGGGAAAGCTGTAAGGCACACCAGAAAGAACCAAAACCAAAACAAAACCCTCTTTATAGTTATTTTTAGAATGCCTGAAACCCTAATTACTTCCCTTTTAGATAGTTATTAGTGAGAAACTTTTTTCCAACAACAACAAAAAAACACTTACCTATGAAAATCATGTATCTTTTTGTGTGATCCTAAAACAACGTTCCAGACTCTTGAGTCTGCCTCTGTTGTCCCACATTCCAGGACTATCTGGTTCAATGTGCAGCTGCTCAGATGTGCAGCAGGCGTTCGGAGCTTAACCTTCCAGCATCCCTGGGAGGGGTGTGTATTTCCCTCATGTACCTGCCAGAGATACGAACTTTCAGTGAGTCGTGTCAACCTCAACAGACCAGAAACAGAACTTAAAAGTCCACTTATATTTCATTATTTGAAATCATAATGATGCACATCAAAATTAAAGAAAAGAAAAGAAAAAGAGCAATGTCCTTACTTCTAAACAATATGCCATATTTTTTATCCTCATATCTGGGAGGCAGCAGATGGTGGCGGTCTCTGTTGCCCCCACTCACTTCTCTTTATGAAAGGTGCCTTCGAATCTTCTTCATTGGCTTCAAATCTTCTTCATGGGCTCAAAAGTAAAATATATCCAGGGAAGAGAATCCCTTTTTTTTTTTTTTTTTTTTTTTTTTTCACAAACTGGCTTCTGGATTTGTCATGGCATGTGGCACTAACTGTTACTTAACAGACGACTCAAATCTGCTGCAGCACTGCCAATTTTCCAATAAATCTTCTTTTAATTTAAAGTTATTGAATCATCAATCGCTTCCCACTGTTCACTTAAAGCATAATCAATTTATTACTTTCTCCAAATAAGATAAGCCTAAACCAACCGGCAATTCCAACTCAGGTTCTTTATCTATTTCTTGTACCAGTTTATAAACTTAAAGATTAGCAGAGATGCCCTGACTTGACCAGATGGTCCCGGTTTCCTGTGATGATCAACAGTCCTTGAAAGAGAAAGGACTTAGGATTTAAGGGAAAAAATAGTTCAAAACAATGGATATTGTTTAACTTCTCATACTAAGATGTAATTTACATTGTCAGGAAACCTAGATTCTCTCTCTCTGTTCTTCTTTCAGTTTCCTATGGTCTTCTCCATGTGCAAATGACTGGCAAGCCTAGGAAGGGTACCAGCCTTGTGTTAACTTAACCCTTGGCTCTGCCTCAGCCTTCTTAATTAGGAATGAGTATACTACAAAGGTGGGTAAGAAATGAAGTGGTGATGGCTGGTGGGGCTACTCAGTGAAGGCACAATCATGTCTTCCCCAGTGCTTTCTTCAAGGTCATAGAAGGACCCAAACACTAAACCAATCTTCTTCTTCAGGTGTTTCACAGGGCTGGTGGTTCTTGGCAACTATGAGTTGCAGTTGGCCTCAAAGCCCTAAGATGCACCTGTTGCGTGTATGTATTTCAGGTTGAATCTCATACATGACAGATTCTGGAAGGCTTAACAAAGTCAGTGCTGGATAAAGGCAGCATGATGATACTGACTTTTCTGAAATTTTTTGTTGGTTATGGCCAATAATTAATATAAACCTTTCTTTTGCATTTAAGCCTGACTTAACTACTTCTGAGTTTTATTGTGGGATATAAAAATTAAAAATATTGTATTAGCATTCTCTAGAAGGACAGAACTAATAGGATAGATGCATATATGACAGGGAGTTTATTAAGGAGTATTGACTCACACGATCACAAGGTGAGGTCCCACAACAGGCCATCTGCAAGTTGAGGAGCAAGAAAGTCAGTAAAGTCCCAAAACCTCAAAAGTAGGAAAGCTGATAATGCAGCCCTCAGTCTGTAGCCGAAGGCCTGAGAGCCCCTGGCAAACCACTCGGGGGGTAGGTCCAAGAGTCCAAAAGCTGAAGAACATGGAGTCTGATGTTTGAGGGCAGGAGGCATCCAACACAGGGGAAAGATGAAGGTCAGAAGACTCAGGCAGTCTAGTCCTTCCACGTTCCTCTGTCTGCTTTATTCTAGCCGCACTGGCAGCTGAGCTGGCAGCTGGGTGCCCACCCAGATTGAGGGTGGGTCTGCCTCTCCCAGTCCAGTGACTCAAGTGTTAATCTCCTTTGGCAACACCCTCACAGACACCCCGGAACAATACATTGCATCCTTCAATCCAATCAAGTTGACACTCAATATTAACCATCACAAATAGTAAGCAAAAATGATAATTTTTACCATTATTATCTCAAAATTATGAAAGCTTTTATCTATAGCACTTCCAGTTTTTTAAAAGTGAGATTCATAAGACTGTGTTTACCCAGCACACTGAATGCTACTGTCATGACTTGGCATGAAAAACAGCCACCCACTCAGAGTCCAGGAACACGGTGCCCTCCCCTGTGACGTCAACCTGCCAGGTTTATTCAGCGTGTGACTGTTGCTCAGCATTCACCCAACAACATGCATGATGCATGATGCGTATGGTGCTAAATGCTGGGAATGCAAACCTGAAGAAGGATTGTCCTAATTCCTGCCTAACGGTGTTCTGGGTTTCACTGGCTATGATTTCTGATCCCTCCCTCCCTCCCTCCCTCCCTTCTTCCCTCCCTCTCTTCCTTCCTTCCTTCCTCCCTCCCTCTCTCCTTCCTTTCTTCCATTTTCTTCCTTCCTTCCTCCCTCTCTTCTTCCTTCCTTCCATTTCCTTCCTTCCCTCCCTCCCTGCCTTCCTTCCTTCCTTCTTCATTCTCTCCCTCCCTCCCACCCTCTTTCTTTCTGCCTTCCTTCCTCCATCACTCCCTCCCTCCTTCCTTCCTTCCTTTCTTCTTTCCTTCCTTCCTTCCTCCCTCTCTCCTTCCTTCCTTCCATTTCCTTCTTTCCTTCCTTCCCTCCCTCCCTTCCCTCCTTCCTTTCTTCCTTCTTCTCTCTCTCCCTCCCCCCACCTACCTACCTTCCTTCCTTCCTTCCTTTCTTCCTTCCCTCCCTTGTTTCTTAACCATTGTTTGTTAAGGGATGGCTCTGCACTGAATTCTGGTAATCACCGTGCTTTTCTTTTACTAAAGGTGGAACACAGTGGTGAATCGTTTAGGGCAACTGAGGGTATGTGGGAGAGGTTGATGCTTTCCCTCTCACAGGTAAGTCTCAAGCATCCAAGGAAATGACAGAAATGCTTACAGGTGGTTTTAGGCAGGGGTGCCTTATGGGGGGGTAAGTTTTTGCTTTCTTTTCCTAAGAAAACAACAGTCCAATCTGATTGCTTACCAGTGTTTTGGAATTGGATTTGTGTTTTGCAGTGATGAACCTGGCCTTAAGGTAGGTGCAGGGTGAGTCCATTAGAGATAAAAGGTAAAACCAGAAATCCAGTGGACAGCCATCAGAAACCCGTTCAGCCTGAAGCACTTTTTTCTAGACTCAAGAGCATCGTTGTATCAATAGAAAAGGGCAAAGATGGTGAAACAAAGTCATGTATATCCATCCATGTGCTTTCTCAAGCTTTTTATGGGTATTTTCTACAACTTAGATGTGCCTTGTCCTCACCAAAACCCATGTGGAAGTTTCATTGCAAGAGACAGTGTTGGGAAGTGGGGCCCAGTGGGAGGTGTTTGGGTCATAGGGGTGGATTCCTCACGATAAATTGGTGCCATTCTCAGGATAGTGAGTGAGTTCTTACTCTTGCAAGACTGGATTAGCTCTTGCAGAGAGGGATTAGTTCCCTCAAGAGTAGGTTGGTATAAAACATGTCACCCTCCTTGGTGCCTTCCTTTTCACACATGCCTACCCCAGTTTTGACCTTCTGTTATGTTATGACACAGCAGGAAAGCCCTGGCCAGAAGCCGGTGCCCTTGAAATTTCCCACCTGCAGAACCATGAGCTCAATAGACCTCATTTCTTTCTAAACGACCCAGTCTCAGATACTCTGTTATAGCAACACTAAATTGACTAAGACAGTGTTATTTTGTAGAAGTAATGTAATCCCTCTGAAAAGAACATGGGATTCAGAGAAAAATGCCACAGTTCTTAGTCCATTTTTGCCATGACCTAGTAGAATGAGATTGCTGATGCTAAAAATGTTGAAATAAAATCATGGTATAAAGGTCCTAAAACCACACCTGGCACGAAGTAGGCCCTGCATGAAAGTTTGCTTTAGCTATGTGTTTTCTCACAAAGTAAATCTAAACTTTACTGAATTGCTGGGCGTGGTGGCTCACGCCTGGAATGCCAGCACTTTGAGAGGCTGAGGTGGGTGGACCAACTGAGGTCAGGAGTTTGAGACCAGACTGACTAACATGGTGAAACCCCATCTCTACTAAATATACAAAATCAGCCAGGTGTGGTGGTGTGCACCTGTAATCCCAGCTACTCGGGAGGCTGAGGCAGGAGAATCTCTTCAACCCAGGAGGCAGAGGTTGCAGTGAGCCAAGATCACGCCACTGCACTCCAGCCTGGCGACAGAGCAAAACTCCATCTCAAAAACTAAACAAACAAATAAATAAGAAAAAAATAAACTTTACTGAATCAATTTGTGTTCCTGTAAAGTGGAGAAAGAAATAAGTCTCCACTTGCCTGAGCAAAACACTTTGAAGATTAATTATAGTAATGCATGGTAGTATATATGAAACCAGGATTCTTTGCTCACACAACATCCAAGAAGTACCAGTCTATAAAACAGATAGCCACGGGCTCTGCACACCGCTACCCCATTGCTGCTTGCTGCTTCCCACTGCCCATTCCTATTCTCACACCACAAGGGTGGAGGGGGACTTACAAACAACTGGTCTGTGCAAAAGTATTCTTCAAGCCATAAAAAGTATGTGCATACATAAAACCATTCTGTAGATGCTCTCAAGAGCTAGCCAACAGGGTGACTCTGAGTCTTTAGAAAGAGTTAAGTGAACTTCAACCTAACTTTCAAGAAAATATAACATAATTCACCAAAATGAGTAAAATTCCAAATAGTCATCTGGAAAATTTCAAACTAAGGAACACTTTGTTCTTAGACAACGCCAGAAAAACAAGGCATTTATAAAGATTTTGAATTGTGTTTCCAGGAAATGGAAGAAATTCTCAGGTAAGAATTTGACCAGCAGCAATGTGTGTGGTCATCAGGCCACTGACAGTTCTGACAATCAGGCAGCCCCTGACCCCCTCCGGTGCCCAGCCGGCCACCTCTGTGTGGCACTGTTGTGAACAGGGCTGTGTCTCTGCCTCATACTTAGCTCCTCTGTGATCATTTCCACGTGTTTCACCTCCTGTTTCTACCTAAAACATGTGGACATTTTCACAAAACATACTTCTCTAAGCAAATCAACAGCTCCGAATTCAAACCCATTCATCTATGCAAGAAATGTTCATTGAGTGACAATTTTGTGCCAGAATCTGTACTAAATGCTAGGGATACAGGAATGATCAAGAGAAACAGTCCCTGGAAATGACAGCCCAGTACAAGAGAGGGAAATGCAAAAATGGTCATTGTTAAATAATAATTATTGTGATAATGACGGCAGAGATGGAACTTGCATTTATGGGACCACAATGTTCAGTGTCTGCAAGAAGAATCTAGGGCTTATCTACTTGCTTATGAATTTGGTTTACGTATTAAAACAGCAAAGTGTATGTCATCATTTGGGAGCAGCAGAAAAAATGTAGGTGTTGGTAAGAGACTGCCCTATTCATAGGTAGACTATAAGTATAACCCAGGCTGTTCTTTAATATGGTTACATCACTGTTTTAGAAAACTATGGAAATGAAAGGTTTTTACAATAATTAGTTTGCATATTTTCTCTTCAGCCTCTTGAGTGAGCCTATTTACTAGAACCTAGGAATTTTCCTACACTCCCTCAATGCTCAATTTCAAAAGTCGCTGAGAGGAAATGACAGACGCTCTCCAGAACAGCTTCCTTCTGAGGAAAACTCTCGAGGGCTCAGAGCTCACACTAACCTGAAGACAACTGTGTAGATCTGTGCCATCCTTCAACAAAGAAAACGGGGAGAGAAGAAGGGTTGATTACATGACATATTGTGTTAATACATAGGCTTGTTTCTCCCAACCCAGCCTGAGGGCACTTGAATGATATCATGTCTGTTGTTCAACCCAATAACTTCCACTAAAGACGAGGAAGAGTGATGGGACATCAAGTGATGGCCACAGGCTAGGGGAGGCACTTGTCTTTGTCGTGTCCCTTAGCGTAGCATAGGAGTCAACTCCCCTTATCTGCTTAATAGACAAAGGATAATGAGAAGAGAGATGGCACTTTTACCAGGGCATGTGGTGGGTGTGAGGTGGACAACCCCTGTGGGGCTGTTCATGTCCTTTGTGGAGACTCCTGGCTTTAAAACCACCCTCGGCTGCCTGGCCAGGAGAATGTGGTTTCATGGAAAGGGGTTACACAGGCAAATCACCAACCACGTTGGAGGATTCTAACTCTTCTGCAGCTAAATGGTGGCATGGGTAATAAACCTGTACGTATGAAAAGGAGAAAATGATGGGTAGAGCAGAAGTCTTCTCTAGGGCTCTGTTCAGAAACTTTACCCCACAGAATAGGGCTATCACCAATGAAGAGAGGCAAACACTGATCGTGAGTCTTAAGAAATTCAGATGGGACAGTATTGTCTGGAGTTTGATGAATTCACTGCTTCTGTTGAACTCAATGAGTTCTGAGCCCATTTCCTTCATGATTTTCTCCTCTAGTGTCTATTTCAAATCAATAGGAGTACTTGAAGATTCTCCCTGCTTACAATGTAAACATCATGAAGAAAGAGATGTGTTGGACTTGTTCATTGCTATATTTCCTGGCTCAGATCCTGGCACTGAGTAGACATCAAGAAATATTTAAATGAATGAAAGAATGAATGAATGAATGAATGAACTTTGTCCTCTTGTAGAGCTGAGGGTGTTTTACCACTACCCTAAGAGCTGACACCAGGAGGTCTTGCTGCAAAGCCAGGCACTGTATTCCACACTGTATTTCCATCATCGCTTTTAATGAGACTTCTTTGCAAATATGTATGGTATCTTTTAAAATACCTGATAACCAGCCAGCAGAGGTGGTCAGCTGCTACACTGGTAGCCACAAACAGAATCCAAGACACAGAACTTCATACGGTGTCACAGCTTCATTTTCCAGGCTACAGCTCCCACTGCCCACATCAGAACCATCTGCAGGTCCATAAGCTGTGAGTTTCTTTGGGAGTTGGGGGAGTGTCTTTTGGATGTTTATAACTTATGCATCTTAATATTGAATGTGCACTTAATACAGGGAACTTCATAGTACTTGATTTTTTATGCAAAAATGACTTAATTAAAATTTCTTGAAGAAACGTCATAGAATGAATATGGAGATCACTTAAGTACCTTCCTGCTCTGTACATAATGATAAAATTCTGGTAGCTGATCTAAAGCTAAGAAGAACGTGGGAGGAAACAAAATGCAAGTGGTTAGGTAACTGCTCTATTTATCTGATTTATCTCTCATCCTTGCAGATAATCTAACTTTCAGGCCATCTTGCTTTCTGTCAATCTATCTTTTTCTCTTTCTTTACACCTACACATCTATCTAGCTACCTGCTTATCTCTGTCTGTCACAGCACTTCTAAGCAATATGATTAAGAGGACTAGGTTGTTTTTTTTTGTTTGTTTTTTTTTTTTAGATGTGCTACTTTGTCTGTTAACACCTGGAATGGAAAACCTACTGCCTCATGGTCTGTTTAATGGTACCTCAGTTTATCCATTCAGTATCTAAGTGAGGGGAGAGCAGTGATCCAGGATTAATACAATATTAAACTCTTCCCCTGCTCTTTACTTGTAGAGGACGTCCTATAGTTGGGGAACATCTGCCTCACACTGTGCCTCCATTGTAGGTCATTTGAATTGAGGAGTCCTGCCTCTGACTGTGCCTCCATTGTAGGTCATTTGAATTGAGGAGTCCTGCCTCACACTGTGCCTCCATTGTAGGTCATTTGAATTGAGGAGTCCTGCCTCTCCCAGACACCACACCACAGCTTTCATCACATAACTCTTAGTCTTTTCTGCACCCCAGGACCAAGGCAGCCTCCTTGAGTGGAGTGGGAATTCAATGCAGGGAATCTGGAGGGCTTTTGAGGTTATCTTGAAAGAAGGGTACAAGGGCCAGGCGCAGTGGCTCACACCTGTAATCCCAGCACTCTGGGAGGCCGAGGCGGGGGGATCACCTGAGGTTCAAGAGTTCCAGACCAGCGTAACCAATATGGTGAAACCCTGTCTCTACTAAAAATACAAAAATTAGCTGGGCGTGGTGGCAGGTGACTGTAATCCCAGCTGCTCAGGAGGCTAAGACAGGAGAGTTGCTTGAACCCAGGAGGCGGAGGTTGCAGTGAGCCAAGATCACCACACTGCACTTCAGCCTGGGTGACAGAGCAAGACTCAAAGAAAGAAAGAAAGAGAGAGAGAGAAAGAAAGAAAGGAAGGAAGGAAGGAAAGAGGGAAGGAAGGAGGGAGAGAGAGAGAAAGAAAGAAAAGAAAGAAAGAAAGAAAGAGAAAGAAAGAAAGAAAAGAAAGAAAGAGAAGAAAGAAAGAGAAAGAAAGAAAGAAGGAGGAAGGAAGGAAGGAAAGAGTACAAGAAAGTGGGAGCCACCCACAAACAATTTCATGTGCTTTGACATTTTCCAAGGTCCCCGGCGGTGGTGCCTGGCTCGATTTCTTCTTTAGTGAGTGCAGGAGCCATGGGGACCAGGTCCCAAAGATCCCAGGCTTCACTTTAAGCGTCTCCTAATCTGGCCAGGCTTGTGGTCTCTTTAGGGATGATGTCTGAAATGAAGGAGTGGTCAAACAACAGGGCATTGTCACAGCAACCAAAGCTCTGAAAGGATGGCAAGCTTTCCCAACCTGTGGCCTGCGGGCTGCATGTGGCCCAGGATGGCTTTGAATGCAGCCCAACACAAATTCATCAACTTTCTTAAAACATTATAAGATTTTTTTGCAATTTTTTTAGCTCATCATCTATCATTAATGTTAGTGTATTTTAGGTGAAGCCCAAGACAACTCTTCTTCCAATGTGGCCCAGGGAAGCCAAAAGATTGGACTCTCCTGAAATGAGGCACAAGAACGTGCAGCCTGGGCTCCTGATGCAGAGGACCGGGCAAGGCCCAACGGAGTTTGGCTTTAGTGAGGAGCTTCAACAGTCAGGATTCCTATTAACACTATGATTGTGTTCCTTTGGTGGACCTTGGAAGTGTTCAAACAATCTCAAGTACATATGCAAGTTAGCTGAGGGAAGAGCTGTTTTTCATTCCTGTGAGACAGCTCTCTGAATGAATTCAGTTTGTCTAGACAGATTGTAAATCCACTGGGTAATTATCTCACCTCCCATCACTATGGAGTAAAAAATAAATAAAGAGCGTTAGAAACTTCCATGTTAAATCAAAATCTGCCGATTACGGGTGTATTCATTTCCTAGGGCTGCCATAACAAAGTACTGTGGACTGGGTGGCGTGAACAACAGAAGTGTGCTGTCTTACAGTCCTGGGGGCTGGGCGTCCAGAATCCAGGTGTTGGCAAGGTTGATTGCTTCTGAGGCTGAGAGGAAGAATCTGTTCCAGGGCTCTCCCCTGGCTTCCAGGGGTTTGCTGGCCATCTTTGGAATCCCTTGGGTTCACTCCTTTCCCCACCCTCATCCTCACATGCTGTTGTGTGTGTGTGTGTGTGTGTGCAAATTTCCCCTTTCTATGAGGGCGTCAGCCATATTAGGAGCTAACTTGTCCATGAAGTATGATCTCATCTTAACTAATTAGACCTTCAAAGACTCTATCTCCACATGAAGTCACATTATGAAGTGCTGGGGCTTAGGACTTCAACTTGTGAATTTTGGGGCAGAAACAATTCAGTCCATAACTGTGGCGAAGATGTTTTAAAAATCGCTGTTTTACAGTGAATCCTGACCCCTCTCATCCCCCGTTTGAGCTTGTGTTGGTAGAACTTCTGCTGTGAATCCCAGACTCTGTTCTCATGTTTACAGGGCAGCCCAGTTACCAGAATTTGCCACTAGCGGAGTCTTGTATGTATATTTGAAATATTTCATAATTTGTAGTTGGCATTACTACATGGCAATGATTATAAGGCAATGAAAGTACAGGACTAATACAGATGTTCTAAGGATTCTGGAAAACTATAAACATTTTCTCCAGTCAAAGTTCACATTTCTATTTATAAATGCTGGATCGTAGCGATTCAAAAAACTTTCCTCAAAAGCTGATAACTTAGTGGTTTAGGCTCTATGTTTATAAAGACAAAGGAATCTTTTTGAATTTTGAAATAACAACTGAATACAAGAGCCAAAGAAAGTACTTTGAATGTCCTTATAAACAGAGTGACTTTCTCTTTTCAGAGATAATTAGGTAAAAAATAGATAGGTCAGCCTATTTATTTGAAGTGTTATTGCAATAAAAGAGAATTAGCCAGATTAAAGCTGCTTCAGCTTAAACTTATTTTTTCACATTCATTTTCTACTTAGTGCTGTAAAAATTAAATTTATTTGTAACTAAATTGGGAACAAAAGCTTGCTATGAAACAAGACCCACAAGCATTGAGTAACCAAGCTCCGCCTGTAGCCCCGAGGAGAGCCTGGCATAGCTGAGCAGTCGGTGAAACTGCCTGAGTGAAGTGTTTGGTCTGTGATGTGATTAGCATCTGTCACTACAGCAGCAAGGCCAGGTCACAGGGATGAGCACTTACCGGTGAACTGAACACAGAAATGACCAAGGACTGGGGCTAGAGTCCAGCAAAAAGCAGCACATCATATTCCTTAGACGAGTCATAGAAGCCACTCTTTTGTTCAGTTTGAAATATTCCAAATAAAGACTTAACAAAAGATGCCCCATGATTCTGTTATACTGAAAACTAAAAGCAACTAATAACTTTATATTTTATTAAAACACAAAGAATATATAATCTAAATGTTTCTGACTCAGAAATAAAATGCAGTTTCAGGGTAACATATTTACAACATATCATCTCCTGAAGTATTTATCCTATAAGTTCAAATTACACAATGTACCAGTCATCTATTTCTGCATGAAAACAAAGCAAAATGAAACAAAACCGAAACCCATGCTTAGCAATGAAAAAAATCAGTATCAGCCTCATGGATGCTGTTGGACATGAATTCAACAGTGGTAAAGCTGGGATGGATTCTTTCTGTTTTTTGACACCTGGAGGCCAGGTGGGAAGACTGGAACACTGACACAAACATCTGGGGCCACAGTCATCTCAGGGGTGAAGGCATCTTCATTGACAGATCTTCATCTGTCACCTGAGCTGGGATGACTCAGGGCTAGGCTAAGCTAGGACTGTAGGCAAGACTGTCTACATGTGGTCTCTCTCCATGTGGCTTGGGCTTCCTCACAGCATGGTGGCCTTCAGGTGGTTAGACTTCTCACATCACAGCTTGGGGCTCAAAAAGTAAATGCTCCAGTGGACAAGGGGACAAGGCGGATGTTGCATCATCCTTTCTGACCTAGCCTTGGAAGCCACACAGTTTCACTTCTGCCACATTCTATGGGTTACAAATGGGTCACTAAGCCTATTTGAATTCAATGGGCGAGAGGGGACAACTTTCAATGGACAGTGTCAAAGAAATTATGGCCATCTTTAAAACACATGACTAGATTTTCTGAATAATTCCCTTTTTTCGCTCATGAACAATTTCTGGTTTTAGTGGATAGAATCGACAAATATTGAGACCACTGTGCTTTTCCGAAATTGTGCCAGCACAATAATTGTTTGCTTAGCATTTCTTGTAGTACCTGAATGAAGTTTTAAAACATATGGCATCTGGAAGTGGTAGAGTTTGCAGGTAGAAGAATAAATTCATAAAATCATGTTTCCTGCAAGGACATTTTTCCCCTCTTCAAATTCACAAACAAAATATTTTCCTAAAGCTTCCCTTTAAATCTCAAAACACATACCAAACGGGAATTTTTTTTGTTTTTTATTTTTCTTTTTTTGAGACGGGATCTCACCTGTCTCCCAGGCTGGAGTGCAGTGGCACGATCTCAGCTCACTGCAACCTCTGTCTCCCAGGCTGGAGTGCAGTGGCACGATCTCAGCTCACTGCAACCTCTGCCTCCCAGGTTCAGGCAATTCTCATGCCTCAGCCTCCCCAGTAGCTGGGATTACAGGAGCATGCCATCACGCCCAGCTAATTTTTGTATTTTTAGTGGAGACAGGGTTTCACCATGTTGGCCAGGCTGGTCTTGAACTCCTGACCTCAGGTAATCCACCCGCCTCGGTCTCCCAAAGTGCTGGGATTACAGGTGTGAACCACTGCACCCTGCCAGGAAAAATTTCTGACCAAGCCAATTTTTGCACACAGGTTGTATGCTTCAAATTAAGCAAAATGAGTTTCTGTCTGAAGTGGTCACATAACCACTATTGAATTGCTTAATCTTCTTTCTCTAACACTTTTTAACAGTTTTACAAAATGTTCTACACATTTGACATTTTCTTTGCAAAACAGCTTCCAAACGTTCTACAAGAAATTTTAATAAAAATTTCTTAGCACACCAAAAACAGATACAAAAACACATTTGTACATCATCCCAAAAGTAAAGTCAGTTATGACTGAGAATAAACTACCTTTTGAGATGGTCATTTCTTTAAAAACTCATTTGTGTGGAAGTAGTACTTTCTAAATTAGCTTTTGAAATAAAAAAATTTGATTTTGTTTTGAAATGTTTGAGTTTATTTTGAAATAAAGGTTTTGTTTTCCAAGATTTCATAGTTTCAACTACAGAAATTACATACATTTTAGAAACTTAGTTTGGGTTGTTATTAATATCGGTTAAGTTATTAACTAACATTTTGCAACACTGAAAGAGAAATTTAGGTGGGGAAAATAACAAAAATAATAATCAAACTAATTTGACTTGTAAATTAGGTATTCCTTTTTTTTTTTCTTGGAATACCAGTAGGTTGTGATTAAAGCCAGCCAATATATAATTATTTTTATGTATTTTTTCAATTGAAAAAAGTAACATAACTTTTGTTGTATGATGGAAATCCTAGTCTATGGGAAAGATGCAAAGGATGAAAAAGTATTTTTAGGAAGTAAGCAGAGGTGTCTCTTTTCCATGGCTCTGTGATATCTTTACAAGCTTAATTTTTTTGGGGGGGACGGAGTCTCGCTCTGTCACTCTGTCGCCCAGGCTGGAGTGCAGTGGTGCAATCTCTGCTCACTGCAAGCTCCGCCTCCCGGGTTCACGCCATTCTCCTGCCTCAGCCTCCCGAGTAGCTGGGACTACAGGTGCCCACCACCACGCCCGGCTAATTTTTTTGTATTTTTAGTAGAGATGGGGTTTCACCGTGTTTGCTAGGATGGTCTCAATCTCCTGACCTCATGATCCGCCCACCTCAGCCTCCCAAAGTGCTGGGATTACAGGCTTGAGCCACCACGCCCGGCCTACAAGCTTAATTTTTAAGGGAAATACATGCTAAGAAGGAAGTACCCACAGACTGTTATGTTCTGAGCTAGCCTATTACTCCTCCAGGGTTCGTGAATGTCAAAGAAAAGTGGACCCGAGAAGCCCAAGAAGAATGCCAAGTTCGCTTTCAGTGTTTCTGATTCATTGTTCCCTCCTCAGTTACCACCCATCCATCTCCAAAGAGGGGCAGAAACTTCCTCTAAATTGACCCCACCTCCTCTTCCACCACACACATACACCAGACAAACCTGACCTCAGGAATTTAAATGGAGTTTTAAAAAATGATGACTATTTTATTTTATAAAAAATAAATGTTATAATTTATTTATAAACAGTGTATTAAATGTATTATTGTTCTCATAATAACCATAATCATAAATGCTAGCATTTATTGGCTACTCACCATGGGCAGACACGATATATTATGATTTATATCATTTCACTTGCAGAAAATTTATGCTGTCTCTATATATATGGATCATATATAAGGATCATTAAAATTATTTATGCCCAAGTGTGGTGGCCCATGCCTGTAATCTCAGCACTTTGGGAGGATGAGGGGAGGATTGCTTGAGCCCAGGAGTTCAGATAATCATGAGCAGCTTAGTGATACCCAGTCTCTACATAAAAATTTTGAAATTAAAAAATGAGGCATGGTGGCACAGACCTATTATAATCCCAAGCTACTCTGGGGGCTGAGGCAGGAGGATCGCTTGAGCCCAGGAGGCTGAAGCTGCAGTGAGCTATGATCACGCCACGGCACCCCGGCCTGGGCCACAGAGCGAGATCCTCTCTCTTAAAAAAAAAGTTATTTATAGCTCCAACGCCTAAGATAACAACTATCAACCTGTTGGTACACTTCCTTTTTGCCTGTTCACAGTGGTTATATTGTTTTATAACTTGCCTTTTCACTTTGCACGTTGTGAATATGTTCTTGTTATGTAAAAATCCCTCTTTAATGTTATTTTCCCATGGCTATACAGCATGCCATTATATTGAAGTAGCCTGATTTATTTAACCAGTGCCCTGTTGCTAGACATTTAGGGGGTCCTTAGTATTTTGCTCTGACCTCCAGCACTGCAATAACATTCCTGGTACTATATTCTTTCATACAACAATGATTTGATCACTAAGCTTCCTCAGTTATATTAAGTTTGAAAAGTTGGAGAAAACATTAAAAAGTCACTGTTTTAGGGATATTTTAATATAACAAACACCAAAGACCTTAAAAATGATGAGAGGATTTTAATCACTCACTTTAGAATAAAAAGAGTTTGTTTTATTGGCACTAAGGCTATCCCCGCATCCCAGAAAAACACATCGAGTGCTGAAACCAACCTATTCCAACTCCTCATAAGACCTGCCTTGGCAGGAAAAAATTATCTTTGGGGGAAAGTTAATTTGAAAAATACAATGATCAAGCGGAGGCAACGCAGAAGTTAAGCTCTCTCCTCTCTTCCTTGGCAATAAAGTCAAATTCTAGCGGCTGCTATCACTTACATTGCACCTGATATTTCTTCTGTATACAATCCTCTGTGAACATCTGTCAGATTGTTGCTTTTTATACACTTGAGGATGTTATGTCATATCTAAATATATACCCATATGTTTCCCATTTAAAATGTAAATTCTATAATTAGGCCAAAAATTCTTACATCTTTCTGAACCAAACAAACCACATTTATCCGATTATCATAATGACAAAATAATGTTCTCGTCACAGAAATGTCCATGACTATAGTCAAAAGCGTTTGCATTTTTTCCTCCGTTGATGATATCTTCCTGACAAAGAACATTCGAGAGAGCAGAAGGCAGGTTTGGCAACTATGCAGCAATTCTTCCACCAGAAACTGAATACATTCTAGGGATGCTCCAAGATTTATGGGTTTTCAGAAACTGGCACCCGTGGTACATCATGCTCTGGATCATGGTCTGATTCCTGTTTCTACTGATGCAATAGTGCTGGGTTCATATTATGGCTGGCTGTATTACACAACTGGCGAAACCCTGCAGCTTAGAGGTGCCTCCAAAAAAGGTCAGTAACTGGAAAACCTACAAACCGAAACTTCACTAATCCTCTGAATCCCCCAGGAATTTGATTGCAGTAAAACTCAGAGACACTTTGACAATAGAGCTGTTTTGAGTTCAGAATTCTTTAAAATGGACAGTATTGCCTTGTTTCTGGCTTCTCTTTTTCTTTTTAAGGGTAGTAAAAATACTGAATAACATGATATCTACAAAAGATGCCTACATAGATAGTGTTCTTAGAGAAGCTGTAATAGTTCTTTTTCTGAAAATTCTTCAAAAATGCAAAGATGGTGTGTTTTTTCTGATTAAAAGAAACTGTTCTTAATGGACTGTTAGACAGTTTTACTATTTGAGTGCTTTGAAAATGTACTATTGCCTCTACTTAAAAGGAAACATGTATTTCTAAATAAAGTATTCATCTGTATTTAAAATATATCAATGTATGTGTCTCTACCAATATCAATGACAAGATTAATAGTAGTCTAATTCAATTTTGGTGTACAACATGTTATTAAAAAGTAGTTTTTCAATTTGGGGATTTCTTTCTTTCCTTCAATCCATTTATGACTGCCTTCCTGTCTTCCTTACCCCAATACACACAAACAGACCCATGTGTGTACACACAGATATACACACAGACACACACAGAGACACACACACACATACAGAGACACACACAGAGACACACACAAAGATATGCACACAGACACACACACAGAGACACACACAGACACACACACAGAGGCATACACATAAACACACACAGAGATTCACACAGAAATACACTCAGACACACGCATACAGACACACACAGAGACACACAAACATACACACAGAGGCCTACACAAAAATGCACACACACATAGACACACAGACACACAAACACACACAGACACACACACAGAGACATATACACAAACACACATATACACAGATACACACACACAGACACCCACACAGACACACAGATGCACAAGACACACACACAGAGATATACACACACACACACACACACACACATCCAGTGTTAAAAGAAACACGGGGCTGCTTGCTGTGTGTTGTAATCGCGGGCACTGAGGCACCAGGACCAGCTGTTCTGTGTTCTCTCCTTCTTTAAACCAGATCAGCTTCATTGAAAAGAGTCTGTGCTGTCAAACCTTCATCCCAGGGCCATGGACATTTCTTGTTTTGTCTCCCTTTCATGTGAGCAAAAGTCTAGAACCATACATAACACATCCTGCATCCTTGGGTTTTGTGTTTAATTTGGTATGTTTTTTTAACATGTAAAGTTTTTCTTTTGCATTCGTAGGTTAGTCATTTTTTGAATACTAAAACCTTAACTGTTAACTCATTGAATAAATATTCTGGACCTCTTTTATCCGTCAACTTTTGCTGTGTAAAAAACAACGATAAAGCCCTAGTGGCACACAACAAAGAGCGTCTATTTCCTGCTCGTGTGTTTTTGAGTCAACTGGAACCCAGTTGGTTTAGGACGGACTTGGCTGGGCTGGGTCCAGTGGGGCTCACCCGTCTCTCATCTCCTAGTGCCTGCAGCTTCCAGAGTCATGTTCTTCTCATGGCAAAGACAGACTCGCAAAGGGGCGAGCAGAACTGGATGTCTATGTGTCCACATCCACTAAAATTCCATCGGCCAGAGCAAGACGTGGTTAGAGCCAAAGTCAAGGGGCGGGGAAATACACCCTATACACAATGAGGTCAAAGCACGTTGCACAGCCAAGTGAAGAGCAAGATGGCAGGGACATGCCATACTGTGGGGATGTGGAAGGGAATGAATGATAGAGTCCGATTTACCATGCCTGTGCCTTTTGCTTTGTACTGGGACTACAGGGTGAGCAGAACTAGCGCTGCCTCTGTGGGGCTTACATTTTGGAGGGTGAAGCAGACAGCAGATAAATAAATACAGTCAGTGGAAGTCACTCTAAAGGAAATGAGGAAGGGGCTCTAACTTAATAGGTGATCAGGAAAGTTTTCTTATGATGACATCTAAATGAATTGAGGGGACTGGCCATTTGTTGAAAGTGTTTTCTAGCCAGAGGCAATAGCCAGGAAGATAGTGCCCCAGTGGTAACCAGCTTAAGTCTGTCAAGTGTGCCTAGGAAAGAGGAAGCTCAGATGGAGTCTTATAGGACCGGACGCCAGGACACACTGACACACACAAACAAGCAATCTTATTCCGGGTAACATAGGGAAGCGATGGAGGGTTGAGGACAGGTGAATTGTGAATGGTGAGAAGTGCGGCTCTTGGGAAATCCAGAGGAGCATCTCCATTTCAATTGAGCTGGCCCTTTCAGGGACAAGGAGGCACTTCTGCTAATACAAATTGTTTGTTTTATGACTTCATTAATCTCTAAAAACCCAAGTCAAGACATCATTTTGCTGCAAGATAGTCCTTGTTTTCTGTTTGATTTCCATTTTTGCAACACAATCTGATTCTGTTTACTGATTTTTTTTTAACTCCACAATCTGATAAATGGATCCAAATGCTAAACTGCCTTCATTTTCAGGAATTATGCAAAAGATTCTGCAACCAACTGACCTTGCGGGATGCCCTATGCAAATGGCTTCACAGCAGAAGTGGCTTCCTGGGGTCTGATTTTCCTCCTAAACAGCTGCTTCGTCTGCAGCAGTACCGCTTCTCAGTGAAGGAACACAGTGGTGGAACAGGTTTTAGGACCGAAAAGAGCTTCAAAAATCCCTCCTACCTTTTATTAAAATGCAGGCAGAGGCGTTCTTGAATCGCCGTCCCCACAATTCTGGTTCCAAGCCTGTCACACCATGTCTCTACTTTACCTCTTTGCCATTAAAAGGGAAGTTAATCATCTTTCACCGAATTTGTTTTCCAAAGCCAGAGGATTTCATAGATAGGAAACGATCAATCTTGAGCAGCATAGACTCCTAACAGATGGTAGTAAACGGGTTTGAAAATATTTCAAAACCTGCCCTAATTTCCATTCCCCAAATGTTTCTCCCGCTCAGCACTTTTTTTTTTTTTTATAATAGCAGTTTCCTTCATTGTCTCCAGTGGTCTCATTTTGGTTATAATTTATGCTTCCTTATGCTCTACGACTGGATCCAAATTACCCACTAACCATGGGCAACTCCAGAAAGAAAACTTGCCGCATTTCAAAATGTTTCCATTCATCCTATTGGTTGAATATTCCATTGAAGACAAAGAGAAGTGGCATTCTGTTTTCATGCACATTTCTTAGTAGAAAAGAAAATGCTTGTATCAGAGAGAAGGTTTGTGCTTTAAAGGGTAAAAGTCCACCTCATACAAAGAAAGAGTGTTTTGTTTTTGCCTCAGACTCAAAACAGACTAACAGTTTATCATGGAAAAGAGGCATTATATAGCAATAAACATTCCAAACCTTCATGGACATCCTCTCAGGATAACACTATAATGTAGTGGAAATGATTTGGGTCCATTAGTCTCAATGCTACCTACCACTGCAGTACTTCAGTGCTCCTCTGTCTTATAACAGAGGCATAGTTTTAAATGTATAAAGTGTATAATCATGTCCATATGGTTAATGTTTATAAAACCCCCTTGTCTTTACTTTCTCCTTTGAACCTAACAACAGCCCCATAATAATGAATGGATCCATGATTTTGTTCCCATTTTACAGATGAGGCAACAGAGAGAGGACAGAGGCATCAGGCAGCTTGCTCAAGATCACACATCTGGGGCCAAGACAGCCAGGACAGGAACTCTTACATTTAACAAACTTCATCTTTCTTTTGGATTGTGAATTCATACGTATCTGTAATAAAAATCGTCAGGCAATTCGGAAAGGCGTGGGGAAAACCTTTAAAACTTTACGTAGTTTTACCACCCAAATAAGTCATTAAAATTTTGCTTTGCTTGAGCCTGTATCTACTATTTCTTATTACAAAACTCAGGTCATATTGTTTTGTACCCTGTCTTTTTCACTTAATGGCTACATGATAATCCATCAAAATGGTTTAACTGTAATTAATTTAATCAATTCCTTTTAGTGGGTTTTTCCCCATTTTCTCCTGTTTCAAGCATCCTTGTCATTTAATTAAAGCAGGGATACTTAGGGAGAATAGATTCTTGATAATTTCCAGAAGATACATTCTTGGGAGACAATTTGCTAGGGTAGAGGGTATCAACCACTCTAAGACCTTAAGTCCACACTGACAAAATGACCCATCAGCAAAGTTATTGCTAGAGACCCTGCAATCGGCAGGATCTCAGATCCATTTCCTGGGAACTGCCTTGACTTACATGCTCTTTCTCTGGGCTTGGCACCACTACAAGTAGCATTTTTCACCTGTAAGTGGAAGACATAATAAGCTTCCTTGTGTGAACCTCTTTGAGAATAACACTACTCAATAGTGCCCAAGGTCAAATTGTTCTTCTGGCCACTAGAGTGGCTCATTTGGGCTAGCGGAGAGAAGGGAACTCTCCTAGAACTAACATGTTAGTGAGGAAGATACAGTAAACAAATCAGTAAACAAAATATGATGTAATCAATGTCACAGGGTAGCAAGCACAATACAGAAAAATTGAGCAGGGTAAGGGGAGAGAGTGCCATCCTATTAGCCCAAGGAGATTAGGAGGGAGCATGACAGCTCAGAACACTTGTACTGAAAGAGGTGACAGATCACCTGGCCCCATCCGCCGATGTCAAAGTCATGAACCAAGGTCCAGATGAAACAGGAGAGTACCCTGGCCCCCTCCTCAGGGCATGCAACGGGAGTGCAGCTCTCTGTTTGACCACCACGAGCTCAAACCCCTTGCAGGAGGGGGAGCATGCATACAGGCAGGTGCAGGAGCTGGGGTGAGCTCTTTGGGCTTTGACCTTGTGGTAGTGTCTAGGGGTGGGTGCCTGCGACTCCAGTGTTATAAAGCTCTTTTAGCTCTGCCATCCACAGATAGCTTCAGTGTTAACCAGCTCAGTGCCCTCTCTGCCTTTCTGCAAGGGCAGAGGGCCAGTGTGACAGCTTTCTGTATCCCGAGCTCTTGTCCAGTCTTCTGGGAGAATCGGGTCATACATAGACTCAAAGGATGAATGTGGGGTTTTATTGAGTGGTAGAGGTGGTTGTCAGTGAGATGGATGGGGAGTTGGAAGGGGGATGGAGTGTGAAGGTGATCTTCCCTTGGAGTTTGGCCAGCCGAACTCCTCTCAGCATTCAGGCATTCCTTCTCTTCTCTCTTTCTCTGCTCTGCCATTTGTCTGCTTGTCTCCTAGTCTCCTCATCTGTTCATCTGCTTCTGGAGCCTGGGGCTCAGGGTTTATATGGGTACAGGATAGGGGACATGGCTGGCCAAAAGGCAGCTTTTTGGACATGAAAACAGGAATGCCTGTCCCCATTTAGGGCCACAAGTCTCCAGGCCTGAGGGTGGGACCTTTGCTGGGGAACCCCCCTCTTCTACCCAGTGCTTCCCTGTCTCCTGTTCATATCACAGAGAGTCTAGTTGCTCTTGCTGCCATGGCTTGGCTGAGAGCATTCAACACCTTATTCATCTTTTCATGGTGCCTCCACTGCACTGTGCCACACCATCTGTCCCCCGTGCCTCCTGCCTTGTCTCTCAGGAGTGTTTGGCATTCAGAATAGGCCTGGGATTTTGGAATCTCCTTGTTTCTTCAATATTTCCAATCCCCCAAATAGCCTAGAACCAATCCTGATATCTTAATCATGTGCAATGTGCCTTCTGTCATGGGCTACACTCTCAGCATTAGTACATTAACTCCTTTCAATTAACAAATGTCCTCTTTTTTAAGTAACTATGTCTAGGAAGGGTAGCATATTAAGCTGTTATAAGCCATTAACAATAGTATGAGTTATTTTAACCTGTTGTTTTCTTATTGATTAGTAAACAGAGATCCCAGTACCTGGAAAATGAGAGTTTCAAAGAAAGAAGAAAAAACAGCAATGTGATTCGGAGCATGAGGATATAACTGCTCAATGCCTGTAGACCCAGTGCAATGGTGCATGCTGTGGAACATCATGGGTCAGAATTTGGGCTTAAGTAGCTGAGTGGTAAGGGTTTAAAGGGAATGGATGCAAGGTCCACTTTGTGGTTGGATCACAGAATAGGGTTCATTGTTGTCTTGATTTACTTTGTTTTTATTGCAAAGTGATTAGCACAGACCCTTGAACATTCTACATACCCAGTAAATGTTAGTCACTGTTTTTGTTATCTTAATTTTTTTCACTATACCCACTGGCCATGTTTCCTCTGGAAATAGAAAACAGGGATTGAGAGAAATTGGCCAGAAAGTTGGAACTAAGGGAGGCTTATGGATATGGTGTATGTTCATAGGAAGACAGGAGCATGGGTTTGGAGACTACCACACAGTCCCTTCCAAATCTCTCTGATGACACTTCAGGTTGGGAAGCTCAAGAGGTCATCTCTCCCAGCCCCAATCTTCAAGGAAAGTGAGTAACCTTTCTCCATTTTACAACTCAACAGTGAGATCCAAATAGGTCAATCACTTCTCTAAGGTCTCATCAAAAAATTCAAGATGACCAGAGTTCAAGATAAAGGGTGAGGGTTCAGTATCCAGAACAGAGACTTTCTGCCATCAACGTATGAGGCTGGATACACATAAGTTAACCTCGCAGCAAGCCTAGGATATGGGTAACAGGGGGCTCATGTAATGAGTCCATGGGGGAGGCAGTATGATACTGCATGGTGGTTGAGAACTTGTGCTTTGGAGTTAAAGAGATGGGAATGTAAAATCCAGCTTTGCCACTTTGTAGCTGTGTGACCTTGTGCAAGTTACTTAAATTCTCTGAGCCTCCATTTCCTGTCTATTGAATGGAAAACACCACATCTACTTTGAGGATTGTTATGAGGATTACAGGAATGTAAAGTAAACATAAAGTAATGCAAAATGCTCCACAAATGGGAGCTCTTATTACACTTTAATGATAATTATATTACCATTAATCAAACTGTAATTTAATTCAATTGGGCAGATAATGTTTCTCTGATATTCTCAAGGTCCGATAATCAGAAAATGGCAAGAGCCAGACTGAAAGCCTAACTCCCCTGGTCCTGAAACAAGGCTCGCATGAGCAGGGAGGTATTAATTCCTTTCCAGTACAGATTCTAGCCAAGTTTAAATATCCTTATTAAATGTAATTCATTCTTCCTTATGAAAACTTGATCAATCTTCTGAGCCTAGAACAAATCATTGTTCTGAACCCAGATGTTCTTGGTGGCGTATTGACTGCCCATTTTCATTTTTGATAGAAGGGTTTGGGGAATTCCCCTAAATCATGTGTCACACTGGGAAGAAGTATCACCATGGTCCAGCTGGCCTTAGGTGCACCTTGGCACGTTGGTAACTCCTGATGTCTGTCACCTACCAGATAGAAAGAAGAGCAATGTGCTTTGAGGGAAAGAAGGGGACTGGTCCTGGCCTGTGGCTCTGTCCTTCTCTACGTCTGAACAAAGTGTTGCTTCATCTCCCTGGGTCCCAGTGCTGCTCTGCAGTAGGTGAGGTTGGACAGGGCATTGCTACTCTGTGCGACTTCCCGGGCCCTGCCACCATGGGTCTCTGAAAACAGGAAACTTTTGCCCATAGACGTACAATCTCTGTTTTGTGTTCTTTTTGTCCCAGTCTCAACACAATGCAGCCTGGGGTGCCAGAGTTTCCCTACCCAACATTTCCAAGTCTTCTATGAAAACTCCTAACTCCCCTCTGCCATCCAAAGCAGACCTGGCCACCTGGGCAGGTAGCCTCAGGGACCAAGTCTAAGTGTCACCTGCCTATGTATCATCTGAGCTCTTTATTTAGTGCCAAAAGGGACCAAAGACTCCAAACCACTGACTTCATAATTGAGGGGACCAGAGTCCCAAGAGGAAGTGAAGTGACTTATCCATCTTCGCTCACATTAGTGACAAAAGAGGACAAGCATGAGTGTGCCCTCTTCTCATCAGATATTTCTTTTGAAATCCACACAGAGGTGCTGGAGCCATCCAAACACTTTCAACCACTTTTGTCCCCACGACTTTTTTCACTAATTCAAAATGAGAGGCTGTGATGTCAAGCCCACCTTAGGTGACTTGCAGCAAGTCCTACTGATACAAACAGGAGACAGGGAAATACTGGGTAGAAGAGGGCAGTTCCCTGGCAAAGGCCCCACCCTCAAGCCTGGAAACCAGCATCCCAAATGGGAACAGGCATTCTTGTTTTCATGCCCAAATGTTGGCTTTTTGCCCGTCACAACCTCGTATCCTATACCCATATAAACCCCAAACCCCAGGCTCCACAAGCAGATGAGCAGTTGAACAGAAGAGCAGAAGAGCAAAAGAGCAGTGCAGCAGAGAAGGAGAGAAAAGAAGGAGTGTCTGAGTGTCGAGAGGAATTTGGCTGGGGGTGCTCAGAGAGGAGGTGAGCTGTGGCACAGCCGATCATCAGAACTTCCTTGATGAGGGGAAGATCATCTTCCCACTCCATCCCTTTTCCAGCTCCCAATCCATCCCACTGAGAGCCACCTCCATCACCCAGTGAAATTCCTGCATTCACCATCCTTCGAGTGTGTGTGTGACCTGATTCTTCCTGGATGCCAGAGAAGAATCCAGGTAACAAGAGGGCACTGAGCTGGTTAACACTTAAGCATCTGTGGAGGGCAAAGCTTAAAAAAGCACTGTAGCACACCCACTAGGGCTTTGAGAATTGAAGACACCCACTACTAGACACAACCATGGGGTTGGAACCCAAAAGCCCTTGCCCAGTTCCTGCACCTGCCCATCTGCATGCTCCCCTTCCCATAGGGGGTTTGAGCGCACACAGTGGCCGAACAGACGAGCCACACCCCTGTCGCACATCCTGCAGTGGGGGTCAGGGAACTCTCCCATTTCACTACCTCATTTTAGAAACTGTTTGGGACTCACAAAGTCAGACCTGTCTCTGGTGCTTCCCTGGTCGCCCACCTGTTGTCCTTCTACCCAAGTAGACTGCAGGCTCTCTGGGGGCAGCTTCCAGAAACCTCCCAGGAGCTATACACCCTCTGGAGTCTGCATGCAGCAGCTGATCACTCACTTCACTTGCAGGTGAAGGATTTCATTTGACATTAGACTCTGAAGGGACAGAAATCCCAGAGGCTTTGTGAGCTAGGGGCAAACCCAAACACTTCCTCCTGGGAACTTGCGCATTTCGTGAGTTGCACAAAACATGTTCTTCCCTTGTCCCTCCACACCCCCACACTCCCAAAACTGTTCTTTCCCACTGAATTTCTATTAATAATTCCACATGTGAACTTTAATGAAAATGCATTCCATATGTTTCTGATGGATTTATACGTAATGCAGAAAATTATATGTAAGTTCCATTGAAGTCCAGGCAGTCTTCTGAACCTTTCCCCATGCCTCCTTCTCCTTCTTTAAAACAAGAAGTTCTATGGTTGCCAAGATTTCATTTAAGAATGAGCCCATAAAAAAGAACAAATTAATGGCATTCACAGCAACCTGGATGGAACTGGAGACTATTATTTTAAGTGAAGTAACTCAGGAATGGAAAACCAAACATCATGTGTTCTCACTCATAAGTGGGAGCTAAGCTATGAGGATGCAAAGGCATAAGAATGATATAAGGAACTTCGGGGACCTGAGAGAAAGCGTGGGAGGGGAGTGAGGGATAAAAAACTACACACTGAGTTCAGTGTATACTTCTTGGGTGATGGGTGCACAAAATCTCACAAATTACAACTGAAGAACTTACTCATGTAACCGAATACCACCTGTTCCCCAAAAACCTATGGAAATAAATTTATTTTTTTAAAAAAGGAACCCAGTTTCCAAGTGGGCTTCCAAATGGGTCAGTTTACTCGCACCATCTCTGCCCCCACCCTGCAAGGAAATTGTGAACATGGCGCAAAGCAGCTCGTTTATTGTGGGTTCCTTTTTACTCTGCGAGTTCTCTGTCAGTGCCGTGCAGCTGTGTTTCTGTGAAAACAAGGGCACCAGAAAAGGAGAAAAACACTGTTTATGAGGCTGCTTAGATTGGTGAGTCATAGCATTTCAATAGCCCTGAGATATACACAGCTGACTACTTATGCAAATTTCAAACATCATGTTTGAACAAAAGGTTACATGGTAACATAACCTAGAGCCTTTATTACTAATGAAGCACTTATTTCCATTTGAATACAGAAATGTGTATTTTTTTTCACTTTCTCTGGCTTCTCATAATTGTGTCTAATAATATAAAAAAAATGGGTCTTTATCTCCACGAGGCATAGGCATCAGGCAGATTTCATGTTATTCCAGGCATTAGGAGAACATGCATCGCTCTGATTTCTCCCCACTTTTCAGTGCAGTTCCAAGATGCTAAGCCCCAGGTGCATCTTTGAAATGAGAAATTTCATTAACTTTTTTCACTTCCGAGGGCTGGCTGTTCTTTAGGCGTGGTTTTAAAATTAATAGTAATAATAATAATAAAGGAAGATGATTTTTAAAACTTAGCCATGTTCGGTTTTATTATCAATTATGTAAGACAAACTTGGCAAGATTAATAGCAGCTTTCTACCTATCAGAGTGGTTTGTATTTTGGTACAATACAGAAAGTTAGAATTGACAAGAGGGAGACTTTCTTAATGAGATCTAAATTTCCAGAGGTGGGCCTTAATGCCACAGTGAATTTTGTTTTAATAAATAAGATAAATGAGACAGACAGTTGAATATGTAAATAGGAAGAAAAGTGACTTGAGTAAACCATAAGAATCAGTGAAAACTTGAGTTCGCACCAGTGTGTTTACACACACACACACACACACACCTTCTCTTATTTGAATTAACCACTGTCAAAGACTGTAGTGACACAGATCAAATGTCAAACAATGTAGCCCAAGCCCAGCCCCCTTCTTTCAAATCTAAATTTAGCAAGTATCTTTCAATATTATACTTTTCTCCTTTGAAACTTGAAGACTTTGGGCATTTAAGAATCAGTGTTTCAGCTGCAATGCTTCTGAGAGGAAGGGAGATCTTCAAAGAGCATTTGTCAGCCCAGGAGTGAGTGAGTTAATCCATCCACCTGCCCCAACTGAGAGCAGAAGACACTGTGTATAGGACTGAAGACAGGGCTGCTGGGTGCAAGGACTGAGACTAAGAATGGAAATGCGAGAACCAGGATTCAGGGGTAAGTTGGTGGGTTTGGACCCAGTAAAAAAAAATTTAGGGACCTCTCCAAAAATGCAGATGGGCTGAAAGCCTTCAGAGTGCATTGCCTGGGACCTCCTCCGCCACTGTCAGCCCTGGCAGTCCTAGTTACCTGGCTGTCTTCGCAGCTACCCCTTAGGCTCTAGGAAGCCTCTGGTTTAGAGTGTATTAGCACTTCAGCATCCCCCATCCTGACCCCGGCTTCAACAATTCTTGTCCTAGAAGGAGATGGGAAAAAGAGCTCGGCCTCTGTGTGGCTCATTGACTTGAGCATGGGCGCTGTGATAGTCTGTCGTACACATCAACTTGTCTGGGCCATGGGTGCCCACATATTTGGTCAAACATTATATGAGTGTGTCCGTAAGGGCATTTTCAATGAAATTAACATTGAATCAGTAGACTGAGTAAGGTGATTGCCCTCCCAGTCTGGGTGTTCCTCATCCAATCAGATGAAGGCCTGACTAGAACAACAGGCTGAATAGGAAAGAATTCTGTCTCTGCCCTTGAACCGGGGCAACAGATTTTTCCTGTTTTGGGACTCAAACAGAAACAGCAGGTCTTCTTGGGTCTCAAGCCTGACAGCCTTCAGATCGAAACCACACATCGGCTCTCCTGGGTCTCCACCGTGCCGACTGCTGATCTTGAACTTGGCCTCCATAATCATGTGAGCCAATTCCTTATAAATACATTTACTTACATGCATGCACACACACACGTGCACACACACACACATGCACACACACAAACATGCACGCACATATACACATCATGCACACATACAAGCACACACAAAAACATGTATGCACATGTATACACATACATGCACACACACACATACATGCACACATATACATCCTATCAGTTCTATTTTCCTGGAGAACTCTAACCAATACAGGTGTCCAAAAGACAAAAAAAATAAAAAAGCATGTGATCTTTACTACTAGAAAAATGGAACTCATTTATGTAACTTACAGAAACCAAGTCCTTGTTCTCAGCCTTTAGGATCAGGCAGTCAGCTCCAACATGAATAAGAAGAAGCAGAGCTATGGAAACCTGACACAGTGGGAAAAGATTTAGAGAGTAACACCACATTTTCCCTCTCAGGAGACCCTCTGCAGAGAGGCCTCCCCTCTAAGCCTTTCACACGGTGTCACTTTAATGTTCCTGAGCAGGCAGAATAATGAGGATGATGTGGGCGGCCACTTCCTAAAGCAGAGACACCTGCGAGCGGCCCTGGCCACTAGGGCTGAAACCGGACCCTCCACACAGGCAGAAGCGCCTGGCTCATGGAGAGCCTAGTCCTCTGGCCAGGGCATGTGTCACAGTGAGGACTCACCCTCTTTCACTGATTTGATTAAAAGGAGACATGCACACATCTCTGACCAGGTGATTTCCAAAGTAGATGCTGGCAGAGATATCATTTGGCTATCATGCAATGATTTGATTTGCAGTAGAAAGAAAGAATGATGGAAGGTAGGTAGGGAAAGACGGAAGGAAGGAAGAAAGAAAGGGACAGAGGGAGGGAGAGAAGAAAAGGAGGGAAGGAGACTATTTCCAAATGTAAATGCACAAACACATACCAATCTCTCCTATATACTTGTTTTGTTTGTTTTGTTTTGTTTTTTGTTTGTTTTGTTTTGTTTCTGTCGCTGGAGGTAGAGTGCAGTGGTGTGATCACGGCTCACTGTAGCCTCAACTTCCTGGGCTCAAGCCATTCTCCCACCTCAGCCTCCCAAGTAGCTGGGACTACAGGCACACACCACCATGCCTGGCTGATTTTTAAAATTTTTTGTACACACAGGGTCTCATTATGTTGCCCAGGCTGGTCTTGAACTCCTGGGCTCAAGTGAATCCTCTTGCTTCAGCCTCCCAAAGTGCTGGGATTACAGGCATGAGCCACCATGCCTGGCTATCTCAGATATTCTTAAATTGCATTTCTCAAAGATTAGTTAAGACAAGAAACACTGGCCTGTTATCCTTATGTTATCCTTAGTCAAATGTCACATACATGTATTGACTCCAGTGTGGGAACACAAATTACCAGGGAGCACCTATTAATTAATTTCTTAATTACACACTCACTATAATTTAAAATCCAGGCAGCAACACCAATGTGAGAGCCAAGCAGGGCGGACGATGCTGCATTGCCAGAGGTAAGGTGTCCTTCACAATCCCTACCTAGCCGAGGAATTCTGCTCCTAGGTAGAATGACCATTTCACCAGTTTTCCCATTTTTTAATCTCTGTTCACCTTCTCCTAGACCTTAATCCCAAAGGGATACATCCTGGCTTTGGCAACTTGAGTCCCCCTTCACTCAGGGCCTTGCTTCACTATTCTCAATAGGACGCTTGGTGGCTACTAGCCCTGCAACTTCAGCTGGGGCAAAGCCTTCTGTCTCCATGGCTCTTAAGCCACTTGTGTTTCTCACGACTTTCCCAACACCTGGGTGAGCTCCAGAATGACAGAAAAATAGAGCATCAGGGCCCAAAATGACCTCCTATGACATTCTCTCTAAATCCTTTCTATTACAGATGGAGGAAAAGGGACTCAAAGAGACCGTAAGCTGTTCTCAGATGTCCATGGCTGGCAAGTGGCAACGTTAGGACTAGAAACCCAGTCTACTGGCTCTCCTCCAACCTCTGCTTTTTCTGCAATACCAAATATCCACGGGTTTGTGTGCCCAGAGTTCTCCTAAGGAATGGGCCATGGCTGAGGACTAAAGACACAGTGGATTAGTGCTGAGGCAGGAGGCTTTTTAAAAACTCTGTGTAAAAGACTTATTCCGAGCCCTCTGTTGCAAGCATATTAAAGTCGTCTCAGTGTTCAGAATGAGGATGAAGTGCTGGGAATGGAGGAATAAAATATCACAAGACACTCAGTCTTGCCGCCTTGCAATGGGCTCCAAGCAGGCTGAGTCCAGCCTAGAAAAATATGCAGACCTTGAGCCCAACACAGCAGGTGGGGTGACGGGTAGACTCCCTGCTTTCAGCTCCTCGAAACGTTTTCAAGAAACGAAATGAGCTTAAAAGAAATGAGTTTGTGAGCTTAAGGGAAATTTAATAACCACCTCTCCTTTCTGTTCCTCTTTTATTGGGCTTTTTAGGGATTTGTGCTGGCAAGGAGACAAAGATATTGTCTCCTTCTGCGGAGAGCAGGCAAGGAAGGTAACATGGAGTCAAGGCAAACGGTGCCAATTAGTGAAATGCTGTTGAGTCCAGAGATTGTTGTTAATCTGCTTGCCCCTGCTCCTTTGAGCCCTGGCAATCGCTTCGCTCTTTGTTAAATTCTTTTAAATTGGTGGAGACAATTGCACTCATCAGACACTTTATACACACAAGTAATCCACTTCCCTCTCCCCCAGAGCATGCGTGCATGCACATACACACACCATGCACATCCTGTGTTTGGAATTGTGAGAGGAATGAGGAGCAAACTGTTCCCCTGTGGCCCAGTGGACTGGTAATCCTGAGGCACCCTCAGCCACCGCCAGGGTATCAGTCACACTGTCTCCTTTTCCTGGGCCCTTCTTTGATGGTATCTCTCGTCACTGATTTGACTTTGTAAGGTGACTCATCCCCTGAGTTTTTCTTTTTATTTGTGTTGTTTTAGTGTGTTGTCTATTTGTTCTGTCTTTAAACCAATGAGCTATAAAGTGAATATTGGGACATGGGGTAAAGTCATCCCCCATGGGTGGTGTTTAGCATGAGTCTAGACCCAGAAATGCCCCAGATACCCCATTGCTCAGACATATCTGAGCTCAGAAGTTTGAAGCAGCCTTCACCTTTACAGGGTTGATGATATGGTTTGGCTGTGTTCTCACCCAAATCTCATCTTGAATTGTAGTTCCCATAATTCCCACATGTTGTGGGAGGGGCCTGTGGAGATAATTGAATCATGGGGGTGGGGTCTCCCCCATACTGTTCCCATGGTAGTGAATAAGTCTCATGAAATCTGATGGTTTTATGAGGGGTTTCCCCTTTCGCTTGGCTCTCAGTCTCTCTTGCCTGCTGCCATGTAAGATGTGACTTTGCTCCTCCTTGTCTGCCAACATAATTGTTAGGCTTCCCCAGCCATGTGGAACTGTGAGCCAGTTAAACCTCTTTCCTTTATAATTACCCAGTCTTAGGTATATCTATCAGCAGCATGAAAACAGACTAATATAGGTGACCTCCTCTGTTTGTCTCTGCCTCTCTCTCTCTTTTACTGTGTGTGTGTGCCTGTGTGTGTGTCTGTCTCTGCCTCTCTGTTTTTCTCCTATTAGAACTGTAGAATCAGTTGAGGCTCCTGCCTTGCCTTCTAAACAATGGAGAGATCCCATGGACTCCTGGGCTAAGCCCATCCATCTCAAAAGTAATCAGCCAGACTCTGAGCTGGTGGATCATGGTCCCCCATGGTACCACTAACCCACCTGACTTCAGGTTCTCTAGGGTGGAGGGTCCCATGCTGGCCCTTACCTCAGGCAAAGAGCTTAGCTTTAGTCCAGAACTCTTTATATTCCTGTAATGCATACAACCAGATTCCTGGCTACAACTCCATGTATCCTGGCCAGAGCCTTCAGCCTGGCTAACTCTGGTTTTGTTCTCTTTCCAGTCTAACAAGATGTGTTCTTACTGATGAACAAAGCAGTCTCTCCTTTTTGCTGTCTTCCTCCTTTAAATGTTATCTGTCCTTGCTAGCAGAAAGCATGCATTCACATCTATACCTCTTTCCTATAATTCTTTAGTTGGCTTTTCTATCTGCTTCTGAACTATAAGTCATTTGAAGACAAGGATTACATATTTCTACTCCTTACTCCCCCATGCTGAGTGCCCACCTCATAGGAGAGGCTCACTCTTGAGTGTCCGGAAGAAGAAAGGCTAGAAACAGGGAAGTGTGGACAGATGCTGGCTGAGGAGAAAGAGGAGTTGAATGTGGTCCCAGCCATTTGGATGATGGAGACTTATCAGGGTGACCAAGTGGAATTGCCTTGGGCTGCTGTAGACAGGAGCCCAAGGCTGGAGGGAGGAGCTAGAAGCAGAAGTGAGCATCATTAGCAGAGGTGATAGCCGAGGAGCCGAGGAAAAGATGGTTCTCAGAGGAAAGAGGGAAGGGAAGGAAGAGGCCAAGGACAGATCCTGCAGGATTGTCGGATTCGTTCTCCCACAGAAGAAGGACAAGTCAAGGAGGATGGAGCAGAGAAGGACTGTCCCTTCCACCATGCAGGGCCTGACCTAGACACAGAAATCATAGGTAGAACTAATGTTTATTGAAAATGTATTCAATTATGTGTGCTACATATTGTTCCAAGTGCTTTATGTCTGCTATTATTTCAGCTAATCCTTCCAACAACTCTTTGTGGTATTAGTTTACAGACAGAGATGAAGCTCAGAGAGTTTCAATATGCCCAGAACCATATGGCTACTAAATGGACCACCCCTGGGGCACTCCACACCCTCTCCCCTGGCATCTTCTGACCTGTTTTAGTCACTGAATTAATTTCTATAACCAATTGATCACTCTATTTCACTGGATTCACAAAAATATCTTAAGAAATCCCTTTTGATGTTCTAGCTGTTACTTTCTTCAAGCAAATCTGAAAGCAAAACATGAAGGCAATGACTATTTGTATCTAGAAGAAAAATAATCTATTAACATTGCATTCGTTACTCCCTGATCACTAGACAGAGAAGATGTTCAGGCAATAGAAGAACTACACCCAATTAAGGGACATGCTTCCTTGAAAGTCCAAGGCCGTGAGTAATTGAAACCATCCAGCCAGCACAGGGGCAGCTCAGAGCAGGGTTGCTTAGTACATAAATAAGGCCATGGCACCTGCTTGGATAACATACTCCCTGTGGCTTCAACTGCCACTGCTTTCTTTAGAATCTTGATTTGCAAGAAGAACATGGGTTTTCTTTAGTCCAGGGCTGTGATATAATTTAAAAAAAAACAAAAACACATTTTATCTTTGTCCCTGATTCCTGGCACAGGGCTTCGAAAATGCTTGGCATTTCCTGAGTGATAGAAGGTCTTTTGTCACTCGTAACAAGCCCTTGTCACCAGATTATATATGAGTTTATGCTAATGAGGTGACTCAGTGGTTCTTAGATACTTTCAAGGAAAGGCTTGGTCATGTCAGAAAAATCCAACATGAGATTAAAGGTTTGGAACTCTCAGTACCACTCCCTGACCTCAGGGGAGGGGAGAAGAGCTGGAGACTGAGTTTAGTCACCAATGGATAATAATTTAATTAATCATGCCTGCATAATGAAACCTCCATAAAAACCCTGAATAATGGGGCTTGGGGGGCTCCCTGTGGGAAACATATCCATGTTGGAGGGTGGTGCACCCTGGCTCCAGCCAGAGTTGGGGCAGAGGGTCCTGCACGCCTCCCTTGCCCTGGACTCTGCCCAGTGCTTCTCTTTGACTTGGTTGTCCCTGAGCTCTAGCATTTGCAATCAAACTGTAGTTGTCAGCACAGCACTTTCTGTGAGCTCTGTGGGTTGCTCTAGCAAATCATCAAGTCTGAAGTGGGGGTCATGGGAACCTCCGAATCTGTAGCCAAGGTGGCCGAAGTGGGGGTACTTTGGGGACTGACAGTTGCTTCTGGTATCTAAAGTGGGGACGGTCTTGTAGGACTGTGCCCATCACTCGGGGGGTCAACACTAACTCCAATTAGTTAGTGTCAGAATGACATGAATTGCAGGACACCCAGTTAGTGCCCAGAGATTTGGTGTTAGAACACAGAGGCTGTCAACTGAAGGATGACGAAGTTCATAAATTTGGAAAGGAGAGCTTTATTTCTCACGAAGGGCTGCAGCCTGTGGGGTGGCCATTCTGACAGGCTGGGAAGCAGAGCCTCTGGTTAGAAGACCAGAGCAGGCATGTCCAGAGTGGAAAGAATACGAAAGGGATTTATGCTGCATGGGGTGGGCCAATCTCCATCTTCAATAAGCCATAGGAGGAGCATGAGTACGCATGAAAGGAGAAACATGCACACACAATTGAGCTTCATGCCTCTTCATGAGTCATATGTTCAAAACATGGCAGCGTTAGCACAATCTGAGGGTGGAATTTTCAGCCCTCTGACTTTAAAAGGTGAAGCAGAGGGCACAAACACCCTCACTGGGTGTATTAGTCTGTTTTCACGCTGCTAATAAAGACATACCTGAGAATGGGAAGAAAAAGAGGTTGAATTGGACTTACAGTTCCACATGGCAGGGGAGGCCTCAGAATCACGGCAGGAGGTGAAAGACACTTCTTACATGGCAGCAGCAAGAGAAAATGAAGAAGCAAAAGTGGAAACACCCAATAAACCCATCAGATCTCATGAGACTCATTCACCATCACGGGAGCAGCATGGGAAAGACTGGCCCCCATGACTCAATTGACTCCCCCTGGTCCCTCCTACAACACGTGGGAATTCTGGGAGATACAATTCAAGTTGAGATTTTGGTGAGGACACAGCCAATCCACATCACTGGGCATCCTCTGTAGACTGGCCAGAACCACTCTGTGGTCAGTGGTCTCTTATCAGGAAGGAGTGCTGGTCAGTTGTGTCAAAATTGCAAAAAGAGAGGCACAGCATCTGCCACTTGGTTGAAGTCAGGAGTGGAGTCTTTGCAAATGCTGCTTTCTGGTCAGCCTTTAGGAAAGAACGCCTAGTGGTGGAGGGTATAATGAGGTGTGTCCAACCACCCATCCCATCATGGCTGGGAACTCAGTTTTCAAGATCTGTCTGGGATCCCTTTGGCCAAGAGGGGGTCCATTGAGTTGGTCGGGGGTGTAGAATTTTATTTCTCAAGGCTAAGATGGAATGGACAGTGAATATGTATTAAAACGCAGCTCAGCAGATGGTGGAAGGACGCACATGAATGGCAGTAAACTTATTTACAGTGTGTTCTCCATTTGCTTGCTGGGAACCAAATAAGATTTGCTGAGGCTCCTTCCAGAAGCCTTTCCTGACCCACCAAGCTCGCTAAAGGCAACCTCTCTGGGCTCCCAACCCACACATCTCTCCTTGCGCATGTCTTGTGAGATATCCGAGCTGACTTGTTTATTAGTACTCTCCACTCACTGATTCTCAAATGGGGGGAGTTTGCCCCCCGGAGGACATTTGGCAATATTTAGAGACACTTTTGATTCTCACAACTATGCCAAGGCCTAGGATCCTGCTCAGCATTTTACAATGCACAGACAGCTCCTCAGGACAAGGAATGATCCAGCTCAAACGTCAGTGGTGCTGAGATTGAGAAACTCTGGGTGTCCACTGGACTGTGAGCCACTTAGGGATGGAGGTCATGTCTTATTCATTCCTGTAGCCTTAGTATATATACAACGTTTGCTGAATGGATGAATAAATGAATCAGATAGAAAACTAGGACACTTCTCTCTGACAACTGTAAGTGAAAGGTTGGTTTTGCTTGTGCACAAGCAAAGTTAACGCTGGAAATATTAACATCTTAACACCTTTCCATGAAGTGGATTAGGGTTAGTGCTTCAGGGCATAGTCCAGGGTTCCCAGAGAGTAGGCATTAGGAAAGGTCTGGAGTGGACTGAATAAGGAAGTGCAGTGTAGTGGGGAGAAAGGGGGCTTTGGCATCAAATGGTGACTGACATAGTTTTTGGTATTAACAGTATAATGTTGAACAAGCAGGTCATCTGAGTCTGTTTGTCATCTATAAAATGATAATAAGCATATATATTGTTTTAAGAAATAAATAATAGCCAAAAGATAGAATCAACCCAAATGTCCATCAATAGATGGTTAAACAAAATATGGCATACTGTGGTATATACATACAATGGAATATTATAGAGTCTTAAAAAGGAAGAAAATTCTGACACCTTCTACAAGACAGATGAATCTTGGGGATGTTATGTTCATTGAAATAAGGACAAATACTGCATGATTCCACCTGTATTAGGGTCCTAGTGTCGTCAAATTCATAGAAACAGAATATCAAACAGTGGTAGCCAGGGGCTAGGGTAGAGGGAAGGGGAGGAGTCAGTGCTTCATGGGGACAGAGTTTCAGTTTGGAATGATGCAAAAGTTGTGCAAATGGATGGTGGTGATGTTGCATAACAATGTGAGTGTTCTTAATATCACTGAATTGTACACTTAAAAAGGCTAAAATGGTCAATTGTATGGATGTACATTTCACTACAGTAAAAGAAAAAAAGAAACTGCCTGGCATACAGTAAGGATTTATTACTCCTCCTCCCTTTCCAAGAAGAATGTGTTGCCCCCGAGACTTCTGGTTGATCTTAAGGTGAGGAACCAACAGAGAGTATCTGCAAGTAAGGGATGGGTGCATATGGACACAGATTTGATCACAAAGAAACATTTCAGACTCATCTTTCCTTTTGAACTTCTATTTTTTATTTTTTTTGACGGAGTCTCTCTCTTTCACCCAGGCTGGAGTGCAGTGGCACGATCTCAGCTCACCGCAACCTCCACCTCCCAGGTTCAAGTGATTCTCCTGCCTCAGCCTCCCGAGTAGCTGGGATTACAGGCACCCGCTAACATGCCCTTCTAACCCAGTGTTCAACTCCCCACAAAACTTTCCCAGAGCCATCTGAAGCCCACGGCATTCTGTTCCAAGATGAGTTAAATGAGAAGCAAAGGCTGTAAATGACTAATGCAGTCTATGTAACTAGAAATAAATTACTGTCTATGTGTAAACTATTCTTTCCTGATCAGCTCTACCAATGTGTTACCCAGAAAAATAGTTTAATCAGTCAATCTCTCTTCCTCTTGGGTACTAGTGATAGACTATATTGGGCAAAATTCAAATGACTAAAAGCAAAAGGAGAGAAGCAAATATGTATTGATCAGGGTATTACCATTTATAGACAATCCCTTACTCACAGGAGTGAACATTCACTGAGGCTATGCTAAGCCAGATATTGCTATCTGTGTAGGATTTCATTCTGTGACCAGACAGCTCTACCTGGAGGGACTAGTGTCAAACCCATTTTAAAGATGGGGAAACTGAAGCTCAGGATGTTGAGGAACTTGCTTCAGGACATATCGCTAGTGAGGGGTGGAGCTAGAATCTGAACCCAGGAACCTCCATATTACACTGCCTCCCCCTGTTTTTGAAGACAATTATTTCTGTCTAAAACAATGTCTGTGTATCCTGTAGACCATAAGCTCTGTATAGCATAACTCATAACTTGTGGAGTTCTCCAAAGAATTTGTTGAATCATTGAACACTATTGTTATACCACTTGTGCTTTGGACCTAGTCTTTAGTTCACACAGGTATGCAAAATATTGAGCTAAGTGACACATCCTGGAACGGGGGGTTAACCATTAGATAGGCGTCTGTCAGTGCCCCAAAGCCTGACCCAGATCTCTAAAGGACAGCCTCTACTGCACATGCAGCCTCTCCCTACCTGGACCTTGCCTTGAGTCTGCTGGGATTTATAGGAGGGATTACCAACCACCCCTTGCAGTCCACTGGTCAGAACATTTTCTACCAGCATCACCACCCCGACGCCCACCCCCACCTTGGAATTGCATGGGATTTCTTCCTTGCCTTACACATGTTCTCAGATAATACACAAAGTGCTTTCTCTCCAAAGGTTAGGAACCGTTAGGAATGGTAATTCAGTTGAGATAATACAACGCCTGAAATTTTATTTTATCTGCCAATACTGATGATTTATACAAACTCAGAGAGGATTCTTATCCCATCGGTACCTCATTTTCCACTTAGAAAATTGAAATTTTAGCATAAATTGCTATTAATCTGGAATCTAACCAACCGGAAAATTCATTACCAAAATGTTTTTAAAATCGCAGTCAGGAAGAGCAGTCAGCCATAAGAAGACCCAAGATCAAGCCGAGTGCTCGGATGTTAAGGAAGATTACAATTCCCTGTCTTCATAAGTGTTTTTATTATTTTATCAGAGAATGCCCATCATTCCACAGGGTGTGGGGTAGAGGCAGGAGGTTGATATGAAAAAACCTAGAAAACATGGAGCGAGTCTAGGGAGAAGAAAAGTATTCACAGGAAGGAAGAGATGAAGAAAAGAGAGAAGTCTGGCTATACTCTACTTGACGTTAGCCAAGAGACTGAGAAGTGATGAGAAATCCAAGTATTAGAAGCAAACTGAAGGAAATGGAGGAGGAATGAAGAAACCGAAGACAAAAGAAGGTAGTCAATAATCTAAATGAGACAAATCTAAATGAGGCAAATGAGAGCTGGAGAGTATATTATTATATCAGCCAAAGCATCTTCAATTCTATGTAATGGAAAGCAAACAGGAACAGCTTAAATGAGAGGCATGGCCTCTAAGCGAGTGTCAATATCAACGTAGTCTGGAGAAAAGGTGGAACTGGGAGAGCCTGCTGAAAACCTGTGCTGAGGTCTCATTTGTGTTTCTTGGCATCAAGATTCACATAAGCGCCAGGTGTAGAGACTCACAGCTATAATCCCGGCACCCTTGTTATAGGTAGATAGGCATGAGTGGGGCAGGCTCTCCCGCTACCCACTAGGAATGTCGGTTGGTGGTTTGGCAATTATCACATTGTCTCTCTGAAGGAAATCATGTATACAGAGGTCCATTTCCAAGATAAAGTGCCTTGAATTGGCTTAGGTCAGCAAACTACATAAGAGACAGGATATACTAGGCCCCTGCTTGCCCTGCTTGAGTAGCCAATGCTTGCTTGTCAGCCTCCCCTGCTTCCCTGCCTTCCCCCGCTCCTAGTTGCCCTCACCCAAAACAAGGAAGTTTAGTCTAAGATGAAAGTTGACTACCTTGCAAAATACCTTGTTTTGTTTGTTCTTATCAGCCTGCCCAGCTACTTAGGTCATAAGTCAAATACTTGAAGAACCCCTGAGCTGACTAGGATTGCAATGCATTGTGGACTGCAACAAAACACAACAAGACAACCCTAAAAAAAAAAAAATCACCTGAAACTCCTACTCAGCAATCAATGGCAACGTCCGGGAAGACTGTGACCCCACAGTACTCAGCCTATGAGGAACCTGAGGAGGGACCTGTGTACTAGGGAATAAATTGCTTGTTGAAACTGTGCTGGGTGTGCCTGCCTATCAGACACCCAATCTTGCAAGACCATCATTAAAAGTCTCCCTTTAGCTGTTCTCCAGGTCTCTGAGTCCATTCTTTGGGTTTGGATGAGTGAGCTTCTTTCTCACACTCTCTAAAAAGGACAATTCAGCAGCACCAGGGAGAAGCCATTTCCTGATGGTCCACACCTGTTAACATCAAAATATTAATTGAATGCAGACCCCAGGGAGAAGCAACTCCTTGGCATGCACATTAAGAGGCAAAAATTGGTGAGGTATGATTTCTGGGAGCACATTCCACCAGAAAAAAAGAAGAAAGCATCAGACGGGCATGGGTACAGTTTCCTAAACACACTGCGCATGCTTAGTTCCTAGGGGTAAGGAAAGCGCTGTGCATGCGGGAAGCCCAGCCTAAGGGAAGAATCATGGGAAATCATCTTTTCTGTCTTGGACCTTCAGGCGCCCATTTGGGTCTCTTCCAAGCCAATTTTCTGTTCTTTCCTGTTCTAAAGTCTTTTAAAATAAACTTCCACTCCTGCTCTGAAACTTGCCTCGGCCCCTTTTTCTGCTTTATGCCCCTCAGTCAAATTCTTTCTTCTGATGAGGCGAGGACTGAAGTTGCTACGGACCTATAGGGATAGGCCGCCAGTAACTCAGGGTAACTTGGATCTCTGTTACCAGTAAGACTTCGAGATACTGAGGTGGGAGGATCACTTGGGGCTAAGAGTTCCAGATGAGCCTGGACAACATGGAAAGACCCCATCTCTACAAAAAATAAAAATATTAGTCAGGCATAGTGGCATGTACCTGCAGCTCCAGCTATTTGGGAGGCTGAGGCAGGAGGATTGCTTGAGCCCAGAAACTGGAGGCTACAGTGAGCTATGATCACACCACTGCACTCCAGCCTGGGTGACAGAGTGAGACTCTGTCTCAAAACAAAACAAAACAAAACAAAAAGATTCATATAGGAATATTCCCTGCATAAGCCTTCATTTTCAGGTGGTCACTGTGATCCAATGGACTTGAGGCTGAAGACCAAGGCTTGGGCCCAACTGGGTCTCTTATTACCTGTGTGATCATGAACAAGTTACTAACTTCAGATTCAATTGCTTCATCCTTAAAGCGGAAGTATACCTTTTTTATTGGAGTTGTTGGGAAAGCCAAATTAAACAAATATGTGAAAATATATAACGTATAGGTGACACACATAGGCACTCAGGAAATGTCAGCCTTATCAGGCTGACGGTTTGCCTGTGCCTAAGTTAGCTGTTGCCAAACACCGTTCAGTGCATGTGGCTTTCAGTGAACAATCAGAGAATCTCTGGTCTCTGGCACAAGCAAAAGATTTACATTAGAGAGTGCAATTGACTGGCTGGCCATGTGTGCTTTCTGAAGGATGGTATTTTAAAACGGGAACAAGTGTATTGCATGCAAGATACATTTGGTGAAAAAAAATATTTAGACTACGAAACTGCAGAAAAAGCTTGTGAATTTTTTAGAAATGTAATTGCACAACATGGCCTAACTCCAAGACATTTGAAAGGCAGATAAAAACAGTATGTTTTGGAGATACTTGCTGAAATTTATATGAATCCTGTGCCTTGTCTTAGGGCTACAGGCTCAATAAAATAAAACTGTCAGGGTGTGAAAACCAGGACTGTCCTGGAACTGGTGCAGTACACATGAACTTGTTGCTCACAGAAGCCGAGTAAACTATACATAGTCAGAGACATTAGTTTTCCTGATTTGTTTCATATGTACACTTCCAGTAAAACCACAATTTTAAAGCACAGGTTAGCCTGAAGTAGAATGCTATGTAGATTTCACACTGGAAAGCAGGATTATTATCTGAAATACTTTCTCCATCCTCCTACTTGCCATTAATATACATCATTGATTCAATCTCTGTACCCAGATATTATCCAAAACATAAGATTTATGATTACAGAAACTACAGCACAAAATAAGTTGATCAATCAGAACACTTTTTTTTTTATCTTGCCCGAACACAGGGTGTTTTAAAAGGTTTTTGAGCTTGGAATTCTACTAGAAAGAAAACAAAAACAATTCGGTGTTATTTTGCAAAAGTGTATTCTAATAAATAATCTAAAGACTTCTACCTTTCAACCAATCCCTAAAGTGAATTCAATTAATGCAGGAGTCAATTTCCAGTGACAGAATTTTTAATCAAGCAAGTTTCAGAGAATTTTTTTTTCTGAGCAATCAGTAGAACCACAAGCCAATTTCCTATGGTGATATGTTAGTTTGAAACTAGACTTTATTTGCACCACATCAAGCAAAGCTAGGGCAGGTAGGACTGTGCATTTTATCCGATTGTGTTAAATAATTGGAAGCCAGCTTACCAGTGACTCCCAGCTGGGAGTTACTATTAATATAATTTCCAGCCAGCTCTTTGGGAGTTCAAAGCTGAATATATACATATATGCTTGAATATTTTCCACATGTAAGACTTATTTCTTTGAAATGTGATAGGACATGAACTTCACTAAATAGAACCTCATGACTTCAGAGAAGATTAAGACATAAATTGTTTTTTATTGATGTTGAGTTTCATGACTCAAAGATACCCTTATCCTCCTGACTTGAAAATGCACCATCATTAGAAGTGGAAATTCATAATAGAAAAAAGTAAAATTTTAAAAATTCCTTTTACCATTTATTAATTATATTATTCTCTGTTCAGCAACAGAGAGATATGTACAGAAGCCACAAAAGCTCTGGATAATTACATTTTCCAATTACAAGAGTTTCAGTTTTTGAGACTATGACATTAGAATATTTCAGAATAAGTCTTCAGTTTAGAACCAGGGTTACGATTCTTTTTAAAGAGGATTACTTTATATGTATTTCTGTGTTGCTTTGAAGGATCCCTGAGTAATTTCTATGTATGTGGCACAGGTTTTTTTTTTTCTTGTCCTTCCTTCCTGGTGTCTGACTGGCCCCCGCCACTGCCCCAAGTAACCACTCCCGCCCCGAGATTACTGGGTCTAAATGGCACAGGTGTTCTGCTTTTATCCCGATTACCCTTGAAAGGATAGGGAGAAAACATTAGAAATCATGTCCCACATGGGGTCAAGGCTGCCATGAGCTTAAGGCAGGAAGTTAAGTAAACATTGGAGACCAAAGGCCCAGAGGCCATGGCAAGGCCCAGTCGGAACAAATAAGTCACAGAGCATTCGTCTGAATTAATTCCAGAGACAACATGTCTCCACCTGCAGAAACTTCTTACACGTTCCACACTGCATTCCTAAGGCTCAGTGCCATTGAAGGGAGCTGGATTGAGGTGCAGCCACCGTCCCCTCCTGGGCACCCTCCATGCAGCTGTGCGAACCAACTCTATAGGCAACAAGAATGCATCTTGGACCCCTGCATGCTGACCTCTTACTTTATGTAGTTATAACTGTGACTTTCTTTATGCAAGCTGGCTTTATTTATTTATTTATGCATTTATTCATTTATTTATTTGAGATGGAGTTTCGCTCTTGTCACCCAGGCTGGAGTGCAATGGCGTAATCTCCGGTCACTGCAACCTCCGCCTCTGGGTTCAAGTGATTCTCCAGCCTCCCAAGTAGCTGAGATTACAAGTACCCACCACCATGACCGGCTAATTTTTGTATTTTTTAGTAGAGATGGGGTTTCATCATGTTGGCCAGGCTGGTCTCAAACTCCTGACTTCAGGTGATCTGCCCGCCTTGGCCTCCCAAGTTGCTGGGATTACAGGCGTTGAGCCACCGAGCCTGGCTATGCAAGCTTTAGATTGCTAAACTTGGGGCCATCGCACAGAATAAATAGAAAATGATAGATCTGAGCAACAGAACCTGAACTGGAGCGGGGTCTGAGGTGTGTGCCTCTGGTACCATTCACTGATCCAGCTCTATCTTCTTCATAAGCAAGAGCAATGGCTCCTCCTGGCCCAGACCCCACAGCTCATGTGTGGGATGGAACTTTTCCCAGCCAGGGCACGGTGTAGAGGCAGGGACGAGATGCTGGTTGGCATTGGGGCTGCTACTCTCACTACTGCCAAAATAAGAGGAGGTGAGGTATTTTTTTGCAAGTCATTTTTTAAAGGTATGTTTTGAAAGGTATTTTTTGAAAGTGAGATGTCTGATCTGCTTAGGGTAACTAAAAAAACAGAAGAAACTATAGTTAGAAATAAAATGTTGAGAAAGAAAGAGGCAGAGAGAGTGTGCCAGTCAATCAGATTTCCAAAAGTCAATCAGATTTCTAAATCCTTTAGTCATTTGGCTGACAATATCTAAGGATCAGTTACATGCATGAGAGAGTCAATACAGAATTTAGAAATTGCTTAAGAAATTAACAACAACCCGATCCCGGCTGCAGTGGAGTCTGAAGTCCCGCAGTTGGTCTGTCTTATTCCCTGGGGTTCCTATCCCAGCCCTTACAGAGTGCCCTGGTCCCCATACCCTCTCCTACCCCAGGCCTTGCAGGACTGCAGGAGATTATTTATGCAGCTGAATCAAGATGCTGACTTCAGCACCGTAAAACCCGGCTAGCAGGGAGTCCAAGCGTAAGGGCTGTTTTGCTGACAGTTTTATAAGCTTCAGTAAACGCCAACGGCCCCCTCCTCCTTTCTTTGTGTGGCTTGAATTTCGGGGTCTGGCAGGCTGGAGAGTGGGGGCTCTGCAGTCGGCGCTGGGAGGCTCACAGAGGAGCTACCCAAATGAATGAAAGCACAGCACCATCCTGGAAAGCACAGCGCCGTCCTGGAAAGCACCGTCTGTTGTTCATTCAATTGCATCCGGGCTACTTCCACACCGGCACGAAGAGGACATTATTTAAAAGCTGGAGGAAGACAGACCAGCATTTCCTGCTATTGTCTTTTCTTTTAAACGTTGACTCCAAGAAATGGAGTGCCCAACTTTATGCAATAACAGAAACACAGATGAAGGTTTTATGCAGAATTTTCAAGAAGCAGAAATATTCCCCATCTTTGCTCACATTCCAGTAAGAATAAACACTCACATTGCTGTGCACACGTGACCATGCACACACACACAGCCCAGATCATTCTCTCAGGCTGGGCATGTTCAGCATGTGGAAGCTAATTCAGATGAACGAGTATGCCCGTGCTGCTTTCAGCACGTTTAACCTGTAAAATCTGAAAACTATGGAACCAGCTGGTGGGCACAGGGCTGTGGTCAGCACCCGATGCAGAGGCCTCTGCCTGCAGAATCCCTTCCCAGGCACAGGGCCACCACACAAGGGCTAATGTAATACAACTGGCGCCAGGTGCTGCAGAACGCCCTTACCAGCATTATCTCATTTAATTAGCACACAGAAATGCATGCACCTTCTAAAATATTACTTTAGGTATTTTTATTTTGCTGTCTTTGTGACAGATATTGTGATTTAGAAAGTTGAAATAATGGCCAGAGCTAATAAGTGACAAAAGTCCATTGGAGCCCACAGCTCAAACACTGTTTATATTTATTAGTTCTTGCTGCAACAATGCAACATCACAAATCACCCCAAAACCTAATGGCTAAAAGCAACAACAATTTATTCTCATGTGTACTGGACCGGCTGGGCCAGCTTCTGGAGCTGAGTGCAGCTGGAGGTGGCTCTGTTCTGGGTGACACTTGTCCTTTTCCTGGGGCCCAGGAGCTGGCTGAGCAAGTTCTTCTAATGGCAGTGGCATGCACACAGTGGCAGCTGCAAGTGGAGATATGCGAGCCCCCGGTCTAGCCTTGTAGCCGGTGCGCCACCTCCTTCTCATTCTATTGAGCAAGGAAAAGTCCCACAGCCCACCCAGAGTCAAGGAGATGGAGGGAGGAAATTCACTTCCCCCATAGGGGAGGAACTGCAAAGTCACTGGGCAAAGGGTGTGGGCAGGTAGGGTGAAGAATCAGAGCCAATGCGTAACATAACTCCTCTGTTCTTAGCCTCTGCATCATCGCCCTGGAATTCTGCCTGTGAGCTGACATTTCTGGGAGCTTCATAAATTCATTCTCAAGTGTATTAATTAATACTGAGAGACAAAAATAACTGAGTGGTTGGCGGTGACACCTAAAGACAGTCTTCATGAATCCCAGCTGTCACTCACTGCCTGCAACCTTGACCAATTTCCTTAACTCTCAGCCTCATTTTCCTAGTATATGAGAGATATTGTGAGCCAAGCATGGTGGAGTCAATGCTTTCTGCTATTTTAGAGTTCACAGCTCAACAGGTGGTCAGTTCAGTTTTGTGGATGTTCTTTTTTTTTTTTTTTTTTTTTTTTTTTTTTGAGGCATGGTCTCTCTCTGTCGCTCAGGCTGGAGTGCAGTGGTGCAATTATAACTCACTGCAGCCTCAAACTCCTGGGGTCAAGCGATGCCCCCTGCCTCAGCCTCCTGTGTAGCTGGGAATACAGGTGTAAATGTTCTTTACCAACTATGTAGGATGTGGAAATTTAATGGGGTGACTTTTGTCTGGAAGGACAAGCTGACAATGACAAGATTTCCCTCTTCCCCTCTAGGGTGCAGCGACAAGAACTGCAAGGTGCTGCTCCCTCCCGTGACTCTTAAGCTGCTAGACAAGAGCTGTGCCTCTCCTATCTGGGTCTCAAGACATGGCCCTGTGTTTCCAATCCTTCAGGGGAGGTTCCAGGATAGTGTGGCAATGGTGGTACCCAGGGTGGACTTGGTCCGTCACTCTACAGAGGTAAGCCTGCAGCCTGCAACTGGCTAAGACGGCTGCAAAAAGGATTAGAAATGAACCAGTGAGTTCACCATGTCGCCCCCTTCATTAAGCCCCTCACCTGCAACATAGGGCAGGTGGCAGCATTGCCCGGTGGTTAGGGACACTGGCTCTGGTACTTCTTCACTGTATGACCCAGGGAAAGCTGCTTAGCCTTCATGCCTCTCACTGCTCATCAATAAAATGCAGAAAGCCCTAGGGAAGTTGCCAGCCACCCACTCCCCCTGGAGCCAGCATCTGCCTCGCTGGAGCATTGAGACAAGATCCATGCTTGTGTGACTCGGTGCCTCTCCTGGCTCGCTTTCTTTTCCAGTTAGTGTGCGTATGTACAGCCATTGTCCAACACTTCTGTTGGACGCCTTTGGAGACGGGTTCTCTTACTCTGGTGTGAGTTTTCTATAGTTGGGAGACTGCCGCCTGCCAAAGGGAGAAGATGGTGGTGCCGTGCACCTCCCTTCCCCACTTCTCAGGTCACATTAGCTGAACATGTGATAATTATTAATGGACCTAATGATTGAGCAAACAGATCAATCATCCATCAGATGGAAATGACTTTACATGTTAATAAACAATGGCAAGAACAGGCAAATGGTTAACTCCTTGCGATAAGTCACAGCGATACAGTTTCAGATAAGCCAGAAGCAAGGTGGGGGATGGTCTTTTGTGGAATTCTTCAAACCCTTCCCCTTCCATCCAATGGGTCCTCATCCTGAAGGATCATAGAGTCACCCAGGAGCTTCTAAAAATGCCACTCGCCCGGACTTGTGCCTTCCTCACCAACTCGGGATTTCCGGGGCTCTGGATTATCGGGTAAGCCCAACAATCACTGGGAGCAGGAAGCGAGGGGAGATCAGGAGTGTGGAAGGACAGGGGTTCTCAAACTGTAGCCAGCATCCAGATTCCTTGAGTGTTTAATGAGGCACCATCTGAGATCGGTTGGAATGGCTATTACTAAAAGTCAAAACTGACAAATGCTGGCTAGGCTGCAGGGAAGAGAAAATACTTATACCTTGTTGGTGGGAATGTCGATTAGCTCAGCCACTGTGGAAAGCAGTTTGGAGATCTCTCAAAGCTCTGAAAACAGGGCTATCATTCAACTGAGCAATGCAATTACTAGGTATATATCCACAGGAAAATAAACCTTGCTACCAGAAAACACATGTATGCAGATGTTCATCACAGCACTGCTCCCAACAGCAAAAATAGGGAATCAACCTAAATGCCCATCATTGGTGGACTGGATAAAGAAAACGTGGTACATAGACACCATAGAATACTATGGAGCCACAAAAAAGAATGAGATCATGTCCTTTGCAGCAACATGGATGCAGCCGGAAGCCATTATTCTAAGTGAATTAATGCAGGAACAGAAAACAAATACCGCATGGTCTCACTTATAGGTGGGAGCTAAACACGGAGCACACGTGGACATAAACGTGGAAACAATAGACACTGCAGGCTATTAGAGTGGGGAGTGAGGGGGCAAAGGTGGAAAAGCTGACCCATCCTGGGTGACAGGCTAACCTGGACCCCAAACCTCAGCATCATGCAATACAACCAAGTCACAAACCTGCACACATGCCCTCTGAATCTGAAATAAAAGTTGAAATTATTTAACAAAACTTTTTTAAAAAATTAAAACCCAGATTCCAGGTTCCTTGCCCCACCCCCAGAGGGTCTGATTTAATAGGTCTAAGGTGGTCCCTGGAATTTCCTGCTGCTTCTGCTGCTGTCTCAGGAGCCGCACACACGGCAAGCAGGTGACCCCTGCCCTCCCCTGGCCAGGGCAGAGCCTCTGCGGCATGCTGACCACTGTGCCCTCCTCTAGACAGCTGGCTCAGGGGACAGCCCGCTCCGTCCCTGTGCCCTGGCTGCCCTGCAGCTATTCTCTCTCCTTCCTCTCTCAGGCCCCCTCTGGCTTATTTTTCCCTGTCTTTGGAAGTTCCCAGTACTCACAACTGGATGCTGTGGAAATAAGACATGAGGACCTCGGCGTCGTCTCTGGGCACACAGCTCACCGGTCATGAGTGAAGCTCCCAAGGCCAGCGAACCTCTCTCCAGCACCAACGGGGCTGTGACCAATACTGCCTCATGCCCAGTCCCTGATCTTATTTGTGGTAAAGCAGCCCACCCTTTTTAGTGCAAGGATTTCTGCCCCTCCCTGTTTGATAGCGATCAGAGACGCCTCACCGTGGGCCATCCATGCGGGTGTTTCGTTCACATTTTTTCCATTGGCAATCTCTCTGAAGTAAAACGTCTCTCGTATATGAATTAGCTGGGACAAAGAATGGGTGGCCTGCAGGGAGCCACGTTTAAATATACCTTGAGACGGTTTCATGAAGATTTCTTCCCCTCACCTCATTTTCTATGTGACTATGAGTATGTGCTCTTGTTTTCTGCATGTTTCTCATAATCACTTTCTCCCTGGTGTGGCCTCTTCCGCCTCACCTTCACAGACGGAGCTTGATAATACCTGCCTGAAGGGTGTTTGCTGTGAACTGGTCCCTTGAAGAATCCTGATGGACAGTGGCAATCATAAAGTCTAAATTAGAGTGGGAACTGAAGGGAGATGAGTGGAAGGGCAGGGAGGAATCAGAGAACGTTATTCTTCTTTTTTGTTTTGTTTTGTTTTGTTTTGAGACAGAGTTTTGCTCTTGTTGCCCAGGCTGGAGTGCAATGGTGTGATCTCAGTTCACTGTAACCTCTGCCTCCCGGGTTCAAGTGATTCTCCTGCCCCAGCCTTCCAAGTAGCTGGGACCACAGGCACTCGCCACCACGCCTGGCTAATTTTGTATTTTTAGTAGAGATGAGGTTTCACCATGTTGGCCAGCCTGGTCTCAAACTCCTGACCTCAGGTGATCTGCCTGTCTTGGCTTCTCAAAGTGCTGGGATTACAGGCATGAGCCATTGCACTGAGCCAGAGAACATTATTCTTCTAAATTCTGCGGTGTGAGTGTGTGAACATGCGTAAGCATGTGACCATGTACATACTATTTCCCCCTTCCCTCTCTCTCGAGCAGCCCTACATACCCTTTTCCTAGGCAAAATAACACATTCCGAATCACAGACCCCTTAGTTATAATATCAACATGCCTACAATTCCACCTGAGTAGCTTGACATGAAGTCATCACTTGCATACATCTTAACCTGCACCTGCTTAATGTGAGGACTCCAGGTCATAGCAATTGTACTACTCAGAAACGCCTACTTCTGATCAATAAATAGAATCATTAAACTTCTCAGAACAAATTACTCTATGTCCGTGCGAGGAAATCGGAGCAGCCATGAAACATCTGCATCTGGTACCCCTGGGGGGTGGGATGACAGACTCTTCTTTCCTCCTTGGAACCTCTATTCTCTAAGTTCTCAACAAGAAGTTTCCCCGGGAAGCAGCCTCCCTTTCCACCCTGCCCATCTCACCCCACACTGCATCAGCTGGTCTCTCTCTTCCCCTAATGCCCTGCACGAACACCTGCCATTGCATTTACTGACCTGTAGTTCAATTATCTACTTATCTCACCTGCTTTGCTCATGATCCTATGCAACCCTTGAGGTCATGGATTGTATCTTGTCAATCTCTACTTCCCAGCAATGAACACCATATTTACTGCATGGTAATTGCCAAGTATTTGTTGAATGAATGAAGGACCCAAACCATTAACAGCGCTGTCTCTGGGTGGTGATTTTTATTTTCTTCTCTTTGCTTTTTCTTCGTCTAAGTTTTTTGTTGTTGTTTTTACTTTGAGGATGTATTACTTCTATAATCAGATAAAAGAATTTATAAAAATTAAGCCACTCCTTTCTGCTAGTTGATCCAAATGAAGAAAATACTTTGAATAATTTAATCAATGAACACACTTTTGCTGGATGTCTATTATGGGCTCTATGTGCAGATATTTCTGCTGCCTTTAAAAAGTCTTTCATGCGTTATGTACTTTAAACTTCTTAAATGAATACATTCCCATTCAAAAATTTTTCAAATGTCCTAATCTTTGGAGCTCACGTGTGTTTAGAATTAACTGCTCTGTGACTCCGCTGGGCCTCTTATAGTTTAAGATATCTAGAGGGGGTGGCTGTAAGGAAAATACAGTTTTTATCTTTACAAACTGGTCTAAGTGAGAAGTGCTTTTCAAACACATCCACCTACCTGGCAAAATCTTAACAACTTTCAAATTCTAACTCATGTAAAAAATAGGTTGTTTTTTAGCCTGGACTAGAGGAGAGCCATGTTTTCGTTTTTCAACAAAGGATAGAGTCCTAAATCCTGTCATTTGCAACAACATGGATGGACCCAGAGGATGTTGTGCTACGTAAAGCAAGCTGGCACAGAAAGACAAATACCACAGGGTCTCACCAACATGTGGAATCTACAAAAGTCCAATTCAGAAGGACTCAGGTGGGTGCCAGAGGCTGTGGGGAAGAGACGGAGATAAAGAGATGTGGGTCAAAGTGTGCAGAGTTTTTGTTAAAAGGAGTAAGTTTTTGAGCTCTATGGCACATCGTGGTGACCATAGTTAATGATAATGTAATGTACATTTCAAAATTGCTAAAAGAGTAGATTTTAAATGTTTGTACCATAAAACAAAAGCATGTGAGTTTCTGGATATGTTAACTAGCGGGATTTAATCATTCCAAAATATACACATATATCAAAACATCATGTATATAATATATGCAATTATTATTTATGAATTAGAAATAAAATTTTCAGAAAATGGATAGAGTCCCGGGCAGGTCACTCTCTCAGCATGCAGAGAGGAGAGGCACCGTCAACGTCTGACCTTGATGGACCTTGAGGTCCCATCCATCCTTGTCTGAAGAGAAGGTGAGGCTCACAGGGCTCTCCGTATTCATCAGCCTCAGGTAAGACTTGTTTTTTTGTTTGTTTGTTTGTTGAAACAGAATCTCGTTCTGTTGCCTAGGCTAGAGTGCAGTGGCATGATCTCAGCTCACTGCAACCTCTCCCTTCTGGGTTCAAGCAATTCTCCTGCCTCAGCCTCTCCTGAGTAGCTGGAACTACAAGCATGCGCCACCAGACCTGACTAAGTTTTGTATTTTTAGTAGAGACGACGTTTCTTCATGTTGGCCAGGGTGGTCACAAACTCCTGACCTCAGGTGATCCACCCACCTCAGCCTCCCAAAGTGCTGGGATTACAGGCGTGAGCCACCGTGCCCAGCTGGTAAGATGCTTCTTAAGGCAGAGAGAGGTGAGGCAAAGGGCAAGGCAGTGGAATCAGGAGCAAGGTCTCTAGCTCCTTTCTGGACTCCGTCAATGACATCAGAGAAAGAAAACAAACTTCTGCCCATGCCACGGAGCAAATAGGACCTCACATCACAGCCTCCGTGTTATCGTGAGCTGGCCTGATGCTTCCAGCTAAGCCACGTGCTCTCCAGTTGGACAGAAATAATTTCCGAGAATGTCCACTCAGGCCAGATCATGCTAAATCCACTCTTGCTAAGTAAGCAACTGCTGCATCCTTCCCAGTTCCAGCTTTGGTCTCCCTCTAGTCTGTCCTCCCTAGAGATGACAGATATATTCAGATACCCCCTCATAGAATCACCCCTGGCCTCTGGCAACTCCCGACTAGAGAAAACCTCTGCTTCCTTAGACCCTCCCGAAAATCACCCAACCAAAGCCCAAGCCTGGTAGTAGGTCATTCCCAACATCTTCTTACTCTGAGACTTCCTGCAGTTCCCAAGCTGTGTGTGCTATCTCACTGCAACTTGTAATAAACCCAACTTGTTCAACTACAGGTGTGTTCCCAGTGGCTTTTGGCCACAGGGCAAGTGGTCAGTATGAGCTAAGTACCGTTCTCCAAGCTTGTTGAAATATTCTTTGCTAACTGACTACAGAACACTATCTATATCTGGAACCCCAAGGTATCTCAGGCCATACACAAGGTCAGGATCATGAGGTGACTCCGCCCCTTCTGCTGCTGTTGTCCTCTGTCAATCACCTGCATCCAAGGCCATCTCCCGCATCACCAGTCAGGGATTTCCACAGCAAGCACATGTTCAATGAGCATCTACAGGCTAAGCTCTGGGCTAAAGCTTATGGAGAAAAGCCTTGCCCCTATATAATTTTGATTACCCACCAAGTACTAAATGTGGTGTGGACATAGTACACTTCTCATGTGGTCCCAAAAGCTTCCATCTGCAGAAAGTACAAGACGAACACATTCTAATAAACAGGAAGCTATGAACCAGCTACATCATCCATCAGCTCTTTCTTATCAGGGAATTGGCAGGATACATTAACAAAAGGATAATTATTTATTAATGGTTACTTGAAACCTGGGGTTTCCTCACCCGATTTCAAAACACACAGGGCCATTTATTTTAAGTGGTTTCCGGACTTTGATGGATTGAATATTCGCCCGTGCTGGCAAAGGCATACACACAGTGATGCTAACTAGAGTAACTATAGAAACTATCCTATCCTGATACAGCCTTAGAACATCTCTGAACAATCATCCGCATAAAGGAAACATCAAGGGAATAGAAAAACCATCTGGTCTCTATAGCTAGAACATTTGAACAGCTTGTAAAGGGAAAAAAATTGAAACCTCACAACAAAAAATCTGGCAGATGATAAACACAAGATTTTTGAGTTTATCAGCCAGTTGCTACAGACCAAGATCAATATACAAAGAAAGGACACGCTCATAACCCAGGGACTCCGACTGGAATGAAAAGACAGGCAGAAAAACCTGAAAGGTTTGAGGCTGATTACAGTTATACTACCCCGAGCCCACTACTCACAGAAAGCTATTTATTTTCTTTACAGATGATGGAAAATTCCAAACAGAATGAAATTATACAGAATGTTGCAAGAAAAAGCATTTCTTTGGGTGTTTCTAGCTCAGCTGCAAACAGAATATAGTGAAGTCCCACGAGGAAGGTATGCTCTGTTGAAATGTCTAAGTCGATTGTGCAGTTTTGAAAGTCACTGCCAATCCAGAGATGATTTCAATCCAAGTTCTTTCGTGAAATAATAATTCCCAGCTCCTAAATCCCAGATCTGACTCTTTCTAAATGTGTCTTTTTCCTGTCTCTTCTTGCTCACCTCTTCTGTAGCCATGGGCAGTTTTCAGTCAACAGTTTGACTTCAACAAAGTCAGCAGCATCCTGAGTCAAACCTGGCTAGAGTCCCTCTACTCAGAGCAGTGTTGCATGGGTGTGTCACACAGATGTGCACAGTCACCCAGACCACAGGGCTTCTCTGGAATCTGGACGGGAACTTCGCTAGGGCTTGACCTGCTTCGGTTCACCACCTCTCTGCCTAGCCCTTTTCTATGGAATTTCCATCTGCTTCTCTACAGCAATGACTTGAAAACTGGCAACATAAGATACTAGTAACTCATTACTGAATAGGGCATTTTAATGTCTTTCAAAGTCCTTCTAAAGCCATTTAATGTGTGTGTTTAGGCATCTCTCCCAAAATAGAATGTCCTATTTTGGCTCCCCTTTTTTTTTCTCTACCTAATCCCATCACCCAAAGGGAACCACTGTTAGTAGTTTTATGTGAGTCTGTTTATGGTCATCAAACATCTACTTAAGTTTCAAACCAAAATTATGTCATATCTTTTGTCATGTTCTACAACCTGCTATCTTACTTTACAATGTTATGGATGTCTTTGTAATACATTAATTGCAGGTGTACTTAAAGGTTGCACTGCTGTCCATTGCATCAAGATACCCTCAGATGTCCATTCAGTCTCCTAATTCCTCCCAATGATACAGTGTTGCAATCAACAGCTTTGAACATGAAAGAAAATGCAATGTCCTAGTATGCTTGTAACTGTCTTATCTCCAAGATGGTGAGATAAATGTAGATAGTTTCACCTACCTACAGCCCTATTGCCTTCTCCCAGACATGAGCACCTCCCACTTAAGTAAGAGGCTGAGCTTGGGAATAACTGTCTTTTACCCCCACATGTAATTGAGCACCAAGGGCCATCTTTTCTTGCTTTTCAATACTTCCCAAATGAATCCACTCTTTTTCTGTCTCTCCTCCCATCTTAAGCAACTACCATCTCTTACCTGGGTTACCACACCATCCGCAATGTGGACCTCTCTATTCCTCTTATGTGCCTGTAATCCAGCCACCTGGTGATACTGATCATACTCAATTCACCTATGATTATTCCCCTGCTGAGACCCTTCACAGGGGTCCGTGGTCCTTGGGATACAATAAACACTTCTCAGCATTCATTTCTCAGGTTCTTGCTTTCCTTCTCAGCCCTCTCTGCTGCCTCTTCCAACATGGCAGCCCACAGTCCAGGCAGGCATGTGGAACAACGTTCACCTCCTCAAAAGTGCCACTTTTTCTCCTCCCCTCAAGCGTCTGCACCTGCTGTGTCCTAAGCTTGGATCAATTTGCCATTTACTCATCTCCCTCAAGCCCCTGAGACTGTGGCTTTACGTGGAGCAAGTTCAAATGTTCCTCGCCTTAGGAAGTCCTTCCTGATCTCTCCTTTAGTCCAGGCTAGATCTTCTCCTCTCCCCTTCCCCCCTTCATCACTCATGACATTTTTCATAATTGCATGTTGATTTATGCATTCACCCTGCCAGGGGCCACTCTTGGGAAACCCTCTCCACAGGGCACTCTGGTCTCCAGTGATCCCCATGTGTGCAGATCTCTCCTTCTCATGGGAGCTAAATGAGAAGAGTAGACTTCTTAATTTTTAAGCTTGGTACAAGACATGTGTGCCCTTTCCCAGAGTTAAGCCACCATCTGTCTCATGAGAAGAGAGCACACAAACCTACTCCTACGAAAAGTTTGTCATTATTTAGAAAACATCCTTCTTTCTCCTTGTTGTTGTTAATGTTTCCATTAGAGAGACAACACAGCAGCCTATGAAGTGAGGGAGAGAGGACCGAGTGTCCCCGGGTGTTCCAACTTTTTTCCATAAGTCTAACCATATGGAGCAAAATTCCCATTGGAAGAATCACCACCTGGTCCCAGCAGAACAATGCCACCATCAAGCAAACTACGGCACTTCTGAGGTCCAGAACTGTTTGGACCAAAGCAAAATCAAAACAAACAAACATACACACAAAACATGGTGGAGGGCTGAAGTCAGTTGTCTGATACCTACAACTTGCTTAGCAATTGACTTTTTCAGGAATAAAGGGATCGTGAATCCCTTTGACTGGTCTCTGCATCTTGGAGCTCTGAACTAAGAGTCATATTAGTGTATTAATGTATTGTCTGGGGGATATGAGCTGTGATTTGGGCAAATCCTGGAACATACCCACTCTGCCAGCTCCATACATTCAGGGATCTAACTGTCTCATTTATCATGAATCTCCAGCACCTAGGACAGTGCATAAACCATGGCAGGTGCTTGAAAAATATTGCCGGAATAAATTAAAAACTGAATAAGAAGAGACAATAAAAGCCATCAAGAACAATTATCCCACCCAAATTTCCCCCATAAATGACAGAATGCTCTAGAAATCCATAACTGGAGAATCCCCAGATCCTTTCTAAAGTGACAGGAGGCAGAAAGACAGCGGGTTGGAAGCTCAAGGAGTGGACAATTGAGTAAAGGCAGTAGGGACACGGGTCCTATCTGCCTTCCAAGGTAGTCCATTGGTATGCATCACTGATAAAATGATGGAGGGAAGGCATCTCTTCCAGCTTCATTGTGGGGAAGACCAGCAAGCAGATTCACAGGCTGGCTGGTTTCATCCAGACGCGAAGACACGACTTGAGGATGCTGTCTAGACTGGAGGGAATATGCTACATCAGCCAAAGGCCCCTGGGTTTATTTTAGTTCTGTGCGTACCTTTAACATCGTAAGGTGATGCTGCAGTGCCCTGAGAGAGAGAGACAGCCACACTTGCATGCTGCACCACACAGGACACTGAATCACCAGGCCACACACTTCCTGGGTGAGCCAGAGAGAATCCATTTAATGAAGGCTTGGACCAGGATTTCCCATACCTTGTTTCATGGAGCACTGTGCTTTGAGCTACTCCAGGAAATCAATGGTTACCTGGTCAGATAAGTAAAGAAATGCTGCACATTCTACTTCCTTATTTCTATTTATTTTTTAGTTATTTGAGATACAGTCTCACTGTGCTGCCCAGACTGGAATACAGTGGCATGATCTCAGCTCACTGCAACCTCTGCCTCCCAGATTCAAGTGATTCTCTTGCCTCAGCCTCCTGAGTAGCTGGGATTACAGGGGTGCACCACCATGCCTGGCTAATTTTTGTGTTTTTAGTAGAGACATGGTTTCACCAAGTTGGCCAGGCTGGTCTCGAACTCCTGACCTCAAATGATCCACCCACCTCAGCCTCCCAAACTGCTGGGATTACAGGCAGGAGCCACCACACCTGGCCAGATCTTCCTTCCTTCCTTAAAAAGAAATAATCTAAATTAAAAACTCATTAACCCCTTAAAAAGGAAGGACATTTTGACACATACTACAACGTGGAAGAACCTGGAGGACATTAGGCTCAGTAAAATAAGCCAGTCCCAAAAGGATGACTATAGCACCATTGTATGAGATCCACAGAATAGCCAAATTCATAGACAGAAAGTAGAAGGGAGCTTGCCAGGGACTGGGGGAAGAGAGAACAGGGAGTTATTCTTTTAATGGGGAAAAAGTTTCTGTTTGGAATGATGCAAAAGTGCTGCAGATAGATGATGGTGACGATTGCACAGCAATGTGAATGTAGCTAACGCCATTGAACTGTACACTTAAGGATGGTTAACATGGTTCATTTTATGTTATGTGTATTTTTACCACAATTTTTAAAAATTAAAAAAAAAACTCATTAACCCAGAGTTGACCCAAATTTTCCTTCATGGAATAACTCTAAAAAATTATTTTAACCTATCACCACCCACCTCCCAACAACTGCTGTTGCCATGGGGTATATCAACTAGCTTAGGGCTTGAAAGTGAAATTCTAAGCTTGAGGCTTTTCGGGGAGGGGGACTGACACTGATAGGAACTGATGGTCATGGATAACAAAGCTAAAGCTCTTTTGAACTGGAGTGGGACCAAGCAAATGGACTTGCCTGCTCCCTAGCTGTTCCCCAGGATATTGTCCTTGTCGGAGAACAGATCACAGGCCACAGGGAGGTGGCCGCCTCCAGCATTTAGGAGAAGATCCTATGATATTGCCTAGAGCTGTAGAGATCCTGTCGCTGACAGCTCTGTGGCTTCCGCCTTCCATTTGTTCCTTTAGTCTAGTTCCCACCCAAGACAGAGAAAGATCATTTGCTCTGTTTCCATGTCCTTGGCCAAATTTCACACTTGCTCAAAGGAAAAAGAAAAGATTTTATTTTTGTCACATGCAGGGTCCCACATTTGCTATTACAAGAAGACCTATGTGTTAGTCCATTCTCACACTGCCATAAAGAAATACTCAACACTGGGTAATTTGTAAGGAAAAGAGGCTTAATTGACTCACAGTTCCACTGGCTGGGGAGGCCTCAGGAAACTTATAATCATGGCAAAAGGGAAAGCAGGCACCTTCTTCACAAGGCGGCAGGAGAGAGCGAAGCAAAGGAGGGACTTTCAAACACTTACGGAACCATCAGATCTCATGAGAATTCACTCACTGTCATGAGAACAGCATGGGGAAACTGCCCCCATGATCCAATCAACTCTCTTCTTTGACATGTGGGGATTACAGGTCCCTCCCTTCATAGATGGGGATTATAATTCAAGATGAGATTTGGGTGAAGACACAGAGTCAAACCATATCAACCTATTTTTACCGGTTGTTTTGAACCACATGAAATTGTCAAATTTGACCATTTTGACCTGCAAAAATAGCAACTTCAAATGGTTTAAACTAAACAGTTGTGTGCTGATCCTGCCTCCTAACCCCAGCAGAGTTGTTTTCCACAAAGTTACTCCAGGAAATGCATCTTTGAGCACATGCTTTTTGATCCAAGTGTCCTCTATCAACATCTGCCACGACCTTGTCTCCTACACTAGCCTCCACCACATGTTTCTCTGCCTATGATCTTCTCCTTTCCTGCCCACCTCACAGACATCACCCAGACTTTAAATGAAGCACCAGACATGGAGCGAGAACACTCAGCTTCCAGTACGGGAGCACTCAGCCTTCCACTCTGCCACTCTCTCCATGCTCCCTGTGTGCTTTCTCATGAGGTGGGGCAATGGCAACCACATTCTCTAGGCTCAAAGGGTTTTTCTTTCCTTTAAAACACCTAGCATTAAACGCACACACATATCTTTATCCCAATCGCCTGTTACAACGCTAAATTCTTTATTATCATTATTATTATTATTTCGATAGTTTTGGAAGAAACAGGTAGTGTTTGGTTACATGGGTACGTTCTTTAGTAGTGATTTCTGAGATTTTGGTGCAACCATCACCCAAGCAGTGTACAAGCGCCCAATGTGTAGTCTTATCCCTCACCCTCCTGCCCCCGTTCCCCCAAAGTCCCCAGAGTCCATTATGCCTTTCTATCCTCATAGCTCAGCTCCCACTTATAAGTGAGAACATATGATATTTGGTTTTCCATTCCTGAGTTACTTCATTTATACAGAATAATGATCTCCAACTCCATCCAGGTTGCTGTGAATGCCATTATTTCATTCCTTTTTATAGCTCAGTAGTATTCCATGGTGTATATATATATATATATACTACATTTTCTTTATCCGCTCTACAATGCTAAATTCTTAATTCGCCTGCTAACACATCCCTTTCTTGCTCCCTTCTTGTTCTAAGTAATTCCATAGTAAGATTATTCCACCTTGGTGTGTCTGCACAAAACTTCCCTCTCCTACCTCTGGTGCTTTAGTACCTGCCTTTTCTATTTGAAATATCTGCCTATCTCCAACCTGAATCCCATGGGAAATTTGGGACTTATTTCTAAACCACCTCCTCCTGTGTGGTTTTCCAGAACACCCTACGCCTTTGCCTTCTGCATCAGAGAGAATTCACTTGTACATACGAATGGAAATACTATTTGTTAGTATTTCCAGGCCTCCTATGCTAACGCAGATTTTTCTCAGGAAATGCTTAAATACAGATATGTATTTATTTTACATATCTGCTTAACCATTTGGTTTTCCTACTCCACTCTAAACACCTTTAAAGCAATAAATTCATACATGTATTATGTATTTGTATATATAATAAATGTATACAAAATGACAAATATAATTTTGACACTTATATTTGAAATTCCTTAAGTATCTGTTGCTAGCCAATGTCTTAGAATGCTTGGGCACTTATAAATGACAGAAACTTAGTTATCTCAGTCTGGAGGCTGAAAGTCCAAGATCAAGGTGCTGGCAGATTTGGTATCTGCTAAGGGCACACCTCCTTCATGGAGAAACATCTTCTCACTGTAATCTCACAGGTGGATGGGGCAAACAAGTTCCCACCTGCCTCTTTATAAGGGCCCTAATCCCATGCATGAGGGCATCACCCTCAGGAGCTAATCCCCTTCCAAAGGCCCCACCTCCAAGTACCATTCCCTTAAGGATTAGGATTTCAACACAGGAATTTTGGGGAGACACAAACATTTAGACCATAGCACCCAACTAGTGAACCATCAGTCCCTAGGTCCCCCACATATACCGCCCCCTCAACCACACACACACACACACTCACACATACCAATCTCTCTTCTTACTCAAACCAGAAAGAAAAAAATATTTTATTCATGATAGGCTCAGCCAGCTTAGGCAGATTCACCATGAAACTCAGTGACCTTAATCTTTCCAGTCCCTCCTTTCCTCCAGTCTCTTTCAAGGTCCTGTACCTAATTTTAAATTAATAACTTATCTTTTGCTTAAGGAAGGCCCCCCAAATTCTACAAACTCCAGGCCCCACAGTCCTGAGTTCTCCCTTGCTGGCCACTGAACAGCATGGCTAAGCCCTACTGAATGTGTTCCTTCCTCTCCCTCCTGAATCTTTCTCCTTTTGCATTTCTACAGCCTAATCTTCCACAGATCAGCGGGCTGCTATTTTCCCAGGTGGATCCCATTTCCTTCCTTCCTTGCTCCTTCTTGAGCACATTTCTAACCTCTTTGTTTATCCTTCTGCACTAAGACTTGATCTGTGCTTCCTCTAACACCAGCCAAGTTCGTATTCCTGGAAGAATTCATGTGCATCCTGTGACTAGTTCTTCTGACTCATTGATAAAGATTTTTAATATACTCCGTTCTCACAGTTGCCCCAGGGGCATTCTGCTAAACACCTTCTTGCAGCTAGATCCGCTGCCATTTATTTATCAGTTCCATTGCATTCGGTTCATGGTTTTGGAGGCAGGTTTCAAGCTGTATCGGAGTTTTCCTATTCCAGCCAATTTGAACTTGTTTTGCAAGTAAAATTTCATGGGACATTTTCATCAAGCGCTTTCCTAGAGTCCAAATGGATAACATCTGCTGTGTTTCTTCTGACCATCCGTGTATTTTGTGTGTGTGTGTATAGACGTGCACATTTCTTTTCAAGAAGCAAGCCGTTAAGCCTGCCTGGCATCATTGGTACCTAACAAACCCACCCACGTGGCTGTCAGTCCCAGATTTCATTACTCTCTGGTTTGTGCTAATTAGTTTGCATAGGTTAGGATTTTTCTTCCCTCTTATAATTTGTCTTATACTATAAACAATTGTTTTAGCTTTAACAGTGAAGTTGAGCTTATGGAACTATATTTCACAAGATCACCTTATCCTTCATTCTAGGACCTCGGGGAGTCACTCTCTGCTCCCAGCTGCTTCTAATCAAAGCTAATTCCCTCCCACAACATTCCCCCGGCTCCAAGTGCTGACACCAATCTCCCCCGTCAAACAAGATGACTCAGGGTGCTTGGGAAGCAGATTCTCATTTCCTGTATTTTCCCACAGCTTGCTGCCGCCTCCCTATGGTACGTTTCCCGGTTCGACATGCAGCTCAGAATTCCCCCTGCCCATCTCACTTCATAATTTGTGTCAGTACTTCCTGGAGTGGGACTGCTTCCCTTGGAAGTTGCTGGAAGGTGGAGTTAATTCAGGTCATGGTCCTCAGGCTGCAAAGGGTCCTGCTGGACCAGAAGCTTCCTGGAGGGGTGGGGCTAAGGGAGCAGAGATGGAGAATGGAAGCTGAAAAGAAGATTCCAGACTGTAGGGAGTTTACACTGGCAGTGATTTGTACAAGACAAAATGAGAAAAACTGGAAAAATCGAGGTCATATCAAAGTGAACAAATAAGGATCAACAGCTTCAGAGAAATGAAGACTTTGCTAATAACAATCAGTGATGGGGGTGATATCATTTGGCCATGTCCCCACCCAAATCCCATCTCGAATTATAGCTCCTTTGTCCCCACCCAAATCTCACCTTGAATTATAGCTCCCATAATTCCTACATGTTATGGGAGGGACTCAGTGGGAGGCAACTGAATTATGGGGGTGGGTCTTTCCCATGCTGTTCTCGTGATAGTGAGTAAGTCTCATGAGAACTGATGGATTTTAGAAAGGGGAGTTCCCTTGCACATGCGCTCTTGCCCATCACCATGTAAGACATGTCTTTGCTCTTCCTTCACCTTCCACCATAATTATGAAGCCTCCCCAGTTATGTGGAAGAGTGAGTCCATTAAACCAGTTTCCTTTATAAATTACCCAGTCTTGGGTATGGTTTTGTTAGCAGCATGAGAACAGACTAATACAGGAGGTACATTTCTTCCCCCACCAAATGAACATGGAAGGCATTAAAGGCTTTGAAGTTAAAGGTGGAAGCGCGCTGGATGCGAAAAGTGTGAAAGCTTCTTTCTCTCAAGGAATCCTGACTTCTGTAGGCACAGAGGACAGAGAGACTCAATGATCACTCAGAGAATGAATGAAGGCTGGGAGCTGGGAGGAGATAGAGAATGCCACTCTCACCAGCCCACACTGCACTTCCTTCAGGTGAGACAGGGAGGAAGTGAGAGGGCCCAGAGGCCACGCGTTCAGTTTTGCTGTTATCAGTTCCTAGAGTCACAAGTTTTATCTCCCGACACACTTCTGATACAGTACTTACAACATCCTGTCCTTCAGAAACAGCTCAGGAAATAAACCTTGTGACTTCAGGCATTGAGCCATTCTTGGGATCTAAAATCTGTGACATATAGAGTATGGAATGATAGACATTGGAGACTAGGAAGGACGAAGGGTGGAAAGGGGTGAGGGATGAGAAATTGTCAGAGCCATTGGAACCAGAGTGACTCCATCTTTTTTTTTTTTTTTTTTTGAGATGGAGTCTCGCTCTGTCACCCAGGCTGGAGTGCAGTGGTGCCATCCCTGCTCACTGCAAGCTCCACCTCCCAGGTTCACACCATTCTCCTGCCTCAGCCTCCCAAGTAGCTGGGACTACAGGCGCCCACTACCAGGCCTGGCTAATTTTTTGTATTTTTAGTACAGACGGGGTTTCACCACATTAGCCAGGATGGTCTCGATCTCCTGACTTCGTGATCCACCCACCTCGGCCTCCCAAAGTGCTGGGATTACAGGCATGAGCCACCACGCCCTGCCAGAGTGACTCCGTCTTGAATAGGGGATGGGTAAAATGAGGCTGAGACCTGCTGGGCTGTATCCCCAGGAGGTCAGCCATTCTTAGTCACAGGAAGGATGGGATAGGAAGTAACAAAGACCCCTCTGATGAAACAGGATGCAGTAAAGAAGCCAGCCAAAACCCATCAAATCCTAGATGGCAATGACGATGACCTCCAGTCATCCTCACTGCTCATTCTATGCTAATGATAATGCATTCACATGCTAAAAGACACTCCCACTGCTGTAGTGACAGTTTACAAATGCCATGGCAACATCCAGAAGTTACCCTATATGGTTTAACCCATATTAAATGATATGGTTTACTTCCAGGGGAATTGCCCACCCCACTCCTGGAAAACTCATGAATAATTCACCCCTTGTTTAGCATATGATCAAAAACTAACCACAAAAATAGCCAACCAGTAGCCCTTGTGGCTGCTCTGCCTATGGAGTAGCCATTCTTTTGTTTATTTACTTCTCTCATAAACTTGCTTTCACTTTACTCTGTGGACTCACCCCAAATTCTTTCTTCCAGGGAGATCCAAGAACAGTCTCTTAGGGTCTGGATCAGGACCCCTTTCTGGTAGCAAAATTACTTAATGGATGCAATGTACATTATTTGAGTGATGGTTACACTAAAAACCCAGACTTTACCTCTAGGCAATATATCCAGGTAACAAAATTGCACTTGTACCCCTCAAATTTATACAAACAATTAAAAAAAGAAAATCACAACCTGCAGGGAGACTGCTGTTACTCAGTACTCTGGCTTCCACCTGTCGGTAGTTACTATGAAGAATAACCCTAAAATTATCCCAGAAATGTCTAAAGGAAACATTCATAGTACATTTGATGGTCTGCTATCAGAACTTTTCATGCCATTTTTTTTCCGGTTAAATGAGCATCATAAAATTCTACGTAAAAGTCTAACTGATAATATTAGAATCATTAACATGTTACTGCTCCTTTATGTTTGAGACTCTTCACAACCATTCAAAGACTATCCATTCATTTACCCAATACATATTCATGAAGTTTGTAGGAAAGCTCCCTTCAGCCTACCTGCTTTCAATTTAGTTCCTCACTAATTGTGTTCTAACCTCATCTCCTTCTGCCTCTTTACCTTCCAACCCTATCATCAGCGCCTTCCTGATGAGAAAGTAAAAATTAGCTCAGAACAAGGAAGTAAAAACATGCCTGGCCATCCATCAGGCTGGAATAACAGACACAGATAAAGCCATCTTCAAAGTAACAGGGAACAGTATTTCTCCCAAGGACACACTGCAACTCTAACAGGTCAGAACAGCCCCTTCTTTGAGTCACTACTGCTTTTTTACTCTCTAAGAAACTTTGTTCTCTAAAAGCATGGACTCTCCAAAGCTTTGCTGTTTGGAATTGTATCAGTAAGAATGAAACCTCCACTTCTGGCTGGAAAACCTAGTCACTTTTTGATGCAGAGAAACAATCTAGATTTCTAACTCAGAGGCAGAGCTTCAGATACGGGGTTTCCACATCTATCTCACAACTGCATTGTTTCCATAGAAACAGGACCCTGGGTCCATTTTTCAGTGCAGATCTGATACTGACCCCTTTATACTACCCTACTTCGCTGTGAGCCTATCTAAACACTACTTCATTCAAATTTCATCTAAACCCCACCCTTCCCCAGAATCTAGATTACTTCTATTTCTTCTTTGTTTGGTGAGATGCCCTCTAGGGTTCCATTTACCCGATTGGATTACATCAATAAACCCAAATGTACCAGGCTATTGTTTTGTTTCTGGTGGTCTTAGGTTGATTCAGCTAGGACATTGAGCAGCTAATGTTTATTCTGCCACAAACAGAATAAATTCTCAAAAGGTTGGCAGAATGGCTATAAGATTCATCCCCGGCTGCGCAGAGTGGGCACAGTAGCTCACACCTGTAATCCTAGCAGTTTGGGAGGCCAAGGCAGGCGGATCACTTGAGGCCAGGAGTTCAAGACCAGCGTGGCCAAGATGGTGAAACCCTAGCTCTACTAAAAATACAAAAAGAAAAAATAAACGCTGGGTGTGGTGGCACATGCCTGTAATCCCAACTACTCAGGAGGCTGAAGCAAAAGAATCACTTGAGCCTTGGAGGTGGAGGTTGCAGTGAGCCGAGATTATACCACTGTACTCTAGCATGGAAAACAGAGCGAGACTCTGTCTCAAAAAAAATAAAAACTAAAATTCATCTCCTATAATTATGTATGGTTCTGTTTATATTTTTTCAAAGTATTTAGATGATGGAACTTCTGCCTTTGTTAAGGGTATTTGTACAGGATATGAGGTATTTGAGTTATACAAATCTTGCTCTCAAGGCTCCAAGACCAGTCAATACTTTCATATAAACTTGGAAATAATTACCCTAGACCAGAGATCACTGGTAATTATTATAAAACTGTTTCTGTAAATGGACAAATAGTAAATATTGCTGAAAACTATGTAACTCTGTTGTTGTTGTAGCCCAAAAGTAGCCATAGATAATATGTAGTGATTGAGCTTGGCTGTATTCCAATAAAACTTTATTTAGCAAAACAAGAAATGGGCCAGATTGAACTCAAGGGCCATGGTTTGCTGACCCTCATCCTAGACCATCACAATAAAATAGAATCAGTGTTTGTGAGTTGGCAATTGTCCTCTCCACTGTGGATAGATTGTCCAGTGTTACCTGAGCTCCTAGCGAAGGAAGGTGGGAAACCTGAAGAACTTGGGGAGTGTCCCCGGAATAAGACACATTACTCATTAATGGTGGTGGTGAAGGGCAAAGAGATATTTGGTACCTACACTGTGCTTGGTACCTTGCATAATTGGTAAATCCGTACAGTACTTCCAGCTAGGCATTTAAATACCCAATTTATACGTATGGAAATCTGAGGTCTGGGTCATGCTGCCTCTTTCTGCCACTAAACTGTTAAATCATGGCACCAAGATTCAAAACCAAGTCCATCTTACTCCAAACCTGCTCTTTCTCATATGTTTTCTTTAAGAAAAAAGCAGGTCAAATCTCCTTTGCCCATCTATCTCCTTTTACCCACAAGTTTTAGCAGAGCCAGTGTGTTATAGTTCCCTGTATGCAATTCATTAGAGCCTTCTCCTGCAACTCTTAGTAAAAGAGTTTTATAATAGTGAGCCACCAACGCCCTACCTCCTTCAGCATCTTTACAAGAACCAATGAGAAGAAGCTGGAACTTACTGAAGACACAAGCTCAGAGCAGTTTGTAAAGCTCTGTCAGCTGAGCCAGCCAATGGAAAATCAGCAGCAACAGCCCCAGTTCATCATGGGACACACAAATAGAAGAGATTTCACAAGCCAGTGATCTGATGCTAACAGTATTTGGCTTAATTCTCCTAACACCATTCAAGGTAAAACACACACAGACACACACACACACACACACACACACACACACAAATTATTGAAATGACTTGGCCTCTTCAAAAAGTGCCATTTGAAGAAAAGTAGACAATATCTAAAGAAATAACAACCTATACTCTCTTTGAAGACCTGAATAAAAACAAGCTATTTTGGTAGAAGTATCGAAAGTTTTTCTTTCGTGTGCTCAGAAAACAAAATTTGAATCAATTTCTAAACTAGAACAGGCTATTTCTTTTTGCTTCTGGGAGTATGCACTGGCCTCACTATTAGCCGCAAACAATGAAAAGACTTGCCTTTGTAAGCCACATAGCTGGCTTAAATACCGATTTTAAGAATTGCTGAAAACCTAGCTTCTTTCAAGAGTACACTGATAATAATTGCCATCCTTTTAACATACATTTAATACCATCTTATTTTTCTTTTCTTTTTTTTTTTAATTTTTTAAAAATGTTACTTTAAGTTCTGGGGCATGTGCAAAACATCCAGGTTTGTTACATCGGTATCCGTGTGCCATGGTGGTTTGCTGCACCTATCAACCCGTCACCTAGGTTTTAAGCCCTGCATGCATTAGGTATTTGTCCTAATGCTCTCCCTCCCCTTTCCCCCAACCCCCGAAAGGCCCCAAACACCGTCTTGTTTTTCTTGTTGGAGAGAGGATGAGAGGGAACAGCTGATGGGAAGAGTAACTGAGTTTCAAATTGCAGTTCTCTGGAAATAAGCCCCACAATATGATGCAAATAACAAGTCACAGATGACAGTATAGCCACTGTTGGAGGGTAGGCTGTCTTTGGGCTAAGCATTCAAGAAGCCCTTCATGTCAAGCAAGCCTCAGCTTGGACAATTTGATACGCTTTTTTTTTCTTTCCTTTTTTTTTCTTTTTTTTGAGATGTAGTCTTAACCTGTTGCCCAGGCTGGAGTGCAGTGGCGCAATCTCAGCTCACTGCAACCTCCACCTCTGGGTTCAAGTGATTCTTGTGCCTCTGCCTCCCAAGTAGCTGGGACTACAGACATGCACCACCACGCCCGGCTAATTTTTGTATTTTTAGTAGAGATGGGGTTTCGCCATGTTGGCCAGGCTGGTCTCAAACTTCCAACCTCTGGTGATCCGCCTGCCTCGGCCTCCTGAAGTGCTGGGATTATAGGTGTGAGCCACTGTGCTTGGCCTTTTTTTTTTTTCTTGACAGAGTCTCACTCTGTCACCCAGGCTGGAGTGCAATGTTGCAATCTCAGCTCACTGCAACCTCTGCCACCCAGGTTCCAGAAATTCTCTCACCTCAGCCTCCCGAGTAGCTGGGATTACAGATGTCCACCACCACGCCCAGGTAATTTTTTTGTATTTTTAGTAGAGACAGAGTTTCACCATGTTGGCAAGGCTGAGAGGCTGAGGCGGGAGGATCACCTGAAGTCAGGAGTTGATAAGCTATTTTTTATTGCACCTGTGTATGGCACACTACCATGGCCACCCACTCAGTATACACAAGACTGCAGTGTTTCAAAGACACTGAGCAAATTGAGGTTCCCACAGATCTCCTGAGAGCTGATCAAAATTAAAATTCTCATTTCTGGGCTAGCAGGCTTTCTTTTGTTCCCAGGTAAGTCTTGGAATTTTCTGGAGAACTTCTGACAGGAGAACTTCTTGGCAAATGACCATTTTGTTCAAAAAATAAACTAGAGCTATTTTTTCTCCTATGGCATGCAAGAAACAAGTTGCCATAAAGAGAGCAAGAGCTTACCCTGGTTAAATCAAGGACGTTGGGGAAGGTGTCATCTCTGTGTCAATACCATGGCTTGGGCGTCAGAGACTCGACCAGGGAATTCCGTATATCCATGTTTTGCGGTAAGAACAAACACGAGACTAAAGTGTACATTCTTGTTTCTTCATTTAATAGCTTTTTAAGGTAGGTAAATTAACTGGACAGGTGCCTGAGTTTTTTTACACCAGTTAAAAGAAAATAATAATATCCACCAACAGGGCTGTCCTGAGAACAAATGTGCTGTGTAGACTGTAAAGTCACATTTACAACTAAGGTATTAAAATCCTTCCTCAGGCCGGGTGCAGTGCCTCACACCTGTAATCTTAGCACTTTGGGAGGCCTAGGCAGGCAGATCACCTGTGGTCAGGAGTTCGAGACCAGCCTGGCCAGCATGGTGAAACCCCATCTCTACTAAATATACAAAAATTAGCCAGGCTTGGTGGCATGCACCTGTAATCCCAGCTATTCAGGTAGCTGAGGCATGAGAATCGCTTGAGCCTGGGAGGAGGAGGCTGCAGTGAGACAAGACTGCACTACTGCACTCCAGCCTGGGAAACAGGAATGAAACCCTGTCTCTCAAAACAAAATAAAATAAAATAAAATAAAATCCTTCCTCAAAATAGCTAATGGATGCTAGGCTTAATACCTGGGTGATGGGGTGATCTGTGCAGCCAACCACCATGGCACATTTATCTATGTAACAAACCTGCGCATCCTGCACATGTACCCCGGAACTTCAAATAAACGTTGAAGGGGGAAAAAAAACCCTTCCTCGTTCTGGTCAAAATAGTGATGGAGAGAGTTAAGGGACCAGGTTCAACACATTCGTCACGAAAACATCTCGACCCAGAAACTTCCTTTCATTGGCTGGGAGCTGTCCAAGGTGCTCTGGTTGAAGCTTCATGAGTTACTTCAAGACCTCCCTCACAGTAGTGCTGCCATTTAACAGTGTAGGCAAAAGGGCCACAACCTTGGTTTGAGTTATTCAGTCTCTACCCAGGTAATCTTTGGCAAGTTACTTCATGCCTCTAATCCCCTTTTGCTGGTAATTGTTTTACCATTAATGTCTCTGATCCCCATTTGCAGACATGGCTGGTAATACCTACCTTAAAGTACTGCTGAGAGGGAGAAATGAAAAGGCTTGGTATAAACCAAGGATTTGGTAAATATTCTGCCTTCGTTATTACAAGGAAGATGAAAAAGAGAGGACAGATCTCCTGCCACAACTTCCACATTGGCAAAAATGACCCTGCATCCCACTGTTTTTATGGATAAAGGGGAAAGGATCAGAGCCAGAGGTCTTTCCATGGACCTTGTGAGTCAAAGCTTCCCACAGAGTGGAACGAAGTTGCTGCCTGTATTTTCTTCCCTACACGCAATTCACCAGTGCTTTAGATCTTCAGGGGCAACTCTAAGCTCTTGCTCCCTGTAGTGTGCTCAACTTCTAGGGCAGAACCATGGAGAGGGCTTCTTCCCTTCTTTCCGAAACTGTGTGGTAACCCCGTAAATGTGGGGACACATTTAATCAGTGTAGAAGCCCTCTTAGTGGCTATTTGGAGTAAAATGGAAAGGGGGCTGGGCTTGGTGGCTCACACCTATAATCCCAGCACTTTGGAAGGCCGAGGCAGGCAGATCACTTGAGGTTAGGAGTTCGAGACCAGCCTGGCCAACATGGTGAAACCTCATCTCTAATAAAAGTACAAAAATTAGTCTGGCGTGCTGGTGCATGCCTGTAATCCCAGCTACTTGGAAGGCTGAGACAGGATAATCACTAGAACCCAGGAGGCGAAGATTACAGTGAGCCAAGATTGCACCACTGCACTCAAAAAAAAAAAAAGAAGGGTCTGCACACTTGAGAATAACAATATATGTGGGAAAATTAACACACGGATGGGCTCTAGCTATGGAATAAATTCCAGTTAAAATCTCTTCAATGCATCTAGGAAGCACACCCTAGAAAGATAGACTTTTCTGTACTAACCTTCTTTTTAATACTAACTTGGGTAGCAAAGATCCACTGCAGATGAATTAAGAAGGGAAGGTCTACAGTGAATGAATATCTTCAGCCTGGAAAGCCCCTGGAACGATCCTAGAATTAAAAAGCCAGCCTCCAGGGCAAACCACACCTAAGCCATTAGGAGTAAATGAGGGAAGAGTGCGGAAACAAGAGCAGAATTCAGCTCTCCTGGCTCTCAGCCCCTCTTCTGACCACTGAAATGAATTTCCCTTCAACCACAGAATAAAAAATAATTGGATTTCTCTAAGTCTTATTAAGGTGTAACTTGCAGTTCAGAAGAACCTGTATGTTTAACTTTATTCCTCGTCCAACCCAGAGGGACTAAAATGAAATAAAAGACTAAGACAACAATGCTGGAGCTGGGAGCTCGCTGCACCCCCTCCTCTCCCTGCACCCCTTTCCCTTCCCAGCACCCCCTTCCCCTCCCCGAACCCCCCTCTCCTCCTCGCACCCCCCTCCCCTCCCCACACCCTCCTCCCCTCCCCGCACCCTCCTCCCCTCCCCACATCCCCTTCCCCTTCCTGCACCCTCCTCCCCTCCTCTCACCCCCCTCCCCTCCCTGCGCTGTAATTGCGCTTCTGTAGCAGATAAAGGGACGGAGAGCACTGCAGCGCCGGCTGAATACAAAACCAAAGCCTCCTCTCCTCCTCCCATAATTAATCTTTTCTGCTTTCCGCAAGGACCATCCTCTGCAGTGTTCAGCATTTGGCTGGGACTTTGACGTTTTGTTATCGCCATCACTCTCTTTGTTTTTTGGAAAAGAAGAAAAACCCATCCGTGGCACATGGACCCTACACGGGGGCAGCATCCCATGTAAAATTCATGTAGCTCTCTTCCTCTAGCCACCTGAGCATCCTTTTATCCCTAAAGAACCTGGGAAAGGCAATGCCAAGCTGTATTCTTTCCTAGATGGTGGTCCCAAATATTCGTACTGATTCATGACGCAGATTACTCTTTAATGAGCGGAATACTTTTCTCAAGCCACCAAAAACATCGTGTGCATGCAGATACTGCATTTATGCACCGAAAGAAACCAATATTTCTGAACTCCTTTACCCTTCACTGATGTGGTTTCCATGGAAACCATAACATTAAGCCAGGCAGTTACTTACTTCCACATTACATAATGTTATCTAATGCTTAGTTACTCCTGAACAAATGTGTTTATTCAGTAGTTTTTTGTCCATGTAATCAACCATATCTACTTTGATTTGATTAAACAGGGAACGGTGGCATAACATCATTTACTGCAGTATGCTTTGTGTCTGCTACTCATCCAGAAAATGACATGCTGTGTATTTGCCAAAGAAGAGACGGTGCGCACGGGAAGTTGTGGGAAGAGATTCTGGCAAAGCTGATGCAATACGTAGTTATGGATTAGAGTAATTAAGATTAAGAGGATAGGAAGTTAGAAACTAGAGCAGAAATATGGAACATGAAATTGCAACAGTTTTGATTCTCTTCCTCCCCCTTCTTTGTATAAAAAGAGCAGGAGATAGCTCAGGTTCTCGGGAGGTCTGTATATATCGGTAAAATAGTTCAGGAAAAAAAATGTTTGCCATTAAAATTCTTGTTGCAGTTAGGAACATTACTTCCCATATTAGCAGTAGGCTCTGTCGCACGATTACTATTGATTTGCAAGTGATTTCTAGAACATAATAGATGACCCGTTCTCCATCACCCTGAGGCTTCTTCCTTTTTAATACGGCATTAAGCAGTCTCTTCATCCCACCTCTGGATCCTTTCTAACATCAAAACTGGAAAAAGATTTTCCCCATCACCCAACAGAGCTACTGTCTTCTTTTTCTTTCAAACTCTTAAGTGCTTTATCTATCATTTTTGCTCATTAAAAAAACACACATTGGCCGGGTGCGTTGGCTCATGCCTGTAATCCCAGCACTTTGGGAGGCTGAGGCGGGCAGATCACGAGGTCAGGAATTGGAGAGCAGCCTGGCCAACATGGTGAAATCCCGTCTCTACTAAAAATACAAAAATTAGCCGGGCATGGTGGCGGGCACCTGTAATCCCAGCTACTTGGGAGGCAGAGGCAGGAGAATCACTTGAACCTGGGAGGCGGAGGTTGCAGTGAGCTGAGATCACGCCACTGCACTCCAGCCTGGGCAACAGAGCACGATTCCATCTCAAAAAAAAAAAAAAAAAAAAATCATTTTTGCGTTATTCCTCTATGAGTGAAAATGATGGATAAAGCTCTCAGACATAAATAATGCTTGTTGAGAAAAAATTCTTTAGGAAGTATTGATGCTTGATTTTGCTCATAGGTAGGGCCCACTGTCTACACATAGCATGACCTGGAGGAACTTATTTTTTCCTTCCGTTCCTTCCTTCTTCTCTCTACCTCACCTTTCTTTATTTTCTTTCTTTCCCTCCCTCCCTCCCTCTCCCCCTCTCTTCTTTCCTTCCTTCCTTTTTTCCTGTCTGTTTTTTAAAAAATAATTAGTGTTTTAGATTGATGTTAAAAGAATTTATTGAGAAATAAATTAAATCCATAAGCTGACTTTTTAAAAGCAACCAAATTTCTTTATAACTATATAACCTATTTAATAAGTTTCTGCTTTGTCCTCATCAAGTGTATTCTTATTAAGGACATGATGGTAATGTGTATAGTTATTTTAGAAAAAATAATTTACTTTGGAAAAAAAAGAGACAGACACACTAAATGTCCCTTAAAACTGCTCCAAAATCCCACCCCCTCAAAAATGGCTTGTGCCATGTTTATGCAAAAGGCAACAGCATTTAGCGAGAGTTCCGGAAGAAATACCGCTTCCTGCAGTTGGTCTGTACCCCTTTCTTTCCACTTTTCCTCCTATCTCTTGATTCTCTCCCACTCTGCCCTGACCCATCACTTTCTTTTGTCAGCGTCCTAATTTTTTTTACAAGTAGTTTCTTAGTTTTTGTATTTGTAAAAGCTCAAAGTTGAGTTTTCCTAAGATCCTAGAGGTGTCACTGTCCTACAATCTCGTCTGTCCCCTGCTCTCTCTTCTCATTTTGCTCCTCCTAACTTCTTCAAGTTAGCACGGGCTGTTCTCATCAGCTTTGTCCTCTGTTGTATTCTTCCTCCCCCACTTCCTTCCTCACCCTCTGGGCATCACAACCTCCCAGCCCACTCACCTCTTAAAAGAAGGTTCAGTTCAAGCATCAAATCCTGAATCCAGTCTCCGCCACCTGGCATCCTCCCCGCAGCCCCCATACCCGGCTGGGTTTTCCCCTCTTGCTTCCAGTAGGCTCTCCGGCTTGTATGCTGCTTTCACGGCATCTGTAAAATACCACTTTGTCAGTTGTTGATCAGTCTCTATGCATTCGTTTATTGAACAAATCCTTATAGGGTTCTACCCTGGGTCAACCCAAGATGTGGGTCTACAGAGGTGAGGAGGCCAATGAGGTCCCCATCCAGAACTTTCCCCTCCTCTAGCTTGCATCTCTTTATATATCCTTTTGCCTAGCTCAGTGTCCACAAATCGGTGCCTAGCAACATTTATTTGTTGAATTGCCTTTAAAAACTTCCAGTTTTATTACAGGTCATTACTTAAATTTTAGAAAACAAGAAAATACAAATTAACAGAGTATGGGTAAATAACAATTCACTCATACTCTCACTAGCCAGAAATTAACACTGTCATATTTTTAAACACGTTTTCCAAGAAAATTTCTTTAGATATTAATATAAATCTTTTTTAAAATGGAATCATATACCACACGTTTTTTAATACTCAATTCATAAGCATTGCTGTCAGCATTCTGACTGGTTTCATGTCATGTTGGAATAAATGTTTCTGAATGAGAAGACACTCCAATGGATCAAGTGACTTTTTAGCAATTTTTGCCTTGGGCCTCGTTCAACATATTTTACAACCATATCAGCAGTGAAGTCTTTCCTGACTTTTCCCACTTATCTGGAAACAGGAGCAAGAAGGAACATAGGAACTTGAGTCCCTGAAGACAGAGCTCAATTTCAAGAAAACAGATGAGGATTAATCATGCTTCATCTGTGATTTCTAATCCAAAGTTTCCATTTGCAATCAGTCGGACACCTTGAAGGTCTAATATTTAAACCCTTTATTTGAGTGGTATCTGATTTTTCACTCAGAAGATTCTTGTAAAAGCAAATTTCAGAATGTAGAATCAGGTACCTCGACTTTCAAATGCTGGTCCTATTTGGAAATGTTGGGAAACCTTTAGAAAAGTTATTACATATGTTTGTAAGATGAGACTAATAATAGAAGATTAATTGAACTAAATACATATATTTGTATTTAACAAGTATAATACCATACTTCTCTCTCTCTCTCTCTCTCTGTCTACACACACACAAACAACCCAAACACACAAAGATCAATACTGATCTCCTTTGGAAAATTTTTAGGTGTTTTTCCCCTAAAGTAATGCAATATTAATTACATTCCTCCTTTATGTCTCGCCCCCACCACTTTCTATTAAAATGCTTTCCACTGACTGGATATCAAATCAACTGATTCTTTTCTTTATAATTCTCTATAATTTACTTGTCTTCTAGTATAAGAGACTTCCTCTCCTTTAAGCCTCATGTTCTCCACACTTAGAATTTTGGTAGTATCTATTTTGCCATCGTTCAATCATATAATCACATAGGAGAAAATTTCGATTCTTAATAGTCCTAAATGATTCTAATCCTTTAACACTTCTGTGATACATTTTATTTGAGGAGTTGAATTGAAACTATTTTGTAAAATGAAATTTAATACAGAGAATTGCAAAAGAAGAATGTAAAAATAGTGGACATTGCTAGCATTACCCTAATTCTCTTTGATTGTTCAGAATTTTGCAATTCAGTTGGGAAACACAGTATGTGCAATGACAGATGGCTCGGGGACTGCCTTATCTGATATTCCAAAATCACAAGGTGGAATGATTTAGTTTTCACATGCTCCAGTGGGAAACCCAGAAATTAGACAAAAAGGAAACAAAGCTGACCCTTCCAAATGTGGGGTTCTGAGTGAAAAGAGCCCCAAGCAACCAGTCCACCCGCGTCAAAGGGAGAAGATAGTCAAGAGTGTGAGGGAGACAAAGCAAAGGAGGCTGCCCATCTAGAGTCCCTTTTTCTCTTCTTCATGGCTGCACTGCAACTCCGGTGGCCTTTGCACTGTGTTGCACTCATTAAAGAAAGGATCTGTGTATTTCTGCTGTTAACAAATCCGGACCCCTTGCTGGAATGTTTGCGTTAGCATAAGAAACATTGTGATTGACAGGTAAGGTCAAATCCAACCCAGTACACTTTCTGTGGTGGTGATATAGGTGGGATTTTTTTTTTTTTTTTTTTTTTTTTTTTTTTTTTTGGTGAGGAAGATTAGATAGATAGATAGATAGATAGATAGATAGATAGATAGAGATAGATGATGGATGGATACATGGCTGGATGGATGGGTGGATGGATAGATAGATAGATAGATAGATAGATAGATAGATAGATAGATAGAAAATATGTGTATATATTATATATAATGAAATTTTAAAACTCTACTTTTCTACAATTAGATGCCTACATTTACCTAAATATTTTTGGATTTGTTCATAAACCTATTTTCAAAATAAATGGTTCAGATTTTATTGCCTACTGCATTTATCTTCTAAACACTTCTTTCAGTATAACACACATACATCCTTACACCTGACTTTTTATAATTTGGGTCTGCATGTGTGTCCACATCTAGTCTTTGAAGTAACTAGGGCTTCTTATCTCCACTTTATAGGAAAGGCAGCTGAAAGGTCAGAGAACATGCCCAAAGTCCAACAGTTAGTAAATCAGTGATGCTCCTTTTGTAAAATGAAAGCTATAGAGTCTGACCACAGAAAAATGCAAAGATACACAAACTTTACATATAATATCTGGAATTGTAGACTCCTGAAAGCCCAGTTCTGTAACTTCAGTTTAGAAACCCCTGTAATAAATGAAAAACCTAGGATTTGCACCCCCAGTTCTAGATGCAGGTCTTGCATACCTGCCCCCAGCCCACGATGTTCCAGTATCTAAGCTCATGTTCACTTGGTCTGTGTCCGTTTATATATTTTTTTTCTTTTACAATGTCCTTGCTCACTTTTTTTTTTTTTTTTTTTTTTTTTTTTTTTGAGACAGAGTCTCGCTCTCTCACCCAGGCTGGAGTGCAGTGGCACAATCACGGTTTACTGAAGCCTGGACCTTCAGGGATAAAATGATCCACCTGCCTCAGCCGCCCGAGTAGCTGAGACCACAAGTGCGTGCCACTACACCTGGCTAATTAAAAAAAAATTTTTTTTTTTGAGACGGAGTCTCGCTCTGTCGCCCAGGCTGGAGTGCAGTGGCGCGATCTCGGCTCACTGCAAGCTCCGCCTCCCGGGTTCACGCCATTCTCCTGCCTCAGCCTCCCGAGTAGCTGGGACTACAGGCGCCCGCCAACACGCCCGGCTAACTTTCGTATTTTTAGTAGAGACGGGGTTTCACCACGTTAGCCAGGATGGTCTCGATCTCCTGACCTCGTGATCCACCCGCCTTGGCCTCCCAAAGTGCTGGGATTACAGGCGTGAGCCACCACGCCCGGCCTTAAAAATTTTTTTGTAGAGACGGGGTCTTGTTGCCCAGGCTGGTCTCAAATTCCTGGACTCAAGGGATCCTCCTACCTCAGCCTCCCAAAGTACTGGGACTACAGGCATGAGCCACTGTGCCTGGCCCTTTTTTTAAATTCCCAAGCAGCAACACAGTTTTTTGCCTGCCTGATAGAAAAGTTTCTCCAGCCCTGAATCCTGTTGGAACACCTCTGGGGGAACCTGCAGCAACCTGCACAGGGGCTTCCGTGAGGATTTATGTGGAAAGGAGCACAGTGCTTTCAACCCAAGGTGCCTAGAGATTCCCCTCCTAACTCTAGACAATAGGCCATTGAGTCCACATCTTCTGAGCATGAAATCTTCCCTTAATCTTTGGCTGTTTCTCTTTTCTACACATTAACCTTTCTGTGTAGCGATCACCAATTGTTGTCACTGATCTACTATTGCTTGACTTGTCGTAGATATAACTAATAGGCTTCTCATATGCATGTAGATACTAAAATCCTAAATAAACTATGAACAATTAAATATTATGTATATTAAAATATTGACCAAGTCAGGCTTATCCTCGTACTGCAAATACTATGCAACGTTAATCAGGTAATTGGCTTAACAGGTTAAAGGAGAAAAATCATGTGATCCTCTCAATTGATGCTGAAAAAGCATTTGATAAAATTCAGGACCCATTTGTGATGAAAATGCTTTGCAAGTTAGGAATAAAAGGAAACTATTTTTAACATAATATTTGAAAGTGACATATTAAAAATACATATTCCCATTATAATTTTAAAAGGCAAGTTATCTCTGCTTGCTGTTACCGTTGCTATCCAACATTATTCTACCAATCATTGCTAACGCAAAGGAATAAGAAGAAACAGGACCCTAAATATTCTAAAGGACGAGACCAAACAGTTTTTTTTTTCGCACAAAATGTCTAAAAAATGCATTGACCTTTCATACTCATAACACTGTTGTGGAGTGAGTATAATATTGTCTTCACTTGCCCAAGCTCTTCAAGCCAGCAAGATCTGAAGCCAAGATCTGACCTCAGGCAGTCGGAAGCCAGGCCCAAAGGATTCATCACCATCCTATTACCTCCTATGTGCTGCTTGGAAATTAAAACAAATAACTGCATTAAAATGATCAGGGTTATGAAAAGCAGGCATCAAAGTTTTCTAGCTATTTATCCTGTATCTCGAAAAAAAAAAAAAAAGACTGGGAAGTTTGCTTTTAAATCAGAGGTTTTGTCCTAACTAAAAAAAGAGAAAGAATATTCTTTATCAAAATAAAAGCTAATGGCTGGGTGCGGTGGCTCAAGCCTGTGATCCTAGCCCTTTTGGAGGCCAAGGCGGGCAGATCATTTGAGGTCAAGAGCTCAAGACCAGCATGGCCAACATGGCAAAACCCGGTGCCTACTAAAAATACAAAAAAAAAAAAAAAAAATTAGCTGAGCGTGGTGGCACATGCCTGTAGCCCCAGCTACTTGGGAAGCTGAGGCAGGAGGATCACTTGAGCCTGGGAGGTAGAGGTTGCAGTGAGCTGAGATTGTGCCACTGCACTCCACCCTGGGCAACAGAGTGAGACTCTATCTCAAAAATTAAAAATAAATAAAAAATAAAAGAAATGGCTGGGTGCAGTGGCTCATACTTGTAATCCTAGCACTTCGCAAGGTTGAGGTGGGAGGATGGCATGAGCCCAGGAGTTCGAGACCAGCCTGGGCAACATAGAGAGACCTTGTTTCTCCAAAAACAAAAACAAAAAAAATTACAAAAATTAGCTAGACATGGTGATGTGTACCTGTAGTCTCAGCTACTTCAGAGGCTAAGGTGGGAGGATTGCTTGAGCCTGGGAACTGGAGGCTACAGTGAGCCATGTTCACACCACTGCACTCCAGCCTAAACAACAGAGGGAGACACTGTCTTAAAAAATACAGCTAGAATAGAATAGAATAGAACAGAACAGAACGTACTAGCATAACAGGAGGATGGCAATGAGCACCAAATCCTCACTGACTTCTAATTTGTGGAATTCAGACCAAGAAAGGATGTACCTTTGTTTATTGTTTTTTATAAGACCTTATGGGTCAGTTGAACTCTCACCATTTTTCTAATATAAAATGAAGAGCATGTTTTTTGTCCTCACTCAGAGGGTCCTGGCGAGCCTAATAGGTGAGTGTCCTCGAGCATGTCCGGTGATTTGGCAGCTGGAGAGGCTCGACAGGCACCGCAGGACCCCTCAGCAAGCCACTTTTGTTTCCATTTCACCTTCTGTCCTGCCTGTCAACATTTGTCCTCCAACTTTTAATAGAAACTACATCAGATGAAGAGAAGGAAAAAATAAACCTATCTGGGCTGCTAAATTTTAATTTTTCAAAATATAGTTGGCTTCACTGTCTCAAGTTAATTTCGTTGCACACAGCTTAAAGCCCTGCTGAATTTTTCACTGTGTGAGTGGTTAAATTGCATTTCCTTTTCTTCTACTGGTAAAAGCAGTGTTAAGTTTGCGTCTTTTGCTGTGTCCTTAGAAAAGAAACTGCATCACCAAAACTGGTACTTAGAAAGTAGGATTTGAAGTTGTCAGAGAAGCTCCGAACTATATTTCAGAAAACAATATGCATTTTCTGTATTAAAGTACTGAGTGATTATTAAGTGAATGTTATGAATATTGTGTAGTGTAGACTTTCCCTGGTTCTTCATCATCTAGTTTACTAATATAAACCATTGTAATAGCAACATGCAGATTTTCCTACTCATTTTAAAATTCATAGTTTTGGCTGGCTGCAGTTGCTCAAGCCTGTAATCCCAGCACTTTGGGAAGTGAAAGTGGGAGGCTTGCTTGAGGCCAGGAGTTTGAAACTAGCCTGGAGAACACAGTGAGACCCTGTCTCTGCAAAATGAAATAAATTAGCTGGGCATAGTGGTACACACCTGTAGTCCTAGCTACTTGGGAGGCTGATGGGGGAGGATTGCTTGAGCCCAGGAGTCTGAGGTTGCAGTGAGCCAGGATCACACCACTGCACTCCAGCCTGGGCAACAGAGTGAGACCCTATCTCTAAAAATAAATAAATAAATAAATAAATAAATAAAATACATGGTTTTAATTTTACCCTAGACTGTCACGTTGAGGTGAATCATGTCTGAACACCTATGGAGGTTAAATGGGAGATTTCAAATTGCTTCTACAACAACTTATTTCTGCAGAGTATGGGGGCCACATTGAAAACGGGGTGCAAAACTTGTCAGAGGATCCTTTGCCCCACTCAGTTTGGGGAAACATGGAGTTCTCCTAAGAAAACAAGGTTGCCTTGTCTGCTTGCTGTTGTCACTGCACCTACAGCTTCTGACACTGACAATTTCTGAAACTGTCCTCCTTTTAATAAATGAAAGTACAGATAGCATAAGGAGCCGACACTAGAATGTGGTTGAATTACAGAATTATATATATATGTATGCATATATATATACACACAACCTCCCTCAGTTCCATAGTTTTATCATATGGCATGGATGCAGATTTTCTCTGTTATATTTGATTCCTTAAAGCTCAGGGTTAAGGTGAGTTTGATTGTGAGCTTAAAAATATGTGTGTATTCTCAGCCTGGTTTGCTCATTCTGAGCTGAGCCCATCAAGACGTCATCTTCTCTGAACACGTTCATGAATATGACGGCTGCTTGGCAAGGGGAAAGGAGCTCTATCTAATGCTCTCTCAGCTGTCCCAGGAATACACGTTCTTCTTGCAAAATATTTGTTGCCTGGCCTGACTGTTTGATGCTGTCCTCTGACACGAGTATGAAACTGAGCTTCAGAGGCACCCGTGTTATGCACCAACCTTGGCATTTACAAGTTCATGGGAACAGATGCCTCACTGTCATCTCATTGTGCTGGACTGCCAGAGGGCGCAGGCAGCTGTGGTAGTCAGCAGCCTGTGCAAACCATGAAACATTTCACGCATGTTGTCATGCCATGTACCTTAGATGACAGTCTGATCTCTCACAGGGCTATGCAGAAAAGACTGGCAACAACACCATCAAGGCCATCGTCATCATCATGCTCATTGTCATCATCATCACTTCTGTGAAGATTAATCAGACACCTGAAATAAGTCAAAAGCCCCAGAAAAAAATAAGGTGCATAGATATGTATCACACAGAACATAGCATTACCCCTGCCTGCAAAAAGACAGCAAAGAGAAAGGGAACTGGCCCTTGTTTAATGTTCTGAGTGCCAGGCCTTGTGCCAAGCACTTCTGTGGCATACACGATACTGGGCCTTGTGAAGAGGTTCATAGGCAAAAGGCTTGAGAGTTTCAAGGGAAGATCTTGGCACCCACGTTTGTTCCAAATGAAGAATCCACTTTCAATCCACATCTTATTAAGGATGTTATTTGTCTCACATACAGTTCTAGAATTGGCCCTTTCCATGGCCGCAGTACAGAAGCCAACTCAATGATTAAGATAATGTGACCAAAAATAAATCAAGATTTGTGCTTGGATCACCTGGGTCTAAGTCCAGCCCTGCATTGCACCTGCCACTTCTCTGCTCTCTCTCTCTCATCGACCCCATCTGCAGGTGCGGATGATAATAGCAGGGCTATTTCATCAAGAGTGTTGCAGGACTTAAATGAGAATCCAAGTAAGCTCTTGTTACATAAATATGCACAGAATGGCCATGGCCTATTTTTAGTCCAAAAGGGATTCAGGACACAAAATGTTCAGAGCAGCAGAGGAGACGGCAGGTCATGGCGTTGTGCAGCCCACAACGAGGCTGTCCCTGAAACAAGTGCTTAGCGGCAGGTGGTGTTTTGCAGAGCATATTGGAGGAAGGAAACCTACTTAAAAATACAAATGATGATGATGATGTGCGAGATTCCCTTCGCGTATACAGGCTGAGAGTGGGAACTTTGATGTGAGCCATGTGGTACCCAAGCCCAGGTGAGCAAAGACCAAGAGCAGCAACAGTGACACAAAAGGGATCAGCAGAACTCGGTCTGCATGGAGGGAGCAGAAAAGCTGACCAGAAAAGAGGCCATTCTTCACCACGTCCTGCTAAGAAGTTTTTCTTTTCTTTCTTTTTCTCTTAAAACATCATTTAAACCAGTTTCTTAATGAAACAGAAGTTAAAATAGATAATAGCCCCCCCCTCCACCCACAGTGCAATATGCACTTATGCTTTTGTAAATTGCCAAGGAAAATAAATGTAGTTTTCATTCAATTTTTTCATATCCACTAATTTTTAGCAACAGCTTCTGGTCATCTTTTGGCCCCCGGGAGCACCTTATTGAAATATTTTATTCAAGATTCCAGGAAGCAAAGAAGTTCAGCTATGCATCTTATGGAAAAGTATGTTGTTCTTCCTGGAAATGTCTCACATCAGGGATTCACGAACTTTCCCGCATCTCAGCCTTTCCATAACACAGTGAGGCAGGTGTCTCAATTTTCCCATGAGGAAACAGTTGAAAACCCTGTCTCCAACTTTATATTGCCGTTATCAGTGTCTGTGTCATTCTGCTACCACTTCTACATTCTCTGAAACTAGACTCTCCTTTAATCAATTTGGGTCTATTTCTCTTTATCCCCTACCCCAAAACCTTTCTAGATCCAGAAGGAAAAAGCTGCTAACATCATCAAATTTCCTGCCTAAACATGAAATTATAATGACTACTCTAAGATCCATGCCAATTATATATGTACTTTAAAATCCTGACACTTAAAACCTACTCATTGCAGGCCTATGCGTAATACCAATATCTGCTGCTAAATTGCTACTTGCCTTTGCATGTTTTATTGTGGTGTGGTTCTGGTTTGTATTATCAGCTTGTTATGGGCAGGGAAGCATCATAAAGACAGATGGCTTAGATGTGGACTATAAAATGCTTTCTGATCATATGAATAATAGGCATGCGTTCTGGGGATAATAAGCATGGAAGAGTTTAGAAGACACTCCAAGATTACACGAGTTAGTTACTCTGTGACCAACATGTGTTTGTACTGGGGATATGAAATATATTCTGCTAACCAGAGATCACTGAGATACCTCTTCTTGGATGTAGCTCTAAGTTGCCTTTTCTCTTTCTCAATATAGAAAATAAAGAAGCTATGGAAATGTCCCTGCAACTGTGCTCAAGAAAAGGTAGCAGACCGGGCATGGTGGCTTACGGCTGTAGTCCCAGCACTTTGGGAGGCCGAGGTGGGCGGATCATGAGGTCAGGAGATTGAGACCATCCTGGCTAACACGGTGAAACCCCGTCTCTACTAAAAATACAAAAAATTAGCTGGGAGCGGTGGTGGGCGCCTGCAGTCCCAGCTACTCGAGAGGCTGAGGCAGAAGAATGGCGTGAACCCAGGAGGCAGAGCTTGCAGTGAGACGAGATAGCGTCACTGCACTCCGGCCTGGGCGAAAGAGCGAGACTCCATCTCAAAAAAAAAAAAAAAAAAAAAAAGTAGCAGAAGATCATTCCAGCGATTATAGAAAGCATTTCTTGGCATGGCTACTGAGGGATGATGACATGGGGTCCCCAGCATCTCCATCTGGGATAAACATAAAGTTAGTGGAGGAGATGAGGCAATTTGCCCTGGAAGGTTTCCTTAGCAGAGGAGGTATCAGGCATTCTTCTAGGAGTTTATTTGAATGAATGAAAGCAGAATTACCCAATTCTGGATTTGCTGTATGCTCTCAGAGCACAACAATGACACCATTTTATATTTGGGACTTTTTCTCAGCTCTTTGTATTTCATTTAGTTTTATAAGGAAAATCAAAGGGGAAGAAAAGAATCATAAGTGGACATTTCTGAATCATGTTTCAAATTACAGAGTCTCAGATATGAAAGATACGTGTATCCCATTTAAGGATAGAATGGAACCTCTGAGAGAGCCTGTCTTCTCCCAGAGCACCCATGAATGGTTGCACAGGTTAGGTACAGCACAACTCTAGGGGGCGCCATTCACATTGTGGTCACATTGTAGTCTATGTGAATGACACTTAAAGTTGTGCAGTGTGCAACCTGAACAGATGCTCAGATTGCATTGCTGTTTAGTCATAGTATTGATATGTCTTGAAAATTTCAGAACAGGGACTTGAAAAATAAGGGTTCCTATTAAAAGGGTAAGTTGAGTGTTTTCATAGAAAGAAAATGCGTATGGGAGAGCTTTCACCATGACACGAAGAGTTTGAAACCCTGTACCACAACTTCTAAGGGTGGCCTTGTGCAAGTTACCTGACCTCTCTAAACGTTTATTTTGCATTTGTATATAATGTCTAAATCATGTTGCAGAATGCTATGAGGAAGAGTTAACCACCTGTTAGTAAAGCATATTGTGAGTGGTGAGTGTTAGCAATTATAGCACTGTTATTATGATATGTATCCGGTCAATCAGACATCCTATGGAAATCCTAATGCAATACAGTAGGACAAGGTCGAGAACAGCAAAGAAAAGGGTTCTCTTGGTATGAAGCCTGCAGAGATCTTCATCTAGAAGCCAAAAAGAAATGATGATGAATTTTCAGAGGAAAGAGTCATCAAGCACACTCACGATATGTTCCATTTATGGAGCAAAAGACCCAGGTGAAAAGTTCAGGCCTTTTATATGTCTCTATGTGTATATGTGTTTATATTTGTAAACCTTGCTCATACAAAGAGGAATTGAGTTGAGTCACCTTACTAAACACAATTTTTTTTTTTTTTTCAGACAGAGTCTCACTCTGTCACCCAGGCTGGAGGGCAGTGGCGTGATCTCAGCTCACTGCAACCTCTGCTCCCGGGTTCAAGCGATTCTCCTGCCTCAGCCTCCCGAGTAGCTGGGACTACAGGCGCCTGCCACCACGCCCGGCTAATTTTTTGTATTTTTAGTAGAGATGGGGTTTCACCGTGTTAGCCAGGATGGTCTCAATCTCTTGACCTCGTGATCCGCCCACCTCAGCCTCCCAAAGTGCTGGGATTACAGGCATGAGCCACTGCACATGTCCTACTAAACACAAATTTATATTTGGATAGTCTGAGGTTTATTTTCTCAGTGGGCCTGCCATTATAATAAAATATTTAAAAATATAGAAGATAGACATTTGCATGGAAGTGAAATAAGGGTAGGAAAATAGGCGATAGGTCTCAGATAGTTGCTAAGATAATGTGATCAGATGCCAGAGTCATGGTGTACATGAAACCAAAACAAGTCAGTTGTTACCCAGAGTTACAGATTTTTCTGGCCCTAAGACCGAAGAGAAATTTATTTCTAGGTGCTCATCAAGAAATGGTTAAATAATAACAAATTATAAGGATTCTGCATTTGAATAAAAGACAAAAGGATTCCCAAACTGAAGAACTAGGACAAATCAATGTGCGTTAGAATTTCTTGCTTATCTTGACTGAGAATTAGGTTACTTCAGGGAACCTAATATTTGCCTTTTCTCCTGGGAAGCAGTTTAGAGGTTGAGGAGAGAAAAGGAACAGGAACTTTGCTCTATTTCCATTCTGACCTCCTGTCTTCTTATGGCGAGATTGAATCCACCCCCCACGACGTCACTTTTTGGAAGCTCAAGTCCAGGAGCGTCTCCTCTTGGGAAACGTCCAGGCTGGTGAATAGAGTCTTACCAAGAGCTAAGGATGCCAGCATTTGTGGACTTTTTGTACACAAATGCGTCCTCTGCCATTTGCGTACCCTAAAAGGATCTCTAATTCCCAGATTCTGTGTTCTGTGAATGCAGCAGCTGTTGACTAATGTATTTCACATTGCTTTTGCCCTGAGTCTGTTTAGGGAAAAGGCACAGTTTAGAAGAGTCCAGGAGTAATCAATAAATATAGACTCAGGAGTTTGCTAAAACACCTCTACTAGCTCATTTTAATCCATTTACTCCCACCGAGCTAGTTTCTTGTACAGAAAGGCTAGAATTGGCAGGAAGACCAAATCAGAAAATCTATGACTTGTCTACATAGAATGAAAACAGTAATAAATTGAGACAACTCGGTCTCCAAAATATAGATATACAGAAAATGACATGAAGTATCCATTTTAGTCTTTTAAATATATCCCTCAAATTAAAAAAGAAAGACAAGAGTACAACTTACAGCTTTTCTTTTCCCAAATAGACATCGCCACTACCCCTTTGCTTTTTCTCATCAACATTTTATTCTAAATCTAGGCCCGCACTACAAGAATAACCCAGTAATGAAGCCTCTATGTCTTTTGTATAATCTGTGGCATAACCTCGTTAGATGGGACTTCACTAATTTGAAGTGAGCGATCATTAAGACAGGGGATCACTGCAGTTTTCCTTGGCACTAGCCAGTGATAAAATGATTTGCTAAGTCAACTAATAGCGTCCATTAGATTTCAAGGGAAATGTTTGCCTACCTTAGAAAACAAGATGTTATGAAGTACATTAGATCCCAAAGCTATCAATTAAGCACATACTGAATGCTGTTTAAATGGATAGTGTAGCACAGTTTCAGACAGACATGGGGAGTGAGTCCAGCCACGCTACGTGGACGCTGAGTGACCTTGGGCAAGATGCTTCGTCTCACTAAGCCCAGGTTTTCTCCTTGAAAATCAAAATGAAACTATCTCAAATAAGCTAACGAATCAAACACACTAGACAGATCTTAAGTTTCCATGCATATCTGTTGCCTTTCTTCTTCTATTTCTTCCATTTGTTCCAAAATAGCACCTCCACACTGGAGAGAGAAAAGCATTTAGTTACCCCAAGGTAGAGGCCTCCACTTGAAAAGTAATGAAAGCTCTATTTCATTTCAAATTTGCTATTTCACAGAGAGGCCTTTGAGCTGGATGTATGCGATGTGAGTGTACTTTCAAGGCGAAATGAGAGTATCTAAAAATATAACAAGATTATGTTTTGTCCTTCTAAAGTGAGTTGTCTTGAGCATTTCTAGGATGGGCCTAAATAGCTTTAAAAAAAAAAAAAAAAACTGATGGTCACTATTGGGAGTACATTTCAGCACATACATTCCTTAGGAAAGGTACCCAAACTGTTATCTTCATAAATAAAAGGTGGTCTATAGCAGGGGTGTGGTGTTTAAAGCAGGGCTGCTTGTGCACGGCTCCAGGTCCTGTTTACCGAGTTGTGCAGCGCTGAGCTAACCGTGCCCTAGAGGCCTGCCTCAGACACCACAGTAATGATTCCTGCATACACAAATTCATTAGTTGTTTAATTAAGTTAAATCATGAATTGAATTTGCTTAATCATTAATTAAGGAGCAAGTAGTGCTGTGTTAAAATTTAGCACCTCAGGAAGAAACCAAGAAAATAACAATTCCAACATCTTTGGACTTTATGCCTACTAAAAGTCTCCAATTCTGCCCTTGTCCCCACTAGACACATACACACACACACACACACACACATACACACATGCAAACACACACATACACACACACACACACACAAAGCACACCATTTTCAGAAACACTTTTACCTTTCCATTCCAAACTCTTGGTGGTGTTTTCAAAATCAAAGTGAAAGTCATTCGTTGACACATCATATGTTTGACTTTTGTTCCTTCTACAGATAACATTTTCCATACCTAAGAGAGAAAAACAAATCTACCCTGCTTCACAAGATCAAAATGTTGGCCTTTTTTACTCTCGAAGAACCCATATTCAGTAGAGGGCTCACATTTCAAACCCAACTGGATTCTCAGGAGAACTCTACCAATAATCTCAAATCTTTCAATAACCATTTTCAGAGTTCAGGTAACAGTACAGCTAGAATCACAAGCAGAGGTATTTTCAGGACTCCACCTTATCATGACATGGAGAATAAGAAGGAGCCTCACATTTATTCGACACCTAAAATTAAGCTCCTTTTTAACAACCGCCATAAGCTGTTGGCTGCCGCCTGGAGATCTTGGGATTGTGAGAAGGTGAGAAATTGGTCCTTTTCTCTACGACTATCCGCAGTTCCCCAAGTGTGATCTTAGGCAAGACTTAGGAGTCTTCGGAGCCTCCCAGATGGTTCCTATTTGGACGTGGTGAAATGATGCACCATGGCAATTTATTCTGGCTGCTGGCGCTCATCAGTAAGTCATTTATGGCATCTCTTACAAGTGTCTCCCTAAAACAGGGTGCAAATTCTGATGCACTTGATTTCATTTTACATGTTGCCAAGCGGGTATTTGGAGCGTTCTCTTTGGTAGCATGACTCAGAGGGCTCGTGGCTGAGAATCCCCACCTTGGCATAATTGTCCATATCCTTGCCGAAGTGACTGGGTTAGTTGTCATAGCGACAGACACACAAATTATTCACCTGCTTTTTCCTTCTGGCTTTTCAGGGTACAGGACCGTGAAGTGTGGGAAGCCCTCTCTCTAAGGTGCTCCCAGCCAAGGTAGGTGAGTTTTCTCACCTATTACTCCCGAAAGCTGATTTTCAAAAACCTTATTTTCAAGTTGTACCCTAGTGGATCAGTCAGAGCACACACGCATTCGAATGACACAGACCCAGACCAAGCAGTCTATACCACGTCAGACCAATGGAGCCACTGTATTTGCTAAGGAAGGTGGTGTCTCTGTAGACTGGAGTGACAGGAAGGACAGGTAGAAAAGGGAGAGAATCATTTGTCCTCCTAGCTTACTGAATGGGAATAGGGAGCATAATGGTTTGGTAAATTATCTCTCTGCAGAATTCTGATGTTTTTCTGAATGAATCAGAAAAACATGGGCAGGTTTAGTGCCTTAGAATTCATAGATGTAACATATATATAAATATTTACATGGTTAGATATGTGAATCTCTAAATCTGTCTAATTTAATAGATCAGATATTATTTGAGATTATGGCTAATACTTCATAGTTAATATAATTCTACAAATCTGTATTTAGGAGGTAAATACGGATTTACTGCATTTATCTGTGAGTTAGAAAACAGGGTTGCCACATAAGAAATAACGGTGAAAAAAAACAACAACAAGAAACGAGTTGTCCTGCAGAGAGCCAACAACAAGGATGCTCATGATTATAACACAAAGCACAGAAATGGTGCCCTAAAGAGACATATAAAACGCAGGAAAATGCTGGAGAACAGCTTGGCTTCATAACAGAAGAGCTCAGGAAGAGACTCAGATGGGAGAGGTGTTTATGATGAACCGTAGAATAAATAAAGTATTGATGGAGAGAGGATAGCATCAGCCAAGGGTATCTGATGTAAGGAGAATAGCATAAACAAAGACAGAAGTGTAACTTCACTGTGTTACTTCAGGGTGGGAGGAAGAGGGTCAGAAATAAAGCTAGAAGGCAGGTGGCAGGTTGGTACACAAAGGGAGGTTTGGAATGGGTATCAGTCTGTTCTCGCACTGCTATAAAGAATGGGTAATTTATAAAGAAAAGAGGTTTAATTGGCTCACAGTTCTGCAAGCTGTACAAGAAGCATAGCGACTTCTTCTGGGGAGACCTCAGGAAGCTTCCAATCATAGCAGAAGACCAAGGGGGAGTGAAATGTTTCACATGGCAGGCGCAGGAGGAGGGGGGAGGTGTTACACACTTTTAACAACCAGATCTTGCCAGAACTCACTCACGATCACAAGAACAACACCATAGGGATGGTGTTAAAACATTCATGAGAAACTTTTCTCCATGATCCAATCGCCTCCCATTAGACTCCACCTCCAACATTAGGATTAAAATTGAACATGAGATTTTGGTAGGGACACAGGTCCAAACCATATCAAATGGCAATGAAAAGGGTTATATTTAATCTGGGGAGTCACCGAGAATTTATTGAGCAGGTAAGGACATGATGGGAAAATCACCAAAAAATATTAATGACACCTACTAACAGGTAAAATGAATTGAAGTAGAGAGGATGGCGGACAAGAGACATGAGAGTGGTACCCAAGAATGTGCCATGTAACCAATGACCAGGTGTCTGGCAAAGAAGAAGTGGGTTCAAAAATGTCTCCAGACTCCCTGTGGCTAAAGATGGAACAACTTTAACATCATTCAAAATAACTGCAATGGAGTGGGGCATGCAGAAACACACACACACACACGTGCACACACATACACATATGTGCGCACACACACATATGTGCACACACGCACACACATACACACACGTGTGCACACACATACACGCACACACACACACAAACTTCTCTGGCTACCTGTGGAGGATATTGATTAGCCAACTCGTTATTTTGAAAATGGATAAATAAATGAAAAGAATCAAACATGAGGTGGCCCTTCTTCTACAAACTGGACCTCAAGGCTACCAAACAGAGGATTTGGAAGATTTCTCCCTATAGAAGCATTCCAGCCAATGACTTAAGAAGGAAGGGTAGAATACAGCATCACTGTTTTGCAACCCCTAATAAAATCATAGATCCAGGCTAGTGGTTCTCAAAGTCTGGTGCCTGAACCAGCAGCATCAGCATCACCTGAAAGTTTGTTAAAAATGTACATTCTTGAGCCTCATTCAGACCTATTGAATCAGAAACTCAGGTTAGGGCTCAACAATCTGTGTCTTATCAAGCCCTCTGGTGTTCCTGGAGCATGCTCAAGATTGAGAACCACTGACCTGGACAATAATCATCACCGGTTGCTAATATCACAGGAAAACACAGCCCCATGTCACGGGCCTCCTGACGGAAGGATATGTCATCATGTAGTAATTTGTCAAATAATGCATATCATGCCTCTATGTCAAACTATCAATTTATAGTAAATGTAGGGGAGCATAGAATATGCTAAACAAACTTTCATAGAAATGCAATCAATAAAATCCTGACTGTGGAAAACCCTACGGGACAAGCACACTGGCTTCTTCAGCAAATTAATTGTAAGGGTAAGAGGAGAAAGAGAGTGAGAGACTAGGGAGAGAGCATCTACAGACCAAAGGAGGCTGAAGAAACATAACGAGTAATTGAAATGTATGAACCATATTTCAAGTTGATTCATACAAATGACAACCACAGTAAAAAAAAAAAATCAAGACAATTGGCAACTAGGGAAAGGGGAATACTGCCTGGAAATATTGTCTGCTGTTAATTCCTTTTCAGAGGAATGATGGAGTTGTGGCTATATCTTGCCAAAAAAATAATGCTTATCTTTTAGAGATAAATACTGAAGCATTTATAGCTTTAAAATGATCTAAGGGGGGTAGATATAGGAAAAAAAGCCACAAGACTGGTTATGATTTGATCATTAGTTGCTGGATGATGGGTACAAGGAGATTTATTATAAAATTCTGTTGACTTTTATAAATGTTTGAAATTTTCTAAAATGATTTTTTTAAGTGGAGAGATTTAAAAGGCATACTATACATACCTCCCCTCAAAACACACCTAAAATTTCTCTGCAGTCTGCAAGCAGGATCATTAGAAAAATGGCAATGAGGAGAAAGTCCTGGGGTCGAAGGGAAGAGTAAGTATGCTCTCAAGCTTGTTGGACTTACGGCGCTGGCAGCTCATTCATGGGAAGAGTTCAATCAGCCATTTGGAAAGGCTGGTGTCCAGCCCAGGAGAAAAGTTGGTATTAGAGAATTGCCAGGTTAAATAACATATTTTGTAGATATCAACAGACTCGCTCCTAAAAAGGAACACAAGAAAATTATTTGCCAAAATAACTACTATAGTATACTATATTTTGACATAGGAGGAAGGGTGAATGTAAAGGTGAATGCTGGGTTTTATCAATCCACGTGTCACAGCAAATGAATCCTTGACCATTGTGCAAGTCAGGATGGGCTAGGTTATGCACAAGCAAAAAGCAACCGCACAATATCAATGGCTAAACATTCTTAAAAGTGTGTGTGTAGGCCGGGTGCGGTGGCTCACACCTGTAATCCCAGCACTTTGGGAGGCCGAGGCAGGCGGATCACGAGGTCAGGAGTTCAAGACCAGCCTGACCATGTATTACTAAAACTACAAAAAGTAGCCGGGCGTGGTGGTGCATGCCTGTAATCCCAACTATTCAGGAGGCTCAGGTGGGAAAATCACTTGAACCTGGGAGGTGGAGGTTGCAGTGAGCCAAGATTATTCCACTGCACTCCAGCCTGGGTGACAGAGACTCCATCTCAAAAAAAAAAAAAAGTGTGTGTGTAGACATATATATGTATACACACATATATACACAGAGACACAGCTATACATATATGTATATATGTACATATATATGTATACATATTTAAAATGTTGCATTCACATTAAATGGTCAGCACCAGCCAGCAGTGCTCCACGGAAGACTTCATCTTATTTATGTGTACCTCCAGAACTACTGGTTTTTTGTTTGTTTGTTTGTTTTAGTTTTGAGACAGAGTCTCACTCTGCAGCCCAGCCCAGTCAGAGTGCAGTGGTGCGATCTTGGCTCACTGCAAGCTCTGCCTCCAAGGTTCAAGCGATTCTCCTGCCTCAGCCTCCCCGAGTAGCTGGGATTATAGGCATGCGCCACCATACCTGGCTAATTTTTGTATTTTTAGTAGAGACAGGATTTCACCATGTTGGCCAGGCTGGTCTCAAACTCCTGACCTCAGGTGATCCACCCACCTCGCCCTCCCAAAGTGCTGGGATTACAGGCATGAGCCATCGCACCCGGCCTAGTACTACTGTTTTCAGGGGAAGAGAATGCGGGTGTATTAGTCCGTTCTCACACTGCTATAAAGAAATACCCAAGAGTTGGTAATTTATAAATGAAAGAGGTTTAATTGACTCACAGTTCCGCATGGCTGGGAAGACATCAGGAAACTTACAGTCATGACAGAAGGGGATGCAGGCATCTCTCACACGGCAGCAGGTGAGAGAGAGGAGGAAACGAAGGTGGAAGAGCCCCTTATAAAACCATCAGATCTTGTGAGAAGTCACTCACTATCACGAGAACAGCATGGGGGGAAAGTGGTCCCACAATCCAATCACCTCCCTCCCTCCACACCTTGGAATTACAATTTGAGATGAGATTTGGGTGAGGACACAGAGCCCAACCATATCAATGGGATTTGTGCCCTGGATTTTAAAGCTTCTTCCTAGTCAGTTTCATGTCTCTTCATCACACACATTGAACAAAGTAAGTCATCCACAACCAAGTCCAAAAAGAGCAGGGATGGTGCAATCTTGCCAAATGCCCAGGAGAAGAAATGGAATGTTTGTGAACAGCCCTGCAAAGAATGGTGTCCCCTGAAGATTCACATGTTGAAGCCCTAAATCCCAATGTAACTGTATTTGAAGACAGGGCTTTTAACAAGATAATTAAGATTAAATGAGAGCCTAAGGGTAGGCCCTAATCCAATAGGACAGGTGTCCTTATCAGGAGGGGAAGAGACGCCTGGCATGTGCATACACAGAGGAAGGCTGTGGGAGGCCAGAGCGAGAAGACGGCCTTCTGCAAGCCACAGAAAGAACCCTGAGGAGAAACCAGCTCTGGCACCTTGATCTTGGACTTCCAGCTTCCAGAACGGCAAGAAATAAATGTCTGCTGTCGGAGCTGCCTGGTCTGTGTGTCTTGTTCTGCCAGTCTCAGCCGACTAAGACAAACTCAATGGTTATCCCAACCACAGTGGCTGAATCGGTACAGAAAATGCACTCAGCACTATGCATCTTCATTAGATTTCCATGGCATTATACTGAGGCGTAGATGATCTATCAAATTAAATGAACCCAGTAAAAACAAGGAGAAATCAGGCGCAAATAAATACTTTATTAAGGACTCCTCCTGTCTACACCAAAGAGTATTTTCTCAGTGTTGTTTTGCACACATTTCAGATGAGGATAAATAGCCTAGGCGCCAGCTTTCATCCCAACTTACTTTAAAAACAAAAATACTGCCAAGAGAACTGTATTACTTATTTCAATGTAATACAGAAATGACTCAGCACAGAGACCGAATCCTACCTGCTGGCTGATTGCTGTGTGTGTGGATACTTATCCAAGGTTCATCTTGCGTTTTTCATCCAAGAAGCTCACGATGGTTAGCAAACATAATCTGATCATCTTCAAAGGTACAACATGAAGAAATAAATCTTTTATATGATCAGCCTGCAGACATGCAGCCTCAGGTGCCAGCCTCACCTGTAAGGTATTTCTTTTCTCACTTTTTATTGCAGCTTTATGGACCTGCTCCAGGCTGATGAAGGTTCCCCACTAGCTCTTACCCCTGACCCTGTAAGGCTTTTTCCCGCTGCCCTGGATTCCCACAGCTTCTGGAAGGACCCCCTTCTTGTGGCTCCTGACAACTTGTCCTTGAGGACTCTGTTTCTGTTTTATACTTGGCATTCAGCCAGGGGCCCTTTTATGCCCTTCCTAGCAGTACCTTTTCACAGCTATAGTAGTATTTCTTTTGTGCATTGAAATTGCCCCCTTTCCGTGGGTGCACCCTTAGGTCTCCTCTGGAAAGGGCAGCTATGGACTCAGGGTAGGCAAGGAGCTTGGCTGATGGCAGGGGTGTGGTTTGTTCTTGCCCAATCTGAGCCGAGGCCTGAGTCCTCCCTGTGGACAATTTGTCCAGAACCCTGACAAACTGAGGCAGAATAAAATTTAGACAAAGTGTCCAAAGAGATACCAACAGGCCTTGGGAAATAATCATGGCAAATATTAACTGAGCACTTATGTGCCAGACACCGTTTATATGTGCTTTAGACATGACACACGGTATATGGAAAAGGACGTTTGGTGGTGGGGGAGTACCAAGTATCCCCAGTTTCAAAGTCCAGACCATCTATTCAGGACTTGGAAGGTGGTGTCTGAGAGCAAGTTTTGTAATGGTTCGCTGATCTGCTGTCTTCGAGAGTGTGTAATAAACCAGATGGAGGCTGCAGAAAGAGTCGGGAGGACAGACCTTGGAGAGCACTGCTGGCATGCTGAGACCATTGCTCAGGGGCTGTCTCTTGCCCACCTTAAACACCTGAGAGGGGTTTCAAGGGGACACATTTATCTGTATCCTCTGAAGCTTGGGTGGCACAGGCAATGGGTGTGTGAAGCAATCCTGGGAGATGTAAGGGTGATATCCTGCGCTGAGGTCCAAGGCCGCAAAGTACAAAAAGATGCGGAACTGCATTGGAGAGACCTGCTCCTGGCCAGCCACATGGGGTGACATGAAGCATGAGTGGCCATGAGCCAGTGGGTCTCTTTGCACTGGACTTTGCCTGGGAAGACTGCCTGTGAAAAAAGGGAGGCAGAAAAGGATGGATCTTCAGAGGCCCAAGGAAGGAGGGGAGCATCGAAGAGGTTCCCTGGCATGTGCAGGAGCTGCTGTGGGGGTGGACCCAGCTTATTGGGCATCTCACAACCCTCCAAAGAGCCCCATGGGACAGCATCTGCATGGACATCTGCAGAGCCAGAGAGTGTCACTGCTAGATTAAGACAATTCCAGCCACTTACTCTCCTCGTCCCCTGTCCCCTACCTGCCCCGAAGGGACCAAGAATGAGAGTAGGAGTGCGGCAGGGAGGGGCTAAGGAAGCAGCAGACACCGCTCCCCAACTCTACCTCAGGCTTCCAGGTCTAAGTGATACTAACAGAGGGAGAAGCTCTAAATGGAACAAGAGCTCTAACTATGCATCATTACACTGCACTGGGTGTTTAAATTACTGAACTACGAAGTTCTTGCAACTAAAATGGACCAGAAACTATAAGACCTGCCTGCCGGGACAGAACAAGAACTGACCCAAACTTGGACTGGAAGGTACAGTGGGAGGAAGAAGAGGGTTGGGTTTACGGTTTTACCCCAATGGGTTCACCTCAAATATGATCAAGTAACATAGTCAGTTACTTGATCCTCACAATTTTCTCAAGAGAAAGATGCAGAGCAGGTCCCTGGATGGCCTTGGTGACCCAGCTCTTCCCTCTTTGTCACTGGTAGTTCTCAGAATAACTTTAGAATGTGCTGGGGATGCAACATCCTGAGATGAGGAGGCACTGGCCAAAACAGCCTGGGTTCTGTTTCTATCCTTCCTACAACGCTTTAGCCCAGGAAGTCAAGTTTTCCCTGGAGTATAAAACCCAGGGTGGAGAGCTTTTGCGGTCCATTGGCTGCAGTGCAATGTGAGACTGCATCTGCCCTGACAGTTTCCTGAGCCTTGGGGGACTGGTACACCGTGACCCCTAGCTTTCTCCTGTCCCTTGCTGCCTATCCATGAGTCATAAAGCCACTTTGCTTAACTTGTTGTGTGGGGGCTCGCTCTCACCTGTCTTGTGCAAGTGGTAGAAACTGCAGCCCCAGATGCAGAATGCTGCAGTGTTGGAATAGTTTGTGCACAGTGAGCCAGATTTACAATAGGTGTAATAGCTGATGATATTTTACTCAAGAGAAGGCTGAGGCTCAGAAATATTCAACACAACAACCTCTTAGACCATATGGCTAGTGGGAGGTAGCATCAAGATCCACAACCAGGTAGTTCATCCCCACAGCCACATCCTTAACCACTGTATTATAGCAACCTACCAAATTGTGTAGAAGGAACAAGATTTAAAGCCAGAGCATTTAGGCTAAAGTCCTGGCTTCAGCCGTAAGTAGCAGTTTAACTAGGGGAAATTAACTAAAGCTCAAGTATACTCATCAATAAAATAGGGCTAAAAACATCTTCCACGTCTACTTCTTAGAACTTTACTAAGATTTAAATTACATAATTCTTATGAAAATACAGATTACAGATTGCTTTAAAAAAAAAAAAGTAGACGGCCGGGTGCGGTGGCTCATGCCTGTAATCCCAGCACTTTGGGAGGCCGAGGCAGGCAGATCACGAGGTCAGGAGATTGAGACCAGCCTGGCTAACACGGTGAAACACCGTCTCTACTAAAAATACAAAAAAAATTAGCCGGGAGTGGTGGCGGGCACCTGTAGTCCCAGCTACTCGGGAGGCTGAGGCAGGAGAATGGCGTGAACCCAGGAGGCAGAGCTTGCAGTGAGCGGAGATCATGCCACTGCACTCCAGCCTGGGCGACAGAGCAAGACTCCATCTCAAAAAAAAAAAAAAAAAAGGGAGACGCCTAAATAATATTGTCTACTAAATGTATTTGGGTTGTCACAGTAACTTCTTTTAAAAGGAAAACTACAATGAAAGAAAGATAATGAAAAAGTCTTTAATGATACTTTGAAATTTTAAAAACATTATTTTAAAAAATTGAAAATTTTTAAATTTTAATTTAAACAAAAAATTATTGTTGCTGATGCCCTGTCTCAGATATTGCCATTGAATCCAGTGACAATTTTATACCGTTTAGTATCAATGGTTCAAATTTATTCTATTAAATACACAACAACATCCAAGTCACATTCCTCAGGGCATAAAATCTATTGCCTGAGTGAAAGGGGCTACCATACATCTCAAGCCCAAGAGACAGCAAGCAAAAAGAATTGTTTCTGAAGAAATAAAGTTGTTTACATAAATGTCTTCATACAGTACTTTTAAAAAGAAGTTTACCTCTTTAGGCTTTGCAAAAAAATAGAAGGAGCATGTCTCAAGACCAGATGTGACAATTTTACTTTGGTTTTATTTGTCTTACTCACATTTCCAAATGATGATTGAATCTCCTAGAGCCTCTTAGTTCTAGCCTTGGACACTTCGAAGATCATGGCTAAAACCTACACATGGCATAGGCCTTTCTTTTAAAATAGGAAAACAGTCTGAAACTAGAAGATCAACCCTTGAGGAGATAGGACTTGCTTGTAGAGTTTTGGAACCCACCATGAAGAAAATCTTATTGTACATGTTAACAACTAAATATAGTAACACATTAGCCAGGCATGATGGTGCATGCTCATAGTCCCAGCTATTCAGGAGGCTAAGGTGGGAAGATCACTTAAGGCTGGGAGCTCGAGTCTTGCATGGACAACATAGGGAGAGAGATCTCACCTCTTTAAAAAAATTGATTCATTCATTTAATAAAAATCTTAGGCCAGGTGGGGTGGCTCATGCATGTAATCCCAGCACTCTGGGAGGCCAAGGCAGGTGGATAATTTGAGGTCAGGAGTTCAAGACCAACATGGCGAAATCCCATCTCTACTAAAAATACAAAAATTAGCCAAGCATGATGGCACACACCTGTAGTCCCAGCTACTGGGGAGGCTGAGGTGGGAGAATTGCTTGAGCCCAGGAGTCAGAGGTTGCAGTGAGCCGGGATCATGCCACTGCACTCCAGCCTGGATGATGGAGTGAGACTCTGTCTCAAAAAAAACTAAAAATAGAAATTTAAAATTTAAAAAAAAAACTTAAAAAGTAGATCAGGAAGAGTAGTAGTTATTATTTTTAAGAAAACAACATTAACATATTGGAAATCTGAAGCCTATCCACAGGTAGAATTGGCAGCTTGATAATTTCATACTGGTAAGAAGAGAGTATTGTGTTGACCCATCTGTTCTGCAGCAGAAAGGGCGCTGGGCTTGAGAACGTCCTCTCTTTAATTACTGAAGTCTCCAACATCAGGACCAGCATGTTTGCAGATTTTCTGCAATTTCAACTACTCAGGGCCAGAATCTTTATTACAAGAAAAGTTTTCCTAATGTGTAGGGAACTTGTAAAGGTCAACATTTTGGTCACTCTCTTTGACTGAAAAAGCAATAAAACTTGGGGTGTCATACAAAATGAATTGTCACTCTATTTAAATACAGAGTAAACATCTTTCTATGGAATACATTAGTTCTCCATATTTTTCCCTATTAATGTGCTTAGCAGTATTTATTCTTTTAATAGTTTTTTGTTTGTTTGTTTGTTTGTTTGTTTTTTTAGTAGAGACAGGATTTCACCATGTTGCCCAGGCTGGTCTCAAACTCCTGACCTCAGGCAGTCTGCCCGCCTCAGCCTCCCAAAGTGCTAGGATTACAAGCATGAGCCACTGTGTCCAGTCAGATTTCATTTTATATTGCCATGATCTAAGAGTTTACATTTGTCAGTATTTCCTCTATAACATACCATGACATCTGAATGACTTATTTCTCTTGGCAACTGTAAGATGATAATGAAATTGATCCTTTCTCTTCACATCCATGAAAAGACTTTACTTCCCTGAATGTCAGCAATGGTCCCTGTGGTTATTGTTTGGGAACTCAACAGTTTATTTGTGAAAATGCCCAGATAATCAGCTGCCCTTCCATAGAATTCTTTCTCCTGGAGTTCCCTCCACAAAGGCTCCATTTGAAGTAATCCCCGATTATACTATTGGTGTTCACAGTCAAAAACATTTTACCAAGCAAATGCAAGCAGTCATGTGAAAAGTTTGTTGTTGTTGTTTTGTTTTTTAAAAAGACAGAGTCTCATTCTGTCACACAAGCTGGAGTGCAGTAGCGTGATCATAGCTCACTGCAGCCTCAAACTCCAGTCGTCACGCAATTCTCCTGCCTCAGCCTTCCGAGTCACTGAGATTACAGGTGCACACCATTGCACCTGGCTCCCAGTGAAAAGGTTTCATCTGTTTAAGTCCCGTCTTAGCTCTGGCTGCCACAACAAAACACAACAGATTGGGCAGCTTACACAACAGAATATATTTTCTCACAGGTCCAGAGGCTGGGAAGTCCAAGAACAAGGTGCCGGCTGATTTGGTCTCTGGTGAAGGCTCCATTCCCGGCTTATAGATGGCTGTGTTCTCACTGTGTCCCTGCATGGAAGAGCTCTGTTTATAAGGACACAATTCTACCAAGTTAGGGCCCTATCCTTCTGACTTAATTTAACCTTAGGTACCTTCTGAAGACTGTATCTCCAAATACAGTCATATTAGGAATTGGGGCTTCAACATATGAATTTTTGGAGAGGACACAATTCATTCGATAGCAGTTCCCCATCCACAATACACCTGTATATTATAAACAAAGGGTTGACTTCTATCCCCCATGCTAATAGAGAGATCACTCAAACAAATAGTCCAAAATGGGAGTATGGCCTCTAAACTATTTATATCTCACATTGGACTAAATTATGCATTTGGTTTTACCATTTGTTGTGTTACCTAAGATTTACCGTGCTGCATTTTAAATTTTACTTGAGTTGTTGTTAACAGTAAATCATGTCCCGTGAGCATCTGCCAATTGAAAATAAGTGAAGAAAAAGTTTTCAAACATAATCAACAGGGTGCCTAAGCTATCCAAGGATTGTCAACTCACTGTGTCATCTTCCCACTCTTTATTTATTCTTGAGATATTTACTGAGACCATGTTGGGCGAGGCCCTGTACTGGTCTCTGTGATGGTATCTTCAGAAGCTTTCACTTTGGTAGACAACGTAAGTCACACAACTAAGTAACAGCACGCATGGTAGAAAGTGATATGTTCTGTAGGAGAGATATAGAAAAAATTGTCCCTATGGCAGTTGAAAGAGGGAAGAGAAGCTTCAAAGGAGGTGATGGGCAGACAGCATTTGAAATAGGTCTTAAGTGATAGGTTGAATTTGGACATTTGGAGATAACGGGTAAAGAAATGCCAGGCAGAGGAAGCAGAATTCATTTGAAATAAAGTTAACTACTCTTGAAGAAACTGCATATCTGTGCTGTTAATTTAGAGCTCTCTTGTAATGTGACTACAACTTCGGCAACATGAAGAGAAAAAAACGATACTACTCACCAAAATGCAAATTCTGACCCATTGAATAATAAACTGATTAATAAGGCCATCTCTGAGAAGAATGTCTTTTGTTTATATAGCTCAGAATAAATTGTTGCATGGTAACAATGGAACCAGCCAGTTCATTGCACTTCCCTCCCATAGACTGAGAATGAAGCTTTCTTGTTACTAGATTACATTTTTAAAGAAAGAAATATATATATATATAATACTGCCCTTTAGAAGGAAAGCGTAATTTCCATTCCAAACATTGGTTTTGGGTGGCAGACACACACACTCATTAGGACAATTATCTGTGGCATAATCAACATTGCTGTTGAATGTATTTCTGATGGAAAAAAAATCCCAATAAATACACTTGAACTTGTATAATCTCTGAAAAATTATACCTTTCTTTAATGTTTTACCCCCAAAATTTCTTTTGTAGTTAATGCCCATGATGAATCAAATAATGAACCAATGAGTTAGCCTAAACACAAAAGGGCCAGAAAAAGAAAAAAAAAAAAAAGAACTATGCTAATAAAAAAGATCAGAATATGCCACCCTTAAATATGCCACTTTGACATAAAAATTATTTGAGCTGAAGGCACTGGAGAAACAGCAGATACAGGAAGAATTCTCTGGCCTTCCTCTTTCTGCCTGAAAAACAGGGAATACATTTTTATTTGTAAAGGCGTCTCCCTCTCCTGTACCAGGAAGAGGAGAATGACTCTTAATCATGCAACATAACGCTTATCACTGGAGACTTGCGTTTGAATTAAAAAAAAAAACTTACTAAATAACCCTTGTCTATATATAATATATATTATATATATATAATTTTTTCCACAATTTATCACACCTAGAAACCCCTTTTCTTTTGTCACTTCTTCACAATGTATCACCCTTTGTTAAAATAGTATATAAGCTCTCAAACTTAACCATTTCTTTGGGATTTCACTTCTTTTCTGCAAAGCTGCCACATGCATTTGAAATAAAATGTTTTTTCCTGTTACTCTGTATTTTATCAGTTTGATTTGCAAGCTCCAGTTACAGAACCTAAGGTGATAGAAAGAAGTTCCCCTAGATTGGCAACATCATGACTATCCAATAAATGTTTGTAGAAAGATGCCAACAGCCTTTAGGTACTCCCAAAGGATCAGATAATTATTAGATCTAGGAGGTGGGGTCGGGAGTGGAGTATCTCGAGACCATGCCAAACTTCTCTTTACCAATGAAGAAACAGGGACTGGGAGTCTTATTTGTGACACACAGCCCAAGCACTCACCGCGAATTTACATTTAAGTTACCAATTAGAGGTATGTTTGCAAAATGAGTCTTCTGACTGCATTGCAGAATCCTTTCTGCTATTCCCTGGTGCCTCTCAACTCACACAACCAGAGAAACCCAGTTTAACCTTTTTTATTTGTGTCTGTTTTTAACACATGTGTGTTATTCTTATTTGATTACCAGTGTGGTAGAAAATATCCATAGAATCCTGAGATGAGTTGGGCAGATAATAAATCTCGACTTGCTGGACCCTTAGACTTGGAGGACTTCCTTTGAACACAGAAGTACGTCCTGCCATTTGAAGATTTGAAGATGCATGTGAAAATGAGATTTTTTGAGGTTTTGTTTCCCAGGCAACTGCTCTCAATTCAAGATTGGATGTGAGCATTAGAATCCCCCCAGAGGTACTCTCCCCCTCCCACCCTTATCCTCTTTACTGCAATGAAGCTGTAGACTCAGAGGACCCAGCGTTCTAGCCTCCTTTGGAGACTGAAAGCAGATGCAGAGAAGGTTAAGAAATGATGCGAAATTCAGAAGCATAAAATGCCTGCAGGCAAGCAAAGCATTCTAAAAACATTCGGTGCCGAGAAAAGGCACGTGTTGACCAACGTATGGGGAGGCTAGAAAAGATGGGAAAAGAAGCCATTCTGTCATCGGTCATAACCTTCCAATATCATTTTATCTCAGCAGATAATGGAACAGGGAAAGCCAGGTTTTTCAAAGCCATAAAGTAAAGCTTTAGTAGCTGAATGACAACTAAATTGCTGTCGGGGTGGTTTAGCACAAAACAAGCCACTACTGTTCTCTGTTAAAACAGTTCCTGAGATTTGCAAGCCAAGGAATCCAAAATCACCCAAGCAGTCAACATGACTTAAAGATTTTCCAGTAGTTTCAGGACCCATTAAATTTATGTAATATCTACAGTATCAACTATGAAAAAAAATGCTTTGTATTCATGGATAAAATGTAAGTGGCTACTTCTCCAGAAAAGAGTATATGTCTTTTCTACCAGAAACTTCAGCTTTTTGAAGCAATGGAGAGTTTCACAGTGGGGGGGTCTGGCGGCATGGGACATCTTAAACTGGTTATTTCAAAGGTATTTTTTTCTTTCTCAATGTGATCATGGCACTAGACTTTAGATATAAATCATAAGAAGCACATGTCGAATTTGACATTGGTAAACAAAAGTAACCATTGAGCCCCTAGGAGTTAGAACATTTTCTTGGCAGGTTAAAGGTAAAAATGTGTTCTTTAAAAGAAAGATCCAGATGAAAGTATTTGTCATTAAACTTTCACTATTTCTCTCTCTCTCTCCACACACACACACATACACACACACACAGTTATTGATCTATCGCTTCTTCTATCAAGTGTATTTCTGAGAAATAGTCTAAGAATATCTAGCTTAGCAATTCTTTTCAGTAATGAAGCTTGTGTAGAAGAAGAGGTATGTGTGATGTGAATTCTAGACTATTCTAGAAGACTATGAGCTTTTTTCTGAATTTCAAGAAATCTTGCTATCTTTTCTTGATGAAATTAACCTATATACCACTACCTTGTATTTTCTGTGGAGCTAAGATAATAAGGTCCTCAAGTTTTCATTTCCCAATAATTTTTCTAATTTCTTTTGTTTCATTTTGATGCCAGGACCCATGAGACTGAGAGAATTAGCTACTGAACTTTTCAGAGAGCCCAGTTGTTTCTGTTTTTGCTCAAGTTGTTTTCCCCCATCACCTAGAAGGCATTTAGACCATCCCTTCCCCTCAGCTATGCCCACATTTCTGACTCTCTAAACAGGTGGATATTCCAGAAGTGTAAACCTGTCTTAATGGCCCTATAATTCTCTAGATGTGTGGACGCAGAGGGAACAGAGAAGGGTCATATGCTTCCTAAATTCAGGACTAGCCATGTGACTTTTCCTTATGGTGTCTTGATTTGATTATATAAATAAAACAAGCGGAAAATCCAGAAAGCTTTTCTCCAAGCCACACTTTCATAGTGTAAATATCAGGCCTTAAGCAGAATGAGATGCTCACAAAATGTCAGATCTATTTATGGGAGGAGTTTTTAGGGTAAATAGAGCAAAATGAACACTCAGATGACTGGCAAGGAAAGAAAGCATGGTAGGACCTACATAGTTCAGATGGCACTTTAAGTGGCCAGGAGATGGTGCCAATTTGCCAAACATTTAAGTGGTTATAATTTCAGGCTGTGAAAAATAATATCTTTTCTTTTAACTCAAGAGGGCCAGTACTTTTACGGTGTTTATTATACCCAAGGGACAACTAATTTCATAAAACCTAAGGTAGGAATGAAGAAAAGACAAAAAAAAAGTCAAGCAAAGAAAGAAAACAAGAAAACGAAGAATGAAAAGGAAAATAAATAAAATAAAGAGTATAAAATATGGAAAAATAAAATATAAAGAAATGTAAGGATGAAAGAGAGGATAATTGTAAAGTTGCCTCTGAAATCTGAAAGAGCGTGATCCCCTATCTGTGCAGAACAGAGTTAAAGAAACAAAACAGTTATGACTAATTATTATTATGATTATGCACATTCAAAATGCCAAAGATAAAAACTACATAATTTCAAACACTTTTTCTGTTTCAGAGTTTTGCTGAAAGTTCCTTAGGCATTTGTGTCTATGAGCAATTCCAAAATTCTATGTTGCAACATAATAAGCTCAGAATTTTGTATATGGCAGGGGTGTTAGGAAAGATTTGATCTGAACTCCTCATTGTGCCGATAAAGAAACTAAGGAAGATTTTCCCAGGTCCAAAAGCCTGTTTTCCCTTCATTTCAACGCAACGGGAACAAATGAGAGTGTGGTAATGGAGCCAGAAGGGGGCGCATGATGATCGCTGATGACGAATTTTGACGGTGCAATCTGGATGTTAATTTCGCTGACCTTGAAGTCAGGGTGGCCTACTTGCAGCATTGTTCTATATAACTTCAGCCTCAAATTGAAAACCATACATATTTCGTGGTAGGCATCTTGCTTTTAGAAATTTGATGTAGGGAGGGACAACTCCATGGATTTCTAAAGCAAGGTTTGTTTTACAGGCCCAATTTCTTCCTTTCCCAAGCCAACTAATCAAACATGCTTTTGAATGTATTTGCTGGATTCCAAAATATTTCAGACACTTATTTATAAAGGAATGATTTTAAAATAGGATCCAATTTTTGTTCTATAAATGTTTAAACTGAATATTTCCTAAGACCATCGGCTTGTTTTCAATGAGTTTTTTTGCAAAGGGAATGTTTAAAGTGTTTTTAAAACCTCAGAGTTAAATCATTTTCAAAACTTGTTTCCTGGGAAAGTTTTATTTGTTAGTACCCAAAGTTTTTCTACACATTGCATAAGCTGACCAATTCTTCTCCACATATACCAGGCTAAGAGAAGTGAATAAAAAGGCCATCACAGTGTCCATTTTTTCCATGACAAAAATAACACATGCTCAAAAAAGTTTAAAAATGTAGAACTATAAAAATTAGAAAAATGTTCTTTATAACAATCACTATCAACATTTAGCTATATTTTCTATAGAGGCCTTTTTAAAAAAACAATTCTCCAACCTCCACTGTTTGTCTAAAATTGTCATAAAATAATTTTATTTTATTATTATTATTACACTTTAAGTTCTAGGGTACGTGTGCACAAGGTGCAGGTTTGTTACATATGTATACATGTGCCATGTTGGTGTGCTGCACCCATTAACTCGTCATTTACATTAGGTATATCTCCTAATGCTATCCCTCCCCATTTCCCCCACCCCACGACAGGCCCCGATGTGTGACGTTCCCTACCCTGTGTCCAAGTGTTCTCATTGTTCAATTCCCACCTAAGAGTGAGAATATGTGGTGTTTGGTTTTCTGTCCTTGCAATAGTTTGCTCAGAATGATGGTTTCTAGCTTCATCCATGTCTCTACAAAGGACATGAACTCATCCTTTTTTATGGCTGCATAGTATTCCATGGTGTATATGTGCCACATTTTCTTAATCCAGTCTTTCATTGATGGACATTTGGGTTGGTTCCAAGTCTTTGCTATTGTGAATAGTGCCACTATAAACATACGTGTGTATGTGTTTTTATAGCAGCATGATTTATAATCCTTTGGGTATATGCCCAGTAATCAGATGGCTGTCAAATGGTATTTCTAGTTCTAGATCCTTGAGGAATCGCCACACTGTCCTCCACAATGGTTGAACTAGTTGACAGTCCCACCAACAGTGTAAAAGTGTTCCTATTTCTCCACATCCTCTCCTGCACCTGTTGTTTCCTGAATTTTTAATGATGGCCATTCTAACTGGTATGAGATGGTATCTCATTGTGGTTTTGATTTGCATTTCTCTGATGGCCAGTGATGATGAGCATTTTTTCTTGTGTCTGTTGGCTGCATAAATGTCTTCTTTTGAGAAGTGTCTGTTCATATCCTTTGCCCACTTTTTGATGGGGTTCTTTGATTTTTTTTCTTGTAAATTTGTTTAAGTTATTTGTAGATTCTGGATATTAGCCATTTGTCAGATGGGTAGATTGTAAAAATTGTCTCCCATTCTGTAGGTTTCCTGTTCACTCTGATGGAAGTTTCTTTTGCTGTGCAGAAGCTCTTTAGTTGAATTAGATCCCATTTGTCAATTTTGGCTTTTGTTGCCATTGCTTTTGGTGTTTTAGTCATGAAGTCCTTGCCCATGCCTATGTCCTGAATGGTATTGCCTAGGTTTTCTTCTAGGGTTTTTATGGTTTTAGGTCTAACGTTTAAGTCTTTAATCCATCTCGAATTAATTTTTGTATAAGGTGTAAGGAAGGGATCCAGTTTCAGCTTTCTGCATATGGCTAGCCAGTTTTCCCAGCACCCATAAAAGAATTTTAAAACAGAACTGTAGGACAAAATGTTAATCAGTGGGAGGTACTTGTGTTATCTGGAACAACATCTCAAATTTCTACTGCTTCAGTGTCTTTAAATACTACCACTGGCTTACCTAGTATCTGTGGTGTTTTAGCACTTTTTGTCTCAAGCTCCTTACGATAGATTTTTAAAATGAGTTTGTTTCTTGAACAATGAGAACACATGGACACAAGGAGGAGAACATCACACACTGAGGCCTGTCAGGGGTTGGGGGGCAAGGGGAGGGAGAGCATTAGGACAAATACCTAATGCATGCGGGGCTTAAAACCTATGTGATGGGTTGATGGGTGCAGCAAACCACCATGGCACATGTATACCTATGTAACAAACCTGCACGTTCTGCACATGTACCCCAGAATTTAAAGTCAAATAAAATTAAAATAAGTAAAATAAAATAAAAAAGAGTGTGTTTCTGTCCATAAAATCATTTCCTTTTATCCAGTCTCTTCTTTTTTTTCTTACTCTGAGACTTGATTCTCTGAGATGGCGGACCTTTCAGAGCACCACTTCGGAAACTGGCCTCGCTCTTTAAGAAGTCAAATAACCTACATGAAGTGGCTCGAACGGAATTGAGAATTAAAAAGCAGAATGGTTTACCATAAACTAAGAGGCACAGATTAATTCATAAAGCTGAAAATATTCTTAGACAGACTGTTAACTGCCATATAAGAAGGATGTTGTTAATTTAATGTAACAAAAGGGTGCCGTAGAAAGGATGCATTTTATAAATCAGGTCACCCCTACAGGGTGGTCACACCTACACGTCATTTTAGGAAGAGAACAGTCAGGCCATGACTCACCCAGGACGACGGTCAGCGTGATGGTGAAGACGGACGGTAAGAAGAACCCCTATCCAGGAGTGGGGAATAAAACAACTAGGATGATTTGGAAATGGAGAAAACTCCATGGAGGCTGCTCCAGGAGACCTCAGCTGTCTGAAGGCCAGGCACACTAAAGGAATGCACAGCTTTTTCTGTGAGGCTCCAGAAGTCAGGGTGGAACCCATGCATGGATTCATCAAGAGGCCAGAAATCAGCTCTCTAAACAGAACAATTCACTTGTTTTTGGAACAAGCCTTTAAATGGAACAAGCCTCAGGTATGTTGTCATTTAAGTTCTGATTCTACCTCGACCACACATACCATTTGTCTCAATATGTCAACCAAGCAAGGTAAGAATTATACGTATTTCAAGACAAAAATCTTGATAAAGTCACCATTTGTTTCAGAAATATGTTTTTGTTTCTATTGAAATACAATTCAGTACAATTCAATTCAATTTAGAACAATTCTCTAAAATGCACTTGTTTCTAAATATTGAGATTTCTTAAAAGGTAATGATGTGTCTTGCACAGGTTTCCATGCTAAGCAGCCGTCCAGCTTGGGTGTTCTACAGAGAGTTTCTATGTGAGGTTGTGGGTTCCAGGAGTTGCCCTGTTATCTCTCTAAGGTCCTCGTCAGCTCTAAAACTCAAGGATTATGTGATGTTGCTGGGACAATTTCTACACTGAGAGGGAGTTTAAACTACATACCAGATGAATCTTGATTCCCTCCATCCCCTAAATTCTTTGTTGTTGTTGTTGGACAGTACACCAGGAATCACATATCAGAGTTTCACCTTTTTTTTAAGTCCCATAGACACATATCTTAATCAATTATACAGGTCTATACAGAATGATCCATTTTGTAGTAAGAATAAGTCCACAAACCAATGAGTAGACTTGCCCCCAAGAGCCTTCTAGTAAAAACTATAGAGCATATTGCTGCAGTTTTGCGCTAATAAGCATTGCAAAGCACTGAGATTTTCTAATTTTCTAGTTCCTGTTTTTTATGATGACATCTGTGGACCTAAACTTGGCACTCAGCATAGCACATCTGTGCCAGAAATTGCAAAGGTAGACAAGAGCAGAAAAGGAAGTGGATGTTGTTCAGGAATAACGAATAGAAAAAAAGAAGGGAGATGGGGTTTTTGTTTGTTTCTGTTTTGTTTTTATAATTCACTTTTTACAGACAGAAACAAAACAGAAAATACCCACCATAAGATCCTGTGGCTTGAAGAATTGTTTACTCTGTAATCTTTTTTAGATAGATCCAAGATCAGTGAAATGATCCAGTGGATTCTGAGCTGGTACAGGCAGCTGTGAGCTCTCCGTGAGGATCTGCTTCCATATTGAAGTGACTGCTTTGGTGGATCGAGCTGCATTTTCAAGATCATTATTGTTTCCAAACAAATAACCCTTTAAAACTTTTATTATATTTCTCTTCCAAAAATTGGTAAAATTTCCTTCTAAATGTTTACAGTTTTTGCTTTTTTGTTATTTCATGTTCAACTCACTTCAAAAGGCAGAAAACCCCAATCCTACCATACCTCTAATAATTCTACACTGTTTTTCCTTCTGAAATGGACAATAATTATTGGCTGTTTCCTGCCACCTAAGCTAAGATAATCATGAATGTCAATGGTACTCACAGAAGAAAAGGGAGTTTGAAGTACCTGTATTCTCTCGGAGAGTCTGATGTTTTTGGAACAAGCCTTTAAATGGTGCAAGCCTCGGGAATGTTTTTTACGTTCTGATTGTACGTCAACCACACATATCATTTTGCCTCCATAGGGCTTATTAAGTCAACCAAGCAAGGTGAGAATTGTGCTTATCTCAAGAAAAAAATCTTCATAAAGCCACCATTTATTTCTGAAATATGTTATTTCCATTGACATATTTAGAGAGAGAACAAATATTGAGTATGAAATAATTCTGTTCACTAAAAGAGATGGCTTCCCACTGCATGGTCGCAGGTAGTTTTTATTGAACCACTAGTTGCTAAAACTAATGACTACCTTTGACCTCCCTCGGAAATAATAACTGATGATACCATCCAATTATAGTTTCCAGAACAGTTCTCTTCTCTTCTTTAGAACAGAAGGCAGCAGCAGTAAAATGCAATTAACAAGAACTGCAGGGACAGCATATTTTCTAGACTGGGTGACAATGTTGAGTTTGACTCAGTTAAAAAAAAAAAAAAAGGTGGTTTTATTTTCTCCCTTTGATGGAAATTTTGACTGCTAATGTCTCTATATATTTGAAGTGTTTTGATATTGTATAAGAAACACTGCCCCAGGGGTAATGGAAACTGAATATTGAAGGAGGAGAACCGAGGTAGTTGGTGGTAACCAAAGCCAGGGAGGGATGGACTGTTTCCCAGACTCCGACAATGTCAACTGTCTTTACTCTTCCAGTGAACTGGGAATTAGAAGAAAACACAAACCAGGAATAGGCACGTACAGAGATGTTTAAGATGACACAAATGATTTTAAAAAGAAAAAATAATCTTCTGGAAGTTTCAGTAGAAAGCTGGCATAGGCTCCCAAAGTGATGACATGATCGTGTCCAGCATTCCTTCCTGGCTTCTAGCCCTAGAAAAACACTCGCAGGCCAGGGGTGGTGGCTCATGCCTGTAATCCTAGCACTTTGGGAGGCCAAGGTGGGTGGATTACTTGAGGCCAGGAGTTTGAGACCAGCCTGGCCAACATGGCAAAACCCCTTCTCTACAAAAAATACAAAAATTAGCTGGGCATTGTGGCGCATGCCTATAATCCAATCCCAGCTACTCCAGGGACTGAGGCACGAGAATAGCTTGAACCTGGGAGGCAGAAGTTGCAGTGAGCCGAAATCATATCACTGCACTCCAGACGGCAGAGTGATACTCGGTCTCAAAAAAAAAAAAAAAAAAAAACCACTCATTTTTTCACGCATTTAATAGACATTTTCAAGCGTGTTATGTGTCTGCAGGGATGTGAGCTCAAGGGGTTCAAAATCCAGTGCAAGGTGAGGAGAGGGAGGGGAGACATGGTCCCGAAAATAGTTACAGAGAGGATGCTTCCAGGATTGGCAGAATCAGTCTCAGTTACCAGTTTGTGAACATGCATGAAAAATGGGAAAAATAGAAGAAAAAAGCATAAAGAAGAGAGGACACAGTCAGGTTTTTAGGGGCTGAAGCCAAAAGAGCTCTGAATCTGGTGCAAGATGCCCCCAAATCCAGAGAAAATGTAAGGGAGTATCCCTCTCATTTCAGCACCACGCCCGGAAGGAAGTCCAGGAACAGGTCAGGAGGGATTTGAGATTCCCACCAGACTTGGCAGCGATCTGACATCCACTTTTTTGACCCTGGGAATTGAATGTCTCATGTGTTTGTGCAAAGCTGACCTGATCGTATTTGAATTCATCTTCTCTGACTCCCTATTGTGCATTTCCTCTGTATTTCCAATATGCATGGGTTAGCCTTTCCTTAAAATAGTGGAGAGAGGTCACTTACATATTTTATACACAGGCAAAATGAGGTGCCAAAATCTTGGTTTAGTCCCCTGAGAGTGGTCAAGGGCTCTGAAGATCTAAGTTCTGAAAGCTGTTCCTCCTTCAGCCATCTCGAGTGTCTTCGGGGATATGATATCACACATATCACACATATCATTTTCAGAGAACAGATAATAACATTGGCAGAAAATCATTAACTCAATAGATTCTGTCCTAAAGGGGGAAACCATGGTTTATAATTCATCTGATATCATTCAGAATTTTCTATAACAAACTGGATTTTCGTTAAATGAAGAGAGATCGTAGGTAAGTACCTCAACAGGGAATGGGTTGCACCTGCTTTACTTAAAACTAACTCTCATTCCTCAGTGCTCTGTAAAAGAACTGCAAGCATCCATCTGTACTGTGATCGACAATGTCTTTAACTTCTTTGACACAAGTACTCTGGTGGCCCTTTGGGTTCCATGTTAGGCCCCGTCACACTTTCCAAAACTTGCAACTTGAGCTTACTGTTGAATAAAAAGCATTGGCCAAGCAAAGTTAAATTGTCTACCCTCCCAGTTAAATTTTAGGCCTAGAAACCCCTTCCCATTTTAGACTGAGATTGTGAAGACTTATTTTCTGTCCATTCATGAGAGGAACTAAATTTGCTGTACTTTCACAAGTAAAAATTAAGAGCTTCTTCGAGTATCCGGCAGAAAAGCTAATTAGGCCAACTAATCTTCATGGCAGTAAGTGTCTTTCACATAACTTTGCCTCTGCTTTCTCCAACCAGTTGCTGTTGGTTCTGCCTGCAGATTTCTGGGGCAACCCCAAAAGGGGCAAGAAGCAGAACAGAATCCTCATTCTTGCTGCTAACAGATTTAGTAACTAGGGATTCAGGGGAAGCTCAGAGTGCCCACTTAATGTACCTCCTGCCCCACTATCTTAATCCAGTACATAGGATTGAGTTTCTGCCTCAGTTTCCCTAACAAGCAATCCAATGCATGCTCAGGGTCTAAGCAGTGCTCTAAGTGCCAGCCCTCTTGGTTCAAACATTCCAACCTCTTGCCTTACCCACTGGTTATAATACTACTGTGATGTCACTGCCCTGGGAATCTTCCACTTTTCAGGCAAGGCTTGTCTGATACAAACACCTGCAGAAAACAGGCCAGAGCTAAGGACATATTTTATCCACCATGCCTTAAAGAGCTTTTTAAACAAAGAGCTAGGTCCATTTCCCAGTAACTGTCCTGTCTGGCCTCAGTGTCCCTCCTTCCTGTTCTGTTTACCTAAAAAGCAAAGTGATCTGTTTATCCTCAGCCAGAGCACCCACGAAGTACAGGCACATGTAGCTGAGGCATCCCAGCAGGATGCAGCTTCCACTGCCTCTAAGATAAGTGCCAGAGAAGGGCGAGAGAACACCATCAACCCAGAAGACGGTGCCCCAAAGCTTCATTATACTTCATTTCCTCTGTATCCAGACTTCCTTCCCATCTACTTGCAGTATATTATCACTGTCCCTTGACATTGACAAGTGACACAGCTTTGCTTTTTCAGAAAGAGAATAATTAATAAATGCCCTTAACCCTATCACCATAACCACTTTTTAAATATATGAGAACAAAGGCATCATCGCCCTCATAAATCTCTTTCATTCCAAATAGTACCATGACCCTGTTTATCACATGAAAACTAGATATGAAGCCAGGAATTCTCCTCACTTCGATTATTTGTTCATTATTAATGGTATAGAAGTACCATTGATTTTGTATATCGTGCTTGTATCCTGCAACTTTGCTGAACTCACTTCATTCTTTTTCAATTCTAATATCTCCATTTGGTTCTCCTTTGTATTTCTATTCATTTGCTGAGACTTTCTATTTTTCTCATTCACAGATTTTATTGTGTTCTCACCACACAGAGAATATTGTAACTATGTGACCTGATGTATATGTTAATTAGCTTGATTGTGGTAATTATTTTATAACGTACACATATATCAAAACATCCTATTATAAACCCTCAATCGATGCCATTTGTATTTGTTGAGTATACCTCAATAGGGCTGGAAAAAAATTCTCACAAAACAAGAGTGGCAAACAATTTATCTCAAGAAATTTCAAAAAGGAATCATAGCAGCTACCATTTATGGGGCATTTCACCTATGTTGGAAATATGTGCCTCCTACACGTTATTTCATGTAATTCTTGCAATAATTATGGGATATAGGCAAATATTATCATCCCGTTCCAGAGGCTCAGAGAGGCTAAGTGGTTTGTCCAAGGTTACCCAGTCAGTATGAACCTGAGCCCAACTTGACTCCAAATTTGTTTGACTTTCAATCTAATCTCTTAAATCCTATGTGCATTGTTTTCCATAAACTCCCTCTGGCAGCAAAACAGGTATTGGGAGTTCTTTCCAATATTAAAATAACAATAAACTGTTCCATAATGAGAACATTTAACTATTTTCTTTAAGTGCTTGTCCACTTTACCATATAATGGACTATTTGCGGATGACTTGAATTACAAATAGGGAGACATCTTGAGTTAATTTCTGCTTCCCTCTTGTGTCAGAGACTGGTAATGACAATCGCAAGGGCTGTATACATTGACTTCTGCCTCATTTATCTCTCCCTTTTATTTGTCTTGTAAATGATTCCATTTCTTCTCTGTCTGAATGACTGAAAAGGCTGAATTTGAAAATTTGATCTGTTAAGCAAAATATATCCCAGCTCCCTTGAAACTCTCAGTAAAATGTATCTATTTCCTTAAAAGCAACAATTTCAGTGTGTGATAGAAAGAGATTAAATCAATACAACACAACACAATAAACCTTCTTTGTCTCATGTCTTCCATAAAACCCGCCTCAAAACAATTTTCAATCTTAAGTAATACCATTACCAAGTTATAGGCAGCTCCCTGAGGAAACCTGAAGGAATGCTGAGCCGTAATGGGCTTCGGGGCTATTTCAGAGCATTAGTCTCTGGTTTATAAAATACAGGGGAATCTTTGCTTTTCACATAATGTCTCCAAAAATTCATGCTATTTATTGCACCATTAAATGCTTTAGAAGGACTTTCTATGTAAAGAAAACCTTTGGTGGATCATTTTCTAAAACAAATGAAGACTCCTCAATGTTAGCTGCTTTACAAATTCACTTCTTACGTGGATCAGGTTTACTTTGGGACGATCTAGAATTTTTATTTAAAGGGGCCTGTGGGTAGATTTGGCCACTGTTTTTTCTTAGATGGTGCATTTCTCCAGGGTGGTTTCAGGGGGTGGCTGTGGATGCTGTTGATTAAGATGCTCAAGGTTCGCCCATTACCAGTCATCCCCCTTGGCACTACCACTAGGATTACCCTTAAATGTCTCTTATTTCTTCTACACAAATAGATAAGACTGTAGTAAAGTCCAGATGCCCACCTTTACATGTCCAACTTTTTCTTTTCTCTGGCTTATTGTGAATAATGTGTCACCCAAGCCAATACCAGCACCTTTCTGCAGATTACTACATCTGAAACGTGCAGAGCTGGCTTTGTTACTTAAGGATGCTGAGGCAAAGTGTATCATAACACAGAAAATAACTATAAGCCGCATGTTCCTCATAGCCATGCCTTGCTCCCTGAAGAAGCAAGTGCTGGGAAGTATGCCAGAAGGAAGAATAAAGGATACTGTGGGCACAGCGTGGTGCAACTGTCCTTTCCTCTTCTCGATTAGGGAAACTTGGTAAGTGATTGGAGTGGCGACACCCCAGCAGAACGAGACGTTTACAGAGAGAATCCACTAGTGTCTATACTATACTATGTAATACGGTATTCACTATACACACGGGCTTCTTAATTTTCAACTCATTAAAATTAAGTAAAACTAAAAATGCAGTTGCTCAGTTACATTAGCCAAAGGTGCCCATGGCTACTACGGTGGGTAACATGATATAAAACATTTCTATCATCACGGAAAGTTCTAAAGTGCTGATCTGGACAACTTCGTTTCACAGGAAGTTTATTGGCTCTGACAAGTTCATAATAAATGGCCCAAAGAATCAAGATTGAGAATCCTCAGATAGCTTTCCCTTTATAACTACAAGGGGTTAAGTCTGACACAGGTAACCAAAGAATCGAAAAAAGCAGGATTTACAAATTGCACAGGGCCAGGAGGGGGAGCTATGATCCTCTGACATTGAGTCTGACTCTTCCCCGCTACTGGAAATTGGATATTGCACAGCTGTGGCTGGATTAAGGCATCAAAATAATACAAGTCTAGTTTTGCTATAACTATAAAATAGTTATAGCAAAATAAATAAAACTTTTGTGACACTCTTAATTTTCGACATCTTAGAAGAAAAAAACTGATAGTTTTTTTATAGCAAATAAGCATCAGGTCATTACACAAAGTATATACAAAATAGCACTACATAATTTTCAAGGCAATGTACATATCTAAATACATTTATGGGATTCATTTGGAATGCACTGTCAATACACACAGTGACTTAGAGCTGTGATATGAGTGAACACCGATGACTTTTCCATCTCAGACTCCTGAAATGCAGTGGAAGAGGGGATGTCCAGTTACATGTTGATGAATAAAAATAGCAAAGGAAATATATAAGTAGAAAGCCCATAATAAGACAGAGTCTCCCAGTCATCCACACGACCACAACAGTCCCATTTAGTAAACTGTACTGCAGTTCCCTGAGTGATGGTCTGGTGTCCGTAATGAATAATGCCTCTGTCCAATGTACCAACGTCTGGCCCTCAGGAAAAAAATATATATATATAAAAATATATATAAAATATATAAATATATATCATATATAACATATATTATATATCATATATAACATATATATCATATATAACATATATTATATATCATATATAACATATATTATATAAATATTATATTGTATATATCGTATATTATATATTATATTTATCATATATTATATATATAATTTATATATAATATATATATATATATATAAAATAATGTGCTGGGCTCATCTGACTTTTGTATGTAAGGCCCTGCACATGGAAAGTTGTCCGCTTAGATAACAGGAATTATGCAGCATCAAATATGTCATTACCATACATCTAGAAGCATTTAGAGCCTTTCTAAATTTTATAACCACAGGACAGATTTGACATGATGGAGTTAACATTCATGCTTCAGCTATTTGTGAGTCATACGTGAAGGATATTTTATGTGTCCTTTTGTGGAGGCTTGATTTGGAGACAGGAGTCAGTCCCTGGGGTCTTTAGTGACCGTCTTCAACTAGGCTGCATTGCATCCCAATCGTGACACAACCTCACTGCGGCCAGGCAGTAAATTCAATGAGTAGATATTGTCAACCCCATTGCACTGATGAAGAAGCTGAGAAGAGTATGTCTGCAGTGGTGGTTTGGTAATGGACTATCTCAATGATTTCTAGACGCATCTCTTGTAAATTATTCATCCCAAATGTCAGGTATCTACTTTATTGGCTCTTCTTTGAAAATGCCACATGCAAGAAAATCCCTCAACCATATGAGAACTGTCTTAACTGCCTTTGTTTTCTGTCTTCTTTTTTTCAGAACCAGCTCTCACAAGTGCCTCTAATGAATTTGGCTGCTTATTGGGCTTATCAAATATAGGGTAACTTCATATTTGCATTGCAAATTCATCACCTAAAGAATGAGCTGACATTTCATTTGTTTCTAGGCAGGTCTTCAAGTCTTCCAATTGGAGCACGTATTCTAGATATACTAAAATATATCCGAATAGATTTTTAAAATTTTTATTTCAAAACATCATTCTATGAAAATAGATCCTCACACTGGCTTAAGGAAAAATAATTTATTATGGGAATGTGAAAAGGTCTTTCGAAACCTGAGAATGAGAATGCAATTGAACCTTATAAAAAACTAAAACCAGGAGCCTGAATAAGCTGCGTACCGTGCTCTGTCTCCTGTCTTTCCCCTCTGCTCTTATCTGCACATCTCACTTGGTTTTTTCTCTTGTTCTGCAGAACTGCATGGCAGGAAACAGGGCTAACAGCATCTCTTGTGCTTTCCATCTCACTGCTTCAGGCACTAAACAGATACCAAACAGACTCTCAGTTTCAGACCCAGTATCTCAAGGAAGAGACTCATCAGCCCAGCCTGGAACAGGTCCTATGTTTGCACAGACCAACTCTGGACATGAATAAGAATCGCGTCTTTTTTTTTTTTTTTTTTTTTTTTTTGTGACGGAGTCTCGCTCTGTCGCCCAGGCTGGAGAGCAGTGGCGCGATCTCGGCTCACTGCAAGCTCCGCCTCCCGGGTTCATGCCATTCTCCTGCCTCAGTTTCCCGAGTAGCTGGGACTACAGGCGCCCGCCACCGCGCCTGGCTAATTTTTGTATTTTTAGTAGAGACGGGGTTTCACCGTGTTAACCAGGATGGTCTCGATCTCCTGACCTCGTGATCCGCCCGCCTCGGCCTCCCAAAGTGCTGGGATTACAGGCGTGAGCCACGACGCCCGGCCTTTTTTTTTTTTTTTAATGAACAGATAATTGTGTGGAGTGTGTGTGCATATAAGCACAAACGCCAGGAATTGTTACTACTGACTTTCTTAGTCTGTCTTTTATCTTTACAGCTGAAATCTCAAAATATCACTAATAATTTTTCTCTATTTACTTGGCTAAGCAGGAATAAAATAACTTCATATTTAAATGTTCCTTTAAATTACACCAAAACGTTTTCTTTTATTTTTACCAAAGTATGTATAAGTATATCAAGGCTATAATGTTTTTCATGAGTTTGTATTAGGTTGATTAGGTATCCAGATGATATACAATTATCATCCAAATATAATATATTTTGAATTGTCTGAAATATTTGAATTTAACTTGATCTTCCTTCTCAAAAAATTTGTAATAACACAAGCATACTGGAGAGTACTAAATAACACATTATGGATTCATAATATTTACACATCTGCAAAAATAATGATTAAGACATATGCTCCAAGCATTTTTTTAAAAGGAAAATGTTAGCTATGTTGTTACTTGCTAATTTCTTCAAACTTTTCCTTACTCTGTCCACATGATGGACCCTGGGTTCCTAGGTATGTTTTTATTCTAAATCACAACCACTTGTTATCTTAAGGATAATCTATTAGCTTGATAACAAGAGCAAAGTAATAAATGTTTTGAATGATCCTCTATAGCAGTAGGCAAGATTAAAAGGTAAACATGAAAATGTAGACAGATGATTGTTAAACAAATGTAGTAATAAATAAAATTATTTTTAAACAAATAGATACTAAAAATTGACGTATGATATGTATATAAAGGCCTAATAAATTGATTTGCTAATGGTTCCTTGGGCTCATTAACATCGATCTTTGGCATACCGTACATTCATAAGTATACTGAATTCCTTTCCAAATTGCCAGTATCCTTATTCCTCAGCCAGCAATGTAATCACTTCAATTAGAATGAGAGAGAGTTTATTTAGTAGATACTTGTACAGAACTATCTCTGATTTCAAGGAAAACAAATTAAGCAATATAATTTGGGAGACTGAGTCATGAAATAGGAGTCCGAAGACCCCACTTTTATTCTGGATCCAACACAAAGCTATTATATGACCCTAAAAAAGTCATTTCAATATACCGAGTCTCAGTTTTTGCGTGTATCAAACATTTCACAGAGATACAGGGAAGATTTTATTTGACGAAAAAAATGTATATACAATGAAATGCATAGCTGTTGAGTGTCCAATTTGATACGTTTTAGCAAATGTAAGCATGGAGTGTCACCAACACCCAAGTGAAAATATGGAACATTAGCCAGGCTTGGTGATGAGTCTCTCTAAAAAAAATTAAATCAAAATATCGAACATTTCTCTCTCCCCAGAAAGTTTCCTCGTAGGGTGGAAGAATTTCAAGATGTCTTCAGTACTGCATCACCTATAAATCTGGACTTCATTATGAATCACAACCAGGAGGATAGGCCTGTGAATCTACTTCCCTGTGACTAAATTATTCGTTTTATTCACACTATTTTCTCCCTAGACCAACAGTTCCCAAACTGTACTAGGAAAATTCCTGGGACAAATCATCTGGCTTGAGAGGTGGGAAACAGCCAATACAGTTAGCCAGGTAACAGGGTCAAACTCATGGGAGCATCAGGCAAAGCTGAGCATGTCTCTTTACTGCAAGACAAGTCAGCACCTTCTCATTGTCTTAATGTGCATTGCAACTCTGTCCTATGAAAACATGCAATGCCTATTTCCAAAACTTATTGTTCACAGTGTATTTTTATTTCAAAACAACTAATTTTATCTCAAAGGAACTCAAGTTGCTGCTAAGACAATTGGGAAATGCTTACCTTGATCATGACAGACTCAAAAACTGTCAAGGAAGGCTGAGAACATTCCAAAGACCTCAGCTGCCATTGACTTGTGTTACTGAGACGTCCTGTGAGGCAACCCTCTTTTCCCAAGGTTTCTGACTAGTTCAGTTCACTAATATTGTGGAATGGATAAAGTCAACATGGAAGAATCTCCCCTCTCCTACCATTTTGGGGGAAATTGGTGTCTAACACTGCAGCTTTGTTTTGTTTTGTTTTGCTTTTTATACTTTAAGTTCTAGGGTACATGTGCACAATGTGCAGGTTTGATACATGTGCCATGTTGGTTTGCTGCACCCATCAACTCATCATTTACATTAGGCATTTCTCTTAATGTTATCCCTCCCCCAGCCCCCCACCCTGTGACAGGCCTTGGAGTGTGATGTTCACCATCCTATATCCAAGTGATCTCATTGTTCAATTCCCACCTATAAGTGAGAACATGCAGTGTTTGGTTTTCTGTCCTTGTGATAGTTTGCTGATAATGATGGTTTCTAGCTTCATCCATGTCCCTGCAAAGGACAAGAACTCATCCTTTTTCACAGCTGAATAGTATTCCAGGTATGTATATTCCACATTTTCTTTTCTTTTTTTTTTTTTTTTTGAGATGGAGTCTCACTCTGTCCCCCAGGCTGGAGTGCAGTGGTGTGATCTTGGCTCACTGCAAGCTCTGCCTCCTGGGTTCACGCCATTCTCCTGCCTCAGCCTCCCGATTAGCTGGGACTACAGGTGCCCACCACCACGGCTGGCTAATTTTTTGTGTTTTCGTTTTTTAGTAGAGACCGGGTTTCACCGTTTTAGCCAGGATGGTCTCGATCTCCTGACCTCATGATCCGCCTGCCCCAGCATCCCAAAGTGTTGGGATTACAGGTGTGAGCCACCGTGCCTGGCCTATATGTGCCACATTTTCTTAATCCAGTCTATCATTGATGGACAGTTGGGTTGGTCTGTGCTATTGTGAATAGTGCCGCAATAAACATATGTGTGCATGTGTCTTTATAGTAGCATGATTTATAACCATTTGGGTCTATACCCAGTAATGGGATTGCTCAGTCAAATTGTAATTCTAGTTCTAGATCCTTGAGGAATCACCACACTGTCTTCCACAATGGTTGAACTAATTTACACTCCTACCAACAGTGTAAAACATTCCTATTTCTCCACATCCTCTCCAGCATCTGTTGTTTCCTGACTTTTTAATGATTGCCATTCTTTTTTTTTTTTTGAGATGGAGTCTGGCTCTGTTGCCCAGGCTGGAGTGCAGTGGTGCGATCTCTGTTCATTGCAACCTCCACCTCCCAGGTTCAAGTGATTTTCCCACCTCAGCCTCCCAAGTAGCTGAGACTACAGACGTGTGCCACCACGCCTGGCTAACTTTTTTGTATTTTTAGTAGGGACAGCGTTTCACTGTGTTAGCCAAGATGGTCTTGATCTCCTGACCTCATGACCCGCCTGCCTTGGCCTCCCAAAGTGCTGGGATTACAGGCATGAGCCACCGCACCCGGCTTGGATTGCCATTCTAACTGGCATGAGATGGTATCTCATTGTGGTTTTGATTTGCATTTCTCTGATGACCAGTGATGATGAGCATTTTTTCATGTGTCTGATGGCTGCATAAATGTCTTCTTTTGTGAAGTGTCTATTCATATCCTTTGCCCACTTTTTGCTGGGGTTGTTTTTTTCTTGTAAATTTGTTTGCGTTCTTTGTAGATTATGGATATTAGCCCTTTGTCAGATGGGTAGATTGCAAAAATTTTCTCCCATTCTATAGGTTGCCTGTTCACTCTGACGGTAGTTTCTTTTGCTGTGCAGAAGCTCTTTCGTTTAATTAGATCCCATTTGTCAATTTTGGCTTTTGTTGCCATTGCTTTTGGTGTTTTAGACATGAAGTCCTTGCCCATCCCTATGTCCTGAATGATATTGCCTAGGTTTTCTTCTAGGGTTTTTATGGTTTTAGGTCTAACATTTAAGTCTTTAATACATCTTGAATTAATTTTTGTGTAAGGTGTAAGGAAGGGATCCAGTTTCAGCTTTCTACATATGGCTAGCCAGTTTTCCCAGCACCATTTATTAAATAGGGAATCCTTTCCCCATTTCTTGTTTTTGTCAGGTTTGTCAAAGATCAGATGGCTGCAGATGTATGGCATTATTTCTGAGGCCTCTGTTCTGTTCCGTTGGTCTATGTATCTGTTTTGGTACCAGTAGTATTGCATCATTCTTATGCCTTTGTGTCTTCATAGCTTAGCTCCCACATATCAGTGAGAACATACGATGTTTGGTTTTCCATTCCTGAGTTACTTCACTTAGAATAATAGTCTCTAATCATTTTTAACGTTAATTGTGGCTTACATTGTTTGAATAGGCAAAACCAAATTTCTAATTTATAGTAAAACAGGAGCTAAGAATAACCACAGAGAATCATACCCTTTGATAAAAAAAAAAAAAACTCTTAACTTTTTGTAATTTCTAATTTAATTTAATACACTTTGTATTAACTTATGAACACTTCTCATTTTTTTCTTTGATCCTGAAATAGAAGGCATTAAATTATGCACAGATTATTGAAAGGGGCAAAGAGAACAGGCTCTGGAACCAGATCTGCCACTCAGGTTGGAATCCTGACTATGTGCGAAGTGAGGAAGTCCCAGGAGGCAACATGAGAAGAAGATAAAAAGGTTCAGAGTTACAATTACTTCACCAAAATAAAAGGTCTGGGGCTACTACTTAGGTTTATGAAATTTGTGGGGCTGATTACAGATTGTTTTCTATAAACAAGAAGAAAAAAAATCACTTCTTTATTCCTAGCTCAGCAGACATCTCCAAGAGCTCAACAGACTGAACCAGAGATAAATTTTCAAAATATAATTTACTATGCATTTATTATGTGCCAGGCAGTGTTACAAGCAGTTTATATTTATTAACTTATATAATCTTTATCAGAAGGAGTTGAAGGATGTCAGCAGGAATGGTGGAGTAAAAACCTCTGAAAATCCACTTCTCCATAAAAGCAATAAGAACACTGAGAAAAAATGTCAAATCATCATTTCTGGAACTCTGGAAATTAGCCAAAGTCTTGCAATAATTTGGGGAACATTTACTTATTTATTTATTTATTTATTTCATTTGAGATGGAGTCTTGCTCTGTCGCCCAGGCTGCAGTGTGGTGGCGCGATCTCAGCTCACTGCCTCCTGGGTTCACACAATTCTCAGCCTACCTATGGTAGGCTAGCCATGTAGTCCCATGGTAGCTGAGACTACAGGCACCTGCCACCATGCCTGGCTAATTTTTTTGTATTTTTAGTGGAGACAGGGTTTCACCGTGTTAGCCAGGATGGTCTCGATCTCCTGACCTCGTGATCCACCTGCCTCGGCCTCCCAAAGTGCTGGGATTACAGGTGTGAGCCACCGCACCTGGCTGGAGAACATTTATTTTTAAAAAATGGCCAAAACTTGGTAATAACAGTGATCTTTGCATCATTTTCAGTTCCTCTATACTCACTTTCCTCTCTGGCTCTACAGTAGCCTCGAAAACCAAGAGCCCTGTGATCATAATGAAAACAATCATCCTAGAAGCTCTGAAGAAGGGAGAATAGCTTTGGAACTCCCATAAAACATCACTCTCAGAGAACTACCGTCATTTGCCTAGAAGTTCCCTGGAAACTTCCTCTCGAAGGGGTTGTCTTTATTTGGCCTGAACCAGTGATCACTGACTGTGAACAGCCATTCTCCAGAAGCGTTTGTCAAAAACAATCAGCAGTAACTATTTAACATTAAAGCTGCCTAAAGCAGTGATAACATTTGGAGACAAAAAGAAGCTAGCCAAATAAACTTAAAAGGAAAATCTGAGGAATAAGATGTCATAGGGAACTTTGAAGAGTTCTAACATATTCCTGAAAATCTAAACAGCCACACACATGAGAAAGAATGCGTGACTGCCCAGGGCTGTGCATATGCCCAGGAAATACCTCAGAGGGCCCTAAGCTCTCACCTCTTTATTACCTGGGGACTCTGCACAAACAGGAAGTGAAGGCTAAGGCAGAATTATAAACTGCCTTCCTACACATTGAAGGCATACCTCAACACCCACACAGCCCCTTATCAGAGGCTTGAAAGACAGGAATTCCAGGCATTTCTGAAAATCTGTGTCCAGATATTAGCTGACACAATAAACTAATCATGCAGAGACTCCAATAAATACATGTGAAAAATGATGCAGACTTGAAAGAGTCAGTCCAGAAAATTAATGAAATAAACAAAGAGCAGCAACAAAAACAAACCTTGTGGAGAAGAAAGAATATGATTTCCAGAGTGGCCACATATTATTATTTAAAATGCCCAGTTTTCAACAAAAACATCCCAGCAGTTTCTTGAAAACTTAAACATAGACTGGGACCCACAAGCCACTCCCAAGTATATCCCCAAGAGAAGTGAAAAGAAAGCAGTAACACTGCCTCTATTTGAAGATGACAAGATCTTGCATATAAAAAAAACCCAAAGAACCCACAACATAAAAACTCATATGCAACGTCTGTATAAAAACTTGTATACAATGTTTATAGCAGAATTGTTTGTAAGGGCTGAATAGTGAAAAAAATCCAAAAGTCCATCAACTAATGAAAACATAAACAAAATGCTGTATATTCATGCTGTGGAATAGGATTCAACCATGAAAAGGAATGAAGTACTGATAAATGCTACAACATGGACGAACCTTGAAAACATTATGCTGAGTGAAAAAAGTCAGAGACAAGAGGCCACATACTGTATGATTCTATTTATATGAAATGTCCAGAATAGGAAAATCCACAGAGGCATCGATTATTGGTTTCCAGGACCTGGGGCAAAGCAGGGTGTATGGAATGACTACTAGAATATGTGAAGCTTCTTTTGGGATAATGAGCTTGTTCTGAATTCCATAAGGGCGATAGTTCACACCTGTGTGAATATACTAAAAACCACTGTGGGGGTGGTTGTGGGGCTACTGCAGTCTTCTCTATTCAACAGATGATAAAATGGAGGTACTAGATATTAGGCAATTTATGCTAAGTCACAAAAGTAGTAAGTGATAAAAATGGGATTCAAATCTAGACACTCTGTCTCCAGCATCCAAACTTTTAACTACTATGTCATGTGGAACTTGCAAAGGTCTCTTTCCTAGCAAAATTCAACTAACAAACCAAACAGGTGATATCTTGTTTCCTTTTTAGCTGGAGACAATGATATAAAGCAGAGATATTTGTACCATTTTTGTAGATTAGGTGATATACCCAGATATTCTGTAAGATTACAGTGACATATAATGAAACCTATAAGTACCTTTACAGAAATTGCCTCTCATCGGATCATTTGGTTCCATCTTTGCCATATGTAAAAGCTTCTACTATAATGGCACAGGAATAAGACTTTTTCCGCAGAAACTTTACCAGTGTGGACTTGTCATTTTCTGTTTCACAATGTTACTCAAGCCCTCAGTGTTTACCTTCCTTGTTTATAACACAGGGATAATAGTGGTATCCCCTTAGAGGACTGGAATTAACACAATACGCTTAGGCTACTGCCATGAACATAGTGCTGCTTCATAAGTGCTAGCTATTGTAGTAATAATTAATATTATGCTCATACCAATACCATAAACTAATCATCACTTTCCTCATAATTCTTGTTAATATAGGCAATATGAGAAAATAATTAATGTGTAACTTAAATGAGAATATGATCAATGTTCACCAGCCACTACAACCATTGCAAGAATAGCTAGTAACTCACGGACTGGGTGGATGGAGAGTGAACTACACAAATAAGGTGAGGACACAAGGAGAGAAGTATTCTGCTGAATTAGCAGGTATTTTCCCTAAGTGAAAATTTTGGAAATGGATGGAAGCTATAACCAGTTGAATTTTCAGAGTAGGATTGTGAGGCTGAGTAACATTTTCCAAACATTTTTAATCTGTATTTGGTTGAATCCACAGATGTGAAATCCACAGATATGGAGGATGACTGTAGGTTTAAATAGAATAAATATGTTAATTAGTTGGATTTATTTATTTATTTTTTAATTCTCAGATGGTACTTGGACTGGGTCACTGGTCACTAGCTTAATTTTTGATACCTAGGGAAATTTTCTCACACAGGCACAAGACTGTAAAGAAGTCAGTGTTTATCCTCAGATGCAACACCAATTCCACTTAGCAGAAGGTCCCTGGATTTCAAAAGAAGGAAATGAAGTATCTTGGTTTGATGAGGGGAAGTCACCGACTATAAGAAGGATGCCAAGTATTTTGGATTGATAAGCAGAAGTTGATGAAGAAAACAGAACGAATTCAGAAGAACTATGATCTTGTCCTGTGGTTTTTCTCTGACTTTATAAAGACCTAGGCTTCATATCTTTGCTTCTATGGAGACCGGATGCCTCATTTCCAACATGAAGGGCTTGATCAGTTGATCTCTGTGTTCCTTTCTCAGAGGTCTAATGTTCTACAATTAAATGTCAGTCAAGTCAAGAGCAGGCATCTCAGATTCTTCAGAAGAACCACCATGAAAGGAAAAGAATGGAGAGAAGAAGAGGAGTGACTGAAGGAATAAACACTCTGCTTTCTGAAAGGGCTGAAGACACTTGACAACACAGCAATTACTAAAAGGACAAAAGAGATCTGGGAGCAGAGTTTTCATGTTTGAGTAGACGGACTCAGCAGGAGGGTTAAAAGATGGACAAGGTGGGCAAGTCACCAATGAGAAATGCAAGGTTGCGGGGTGGGTATGGTGTTGTGCAAAGGGCATGGGATTTGGGTCCTGAAGCCTGTTTGAAGTCATTCACTAATTTATATCACTGTGGGTAAGCCACCCATGTTGCTGAGCCTTATTTCCTCATATGTAAAGTGTGAACAATATTTGTACTAGATTTCCGAGGATTCACATAGGATTCTTCGAATGATACATAATAGTAAATTAATTAATATATCCTGCACCTAGTTTCTGCCCACAAATTTCTTTTTGGATGCAATCTACAAAAACACAGAGTTATCTTTATCCCTCGAGTTTTGTCCCTGAAGTTATCCCTGGAGTCTGGCAGAGAGGCACAACAAAGGTCATCTCCTAATCCCTTCCCTTCTCTGTCCAGAAGTCTACAAAATCCCCCTCAAAACCTACAAATATTGTAAAGCCTTACCAGTAAAACCTACTGTGATAAATAGAAGCCACAAAATTTACTCATATAAAATGCAAGTTCACATTATATGAGCTAAATGAAATGAACTCAGTAGCCTTCAGAGTATTCCACTGAGGGTTCTGATCTGTCCCAACAAAAATCCCAGCTGTACTTTGGCACACATGGTGAGTGTTACCTTCTCCTGCTTAAATATTGATGGAGATGATTCTGGGCTCTGTGGCTCAGCAGCTCCAGGGATCTTCTGTTCATTTGCATCTTGAGAAGATTGGGCCAGGAGACTATGGTGGCTGGGGGGATGCATCCTCCTCCTGCCCTCTTTCCAAGATGGGCTTGTCTGTTTCATCCTTCCCTCCACATTCCCCTCCTAGGTCAGAAGATAAGAACTTTTGGAATCATTCTCCCCATTTAAGAATGGGGGCTTGGCAAGGAAGAGATCCAATCACTAATTTTAATGTGATATTGGGATATTTTACTGTAACTCCCAAATCTGAAAAGCATTATATCAATGAGTGTTTGTGTTATCTACTATTTTAACTGATAAGGACTGAATTGTGTCTCCTCAAAATTCACACATTGAAGTCCTAACCCCCAGTACCTCAGTATTTGGAGACAGTACCTTTATAGAGGTCATTAAGTCCAAATGAGGCCAGTTAGGATGTGTCCTGATCCAATATGACTTGTGAATTTATAAGGAAAGGAGATCAGGACACACAGAGGGATGCCAGAAATGCACACAGAGAAAAGACCATATGAGGGCCCAGGGAGAAGGTAGCCATCTGCAAGCCAAGAAGGGAGGCTTCAGGAGAAACCAACCCTGCCAGCACCTTGATCTTGAACTTCCAGACTCTAGAATAGTGAGAAAATAAATTTCTGTTGTGTAAGCCATCCGGCCTGTGGTATTTCGTTATGGCAGGCCTGCATCAGTCCATGTTTGCATAGCTATAAAGAAATACCTGAGACTGGATAACTCGTAAAGAAAAAAGGTTTTGTTGGTTCACAGTTCTGCAGGCTGTCCAGGAACCATGGCACCAGCATCTCTTCCTGCTGAGGCTCCGAAAAGTTCCAGTCATGACAGAAGGCAGAGGGAGAGCTGGTGTATCACATGGCAATAGCAGGAGCAAGGGGTGGGGGAAGATGCCAGGCTCTTCTCAATAACCAGATTGCACATGAACTAACAGAGCAAGAACTCACTCATTGCAATGTGGATGGCCCAACCCATTCATGAGGAGTCCACCCTCATGACCCAAACACCTCTCACCAGGCTCCACCTCCAACATTGGGGATTACATTTCAACATGAGATTTGGAGGGGACAAACATTCAAACCATATCACAGCCCCGGTGGACTAATATATTAACCAAGTGATAATGGTAACCTCTAGTGAGGGAAATGGACAAAATGGAGAAAGAAACCCCCATTGCTGAGTCTTATGCACCTTCTCCTTCCCTATTCCTTAAATAATGGAGGCTAACTCTTCCCGATGGGAATTAAGGCTCAGAGAAAGACACTGATTTGAAGAAATTATTCAAAGCTCAGGACAGCCTTTCTGCACAGGAATGGTTAAATAGGCCATTCTATCAGTTATTTATTACTGCTTAACAGAGTGCCCCAAACTGAGCAACTAAAGCAACAAGTGTTATCTCACAGTTTCAGTGGGTCAAGAGTACAAGACTGGCTAATCTCACTGGTACTGGTGCAGGGTCACTCATGAAGCTTCAAGCAACCTGTTAGCTGGAGCTGCAGTGCCATGAAGTTCCTGAAGCTTTAGGCTCCAGTTCTAAGCTCACTCACATGGCTTATTTCCTCATCTCACAAACCTCTGTTTGGGCTGATCACAATGTGGCAGCTGACTTCCTCCAGAGCAAGCATTCTGAGACCAACAGTAAGAACAACCAACATGGCAGCCGCAGTATGTTTTATAACCCACCTGCAGTATCTTGTATAACCCACCTGCAGTTTCTTGTATAACCCACCTGCAGGAAGGACATATCACTGGGTCTTCCATGTGCTATTGGTCACACAGAAACCTCACACAATGTAGGAATGGACTAACACAAGGGTGTGAATACTGGGAATTGAGGACCAGTTATTTGCAGCCACCTTGGAGGCTGACTACCATTTAAAAAGTCTCAGAAGAGAGTGTGGAGCCCAAGTATCCTTACCAATTCTCCGTGCTCACTCACCTGAATCCATTCCTTTTCCCAAACCCATCCCCCCTGACTAAATAAAGGTCAATAGAACCCAACATTTCCTTTACATGTACTCATGAAAAAGAAAAAAAAAGAAGAAGAAAGCTAGTGTCAGGTAAAGTAGTAAAGTGCGAAGAGAGTCAAATAGTTATTTATCCATTATATTTGTGAGCAAGTGGCATGTCTGGAAAGACCCATCTAATCATAAAGAAGACATAAAGAAAAGGCATGTTATATAATGCTGACATCACACAGTTAGAAAACACACACACAACCCACAGCAAGGGAAAATTTGGGTCCTAACCTAGGAGAAGGTATAAATTGACTCTTCACAGTTGGTTTCTGCTACAAAATAACTTTAAAACAGTATTGATTCAATAAAACAGCATCCTAAAGATAAGATGATGAAACAAGAGGGAGGTTGGAAATGAAAGAAATTAAATTGTCAACCACAACCACATCCCTTTGGAAGTCATTAATTAGAAAAAGCAGGAAACAGAATAGTCATCTCTGAAAATCAAATTAATGACATAAAAGAAATACTCCAATATAGATTAAATAGAAAAAAACAATGAGGGAGAAACTAATAAAAAGAAAACACATGAGAATATTATTGTACCTACAGCAGAAAAATCCAACAGATTGACAAAAAGATGTATGAAAAGACAGAAGTGAATGTCTCTGAAATGGAGAAAGCATTGAAGCTGCAAATCGCAAAAGCAAAATGTGCCTAGGGAAATTCGATATAGAAAGCTTACCACCAAGATTTGTCCTAGTAAAGATTTTGAAATTCAATGATAAAGAAAATAGTTCTTCAGGCACCAAGCAGAGAGAGCAAGTCGCTCTAAAGAAAGATGTGATCATGGTTGGTTTTACAGTGTTCTACAAATACCATTCAATAAGAGAAGACATCAAAAAATACCTACAAAGTTCTGAGAAGAGAAGGCACGGGGCCAAGAATATCATACCTAGTTAAGATGTCATGAAGACATAAAAGCGACACATATATATTCTCAAACAAGGAAGAACTAAAGAAATGTAATGCCTAGGAGCCTTTCTTTCGTTTAAAAAAAAAAAAAAATTCCTTGGCATTAAAATTCATCGGCCGGGCATGGTGACTCACAGCTGTAATCCCAGCACTTTGGGAGGCCAAGGTAGGCAGATCACAAGGTCAGCAGATCAAAACCATCCTCTCCAACATGGTGAAACCCAGTCTCTACTAAAAATACAAAAATTATCCAGGCATGGCAGCATGTGCCTGTAATCCCAGTTACTCGGGAGGGTGAGGCAGGAGAATTGCTTGAACCTGGGAGGTGGAGGTTGCAATGAGCCGAGATTGCGCCACTGCACTCCAGCCTGGCGACAGAGCTAGACTCTGTCTCAAAAAAAAAAAAAAAAAAAAAAAATTATCCATTGCAGAATGAATTTAAATGTAGAACTCATGAAGGTAGAAGCTATGACGAAAGGGTAGGTAATCAGCACCTAATCCATTTAAATATAAAGCTAACACTTAATAACTATACAAGTTATGGTCATAGAACAGAATATGCGTGTTATAAACCTAGACAATAAAAAATAATAATAATACTATAAGCAACAAAAATTGTCACTGAGGGAGGGGAGCTATGAAACATTGAATGATTGTGAAAGGACTCATTCCTTCATTTTTCAAAGCAAAGTATCAACAGATACTTTCCTAAAACCTGAATATGAGTTTACCAAAAACAAAACAAACAAACAAAAAAACCTCCTCATGTCATAAGGAATGCAATCTTGTAATATTTCTGAAAACTTCTCTTAATTTTAAAATCATCTTTAGGTAATAGTAATAGCTATTCTTGGGATGGTATTTATTTAAAAATTAAGAATTTGTTCAGTATTTTTCTTCTATTTAGTTAAATCTAAAAAGCCGAATTTAAAAATAACATCTAGCATATCATTCCATTTTTATAAATGTATTAAAGACATAATTATCTATTTATTCTTCCCCTTCTTTCTGAATAAATATATAGAAAAAGTGCGGAAATAACAGCCTAACAATTGTGATAACAATTTCTGGGTACCTGGCTTGGATGCTTATTTTTAGTTTTATCTTTATGCTTTTACATTCGTTGATTTCTTTACAATTTGTAAACATCATTCATTGGAAAAAAAAATGGAGACAAATATGTTAAGATGTTATCCATGGTTAAAACTGGGCAGTAGGACCAGAAATGATGGTTTTTTCTTTATATTTTGATGTTTTCTTAATTACGTTGAAGTGGAAATTTTTTTAAAAAAAAGGAAAAACATTAAAATTGGGAGAGATTTTAAAAATCATCTAGTCCAGATCTTTTATTTAATAAATTTAAATAAATGCAACACACATTTATTAAGTGCCTACTGTATGCAGATCAATTGAAAGATGAATAAGATATAGACTTTGCCCTTAAACCAGTGATATGCTTGAGCTGGCTTGTGATCGCACACAAGGGTTTATTTTTAAGTTTTCAGGAATTTAGGGTGCTTTTTGTTACATACAGTTATTATTTAAAATTAAATTATATACTTCACTGTAGTATTTTTCATGCTGGTGAATATCTTTAATCTTATTTTGATATGCCACATTATAACTAAAAATGGGCTACCAACAGTGCCTTTCTTTAAAAATTATATCCAGATGTAGTGGCTCATACCTGTGGTTCCAGCTACTTGGGAGGCTAAGGCAGGAGGATCACTTGAGCCTAGTTGGCTGAGGCTGGAGTGAGCCATGATGGCATCACCTGCATTCCAGCTCAGGTGACAAAGCAAGAAAAAATTAATAAATTTTGTCCAAAAAATAAATTATACAAACTTACAATAAGTTATATTGAAATTCTTAAATTTTGTCTAAAAAATTATACAAACTTATAATTGAATAAATTATATTAAAAAGAAAAGTATGGTGCAAGTGTAATTGTGGTTTTTGCCATTAAAAGTAATGGTAATTTTTAAAAGCAATTAAAAATATTTTTGCCATTAAAAATAATAAGTACCCAGACACTTCCAAGTGATTTTATTCCATGCGCTGTTTCCTGGGCTCTTGGGAGCCGGTTCACATGTTGCCTCTGTCTGGTGGAAACCTGTGCCGTGAGGGCTACTGCACACCTCTTCTCAACTCTCCTTCAAGGACATCGCATTGAGAGGCTAAATTTGGCTTTCGTGGGAGGATTTTCACCAGGGAAAGCATTGACTATTACACATTTGAGCTTCACTATTTTAAAGAAGCCATGAGAAAAAATGGGAATGATGGAGATTGTACTTCAATGTTTGCCACGCTTGTAGCTATGACGTGAATAGCACAAATTTAAGGAAAGAAATATTCTTCCAGTATTTGGAAACTGTCACTCAATTCAGTAATCACTCATGTTACTGAAAAATGAATGAAGTTACAACTATGTCTTCATTGTTTCAGTTTTGTCTTGCTAATGCAAATGGAAATACCAGCCAACTGTCACAGCAGAACTACATTCGTTCTTCAATTGCAACCATGCGTTGGCGGCAGTTACTGGAGTACAGTTAATACCAATGAAAGCACCTCGCGAGAATCAACTGACTAACTGGAATTGACAATAAAAGGTATCATATGATATAATATTTTATTATTATTTTTAAATGGCATGCTATATACTCTTTATATTGGTGAAAGCTGTAATAAACATATGAGTGTGTGTGCACCTGCTCACATATAGTTTCTTTTAGAGTTGGTCATTACATATGCCAACGCAAAACTGTTCATAATCTAGTGTGAAAGAAAAATCTGTGAAAAACGATCAATAACAAAAGGCAGAATGAAAGAATCAAAGTCTTAGCCTATAAGGGAACAGTGTGATCATCTGCCTGGTGAAAGAAAGCAAGGAAAGAATCCAAGGTTCAGAAGGATGATGAGAATGGTGCAGTTCATTCTGTTTGCCAGCAAAATCAATCATTGCCAGAACTCAGCAGCCTTTCTCCCAGCAGCCCATGGAGAATGACAGCCTCTTTTCCCTCATTCTGCTTGCATACTGTATGCACATGAAATCCTGTTCATTTTAAACCAAATTCACGAGATTTTGTGCTACCAAGATGCCTAGGAGTGACGTGATCAATAAACCGAGAACCAAGAAGAGATTTCTCCTCTCCAAATCACCGTTCCATCCCTTCCATCATTCCTCTGTGATTCTTCCCACAGGAGTGCTCTTACACCTGCAAGCCTGAGCAGTCAAGAGAACTATGGCACATTACGATATATGACAGGGGAATTTTCTAAAGAGACACACATCCCTGACTGATGCAGAAGCTTCATCTGAGGATGCAGGAAGTGGAACAGCCACTGCGTCATTGCCTCTTCTAAACAGAAATGGAATCAGTGGGAATAATTATAAAACGGGAGAATATATAAAAATTACCTCTAAAATAAACCTATCTCCTTCCTAAGAAGTAGCCATGCTCACCAGATGGAGTGGAAAGGCAATTGGGGAAATGGGTCAGTCCCACCTGGGCCTTCACCCAGCTGGGTGACCCAAGACCTTCATTCTTATCACCTATAAAATGAAAGTGTTCAACAGGCTGCTTTTCATGTCTCTTTTCAGCCCTAATGTTTCTTAATTCTACGGACTAGCAGAGTAGAGATCTCTCTCTAAGGAAATTTAAGAAGTTCCTAGTTCCAAATAGAGTCTGTTTTGCTACAGTGCATGTTTGTGCAATCTAAATTAACTCATCCATGACTGACGATTTGGGGAATATCCGAATGGGAGAAAAGGCATGCTGACTCACAGTTTTTACCAGGAGTTTAGATTTTGTACCTCCCAGTAACAATAGCTTCATGCAAAGTCCACCAGCCCAGCTGAACACAGCCAGGCATGGAGGATTCAACACAGCACTGCATACTCAGGCGACCCAAGTGTGCTCCAAAAGCTCACAGTCGGAGCATCTCAGGTAAGCCTGTTGGAAATGCAGAATCCCAGACCCTACTCCAGGCTGACTAAATCAAAATCTGCATTTGAACAACACCCCAAGGTTATTCATATGCATATTGGAGTTTGAAAAGCCTTGATACGTTCAACATTCATTCGTGGCACTTTCTGCTACTCAACTCAGTTTTACCACCTGTTCTTTCTTGGACCTGCTTATTAAGTGGCTCACCCACTTCTGTTAAGCTACTGATATGGTTTGGCTGTGTCCCCACCCAAATCTCATCCTGAATTGTAGTTCTCATAATCCCCATGTGTCATGGGAGGGACCTGGCAGGAGGTAATTGAATCATGGGGTGGTTACCCTCATGCTGTTCTCATGGTAGTGAATGAGTTCTCATGAGATCTGATGGTTTTATAAGGGGCTTTTCCTCTCTTCGCTCTGCACTTCTCCTTGCTGCTGCCATGTGAAGAAGTATGTGTTTGCTTCTCCTTCCGCCATGACTGTAAGTTTCCTGAGGCCTCCCCAGCACTGCAGAATTGTGAGTCAGTTAAACCTCTTTTCTTTATAAATTACCCAGTCTCGGGTGATTCTTCTAAGCAGCATTACAATGGACTAATACAGCTACCTACAATTTTGTTTTGGTTTTAAGGGATTGAAACTGTCATTTTTACTCTGATTCTTTCTCCTAGGATTCCTAATGTTTTTGTCAGTACTGTGGTTAAAAATTTGCAACATTCTTTTTCCCAGAAGCCTTGTTATATTTTAGCACATGATTTTGCAATACATAAAGTTTTTTGTGATCTTATATATAACATTATAGCAGAAATGCCAATATACTGCTTCAGTTCAGTTCTATCTTTAATAAATTAAGTTATTGAAAAATAAACTTATCCTTTTTTAAGCTAGTGTGGACTATTTGGGAAAAGAAGGAAAAGTAATTTTCCCTTATTCTTTACCAACCCAACCTCAGGAGGGTTGCTTTCCTTTCCCTCTTCCCCAAACCCACACACTACTACTGAAAGTGGTGTCTCTGCTGTTGGCTCTTGGTATGGGAACCACAGTGAGTATGAATTACTGATCATAAAAATTTTGGTCTGATATTTAAAAATTCATTGCATCCTCACTCTAATAAACCTAGTAACCCTTTGTAAGGCTACAAAAAAAAAAAGGCATATTTGCTTGCCCGGGGGGCTTCTCTTCCAGTTCACCTGGGTAGAATTCTGGGTGTAGTTCCCACTTCTACCACTAGGGACCACTCCCGTCCCCAGGGACCTTGTCTCAGTCCTGGACCCACAGCATCCGTTCCAGTCCCCAGAGCTCAACCACTGGGCAGGGAAGGCTCCCAGGAAGGGGCTCCGCTTCACTGTGGTTTTCTGTGAGCCACGTTTTCTGCTTATAGACCCGGGAGGTAGGAGCTGACCCAGTCTCCCACCGGCTCCTCCTCTGGTGGTTATGGCCAAGCCAGCCTGCACACCCCTGAGGCTGGAGAGGAGCATACTGCCCAGCCCGCCGGGCCCCGCGCTGCGGCCCTCAGACCTCTCCTGTTAGCTTCAGCGCGGTTCTCCTTCTGGCCTAAGGAAGCTGCTCTTCTTCCAAACCATCTCTCTCAAAATAGGTTGCCAGCCACTATGGTCTACTAGAATTGAGTTTCCCTATTTGAAAAAAAGGTTTTGTCTTTAAAAAGAAAAAAAGAAAAAAAAAGAGTCCAAGGAAGAAGCCGATTTTATTTATATTTGATTGAAATATTATTCCCTAATCCTCCATTATCATTTTCATTTCCCTCTATCTTTCAGCATTCTTTATTATTCCAGGGCTAGACCTGCCGTGGGTCTGATCACACCATTAAAAATGTGACTTAAAAGCCTGTAGGTGCACACCCGGGAAGGCTGCCTCATTGGTCGAGCACTGCAGGGCCCTTCTCAAACGGACCACCATCACTGGGCCAGAGGCACTGACCCCTGAACATTACTTATACCTCCATGAGGAACTAGTGAGGCTACAGTGCCCAGACATTTGGCCTACCAACAGTACTGCTGTTTCTGTAAAGGTATTTATAGATGCAATTAACATTTAAATTATAGACTTTGAGAAAGGAAGACGGGAAGGAAGGAGGGAGGGAGGGACAGAGGAAGGGAAAGAAGGAAGGGAGGGAGGGAAAGAGAAAGAAAGAAAGAAAAAAAGAGAGAAAGAAAGAAAGAGAAAGAAAGAAAGAGAGAGAGGGAGAGAAGGAGGGAGAGAGAGAGAGAGGGGGAGAGAGGGAGAGGGAAAGGGAAAGGGGCAGGGAGGGAGGGAAAGAGAAAGAAAGAAAGAGAGAGAGAGAAAGAAAGAAAGAAAGAAAGAAAGAAAGAAAGAAAGAAAGAGAGAGAGAGAGAGAGGGAGAGAGGGAGGGAGAGAGGGAGAGAGGGAAAGGGAAAGGGGGAGGGAGGGAGGGAGGAAGGAAGGAGGGACGGAGGAAGGAAGGAAGGAGGGACGGAGGGAGAGAAGGAAGGAGGGAAGGAGGGAGGGAAAGAAGGAGGGAGGGGGGAGGCAAAGAGGGAGGGAGAAAAAAATAACACCAGGTTGCAATGAGCGATTTCATGACTTACAAGACTTGAAAGTGGACAGACTGACAGCTTCACTGCTAAGGAGCTTCTGAGCTGAAATGAAAACTGGAATCCCAGACTTTTTCCCACATCTGCCTCCCACGTTGCTGTGCATATAAGCACTAGGTTTCTGTCCCTCTGACTTCACAACAGAAAAGTAGATACTGGAATTCCTCTACATATCACCTTTTTAACCACTGCTATATCTTTCTGGGGCTCTTGCTAAAGTAGTAAGATTAATTTATATGATGAAAAGTGTTTTTCTTTTCTTTCCCTTTTTTTTTTTTTTTTTTGAGATGGAGCCTTGCTCTGTTGCCCAGGCTGGAGTGCAGTGGTGTGATCTCAGCAAACTGCAACCTCCGCCTCCGGAGTTCAAGTGATTCTCCTGACTCAGCCTCCTGAGTAGCTGGGATTACAGGCGTGTCCCACCAGGTCCGGCTAATTTTTGTATTTTTAGTAGAGATGGGGTTTCACCATGTTGGCTAGGCTGGTCTCGAACTCCTGACCTCAAGCAGTCCACCCCACCTCGGCCTCCCAAAGAGCTGGGATTACAGGCATGGGCCACCGTGCCCTGCCTGAAAGTGTTTTTCTACAGGACACATTAGCACTTTCAACAACCCTAGTTCAGAGCCTCAGAAGTCCCTAAAAAGTGGTTCGCAACCCTGGGGGCACATTGAAATCACCAGAAGAGTTTGTCAAAGCTACCGATGCTCCAGCCCCATCAAAAAGATTAACTCAGAATCCTCTGTGTAGACCATGCAGAGGAAACTCCTTTGAGCTCCCGTAGTGACCCAGCCATGCAGCCAGAGTGGAGAAACCCCATCCTGAAGAACCAGGAGTGGGCCACCACCACTATTTGTCCCTGAACTGATGTCACAGTCATTGTTCAGCGGAGCCTGTAGTAAATTGGCTAGCACAGGCTTATTTCTCAGCTTGACTCTCAGCTTGGCTCTCTGGGGGACCCAATGCCCTTTCGGGCTCAGCTTACCAGTCATTTGACATTTCAGCCCCCATCCAGCATCGGCGACACCACCAGCACCATGGTGGAGTGGTGTCAAGAGCAGAGGTTCAGGGTCAGATACATGGTCACCTGACCTACAAGCCAAGGCATTGGGCAGTGACCCTTCGTTTTCATCTCTGTAAAATAGGAAGAATTATCAAAATTCAACCAATGGGGATGTCTGTAATATTAATGGAATATGTGTAATATTCACTACCATACCCATCAAAATAAATTGCTGCTGTGAGTAATAGAGGTTCTTACCAAGAGCTCAACAGGTAACAGTCAGGAGGTGCTTCTGGGATTCCAATAATTTGGAATGAAATGATGATGAATTGCAATTTGGTCGCAAAAAAAACAAGACAAACTAATAGGATTTGAGGTAGGAAGTGCTTGTGTTTGCTCTCTATGGCAGCCATTGAGGCTGCTCTCAGATCTGTGACTCGGGCCTTGATCCTTTATGGCATTTCTTGACACCCTTTCCTGCCCTCCCCACGATTGCTGCCTTCTCAACCTGCACGAGCCAGCCAAGATGATGGTGACTGATACTCTCCAGTCTCTGTCCATTGCAGCATGATTTGTAATAATAAAGAGTGAGAATAACAGACATATTGAACAATAAAGGGGAAGTTGAATACACGATGTCTTTGTTTTTCAATGGAATCAGTTTGAAGAATTTCAAAAGAATTACAAAATGCTCACAAGATAATTCTAACTGACCCAAAATCAAGATCAAACTGATTCTGTAGGTCAATTTTAATTGTGCATGTAGGTGTGTGTTTGGAAAAATAATCACTGTATCGAGCACCTATGATTAGAAGCCTATCTTGAACGTTACCTCACATGCTCATCTGAGACTAGCCAAGTATTCCTTGTTTTAAAGAGTCAGTTACCTTGTCAGTATATCTAATAAATGACAGTATCTACGCAGTCACCTTGAATGCTTTAGGAATTAGGTGGGGAGGAAGATTAATTAATAAAGATAGATAATTTTTTTCTAAAAATGTTTACCTTTAGACATTTCTCTGGCTCCTCAAGACATCTCAGAGATTAAATTTCATCTGTTTTTTTGGGGTCCCAGGTTAAGGCTTTCCACCATTTTTCCTTGGGAGCACATGAGATAGCTGACATGCACAGCTTGGACACACCTCCATGCACTGACAGATTATTCTGGGAGCTGTGTGTTTATCTAAAAGTCTTAATACCAAGGAAGATAAGAAAAAAAAAGCCATTGAAGGGCAACTGGAAATCTCTCCCACAGTGAACAGATATAAAAAGCCCCACGGGCTCTCAAGAAGAGCTTTCGGGAACTTTGAAAATGGATTCACATTCAGAAAATGCTGTTTTGTAACTCTTGTTTCTCACCCAGACCAAATCTGAGTTACAGGCAGTTCAAAACAAGCACAAACAGGGCTCGTGGTGTTACTAGGTTGGCTTATTTTCTGGAAATACAAGATCTTTCCAGAACTTCTTTATTAATTGATATGAGTAAAACTTTCCCCCTTTCCTGTCCATCAGACAGAAATAGTCACACCTCAGAAAATGACTAAGTGTTTTTGTAGTAAACCTCAGATGAAGACTTCAAGGAAGTGATTGGGGTGCCTCTTGCACCACCAATGTCTTACGTGCATGTGAATACTTTAAATATTATTTCAGCTCCAGCGTTTATTACAGTCCCTGGAAGCTTCTCAGAGGTAAAAAGGCAATAATCCAATAGTCAACCAAGTGGTGACTTGGAAATGGTATTTATGCTCAGCCTTCCACTTGTTATGTTGTTTTCCCAAACACCCCTCATCAGGTTGAGAAGCTAAATGCCAAGACGTCACCCTGGCCTCCTTTCTCCAAAGTCAGATACTGTCAGTCTGGGTTAGGTTCCAGGAACCTGTATTTTCCAAAAGTTCTGAACATGATTTTAGTATGTTTAAGACTTGAAGTCCGCAAGCTTGTCAGGGAAACATTATACTACGTTGTAAATAATTATATTGATAAATTAACATACAGAGGCAGAATGCTATGAATTAACAACTATAATATTTAGAAATGTTTTTCAGCAATGCTGCTAAAAGAATTTTGCTGTATGTATAATAAAAGTTAATAACCCTTAATAACCCACTTATTGTTAGCTGGGCATGGTAGCATGCACCCTGTAGTCCTAGCTACTCGGGGGCTGACGTGGGAGGACTGGTTGAGCCTGGGAGGTTCAGGTTGCAGTAAAACGTGATCGCATCACTGCACTCCAGCCTGGGCAACAGAGCAAGACCCTGTCTCATAATAATAATAATAATAATAATAATAATCTACTTATTAAACTACCGATAAGTAGCTCTTGCTATATGTAAAAATATATGGAGGTGCATCTCATTTTATGTAAGAACTAAATGAAAATCTTGCATATTTTATTGGTTACTGACCCACCATTAAGAATCATAATTATAATCATTGATACTATTATAGACAATCTGAAAATAGGGCAGTTTGTAAGAGATAGTGTCTGTTAGCATTTAACTGGGAAAATGAAAAACTCTTCAAGCATTTACACAAAGGAAACTCATTGCAGGGAGAGGGTAACATGGGTGCGGAAGGAACTGAGAAGCCACATTGAGGCAGCAGATAACCAGGGGATTTGCAACAGCAGGAAACTACTGCTGCCCTTAGGCTGGGGGCAAGAGAAGGAAGTAATGCCACCTAGGACCTGGAGCCGCTCCATCTAATGGAAGCTGGAACCACCTCAGGTGTGTCTGTATGGTCAGAGCAGGATTCACAATGGGGTGCAGGTGCTAACAGACATACCCCATAAGGCTGTTGGGGAGGAAAGCAATGCCCCACACTCTCCCTCCCAGCCCTCCAGTCTCTCATCAATTAGCTGAACCCAATGGAAAGCCAATGGACCTGGGAGCCCGGGAAGCACAGCCCGGGAGTCAACCCTCCTGGATACAGAGCAGGGCAGGGGCAGGATGAGGAATGGATCTGTGAGCAGCAGACAGAGAGAGGCCCAGCACAGAGAGTCAGAGATGCTGTGAAGGTAAGTACCTGGGTGATTAAAGGTGTAAAGAGAGGGGAAAGATGGTCAAAAACCAAGAAGGTTGACAAAGTTTAATTACGGGCCAAGACAGAATTATTGACTATGAACTTCAAACTGGAACAACAGGCAGAGATCAGGCTTTCTGCTTCTGCTATGAATTAGACCCTCAAGCATTAAAAAATACTGAAAACATATAATATATTGTGTAAGGATAAAACATATATTGTGAACCCCAAAAATCTGAGACAGGTCTCAGTTAATTTAGAAAGTTTATTTTGCCAAATTTGAGGATCTGCACCCCTGACACAGCCTCAGGAGGTCCTGACGACATGTGCTCAAGGTGGTCAGAGCACAGTTTGGTTTTATACATTCAAGGAAGACATGAGACATCAATCAACATATGCAAGATGAACATTGGTTCAGTCTGGAAAGATGGGACAACTAGAACCAAAAGCAGGAAGACTCAAGCAGGGAGGGGGCTTCCAGGTCATAGGTAGATAACAGACAAATGGTTGCATTCTTTTGAGTTTCTGATGAGCTTCTCTAAAGGGGGAATCAGATATGCATTTGTCTCAGTAAGCACAGGGGTGACTTTGAATAGAAGGGGAGGCAGGTTGGCCCTAAGCAGTTCCCAGCTTAACTTTTCCCTTTGCCCTAGTGATTTGGGGACCCGAAGGTTTGTTTTCCTTTCACAATATCAAAAGTCATACTGATGTGGTCACTATTAAGAATTGTTCTTGTGTTCTTATTGTTCAGTTCCCACCTATGAGTGAGAACATGCGGTGTTTGGTTTTTTGTCCTTGCGATAGTTTGCTGAGAATGATGGTTTCCAGCTTCATCCATGTCCCTACAAAGGACGTGAACTCATCATTTTTTATGGCTGCATAGTATTCCATGGTGTATATGTACCACATTTTCTTAATCCAGCCTATCATTGTTGGACATTTGGCTGGGTGCAGCACACCAACATGGCATATGTATACATATGTAACTAACCTGCACGTTGTGCACATGTACCCTAAAACTTAAAGTATAATAATAAAAAAAAAAGAATTGTTCTTTATTTCAAACATCTCATGACTGTCAGGTTTCAGAAATATAAATTAGTCTGAGGTATATTATACACAATAGAGAAAAGAAAGATGGAAAAAGATATCTGATTTTCTTAGAATCACTTGTAAGTAACTCGGTTGAGAGTGAATAATTTTTCTTACGTATAATGAACTTTTATTAACATTCTTTTTTTTTTTTTGAGATGGAGTTTCACTCTTGTTGCCCAGGCTGGAGTGCAATGGCACGATCTTGGCTCACTGCAGGCCCTGCCTCCCGGGTTCAGGCAATTGTCCTGCCTCAGCCTCAGGAGTAGGTGGGATTACAGGCACCAGCCACCATGCCCGGCTAAATTTTTTTTCTTTTTTGTATTTTTAGTAAAGATGTGGTTTCTCCATGTTGGCCAGTCTGCTCTCGAACTCCTGGTCTCAGGTGATCCACCTGCCTCGGCCTCCCAAAATACTAGGATTACAGGCGTGGGCCACTGCGTCTGACCTTAGTATTCTTCTTTTCTTTTGTCTGTCACAGCGAATTTAAATGGACAACACTTCTGATTTATAATCAGTTTTATTTTCTTATTCTTTGAGTTTTTTTTAATGTCCAATACTTCAAATAATGTCCAATAACATCTGATACTTCAAATAATTCTATATTTTATGAAACTCAATTTGGAGATAAGATATATTAACTTCATTGCTAAGCTTCATTGAAATGTTTAGTCTTAGAATTTGCATTTTTATGCTAGTTTGGAAATTTACATCTATATTATATTAGAAATGCTAGTTTCTGGATGGTCTATAGATAAGGAAAATAATGAAAGAAGAGAAGAGAAGAGAAAAGGAGGGGAGGGGAGGGGGAGGGGAGGGGAGGAGAGGAGAGGAAAGGAGAGGAGAAGAGAGGAGAGGAGAAGAGAGGACAGGAGAGGAGAGGACAGGAGAGGAGAGGACAAGAGAGGAGAGGAGACAGAAGAGAAGAGAAAAGGCATCCAAGCAAGGATTTGAATCCCTTCAAAATCTATTGATTGAAATGCAGGTAAATAATAGCTACACTAAGGAAAAGAACTATAACCTATTCAAAGAAAATACTTTTACTTTAAAAAGTCATTGGCTAACCTTGTTTATATCAACTTATTTTTTACCTTATAAAATATACTTTGTATCAGATAGGTAGACTAAATTTGTTTTTTTCTAATCTCCGTATGTGCAAAAACATCTTTGTACTATGTCATTCTGCTCACAGATTTACTTCTAAACTTTCTTTGCCACAAATATCTTAAAATAAAAATTATTTAAATGTTAGTTTCTGTCTTGCTGTGGTTGTGAAAAACATGATCTTACATGACCCAACAAGAAAAACATGATCTTACAGACCCAACAAGCTCAGTGATCTCTAACAGAATAAAAACAAAACACATTTGGCTTTAAGCATATCATAGGCAAACTTCTAAAAACTAGAGGCAAAGAGAAAATCTTGAAAGCAGACAGAAAGAAATGACACGTTACATAAGGGAACAAGAATTATTTCTAACTTTTCATAAGAAGAAATTTCCCCCAAATTGATTTATAAATTTCATCCAATCCTTATCAAAATTGTAGCATTTTTGGTAGGCATTGACAGATTCTAAGATGTATATGGAAATTGAAAGGATTTACAGTTGCCAAAACAATCTAGAAAAAGAACAGTAAAGCTAAAGAGCCTATCTACCTTACTTTAATACTTTCTATACAGCTACAACTGAAAAGTTAGCATGCTATTGGCATAAATATAGAAAACAAAATCAATGGAACAGAATAAAGAGTCCAGAAATAGACCTAAATTCATATCGTCAATTTATTTACAAGTGAGACACCAAAGCAACTGAATGGGAAAGTGTAAGTCATTAAGTAATTGGAGATGGAACAGTTACATATACGTACAGAATAAAACGTACCTGGAAGCATATCTCACATTGCATATAAAAGTAAATTCATGGTGGATTATAGGCCTAAATGTAAAAATTAATACTATAAAACTTCTAGGAAAAGCATAGGAGAATATCTTCAAGACCTAGCAGACAAATATTTATTAGACAGGATCCAGAAATCACTAACTATAAAAGAAAATATTGATTAGCTACACTTCATCAAAATAAAAAATTTCTCATTAAAAAACACTGTTAAGAAAATGAAAGGGTGAGCCACAGACTGGGCAAAACTATTTGCAATACCTAAATCTAAAACAGAACCTGTATCCAGAATGTATAAAGAATCCCTTCAATTTAATAATAAAAAGACAACCCATTAAAAACATGGGCAAAACAACTTGAATAGACACTTTACAAATACATTTGTGTTAATAGTCAATAAGCACATGACAAATACCCAATGTGTTGTCATCATCAGGGAAATGCAAATTAAAATCATTAAGAGATATCACTATGGAGCCACTAAAATTGCTAAAATTTAAAATATTGAACAATCAGAAGCGGCATACATGGCTGGTAGGAATGTAAAGTGGTAAAACAATTTTGGAAAAAATTTAACAGTTTCCCATAAGGTCTTTCCCCTACTACCCAGCAATTGCACTCCTAAATATTTACCTAAGAGAAATGAAAGTATGTGCCCACACAAAGACTTGTAAACAAGCATTTACAGCAGCTTTCTTTATAGTAGCCCCAAACTGGAAATAACCAAAACATCTACCAACGGTTGAATAGATCAACTTCAGAAAGATCAAAAAGCCAGTGTATTCAGTTAAATAAAGGGCCCTTTTAAGAGAGTAAAGGTATACGTCAATCACGTCAAAGAGCCTCTAGGGAGAACTAGGGTATCCTTCAGCCATTTCCACAGAAGCCAAAGAGAGTGAACTGATTACCTTGAAAAGATCTGTGGATGTGGCTTTTATCAAATACAGTGACATCCAGTGAAATTCACCAAAGACCCACCGACCTTTTTTTTTTCTTTTTTCTTTTTTTTTTTTTCTTTTTTTTTTTGAGACGTCGTCTCGCTCTGTCGCCCAGGCTGGAGTGCAGTGGCGCGATCTCGGCTCACTGCAAGCTCCGCCTCCCGGGTTCACTCCATTCTCCTGCCTCAGCCTCCCGAGTAGCTGGGACTACAGGCGCCCGCCAACACGGCCGGCTAATTTTTTGTATTTTTAGTAGAGACGGGGTTTCACCGTGTTAGCTAGGATGGTCTCGATCTCCTGACCTTGTGATCCGCCTGCCTCCACCTCCCAAAGTGCTGGGATTACAGGCGTGACCGACTTCTTAAGAAAATTGTTCCAGCGGAAAAACTGCCAGCTTGGGCTGAAAGAGACACAGTAAGAAACGAAAAGATGCTATTGAATCCGCAAAATTCTCTGTCAGGGAGCAAGCTGACAAAACTACTCAACTGCAAACAGGAGCTACCTTTCATGAAAAAGGAAAGATGATTCCTAGGATGGAATCACAAGCCCCGGGGGAAGATCCAAGAGCCTGGGAAAATTATTCTGCAATCTTGAAATCTAATCAAGAAACTTCTATTTGCTCAGATGCATTTTGGAATTGCCTTTAACAGGTGGCTTTTACCTTTCATTTCCCCATTTTTTGAACGCAAAGTCTGCAGCTGTGATTCTATGCCTATCCTACCACTGTATGTTGGGAGCAAATAATTTGTAGTTTTAGTTTCACATATCAGCAAATGAAGAGAAGTGGTGCCCCAGTAGCTGTACGCAATGGATTACACCTAACAGCCTCATTTCCATTTGGTACTGATTTAGATTTTAGATTTGAGCTGATAAAATGTAGAAGAGATTTTAGGCTTCGAACTAATGCTGTAGCAGAATGAGACTTGCGACTTTTGGAGATGTTGATGTAGTTTGCATTTGGGATAAATAAATCATTGAGGGCCAGAGGGTGGATTGTGGTAGGGAGAATTCTAATAGCATCTCCAAGATTCCCACCCCATGTGTCATCCCCCTTCCCTAGAATGTGGATGGGAACTGTGAATGTGAGAAGATACAGCCGTGATTGGGTAGCAAATCAGTTGACTTTGAGTTAACCATAAGGGAGAACATCCTGGGTGGGTCTGATCTAGCCAGGCAGGTCCTTATAGAGAAAAGAAGCAACAGTAGCCGTGCTCCTGCTGGCTGGAAGGAAGGAAACAAATGGTCATCTTCTGAACTTCCTGAGGGGACCACATCATAGGGAGCTACCAGCAGCCTCCAGGAGCTAAGAGCAGTGCCTGTTAACAGCAATCAGGAAAATGGGACTTCAGCCATACAACTGCAATGAAACGACTCTAGCCACCAGTGAGCTTGGAAGAGAACCCTGCACCTGAGATGAGACTAGCAGCCCTGGCCCACAGCTCCCTTTCAGCCTGGTAAGATGCCAAGCACAGAACCCAGCTGAGCCCTATTGACTCCTGACTCATGGACACCATTTTAAGCTACTGCATTTGCAATCACCTGTTATGCAGAATAGAAAACCGATGTTTTACTTAAAGAGGTGATCTTTGGAAAATAATTATGGATCTGTTTCCTTTCTCTTCCTCAAAATCATGCAAAACATGCAACTGAAACTGAGACAGGGATGAATGACGTCCTTCACCCAGCAGCTCCTCATTCCTGAGAATGGCGAACATGCAGAGGGGATGCATGTAGCCTTTTAGCAAATGTTAAAACTCTCCTATTTGAAGATAGATGGGTGAGTGGATGGATAGATGGACAGATGATGGAGGTGTGGGCTTTGCCAGGAGTTTGCTGCCTGAGTTGATTAAGGTGCTGTGCCTGCAGAGGTTTTCATAATCGTTCCCTACTTCAGACTTAGCAGTCTCTATTTCATTCTCACCAGATTTTCTCTCCAAAGTGAGATCATTTGACCATGATTGGGAGTTAAAAAAGGTAAAGCATTTTTTTTCTAATGTCATCCCTGTGGCAAACCCATTGTCTATGATGTATCTGGGTTCAGAATATCCTAGGAGCCTGCCTTCATGCTAATGCCTTGCTTCACCTGCCTGGACTGGACCACTCCCATGTATTAATGGCACCTTGATTAAGGGATGACTCCAGACACTACTGTTTTCAATGGACCATTTGACTGAAGGCACAGAGGATTTTGCATCCTGGGGCAATGCATCCTGTTAAGATACCAGATGGGTGAGAATTCACAGAGGTTTTTGCAGCCTGGAGCAACTCATCCTGTGAGGATCCCAGGTGGGTGAGAGTTCTACCTTTCTTTGAGAAAATAAGAGAAGGGTGATTGTGAAGAGAAATGGCAAAAAAAGAAAAGCATGAGAAGTTGCCCCAAATGCATTCTCAGACATCATTTTTGGGGAAAAGGACACATGAAAATCGAGTCAAGAATCTGGACATTAACTCTTTTAATACTACCAGGCCCTTGTACCACCTGAAAAGACTTCTTGAAGCCTATATCTCCACTTTGGAAATTGAAAATCAAGATATTTCTGAATAAAAAGCTGAGAAATGTAACTGCTAAAAGCATGAGCCAGGGCAAAACAGGTCTTCCCCAGTTCTCCTGACTTAAAAGAGATATTTTAAAACAATTACTGGAAATTACTACCAGAGACCTTGATTTGAAACAACCAAGGTCTTTAGTTTCATTTTAGCTAGACATCAGAAAGTTTTGTGGGGTGTGCATGGGGGATGTGTACGTCTGTCTGTTCTTCAGTGTGTCTCCGTATAAGTATTCTGAATAAAAAAAAGGAAACTGCTACCTGAGCTGAGTTGATAATACAGTTTCAAATATTTATGCATTAGTTAAATCTTCTCTAACACAGGGGCTCCCGTGTGAATCTGGACACAAGACCCCACTCACAGATGGTGTCCAGTCTAACTGCCCCATTGCCCTATAGTAACACTCACAAATGCTGTCCAGTCTAACTGCCCCATTGCCCTATAGCAAAAACCTGAGCATAAGAGTTACTATTGCTTCATGACTCAAAATATGATTATCCAAAAGGCAAATAAATTCAAGGAGATGACTTCTTTTTTGATGAGATTTTAAAAAACAACAATGAACATTTTTGCCAATTCTAGTTTTGGTGAATGGCAATAGGAAGGTAATATAATTTCAGGACTCAATAACATTGTAGATCTATTCTTTATGGCAATATAGATGGAAAGAAGTTTGTGTCAGGCCTCTGAGCCCAAGCCAAGCCATCACATCCCCTGTGACTTGCACGTATACCCAGATGACCTGAAGTAACTGAAGAATCACAAAAGAAGTGAATATGCCCTGCCCCACCTTAACTGATGACATTCCACCACAAAAGAAGTGTAAATGGCTGGTCCTTGCCTTAAGTGATGACATTACCTTGTGAAAGTCCTTTTCCTAGCTCATCCTGGCTCAAAAAGCACCCCCACTGAGCACCTTGCGACCCCCACTCCTGCCCACCAGAGAACAAACCCCCTTTGACTGTAATTTTCCTTTACCTACCCAAATCCTATAAAACGGCCCCACCCCTATCTCCCTTCCCTGAATCTCTTTTCGGACTCAGCCTGCCTGCACCCAGGTGAAATAAACAGCCATGTTGCTCACACAAAGCCTGTTTGGTGGTCTCTTCACATGGAGGCGCATGAAATTTGGTGCCGTGACTCGGATCGGGGGACCTCCCTTGGGAGATCAATCCCCCATCCTCCTGCTCTTTGCTCCATGAGAAAGATCCACCTACGACCTCAGGTCCTCAGACTGACCAGCCCAAGAAACATCTCACCAATTTCAAATCTGGTAAACGGCCTCTTTTTACTCTCTTCTCCAACTTCCCTCACTATCCCTCAACCTCTTTCTCCTTTCAATCTTGGTGCCACACTTCAATCTCTCCCTTCTCTTTATTTCAATTCCTTTCATTTTCTGGTAGAGACAAAGGAGACATGTTTTATCTGTGGAGCCAAAACTCTGGCGCTGGTCACGGACTGGGAAGGCAGCCTTCCCTTCGTGTTTAATCATTGCAGGGACGCCTCTCTGATTATTAACCCACGTTTCAAGGGTGTCAGACCACGCAGGGACGCCTGCCTTGGTCCTTCACTCTTAGCAGCAAGTCCCACTTTTCTGGGGAAGGGGCAAGTACCCCAACCCCTTCTCTCCTTGTCTCTACCCCTTCTCTGCTTTTCTGGGGACACGGCAAGTACCCCAACCCCTTCTCTCCTTGTCTCTACCCCTTCTCTGCTTTTCCAGGGACAGGGCAAGTACCCCAACCCCTTCTCTCCTTGTCTCTACCCCTTCTCAGCTTTTCTGGGAGAGGGGCAAGTACCCCTCAACCCCTTCTCCTTCACTCTTAGTGGCAAGTCCTGCTTTTCTAGAGGAGGGGCAAGTACCCCAACCTTATATCTCTGTGCCTCAATCCCTTATTTCCATGCCCCAACCTCATATCTCTGCAACCCAATCCCTTATTTCTGTGCCCCAACCTCATATCTCTGCACCCCAATCCCTTATTTCCACACCCCGACCTCTTATTTCTGCGCTCCATCCCTTATTTCCATGCCCTGACCTCTTATCTCTGAGCCCCAACCCCTTTTCCCACTTTTCTTGAAGGTAAGAACCCCCGAACCCCTTCCCTCCATTTCTCTACTCTCTCTTTTCTCTAGGCTTGCTTCCTTCACTATGGGAACCTTCCACCCTCCATTCCTCCTTATACTCCCTTGGCCTGTGTTCTCAAAAACTTAAAACCTCAACTCACACCTGACCTAAAACCTAAATGCCTTATTTTCTTCTGCAATGCCACTTGACCCCAATACAAACTCGACAGTAGTTCCAAATAGCCAGAAAATGGCACTTTGAGTTTTTCCATCCTGCAAGATCTAGATAATTCTTGTCGTAAAATAGGCAAACGGTCTGAGGTGCCTGACATCCAGGTATTCTTTTACACATCAGTCCCTTCCTAGTCTCTGTGCCCAGTGCAACTCATCCCAAATCTTCTTTCCCTCCCACCTGTCCCCTCAGTACCAACCACAAGCATCGCTGAGTCTTTCTAATCTTCCTTTTCTACAGACCCATCTGACCTCTCCCATCCTTCCCAGGCTGCTCCTCGCCAGGCTGAGCTAGGTCCCAATTCTTCCTCAGCCTCTGCTCCTCCACCCTATAATCTTTTTATCACCTCCCCTCCTCACACCTGGTCCAGCTTACAGTTTCATTCAGTGACTAGCCCTCCCCCACCTGCCCAGCAATTTACTCTTAAAAAGGTGGCTGGAGCTAAAGGCATAGTCAAGGTTAATGCTCCTTTTTCTTTATCCCAAATCAGAAGCGTTTAGGCTCTTTTTCATCAAATATAAAAATCCAGCCCAGTTCATGACTTGTTTGGCAGCAACCCTGAGACACTTTACAGCCCTAGACCCTAAAAGGTCAAAAGGCCATCTTATTCTCAAAACACATTTTATTGCCCAATCTGCTCCCGACACTAAATAAAACTCCAAAAATTAAATTCCGGCCCTCAAACCCCACAACAGGATTTAATGAACCTCGCCTTCAAGGTGTACAATAATAGAAAAAAGTTGCAATTCCTTGCCTCCACTGTGAGACAAACCCCAGCCACATCTCCAGCACACAAGAACTTCCAAACGCCTGAACCGCAGCAGCCAGGTGTTCCCCCAGAACCTCCTCCCACAGGAGCTTGCTACAAGTGCCGGAAATCTGGCCACTGGGCCAAGGAATGCCCACAGCCCAGGATTCCCCCTAAGCCGTGTCCCATCTGTGTGGGACCCCACTGAAAATCAGACTGTTCAACTCACCTGGCAGCCACTCCCAGAGCCCCTGGAACTCTGGCCCAAGGCTCTCTGACTCCTTCCCAGATCTTCTCGGCTTAGCGGCTGAAGACTGACACTGCCCGACCACCTCGGAAGCCCCCTAGACCATCACGGACGCCGAGCTTCCGGTAACTCTCACAGTGTAAGGTAAGCCCGTCCCCTTCTTAATCAATACGGAGGCTACCCACTCCACATTACCTTCTTTTCAAGGGCCTGTTTCCCTTGCCTCCATAACTGTTGTGGGTATTGACGGCCAGGCTTCTAAACCTCTTAAAACTCCCCAACTCTGGTGCTAACTTAGACAATACTCTTTTAAGCACTCCTTTTTAGTTATCCCCACCTGCCCAGTTCCCTTATTAGGCTGAGACACTTTAACTAAATTATCTGCTTCCCTGACTATTCCTGGACTACGGCTATGTCTCATTGCCGCCCTTCTTCCCAATCCAAAGCCTCCTTTGCGTCCTCCTCTTGTATCCCCCCACCTTAACCCACAAGTATAAGATACCTCTACTCCCTCCTTGGCAACCGATCATGCAACCCTTACCATCTTATTAAAACCTAATCACCCTTACCCCACTCAATGCCAATATCTCATCCCGCAGCACGCTTTAAAAAGATTAAAGCCTGTTATCACTCACCTGCTACAGCATGGCCTTTTAAAACCTATAAACTCTCCTTACAATTCCCCCATTTTACCTGTCCTAAAACCAGACAAGCCTTACAATTTAGTTCAGGATCTGCGCCTTATCAACCAAATTGTTTTGCCTATCCACCCCATGGCGCCAAACCCATATACTCTCCTATCCTCAATACCTGCCTCTACAACCCATTATTCTGTTCTAGATCTCAAACATGCTTTCTTTACTATTCCTTTGCACCCTTCATCCCAGCCTCTCTTCGCTTTCACTTGGACTGACCCTGACACCCATCAAGCTCAGCAAATTACCTAGGCTGTACTGCCGCAAAGGTTCACAGACAGCCCCCATTACTTCAATCAAGCCCAAATTTCTTCCTCATCTGTTACCTATCTCTGCATGATTCTCATAAAAACACACGTGCTCTCCCTGCCAATCGTGTCCGACTGATCTCTCAAACCCAAGCACCTTCTACAAAACAACAACTCCTTTCCTTCCTAGGCATGGTTAGCGCGGTCAGAATTCTTACACAAGAGCCAGGACAACACCCTGCAGCCTTTCTGTCCAAACAACTTGACCTTACTATTTTAGCCCAGCCCTCATGTCTGCATGCAGCGGCTGCCACTGCTTTAGTACTTTTAGAGGCCCTCAAAATCACAAACTGTGCTCAACTCATTCTCTACAGTTCTCCTAACTTCCAAAATCTATTTTCTTCCTCATACCTGATGGATATACTTTCTGCTTCCGGGCTCCTTCAGCTATACTCACTCTTTGTTGAGTCTCCCACAATTACCGTTGTTCCTGGCCCAGACTTCAATCCGGCCTCCCACATTATTCCTGATACCACACCTGACCCCCATGACTATCTCTCTGATCCACCTGACATTCACCCCATTTCCCCAAATTTCCTTCTTTCCTGTTCCTCACCCTGATCATGCTTGATTTATTGATGGCGGTTCCACCAGACCTAATCGCCACACACCAGCAAAGGCAGGCTATGCTATAGTACAAGCCACTAGCCCGCCTCTTAGAACCTCTCATTTCCTTTCCATCATGGAAATCTATCCTCAAGGAAATAACTTCTCAGTGTTCCATCTGCTATTCTACTACTACTCAGGGATTATTCAGGCCCCCTCCCTTCCCTACACATCAAGCTCGAGGATTTGCCCCCACCCAGGACTGGCAAATTAGCTTTACTCAACATGCCCTGAGTCAGAAAACTAACATATCTCTTGGTCTAGGTAGACACTTTCACTGGATAGGTACAAGCCTTTCCTACAGGGTCTGAGAAGGCCACCGCAGTCATTTCTTCCGTTCTGTCAGACATAATTCCTTAGTTTAGCCTTCCCACCTCTATACAGTCTGATAGCAGACCAGCCTTTACTAGTCAAATCAGCCAAGCAGTTTTTCAGGCTCTTAGTATTCAGTGAAACCTTTATATCCCTTATGGTCCTCCGTCTTCAAGAAAAGTAGAATGGACTAAAGGTCTTTTAAAGACACACCTCACCAAGCTCAGCCACCAACTTAAAAAGGACTGGACAATACTTTTACCACTTTCCCTTCTCAGAATTCAGGCCTGTCCTCAGAATGCTACAGGGTACAGCCCATTTAAGCTCTTGTATAGACGCTCCTTTTTATTAGGCCCCAGTCTCATTCCAGACACCAGACCAACTTGGACTGTGCCCCAAAAAACTTGTCATCCCTACTATCTTCTGTCTAGTCATACTCCTATTCACCGTTCTCAACTACTCATACATGCCCTGCTCTTGTTTACACTGCTGGTTTACACTGTTTTTCCAAGCCATCACAGCTGATATCTCCTGGTGCTATCCCCAAACTGCCACTCTTAACTCTTGAAGTAAATAAATAATCTTTGCTGGCAGGACTATGCTGAATCTCCTTAGGCACTCTCTAATCAGATATCCTGAGTCATCTCAATTCTTAGACCTTTTATACCTGCTTTTCTCCTTCTGTTATTCCATTTAGTTTCTCAATTCATCCAAAACTGTATCCAGGCCATCACCAATCATTCTATACGACAAATGTTTCTTCTAACATCCCCACAATATCACCCCTTACCACAAGACCTCCCTTCAGCTTAATCTCTCCCACTCTAGGTTCCCACACTGCCCCTAATCCCGCTTGAAACAGCCCTCAGAAACATCGCCCATTCTCTCTCCATACCACCCCCCAAAAATTTTCACTGCCCCAACACTTCAACACTATTTTGTTTTATTTTTCTTATTAATATCAGAAGGCAGAAATGTCAGGCCTCTGAGCCCAAGCCAAGCCATCACATCCCCTGTGACTTGCACGTATATGCCCAGATGGCCTGAAGTAACTGAAGAAGCACAAAAGAAGTGCATATGCCCTGCCCCACCTTAACTGATGACATTCCACCACAAAAGAAGTGTAAACGGCCGGTCCTTGCCTTAAGTGATGACATTACCTTGTGAAAGTCCTTTTCCTAGCTCATCCTGGCTCAAAAAGCACCCCCACTGAGCACCTTGTGACCCCCACTCCTGCCCACCAGAGAACAAACCCCCTTTGACTGTAATTTTCCTTTACCTACCCAAATCCTATAAAATGGCCCCACCCCTAACTCCCTTCACTGACTCTCTTTTCGGACTCAGCCCGCCTGCACCCAGGTGAAATAAACAGCCATGCTGCTCACACAAAGCCTGTTTGGTGGTCTCTTCACATGGACGCACATGAAAGTTTGTGTAAAGATTTATTACACCAAAACTCTGTGAGCAGTTCATGAACCTTCAAGGAACTACCATGTATTACATTCAAAGACAAAGAAAATCAAAACTTTATCTATCTTGGGGCAGCCACGATATTGAAGACAGGTCCGTAGTATTTTCTTGATTCTGAACATTAATTTTGAGCTCTTTCAGAGAAGTAGAGGAAGATGCAACATGGAATGTCCTTTATACATCATTATAACTCCTCCCTGGCTTTCTCGCTTGCCCTGAGGTGACCCACGTTTTAATATGCAACTTGAAAGTCTGTTTAATTTAGAAAGAGTCATGACCAGGAGTTTTCAGAGCAAATTTTAAAAGTCATGATGGGGATTGGAAACTAGACCTAAACTTGAAAGATGTTTGTCAGCAAGGTTTTATTGTATTCCATTCGAATCTGCAAGCAGCCAAAGCACCAATGATAACGTAGCACCAGCAATAACAATTATAGTAATAATATCTGCCATTTTTGACCATTATCCTGCAATAAGTGTTGTGCTTAATATGCATGATTTCATGCAAGTCTCACACTAACCCTTTGAGGAGACAATACATTTTGTATCCTCATTTTATATGCAGAACAAATGGTAGGAGAATTGGGTTATAACAAGGAATCAATAAACAATGTAAATGCATGCTATATGATAGTAGTAGTATCTTCACATTGAAAATAATTTGGCTTCAGTAAAACACATTTTAATCTGTCCTGTTAAATTGCTAATTCTACACTTAATCTTAATTTTTAAGTTTCATGTTTAAGGACTATGAACAGAAGGGTTTTAAATCTTAGGTTTAAATAGTAAAAACTAAGTCAGTAATCAGATATATATATATATATATACATATATATATAGAAAGAGAGGGGAAGAGAGAGAGAGAGCATAGTATTGTGATTTATTTTAAGGAATCTGCATTTTACTCAAATTTATGAAGCATTGGAGTACACAATGATAGCTGCAAGGAGACAAAAGCAATGGCCAGGTGTGGTGGCTCACGCCTGTAATCCCAGCACTTTGGGAGGCTGAGGTGGGCAGATCACTTGAAGTCAGGAGTTTGAGATTAGCCTGGCCAACATGGTGAAACCCCATCTCTAATAAAAATACAAAAATTAACCAGGCTTGGTGGCACATGCCTGTAATCCCACCTACTTGGGAGGCTGAGGCAGGAGAATCGCTTGATCCTGGGAGGCAGAGGTTGCAGTGAGCCGAGATCACACCACGGCACTCCAGTCTGGCCGATAGACCAAGAGTCCATCTCAGAGAAATAAAAAATAAAAAAAAATAAAAAATAAAAAAATAAAAAAAAAACCAAGAACTGATTATGCTAATCCTGGAGGAAAGAGATTGAAGGTAAAGAAATAAAGAAACATGTCAAAAGAGTACTCAGTCATCTAAAAGCCTCCTGCCCAGAAGAGTTGTTGCATTTTTCTTCATGGCCCCAACTGCTAGAATTACAATTAATGGGTGGAGGAAGCCACACACACATGGACCCACACACACATACACACATGGATCCACACACACATACACACATGCACCCACACATTTACACACACACACACAGAGTTGTGGCAAAATTGAATAAGCTACCTTGGGTGGAAATGAACCTCCTTTCACTGGGGGCATTTCAGCAAAGACTTCCATGACTAGTGTGGGCAAGAAGAGTTGACCAGAACATTAAGACCCCTTACTGTGCTAGGATTCTCTGCCTCTTAGGGGAAGAGTGTTGAAGCTGAGAAGTCAGAATTAATGTCACCATTTTGCCATGACTAGATCTGTTTGTGTTGAAACCTCAAAAAAATAGGCAGTATCTTGAAGACACAGAGACACCAACCAGGGGAGGGAAAGTACTTGTTTATTCCAAGGAACTCCTTAACAACGACAAGGGGGTAGAGGAAGGAAAGTATTAATAACTGGGCTGATGACATGTGAATGACAATAGAACAGCCTCTCCTGCCTTGCAGATGATAATCTCCCCAGTGACCTTTCTCCTTGCTACACGTTTTCACAGAGAATCCAGCTCCCCAAACCTCCCTTCCACAACTCACCACACTCCCACCTAAGACATACATTAAATTGGCTCATTCCTCATGCCAGAGAAGTCTAGATAGGAGAAAATGAGTCTTTATTGGCAAGAAAGAGCCAGCAGACAGATAGCAGATGAACGGGAAGGAAAGATCACTCGGCTATTTTAAGAGAACTAACAGGAGGCCGGGTACAGTGGTTTATGCCTGTAATCCCAGCACTTTGGGAAGCCAAGGCGGGCAGATCACTTAAGGTCAGGAGTTCAAGACCAGCCTGGCCAACGTGGTGAAACCTCGTCTCTACTAAAAATACAAAAAGTAGCCAGGCATGGTGGTGCACGCCTGTAATCCCAGCTACTTGAAAGGCTGAGGCAGGAGAATCACTTGAACCTGGGAGGTGAAGATTGCAGTGAGCCAAGATCGTGCCACTGCACTCCAGCCTGGGCGACAGAGTGAGATTCCATCTCAAAAAAAAAAAGAGCGAGAACTGACAGGAGATGCAGAAATGAGCATCTCTGAGAAGTGAAAGAGCCCAGGTCACTGAAGCTGATGGAGACCTAGGGGAGCTTGGTGACAGTGGAAATGGCCACATTCGTGTCACGGTCCAGCATCTGTGGCAGAAAAATATAACAATCAATTAAAGTTACAGTAAATAAACAAATACAGACCAATTACATATCTTCCTCCTTTTCTGCAGTATAAAAAGCAGTGATCACCGTTTCAAAATTTTGCAGGATGTTGATAAGTGGGAAAACATACTTCAAATTATTTTATTTCCATAAAGAATGTACGTAATATTTCTGTAAAGTTGCATTGATTCAACATACCTAAACCTGATTTCTTGTATATAGTAAATAAAACAGTGCGTATCTTATTTTTCCCTGGTTTATAAGTTATCAAAAAAATGGATAAAAAATTATGCCTGAGCGGTTGTGTATTTCCTCCATATAATGGTTCCGTATACACTCATCATAGCATACCCCCTCTGCCACCCAGTTTAATGTTGCAACCCTTGCCATTCCCTCTTACGGGTGTCATTCCTCTAACTCTGCTTTTTCTTTTCCCCATAATTACCCTCAAACGCAATGGATAACATACTTCTTTGCTTTGTTTATTGCTTGTCTCTTTCTGCTAGAATGAGGACTCCGTGAGGGCAGAGGGTCTCTGTCTGTGCTTTCCTTCATATTTCCCGTGTCCACAACAGAACCTGCCCCATGGGGCACTTGGTTCATATTTGTTGACTAATTAATTGCCCATTGTCTATTTTTCATCTGCTTTTAACACTCATTGTAGATCCCTTAAAGACAGAAACCATTTCAGCTGTGCAATCCCAGCACTCAGTGAGCGCTTTAGCGACATAGAATGGATGAGGAAACAGAAAGCAGCAGCCCTTCGCATTCAGAAGCCGGCCTGGATCCCACAGCCAGGCCATGTTATTCTCCCACCAGACATCAACAGTCACACAGAACACCAACTTCAACGAAGCTTACTCTGAGGCCACTGTCAAATGAAATGAAGCAGGCCCACTTCAGTGATCTCAGACACCATCCTTTGTACTCAGTGTGGTTGTTCATCTGGGCACCATTTATAATTTCATAACTTCATAATTTTATAATTTTATTTATAAATTATAATTTTCATAACTTCATAATTTCATCTAAACACAAAGAAAAGCAAGGCCACTGTGCCACCCACAAATGTCAAACATCCCCTCTCTAGACTAACATGAGTGACTGCTACTTGTTTGCCAATTGCAGCTTTATCCTCATTTTAGTCTCCCCTCTGCATACAGAAGATTGACTGAGATCATAGGCATAATCCATTCTAGAGAAACCTCTGCTTCCTTAGAGCCCCCTCCCAGCTCACCCAGTCAAAGCCTAAATCCTATCATTGTTTGTTTTCAACACCTCTTACGGGGCCACCCCATTTCCTCCGTGGTGTGTGTTCTCTCTTGCTGCAATAAGTAATAAGCCCAACTTTTTTAACTATAGGGGTGTTTTGGTGGCCTGTGACTGAGGGTCATAGATGGAATAAATGAATTACTTAATTGATGCTAGCATTTCATAACACATCTGCCTTGGGATTCCTTGGGTATCTTAGACATTACAACTCCCCAAAGCCTTTTGAAGGAAAAGAGTTTTACCTCTGCTTCTCTAGCAAAATAGATGGATTCTTCCAACTCCAGGAAAACCTCAGGAGATTTATCTCAATGGGTTTAGTCATCTGAAAGTAAACCCATAAGCCAGACATAAGGGATGTGAAAGACTTTTGAGTAATTTTTAAATTACAAAATTTGCTACATTATACATTGGTATAGGTATTTATTCACAACCACAAAGTTGTCACCTATAAAAACAATTTCAAGTTACATCTCTAAGCCATAGCCAGCTACTTTTTCAAGGTATTGGTACATGGAAGATTTCAGCAGTTCTTCTAAGTACAAAGTAATGAGACAGAGTAGCCCACCTGTTACTCAGCCCACCCTGACTAATGTATTTTTCTATACATGTCTGCTGACCGCCAGAGCTTGCAGCACCCGCCAGCTGGCGCCACCCCCACTGATCAGATCCTGCAAACTGCATGAAGAAGCTAACATCAGGAGCATTCCACTATAAATCTTACTCAAGGGAGTTAACCCTGTCACCTGCATGTGCACAAGACCATGAGAATGACCAATCCGGACCCTTGCCTCATTATAATACTAAAATCCCTGCCCGATGACAGGCTTATCTGCCATGTGATATATGAAAAAGTATGTCTCTACACTGCCCTTGCATGGCTGAAATTCCTTCCAAATCATGTTTACATACCTTTTATTTAACATCGACCCCTTTTCTTCCCCCAAATAAAAGATCCCAAGCAGCTCTTCCCAGGGAGCCAGCCAGGGAATCCTTCATCCTGTGCTGTCTCCCTTGTGCTCAAGCATAAGCCCTCAATAAAGCCTTGTCTGGGAAACTTGCTTGGCTTCGTGTCAATTTCTATTGCGTGGGAGCTTAAGAACCTGTGGTCCATAACAATAACAGGTCTTACTTTAACTCTGTGTTCTACAAACACAAACCACAATGAAGAGGGCTGGGAAGGAGTAGGGACTTGGAAGTCATTCTTAAAGAACATGGTGCCAATGCTGGACGCCAGTTAAAGTTGATGAGAACAGATTTTATTCAGTCTATTGCAAAGGCAAGTGTCCAGCATAAACTGAGCTCATCTTTTGTTCTGTGCACAGGTGACTGGGTGTTTCAAGGAAAGAATCAGAAAGTAGGGGTAGGGATGGAACAGAGGCTCAGTGGAGTCAGGGAAGCAGAAACTTAAAAAAGCAGGAAGGAGGTGGTTGGTTTACATGATTAGTCCATCTGTGTTTGTTAACTGGCGATTATCCAGTTAGGCTTCTGTCCTCCCATGGAGACTAGAAGGCAGGTGCCCTATCTTCAGGGGTTGGCTGGAACAAAAAGTAAATCATTCTGGCAGCCTTGAGTTTTCCCAGGCAGGAACTTAAGGAGCCTGGAGTCCTCATCCCAGGAGTGCATCCTTGAGCTATTAGGAACTGTGCTGTGACAGTGCTGACTCCTTGTTAGAGAAAAGCTTGCTTGAATGCAATTATTGCTTCACTTGAGTTTGTGCATTATTTACTAAAAACAGCTTCAGGAAAACAAGATCTTCAACAGAGATAAAAGAAAATTTGCCAACCAACAGCTCTGAGAATGGGCTGACGAACCTGTAGAAGGTCACGAAACACTGATGAAGAAAGCAATGATTAACTGGCTGCCTGTGATTGTGCACATTTCACAGAAATGTTTTGGTCATCATTTCCCCTAATTTCCCTTAAACCCCCCCTGGATCAAGATCCAGAAGCAAAGCTCCGAGAGGTGGTCTCTGAGTGCTAGTTCACTCCCTCCTCTGGTTTGCCGGCTTCTTGAATGAAGCGAACTTTCTTTTCACCAAAGCTCTCTTGAGTTTTTGGCTTTCAAGCAATGAGTAGCCCAGATCTGAGTTCAGTTACAATGATAGTGTTTGTTTGTGTCTCTTAGTGTGGGAATGGGTAGAAAAAATTGTCTGTGCTGAGTCAGCCATCCTCATGGGCCAAGGTTAAGGCCTAGTTGAGAAGATGGCTCAGAGGAGCCTTAGCTTAATCAAGAAGAGAGTCTGTTAGCGGGAATGTAACCAAGTATCCCCATTTTTTAAGACAAAGAGAACGCGTTATTTTTTCATTATTATTTTCTTCTTTTCTCTTTTCTCCTTTTCCCATTTCCCCACTTCCTACTTAGCTCTTTAGAAATGCAATTATAACATTCTGCCTTCTCCAGATGTTCTTTACAAGGCAAGCTTATCTAACTGTATACTTACTTAGAGGCTCCAGAGCAGAAACCTCTCCCCAAGGAGATGCCTCAAGAAACAACAGTCAATTTACAACCCAAAGTATTCCCGGCATGAAACTCTCTCCCACCGGGAGCATATCTTGAGACAAGTCTGCTTTGCAACCTGGTTCTGCCTCTGATGGTGCCGGCTTGAGCAGTAGATAAAGCACCGAGGCAAGTCCCATGGACCCCCAGCTGCTCACTCCCTCCCCTGCATGCCGCTCATGCCAGGCCCCCTTTTAAAAGTGCCCACTTTCTCCTCCAAAATTGAAGCAGTACCCTTAAGGCAGGAAGCCTGGACTTCTTCCCATAAGCTAGCTTTAGAATAAAATGTCACTTTCTTTATACCAGACCTTGCTCTTGTCGATTGGACTCTGCAGGTGGTGATCAAGTGAACCTGTGATTCGGTTACAGGGAGATTGACCAAGCAGCTCCGGAGCTCAGTTTCTCCCAAAAAGTATCGTATGTAGCTTCTCCCAACGTGGTGATGAGGTTACTCGTGGACATGTAAGTAGACATAGTAGTTATCTCCACAACTTCCATGCTACCCTCCCTCTACGTGTAGCACCCATGAAATTTGAGTGTCAGAGAAGGGCAGGGTGGAGAGAAACATCAAAGACTAAAACCAGGACTCTGATTCAAGAGCTAAGCCTCCTCTGCCTCTAGCCACTAGATCTCCCTTTTGGTTTAAGACAGTCTGAGTTTGCTTTTTGGTTACTTACAACTGAAACCATCCAAACTGAAATATAAATTTTAATATAATCTTTTGGGGTAAATAAGAGAACAAATCAAACATAATCAGAGGACAAACTCTTCATTTATTGTCAAGGGAACTGCAGCTAGAAAGAATAAATACAGAATGGTTTTGCAGTTTAATAGTTTGGTGCTTCATCCATAGAAGGGATAAATTTCCAAACCTATGATTCTATATGGAAAGATGGTGGCTAAGTCGGGCCCAGTAGTGATCTCAGACACCATCCTTTGTATGCAATGTGGTTGTTCATCTGGGCACCGTTTATTATCCCCAGCAGTAATGGGTTGCTCTAAGCATATGTTAAAATATAGTTAGTGAATAATGACCCCTTTTAAATTCATGTACCTACAATATGTCAATTTATTTGAATACTTGGATTAAAAACCATTGTATTGAACTAGGCATGAGCACATTGACATGCTACTGCCTTTTATAACCCTGGTCTCTCTACAAGCTCATCCATTATCTCCTAATTAAACAACAAAGGTTCCTTGGAAAGGCCCCAGTTAGACATCATTACCAAGCATTTTGCCATCATTTGCTAGATTAATGAGACTAATTATACAACCTGCAGCGATAAGTCAAGACCTTGGCGAAACAGGAGAGATGAGGTATCCAAATCCTTTTGTAAATCGCTTTAAATCGAAGTAGTCCATCCCCTATTGATAGACTGGATTACTTCAAGTGTTAGTATCTCTCTTCCTCTCAGTCACTGCATGCTCTGAAAGGGGAATGGATGACTCATAACTCTTGGGAATTCACTCTCTGCCTCTCTGCGACAGCATTGGATCCATTTTCAGCTTCACAGCATTGAGCATGTGGGCTGGGTGAGAACACTAGATATTATATTGGGTCTTCTGGTTTCGATTAGAAGAGGAGATAAGAAGAAAACTCAGTGAAACATGCAGCACATGATTAAGAACCATTCTTATCTAAAAGAATTGGAAAGAAGATTACCATTTGTTCAAAAGGTGGACTCTGAGGGTAAACGACCAGGGCTCCTGGCCCCCTCTCCTTCCTACTTGTGCAACCATAGGGAAATTACTGCATTTAATGTTTTTAAGCCTCATTTTCCCATTCTGTAAAGTGGGAATAATAATAGTACCTTTCATACACTGTTGTCTTGAGAACTCAGTGTGAGAAGGTGCTCAGCCCCAGTGCTTATTAATGCTCAATAAATGTTAGCATATGGTTTCACAAAAAGGATAATGACCCTGTTGTTTTAAAAAAAGCTAATATAGATATGTTTATACTTACATGTATTCTTACTGCAGTCTTAGTAGCATTTCAAAGGAGGGACTTGGACGTTTGTAAGATTTTGAAGTCTGAATTAAGATAGGTCTTTCAATGTGGGTGTGTAATTAGGATTGAGTAAAGATCAAGATATAATAGTTTAGGATTGGTAGACAAAGCAATTGTACGGGTTTCCAGGTAAGAGGTTCACACAATCTTAGGATATAATCTGTCGTTTCATGTTTTCTAATGGTGAGTTGATGGGTCTTTCAAGATATTCCTGAAATGAGCAATAAGGTTATTTTCAGGTTTATTTTCCTGGGCAAGAGTTTAATAGACTAGCAAATTATGTTGAAAGAACACAGTGGAATAATAAAGTCAATAAGTTCTGTGAATTTCCATGTTCAATGTAAAATAAAATAGTGGTTAACCCGAAATTCATTTCTATATAAAACTTTTGGCAGTTAATTTTGCAGCAAATTTCTGTGTTAAATTTTATTTTATGAAAAGTGCTGCTAATAACTTTGTATGCATTTACCATCTCTTCATGGACACAAAGGAACCATTAAGGGAAAAGTTGGCCTTAGATCAAAATTTCTCTTCAAGAGAATTCATATTTGTAAAATCAAGAAGCAAGTTACCATACTAAATAATAAAGGATTCCCTGAGGGGCCAGTCTCTTCTTTACTTAGGGTGTCATTAAGGTTTAATTTGTGGTCACACTACTGAAATCTTATTTTTAGAGGAGAAAAAGAAAAACATTAAAAAGAACATGGCAAAAATTCTTCCTTCATGTCAATCAGTAGACTCCATCATATTTTCTCATCATTTAACCACCCCCATGACTACATTCCTCCTAATTCAGTTTAGGAGGATGAATATTCTACAGATCCATAGTGCAACCACTCCCATTGCCCATCCTTCAGATCTCTTGCCCCTTTCATTCTGGGTCCCACCCCCTGGCAAAACACCATCCATTGGTAAACCTGGCAGTTGCAAACCGACAGCCATTTCCACTTGTACTTGACCATGAAAAATTCTTGGTTATTTTGGAAGAGAAAACAGTAGTGTGGAAAGTTCTATGTGAGTGAGGGTTGGCTACTTTCCTGCCACCTGGTTATAATAAAACCAAGTCACAGATTCAACACCACCATGTATTTAGACATTTTTATACGTAATCGTTTATTAGCAGGCAGATGGGGAGGGTTCTGCAAGCTTCGTGGAGACTGAGCTCCCTGACCTTTTAGAGATCTGTCCACATCTTGCCAGAGACTCTCTGGGTCATACACAACATTGCAGAAAGAGGATTCTGTGACCCCAACGCCTGTCACCAGGCAACAAAAAACCATCTGACTCATTCTAAACACAGGCCCAGATAGGGATGTAATTTGCTATTTTAAGTGTAAGTAATGTCTCTAAAATATTTTAGGCCACCCATACCACTTTACTACCACTAATTTTTGTAATCTCAGCACTTTGGGAGGCCGAGGAGGGTAGATCAGGAGGTCAGCAGTTCGAGACCAGCCTGATTAACATGGTGAAACCCCGCCTCTACTAAAAATACAAAAATTAGCTAGGCATGGTGGTGCGCACCTGTAGTCCCAGCTACTCAGGAGGCTGAGGCAGGAGAATCGCTTGAACCCAGGAGGCAGAGGTTGCAGTGAGCCGAGATCATGCCACTGCACTCCAGCCTGGGTGACAGAGTGAGACTCCATCAAAAAAAAAAAAAAAAAAAAAATTCCCATTTCCAACAATTGTGTTAATTAATGAGTGTCAAACTTCACAAAGAAAAATGCACTCTTAATATTTATTAAGCTACTTTTTAAAAAAGCCTGGAGTTGACCAGGGATAGAAGGAATCAAATTCCTTGTTGTAAATGCCTATGGAGGATGGGCTTTCTGACACCCTGAGAGTGAATTTCTAAGACAGCAACTGAAGGCCCCATGAGCAGACTTCAACTTTCTAATCTGGAGGGAAGTTTTAAATGATGTTCAGGATACAAAAGGTTAAAGATGTGTGACACATAGTACATGCAAGTGGAATTTGTTTCCCTTGTTTAAAACTAATCATATCTTTTTTTTTTTTTTTTTTTTTTTTTTTTTTTTTTTTTTTTTGAGATGGAGTCTCGCTCTGTTGCCCAAGCTGGAGTGCAGTGGCATGATCTCAACTCACTGCAACCTCCGCCTCCTGGGTTCAAGCGATTCTCCTGCTTCAGCCTCCCGAGTAGCTGGGATTACAGGTGCTCACCACCATGCCCAGCTAATTTTTGTATTTTTAGTAGAAGCGGGGTTTCGCCATGTTAGCCAAGCTAGTCTCAAACTCCTGACCTGAGGTGTTCCGCCCGCCTTGGCCTCCCAAAGTGCTGGGATTACAGATATGAGCCACTGCGCCCGGCCTAATCATATCTTTTTAAGCAATCAGTTGTTTCCTAGAGAAAAATATAACTAACTTACCTTTTGAAATTAAGCTCTTCCCTTTTGCTTCAGGAAAAACTCACTCAAACCAGGCTTCTCCTCTGTTCTCACACTAGAACAATAAACACAGAAGACTTCTGTGACCAAAGGTGTGGGAGTTTCTTCTCACCACCAAGCAGTGGACACCAGCTGGGTGTCCTCCAACTGAATTCCAACTCTATCTACCTGGAGATAGTGACCAATCCCATTGGTTGTAGGCTCAGTCCCCAACCCCCTCCTTCCTCCTAGTTGCAAGTCCAAGCCTCCTGGACTCTGACCAACGGGCATCAAGTCAGGGTTTCCACGACTCTCCCTGGGTTTGATTCATTTGCAAGAGCAGCCCACGGGACTCAGGGAAACACGTTTACTGGTTTATTCTAAAGAATGTTGCAAAGGACACAGATGAAGAGATGCATATGGTGAGATACGTGGGACGGGGTACAGAGCTTTCATGTCCTGGGCATGACACCCTCCAGGACCCTCCACGTGTTCCACTAACTGCAAGCCCTCTGAATTCTGTCCTTTTTAGTTTTGACGAAGCCGTGACTGATTAAACCATTGGTCATTGGTGATCAACTTGACCTTCTTTAATGTGACACATGTGCTGCCTAAAAATTCAATTCTGAGTCAAACTTGAGGTACACACAGATGTCGTTGTCAACTGAAGGGCTACAACTTTTTCCCTTGCTCTTGGTGTTTATTAAATAACAGAAAATTTGTTCCTATGTGCAAGAATTTGCAACTGCAGTGAAGTGTTCATCGTTTCCCTGAGGCTGACAGAGCACTCTCTTACCCAGAAACCCAGGACTCGCCTCCGGAGTGATACGTGAGTCCCATCTAGAGAGTCTGGGGTTGCATGGGGTGCAGGATTCTTCCTCTTCTCTCCAGACTCTGTTCTCAGACTGAGTCAAAGATTCAACGAAACGCTCCCTCGCCTGGTCATGCACTTGTGTTTAAAGAGAGGGTAGGTATGGTTCTGTTTCATTCTACAGTGCTGCCAGGTTCTGCTCAATAAGAATTGAGACTTACTGATGGCCCCAGACCCAAGCAACAATGGAAACATCTCAAGGATTTCTTTTGCCTCATGGTTTTTTCCAAAACTTTAGTTTTCTTTTAAATCCGAAAACTCTTGACATTTTTGGTGAAAACATTTTCTCCAGGACTGTGCAGAGGCTTATTCAACTGGTTGATGTTATGAAAAACATCTGCCAATGTGACTAGTGTTAATAAGCCATTCTCCATCTTCAAAGCACTCCAAAAACCTGGTTTTGTGTCATCTTGAAAGTATCCCTCAAGCACAGTCATGACATTTCTGTTTGGAGGAGAAGATGATGTCTCTTTATCTGACTTTTCACAAAATTTTAAAAATCTCAGTTGAACTTTTCCCTGTTTAACTGTATTTACAGGAGCATTCAAACCTTTTGTTAGTTTCTTTTCTTTTTTTTTTTTTTTTTGAGACAGAGTCTCACTCTGTTGTCCAGGCTGGAGTGCAGTGGCAAAATCTCAACTCACCCCAACCTCCGCCTCCTAGGTTCAAGTGATTCTAGTGCCTCAGCCTCCCAAGTACCTGGGACTATAGGTGCCCGCCACCACACCTGTCTAATTTTTGTATTTTTAGTAGAGATGGGGTTTAAAAAATTCTGAGCAAACTATTGCAAGGACAGAAAACCAAACACTGCATGTTCTCACTCATAGGTGGGAATTGAACAAAGAGAACACCTGGACATAGGAAGGGGAACATCACACACAGGGGCCTGTTGTGGGGTGAGGGAGGGGGGAGGGATAACATTAGAAGATATATCTAATGTAAATGACGAGTTAATGGGTGCAGCACACCAACATGGCACATGTATACATATGTAACAAACCTGCACATTGTGCACATGTACCCTAGAACTTAAAGTATAATTAAAAAAAAAAAAAGAGAGATGGGGTTTCACCCTATTGGCCAGGCTGGTCTTGAACTCCTTACCTCAAGTGATCCGCCCACCTTGACCTCCCAAAGTGCAGAGATTACAGGTGTCAGCCACTCTGCCTGGTCATTCCAAGAGTTTTTGACCCCAAGCACTACTGCATGAACAAATCAGTGTGTTGTGACAATGCCAGGTTTTTTCTTATTCTACAAAAAATGTGAAGCCTCTTATCAAGCCAACCCTGGATGAGATGTTACCGGTACAGATGCTAACACAATGCCCCCAAGACAGATGCCTTGTTTAAAGATACGTAGACAAAATTTAAAGTAGATCTTGGCCTTTGCTTGGTTTGAGCAGCTCTTCATAGCTGAAAATATTGCTTGAATTTCATTACTATTTACCAACCTTACTTACAAATGACATGACTGGTGTCAAGTTAGATGCTGCTGCTGCTTTTATGAGTTCATTATTCAGAACCTTTTCAGGGTCAAGAGGCTTTTCAGCAATATCTCAATTTGTCTTACCATTTGAGAGTGGATTATTTTTTTCCAATTTCTTATACTAAAAATGGGCCTAGGATTTAACTCAGTATAATTTTACATCCTAGGGATTATTAAGTTTTCACAAAAAGTGTGGCCTTTCCTTTTATGGGCAATAAGTTCTGCTAGTACGTAAGTCGAATTCTGAGTCATTTCTCAGAAAGTGACTCTTTTTAGCAAATGCTTTACACTGTTTTGAGATTGCAATGGCAATGTCAAATAATCAGCATCTTTACTTCTGAGATGTGAGGTAAAGGGTCTTTTCCATTCTGCTGGAGCCATCACTGTGGTCACAAGTTGTTTGCCAGGAAAGACACAAAATCTGGCAAGACACAAATGCCCCGTGAAATTCATTGATAAGCAGTTTCCGTTGTAAATATGAACATACAAATTTATTACATACCGTTTATTGCACTTATACAATGAAATGACTAAGAAGATTGTAGTTCTTCGTCACTTTATCAGCACAATCTGTAGGTCTAGACTTAAATTATCCTCTTCTTTCTCACATCTCATTTTCAGAAATCACCACATGGACTCTCCAACATGATTGGCAATATAAATGCTAATAAATTATAACACAGAGGGCATAATAAATACTTGAACAGAAATTGCAAAAAAAAAAAAAAGAAAATGTCACAATAAAATTCTCTTCTAACCTATATAAACCTTGCCTTGCAATGCTTACCACAGCAAAATGCCAGAGCAGAAGCTGAGTTGCAACACACACAAAAATTCCTTCCTTAGAATGGAAATGTCCCTGCAATTTACTGTTAGGTTGGGTGCAACTTGCCTGCTCCCTTGTATCTGTCAGGAGTGCAGAAGGTTGGTCAGGGGAGGTGATCTTGGGAGGGAGAGGCTGGTATCTTCAGACTAGAGTCTTTCCATGGGTACTATAGCATCCACCGATTATCAACAGCCTTCCCCAATTTGCACAGAAAATTGAGAATGGACTCCTGCAAATAAACACAGTACTGTTCACAGCAACACAACAAAGCTTAAGGATCCCTAACAAAATCCCAACAGGGCTGCTACATCACCAGCATTGTGCAGTATGTGAAGTTCAAAAACTGGGGTTTATCTATAATGTGATACCAACTTACTCCTGCAAGAATGGCCATAATCAAAAAATCAAAAAACAGTAGATGTTGGCGTGGATGCAGTGATCAGGGAACACTTCTAATTGCTGGTGGTAATGTAAACTAGTATGGCCACTATAGAAAACACTGTGGAGATTCCTTAAAGAACTAAAATAGAACTACCATTTGATCCAGCAGTCACATCACTGGGCATCTACCCAGAGGAAAAGAAGTCATTATAAGAAAAAGATACTTGCAGATTCATACGAAAAGTCATTATACGAGAAAGATACTTGCAGATTTATAGCAGCACAATTCACAATCACAAAATTGTGGAACCAACCCAAATGCCTATTAATCAACAAGTGGATAAAGAAACTGTGGTAGAAATATACAATGGAATACTTCTCAGCCATAAAAAGGAATGAATTAATGGCATTTGCAGTGACCCAGATGAGATTGGAGACTATTATTCTAAGTGAAGTAACTCAGGAATGGAAAAGCAAACATTGTTATGTTCTCACTGATATGTGGTAGCTAAGCTGTGAGGAGACAAAGGCATAAGGATGATACAATGGACTTTGGAGACTTGGGGGAAAGGGTAGGAGGGGTCAAGGGATAAAAGACTGCAAATAGGGTGCAGTGTATACTGCTCGGGTGATGGGTGCATCAAAATCTCACAAATCACCACTAAAGAACTGTAACCAAACATCACCTGTACCCCCAGTAACCTACGGCAAAAAAAAATTTTTTTAATTAGGGTTTACTTTTTCATTTACACTCCCTTGCAGAATCACCAGTGACATCTCACAAGATGCCATTAGAGAAACTGTGTCCTAGAGCGTAGCTTAAATGAGCATGCACATTTATGTCTGACTATTTCTGCTAAAGAGTTCTTAAAGAACAGATGTCAGCCTGCTGATGCTCCACTCTCTCATTGCCCTATGCATTTGAGTGTTTCAGAAGAAATTCATATGACCCCGCTGGGGCAGAGATTCGTCTGATGCCATGAAACTTCGAGTAGACACGAAGGAAAGGCAAGAAATTAAACACAGGAGAACTTGGTTCAGTATCTGGGGCCAGCAAGGAATTATGCACTTAGAACCGAGATGCTAGGTCTCAGTGAGGCAGGTTATCTCCACCTCTCCCTATCCCCACCCACCAAGCCCAAAGAAGGTGGATTAGTCTGTTTTCATGCTGCTGATAAAGACATACCCAAGACTGGGTGATGTATAAAGAAAAAGAGGTTTAATGGACTCACAGTTCCGTGTGGCTGGGGAGGCCTCACAATCATGGTGGAAGGCAAAAGGCACATCTTATATGGCGGCAGGCAAGAGAGAATGAGAGAGCCAAGTGAAAGGGGAAACCTCTTATAAAATCATCAGATCTGGTGAGATTTATTCACTACCACAAGAACAGTATGGGGGAAACTGCCTCCATGATTCAATTATCTCCCACTGGGTCCCTCCCACAGCACGCGGGAATTATGGGAGCTTCAATACAAGATTTGGGTGGGGACACAGCAGAACCATTTCAGAAGACATAAAGGCTTCTCTCAGCTGGAGGATCCTTCACACTAAAGTTTCCTGGAACAGGCACCACCGAATCCTGGATTCATCTATAGCAGGAACAGGTAAGGGATCAGAGAACAATGATCCCTTACCCCATTACAAAATGTTTATATTTTAAATGTCTCTTTTACTTTCTTGCTAAGTACATGGTAAAACCTAGTGAAAGCAACATTAGGCAAGCCCAAGTCCTTATTTTTGTTGATTTTTTCACCCAGACCAATATTTGGGGTCTGCTCTAGTTCACAGATTGGTCTCATTTTGAACTCATGTTGATAAATCTCCAATAAACACTCTTCATGGCCTGGAAATTCTTAGAGGCTTTTCAGGTAAGCCCGCTCTACCAGCTCTTATCAAAGTGACCACTCTCTTGCGTGTTACCAAATATGTTGGATATTTGTATCCTGATTTTACACCACCTTTTAGTAGCATTTTGTGCACTTCACTATCTCATCTTTTATTTTTTACTACAAGAATATGTATTCATTGTAACAACTTTATTGAGATATAATTTACATACCATGCAAATAATTCATTTAAAGTATACAATGTGGTGGTTTTTAACACAATCTGTTTTGGAATATTTCATCACCCCAGAAAGAAACCTGTACCCACTACCCATCACTCTCTAATCCCCCCAGCCCTCCTTCCAGCCCTAAGCAACCAGTAATCCACTTTCTGTCTCTAGAGATTTATCTATTCTGGATATTTCATATAAATTGAATTATATATCATGTGATCTTTTATGACTGGCTTCTTTCACAGAGTATGTTTGCAAAGTTCAGCCATGTTGTAGCATATATCAGTATTCCATTCCTTTTTATTGCCAAATAATATTTCACTGTATAGATCTACCACATTTTGCTTATCTATTAATCACATGGTGGGCATTTGGGTTATTTCCAGCTTTTAGCTATTATGAACAATGCTGCTGTGGTCATTCATGTACAAGTTGTTGTGTGGACATATGTTTCATTTCTTTTGGGTATATGCCTATGAGTAGAAGTGCTGGGTCATGTGTTAACTCTGTGTTTAACCTTTTGAGGAACTGCCAGACTGTTTTTCAAAGTGACTAAACCATTCTTACATTCCCATCAGCAATGAATAAAAGTTCTAATTTCTCCGCATTCTCATCAACACTTATTATATCTGTTTTTTAAAAAAAATTACAGCCATCCTAGTGGGTGTGAAGTGGTTGTGGTTTTCACTGGCATTTTTCTGATGACTAATGAGGTTGAACATCCTTTCATGTATGTACAGGTTATTTTTATATCTACGTTGGAAAATGTGTATTTAGATCCTTTGCCCATTTTTTTTAAATGGTTGACTTGGTGTTTTTTTTTTAATTAGTGAGTTGTGTTATTTATATATTCTAGACACAAGTCCCTTATCAGATATATGATTTGCAAATATATTCTTCAAGTCTTTTGGTTGTTTTTCCACTTTCTTGATGATATCTTTTGAAGCACATGTTTTCATTTTTGAAGTTCCATTTTTTTTTCCTTTTGTTGTTTGTGCATTTGGTATTGTATTTAATAAAACATTGCCTAATCCAGAGTCTCAAAGATTTACCCCTATGTTTTCTTCTAAGATTTTTACAGTTTTAACTCTCACATTTAGGTGTTTGGTCCATTTTGAGTTAATACTTGCATATGATGTGAGGAAGGGTCCAACTGTTTTCTTTTGCATGTAGATATCCAGTTGTTCATGCACCATTTGTTAAAAAAAATTCTATTCTGTTGATTGTTTTGGCAACCTTGCTAAAAATCAATTGACCATAAATGTGAGGGGTTATTTCTGTGTTCTCAATTCTCTTCTATTGATTTATATGTCTATTTTTATGCAGCACCACACATCCTCTTCTTGAAACATTCTTCTCGTGGCTTCCAGACCACAAAACTTTTCTGGGTTTTTTCCAATCTTTCCATCTCCTGTGTAGTTTCACCTACTTGTTGCAGCCATATCCCTGAGCTCTAAATTTGTCTATCTGACTGCTTCTGCTGCATCTCCATTTAAATGTCTCATTTAAGGCATTTCATAGCTTACATGTCCAAAACTAAACTTTTGCTTATCTAAGATAGCAAAATATTCTTATTCAAGTCTTCCCATGAAAATGGCTTTTCATCCACCCAACCTAGCTAGAAACTTGAAAATCACTTTTGTCTCCATTTCCTAACATCATCTGTATCAATTGGGATCTAGTCAAAAGACAGAAATCACACTAGTTATTTTAACAAAATGAATTTAATATAAATAATTTCAACCAGATGTTAGAGAATGCAAAAAGACAAAAAGAAAACATTAAGATATCACAAAACTATTAAATGCGGTGAAAAACTATCTGCCTTAGGTCTGGGGGAACACAGAGATAAGGTTGGAGTTATTAAGAGCTTGGGATTATGAGACACCTGGAGGAAATATTCCATAAAGCAGGACTTAGACCTCTAAGGAGGACTCTCCAGCCAGCCATTGCTCCTGTCTCAGGATGGGTTTGGAATGGGAGTGAAGCTGAACCTGGCAATATTAGGAAACGTGCAAACTGAAATCTACTGTCACTGCCAAGGTGTATTAGTATCATCTTTGCTAGAACCTTGCCAACAGGAACTGGAAGCAAAAAGGAAAGAGCAGGTCTCTTCCTATGATGCCTCTAGCCTTTCAGTGTCCCTTAGTGTCTTCCTTCAGCAGAGCTTAGCAGGTTGGCAGCTGATAATGCAGAAATTTTGTGATATAGAGTCTCCATCTCAGCATCCAGAAGAAATGGGTGTGGAAGGACAGCTTTGAAGCTGAGAAGCAGTAACTTAGTAACCAGCTCAGTCCATCCTTTTGATTACTCAGCACCCACACTTCCTGTTGTTTCTGCCTGAACGCTCTGGACCCTACCTGCCTCTCTAGCCTCAATCCCTAACTCACAGTATGTTGACCATTTTAACATTCTTTCAGATCCCCAAATCCCCAAAATGATTTCTGGCCTTAGGATTATCACATTTCACCTGGACCACTCTCTACCCCATATCCATACCAGTTCTTTGCCTGACTGGCTCAAGTCTCAGTTAAACTATCTCTTCCACAGAGCGGGCATCCTTAACCATGCAATTAAAGAAGCAACTGACTCTTGCGTATAACAATTTTTCTTTTCCATCATTGTATTTATATATTCATTGTATGTTTATTCATGTGACAATTTTTTATGTCTGTCTCCATCAATAGAATATGAGCCCAATATTTACCTTGTTTATCACTTTATATATAACATCCATCATAGCACCTGATATTTCGTAATGCTGAATAAATATATGTTGAATGGATGCCACTGAACCAACCCACTGTGTTGTCAGGGGTACCATATTCATCGGCAAAAGAGATCCTTTTTGTTTTGGGCAAGTGTTAAGTCAAGAAGTGGGGGTGAACATTTAAAAAACCTAGTGGAGAGAATATTTTTCTTGCCCTAATTGTAACCATGGTGCACCCAGACCTGAGATGCATTTAAAAACTTTTTTAGTTAAAAAAAGAAATATTTCAAGAAACAGGATCATAGTCATCTGGAAAATAAAAACAGAAAATGGGTATTTGGAAGAACTGGAAAATAGGCAAAAGTAGTTCAGATTATGAATACTTTGAAGGCCAAGCACAGGATACATAGCTGTTTGATTTCCCCTGAAAACTCAGCAAAAAGGATGAGCTTCTGTTGCAGTAGCAGTGGTCTAGTTTTACCAACAGGAAGAAATTCCAATAAAAGTCATGTGTCATTTGAATAGATCAACAACAGGCAGGTAACACGTGTATTCAGTAGAAGAAAGGGGATGTTTGGGACTTGAAAGTGGAAGAGAGGAATAAGGAAACAGTGTCTTTCAAATTGACTTAGAATTTCCTCTTTTCTGTGTTCATGTTTTTCACTAGCTGTTCCCAAGTGTCCTCAAACAAGTCATTTTTCACTGCAAGGATAAGTCTCAGCCAATACCTTTCACCAGATAACATGGAAGATTCCTAACTTATAGTAGGGGCCAGCATCATGGGCATGCAACCCATGTAGTCACAAAGAGCCCTGTGCCCAGAAGGGCAACACACTTGATATGAGGTTCTGCTGTTGCCATCATGAAATTCATCGATTTCTGATTAAGAGATCCTGCATGTTTATTTTGGACTAGACTCTGCAAATGGTGTAGCTAGTCTTACTCATAGTCTAAGTTCTGAGCCATATTATGCTAAAAGAATTTCCACATATAAGTCCTTCCCAACCCTGGGCTTCATTTGATAACATTATTTTATTAATATGAGTTTAGAAGGTACTATGTCCAATCACCCTTCCCAGTCCCTGAGATTCCCTCCCCTGCCCTTGATGACATGCACCATTTCTGCTACATAATAAGCATGGGTGGGAATTCACTATAATTTGAATTTCCCAAAATAAAGATCACAAATTAATAAATCTGCTAAAGATGATCTTCTACATAACTAAATGACTTTTGTGCAAGAGGACATTTAAAAATATATTCCCCGAGTGTAAATTGCCTCCCTCCTTTCTCTGCTACCTCAGATCCCTGACCTCACACCAACTAGAAATACAGTGGAAATTATCAGTACAGCATTATTAATTCTAGTTTTCCACTAAAAGACCTGTATTGTTAAAACAAGACTTTATACATGAAGCATTTTGTAGTTCTGTGAGTGCTTTCACATACTTTGCATCATTTGACCATCACAACAGCTGTGTGGTAAGCAGAGTGGATCTTATAATTCCATGTAGTAACAGTGTCAAGGGCAAATACAAGGAGATGGCAACTCAGGGCCAAGTCTAGCCTAGACCACTTCCTTGGTTGTAAAATGAAGATGAAATGTGATCATATGTGTGAAACTCCTAGTACAGTGCCCAGCGTGGAATACATAGGCGTTTTTGCTGTTGTGTGCATGCCACCCTGGAGAAATTGAGGACAAACATGGTCCTGATTACAGTCCCATCCACTCACCACCATCCGTCTCCAGCAGTTCCCACAAGCATCCTGCTTTCTCATGGCCCCTTGACTTTCCACCTGCTGCTCTGTCCAAAATTGCTGCTGCCCATTTTCCATCTGGTTAACTCCCACTTACTGTTAAAGACTTATCTCATGTGGCCCTTTTTCTAAGGCTTTCCCCTCTCAGCTCTTCTCCAGGCTGTGTTAGGTGATCCTTCCTGGGACTCTCGTCTCCCTCTCCTAGGTATGGCTGCACCATGTTGTGCTATAGCTGCCTGTTCCCAAGTTTGTCTCCTCTGTTGCCAATACTTACCTTTAGGTCAGGTAATCTCTGTTTTGCAGTTCTTGAGTAGATGTTCAATCAATATTCTTTCCTTAAATGAATGAATACATAAATGAATAAAAGAAGGTAGGAAGGAAGCAATTAATTTGCTTTTTGTGTGTGCCCCTTGTAACATAACTGAGATGCCAACAGCTTTTCCACTATCCTGGAGATAAGCCAGCACTCTGTTTTAAAGTGGAAAGCCGCAGGGCATGATTTCCCTCAAGGAAAGCATTTCTTGAGTTTCCAGGGATCTAGCCTGTGGCCACAGGTTTAGAAATGATAGACAGCTGAATCTGAGTTGGGGGAAGGAGCATCACTTGATTGCAAAGATCATTTTTCTTGGCACTAGTCAAAGAAGAGGACAGAGACATCTGCATGTCCCAATGACATCACTTGGCCCTGCCTTGCACAATAGAGGAAAAAAGCTGTCAGGGCAAATTTCCAGTTTATCTAGACATAGCTGGGCCAAGGCCAAGATTTTCCACCCCTCTCCCTACCCCTACTGCTCCCAACACCGAAAATGGCCTTTGGAGCATTGAATAAAACTGCTGGGAAAGAGCCAAGCTCTTCATCATGAGTTCAAGGTGGTGTCATCCTGTACCCCTCACCCTTCTGTGCTTCCACTCGCCACCCCCAACTTCCACCCAAGAAGCCACTCCCTGAATTTGAAGATTAGCATTACTCCACATTTTTTATACTTCAGCTATATATGCATATATCCTTAAAACTGTAGAGCTTTGTTTAACATTTCTTAAACTTTATATATGTTTTATCATGTTGTACACACTCACCTTAACTTACGAGTGTCTTCTCAATATTACATTGTGAAATTTACCCATATGAATATTTGTAGCTCTGCTTCATTCATTCCCTTGGGTGACTCTCAGGTCCCCAGGGTGGGTGTCAAATGTGACAGAAGCTAGTCAGAAATGTGCTCTGTGTGGTATGTGAGGCTGGTGGAAGGGCATGAAGGGGCACACCACTCTCAGCTCTTAGCCTGCTCTCGTCTTGGGGTAAACGTGTATCCGGGGAGGATCTGTGATCTGCTTCATCACATGGAGACTGGGCTGATCTCATTTCCTGAGCTTTGTTCCCCTCTTGAGTGATTCTACAATCAGACAGTATATTGTCACCAAAACAACGCTGGGCTGGAAGTCAGAAACCTAGATTCTTGTCCCAGTTCTGAAATAAGAACCCACGTGACCTCTGGTAAGTTATTTTACCTTAGCAAGCCTCAGTTTCCATGTGGAGTATAAGTTGGTTTTCAGAAGCCTTACAAGTCACAGAGTACCCATGCGGCACATTTCTAGGGTGGCCTGCCGTGAAGTTGCCAAACTTTGTACGGAAGGACCCTGCGGTGGTCTCTGCAACCCCACTTCCCACCTAAAGATAACCACGCAGATTACCTAACTTTCCTAAGCCTCCCTTACCTCCTCCCCACAAGTTGAGAAAATAATGATGAAGTTATAAAATGCATGTAGGGTGGTCACGGTGGCTCACGCCTGTAATCCCAGCACTTTGGGAGACTAAGGCTGGCGGATCACGAGGTCAGGAGATAGAGCCCATCCTGGCTAACACGGTGAAACCCTGTCTCTACTAAAAATACAAAAAATTAGCCGGGCATGGTGGCAGGCGCCTGTAGTCCCAGCTACTCGGGAGGCTGAGGCAGGAGAATGGCATGAACCCAGGAGGTGGAGCTTGCAGTGAGCCGAGAGAGATTTCACCACAGCACCCCAGCCTGGGTGGCAGAGCGAGACTCCGTCTCAAAAAAAAGTAAATAAATAAATAAAATGCATGTAAAGTGCTGAGCACAAGGCTGGCACATAAAAAGTGATAAATGTTAGTTAATAGTATCAGCATTTTCCTGAAGATAATATTTTCCCTTTTTTGCATAATCTCTGTCCTCCTAAAAATATGCATCCCCCATACCTATTCCTATAAGTCTTTGGAGGGTATTTTGTCTTCTCCTGTAACTGCCACTGATCATGCCCCTACACCCAACCATGTCACCACAAGGACACAGAGGCCACGGCACTGGTGCTGTGCTGCCTTTGACCACCATAGCCAGCCTCCAAGTCTGGAGCACCAATGCTTCTTTAATACTTTTCCCAAAAATCCCAGACTTTGTTCCATTTCCCAAAAGTAAAAAAGTCAAAGCAAAGAAGGAAACCTCTCAAAGTCATTCTTGCCTTATTTTGGTTGCTGATTTTGATCATTGTTGTTTATTTTCAATCCCTTTTCTTCTGAGCACTCATGGAATATAGGCTGGGAAACAAGTCTAACAGAACTTTGCCTCTCTCTCTCCCAACAGTCAAGGGTAGTTTTGTCTCTTGAGCGTATTTCTGAGATCTAGGTCATATCTATGTACCTTATGCTCATCTCTGCAAATAGGCTGTTGCCCAAGAAACTTTTTGGTTCCTCAGAAACTCCTGGTCACCAGCCGGGCATGGTGGCTCACGCCTGTAATCCCAGCACTTTGGGAGGCCGAGGCGGGTGGATCACGAGATCATGAGATCGAGACCATCCTGGCTAACATGGTGAAACCCCGTCTCCACTAAAAATACAAAAAATTGCCAGGTGTGGTGGCGGGCGCCTGTAGTCCCAGCTGCTTGGGAGGCTGAGACAGGAGAATGGCGTGAACCCGGGAGGCGGAGCTTGCAGCGAGCCAAGATTGCGCCATTGCACTCCAGGCTGGGCGACAGAGCGAGACTCCATCTCAAGAAACAAAAACAAAAAAAAAAACTCCTGGTCGCCATGTTCGCTTTGGTTCTGTCTCTAGCTCTGCCACCCTGGGACTTCGGGAACCCTTCTGAGCTACAGTATTCCCACCTCTGCCCGTCAGTGCAGAGGCCCACCCCTCAGCACTCTGTAAAGACCCTCCCCTTCCCCTTGTTGGCCGATTTCTCAACCTCTTAATGAAGGAGTAACCATCTGGCCTCTCTTAGGGGACATCATTAGAGGGTGTCATAGAAAAAAAATAATTGTCCCCCAAAGATGTTATTGTAATCCCGGAACCCGTGGATATGTATTTTTTATGGCAAAAGGGTCTTTGCAGGTGTGATCAAGTTAAGGCGCTGGAGATAGGGTGATTATCCTGGATGACTGGGGCAAAGATAGGGTGATTATCCTGGATGACTGGGGTGGACCCAATGTACAAGAAGGAAGTGGGCTTTGGAGTTAGAGAAGAAGATGTAGCGGGATGAGCAGAGATGGGAGAGAGAGAGACAGAAAGGGACTTGAAGATGCTACGCTGCTGGCTTTGAAGGTGGGGAAGGCAACACGAGTCAAAGAAAGCAGGAAAAGGCAAGAAATAGATATAGATGCTCCCCCACTCCCGCAACCCAGGGTACCCAGGAGGAACACAGCCCAGACCACACCTTGATTTTAGGACTTCTGACCTCCAGAACTGACACATAGTAAATGTGTGTTGTCTTAAGCCACTACATTTGTGACTTTGTTACAGCAGCAATCCGGACCTAATATAGGTGAGTGAGCAATTTCCGTGTGAAGGATCCACTCAAGTCCTCCCAGCTCCTGAAGTCTTTTAGTCCCCTCTTCTGCCTTAACGTGAGGCACTCTGGAGTCTCAGAGTCCTTGAGTCTGGTCAGCTACTTCCTGAGGGCAAGCTTCAGCCAACCTTCCCAGAAAACGTTTAGAATCACTCTCTCTTATTTGAGCTGGTACATTGAATCCAGAATCTCTGGTAAGTGCCCCTAATTTGAGAAATTCAGCCTCACCTAAAATTGTGTTCCTTTCTTCCTGGTTTATGACCTTAAAAATTCATTCTCACCTATGCTTCTCTGGTTTCTGCTGGTATTCATTGGCAACATCTTGTAATTCATTGAGTCTGTAAGCATTCTCCTCCCAGGTAAGACTGTATTTACCCCCTGAGCCTTGCTGGGATATGGCTCCGGAGTTATGAGGGATAGAGAAATCAAGAGTCTGGAGGCAATGAGAGAATGGTCCTGTGTGAGAAGCGTGATCCCTGTTAGAAATCACCCAGGTGAGATGTTTGCATTAAGCCTTAGGGGAGGAGGGCTTGCTTCTGTGGGCGACAAAGCCTCTTTGGGGTTTGAATCTGCCCAAACATCCTCTTTCCAATCCTCTCTTTCCCAGAACTGTCCTATTTTCACACACACACACACACACACACACACACACACACACACGAGAATGGGAAGGCTGGAAAGGCAGAACCTGTGCTGTAATTCAGCAGCCCACGAGGACAGACCATGCCTGATTGCTAGCTGCATCAGCCCCATGCCTACAAGACATGAGCACACGCAGGGAAGTGCTGTGGTCCCCTGCCTGTTTCTTTAAAAGAAAATCTCAACCCTGAGCTCATCATATTATTTTAAATTAAGCTTTCTGGCACAGTTAAAAACAGGTAACTCATATTCTGAAGGTAAAATATCCTTGTTGCTTTCACACTTAATCTGATAAGATTGACAATCCAGATTGCCCATTTTCTTGACAATAGTCACACCAATTAGGGTAAAAATTTACTGGCAAAGAACAGACTTCACTCTGGCTAGTTTACATAAGAAGAGATTCTTATCACAGGCTAGTAAACACCTTCCAGAATCATTGCGAACGCTGCAGAAACAAACTCTGGGCTGTGCTTTTAGGAATAACATTCAAATTATACTGCAGTCTCTGGCAGACAAGAGAGTGGTTGCTTTTGCCACAATCGGGCACGGGGAATATGCTGCTTGAGGGATGAACCTGTCTCTGCACACAAGGGTCCCTGTGCCAAGCCGGCTCACTAGGATCCGTTTCAATGGAAAGGAGGTGTGTTGCCCACCTCAAATCCAAGTTCTGAGCAAATGTTTCTGCTCGCAGAACCTAAATCACATCCCAAACTCCAACTGCAAGGGAATCTAGGAGATGTCATTTTTAATATTCCAGCCTCTACTCCAAGAAGGCAGTTGAAACCAATCCGCAGTGTCTGCCCACTCCTGTGGGGATTCCTCAAGGAAGTATCACCAAGGGACTATCTGGAAAATCATGCAGTGAGGGTAATCCAAGCCCAACAGCTGCATTCGTGAGCTCTGGACATGCCAGAGACTTCTTGGCAGATGAGCTGGGAGTCAGAGCCTTGAGAAGAATGCAGGACCAGTTGTTTGGCAAGTGGGGGAGGCAATTCAAACTCAGCTCAGATGTGATGCGGATCAGGAATTTGAACTTCGAATTGTGCTCCATTGTTACCTTTTTGTGTGTTGGATTTTTCTTCATAGTTACTTTTATCTTATTGTTTAAAGTTCTCCTATTTTATTTCAGAAATGGAGAAAAGAGATTTCTACACCATAGTCAAGGTCTCTAATGGGAGAACTAACTAGTGAGAGAGGAATTATTCCCACCAGAGGGGAATTCCCTCTGACAAGCTTCTCAATTTACAAATTCTCAGCTTATGTTGAATTTGGCAAACGAGAGCCGTATACGCATTGTTTTTATTTTGGAATTTGGATCTATACAATTAACTAAGTGAAAGCTAGTATGCTATATGAATGCTAATTAATTGCTCCTCTTTTAAATAACAACAATTAAGACATTGTTAGCTGTACTGGTTTGCATACGCAAATTGTTTGTCTTTGCTACTGGAGAAACTCACTGATCACAGCTGCATGAAAAATGTCTGGTCTACGAAACTTCCATCCATCTTCACATGATAATGCTTAGTTATGCACAATTAATTAACACTTGTAGATCGAGGGATTTTACTCTTATTTATGTCTACCTTTAACTCCTAGAATTGTGTACAATTACTTCCTGAGAAAACTTGTGCAGAATAATCACTTAACATGAAATAAAGTAATAAAACATTGAAACTGGGATGTGCATATGTGAATGAGTCTAGGATTGGGTGAGTTTCTGACAAATTGAGCATATGGAGCCTTGTGATTGATACAAAAGTAGCCATCTCTGAGAAGCCCCAAGCAGCTCGTGTTTGCACAGATTCTCTAGTGATTAAGACTGTTCTTATTTTCTCTACGCCTTTTTCCAGTTTCCCATAAGCATTTTTAAACTATGCACTGTTTTTCTACACTGAAATCATCAAGTCACCTCCAAATCTTAAAACCAAGCAGAGAAAGGCCATTATTTAATCATAGCAGTTATGGGGTGCAGAAGCAGTCTTCACATTTCCTACACCCCATGCAGCCAGAAATCATTTCCTCCCACTGTAAACCCACCAGATTTTTTTTCAACTCACAGGAAGAAACAATGTTTTGGTCTCACTTATTTGCAGGTATATTGGAGGTTTGTATATCTTAAAAGAGAAACTGCCTCTAAGCCCCCAAACCCAAACCAAGGTTAAAAAATGCCCCCTTTTTCCTATTTGGCCTGGAAGCCAAATAATGCTTTCAAAGTAAACCTGGGCATTTTTAAAAACCAATGAGGATAATTCAGAATAAATAAATAAATAAATAAATATTCAAGTTTTCTCTCAATTTTGCAGATCTGGCCACACATCACATCAGCCTCAGGGTCTTCAACATTTTGTGACTGCCACGAGCTTTCCCCAGAACGATAAGATCAACACAGGTGGCTGAATATATCTCCGTCTCTAATTAAAGGCTTCCTTCTGTGCTGTGCTATTGATTAACTTGTAATCTACTGGCAGGTCTTCTTATGCTAGTTACCAAATACACAGTTCCAGGGACGAATTCTCTTTGAAACACCTCGTTGATGAGTATTTAAAGCAGGGATCCCTAACCTCTGGCCTACAGACATGTAGCATTCCATGGCCTGGTAGAAACCAGGCTTCACAGCAGAAGGTGAGTGGCGGGCCAGCAAGCCAAACTTCATCTGTGTTCACAGCTGCTCTCCGTGGCCCACATTACCATCTGAGCTTCGCCCCCATCAGATCAGTGATGGCATTAGATTCTCACAGGAGCATGAACACTATTGTGAACTGCGTGTGCGAAGGATCTGGGTTGCAAACTTCTTATGAGAATCTAAGGCCTGATGATCTGTCACTGTCTCCCATCACCCCCAGATGGGGCTGTCTAGTTGCAGGAAAACAAGCTCAGGGCTCCCACTGATTCTACTTTATGGTGAGTCGTATAATTATTTTATTATATATTACAATGTAATAACAATAGAAATAAAGTGCATAATAAATGTAATGCACTTGGATCATCCTGAAACCATCCCTGTCTCCACCCCATCCATGGAAAAATTATCTTCCATGAAACCAGTCCCTGGTGCTGAAACGGTTGGGGACCACTAATTTAAAGGACACGCCATCATGCATCTCAACTACTATTTTTGAGGACAGATGTTAGTTATCCTGAATAATCAATTTTGTTATTCATCTGTTTCTCTTTTATATTTCTCACAGATATGATTTATCAACTGGATAATTTCTCTGAGTAATCAAGAAATTAGTAGCCTACGCTTGTAGTATGTGTTAACTGGGGAAATAAAGATTCCAAGGATAAAGAGAGTAAATTGATATACATCTAATCAATGGATGTAACACCAATTTAAATGTTTAATCAATTCTCACAAACTCTTCAAACCCCTTGAGATGCTCTGTGTTCTCAGGTGGCTGCCATGCAGAGCCTGCGAATCCAGCAGGGGACTCTTAAGGCACCAGCAGCCTCCTTGTGAATGGCACCTGTCCCCCTAGCAAGACCACCTCCCTGGCCTGGCTTCATTACCTGGTCCTATAAAGACGGCAATGTTTCACTACCTTCCCAGAATTAGTGCTGACTCCCTTGAGTACCCAAACAGGAAATCCACAAGTTTTAAAGTACCCGTTCAATCAACCATGCTTGGTAACTTTCACATAGGCTTGTGCAAGAACTTGCTCCAGTACTGTTTTTAATCATCTCTTCTGGAGCTGGCAAATTGTTTGCTTAATTTTGCATATGCCAACTCCAACGAGCTCATAATAGCTCCCAGGAGCACTGCATTGAGAAGGATTCTGAGATCCTATATGAGCTTAATGGGAAAGCACATTGTGTCAGGCAGCATTTATGCTCCATCAGTCTTGCTCCAGCCACTGCTGTAGGAACCACCTGTGCACAAGTGAACCTCACAACACCTCACTTCAGCTTCCTGCTGTCTCTTTTGCCTTCTATCTGGGGGCAGTCCTGCCCCTGTGGTGAGGAATCTCTGTAGGAACCAGCCCAGCCATGCTGCCAGTGGGCTAATTGCTGGGGCAGCCCTTGACCAGTGGGCTGAGAGCCAACAGGGAAATACTCCATTTCTGTGTCTTGGGTGGACAGTGCTGAGGAACATCCTACACCATTCCTCAGATTGCCCTTGATATGGTTTGGCTCTGTGTCCCCACCCAAATCTCATCTTGAACTGTAGCTCCCATAATTCCCACGTGTTGTGGGAGGGACCCAGTGGGAGATAATTGAATCATGGTAGTGAATAAGTCTCATAGGATCTGACGGTTTTATAAGGGGCTTCCCTTTTTGTTTGGCTCTCATTCTCTCTTGTCTGCTGCCATGTAAGACATGCCTTTTGCCCTCCACCATGATTGTGAGGCCTTCCCAGCCACGTGGAACTGTGAGTCCATTAAACCTCTTTTTCTTTATAAATTACCCAGTCTCAGGTATATCTTTATCAGCAGTGTGAAAACAGACTAATACAGTCCTCCCTGGGGTTGATCCCACAGCCATAACCAGCTAATAATGCATCTATAAACCGGCTGGAATTCCCACTTTCCCTCCTCACTCTCCTCAGTTCCCCATTCCTGTTCTCTCAGATCACTTCTCAAAGTAAATTGTTTCTATAAGAGTTCTTATCTCAAGTTCTGCTTTCTTGGGGGGAAATCCAAGCTAAGAAAAGTCCCTGCTAAATTATTGGGGTTAGCCATGAATGAAGGTTTCATGGGGAGTTCTACCTCTTAAGCCACAGAGCTGCCACTCCTGGTGTCTTCCATCCCTTACAATGATTTCAACTCCAATCAGCAACGGAGCAACTGATACAATATCACTGAGGAGGCGGTTCAGTTAGCTGACAGTTGTTATCATTATGTATAGTTTAGAATAAACAATGTGTTTGTTTTAACTCCAAGTTCAATCTTTCGTTCATCATCTTTAAAAATTAAGACAAATGTTTCATCCTCATTATCAACAACAATATCAACAATCTTTTCTGGGTGATTCTTTTTTCAGAGTACTGTCTGAAAAGTACTGTTGAGAATGACCAAGGAGACAAAAATAGAGAACTACTTGCGAGACTAAAGTATAAACGATAAAAGAGGGTAGGGAGCTGAGGGGATGAAGAGAGGTTGATTAATGGGTACTATACTAGTTCGTTCTCACACTGCTATAAAGAACTACCTGAGACTGGGTAATTTATAAAGGAAGGGGGTTTAATTGACTCACAGTTCTACAGGCTGCACAGGAGGCATGGCTGGGAGGCCTCAGGAAACTTATAGTCATGGCAGAAAGGTGAAGGGGAAGCAGTCACGTCTTCATATGGTGGCAGAAAAGAAGGAGAGCGAAGGGGGAAGGGCTGCACACCTTTAGACAACCAGATCTCATGAGAACAGCAAGGGAGAAGTCTGCCCCCATGATTCAATTGCCTCTCATCAGGCCCTTCCTGTGGGGATTGCAGTTTTACATGAGATTTGGCTAGAGACACAGAGCCAAACCATATCAGGTACAAACACACACTTAGAAGAAATAAGACCTGGTGTTTGATACATCAGTAGGTTAACTATAATTAACATGAAGTGATTGCACATTTCAAAATAACTAGAAGATAATAATTTGAACATTCCTAGCATAAAGATAAATAATTAAGATGCTGGACATCCGAATTACCCTGATTTGATTATATGAATGTACCAAATTATTACATGTACCCTAAAATTATGTACAGCTATGGTGTATCAATAAAAATAAATAAATATTTTTATACCAAAAAAGATCTGAGAGCAAAAGCTATAATAATAATATAAATTGCATATTCTGAAAACTAAATAAATGGCACCAAGAAAAAAATACTATCTTTAGGGAAGAGGTGGAACTTGAATCGGATGTGCAAAAAAAGGATTGGATTGGCAGAGGAGTAGAAAGGGAATTCCAGGCTGAGGATTGGTTTTAGCAAAAGTGCAGCATGGGAATGCATGTGGCATGTTCAAGAATTAATTAGGCAACGAGTTTAGGATACAGAATATTTATGGAAATAGAGGGAGATAAATTTAAAGAAATAGACTGGGACTATACTACGAAGGATGATAAAGACCAGAAAAAGAAGTCTGAATGTTTATTCTATAACCCATAAGGTCTTATTGGCTATTTGGTGACTCAAACTATCAATAAGCCTTGAAGCTTGCAGACCAGAACTAACAAAATATCCCAGATAATATAGATGAACACAAGGAAGACTGCAGTGTGCTCTTGAACCACACAACTGCTACTCACAATTCTTTTGAATAATAAAAGGTGAAGGTGAGAACTTTAAGAAATGCTTAAAAGAAGGGGAAATAAAATAAAAATTGGGATGTCAGAGAGCTATATGCACTCCCATGTTCCCTATAGCAATATTCACAATAGCCAAGATATGGAATAACCTCTGTCCATCAAGGGATAAATGACAAAGAAAATGTGGTATAAGTAAAGCCTTAAAGAAAAGAAAAATCTGTCATTCTTGACAACATGAATAAACCTGGAGGACATTATGCTGGGTGAAATAAGGCCGGCAGAGGAAGAGCAATACCACAGTATCTCAAAACATTTCATGATGTGGAACATAAAGACGTCAAACTCATAGATGCAGAGAGTAGAATGGTGGTTACCAAGGACTGGAGGTGGGGGGGAAATAGGGGATTGTTAAAGCATACAAAATTTCAGTTCGACAGGAGGAACAAGTTCAATATATCCATTCTACAACATGGTGATTCTATTAACAGCAACGTGTTGTATACTTGAAAATTGCTCAGAGATTTTAAATATTCTCACTACAAACAAATGAAAACTGTTTGAGGTAATGTATATGTTAATTAGCTTGATGTAGCCAATCCACAATGTACACATATTTCAAAACATCATATTGTGCACCATAAATAGACACGGTTTTTTTAATTTCTCAATTTGAAAAAATGTTTTAGAGAAGAAAGCAAAGAAGACAAAAGGCAAGACCTTACTGCTGAGGCTGAATCCACCAGCCTGGATACCAGTGGATTTTCCTGAATGAAGTCACTGATTTTTTTTTTAAGTAATCATTACTTTTCAATTCTAGGACTTAGAAAATGCTTGTAACATATTTGCAAGGCCGTAAAGGATTAGTCACTGAATATATCAATGTGTTAAAATGATAAAATAATTAGGCAGGCAAGATGGAAAAGGAAAAAGGCTTTAAAATCTGCAGCGGAAGGATGGATTTAGATAGCTGCCTCATACCTCCTCCTTCTTGTTTTATATTTTTAATCCTGTTAAAAAAATCACTCCCTCAACAAATATTCTTTGAATGGTGACTGTGTATCACGGGAAGGTTACTGGAGGTACAGGCTTAAAGTCAACACTGCTTTCAAATCTACACTCTGCCATCTACTCACCCATGATTTTTGCAAATTGTGTGTATTTTCTGATCCTCAATTTTCTTTTCTGTAAAACAAAGATATAATATCTACCTCATAGTCTAATGTAAGAATCATATTTATAAAAGTTCTATAATATGCAATCAATTAATGGAAACTTAAAGATTAAAAAGTTTCATTTTCCATATCATCAAAAAAATGGAAAGATAAATTACTGTATGATAGGGCATTTGCTAATTTCCTAGCTATAATTTCAGCAATTGTTATAGGCTCTGCCTACAGAAATAATTTTAGTTGGAATTTAAATATCTCTATTAAACCTTTAAATTTCATTAGGAAACATAAATTCTGACTTCTCATTTAAAGATGGCCTATCCAGTGTCCATGGATTTAGTCTCTCTGCTTCTCTGGCTTAAAAAGAAATGGTATACTGAAAGTTATTTATTTGTTTCACATAATTCTACTTAAATCGCGTGAGATATCTGCTTTCTAGCTTCTCATTTAAAAAATCTCTCAAGTAATCTTGAAATACACAGTAACTTTTATTTTGATTTTCCCATTTAGCTTGGTGTTTAATTCTTTGAGATTCAGTGATTCAAGCTTTTAGTAAATTACCATTATGATTCTATTACATCATCAACTCCAGAATCATAGTACCAAGAGAAAAAAAATATATAAACTCACAAGTTTAAATTTGCTACAACTAATTACTGAAAAAAGCATTTTAATACTAAATCAGATTTTTAAGGCAGAGATCATACAACTGATACAAACTCCAAAAATTAGCAAAATCCCTGACACTCATTAATAAGCCCATTGTCTTTGATAGTGTCGTAATGATGTTTCTATTACACGAAAAGCTTTGTATACGTTGGAAAAATACTTACGAGACATCATCAAATGTCTTTTTTTAACCTACATAAAAATAGCAACTAAAAAAGCACATCAGAAACATAATACCCTCAGTTAAAGAGTCGTTTTTGTCTGAAAATGGAAGAAAATCTAACATATTTACCATTTCCCCAGTTGGCATGTCTCTATCAGTTAGAAAGGAGGACAAAAGTATACAGTGAAATGTGATTTCACTCAGTAGCTTGAGGCAGCCAGCAAAAGAATTTTGACCTTAGAGTGTCTCCTTCAAAGGATGCTGTTCGAGCAAGTGTTTTCTTCACAAAAAGCAAAACCAGTCACTGTTCAAAACCAAGATGTCTAGGCTGAAAATTTCAGCAACATCTGTGAATTTCTCTGCAAACTCATCAGCAGGAACAGGTGGTAATTTACCAACCAAATAAGCAAGGTAAATGACTCCACAGAGAACTCCTTTGTATAGGACGGACTATGGGGGTTGAGGAAATCAGATTGCATTCTAGAGATCCACTACGTAACATTGTGCCTGTAGTTAACAACACGAAACTGTGCACTTAGAAATCTGTTATGAGGGTAGATCTCATATTAAATGACCTCCTAGAATATGCTGGAATGATGTCTCTCATCTTTTTTTCTGTTTAAAATTAGGTGTAGTATTTACACTGTTTTATTAATTTTACTATTTTTGTCAATTGTGTTAAGGAATAATTTACCTACAATGTAATTCACACACTGTAATTGTACAAGTCAATGATTTTTTCCAAACATGTATCATGTAACCACTACCCCAATCGAAACATAGAAAACCGGTGGCAGTGGGCTGGGGGGAGGGGTTGAGGGGGGGCAAGGGAAGACAGGGAGATGTTGGTCAAAGGATACAAAATTTCAGATAGAGGGGAGGACTCCTTCAAGGGGTCCATTGTGCAACATTGTGACTCTAATTAACAACAATGTATTGTTATTACTTGAAATTGCTAAGAGAGTAGATTTTAAGTGTTCTCACCACAAATCAACCGTAAGTATGTGAGGTAATGCATATGTCAGTTAGCTTGATTTAGCCATGCCACAAGGTGCACACATGTCGAAATATGTTGTATACCATAAATATATACAATTATATTAAAATTAAGCGTTAATTAACTTAAATAAATAAATAAATAAATAACTTTTTCAAAAAGATATAAAATAGTTTCATCTTGCCAGAAATGTGTCTTATGTCCCTGTGTAGTCAAACTCTGTCCACCACCCTCTGACCCTGGAATCCACTAATCTAATTTTGACCACCACAGATAGGTCCTGCCTGCTCTGGTATTTGAGGCAATGGAATCACAGGGTCTGTGCTCTTCTTCTGAGACTAGCTCCTCTTACTCAGCATTGTGTGGAAGGGGGTCTTCCTCAGCCATTCATTTGCACAAGGTGTCTGCAGCAACAGCACCAAAGCCACACTCCAGACTAGTAGGAGTTATCCATATGGCACGAGTGCCATCTGTGTCAGTTCTTAAAATGTTTCTCCTCTGGCCAAGGGAGGGAGGCAACCACAGTGCTGCTCAGGACACTGAAGGGACCCCTTCCTCCCACCTTGCTGGAGCCTCCCGGTAGGAGCCCAGGCCAGCCAGCAACCCGACGTTCTGCCTTGTGAAACCTGAAGAAGTCAACTGAGTGAGCCTGGACTTCTGACCTACAGAACTGTGCGGCAATACATTTTGGTTCTAAGCTACTTAGTTTGTAGAGGTTTTTTATAGCACCTGTAGAAAACCAATACAGCTCCCTATCGGGAAGATAGGGACTCTGACTCTACACTGTTAGAATGATGACCAGTGAATAAAGAAAGATGACCATTGTGTTATGACTAATGTTCACGGAGCCAATTTGATGCCAGCTGTCCAAAAGAGGATATTCCATTTGAGGTAAAGAATTTGCTCTTTGTTTATATTTGTAAATGAATTAAATACTTCTTAAGACGTGAAAGGACTAATTAAATCCATAGCTACCGAATTCTTCTGCATAAGTAAGTGAATGATTTCATATATCTGTGAATGTATTGTGATTAGTTACATTTAATTCATGCATTCATTGAACAAACGTTGTTTGAACGTCTACTATGTGCCAAGTACTCTCTAGTTGTTGGGATACAACAATAAGTGATACACGGGGAATATCCCTGCTTGCATAGAGTTTCTATTCCAGAAAGGTGAAGCCAACTGGGAAGAGGGATGGGGAGGGAGATAGGGAAGGGAAGCATAGGGTCTAGTGTGTATGTGTGGACAGGGGTTACAGAGGCCCTGAAATTTAAAACAGAGTCATCAGGGAAATCATCCTGGAGAAATTGATGTTCAAGCCAAACGTGGAGACTTGTGCCCTGGGCTCCAGCCTGCCGGCATGCTAAGAAGCAAACAGGGGCTGATGCAGCTGGAGCTGGGTGGGGAAGATGAATCAGAGGCGGATCTGGGGCCTAGGGACTGGCCAGGTCCTGTAGGGAGAAGGAAGCCCTGGGGGCTGGGACAGAGTGGCAGGTATGACTCTGCTGTTAGGGAATCTTTCTGGCTGCTTGTGCCGAGGGCAGGCTGCAGTGGAACAAGTACTGGAAGAGTCCTCTCACCCATCAGGAGTCCTCCCCAGTGCTATCCTGTATTGATACAAATGCATGTTTCACCATGCACATCTGTGCTTGTGTATAAATACGTAAGATAAGATCTTGTCTGGCAGATAAGAGCTTGATACAGAACAGCTCAGTCCCGCTCTCCTGTTCTATGTATGCTGCGGTTCTTCCCTTTAAAACTGAACCTGCACGTGAACATGACTTGCATCTGTTTTTGATACCCTGAAGAGCTCTACGCATATTCTTATTTGATTGTCATCAGTAAAGCAATTAGAAGAAAAAAATCTAAACTACTATGTATGTATTACTCCGTTAACACATTTTTCTCTTGCAGGTTGAACAGCTGGTTTCTTGAACCAATGCATAACATTTATTGGAGTGTTTTCCCACCCCCTCCTGCTAGGTACCCCGGCCATCTGGAAAGAGGACTTCCGAAGTTCAAATAGCAGTCTCTTGTGAAAATAGAATTTACTTAAAACTTACTCCATATCTCTAGTAGTTGTAGATGTTTACAATTTAGAAAATTCAAAAGAGTTTTTCTTTTGTGTTTTGCATTTCTTTCTGATTAACCAATTAACTCAGATGTGTGCGCATGTCGTAAACTTAGTTGGTGCTCTCCAAATATTTATTGAAGAATTAATTAATTTTAGGTATCAGGTAAATTCAACTGATCACAGCAAACTACGGAACCAGTAGCTGAAAATAACTGTGAAGGTAATTGCTACAGAGGAAATGCTATTTGAACAAGCTAATTTGCTTCAAGATGGGATCTGAAAAGGGATTCTTGGAGCTACTTGGGTATGAGAAGGACTGCCTGAAAAGACATTTTCTTTAGCCTTCCCAGAATTTGAATTAAAAGAGAAGAGAGAGGCTGCTTGAAGACACAGTGGAAGATTAAAAGTATCCCTGGCACTAAAGCCTTCACAGTTCTTCAACCACAACTCTGGTTGCAACAACAGAGGCCACTGGGCCCCATTTTCATCAACTTTTGAAAATTGCAACAATTAACAGTGTTCTTCTCAAGAGAAAACTCTTCTGACATGGGTTTTCATGTTTAAAGTAAAAAAGGAACACCCCACAAACATTCTTTCTGACCTACACCTTTTCTATTTTCTAGTGGAAATTGTAACCACAGGTTACCATGTTTTCCTTCCTGTGTTTGAAAACCACATGTGTTTTAGTGAAAACATTAAGGTGAGTAATGAAATGGAAGGTTTCAAAGTGCCAGCCACCTGTCACTAGAAATGGAAATATCTCACTTATTCTTTCTTCTACAGCAATAAATTAGAGTGAGCAGAAGGTGTAATTTTTAGTCAATCCATCTCAGCTGAATACAAATCATATATCCTGCTGGAGTAAAAATATTATACAAATATTTGTCAGAGTTAGGTTCTTTTGCACTTTATGGATTTGTCAAATGGAAAGAAATGTTATCTCATCCATTGCTTTGTTTTACAGCAGAGGAAACTGAGGCTCAGAGAGATCATGGGACTCCCCAAGTCCTCATGGCTTGTCAGTGGTGGAGCCCAGACCTGTCATGATCATGAATCTGGGAGTTCTAGGACTCTGAAGTCCACCATCTGCCACCACAGCACACTGCCCTGCTCCCCTGCTCCCACAGCAGATAACAGCAGAAAAGGGGCAGGGAGGGGCAATATTGAGTGCTTCCTAAGAACTTCCACGTTTTATTTCAACTCATTCTCACCTGTGAGTAGATAAATACAAGCAGAGGCGTGTTGTACAAACTAGCCAGCACCTACTATGTGAGCATGTTCTTCAAGTATCAATGGAAGATGTTTGTTACGAGGATTTGTTGCTGTTACAGGTGAGGAAGAAGGTGATCATGTTTCTTTAAGGCTGAGAGTCAGAAGCCAAACAAGTTAACGTCTACTCTTTTCTAAAAGCATAGCTTGACATTTTCCTCTATTTCTCTGACTTTCTCAGCAACACCAGAAATATCCTTAGGACCATAAGCTAATTGCCAGCCGACTCACTGGAGGGGATGGTATCTCAGCAGCCACAGGTGTCTGCCAGTGAAAAGCTGAAGGTGTAGCTGGGTGAGGAGAGCAGTCAGGAGCCTGATGTCCATTCCCACCTGGCCATGTGCGGCTTCCTCTGCCTGCCTCACTCTGTCACCCTGTGCCCCTCTCTGCTCTAGGCACAGCTGGCTACTGAGGGATGAGCCCCTCGGGACGCCTCCTCCTTGAATGACTACTATCCCAGCACTTGATCCTGGATTTAGCAGCTGTACAAACTCAGTTTTGTCTGGGTAATCAGTACATGATGCAAAAACATGCAAGAGACTCACCTGTTATCTGTCACAGAGGGTCTGCCTCAGATCACCAGTATTGTTCAATCACCTGGGAGGCTAAACCACGGATCAAAATGGTTCTCCATGAGCAAAGACAAATATGGTGAAACAATGATCAAGAGGATATTTGTCTCAAGCTATCAGAGGTGTATCCTCCAGCAGTTTAGGAAGATTTTCAACTCCTTAAGGAAAGAAGTACAATTAAGTACAATTGAACAATTCAGAAAACAAGATGACAAATTCTTATCATCCAACCCTCTTTTATTTATTTTTCCATAAGTTTTTGGGGTACAGGTGGTATTTGGTTACAGGAGTAAGTTCTTTAGGGGTGATTTGTGAGATTTTGGTACACCCATCACCCAAGCAATATACATTGCACCATATTTCTAGTCTTTATGTCTCACCGCCCCCTACCCTTCACCCCAAGTCCCCAAAGTCCATTGTATCATTCTTTTGCCTTTGCATCCTCATAGTTTAGCTCCCACATATCAGTGAGAACATATGATGTTTGGTTTTCCATTTCTGAATTACTTCACTTAGAATAATAGTCTCCAATCTCCAGGTCACTGCAAATGCTGTTAATTCATTCCTTTTTATGGCTAAGTAGTCTTCCATCGTATAAATATACCACAGTTTCTTTATCCACCAACCCTCCTTTTAAATATTCTTTGTCAAGCCCCAAGACTTTTAGCCTGAAAATCTTATCTCTTATTAACTCAAATGAAAATCTCCCAGATGATTATGTTCCCTGTACTTATACTTTATGTCAGTGACGTGATGACACTTTCACCTCACAGATGAGACGGGCCACCTCTGAGGGACAGAGTGAGGAAATCCTCACCACTCCTGCTTGTTCTTTGTGCATTCTTGCTATTGGATTCCATTTAGAAATTGGCATGGACTGCTTTCTGCCCAGGTTGAGATAAATTCTACTTTTTAAGTGTTTGAGGCATTTAACCACTGACCACAATGTAAAATTCACACTTTACTGAACTTTTTCCATTATCAAGAATTTTTTAAAGCATTATTATTTGCTCTACACAAGACATGGTGCCAGAAAACCAGAGGAGATACCAAAAGAGATATAAAACAAAACTCAGCTCTGGGGGGACAGAGACGGGGGTGGACAGGGAGGAAGCAGGAGAGAGGAAGAGAGAAAGGTGATTGTGAAATCGAGAGGTCAGAGGAAGCCTCGCAGAGAAGGAGGGGGCTTGAATCACAGCAGTGAGGATGGGAAAGGACTGGAGACACCATTTTAACTAACACTTCACTCATCAAATAAGAAAAAAGGATTCAGAAAGCAAGCATGGCTTATTTATGGTCACACTGTCACTAAGCCTAACTTGTTACCTTACAGAACAGCAGAGAGAGAGGGAGAGAGAATGAACACACTTGTCCCCTGTCCTCCACTCACTAAGCTCCTGACGACCTCTCAGTCATCTGGGAAACCAACTCTGTTTCTGGCTACATAGAAAGGGCTTTGTAAATACAATAATATTATACTTGATTTTCAAATAATCTTTTTACCGGAATTGACACATGCAGAAAAGACTGCAAGTCACAAATACACAGCTAGATGAACTTTTCCAAAGTGGACCTACCTATTACCTACCCCTTACATCAAGTCACAAAAATAGCACCATGAGCCATCCTGGTGCTCCTTCCCTGGCACTCCACCACCTGCCTCCCCAGATGCAGTAGCTACTCTCATGACTTTCCATTGCATGAATTCATTTTACCTGTTTTGGGACTTAATGTAAATACAATCATACAGTATGTCTTTTTTTGGGACCTGGCTTCTTTCACTTGACGTTATGTTTTCAGCATGTGTTCAAGCTGTGGCATGTTTCTACCGACGAAAGTACCACAGTTTTATTGTGCAGTCTCCAGCTGGTGGACGCTTGAGATGTTTCCACTTTGGGGTGATGATGAACTGGGCTGCAGTGAACATGTTGTACATGTCTTTTAGCACATCTGTCTACATTTTTGTAGGTTATGTACCCATGACATTCCTGGGTCACTGGTTTTGCATATGCTCAGCTTTAGTAGGTACTGCTAAACCATTTTCCAAAGCTGTATGAATTTACATAAGAATTCCACTTTCTCCACTCCCTCCTCATGATGTACATAATGGACTCACTATGTCCAGGGAGTTACAAAGTAGAGCATTGAATTTTTTGAATTTTCTTTTGTAGCTAAGAAATAAAAGAAAGAATTTAAGTTGAGAACTGTAGGAGAGGTCTTCATTCTATCCAAACGCAATCACAAGGAAAAGAGAAAGCATGAGTCTGCAAAAGGTAAGTAAATGTAGAGAGGTTTGGGGAAATAGATACAGGTACAAGTGTTTTGTTTTCTAAAAATCTTTTTAGGGCTTTGACTTTATGGAGTGCACAAAGACTATAACCTCAAGAACTCAAGTTTAAAGAATTTCAGCTCTATTGTTTGGTTTCTTTAGCTCAGGTTTTTACTGCGCTCCTAGGAAACGTGGAAGCTTGGGAGTAAACCTGTGATAGCTAAAATGTGTTGCACCAAGCTGAGTTTTATCCAGAAGCCTTTTAAGTTCTTAAATGTTTATTTCTTTTCTAGTTCCCTTGGCAAAGCAAGGGACAGGACAGAAAGGTTCTGGGGAACAACCATCATGTCTTTTGCTCAAAGAAACTTCCTCAGTGTGATTAAAATCTGATCCACATTTCTGCAGCCCTCCCAAATTGATGTAACTCCTAAATTTACGTACCTACTCTGGCAGTTCCATATCAGTTGCTTCAGATTGACCTTTTCCTCTTGTTAAAAGCACATGATCCCACTTATTAAACAAGGAGTTTGTGGTTTTCTTTCACTGTGCAGTGGAAAGGCTTTTAAAAGTTGCTTTGGAAGAAAGAAAATCTGAAGTCATTCTTTGGAGTTATAAGGGCAGATTTAAACAGTATCATTACTCATTCTTTGAGTTTTTTTTTATGTGTGTAGGAATAATATTTGTCCTTCAGTGAAAAACAAAGTAGCTAGTCCTATTCAGAGCAACCAGAACATTCCAATCAGCTGCCTAAAAATCACACCTGCAATTTTCTAAAAAATAAAACATCAGCAAATCAAGTAAAACCCAAAGAAACAATTTTAAAAATGATGTTGTGGCCTAAACTATAAACTGTATAGTGTAGAAATTTTGTGCTTCAGTCTCAAGATATGTGACCTCAGCCACAAGGAGGATAAAATGCCAAAGTACTGACAGGTATCTTTATATTTTGAGATTAGCAATCATTTCAAATTTCTTTTATAGACAGTTTTATATTTTTCAAAATATTTATGGTGAATATTTATTACTTCATAATCAGGCAACCAGTAAAAGTTATTTTTAAAATAAAATAATTCAAAAAAGTATAGATAAAAGAATATTTGAAAACACCAAAATATTATCTGTCTTTAGGTGGTGACATTCTGGCTAATCTTTTTTCTTTTCTGTAATTTCTAGTTGTGTGTGTGTGTGTGTGTGTGTGTGTGTGTGTGTGTATGCATAACCTTTATCATAAGAAAAATAACAAATATTTCTCAAAATCTACATGTGGAATATGACCCTTTCTTTTAGCCTTTGCAGCAGGTGGTGAGAATTCTCTCGACAGAGTTCAGCAGGGATCCCAATGAAGCCTGCCTGGGTTCTGATCCTGGCTCTGGCAGTCACTTGCTTTGTGATCGTGTGTAAGTTATTTACTTTCTCCAAGCCTCAAGTTCTCATCTGTAATGTGTGCATAATCCCCATATCATAGGATTGCTCTACGGTTAAATAAGATAGTATATGGAAAATACTGTGATACAAATGCTCTATAATGGGTAGTTATTAATTCAAATTGCACCATTCTCTTTTTGAGGCTTATAGGGATCAAAGCACTTTAGAGGTTATAGCTGCTCAATCTTGCCTATAAAAATGCCAGGATGTGATATGAATATACCCTCCTTTTACTAATTTTAAAATCAACACTTTGAGAAGAGTTTGTGAAATAATGCATGATATTTGTAATCTGTGTAGAAAAGCAAACACATTTTCTGATTTCAAATACCATGTATCTTTGATCTTCAAACATCATATCTCCATTAAGTTCTCATAAGAGATGTAAAAAGATTAGTTCATTTTTAAAATTACTTTTAATATTATACAAATATTAAAAATAGAAACGGAAGCTAATAGAAATACAGATGTAAGCTATTAAAACTATTCCTTAAATATAAGAGATTTTTCTTCAATCATCATAGTACATTTTATTTAAGTGCCAGGCAATCCAGGTGTGGTTTTGTTTCTTTTCATGAGTAAAATGGAGACAGAACATCTGCCTTCTGGGTGATGTGCTGGACTCCACGCGCATGGCTTTCCCTCTCTTATGTGCTGCCTCTACCTAGTGATAGGCAGACAAAAAGGAAAGAAAGGAGAGAAAGGAAAGGAAATGTCAGCTTGGCTCCACTCCCAGCAGATGAGCCAATCCAAGGTGAAAGAAATAACCCGTCTCAAGGTTTGCCTCTTGGGTCCCAAACAAACATTTTGAGGGTGAGATGCTTGAGTTGAGGGATCAACTGTGACCAAGAAACAAAGCACGTCTAAGTGACTCACACAACAGGCGCACATGGTCAGCCACATTAGACCACTGTGCTAAGCCACCAAGAAAAAAAATAAAATCTTTACATTTTTGTTCCACAAAAGTTTTTCTTTAAAAGTGAATGGTCGAAGTGATGATGTAACCAAAAGAGCTGGACACCACGCAGAGAGTAATGATTTTCAGCGTTTTTGTGGTACCACCAGTATAGGCTTTTTTGAGGGTGTTTGAAATTTTTTTATACCAGTGAATATAGGAAATGAGCAGTGAGTACCACTAGAAGAAAATAGCAGTACATCCCCCATCGCTGACAATTAGTGCTTTCTTTAATTTGATATTTAGTCTCAGAATTTTATAGCTGGAAGAAACCTGATAGAATATCCTGTGTAGCCCAGCATACTTTCTGTAAAATGAGAAATCCTCTTCCCAATTTGTGTGTGTGTGTGTGTGTGTGTGTGTGTGTGTGTGTGTGTTAATGGCAGAATAAAGCCAGGCTATGGACGAAGGAGAAGGGAGTGATGAGGATCAGGTGTGGCATTGGCCTTTCCAAAAAAGAGATTGAGTGACTTACTCTAAAGTAAGTTCCCTTTCAAAACTAAAGCAATTGCACTATGTCAAACTATAAAATTGCAACAATCAAATTTATAAATATGATAGTTTTCATCTTGATTTCTTCCTCCTGGATTTACAGATAATAAATCTTCCTCCTGAGATTTATTAATCCTTCCTGGGGAGGACTTACCATTAAAATGTATGGTCTTTTGCATTTTCAGGTTGCTGTTGCTTTTACCCTGGTGGGAGATAATCACTAAAAAGTAGTCTCTGTGGATTATCTAATCAATATCTCTTTAATTTCAGACAAAATTTTATACTCACTTGGGCCTTAATTATTGTGCTAATATCTCTAGGCTTCCCAAATCCAGGAGAACTGTGTCTGTGGATCTTTAGAAATACTTGGACTGACTAGTTTTATGCTGGTTCTACCCTTAGAATCCAGAAACAGGCCAGAAGCATATCCTGTTAACTTGTATCTATGTTAAGAAAACATTGAAAATGTAATTATTCACTGTCTGATTTAGAAACTGATGTTACAATGAGCATCTCTGTATTGGTAGTGGTAACAACAATAATGACAACAAATTGTACCCATAGAATTTCCAAAGCCATAACTAAAACCAGATGGCAAATACTGTTTTTATAACTCCCACCTTTAAAAAAAAATACCAAAGGAACCGTTTCTTGTTTAATTTCATTCTTTGATAGTTGTAATAGTAATTGACACCGAGGAAAAAGCAATCTACTCTAAATATTCTACACAGTAAGGATTAAATTTCATTTTCTATGGTTTTACTATTTAGTGGGCATTGTGATACATTCTAATCTACACATTGCCCCTCTACCCATGCCTTGTCTTTTGTCCTCAGAATCTTATTAATCAGAACTTTCATAAACATACACAATTCTTTGACTGTTTCAAGAGTCAGGCTATATTTTCAGCTCTTGTCTTGTTTCTGTGAATATGGTGGCAGAAATCATGGATTTGAGGGTCAACTGGACTGGGGTCAAGCAGTCCCCTACCGTTTATTAGCTGAATGAGCTTAGGAAATCATTTGTTTAACCTTTAAGTCTCAATTGTCTCATCTGTAAAATGAAGAGGATATTATCCATCTCAGGGGATTCACTGTTAGAATCAAATTAAATAATTGAAATAAAGTGTGTAACACTACGCTTCGACACAGGTAGTAAATGTACGATAAATATTAACTAATATTCACACATTATCTTTCTCTTAAATGAAGGAATAATACATACTTCCCTTCCCTTGTGTAAGATTTTTTGAAATAACTTAACATTACAAAGCATGTCTAATGAATATTTCAAATAATGGAACTTTCAAATATATATTATGAACATTTTTTAAACCTTAACCTAGGGTAAGGTTTCCATTCACCTTTCACTGGTTTCGAAGAGTTGATATCAGTTTTACTATCAACAGTAATTGAGGTTTATCACTCCCCAAGAGGAGGGTCAGGTTTTTTTTGTTTTTTTTTTCAGGGTTTAGAGCTATTTTCTGGCAATAACAATTTCTAACTTCTAATTACCCTTTTTCCGGCTTGAAAATCTAAAGTTGGATTGAAGAAGAGAAATGACAACATCTCCCTTTTACTTATCCAAGCTGTGAATTTAAAATACCTTTTGTTTTTGTTTGTTTGTGCCTATCAACTTTGACCCATAGCTCCCAGAATAATTTTGATATTTTCTGAATAAATTGACACTAGACTTTACACATCACTCATGTCTTTATTTAGGGTAGGCCACTGTCCTCTAATTCCATGCTGATTCTTCTAGGTACTCTGGTGAGCCACTCAAAAAACAATTTCTGCCAAACCTTTGGGAAAGTATCAGTGGTTTGGTGGCCAAATTCCTCCTCAAACAGTGCAAACTGGTTTCCTCCAAGCTGTGACTTCTGCAGAGACAGAAATGTCCTTGTTAAGTAACACTGTCCTCAAATTTTCTATGTGTATCATAGCCTACTTCCTCCTGAATACTACCTTTCTCCAAATCAAGACTCAAAATAATATGTTTTCTTTTTAATTTCTATCCTAAATCCCATATAGAAGGAAGGATGCAAGACGTGGTCTCCATGGGAGACAGAGTATAATCACCAACTAGGTCCAAAAGAAAAGCAAAGTCGTGTCCTGGGTTCCTTTTTCCAAGTTCCGAGTTGTGGGAAGATGGGTTGTGGCAGCTCCGGGAGCAGACATGTAGGATTTCCTCCTTCCTCAGCTCTCAGGAGGGCCGCTGGATCCAAGGCAGGGGTCAGGTATTTCCGAGATGAAGTGAACTGAATAGGGAGGCTACCCGAAAGGCAGTCCTCAGCATTATTCCAGGAAACATCAGGGCAGAACCTGAAAGAGGAAAAGAAGTACACAGCTGAAAGTTAGGGTGTGTTTAACGTAGTGAGTGGAACCTCACCGCCCACGTGTCATCCCCTCCAGGAAATGCCATTTCCTCTTCCAGGAAACAAAGGTGTGGAGAACTTCTGAGAGCAGCCACGTTTATAAAACTAAGAGACAGTGTCTAATAGAAAACAGAAACACCCCATGGCCTGGGAAAGGAGATGGCAGGTCTACAGGATGCTGGCATCAAGAATATCTAGAGGTGTCCACTACACCTAATGGATACCCAGAACAGATGTGAATTTTTTGTTTCAGATGAAATTTTACGATTAAAAAATCCCAATTTTGTAGATATATGATGGATGTTGTTTTAAAAGATCTGATCTTCAGGTTAACGGGTTTCCTGTTGTAGGACTATACGATTATAGGACAATTGAGTAGCCAAGAGTCCTCAAAGATCAGTTGTCCAAAAGAGAAAGAAAGAGAAAACTGAGTGTACGATGTAAGAATGGAGAATTGGCCGGGCGCAGTGGCTTATGCCTGTAATCCCAGCACTTTCGGAGGCTGAGGTGGGCAGATCACCTGAGGTCAGGAGTTCGAGACCACCCTGGCCAACATGGCGAAACCCCGTCTCTACTAACAATACAAAAATTAACTGAGCATGGTGGCACATGCCTGTAATCCCAGCTACTCAGGAGGCTGAGGCAGGAAGAATCACTTGAACCCAGAAGGCAGAGGTTGCAGTGAGCCGAGATTGTGCCACTGCACCCCAGCCTGGGTGACAGAACAAGACTCCATCTCAAAAAAAAAGGAGAATTAATTATTCAGCAGCTCTTGAGATGGTGGCTCCAGCCTGACCTGGGTTTGAATCTTGGTTCTGGTACTTTAGTAATTGTGGGATCTTGAGCGAGGTACATAACCTTTCTAAGCCTTGTTACTCTCTTCTGTTAAAGAGAGATGATAATGATGATGATACATATCACATCAGATTATGAATATTATATGAGTAGTGCGTCTAAAGTCATCACAGGCTGGGCATGGTGGCTCACCCCTATAATCCCAGCATTTTGGGAAGCTGAGGTAGGAGCATCACTTGAGCTCAGGAGTTTAAAACCAGCCTGGGCAACATAGTGAGACCCCGTCTCTACAAAAAAATCTTTTTAAATATTAGCTTGGTCATGGTGATGTGTGCCTGTAGTCCCAGCTATTTGGGAGGCTGAGGTGAGAGGATAACTTGAGTCCTGGGGGGATCAAAACTGCAGTGAGCTATGATCACGCCGCTGCACTCCATCCTGGGCAACACAGCAAGACTCTGTCTCAAAAAGAAAAAAAAAAAAGTCCTTATCATACCTGGTGTATATATGAAACTTTTTCTAAAGCCACTAACTACTGATTAAATTAACAGGACATATCAGCTTCCTTGCAGTGCCTAATTGTCAATGAGAAACCCAGATATGGAGCGTGAGGAACCTACCATCTTCTAGGCACAGTAGCTGTTATCCGTTTGCCATTTCTTCTTTGCACTGTAACAGGATCCGCTGAAAAACAATTGGAGAAAGAGCCAGATGGATGGCAGTCTGAACTAGGGAAGCTTCTGTTTTGTAGTTTGCAGAAAGAATCTGCATGGGGATCACTGCTTAAGCTTTGCCTCTTTGTTTCCAGACACAGACGCACTTTCCTGCCTAATTTCCATAGCAAATACCCAATGAGCGCCTACTGTATGCCAGGTTCCGATGATGTCAGAGTGAGCCAGCACTTCCGAGGTACTGGCCACTCTCGAACCTCCTGGCTAGGATCTTCCAAGAGCTACAGCCTCTGGCCTGAGGGTCAGTCCAATGCTGTTAGATATTGACAAATGTGGGGCTAATTTTAATGGAATATAGTTTTATCCTTAAAAGGTGTGTGTGTTTTGGCTTTATTTGGGTTCATATAGATTAGGGGCATCATCATAACTCGCTTCCTAGTGCAGACCTGAGTGATTTAATCAAGTCATGAAACACTTCGGGGCCTCAGTTTTTCATCTGCCTTCCCAACCTCTGAGGTTCTTTTTAGTTGACATCCTACATTCCCATGATCAGAAGGCTGCTAATTCAACTTTTGGCTTTTGTTAAACCTTTTTTTTTTTTTTTTTTTTTTTTGAGGCAGAGTTTTGCTGTCACCCAGACTGCAGTGCAGTGGTGACATCTCGGCTCACTGCAACCTCCTCCTCCCAGGTTCAAACGATTCTCCTGCCTCAGCCTTCTGAGTAGCTGGGATTACTGGCACATGCCACAACACCCAGCTAATTTTTGTATTTTTAGGAGAGACACGATTTTGCCATGTTGGCCAGGCTGGTCTCAAACTCCCAGCCTCAAGCGATCCACCCGCCTCAGCCTCCCAAAGTGCTGGCATTACAGGCATGAGCCACCGCACCTGGCCTGTTTTGTTTTGTTTTAATCGTTTTTAATGTCTCTCTCAAACCAAGAAAAGAAAAAAGGACAAAAAATTACTATTTTACTTCTCAGATTAATCTGATCTTAGTACACTACAGCAACAAAAGTCTTAATCAAGTACGTTTTAATTATTTGGTGTCATCATTGCAAGGAAACCATTCAGTAAGAGTATTAGTAACCAGACATATAATTTTCTAACCTGAATGAGAAATTAGTTACATGGAGTATAGAAAAAAAAACCACCCCGTTTATCCTCACTGTGACCATCATTAGTATTACCCGCAAGGCATAAAAAGTCCTAAAATGACACGCACGGCGGCAACATTACCTTTGCAGCTTCAAGCACAGTAAAGTTGAAAGCAGTCCTACCTTGGCAATTGTGTATAAAACGACAATGTGCAGATACAGGAAATCAAAGTCCCAGGTCCGAAGCCACCTACGAACGATGACCCCAGGACAGAAGTGTGCCCAAACCTCCCGGGGTAGGTCATTTTAAAAGGAACAATGTTTACAAGCCCTTTCTAGCGTGAAAAACAGAGAAAACAGACACAGCTCTTTCCACCCAATCTGCTGGAGCGCCGTTTCGTTTTCAGTTTGGCGAGAGGGAGACATGTGGCCTCTCGCCCCTTTTCCTGACTCTGAGAATGTGGCCGGAGCCGGGGCGCTCCTGCTCCGCCTCGCCGCCCTCCCGGGGCTGTCCTGGGCCCTTCGGCCGCCGCCTCCCGCTCCAGTTCGCAGCTGGGCGACAAGTGGCTGGTAAGGAGGCCAGGGGCGGGAGCCTGGGCGCGGGACCGGGGGCGCACGGCGGGGGACCGAGCGCGCGTCCCTGGCTAGAGGTGCCGGGTGCCGGGAGGCCGGGCTGGCGGGGAGGCTGGCGAGCGCCCCCTGGCCGGCACCGCCTTCTAGGCGCACCCGCAGTGCGCCGGGCCCGCCAGCCCCGCCGGCCCCGCCAGCCCCGCCGGCCCCGCCAGTCCCGCCAGTCCCGCCAGCCCCGCCAGTCCCCGCCAGTCCCCGCGCAGTCCCAGCGCCACCGGGCAGCAGCGGCGCCGTGCTCGCTCCAGGTAGGGCCCCGCGCCCCGCGCCGCCGCCGGGAGGGAGCGGGCTGGAGGGGCCGAGACCCGTGGCGGGAAGGGCTACCCGGGCCCCTCGGAGAGCCTCCGGGAAGGGGTGAGGGCTGCCGGGTGAGCAGGCGGAGTGGGAAATGGAACCAAGCGGGCGCAAGAGCGCACCGGGAAGAATTTCCCCGCTGGGTTTCTGGGACGCAGGTCGCACGGGATGCGGGATGCTGGCGACCTTAGCCGGGTGGGGGCCGCCGGCCTGGGGGCGCTTCCTCCTTTCTTCTCCCTTTTCCTTCTCACCTGAACGAAAGGGGGCCTGCGGGGAGGGAAGAAGGTGGAAAGTTTTTGTATTCTTGTTAAAAAAAAAAATGCGTGAGGAAACATGTTTTCTGGAGATGGTATGCTGTCCACAGGGGAGCATACCCCGTACCCCGTTTTCTGGGAATGTATTGGAGCACGGACGGGGGTGCCATTGCTCAGGCTTCTAAACAAGCCAAGTTTCTTGTCAAGGGCCTGGGGGAGGGGGAGGCAGGTCTTTGAAAGATACCAAAAAAAAAGTCTGAGTGCTCATTCCTGTAGCCTCAAGTGAGGTTATTCCCCAGCTTTGAGGGCCAGGTTAACCAAGCAAAGTTTGTGCAATAAAGTATCTTTGTGGTATTGGATTTTCGAGAGCCACCGTTATCAATGGGAGAGTGACTGTTGAATGCTACAGGCGTGGGCGCTCCCCCGTGGGCATGAAGAGAGGTCCACGGGCTGGCTGGATTGGGAGACTCCGGTCATTTCTGCAAGGAGAGCGCCACAGAACTGCCTTGTTCCCTGGGCTGTCCTGCCCCTGTGCGGGCTGGACGTGGTGCTAATAAAAGATGATTCAGGAGTGGCACAGGCTGAGGGGGACTAGGCTGGAGAAGGTGGAGGGAAGAGGGAGCACTCCGTGCCCTCTTCCTGTCCATGGGAAATGAACCATCTGTGCCTGGTGTCCAAGTCCTTGACGTTCCAGTTGCCCTTTGAGAGCACACCTCAAGCCTGCTGAATTCTTTTAAGAACCACCTACAAGATCTGAGAAGTCTGCCCATGCTTTCTGTCAACTCCGGCCTCTTTGTCCTTTTCTTTTGCCAAAGAAAATTCTAAACCATTGGGATTCGTGAGGCTCCGTGAGAGAGGCAAGAAGCCTGGAGGGTCCACTCCGTTGTTCTTTTCCCTTGGTTTGCTCCCTAGAAGCCATGGTCCCCACTGGGCCCTTCCTGCCCGAGGCTGTGTGATAGACAAGCCCTATTCCTAAGGTCCTGGGTCCCCCACCCCACCCCACCCCCCGACCTTGTGAATCATCTTCATTTTTTCCCTAACTTATCTTTGGTAACCCTTGTAAAATGGCAGGCTTACTGCGGATGCTTCATCTCTTTTAAAAGTGCTGTGTCTAGCGGGAAGAAGGGTGACATTTACTAATATGGTTGCAAATTACTTTTGAAGTTTATGCACAGCTGTTTAAAATCCCTCTGAGATCAGTGCCATTGTTTGATGCAGGTGCTTACCGCAGAAGGCTCTTGTTAGTCCCTTCCTCCTGCTGATTGAACATACATATATTTAAAGACGTGGCGTAGGGAGAGCTTCTAAAACCTGCAAAGCCAAAGCTGCACAGCTCCTGCAAGTTAGCGATCCACTCTAAGTTTTTCTGTTGTTGTTTCTGTCTTCTTGTCTCTCATGAACTTCTGTTTCTGATTTCAAGAGTAACCTGCTGGGCACCATCAGCCTTTGTTTCAGTGACCTGCGATTTTCTTCTACACTTTAAAAATGTCAATATCCAGGCAAGACTCTTGTCACCCACCATCCGCGTTGTCATGTTCATTTCCGCTACTGTCTTGTGCTGTGGTGCCTCGGGATGGCAACTGTTACTTGAGCTAACTTCTACCTCTGTTCTCCTACAGACATGTCCTCACTGCGTCTTCGCTCACCATACACGGTGCAGCTCCTGGAAATTTGATTTGTTTTGCTGTCTCACTTCTCCTTCAGGCATCAAGGGGATGGTGTTCGATTATTCACACCTCAGCTCTTTCTATAATCTCAAAGATCCCTTTCAACAATAATACTGTCTGTCTCTTGTTAACGCCAGGCATCAGAAGCCCCCTTACATAGCCGGCTTGTCACTGGTCATTTCTATAAAGTATTCTCATTCTAACACATGCTGTCTCTTCCGTGGAAAAGACTAAATTCTTCTCTGCAATGAATTAGATGTTTTAACCAAAATTCCATGTGGACTGGGCCCAGAATTTTCTTTCAAGAGTATGGGCTTGTGGTACAAGTATGTAAGTTCGGGGATTCAGAAGTAGACCTACACAGACAAATCTCCTTATAACGTGTTATTTAATTATGGTATATTTGCCTATCTGGAAATTAGGAATTAGAGTTAGTACTTCCTGTTTTTAATGCATTTGATGTCTTAGAGTTGCTGATTATGTTGTTGCCCCTAAAAATGTTGCTAATGTGATGGTTTGTTAACAAGGTTATGTTTGATTTCAGGTGATTTCCTTTTTATGGAGTTCAGTCTTTAATTTTTTTCAATAATTTGCCTCAAATCATTTAAAATGATATATTGTTATATAATGAAAATCCCAGCAATATAGACGTGATTCCGTGTGTGTGTGTATGTGTGTGTATGTGTGTGTGTAATCTGTAATTTAAAATAGGGAAATTAGTATTGTGACGGCATACATAGCATTAAACTCATGCTTGCTGTTTCTGTTATTTTAACACTTTAAGCAGCTCATTTCTAAGCAGCTATGTGTTCAGCTCAGCTTTTTCATACCTATTCCAATTGTTAAGGAAGAAGTCATGAGAAACTATAGAAAAATGTGATGTTGAACCAGAGAGATGGATTAAAAGCTGTTTCCTTACAATGGTGAAAATATCTTTTATTATTTTAACATGCCAAGCATTTATACATGTCAAATTCTGATTGCTCTGTCATCTAAACACATTCTTGGAGACAAAATGAGCATCAGAGTTTTAGAAATTAGGAAAGCTCACTCAAGCCCAGAATCATAGATTTTTGCTCCTGGATTAAATTAGCAAGTATTTGGCAGGACATCTTTCTGCAGGTTGCTGTAGGTTGATGTTAGCTTTTGAATTAAGCTAATAGTATTAATTATAATAATAATCAGCATTAACAAAACCAATGAAATATGGTTTTGAGTCATTATTATTTAGAATTTATGTGCTGTATATCATACTCAGAATTTTATTTATATGTAAGAGGCATTACTGCTTCATTTAACCTCCAAAAGCCTTTATAAATTAGATATTATTATTATTCCAGTTTTTCAGATGAGGAAACTGAGGCTCAAGGGGTAGAGCCCCTTGTCCAGGTCTTATAACCAGTAAGTGGTAGAGTCAGGTTAGTTGGACCATCCAGATTAGTCTAACCATCAAGCATTTGCTTTAAACCACAGTCCCAGGTGACCTACCAATTAACTTTTTTATTGTGGTAAAATACACATAACTTAAAATTTAACTTCTTAACTATTTTCTAGTGTACAGTTCAGTGATATTAAGTATATTCACATTGTTGTGCAACCATTGCCATCATCCATCCACAGAATTCTTCTCATCTCCTAAAACTGAAACTCTGTCCTCATGGAACATTAGTTCCTCATCCGTCTTTCCCCTCAGCCCCTGGCAGCCACCCTTCTACTTCCTGTCTCTAAGATTTTGACTGCTCTCGGGACCTCACATAAGCGGAATACAGTATCCATCCTTTTGTAACTGTCTTATTTCACTTAGCATAGTGTTCTCAAGCTGTATCCATGTGACAGCATTGGACAGGACTTCCTTCCTCTTTAAGTCTGAATAATATTCCATTTATGGATATACCACATTTTGCTTATCCTTGTATCTGTTGATGGTTGCTTCTATCTTTTGATTATTGTGAATAATGCTGCCGTGAAGAGGAACATGCAGATATCTGTTTGAGGTCCTGCTTTCAATTCTTTGGGGTATGTACCCAGCAGTAGAATTGTGGGGTCGTAGGGTAATTCTATGTTTAATTTTTTGAGGAACTGCCATATTGTTTTCCACAGTGGCTGGACCGTTTTTCATTCCCACCAGTGGTAGAAAGGGTCCCAATTATTCCACATTCTCAGCAACGCTGTCTTTTGTTTTGTGTTTTTTGAGATGGAGTCTCGCTGTGTCGCCAGGCTGGAGTGCAGTGGCACGATCTCAGCTCACTGCAACCTCTACCTCCCAGGTTCAAGCAATTCTCCTGCCTCAGCCTCCTGAGTAGCTGGGACTATAGGCACGCGCTGCCACACCCAGCTAACTTTTGTATTTTTAGTAGAGATGGGGTTTCACCATGTTGGCCAAGATGGTCTCGATCTCTTGACCTCATGATCCACCCACCTTGGCCTCCCAAAGTGCTGAGATTACAGGCGTGAGCCACCGCACCTGGGCTTTTTAAAAAAATCTTCTTTATAGTAGCCTTTCTAATTGGTGTAAGGTGCTGATAGTTAACTTTTTACCCAATCATTGAATGCCCAATGGCAGGGCTGATGCTACTCCTGAGTTCATTGTCTATTTCCTATCCCAGCTTGAGCATATACACCTTTTTCTAGTGTAGAATTAATGGAGGAAATACAACTCACACAGCACCTGAGGGACTAGGGAAGCCATGGAAAGGACAGTCCCTAAAACATAAACAGAACGTCCCTGTAGGTAGGGTTATCTCCACCTCCATGAGGAACCTTATGATTCAGAAATGAGTAGTTGTTGAGAATAAAGTGAACATGGCATCAGTGTTAACAACCCTGAATGTGTGGGACAGATGCTTTTTAGAAGGTTAGTTACAGATATAATTATCTTTTGTATGTTACCAGAGCAGGACAAGTTCCCAGGACAATGGAGAGAATGGAAAGGGAAACTGCTATTGAATTCACCAGGCCTTTGTTGCAAGCTTCAGATCACACTCCGTGCTGCAAAACCCACAGGGAGGTGTGGTCAGGCAAATAGGAAATTATAATGAATCGTGATGAATTCATGAGATATTTGTACTATTTTGTATCAGTTTATAATGTCATGCAACTCTGTGTTATATTTGCTAGTTTCCTTTCTGTCTCTTTTTTCCTCTAGCATGAAACTCCATGAGGGCTGGCATTTTGTCCCTACATGTGTCCCCAGCCACTCTAACAGGGCCCGACACATACCAAGTTCTGAACAAATATGTGCAGAATGATTGTGTAAGTGTTTCAATAGGGGACACACTTGGTATTATGTGCACAGCTAGATTTGGGGTGTCGCAGAGCTGTCAGTGACGGCTCAACTGAGACCTGAAGGGGAAGTGGCAGTGAGCCAGATGGGGGTTCTGGGAGGTAGGAACAGTGTTTGTAGAATGCCCCTGCAGCATGTGAGTCTGGAATCCCAGTGCAGTCCAGTCTAAGCCTTGCAGGTGAGTGGAAATGAGCAGAGTAAGCATCACAGCTTCCATTTAAACCTCTGCTCCCCATCCTAATTTGCCATATGGCCTTAACCAGTGAACTTCTTGGAGTGTCATTCTCTCCATTTGCAAAGTGAAGAAAACTGTGATCTCTGATAGCAGTGATGCTGTGAGAAAGGAGCATGTGCCAGTGTGTGGGCTATTGCTGGGTGGAGCTGGAGGAGTCAGCTGTGCCAGATCACATAGGACCTGTAAGCAGGTGAACCATATACGTTATCCTCCAGATGGGGACTGTTTATAGAGTGAAAGAGCACGTTATTAATCACTAAGCTTGGGTAACAGGTACAAACCCAGATTGTCCTGGGCAGACTGTCCCGTAGAGTTGTCTTGCGTTAAGTCATACGAAGGAGTTTGATCCTTTTCTAAGAACAGGAGGAACCCTTTAAATGCTTTATCTACCAATGTATACAAGTGCCATTCAGGTTCTCTCCAGCGTTTCAGAGAGTTTTACCTGCCCATGAACTCACAGCACTCGGCTTGCACTGCAAACTCACCTATACCTTGGCAGCTGTCTCCTCACTGGGCACTTAATTCATGAACAACTAGGAGGGAAAGACAACAAGACAGCCAGGGGTCTGCTCTTTGGCTCTTTGCATTTTTTTTTTTTTTTTATGGGGTCTTGCTCTGTCGCCCAGGCTGGAGTGCAGTGGCACGATCTCAGCTCACAGCAGCCTCCGCCTCTGAGGCTCAAGGGATCCTCCGGCCTCAGCCTCCTGAGTAGCTGGGACTACAGTTGCATGCCACCATGGCCTGGCTAGTTTGTGCACTTTGTAGAGATGGTGTTTTGTCATGTTGCCCAGGCTAGTCTCTAACTCCTGGGCTCAAGTGATCTGCCCGCCTTGGCCTCCCAGAGTGCTGAGATTAAAGACATGAGCCACCACACCTGGCCTAGCTCTTTTCGCCTTTAACTGGAGTGTTAGCTGATATCAAGAACACATCTTTTGGGTTTTTCTTTTTTTAACCTTGTAACACCTAAAGGACTGTGGCTAAGTGTTAAAAGAAAAAAATTTCTATCTGGTGGTTTAAATATCTGCAGAAGCAGAATCCTTGTCATCCTGAAATTTTTTCCCTGTGGGCAAGAATTCCTAATGAGCATAGAATCTATTGGAAAAATAAAAAAGTAAACAAACTATGGCAATATATTCTAACATGTATTGACTTGTCACTATCGGCCGTTTGCTGTGCTAAGCACTATATGTAGATGATTGCTTGGGTGCTTTGAGAACATGTAGAAGGGAACCAAGTCCTGATTCGGAGGTTCAGGAAAGGCTTTCAGAGGACAAGGTATCGCGGGTGGGGATGGAAGATGTATGGGAATTAGCCAAAAGGACAGGGGTTCAGAGGTGAGCCAAGTCTGTCCTGAAAGTAAGCAGAAATGTTGTTGTTCTTGTCGTTTTGAGAAAAGTTCATCTCAGCTGTGTTCAGCGTTTTTAGGGCATAAGCTTCAACATTTTCCGTTCTGTTTTCACTGATATGTTTTAGCTATACAAAAGCAGGCCTTCTACACAGTTTTTCAAACTCCAAGACACAGTCTACTAGTGGGCAATGACATTAATTTTGGGGGTGATAACAAGCATGAAATAAAATAAAACAGAAAATATTAAGATGCATTTCATGTAGGAAGGGTAATTATTTCATGAAACTTTGTATCATTTGGTTTGGGACACATTAAATCTGTTCGTACCTAAAAGAAGACATTCATGCGGCCAACAAACATGGAAAAAAAACCCTCAACATCACTGATCATTAGAGAAATGCAAATCAAAACCACAATCGGTTACCATCTCCTGCAAGTCAGAATGGTGATTATTAAAAAATCAAGAAACAACAGGTGCTGGCAAAGTTGCAGAGAAATAGGAACGCTTTTACACTCTTGGTGGTGGGAATGTAAATTAGTCCAACCATTGTGGAAGATGGTGTGGCAATTCCTCAAAGATCTAGAACCAGAAATACCATTTGACTCAGCACTCCCGTTACTGGGCATATATCCAAAGGAATATAAACCATTCTGTTATAAAGATACATGCACACGTATGTTCATTACAGCACTATTCACAATAGCAAAGACATGGCATCAACCCAAATGCCCACCAATGGTAGTCTGGATTAAGAAAATGTACATACACACCATAGAATACTATGTAGCCATAAAAAGGAATGAGATCCCTGTCCTTTGCAGGGACATGGATAGAGCTGGAAGCCATCATCCTCAGCAAACTAACACAGGAACAGAAAACTGGACACCTTATGTTCTCACTTATAAGTGGGAGCTGAATAATGAGAACATGTGGACACAGGGAGGGGAACAACACACACTGGGGCCTGTCAGGAGGTGGGATTGGAGGGAGGGAGAGCATTAGGAAAAATAGCTAATGCATGTGGGGCTTAATACCTAGGTGATGGGTTGATAGGTGCAGCAAACCACCATGGCACATGTTTACCTATGTAACAAACCTGCACGTCCTGCACATGTATCCCAGAACTTAAAATAAAAATAAAAATTAAAGAAAATTACATACCTATGGCATTTAGTTTTCTATACCATTCCTTTAAGTCATAGAATCAGATGAGCTTAGGGGCTGGAAGGAAGAGGGAGTGATGGGAAGGCAGTCGTTGGTCATGCCCTGGGCCTGGATCGTGGGAATCAGTCATTCAGAAAGCCCCATATGTTGGGTGGATCTCACAGCTTACAGAGAAGCCAGCTGAGGTGTGCAGGTTAAGAAACTTGATCAAGGGTCACAGATTAAATTACTAGCGCTGATCCCTGATCTCTTGGCTTCTGATGTGGTGGTATTCTTTCCATACCTCCAGGGACTGTGTTCCCAAAGTTTGTTAGTTAGGTGGCTGTTTAGGGAAGGACCACACCTGGTTCCTGTTTGTTTGTTTCTTGGTTTGTTTGTTGGTTGGTTGGTTGGTTTGTTTTTGAGGCAGGGTCTTGTTCTGTTGCTCAGGTTGGAGTGCTGTGACTCAATCTCGGCTCACTGCAACATCTGCCTCCCAGGCTCAAGCAATTATTGTGTCAGCCTCGAGAGTAGCTAGGACTACAGGCATGCACCACCACACCTGGTTAATTTTTGTGTTTTTAGTAGAGACAGAGTTTCACCATGTTGGCCAGGCTAGACTTGAAATCCTGGCCTCAAGTGATCCGCCTGCCTTGGCCTCCCAAAGTGCTGGGATTACAGGTGTGAGCCACCCCGCCTATCAGGGGAAGATATTTTCTTAAGGGGAGTATGTAATAACAACCATGTCCCTGGTTTGTTAGGAAGGTTATAAACTTTGAAATATACCCATCAGTTTCATAAAGAGCAAGACAGGTTAGGAAGAAATAGTGTTTATTATACAGACTAGAGAGCTTTCAGCTTGACATTGACAAATATAAACTTGGCCACTGTCCCTCCACGAAAGCGTTTCCCTTGCTGCTGGGGAAGGACCGCCTGGTGATGTTGTGTGAGATGATGCACTTTCTTTGCCCCCTCTGTGGTCACTGGGATCACAGCTAAATCCAACTGTCTGCTTTTTCCAGTGTCTACACATAGGCTGATGAGTTCTCCCGGAAAGCACGCCGCTCTGCAAATTCAGGATGCTGTAGCTCTGTGACTTCCCACTCCATCTAGGATCTCTGTCTTCCTCAGCTCCCAGATGTTTCCCTGGCCAATGATCTTCCTTCCCACGGCAGCTTCTCCACAGCTGCTTCTGCCTCCGCCGTCCCCTCGCGCTCAGCAGCTGTCTTGCCTCCTGCTTCCCTGAGAAAGTACAAGTTTCCCGATTCAGAACTGCCCCCACCCGGGGATCACAGGGCTGCACGCCTCACTTTATCTGAATCCATCCTCTCATCCTTCTTTTCTTTCACAACGAAAGAAACCCCTCAGTTCCAGCCAGGCACAGTGGCTCACATCTGTAATCCAAGCACTTTGGGAGGCCAAGGTGGGTGAATCACTTGAGGCCAGGAGTTTTAGACCATCCTGGCCAACATGGTGAAACCCTGTCTCTACTAAAAATACAAAAATTAGCCAGACGTGCTGGCGCATACCTGTAATCCCAGCTACTCGGGAGGCTGAGGCAGGAGAATCGCTTGAACCCAGGAGACAGAGGTTGCAGTGAGCCGAGATTGCCCCATTGCACTCCAGCCTGGGTGACAGAGCAAGAGTCTGTCTTAGAAAAAAAAAAGAAGCCCCTCAGTTGCTGTCTGAGGCTCACCTCCCCTGGGGCCCTGGAATCCATTTCTTTCTTGTTCTTGGGAATCTCAATCTCTTATCTTCCCTGTCACCTGCATTTTCCTTCTCTCCCTCATTTCTGGCCCCATTCTCCCTGTATTAAGTGCGCTTAAATCCCTTCCTTCTGTGAAAAAAAGAATATATATCCTTTTATACCTTCCTCCAGCTACTTCCTTGTCTTGCTTCTCTTCACAATCAAACTCCTCAAATTGTTGTCTACACTTGCTGCCTTTGCTTCCTCACCCCACATGTCTTGAACGACAGATGCCTGGCCTTGCCTCTTGCACCCCTCAGAAATGATCACCCGCACTCTCCTCATGGCCGATTCCCGTGGAGTTCTACCCGCCTCTTACCTGACTTCCTGCAACCAGATGTGCTGTGAGCACACATGCATCCTGGGACATTGTCCCTCTGTGTCTCCCATGACCCCCTGCCCATGTTTCCTTCCTTCCTTCCTTCCTCTCTTCTCCTTTGCAAGCTCCTCTTCTTTTATCAACCTGGATGACTGATGTTCCTCAATTTTCCCGCCCTGTGAGCATCCTCATCCCTCATCAGCCTCCATACCTATCTCCTCGCTGACTGCGAACCAGTCATGACTGCCCCAGATCCTTGCCGTTCTTCCCCAGAAAGTTCCTGGGCACGTCTAATGCCTCATGCCCCAAACTGGATGCACCACCTTCCCCTTCCTCTTTCAACACGTTTTCTCCTCCTGTTCTTTTCTGCAACTGGCATAGACATCACCTGCTGCACAACCTGAAATCTGTGTGTCTTTCCTTGATTCTGTCTCCCCTATCTCCATAGCTTGCCCCAAACCAATTTTATTCACTCACCCCAATTCCTCTGTGTTCCCTCCAGCCTGTCACACTCCCGCCACCTCTGCTCTAATTACAGGCAGCACCGTTTCTCTTCTGGGTTGGTGTGGAACCTCCTCCCTAGCTGTAGTTACCATGGGCTGCCTTCTGGAACCCAGTGTGCCACTCCCTGCTCTAAGTCCTCCAAAGGCTACCCAGTGCCCCCGGGATAAAGCCCAGCCTCCCTGATGTGGATTCGAAGTTTCTACTCCTTTCCTCTCCAGCCCTCACATCGGGTTCCTCCAAGTCTGAGCCTCTTTAAGCTCCTAGGAGGTCCCAGCATCCCCTCATCTCGTGGACGTCTGCTCAATCTCTGAGCTACTTCCTGTACATCTTCAGCTCCCAAGATGTCTCTTGTCCTCTGGAAAGCTCTTCCTGATCCTCCACATCAGGACTTGGCTTTCTTCCACATTGTACACTCCCTGAGGACTGGATCCACACTCTCTCTTACTCTTTTTATTGCACTTCTAGCAGTCAGCATTGTGTCTGACACGTAGTAGGTGCTCAGTAAATATTAGTGGGATAAATAAATGAGTCATATATTTTAGAATCTGTAATGCCCAAGGTACTGTGTGCTAAGTGTTAGAGGAAAAGAATCCCAATCTAGTGACTTAAATGTCTGCACAACAGAATTACTATTGTCTTGGAAGATTTTGCCTGTGGACCTCTGGAGTTATCTAGATAAATTCTACCAGAAATCAGAGCTGAAGGGGGTGGGAAATGTTTAGAATTCCGGGAGGTGACTTGCTGCGAGAAAAAGACTCCATCTCCCCTTGTCTATGGTGTGATTTTTCCCCTTATCATCCCCTTGGCATCCTGCTTTGTGGACCACTGTAATGTCAATAATTTAAAAAAAGATTAAACTGTCCAGGCGCGGTGGCTCACGCCTGTTATCTCAGCACTTTGGGAGGCCGAGGTGGGTGGATCACGAGGTCAGGAGATTGAGACCATCCTGGCTAATGCAGTGAAACCCCGTCTCTACTAAAAATACAAAAAAATTAGCCAGGAATGGTGGTGTGTGCCTGTAGTCCCAACTACTCCGGAGGCTGAGGCAGGAGAACGGCATGAACCTGGGAGGTGGAGCTTGCAGTGAACCAAGATCACGCCACTGCAGTCCAGCCTGGGAGACAGAGCAAGACTCCATCTCAAAAAAAAAAAAAAAAAAGGTTAAGCTAAGAGTGATCAGGAAATAAAAGATAATATTAAAATGTTCAAAAATATTGTATAAGCAAAAGAATGAGGCAACAGGCAAACATAAAATGTAGACATAGCAAAAATTCATAAGTGATTTTAATAAAGAAAAAATAGTAAAGGATAAAAGATAAAATTTTGTTTAAATTAAATGAAAAGATATTTTAAGTCTTCTTCAAAACAAAATCATAATTTTTTTGTTAGTTTTGGGGGGATTTTTGTTTTGTTTTGTTTTTTTTCTTTTTTGGAGACAAGAGTCTCACTCTGTCACCCAGGCTGGAATGCAGTGGCGTGGTCACAGCTCACTGCAACCTCCGCCCTTCGCCTCACCTGAGTAGCTGAGACTACAGGCTCACAGCACCATGCCTGGATAACTTTTGTATTTTTAGCAGAGACATGTTTTCATCATGTTGGCCAGGCTGGTCTCCAACTCCTGACCTCAAATGATCTCCCAACCCCCTGCGCCACCACCAAAGTGCTGGGATTACAGGCGAGAGCCACCACGCTCAGCCTATAATCACTTTTAAATGTACTAAAATAGATACGAGTAAGAAAGGTAAAAGACTAAATTCAAGAATTAGGATGATAGAGGTATGCCCAAAACAAAATAAATGAAAGCATTCACAAAAAAAGAATGTTTATCTTAAAAGGAAAGAGTAGTAAACTATTTAAGGGACTCACTTAAAAGTAGAATAAACCAACATTATGAAACCAAAGAAAAACATAATCTTTTAAAGAAGATTAGAAATAAATCCCAGCAGCAATAAAATAAAATGGGCACTCACATGTATGGGTTTCTAACAACAGCTAAACCCCGGCTAAAACAATGTTAAAGCCAGTGCTGAGGTTTCCAGCTTGTACCCCAGAAGGCCTTGGTGACCTCAGGGATGTCATAGAGGGAAAACACTGGGACATTTCCCTCCTGAGGAATGTAAGCACAGGGTCAGATAAGTGTAGAGAAGAGAGCTACACTCATCTTTGTCTGCAGAATTCGGGTGACGCGTCTTACTGTGCAAGACTTGGCACCTTGTGCATTCTGGCCCCAAATTGCATCTCCATCCGTGTGTTCTGCTATCCTTTCAGAAATGGGAAGATACGGTGGGCCCTTTAGGGCCAAGCATATCCCTGTCTTTGTTCATGGAGGCCTCTTCTCAAACAGAATCCCTATGTCCTGTTCATGAAACACTATTTGCCCCTACTATATAATTGGCATTTTTTTAAGTGTCCTGTTGTGTTAGTCGCCTCTGATGTGTGGACTTTCTTTCTGCTTCCTGTGTCTCTGGGAGCTTGAGGCTTCTATCCTTCTCATTAGTGGAGCTCCCTAATGACATTTTAATGCAATTATTGTCTCTTGAGTAAGCCTGAGAGCATGTACCGAGTCTTCTCTTTCTCTTTCTCTCTTTAACTCTCAGCACAGAGCTCAGACGGAACCTTGGATTGAGGAGGTTCGTGAGGCCTCCTGTAGCCAGGGAATATATTTTATTTCCCTCCAGTTACCAGTGTGAAGGTTTCCAAACGTTCATATCATATTTTAGGCCCTAATCATTCATATTGAGAGCCCTAAGCACTCCGATTTGGGTCCATATCTAAAGGTGAGTTTTAGGGGATCTGACTGAGAAGTGTTCCGGGCCAGCTCCCTAGAAACCCTTGGGTGCACTGACTTCTTCCTGGCCAGTGTCGTCTGCTTGGTCATCAGTGTGTTCCTCCCCTCCTGAGTTCTCTCCATCTTTCTATTCTTCAGTTTTCTTGCAGTAATCGAGGACAGGTGGTCGCTGGCACACAAGGATATTAGGAACCCATGAGGTTGTCCCTTGTAGGAGAAAAGACTGGAGAGAGGCCACTGAATCTCGTTGTGTCATTCACCCTACCTAGTCCTCCTCTGCCAGGGTCACGCTCCCCTTCCAGACCCACCCGACAGTGAAGTCGGACTGAAAAATCCCAGAAGTGGGAATTGGGAGACAAGGTTGAGTGCATTAGGGGTAGGTCTAGGATTCCCCCGATTCGAATATTCTGTAGCTGTTTTGAGGGGTCCTTTTCGCATCCAGACCAGGATTTCACCTGGACAGCTGGAGTGGGAAAGAAGTGGATACATTTCAGGCTCCTAGGGCTGTAGTTAATGTGTCCTGTCATAACCACCGCAGAACAGCCAGTGTAGGTCAGAGAATGCAACCACTGGTGGCATGTATAACCCTTCACCAATAAACCGAAGTGCAGTCCCACAAACATGGGAGTCATTCAGCTACAATTAGCTTTGCTATGGACAGGAGGAATTAAAATTTAATACCGTAGCAACAGCAAAACATGATTCGTTCTACAGTGTTAGTGGGGATGGTAACACAAGGAAGGTTATGATAACCAAGCTTCTCTAAAAAGGTCAAGTGGATTTCTGCAGTGGGCTATGTTTCTGGAATATAAGGTAATGGTGAATAATAGAGGAAATCTCCCTCTAAGAATGGGAACTCTTTAATTCATCTGCATTAGTCATTCAATAAAAATAAATTAGCATACATTTTACTGGGGACCTATTTAGAGGGGTACTATGAACAGTAGCCATAAATAACTCTTGCATAGGAAGAACGCGAATTACTCTACTTTGTAAATATTAGTTTGCAAAAGTAATTGTGGTTTTGCAATTACTTTTGAGGAACGTAATTCAGTGGGAAGTAACTTGCATAATTCCGAGTTCTGAAGCAGAGGCAGCTGAAATATTTGCCATTGCAACGAAAAGGACTTTCCTCCCGGGATTCTTCCCTAGTTCCTGGACAAGGAGATTTGTTAATATTTGTGGTACGCTTGAGATCTGCGACTAAAAGTGCTTTAGGAGAGAAAAGCATCACAACAAGAAGAAAGGGCTTTTTGTTTCTTTTTAAAATAAAATAAATGCAGTTTCTTTCACCAAAAAAAAAAGGCGAACATTGCTAAGCATAAATTAGCACTTCCTTTTAGAAATGAATAAAGTAGAACTCAACCATTAGCAACTTCCCATAGCTAGAGCTGGCAGAGGAAAATGTTAACACATAGCATCATGTTTGAATTTTATTATTTTCATAGAGAAGAAAACCAGCAAGCAAACCCCTTCTCTTGAGAGAACAGCCTTGAAGTACTCAGAAGAGAGAGCATATGTATCTATTGAAATAAAATAAAATCAATTTTCTCCAGGAAAATACTATAGATATTTTCTCATGGAAAAAATAGACTAGACCTGTGGGTCTTAATATGTAAACATAAAGAGAGATCACACTATTTATTCAAGTACTGTGCTAGCTCAAGACACCCAGCCATGCTGCTAAGAAGGCGCATTATAAAGAAGCATCAAACATTCCGCAGTTTCAAAAAGTGAAACGTATATTTGCTTGAATGTTCATCTAAACACTGCCCATAGGAAAATTCAAACGAAACTCCAGGGAATTTTAATCCACATGCCACATTTTCTTAGTCTTTTGCAAGATAGAGTCAGAGGATTACATTTTCTGAAAACCGCTTTTTAAAAAGCTTAAGCCCTAATCAGTGAAGTGTGACAAAGGCTTGAAATGGGATTTGGTAGCAAGTAATTAAGGATGAAGTACAAGTTGGTATATATTGACAGTGGACCCATGCTATTGTCCTGAAATTGTCAGCGGGGAGTTTATTCTTTATTTGACATTGTTTATTTGACCCAGAGCATTGCTTTGAAGATATCAATTGCTATGGAACAAACTGCTCCCAAACTTAGTGGCTTAAAAAAACAGCACCATTGTATTTGTTCTTGATTCTGTGGGCTAGGGATTTGGGTCAGCCTTGGCTTGGCGGTTTTGGTCTTCAGAGCATCCCTAGGGCCCTCTCATAAGGTTGCAGTCAGACCTGAGATGAGGTCACTCCCTTATATGGCCCCTGGGTGGATGCAGCTAGGAGGCTGAGATTCCCCCACCCCCTGTTTTCCTCCATATGTGGCCCCAAACTAGGAAGTTCCTGCTGCTTTGGTCTTTGGGTGAAAAACAGGTCACGGGCCAGGCAAGATCAAGGAGGGGCAGCAGAGAGCACTACTGGGCGAGCAGTACAGTGGCATCGCAGAAGGACAGGTGGGAGGGGAAGGGATAGGCTGCAGCAGCTGCCTTTGAAAACACCATCGAGCAATAGTATTGCAGCCATTTATACCATAATATTTCCTACAGAGGACCTCGTTTAGTTTCTGAGATTGAGCCTCTAGTCTCGCTCTTCACACCGCAGAAGATGTGCGGTAGAGGATCTTGCTGAAACGAAAATGATTGCTGCACTCCCCTGCAAAGCTCTTTGGTTACTCCATATCACCTGCAAAATAGAATCCCGAATCTTTGCGGGGCCCATGAGTTCTTCCCAGCCTGTCCCCTGCCTGCCAGACTCAGGTTTCCCTTGGGTCCTTGAGCCCCTCGTAGCTCCCCAGAAGCCTCTTGCATTTTACAGCTCTGCACCTGATCCCAGGCCTGAGTGCACTTCCTCACGCTCACATCGTTACTTTGCTAACCCCTGAGACCTCACCTCCTCTGCAAAGGCCCCCACAGGCTGTGTCAAGGTGTCCCTCCTCTGCGTGCCCTGGCATGCTGTGCACATGGACAGCTCAGCAGCACTAACACACCCTTCCTCCCTCCCCAACTGCACTGTGAGCTCCCAAGGGCAGGCTCTGCATCTCTTTGTCTGTCTAGCCCCTAGCCCTCGGCTTGAGCAGAGAGTCCCACACATAGCAAGTGCTCAGTAAATTTTGGTGGAATGTCAGCTCAGTATAGGTAAATGACAGAGTGGAGGAGTGTCGCAGGGAAAAGACCAGAAAACCCTGTACAGGAAGAAGGCGGTGTGATCCCATGGAGAGTTGGAGCCTGGGGAGGCAGGAAGAGGAGGAACAAAGCGGTGGGCTTAGACTGCAATTGGAGGCTGAGAGCACTCTAGGTAGTCAAGAGACGCGAACAAGTATAGAAAGTAAAGCAGAAAATTTGATTCGATGTAAGAGAAATCGAGGCATGTGTCATGGTGAGGGGCTTATAGGGAAGAGGCAGTGACAAGTTAGGAGAGATGGCCCAACATCAGGATGGGCCATGGAGACCTGTCCCCATGGGGAGAGCCCTGACCTAGACTCAGAAGGCAGGGCACCCAGAATCCCACCCACGCACCTCCAGACATGCAGTAGAGCTCAGTCACAGTAGGCATGCAGTAGACCTCCCTGTCACCGAGAAGAGGAGGAGAGTCACTGGGCAAAGTGAGGTTGCTGCTTCCGGGACTCTTGGAACTGTGAGACTTACGCTCTGAAATCCTAGCCGTCACTTACTTCACTTTCGACTGAATATCTTCACTCTTGAGCCAAAGTGATTGCATGCCTTTAAAGTGAAACTGTGCGCTGGAATCTAGTTAACAAGGGACAGGGGCTATTGTTTTGCTGGGGGAGGGGAGGTGGCAGCTGAAAGCCAACCAAGGAAGCCCACCTTGAAAGAACCCATAGTCTTTTTTCAACAAAAAAACTAAAAAGTAATCACTACAGAAAATATTTTAGTGCTAAATCTTGGAAGAAAACATGATGAGTGTTCTTTTGACTCTGAGTATGTAATAATTATAACTAACATAGACTGAGCTTTTTCTGTCTGCTAGTAACTGTTCTAATCACTTTGCATCCATTAACCCGTTTAATCCTATTATGATCCTCATTTTTCAGACAAGAAAACTGAGGTTAAATAGCTTGTTTAAAGCCACAGAGCTACCATACAGCAGAACTGGAATTGGAACTCAAGCAGTTTGAAGCCATGATCTGTGTTGTTAATACTCCACGTAACAAAGCCTGATTTTGGGACTATACCTTATCTACTGACTTATGTTTAAAAATACTACCTTACATTGGAGTTAATTCTGAGAAGTGGGTTTTGAGACTTCCTTCTCTCTTTATATCTTAATTACTGTTTGGGGCTATTTCCTTGTTTTGCTGTCCAATGTATTACTTATGTTAGTAATGGAGAGAACACTCACTCTGGTTGAGCATAATCATCAAGCCGAGAGCTCTGCTAAGATCCAGTCGGCTTGGCTGGGTTCTTCTCCAGGCATTCTCTGCTGGGCCCTGAAGCGTGCGTCTCTCTGCTGAAGCGTGTGAACATTCCTCCTGGTGTTTAGAGAGATTTGGAAAAGGCTGAAAAACCGCATGGAACTCCGGAAGTTGTTGTCTTTTCAGGGAAAACTTGTGAGGGAGACAGGAGATGGCCACAGTGGTTTTCTTTGGGGTCCAGCACTGACCGGGGCATTTATGAGGCTGCCCTGAAGGAGAACCACACAGATGAGTTCATAGACAAGCCTGAGTGGGCTTCTCCTTCGTTCTTCCTTACCCATGAGCGTCCGCCTCAATCTCTCTCTCTTTCCTTTCTGGTATCTCCAGATGCCAGGTCCATGGCTCAATGTATTTCCTTCCTACCAGCATTATTTTGAACTGACAATGTTGTAAATTTTAAACTATATTTTAAGTAAACCTTAAAAGCTTATTTTAGAATCCTAATCTGCTTTTTCAGACTTTTATTCACCTCAGATCTCCAACTCTCTTTACTTTTTGCTTGAACTCTCCTCCCTTCTTCCTGCTTTCCTCAACTCTTTCATGCTATGTTTAATAACATGCTAAACACATTAAAAACAGCAAGTTCCATCATATCAACATACATGCCCACACCCACACACATACGTACTGACGACTGTCACTTGCAAAGAGCTGTTAAGAAGAAAGTTTGTTTAATTAAAAACCAGCGAGAATGGTGGCCAGATTAACATTCTTGAGTCATAACTTGGAGGTTTGAACTTCAACTTTATGGAGCCGTTCCGAGAATTTAAAAAAGTAATCTATTCTGTCATACTGTGAGATCTACATAAATTATTTTTTGGCATAGGCCTTTGTAACTTTTTAATTGACTTTTGAGTCAGTGTGTTTCTGTGTATGTAAATCAATTGTAGGTTCATGTCAAATTTCTGATTGTCTCAGATATGTATTGTTTAGTAATATTTGACAGGGTCCTGAAGCACAAGATTCCAAAAAGTTCAAAAAGATACCCTTATTCAAGGAAACATTTCTTTTTTTCTTGTTTCTTTTTTTCTTTTTTTTCTTTTTTTTTGAGACAGGGTCTCACTCTGGTTGTCCAGGCTGGAGTACAGCACAATCTCAGCTCACTGTAGGCTGCACCTCCCAGGCTCAGGTGATCCTCCCACCTCAGCCTCCTGAGTAGCTAGGATTACAGGTGCACACCACCACACCCAGCTAACTTTTTGTATTTTTAGTAGAGACACAGTTTCGCTATGTTGCCCAGGCTAGCCTCAAACCCTTGGACTCAAGCAATCTGCCTGTCTTGGCCTCCCAGAGTGCTGGGATTACAGGTATGAGCACCCAGCCTCAAGGAAGAATTTTTTAGTCAGCAATTTGAAAAGAATACATTTTTTTTGTTTTTTTGAAATGGAGTCTCCCTCTGTCGCCCAGGCTGGAGTGCAGTGGTGCGATCTCGGCTCACTGCAAACTCCACCTCCCAGGCTTATGCCGTTCTCCTGCCTCAGCCTCCCGAGTAGCTGGGTCTACAGGTGCCCACCACCACACCTGGCTAATTTTTTGTATTTTTAGTGAAGATGGGGTTTCACTGTGTTAGCCAGGATGGTCTTGATGTCCTGACCTCGTGATCCACCCGCCTCGGCCTCCCAAAGTGCTGGGATTACAGACATGAGACACCGCGCCTGGCCTCAAAAGAATAATTTTTAAAATTTCAAGAAACCTATACTTTGTTTTGGCTTGGTTTCTAAAATAGAAAATAAAATGGATTATTTATATTTGACCAAATAGACACATTTTCAGAGGCTGAACAATTCACTGAGTATGTAAGCATTAGGCCTGAAAATGAATACGGAGAAAAATTAGAATAGCCACGAAGTGCAGCATATCTGTGAAACACTATCTCAGGGGCGGAGACAAAGTCTCCACACTTTCTACGGGTTCATTTTGTCCTGATGGTTCCATGATGCGCTGCCTCCCAGCCAGTGTTTGCAGAAGGTTTTTAGATTCAGTCATGGAGGGGAAGAAGAAGCTGTGAAAACCAAAAACAGCACAGAGGGGTTTCTTTCTCCTTCCAGTAGGCTTCCCAACAAATCAAGGATGACTGCCTTTAGAATGCCACTCCTCACCTAGTCTCAAAATACTCCAGAAAGTTCTCCCTACACCTTATTCTATCCAGCACCTGAAATGCTGCCAGCTAGGCTCTTAGGGGACACAGATCCTCTTAAAAATGCAAGCACTGCTGAGATTCCCTTCACCCATTAGGGTGGCTTAGGCAGTAACAAAGAGAAAATGGATATTTTCAAGGAGAAGGGGAAAGTCACTAAATGTTGATTGATCAAACACCTAACATGTCAGGGCTTTTTCTGGGTGTTTAAAATACAGGGGAGAAGAGAAGGAGAAAGGTACTGACCCTCGTCAAGCCTATGCCTACTTTTTTTTGGAGTAGAAAGACAATAGCTAAGTAAATAACACACAAATAAGGTAAAGTCAGGCACCTCAAATACAGTGACTTGACCACTACACATTCTGTGTACGTAACAAAATACCACATGTGCCCCATAAATATGCAAAATATGATGTATCAATAAAAACAAACACACACACACAAAACTCAAAGAACAATAAAACAAAGACGGTGAAGAGGTAAAGAGAATTTCTAGAACCTGGCCTGTTTTTAGATTATTAAATGTTTCCTTTTTTGATGGAGAGTGAAGAAAAATATCTGATATTGTACTTGCTGCCACAAAATCATGGTTAACAAAAAAAGATACAGGCCAGGCAAGGTGGCTCACACCTGTAATCTCAGCACTTTGGGAGGCCGAGGCAGGCAGATCACCTGAGGTCAGGAGTTCGAGACCATCCTGGCCAACTTGGCGAAATCCCATCTCTACTAAAAATATAAAAATTAGCTGGGTGTGGTGGTGGATGCCTGTAGTCCCAGCTACTCAGGAGGCTGAGGCAGGAGAATCTCTTGAACCCAGGAGGCGGAAATTGCAGTGAGCCGAAACTGTGCCACTGTACTCCAGCCTGGGTGGCAGAGCAAGACTATCTCAAAAGAAAAAAAAATTACAAAGGAGTCACTAGATGATCTAGAAAAAGGCATGTCCCTCCTTCCCTGGCCCAAACGATGCACAGCTCTTATCTGCCCCAGTCCTCAAGGGCTGGGACCAGGGCTCTTTTATTACCCAGAAGTTCCTTTGCCAGTTCTTTTCATGGCACTTAGTTGGTGACTAATGAATATTTCTTCCTAGTGAGCGTAGTATAAGGTATCTGACTGTGGTCATTTATATTCATAATGAGGATACGTAACTTTTCTTTTTAAACCTTAACTTTTTATTGCCTATTGCTGAAATGTTAGCAGATAGGCCAATGAGTAGAAAGAACCCCAAGAATTGCCTAATTAATTCCCACTCATGCAGCCCAGGGCCAAGCTGTCACCTTCTGCCCTGCTTTTAATGGCAGCACATGTCACCGCTGACGGGACGTGCCTCTCTGCGCGTGACCATGCCCTTGGGACTCTCTAAATGTCTCACCAGAGAATCAGTAGCCCTAGTTCAGCTCTGAATGAAGTTTCTCATTGTCCCCTTCTCTTACACCCTAAGGATAAAGACTGTCTCTGAGAGTTTTCCCCAAATCTTCCTAACATAGAGATAAAAATAGTAAAATAAGAAATTAGACCCCTCAACTTCAACTTTAAAATCTTATTTCTCTTCCTGCATCACGGTGACCACCTCCTCACAAGTGCAAGAATAGATGACGATATTCCAGCATGCTGTGATTCTCCTAAAAACCTGCTGCTCCTAGGGACTCTGTGGAGTGAGTTTCCTGGACCAAGTCACTTCTCAGATCTTCATGTTACACCCATGATGTTTGCTTGCTAAACCATCAGCTTAAGTTATTTATCCTGTATCTTTTATCTCAGTTTTCTGGTTGCATTTTATCTATGTCATCTTTACTTTAGTCAAGCTAACGCTGTGGTTTTGCAAATTAAATCAGCTGTGGGTTTCAGTATGTAACTCCTCTTTGTGTTTACTAAGCCTTTTTTAAAAAAAACAAAATAGTACTGTATGTCTGTTTACATCTTTAGTAGTGTGTAAGGGAAGATTGTTTTCTTTAGAGTTCTTTTAAACAATTTCAAGGCTATTCAGAAGGATACATTTTAAGAAACCAAAACATCTTTTTAAAATGCCTTGTTTAATATATATCTTTAGCCATAATTGAATCCCCTTAAAATTTTGAAGTTTATCTGTAATAAAGAGGTTGTGTGGGTCATGAGTCTGGACTTTATAGTTCAGACAAAGAGAATCTGCTTCATGTTTCAAAGCAAGGAAGAGATTTTTTTAAAAGACAGCTCACGTGGCCCGTGTGGGGGTGGAAAAGGCAGCGTGAAAGAGCAAGGGGATAAGTAATTAAACATCTATTGGAATCATGAAATTATTAAGAGAAAATGTCTGAAGTTCCAGAGCTAAAAGACTGAAGAGCAGTGATGAAATGCAACAAAAATAACCAGAAAAATCCATGGGACTTGTTGCGTAGATGGATGGAGGAGATGAAGATGAAAGAGAACTCAGCTGGTTCCAATATTTCTAGCTTGGAAGACTCAGTAAGTGGTAATTCCATTGATCAAGACGGGACAGAGAGGAGAGGCACAGACACTGGAAAAAGTGGAATTCATGTTTGTTTCAGTTGTGTTTGAGGGGCTGGTGGAACATCACCTGGAAAGGTCCAATATGGAGTTGAATACAGGGGACCGAAGAAAGTGAGTGTATAGTTCAAGAAAGATATTCTTTTTGAGGTTACTACTAGGTAGAGGATCATAGGAGCCATCAAAATAGATGAGATTGACCAGAAATGTTGGTTTAAAAAAAAGGGGGAGGAAAGTCAAAATGTATTCCAAAATAGGTAAACAAGTGAAACCAACAGAATAAGCTGAAGAGTGAGCTGAGAGGGAAGGAGAGCAGGAGAGAAGAAGGGAGTCGACAGTGTCCTGTGCAGTGTCAAGGAGGAAGACCAAGAAATTGAATTAAAATACAATTGATAGTACAGAGTTACATTTGGTATAGAGAAAGTTCTCTGGAACAAAAGGAAGAAGGTCTCTGGTTGAGGAGGAAGACCATTTCCAGCTGCAGGATCTGGAAATGACCAAGTCATCAGCGCTCTTGCAGGGAGCAAGATAGATCCACAGAGTGCTGGCTGGAGGAATCCATATGGCAGAGGGCAGAGAAGCGAATGGAAGGGGAGGAAGCAAAGATGGTTCAGGAAGCTGGTTGGTGAAGGAAGGGAGGTAAGGCCATAGCAGCGGGAGAAGCCACGGCAGAAGTTGTTAGAGGTTGCAAAACAGGAGGGTGTTTATAAGCGGGAGTGGGAGACAGGCAGAAATCACAAGAATGGCAAGGGGTTAAAGAAAAGAACAATTCCAAGGGTGTGTACAGGGTTAGGATCATGTATGCATGAGGCATTCAGGGAAGAACAGATGGAGACTGGGATAAGTTGAACCAGAGCGAAGGAAGTTGAGCCATTTATGTCTTGAGGCTTCCAGTTTTTCCTTAAAATTAACAAGCTCATCTGCCGAGGTGGAGAAGGCAGAGTCACGGTTTTGGAGACATAAGGGGAACAAGTGTGGGACAGCCCGTTTAGGAAACTGGAAAATAAACAGGCCAGGAATAAGATAAAAAATAAAGCCAAGATTGTTGGCAAATTCAGCAATAAATCAAATGCTTACATAATTCATTGTTTTTTATTGTAGTGAAAATATAACATAAACTTTACAATTTTAACCACTTTAAGTGTAAAGTGCAGTGGCATTAATTAGATTCATGACTGTTTCCAGAACGTTTTCATGACCCAAGCAGAAGCTCTGTACCCAGTAAGCAGTAACTCTCCATTTCCCTCTCCTTTCAGTCCCAGGCCACCCCCTTCTACTCTTTGTCTCTATGAATTTGCCTCTTCCAGGTAGCTCATATTAAGTGTTGCTTTTTTTTTTTTTTTTTTTCCAAGACAGGGTCTTGCTTTGTTGCTCAGGCTGGAGTGCAGTGGTGCAATTATAGCTCACTGTAGCCTATAACTCCTGGGCTCAAACATTCCTCCCACCTTACCCTCTTGAGTAGCTAGGACTACAAGCGTATGCCACTGCACCCAGCTGGTTTCTTAAATTTTTTTGTAGAGATGTGAGTTTTGCTGTGTTGCCCAGGCTGGTCTCTAACCCCTGGCCTCAAGTGATCCTCCTATCTCAGCCTCCCAAAGTGCTGGGATTACAGGCATAAGCCCTCATGCCAGCCTATTTGTTGCTTTTAAAGCATTAATCATAGGATAAGAAAAAGGAATAAGTTATTCTTCTGCTGTATAACACTCTGTAAATGAAGAGGTCATTCCTAAACCATATCCTGGTTTTGTTGTTGTTGTTGTTGTTTGTTGGTTTTGTGAGGCAGAGTCTCGCTCTGTTACCCAGGCTTCAGTGCAGTGGCACGATCTCAGCTCACTGCAACCTCTGCCTCCCGGTTTCAAGTGATTCTCCTGCATCAGCTTCCCCAGTAGCTGAGATTACAGACATCCACCACCACCCCAGCTAATTTTTGTTTTTTTAGTAGAGACGTGGTTTTGCCATGTTAGTTAGGCTAGACTTGAACTCCTGATCTCAAGTGATCTGCCCACCTTTGCCTCCCAAAGTTCTGGGATTACAGATGTGAGCTACCGTGCCCACCTGGCCCATACCCTGTTTTTTTTTAAATCCACCATGTGGTATCCATTTATAAAAGCTTATTATTAATACAGTGCTATGAAATTGATATAATGCTTTACCCTTAAAGTGATTCAAATCAGCTGAAGCCTTTGAACCTCTCTAAATCCTACTTTGAATTAAATATTTTCTTTATCATATGCATACACAACAATGAATGTCTTTTTTTCCCCATCCAAATGATAGCACAGAATTGTGAATCTGTTTCTGTTTAGTGTTCTCTTCCAGAGGATTGCATTATTCACTGAATGTCTGCTGTCTGAAATAGAAGTTCCCACAGTAGTTTGTATATGCATCACTTAGGAAGATAAGCGGTTTTTCCTGTTAAGATATGTATACAAATAACCAGTCTGTGTTAATGTCTATTATGGGTGACATGAACAGATCCTTCTCGAGGAGGTTTACCTGCGTCACTATAGCATTAGATCTTTTTTTTTTTAAACTTTTATTTTAGATACAGGGAGTATATTACATGATACTGAGGTTTAGGGTACGATTGATCCTGTCACCCAGGAACTGAGCATAGTACCCAATAGTTAGTTTTTCAACCCTAGTCCCCCTCCCTCCCACCTTTACTTGTCCCCAGTATCTATCGTTGCCATCTTTATGTCCATGAGTACCCAATATTTAGCTCCCACTTCTAAGTGTGAATATGCATTATTTGATTTTCTGTTCCTGCCTTCACCACTTAGGATCATAGCCTCTAGCTGCAATCATGTTGCTGCAAAGGACATGATTTCATTCTTTTCTGTGGCTGTATAGTATTCCATGGTGTCTATGTACTACATTTTCCTTATGAGCTTCTGGGTTGACTCCATGTCTTTGCTGTTGTTAATGGTGTTGCCACAAACATACATATGCGTGTGTCATTTTGGTAGGGTGATTTATTTTCTTTTGGATATACACCCAGTGATGGAAGTGCAGGTTCAAATGGTAGTTCTGTTTTAGATTCTTTGTAGACTTAGTAATTTTTAATGGAAATGAATTATCTTCCCAGTGAAAGTAAATTCTAATAAAACACTTATTGAAAGAAATGCCTGATATTGGGATCATTTTCCTAACACAATTTCCATTTTCATTTTCTGTAAAGCCCCCACAAGAGTTGACAGAGTTCCTGAGGTGGGGATGAGTGAGCCGTGCCTCTTTCTACAGTGGATGTAGTGGATGTGGCTTACAGATGCCTTTTATATTTCCAGCTGTAGACAGAAAATGCCAGAGGCCACAGCATTTCCCCAGGCCCTGAAGCTAAGCTAACACCCTCTAAATATTGCCGAACCAAAGTAATAGATAGGAAAACTATTCTCATATTGTCTCACTTCCCCAAACGTATTTCCCCTAATTCAATTCCAACCACTCTTTAATTCCCAGTTTGGACCCCCATTTTTCTCCTGAAACTACTGCTGGAGAGTTCTCTCTCTTCGGAGTTGCAGTTCCTTCTGAGACGTTGCATGGACTTTGGTACCAACTGGCCTTGGTTGCTTTGTATATGAGTCCTGTATCCCAAGGAGACTATAATCTTCCTGACGGTTGTGGGTTTCAATTCCTACAATCACGAAATAGCAGCACTTTACAGATGAGAACATTAGACCCAGAGAGGTAAAGTAACTTGCCTAACGTCACACAGCTGAATTCAGCAAACAGGTGAATTAGTCTTTCTTCCCTACTTGAACTACTACTTGAATGAGTGCTCCGAGACTTGATGTCCGCGACACTCTGTTTTTTTTTACCGTTTCCACTGCACTTTTTTGTTCCAGAGACCTTTCTCCATACCAAATATAATTCTGTACTATCAATTGTATTTTAATGTATAAAATTATAGTCACATTTAAGTCCTGCCTCCCAGGGATAACCTTGACTAAAGTTTTAGGTGCTCAGAAATAATTTAGTGACACATTTATAGATTTTAAATTTTGGTAAGAAATTTGGAAGTAACTGCCAAAGTTGAAGATATGTGCATACCGCAACTTTGTAGGTCTATTGCTTTGCATGTATTCTATCGAAACTCTCAAATATGTTCCCAAGGAGGTATCTACAAGGATGTTCACAGCAGCATGAGTTATAAGAAAGTGGAGGAGAAGCAGGAGGAAGGAAGAAGAAGGAAAAAAAAGAAAAGATGAAACATCAATAGAAGAAAAGATGGATAGCATATTTCTTTCTTCTTCTTCTTCTTTTTTTTTTTTTTTTTTTTTTTTTTTTGAGACAGAGTCTTGCTCTGTCACCCAGGCTGGAGTGCAGTGGCACTATCTCGGCTCTCTGCAACCTCCACCTCCAGGGCTCAGGTGATCCTCCCACCTCAGCCTCCTGAGTACCTGGGGCCACAGGAATACACTACCATGCCCAGCTAATTTTTGTATTTTTAGTAGAGGCAGGATTTTGCCATGTTGCCCAGGCTGGTCTCAAAGTCCTGAGCTCAAGTGATCTGCCCGCCTCGTATGTCTATTCCGATGGAATCTGCAGCAGTGGTTCTCAAAGTGTGGTCCAGGAGATCATTAAAACCTTTTCAGGGAGTTTGCAAAGTCAAAACTGATTTCACAGTATTACTGAGGTCTGTTTTTCCTTTTCACTCTCATTCTGTACCTTGAAGTTTTCCAGAGACTGCATGTTCTGATAGCCACAGGCTAAACGCAGAAACTGTCTTCTATTAAACCAGACATTAAAGAGATCACAAAAGTGTCAAACAGTGCCACTTTTTTCAATGTTTTTTGCTTTGAAAAACATAATTATTTATCATAAAATATGTTGTCTTTGTTCACGTATTACATGATAGGTTTTCATTATTTTTAATTAAAAAAATAAATATTTTAATTTTTCTCCTTTTTATTTTCTGATGTGGTAAATATTGACAGATATAATCCCTATAAACCAAAGCTCTTTGTTTTTCTCACAATTTTTAAGAGAATAAAATAATTCTTAGAGTAAAAAGTTTGGTTGGGTGCAGCGACTCACACCTGTGATCCCAGCACTTTGGGAGGCCAAGGCAGGAGGATCACTTGAGGTCAGGAGTTTGAGACCGGCCTGAGCAACCTAGTGAGACCCTGTGTCTACAAAAAATAAAAAAGAAACTAGCTGGGTGTGGTGGTGCATTCCTGTAGTGTAACTAGTTGGGAGGCTGAAGGGGAGGATCACTTGAACCCAAGAGGTGGAGGCCGCAGTGAGCTCTGATTACACCACTGCACTCCAGCCTGGGCAACAGAGCAAGACTCTGTCTAGAAAGACAAAAAAAAAAAAAAAAAGACTAACAGGTTTGAGCCCTGCTGTTGCAGACAGTGAAAATGAATGAATGGAGACTGCACGCACCGAGCATGAATCTTGGAGGCACGATCACTGGAGTTGCAGGAGAATATAAACAGTGATTTATATTGTGTTTTATAACTAGTAAAACATGCTGTATGCAGAATACATGTTTTTAGGAATATACAGGTATATAAAACATGTATAAAAAGTTATTTTTATATTTGTGTATATCTGAAACACTTTATAATACACTTGAAAAACTATAAATAGCTATATAAGCTCAACAACCACAAAAAAAATTAGAAAATGAACAAAAGACTTGAGTAGACATTTCCTTAAAGAAGATATACAGATAGCCAACAAGCATATGAAAAAAAGTTCATTATCAGCGATCATTAGAGAAATGCAAATCAAAACCACAATGAGATACAATCTCACACCAGTTCGAATGGCTATTACTAAAAAGCCAAAGAATAACAGATGCTGGCAAGGTTGTGGAGAAAATGGAATGCTTATACACTGTTGGTAGGAGTGTAAACCAGTTCAACCATTGTGGAAAGCAGTATGGTGATTCCTCAAAGAGCTAAAAACAGAGCTACCATTCGACCCAGCAATCCCATTACTGGGTACATAACCGAAGGAATAGAAATCGTTCTATCATAAAGACACACGCACGTGTGTGTTCACTGCAGCACTATTTGCAATAGCAAAGACATGGAATCAACCTAAATGTCCATCAGTGGTAGATAGATAAAGAAAATGTGGGCTGGGCGCGGTGGCTCACACCTGTAATCCCAGCACTTTGGGAGGCCGAGGCAGGCGGATCACAAGGTCAGGAGATCGAGACCATCCTGGTTAACATGGTGAAACTCCATCTCTACTAAAAATACAAAATATTAGCCAGGCGTGGTGGCAGGCACCTGTAGTCCCAGCTACTCAGGAGGCTGAGGCAGGAGAATGGCATGGACCCAGGAGGCAGAGCTTGCACTGAGCCGAGATGGCGCCACTGCACTCCAGCCTGGGTGACAGAGTGAGACTCCATCTCAAAAAAAAAAAAAAAAAGAAAAAAAAAAAGAAAATGTGGTACATATGCACCATGGAATACTATGCAGACACAAAAATGAATGAGACCAGGACTTTTGCAGAAACGTGGATGGAGCTGGAGGCCAGTATCCTTAGCAAACTAACACAGAAACAGAAAACCAAATGTGGCATGTTCTCACTTATAAGTGGGAGCTAAATTATGAGAACACATGGACACAAAGAGGGGAACAACACACACTGGGGCCTGTCAGAGGGTGGAGGGTGACAGTAGAGAGAAGATCAGAAAAAAATAACTATTAGGTACCAGGCTTAGTACCTGGGTGATGAAATAATCTGTACAACAAACCCCCATGGCACAAGTTTACCTGTATAACAAACCTGCAGGCATACCCCGAACCTAAAATAAGTGTTTAAAAAAAAGAGAAGATGCTCAACATTACTTACCATTAGAAAATACAAATTATAATCCCATTAGAGAAGTGCAAATCAAAGGAGATATTGCCTTGAACCCATTAGGATGGCTAGATCAAAAAACAGAAAATAACAAGTGTTGGTGAAGACATGGAGAGTTGGAGCCTTTTTGCACTGTTGCTGGGAATGTAAAATGGTATAGCTGCTATGGGAATCAGTACGGTGGTTCCTCAAAAACTTAGAATGACTGCATGATCCAGCAATTCTACCCTGAGTATATTCAAAGGAATTGAAAGCAGGGTCTTAAAGAGATATTTACACACCCACATTGATTAGCAGCAGGATTCTCAACAGCCAAGAGGTGGAGACGACCCACATATCCATCAACAGATGAATGGATGAACAAAATATGCTACAAACATGCAATGGAGGCTGGGCGCAGTGGTTCATGCCCATAATCCCAGCACTTTGGGAGGCCGAGGCAGGCTGATCACTTGAGGCCAGGAGTTCGAGACCAGCCTGGCCAACATGGCAAAATCCCATCTTTACTAAAAATATAAAAATTAGCCAGGCATGGTGGCATGTGCCTGTAATCCCAGCTACTCAGGTGGCGGAGGCATGAGAATAGTTTGAACCTGGGAGGTGGAGGCTGCAGTGAGCCAAGGTCATACCGCTGCACTCCAGGCTGGGCGACAGAGTGAGACTCCATCTCAAAAAAAAAGTGCAATGGGATATTAGACCATTAGCCTTAAGAAGGAAAGAAATTCCTTCACATGCTGTAATGTGGATGAACTTTGAGGAAATTATGTTAGGTGAAATAAGCCAGATACAAAAGAACAGATATTGCACGTTCTACCTATGAGAAGTATCTCAAGTAGTCAAATTCACAGAAACGGGAAGTAGAACGGAGATTGCAGGGCTTGTGGAAAGGGAGAATGGGGAGTTATTGTTTAATGGGTGCAGAATTTCAGACTTGCAAGATGTAAAAGTTCTGGAGATGAATGCCCGACAATGTGAATATACAGAACACTGCTGAACTATACATTGAAAATGATTAAGATGGTGAATTTCAGCCGGGCGCGGTGGCTCACGCCTGTAATCCCAGCACTTTGGGAGGCCGAGGTGGCCAGATTACCAGAGGTCAGGAGTTTGAGACCAGCCTGGCCAACATGGGGAGAACCCTGTCTCTACTAAAAATACAAAAATTAGCCGGGCATGGTGGCAAACACCTGTAATCTCAGCTACTCGGGAGGCTGAGGCGGGAGAATTGCTTGAGCCCGGGAGGTGGAGATTGCAGTGAGCCAAGATCATGCCATTGCACTCCAGCCTAGCCTGGCAGACAGAGTGAGACTCTGTCTCAAAAAAAAAAAAAAAAAAGATGAATTTTATGTTATGTGCTTTTTACCGTGATAAGAAAAGCTACATAATTGCAGTTTTTGTCATTACTTTTAATGGCAAAAATTGCAATTACTTTTGTACCAACCTAGTAATCGCTATGACAAACCTTTGTATGATGGGGGAATTTTCTGATTCCCTGCCCTCACTCCAGTTATCATAAAAATAAGTTGACTGTTTTTGAATTTCCCAAGTAAGTATCTTGCCCAGACTTCTTGCTTTAGCCCAGTCTTTGATGTTGGCTCATATGAAGCATTCTGCCCTTCCAGAATATCCTGTACTTCCTCCCTATCTACATAAATTCCACCCAAGGGAACTCTAATGAATCCCATTGCAGCCTGCCCAACTCCATACTGCTTTCTCCATGATACAGTCAGAAGCCAACCCAGGGCACTTGGATTCCTCTTGCCTTAAGGACCCAGGACACTTATTTTGTGTACAACTAGATGTCCATTACTTATATGGCCCCATGTACTGCTTCTTAAGTTTTCAGAGCTGTTCCATCGCTCCCATTAGAATGTAAGCCCTTGGAAAACAGAGGTCCTAATAACACAACATGGCTTATACGTGCCTGCCTCAGAGCTTTGGCGTATGGCTGTCACACAATAAGACTGGTGAATGAATGGATAAATGGATCATGGATGGATCAATGTGGTCTTTCACTGTAGCTGAGCTGGATGCATTAAGAATTAAGTATAACATCTTTTTTTAATTTTATTATTATTATACTTTAAGTTTTAGGGTACATGTGCACCATGTGCAGGTTAGTTACATATGTATACATGTGCCATGCTGGTGTGCTGCACCCATTAACTCGTCATTTAGCATTAGGTATATCTCCTAAAGCTATCCCTCCCCCCTCCCCCCACCCCACAACAGTCCCCAGAGTGTGATGTTCCCCTTCCTATGTCCATGTATTCTCATTGTTCAATTCCCACCTATGAGTGAGAACATGCGGTGTTTGGTTTTTTGTTCTTGCGATAGTTTACTGAGAATGATGATTTCCAATTTCATCCATGTCCCTACAAAGGACATGAACTCATCATTTTTTATGGCTGCATGGTATTCCATGGTGTATATGTGCCACATTTTCTTAATCCAGTCTATCATTGTTGGACATTTGGGTTGGTTCCAAGTCTTTGCTATTGTGAATAGTGCCACAATAAACAGATGTGTGCATGTGTCTTTATAGCAGCATGATTTATAGTCCTTTGGGTATATACCCAGTAATGGGATGGCTGGGTCAAATGGTATTTCTAGTTCTAGATCCCTGAGGAATTGCCACACTGACTTCCACAATGGTTGAACTAGTTGGCAGTCCCACCAACAGTGTAAAAGTGTTCCTATTTCTCCACATCCTCTCCAGCACCTGTTGTTTCCTCACTTTTTAATGATTGCCATTCTAACTGGTGTGAGATGGTATCTCATTGTGGTTTTGAATTGCATTTCTCTGATGGCCAGTGATGATGAGCATTTTTTCATGTGTCTTTTGGCTGCATAAATGTCTTCTTTTGAGAAGTATCTGTTCATATCCTTCGCCCACTTTTTGATGGGGTTGTTTGTTTTTTTCTTGTAAATTTGTTTGAGTTCACTGTAGATTCTGGATATTAGCCCTTTGTCAGATGAGTAGGTTGCAAAAATTTTCTCCCATTTTGTGGGTTGCCTGTTCACTCTGATGGTAGTTTCTTTTGCTGTGCAGAAGCTCTTTAGTTGAATTAGATCCCATTTGTCAATTTTGGCTTTTGTTCCCATTGCTTTTGGTGTTTTAGACATGAAGTCCTTGCCCATGCCTGTGTCCTGAATGGTAATGCCTAGGTTTTCTTCTAGGGTTTTTATGGGTTTAGGTCTAACGTTTAAGTCTTTAATCCATCTTGAGTTAATTTTTGTATAAGGTGTAAGGAAGGGATCCAGTTTCAGCTTTCTACATATGGCTAGCCAGTTTTCCCAGCACCATTTATTAAATAGGGAATCCTTTCCCCATTGCTGGTTTTTCTCAGGTTTGTCAAAGATCAGATAGTTGTAGATATGCGGCCTTATTTCTGAGGGCTCTGTTCTGTTCCATTGATCTATATCTCTGTTTTGGTACCAGTACCATGCTGTTTTGGTTACTGTAGCCTGTAGTATATTTTGAAGTCAGGTAGCGTGATGCCTCCAGCTTTGTTCTTTTGGCTTAGGATTGACTTGGCGATGCGGGCTCTTTTTGGTTCCATATGAACTTTAAAGTAGTTTTTTCCAATTCTGTGAAGAAAGTCATTGGTAGCTTGATGGGGATGGCATTGAATCTATAAATTACCTTGGGCAGTATGGCCATTTTCACGATATTGATTCTTCCTACCCATGAGCATGGAATGTTCTTCCATTTGTTTGTGTCCTCTTTTATTTCCTTGAGCAGTGGTTTGTAGTCCTCCTTGAAGAGGTCCTTCACGTCCCTTGTAAGTTGGATTCCCACAAAAATCCTCAATAAAATACTGGCAAACCGAATCCAGCAGCACATCAAAAAGCTTATCCACCATGATCAAGTGGGCTTCATCCCTGGGATGCAAGGCTGGTTCAATATACGCAAATCAATAAATGTAATCCAGCGTATAAACAGAACCAAAGACAAAAACCACATGATTATCTCAATAGATTCAGAAAAGGCCTTTGACAAAATTCAACAACGCTTCATGCTAAAAATCTCAATAAATTAGGTATTGATGGGACGTATCTCAAAATAATAAGAGCTATCTATGACAGACCCACAGCCAATATCATACGGAATGGGCAAAAACTGGAAGCATTCCCTTTGAAAACTGGCACAAGACAGGGATGCCCTCTCTCACCACTCCTATTCAACATAGTGTTGGAAGTTCTGGCCAGGGCAATTAGGCAGGAGAAGGAAATAAAGGGTATTCAATTAGGAAAAGAGGAAGTCAAATTGTCCCTGTTTGCAGGCGACATGACTGTATATCTAGAAAACCCCATTGTCTCAGCCCAAAATCTTAAGCTGATAAGCAACTTCAGCAAAGTCTCAGGATACGAAATCAATGTACAAAAATCACAAGCATTCTTATACACCAATAACAGACAGAGAGCCAAATCTTGAGTGAACTCCCATTCACAATTGCTTCAAAGAGAATAAAATACCTAAGTATAACACCTTCTTTGAACTACTGTAGCTTCCACATGGCTGGGCTTTGTGTATATTCCTTGCACCATGCTGAAATTTCCTTTCCTCTGCAACCTCATCTTGCTCTACCCCAAGGGGCACTTCTACTGTAAACCTGGATGGTGTGTGGAGTGAGGCAGTCCTGACTCCCCTACCCTGATCCCACTGGCACCCCATTTTACTGCCCTTTTTGTTTTAAGACGCTTACTATTAATTGATACACAAAAACAGGAGGCAGGTAACAAAAATAATAAACATCAGGGCCTGTACACCATCATGAGTAACACCTAACATTTGCAGTTAGATATCTCTGAGCTCAGTTCCCCACCGTCCCACTTACTAGCTGTAGGTCCTTGGACAATTCACTTGAACTCTTTCTTTTGTTGTTGTGCTAGAACACGCATAACACAAAATTTACCATGTGAACCTTTTTTTTTTTCTTTTTCCTGAGATGGAGTTTTGCTATGTCCCCCAGGCTGGAGTGCAGTGGCACAATCTCAGCTCACTGCAACCTCCACCTCCCGGGTTCAAGCGATTCTCCCCGCCTCAGCCTCCCGAATAGCTGGGATTACAGGCACACACCACCACGCCTGGCTAATTTTTGTATTTTTAGTAGTTTCACCATGTTTGCCAGGCTGGTCTCGAACTCCTCATCTTGTGATCTGCCTGCCTCAGCCTCCCAAAGTGCTGGGATTGCAGGCATGAGCCACCGTGCCTGGCCTGAACCAATTTGAAGTGTACAGTTCAGGGACATGAGAACATTCACAGTATTATGCAACCATCGCCACCACGCATCTCCAGAACCTTTTCATCATCCCAAACTGAGACTCTGTCCCCATCAAGCATGAATTCCCCATTTCCCCCCTTGCAAGTTCCCGGGAGCCACCATTCTACCCTCAGTGTCTGTGAATGTGACTCCTCTAGGGACTCATTTCAGTGGAACTGTTTAACATTTGTCCCTTGGTGTCTGGCTTCTTTCACCGAGCATAACGTCCCCAAGTTTCCTCCATGTTGTAGCAGGTGTCACCACGTCCTTCCTTTTTCAGCCTCAAGAATATTCCAGTTTAACCTTTGAAAGCCTCCGTTGCCTCTTCTGTAAAATCGGATCAGTAGGCCATTTTTCAAAGGTTGTTGTGAGGATTTAATAAAATCAGGTAAAGCAACAGACAGCGCCCGGCGCAGTGCTTTGAGCCATGATAAAAATTAATTTAGCCTCCTTCTCTTCCCTTTCTAAATGATAAGTTACATGAAGACCCGGTGCAAGAAAAATGCCTTTCTCATGTCCGTGGTTCCTGAAGTCACACATTTGTGAGTGCTCAGTAATTAATATTATTTGTAACTGAATTGGATAATCTTCTTATTTAGCAAATTAGAGATTAACTCCCAGAGTCCCAGTATTGCAAAAATAATAATGTTACATTCACACTTTCCCGCAATTTTTCCCCTATAGATTAAAAAAAAAAACCAGAAAGGAAATAATAGCAGACTTTGTCACTCAGGAAAAGAAAGAGTTGACTTAAGACAATGTGGGTCTGGGCGCAGTGGCTTATGCCTGTAATCCCAGCACTTTGGGAGGCCGAGGCAGGCGGATCATGAGGTCAGGAGTTCGAGACCAGCCTGGCCAATATGGTGAAATACTGTCTCTACTAAAAATATAAAAATTTAGCCAGGAGCGGTGGTACGTGCCTGTTGTCCCAGTTACTTGGGAGGCTGAGGCAGGAAAATCTCTTAAACCCAGGAGGTGGAGGTTGCAGTGAGCCTGGATCACGCCACTGCACTCCAGCCTATGCGATAGAAAGAGACTCCTCAAAAAAAAAAAAAAAAAAAAAAAAAAAAAAAAAAAAAAAGAGTGTGGGGTAGGATCTCCAACTGCTTAGGCGAGAGAGGAGGTTAAACAGTCATCAGACAAATTCAGATTCTAAGGGCAGGTGAATGAATAGAACCAATAAGTGAAGACCCAGTTTCCAGTTATCTCCATTTATCAATGTCCTTGGCCTAAGTCAATTAGAGTTAATCACTGTGGAGTTAATTACAGTGTCTCTCCTTGCCGTTAACAGTATATTCTGTGGTCGTTGCATTATTAGAATGGGCAAATTGGTTCTTCAGTTGACAGTGTGACCAGGTCATTAAACAGACAAATCTCCCTGATGAAAAACCTTGAGCGATGTTGATTTTGGTGGAAACATAAAGCCATCCACAAACCATCCTTTCCAGGATGGATGTCAGGTAGCGGGAATTAAGCTCAAAACTGTGACTCACAAACAGTTTAACTTCCTTCAGGTTGATTTTCCCCATTGGTAAAATTCCCATGAATATTCTACATAACCCTTTGATTCTTCCAACATCGTTTTTCCCAAACATCTTTCCTGAGAGCTCTTCAAAAGATGGTAAAGGTACCATAGTAAGATACATGATGTAATGAACTTGACCTCGCTGAGGGGAAAATGGCCGTGGTAGCCTGCTTGGAAGAAATATGCAAACCATCTGAGAAAGAGACAGCTCTCTCAGTGTCGTGGGGTTGGAGATCATGTCTTTCCTTTTCACAACAGGAAGGGCTGGCACCTTCTGCTCTTTCGGTCCTGACAACTGTCTGCTCAGAGCATCAGCCAAACAAGGCCCTGTCATCCCAGCCAGGAAGGGTGCGCGGTGCATGGGAGTGGTGGGACATTTGTGGAAGGAGTACAGCCGACCCCCCAGTTTCCTCCAGTCCTTGTCCCCGGGCTGGGGTTCCTTCCAGCACTTGCAGTTCAGCCCTGCTCAGCGTGTTTCTCTGGAAAACAGAACCGTGGGCCTTGTCAGCAACCTGCTGTGTGAGTTGGGGTGTGTGTTTGATCATCGAGGACAGTGTTTTGGCATCTGGAGGTGTGTGTTTGCTTTCCTTAGGTAACCACAAAGTAGTGGTTAGCGTCTCTCTAATTGATAAGGGTGACAGAAGCTGCTGCTGGCTTTAGAATGATGCCTGAACTCTTCTTCTGACAATGAATGTGGTTAATTTAGTCATGACAGACACATTTCTGACTTTTTCCTCCCTCCTTTTTTCCCCAACGCCACCTTTCCCCATGGGGTTGTGTTTTTGCTTTTGTTTTTGTTTTTGTTTTTGTTTTTGTTTTCCTCTGTCTGGAGACTGAAAGAGACCAGACTGGGCTCAGCTGAAAGCTAGGGGAAGCCTGTGCTGCTCCGCCAGGGCTGAGTATTTTGTTTTCAGCTCCGCGGACTCCACCTGTGTGACTTTTTTTCTTCCTTTCTTTTTAAAAGTAAACATGGCAGGATGTGTGCTCACCAATTACTGAGCGCACAGAAATACAGGAACTGCTGGGCTAACGAACACGACTTCAAAGGACAGTGGTGAGGAGCCTCTGCCTCCCTGCCAGGCTTGAAAGGGCTGAGCTCTCCAGGGAGGGCAGGGCCCACCCGCAGGGCTCCACCGAAATAGTGACTTCCCAGCCTGTGACTTTCTTAGAGCCCTGAGGAAGGACTCAACGCAGGGAAAGGACATGATGGCTGTGGGGATTCCCTCTTGCTTTGAGCCCTTCTGAATGCAAGCAGAAAAAGAAACCCTTTTATATTACTTTTTAATTGAATGTAATAACAGAAACAATGAAAAGAATGTGACCTTGACTTTGCAACTCTATTTCCCAGGCATATTCCTAACAACACCTAAGAAAGCTAGGAGGTAGGTAGCTTTTATCACCTTCGTTCTTTTTAGGTAATGAGTTAGAAGCACAAAGCAGGCAAGAGACCTCGTAACGTCAAATTTAATATTAAGCTGATCTTCTGATGGCCCAGGACATACCCCTGGGTGCTAGAATCTAACACGGAGACATGGATGGTGACGGGTACCTAGTGATCCAGCTGTTGAACTACACACAATTCTGCTGTTGTCCCCGAGGGAGAACTGTTCACTCTGAAGCTGTAGATGCTGTGTTATAGGGTGTTAAAGTCTCTACAGTTTCTATCAATGCTGTTGCATTCATGTTTTATTGCTTCTGCCAAAATGCAAGTATTTCAAGGATGAAGTTCATGTTCTCCCACCAGCTCTTATCTAAAATCCATGCTCAATGAGTATTTACTGTATGCAGGTTATTACTGAAGAGAGGACTTATGTGTTCTTCCCATGACATCAGAATGCAAGGATATTTCTCCAAGAGAGCAGGCTTCTATCTGCAAATGCGTTCACCTGAGCATACTGGTGAGGCAGCCACTGAGCCTGGCAAGTCAGCACCACTCCAGGTTGTTGGGCTGAAAATAGACTAGAGAGAGTAATCTCTAGGCCCTCATTTTATAGGCAAAGAAGCTGAAACCCACAGAGGGTAAGCAATTTCCCCATGTTTACTCTGTCCTTCATTGAGCTTTGTATTGGCTTCGTTGCTCTTAGTGAAAACACAAGGACTGGCCACAGTTAGAGCCGGGGTCCATGTGTGCATCCCAGGCTCCTGCCTCTGACAGAGTTGAGGAACGTGTTGAGAAGGTGTGATTGCTTTCCTTGACCTTAAACTTAAATAGCACAGAATTGCTTTGGGCTCAGCGTTTTAATCATGTCACATAAAAATCAGATGCTATCCACAGAGAAGAAAAAAAATCATTTGAAATGTGCATATGAATATTTATTAGAGAAAGAGTAAAGAGTAGATATTACTTCATATGGAAACGAGGAGGCTTGGAGGTGGCTTTAATATGCAGCATCAGTAAGAATCAATGCAAAGAGAATGCTATCTAGCAATTTTAAATGTTCACTCAAAGAGAAATGGGCTTGAATTATAGCAGGAGGATTCCTGTTTAGTTGATAAAAAAAAGATAAAAAGTAATCAGTAGGTCTCAACATGGACTTACTAAATTCATGCCAGATTCACCTAGTTTCCATTTTTGTAGAGTCCCCAGACTAATGAATTATTAGACCAGTGAGAGAACATGATTTCAATGAGATAGCTAACAAAATGGCTCATAACACTCCTATTAGAAACATGAAAAGTACCTAGTGGGCACCTAGGGGGCAACGATTCCTTCAGATCCAGGGAAAGGGGGTCTTTAGGGGCAGGTCATAGAATTTGGTACTGGATTCTGCCCTAGTCATCAGCATTTCTAGAAATAAATGTCCTTAAGATTTAGAAGTTAGGCCAAATTTATAGCAGACCCACACAAAACTCAAAGGGTCAGTAGAATGCAGAATCAAAATGATCATGTAGACTGAAAAGCTAGGCCAACGCCAAAATCGCATCTGACTTTGGCAAAAGCCTTTATGCAGAGTCAACAGCTTAACTGGTCCAGGGCCAGGTGGGGAAATCATGAGAACATTATGATGAACAGGACTCCGGGGTTTTAGTTAGTTGACATTTCTATCTGAGTTGGCAGTAGAATGTAGTGTCTGCAAAAGTCGGTTCATTCATGGTCTGCATTTATGGACCTTCAGTGCATCTAGAACTTTTATCTTCTGCTGATCAAATAGTTCTGGAAATACTGATTATTCTGGATATGCATTGTAATGATATTGAGACTCATGAAAAGATGCTCAATGCCCTTCCTCAGTAGGGAAATACAACACAAATCAATAAGCTCTGCTTCACACCCATTAGGATGGCTATTACCAAAAAAAGGGAAGGTGGTGTTGGTGAGGCTGTGGAGATGTGGGACCTTCTTGAATTGCTGGTGGACATGTGAAGTGGTACAGACTCTGAGGAAAACAGTGCAGTGATTCCTCAAAAAGTTAAACAGAGTTATCACATGACCTAGCAATTCCATTCCTGGGTATTCTCAAAATAGTTGAAAATGAGGACTGAGATACTTGTACACTAAACTCTGTGGCAGCATTATTCACCATGGCCAAAAACTAGAAACAGCCCAATTGTTCATCAGCAGAGGAACAAACAAACAAAATGGGGCATATTCATACAATGGAATATCACTCATCCTTAAAAAGGCATGAAACTTTCTGACACCTGCTACAACACAGATGAACCTTAAAAACATGATGCTAAGTGAGATGATCCAGACACAAAGGACAAATACGCTAAGACTCCACTTATACGAGGTTCCTAGAGTAGTCAAATTTATAGGCATAGAAAGTAGACGAGCAGTTATCAGGGGCTGGTGAATGGGAGGAATGGGGCGTCAGTGTTGAATGGGGACAGAGTTTGAGTTTGGGAAGATAAAATAGTTCTGGAGATGGATGGTGGTGATGGTTGCACAACAATGTGAATGTATGAATGTCACTGAACTGTGCAATTAAAAATGGCTAGCATGATACATTTTATATTGTATATATTTTACCACAATAAAAAGGTTATTAAACATAGACTGAGTATCCTGGCAGCAAGAACTAGTACAAAAAGCAAACTGACAAACTTTGTGTGTCTGGGCAAAGATGATCAAGACCATAGGTCTAGAAACTCTGACAAAGAAAAGATAACTAAAGGAATTTAGTTATCATTTACTGTCAAGAAGAACAGGCAGAAGAGGGTGCTGGCCACCCTTAATTAGCTGAAGGGATTTCCTGTGGCCGAGGCATTACATGAATTCCACTTATTCAGAGTAACCATAGGGCAGAATCAGGACCAATGGAAGAAATTATATCCAAGGAGGTAAATTTCAGTGCAGGAAAGAACTTTCAGCCAATTAGAACTATATTTTGAAAAGAAGCAGGGGCATTGCTAAATGCACAACTGAGTGTTCACAGTGTACTCAAGAAAGACATTTTATGCAATTTGTGATGCAGAGTGCTGCACTGATGAGTTCTCTAAAGCAGCGGTCCCTAACCTTTTTGGCACCAGGGACCAGTTTTGTAGAAGCCTATTTTTCCACAGACTGGGGTGGGGAATGGTTTCAGGATGATTCAAGCACATTACATTAATTGTCCACTCTATTTCTATTATTATTACATTGTAACATATAATGAAATAATTACAACTCACCATCATGTAGAATGAGTGGGAGCCCTGAGCTTGTTTTCCTGCAACTAGATGGTCCCATCTGGGGGTAATGGGAGACAGTGACAGGTCTTCAGGCATTAGATTCTCATAAGGAGTGTGCAACCTAGATCTCTCACTTGCGCAGTTCACGATAGGGTTTCTGCTCCTGTGAAACTCTAATGCTGTGGCTGATCTGACAGGAGGCGGGGCTCAGGCAGGAACGGTCACTCACCTGCCACTCACCGCCTGCTGTGCACCCCAGTTCCTAAGAGGCCACGGACCACCACTGGTCCATGGCCTGGGGGCTGGGGGACCCCTGCTCTAAAGGGTCAACATAGGTGAATTTAGAAAAGTCAGCATCCTCCAAGTTCTCAGAAACATTCTCCGATTCACTGATGAGTCGTGAAAATATAGTGAGGCAGAATGTTAGGGCCAACAGAAAGGAAAGTAGGGCTCTAGGGATTACAGTCACCAAGGTTTCTACCCTTGCGCAAGAGAACCATCACTTAATACTTAGTCATGTCATTTTCAATTATTAAAAATAAATTCATCACGCCTGTAATCCCAGTACTTTGGGAGGCTGAGATGGGCAGATTGCCTGAGCTCAGGAATTCAAGACCAGCCTGGGCAACATGGTAAAACCCCATCTCTACTAAAATACAAAAAATTAGCTGGGCATGGTGGGGTGCACCTGTCCCAGCTACTCCAGAGGCTGAGGCAGGAGAATTGCTTGAACCTGGGAGGTGGAGGTTGCAGTGAGCTGGGTGACAGAGCGAGACTCCATCTACAAAATAAATAAATGAATAAATAAATTCAAAGTCCTTCATTTCTAGAGAGTATGGAAATAGGTAAAAGTCAACAGCTTAAAATCTGAACTAGGAGAATCAGTCTTATTCCAACTCCGACTTTCCAGAGTCCATGACCAGCTGGCACTAGGACAACTCTGGCAGACTTATGTCACTTTGGTGATGTCAATGTGATGTCACAGCCGAGCAAGGAAAGGCTCCCATTATCTTAGTGCCGACTGGATGTTCTAAAGGCAGGAGGAGCCAGGGAGGGGGCATCTTGGTTTTAAAAAGCTTTTCCCCATGTCCTTCAAACTGAGCCATGCCTATGATAGATTTGAAGTGCAGCTTTTGTCGTGACATTTCCCAATGGAACAGCTTCTGTAAAACGTTTCCTCTCTCTCTGCTAAGAGGTCATTCCTATCTGGAATGCCTCCAGTACAAAACTAGCCTTGCTTCTTTAGCTTCCCCGAGGTCCAGCAAGGAAAGACCTGAAATTGGTTATGAACAGGTTGGCCCAGGCTGGCATACCCGTCTTCTGACAATGCCACCTCCCAGGTCACCCACCTCCAGGCTCCAGTCCTGGCAGCAATGGGAGTTGGACCACTGGAACTAGCACAGTGGGCCTCACCTTACAGCAGTTACTCCTGTTTCTGAGCCCACAGAGTGAGGCACAATGAAGGGTGTTTCAGCTGGAACAGAAGGCACATCCTTGGGGAAGCCAGCAGGAGCCTTGGTCCCGCTTTCCCTGCTCCTGGAGGCAGTAAGCCCCAAGAGAGCAATTCCCTTCCCTTTTTCTTTTCCTTCCTGTTTTGCAGGAGGCCAGATGTTCTTTTCATGCCACTTAGCTTTTATTTCCAAACCATCCCCAGTGAGGAAGCACTAAACTGCAGAGGCCTCGGAGGAGGAAGTGCAGGGAAGGGGGGCGCTGTGGAAGAGGAACCAGAAAAGGGGAAAGTTAGCTTGCCCTCCCTAGCCCTGAGTTTGCAAATATCAAAGTCAAAATGTGTGGCTTCTTTTCTTGGAGCAACTGAGATGAAAGTGTCTTTGAGAGCCCCAGAGAAGTGTCAGATGAATAAGATCTGTCAATCGTCATATCTCTGCAGCAAGGACCAGCGAAGAGAGCTCAGTGGGAGCCAAAGGTCTCCTGACGAAGATCTCACCATAACCAACTCAGCCAGGTGCCATTAAAAATCCTCACAGAACAGCACTTAGCTTACAGGAGCTCAAAGACCTGTGAATGCTTTCAGAATAGATCCCGAGAAAGGAAGGGGTCCTGGGCAGTGCAATGTCCTCAGGTTAGCTTCTATGGCACCTGAGTTCCCGTTCCCTCAGGGCTGGAACAAGCTGTGCAGCCTTGAGCAAAGGTCTTCACCTCTCTGAGCCCATTTCCACATCTGTAAAGTAAGGACAAGAGACCAACTTGGATATGTCCCAAGATGGTGGCATTAAAGTGGAGAGATGGAACGTGAAAACACTTTGAATAAACATCGGATTTTGTTAGTCCTCCTCATTTATTTCCTTAAGAGGTAAACTGAGGTATAGATTAACAAAATGGCTTATTGGTTTCAGTCCTTTTAGAACAAGATGAAATTTTATTTTAGAAAACAAAGCGAGAAATAAAAAAAAGAATCACCAACTTCCCTGCAAACATTCAACAAATGCCCATAGTATAAAACCAACAAGAGGAGTCAAACCGCCTCTTCTGCATCCCCCACCAGCCACACTCCGACACCCCCACTGCACCCCATCTTTCTGTCCCTGATGCTTGTCAAATTGTTCCATCGTCAGCCCCACCAGAGCTCATGCTACTCTGAGCCCCTGGCTTGGGAGAGCGAGAACTGGGATGGGGAAGGGTATTCTTCCAAAGGTACTGTAGGTATTGTTTTGTTTCTGGGAGGGAAGGTGGTGCCTCCAGCCTCTCCTTCCTCTTGCAGCTCGCAAGCAAACACAGATGGAGGAGATGCTCTGGCTGTTTTTAATTCTGCTTTCTCTCCCAGGGTTCTTACCCAGAAAACCTATTGGAATTTCAAATTTTCAAACCTCAGGAAAGTGTTGTGTCGGGAAGATGATTTGGGGTTGTTTTGTGCTATCAGCTGTGGGGCTGGGACAGGACACTGAAGCCCAGTGCCCCATTTGGATACCACTCTTCATCCTATTTTTGTCTGGGAGAAGAACAGGGAGAACTGGCTGGAGGAAGAGGAGAAGGGGAGCGGAAGAAGGGGAAGAGATTTTTAGAGCATAATAATAAAATCATATTTTACTATTAGAGTAATTTTTTATCTTCCAGAACATGTTTTCAGTTATAGCCTTGTCTGCTTCTTACTAAAGTCTTATGAGGTGTGCTATTCATTAGTCTACAAGTCTGCTGCTGTCATAGGGCTCCCAAGTAACAGTGACTGAAAGAAGACAGTGGACGTCCCTCCCATGTCAGAGCCCGGGCTCAGGCAGTCAAGGGCATAGCCAAGGTCATCGCCAAGGTCACTGCCAAGGTGATTTGACACCATCACATCCATGTTCCAGCCAGTGGCAAGTGGCTGGGCCCACCCTGGGGGTTATACCCCTCAGCAAAGGGACATTGAAGGAATCTGTGTCTGGGACCACCCAGGCTCAGTGCAGGTGGAGGATTAGAGCCATGCACTGCCCGGACCTTCAAATGCCCTCACAGGTGATCATGTTTCACACATTCCATTCTCCTCATCCTCCTCATTCCACGGACACACACAAACCTCCCCACGCACATCTGCTTCCAAGGGTCCCCCTTACTTCCTACTGTCCCCAAGGGTGACCTAGAACCAGGGGTAGGGCCTGACTCCACTGCTCAGTAGGAAGGAAGAGGGCTTGTGATCCACTGCCATGGCTGCCCTAGGGTGGTGCTCCTAGAACTCCATGTGGGAGGCTGGGGGCATTTCCTCATAGATCGATGGCAAATCCACAGCAGTTGGTTTCGTCAGCTTAAAATGAGTGACAGACAGACTGACTTTCCAAAGCATAGAGCTTATTTGGGAAGAGCAGGGGACTGTAATCGGGATCTGTCTGCTTTGATGGATCGCAGGTGCGTCTAAAGAGGCGCGGCGAGGGGAGACTTCAAAAGACCAAGAGGGGAGGTGGACACGGGCTGTTTTGAAACAGCGCTCAGTGCAGGAGGTGGCCTTGGCGCATGGCTGGAGACAGGCGTGTCAGGCCGGCAGCTTGTCTGGAATACTTTGGTTTTGGGGAATTCCTTGCCTACTTCCTTCGTAACCTCCCAGGTCTTTTTACTTGGGGTTTGACATAAGTGACTCCATTTTGATACTGGTAACATTCGCATTTTCATAGCACCATTTGGTACTGAAAAAAAAATGTATTAATACATATGTAGATTTAACATCATGGGTAACATTTCTATGGAAAAAAATGTATATTCCCTGACCTAAACAAATAACTTATTAGTAAAGTTATAAATTTTTACTGTTTCTTAAATTGGGAATCTCCCATTATGAGGATTGGAGGATTCTTGGAAACAGGAACTATGGCTTAGATACCCACAGTACTTTCCACATATGGAACTCCTGATAAGTTGGTATTAGGTGAAAGAGAGACTTGTTAAATTACCAAATGTTATCAAAACTGGGCATCCGAATGGTGCCAGGTGATACCTGGGACCAGGTGAACAGAGAGGTCTTGTAGTGGAAAGAAACTAGTGTCAGAGTCAGCAGAAGTGAGCCAGGTTACTTACAAGCTCGGCAGCCTTGGAGAACGTGTTAATTTCTGTACACATCCATTTTTCCCTTCTTTATAATGGGAACAATTCATCCTACTTCACAAAATTGTTTGGACTTCAAACCGAATAAATATATGAAAAACATTTTCCCTTTTTGTTACACAGAATTATTTTTTTAAATTTGAATTGCAAATTCCAAAAAGAACTAGTTAAAATCAACTAATATCCAGTATACTGAAAGATAGCATTTTACTCCAAATTTTTTCCCACTGACAGATTTTTATCTTTGTAATGAGTTTATATATATATATATGTTTCTATTTAACTTTTAAGTATATTCTGTAAATATCTTTCTTTCAATAAGTAATAAGCCACTGGTTATAAAATATTCCATTATAGTTACATGCCATTATATATTTAAACAATATCTTATTTTTGAATCTTCAGGCTGTTTCTAGTTTTATTATTATTAAACTGTGCTGCAATGAACAGTCTTATAAGTATATTTTCTTACACTTTCCTTATCACTTTAAAGTCATTTAATACACACTTCCTTCTATAAAGCTTGTAGAGGTCTCTTATCCAAATTGCTATGGCGAGATCTGCTTCATAATTCATATTTTATAAAGGTAATAAAGTTATATGCTGTATATTACAAAATTTTCCCAAAAAGCTATGTACTGGGGAAGGATATTAAGAGTCATGTTCAGTAGAATAAATAGACTGTAAAGAGCTTCATGTCAGACTTTGGATTTTGCTACAAAATTAGTTTATATCACAGAATAATTTTTTTTCTATTTTTAGAGCTTTTTGGCATTTGGAATCACAGAGAAGGGATTAAAGACCTGGATGATTTACCTATCTTTTATTTCTAGTAAAATGGAACTTGTTTTATTGGCCCTTGATAACTTTTCTTTTGTAAATTGCCTGTTGTTAGCCTTTGCCCATTTTTTCATTAGGGGATTTGCCCTTTTTAATGATATTTAAATAATTAAATATTTTGCCACATATTTTGCAATTATGTCTCCCAGCTTTACGTGTATTAATAACACACAAGTTTTATGTAAAATAGTTTGGAAATGTTTACCTTTGTGGGGCTTGTCTGTGGGATCATATCTAAGAAGTCATTCCTAATTCCAAATGGGCATAATTATTGATCTATGTTACCTAGTACTTTTAGTGGTTTAGCAGTTTTATTTCTGGATGAATATCTTCAATCTGTCTGAATTTAGTATTATATTAGCTTTAATATAGGTTTTAGCTGGTAGACACAGTCTCATTCATTAAGCAATCTTTCCCTTTCCCGTTGAGTTTAAATACCATCTTCTTTAAACACAAAACTTTTATATGTAATTGGATCTGTTTCTGGACATTCTGTTTTGTTCTGGTAACCTGTCCATCTCTTTTGCTGCCAGAACCACATTATTCCCATTATAATATCTTTATTTTAATACCTATTAGGGCTGGGAGAAGGAAGGATGAAGAGACAGAGGGCATTTTTAGGGCAGTGAAACTTCTGTGTGATCCACTGTAATGGTGGATCCATCTCATTATCCATAGAATGTACAGCGTCAAGAGTGAACCCAGGCCAGGCACGGTGGCTCGTGCCTGTAATCCTAGCACTTTGGGAGGCTGAGGCGGGTGGATCACCTGAGGTCAGGAGTTCAAGACTAGCCTGGCCAACGTGGTGAAACCCCGTCTCCACTAAAATACAAAAATTAGCCAGGCATGATGGTGAGTGCCTGTAATCCCAGCTACTCGGGAGGCTGAGACAGGAGAATCGCTTGAACTCGGGAGATGGTGGTTGCAGTGAGCCGAGATCGTGCCACTGCACTCCAGCCTGGGCAGCTGAGCAAGACTCCATCTCAAAAAAATAAAAAAAAAGAGTGAACCTGAGGTTCACTTATGGACTTTGGGTGATAATAACATGCAAATGTAGACTCATCCCCAGCTCTGGTGGGGGATGTTGATAATGGGAGGAGCTCGGCATCTGTAGGCACAGGGGTTAAGTGGGAATTCTCTGTACCTTCTTATTTTACTGTGAACCTAAAACTGCTCTAAAAAATAAAACCTATTTTTTAAAAAAACAAAATCTAAACATTACTTTTCAAGTCATAGAGCTTAGATTCAGGGGAGAATATGAAAAAAATAGAAAATTAGAATAGATTGCAATTTAGCAAGTATTGCAGTAAAACAGGATCCACAGAATAGTGCTTCTTTAACTCTGTGGTAAAGGGCCAATGAAGAAATAAATTACCAATATCTCTTAGATTTAGCAGCCTCTTAGTTATTCTCATCTTTGAAAAGCTATTTGTAAACTGTAAAGTGTTCTTGCCTATTAGTTATTTGCCACTAATCTATAATGGACTCCTTTTAAAAATGAAGGTATTCACTCCATCTACCTTCTGCTCTGGAGAATAATGAAATTGCAGTTAAAAAATGCTGTCATGTTCTCTTGAGAGATTGGTGTCTTGTAAGAACAGGCTGAAGTACGTTTCAGACAAGATTGGGTGCATTCGGGGTGGGATGACTGTAGACTGAAGCACATGTCAAGATTGGGTGCAGTCGGGGTGGGATGACTGTAGACTGAAGCACATGTCAAGATTGGGTGCAGTCGGGGTGGGATGACTGTAGACTGAAGCACATTTCAAGCAATGTCTCTTGTCACAAAATAATCTGAATGGCTCAGGACAAATTCACCAAGTAAAGTAGAAGCTTGACATTTGCCAATTATGTATCCCATAACCAAGTACTGTTTTTAAACCATGTTTTTCTTAAAGAAGCTAAGCTTTTAATCTCTTCATATTATATGCATATGATGAATATAGAAAAGCCCCTTTTAAAGTATGAAGAATGAGCATTTCACCCGGCCACTGGCTGATTGAATGCCAGCTACTGCACTGGATGCTGGTACACTGCTCAGAAATCAGTACAAGTCACAAGCATTAAGTCTGATAGGGTCCGACATCTGGCCGATTAAACAATCCTTCAGCATATGTAATATTAATACTCTGTGCATGAGCAAATCCAATCACCTATTCAAATCAGATCCTCACTGAGTAATGCCCGGAAGAGTCAAACACTGGCCGGGCCAAAAGAGGACTGAGGGAGGCGCTGGGAGAACTGGCTCCTAATCCCTGCCTGCTGCTAATTAGGTAGATAGCTTTGATCACTCACCTTAATTTTCTGAGCCTCAGTTCTCTCTTCTGTTACATGAGAGGGCAGACCACTAGATCAATAAGGGCACTTTCAGCTTTCAAAATGAAAAAAAAAAAAAAAAAAAAACAGATCCACTAACTGATTTATTTCCTGTCTTATTATAATGGATTCATCCATTTACTTACTCCAAAGATGCTTATTATGAACATCTTACATGGTCAATTCCTGTGCCACGTGTGGTCCCTAAATGAGAAGGGAATATGGGAAAGAGAGAGAGACAGAGTCCCTCAATCTACCTTCTTCCATTCTCTGGGTGGGGCCAGAATTCACTGAACATGAGGAAGTGATGAGAAGTGGTGAGGAATGGGTTGGGGAGATATTCTCGGCATTGCCATTTATTTAGAACGGGGTTTCTCAGCCTCAGCACTATTGGTTTTGGGGGGGTGCTTGGGGGACTAGCCTGTCATCGTAGGTTGTTGAGCTGTATCTCTGACCTCACCCTACTAGATACCAGAAGCACACCCTCCCACCATTTGTGACAACCAAAAATATCTGTCTCCAGACATTGCCAAATGTCCTCTAGGAGCAACATCACCCTCTGAGAACCACTGATTTAGAACCACCAGGCACTGTGCTGGATTCTGAGCAAATAGAAACGAGAAAGCTGCTGGCCTGGCCTGGCAGAGCCGACTCCAGGGCAGCTTTGCCAACTTCAATATGCATCCGTTCCCTGGCGGCCTTGCTAAAGCTCCATCCTCACCCCAGAGCTTCTCACCCAGCAGCTCTGGGTGGGGCTGCAGGATTTGCATTTTTAAAGAGGTCTCAGGGATGCTGATGTTGCTGTTTCTCCAGGACCATCTCTGAGAACCATGCGGGCTCCACCCTGCTGACAGGTGAGAGTACAGATGTCCTTTTCTCACATCATAAAACAACTTAATAGTTTTTTTGAATTCAGAAATTAGGCCTCCAGTGGATACTCAGCCTACAGTAAATCTGAAACGTCACAGTGAGGAAGAAAAATAGAGACTCCCGTAAGCTAGAACAATGCCAATGGGTGGTCAGTTTCATATATTAATTTTGGCTCCTTTCTGAATTAGCAGATGAACGGTCAGTGAAGGGGCTGGCCTAGGAACCTAAGTATTACCTAATTTTAGAGTTTCTATGGATTCTAAACCCCAAACAACTGCAACCAAGTTTTGACGACACTTGCATTTGTAAGCTGGCGGCATTTCTGACTGCAACTGGATGTGAGCAATTCACGTTGCCCTAAACGCATATATCCACCCAGACAGACTCAGCTCTTTCTTTCTGCACTTTCTTTCTCTTCCCCTGGTGCCCTTCCCTAGTCCACCCTGTCCCTTTATTTGCAGCAACCCTCCTGTGACTGTGATAGCCCTGTCCCCCGTTGCCGGGCAGAGCCGGCACATGCAGGCTTCCGTAGAGTATTCTCTATAAAACTGTTAGCTCACTGCGGACTGAGCACTGCTACTTCCGCTTGCTGTATTGATACTACCAAATACTGTATTTTCTTTGAAAAGTGTCACACGCCCGCAGGAGGAAGTGGGGTGTGGTGTCACAGCAGCATAGGAGGACAGGAGTGTTTTTGCTACTGGTGTACCCAAGGGTGACAGCTCACTTTGCCATTTCTTGCTCTGACTCTGACGCCAAGTTCATGGGAACCAGCCATGTCTCTATTCATGGGATCAAAGGTTAAGAAAGTGGAGCCCAGGCTCTCGAAGGCTCCTTCTCTGACCGCGCTCTAGGAAGGAGAGGTTTGCCCCATACCTACCCCATAATGTGTTGAGAACATGACCCTGTCCCATATGCATATCCAGTGCAGTGCTTTGCAATATAGTAGGCAGATATTCCAAATGCTTCATGACTAACAGCAAAAAACAAATGTGTGTGTCACTTCATCCCCCTGGCAAGTGGTTCAGAGGTGTTCTGGGCCATGTCTGATGACCCATGAAACAAATTCCTATGGTATTTTCATGAGGGAGAATTTCTAAGGATGTTTTAGAAAAGTGTGGTGTGATCATCGTAGCCATCTTTTCCACCAAACACTGTCATACGCATTTTCCATGGATTAATTCATTAAATCATCACAACACAGACAGAGACCCAATCCTTCATAGACCCTGATGAAGTGGGTCCATTATATACCTTGTTTTGCAGATATGATAATGTAGTCACAGAAAGATTAAGTCACTTGTCCAAGACTGTACAGCTTGGAAACTGATAGAGCTGGCCTATACTCCATGACACCAACATTTACAAACTGCAAGCTCCTTCACATGTTAACTCCTTCCTGGGTCTCTGTGCCTTTTTGAACTCGGCCATGCAAAGGTTCGAGAACGGCAAAGCCTCATGCCCAGGGGCTTTAGATCCCCTTCTCAGTCTAGGTACCCTTTGACCAGAGCACCTGAGTCCCTGGCCCCAACTTGACGCCCCTGTTTTGGGTGGTGTGCTCTTCCTCACTGAGCACCTACATGACAGGAAGAAATGTCAGGAGGACTGCAAGGGATCCAGCATCTCAGTTAGAGCTGCTGGGTCACAAGATGGTAGAGTCAGAGAGAAGGTTGTCTTTTCAGAGTAAATTTTGACACAAGAAGCAGAGTCCTACATTTCCATTGACTCCTACAGAAGGCAGCATCTTTGTGTCTAGTAAGTGATTATCCTAACCATGGTTAGAAAATGATGCCAGGGAGGCTCAGTTCCTCCCAACTTTATCTGATGAAGTTAGCTTCTTTCTAGACTTTGTCCATAGAAATCCTCATTGATCCCAATCAGCCACTTCTAAAGGCATGAATGGCAGAAGCTTGGAGGGAATTGCACAGGCTTATGACATGCTGAGAAAATTACCCAGATAGGCACAGGCGCCCTGACATCCAGAAGAAAACTTAGTGTATTCCGAGAAACTCCATCTATGTTTATATCACCCAATTCTTCATTCTTCAAACCACAGCCATGGAGTAGAAAGAAAGATCATTAAGCCCCAGGTACAAGGAGAAACATCCTATTAGTGCTTCAGATAATTAAGCAAGTTGCCAGGAAAGCCTGTCCCTACAGTCATAACATGTCCTTTGCAAGTAGGGACAGGTGGGAGCAGACAGAAACAGTCTACAGCGAAAACTCTATGCATTCATGTCCTCCCTGACCTAACCTTCAAAGACATTTGCTAACAAGAAATAACGTATTAGTTTGGGTGGAGACACTTAGCCACCAAAGCTGGGTTCAGGTGCTGTTGCTTACTCACTGTGAGTCCTTTGCACAGTTTTGTGGGTTGTGGGAGATCCAACACATAAGCCCTCTTGGCTATGCTTGTGCTTAGAACAAACGGAGAGGCAGATAAGGAGACAGGGAGATGGAGAAGCATGTCCACCAGTTATAACAAAGGCCAGATCGATGGAGATGGCTAAAACGTTCAGGCAAATAAGTTGGTCGTCTGTTCACAGCGTCCCAGGCGATGTTGGACTGTGTCAGGGACCCTCTCACCCCTGCCAACCGAGGAGGATGCGCCCCCACCCCACCCCAGCCTATGACATGGCCAAGAATAGTGCAGAAATGGTTCTGCAGATCAGCAGATCCTGCAACATGAGAAGAGGAGGGTGGAGATGGGTGGGAACGGTTTATTCACTCATGTTAACCAAAAAATGAGTGACTGAGGCAAGTTTCTCTATCAGTTGAGGTTTATTGAGCTAAAGTTTGAGGACACACCCGGGAAAAACACCAGCCCCAAAAGCACCTGTGACCTGTGCTTTCCAAAGAGGGTTTTAGGACCTCGGTGCTTAAGGAGAGGGGGCAAGCAGGAGGAAAGAGGGAGGAGGGAGGCAGTGAGGCTCTAATTAGCACTTACCAAATCCATGTCTTACATAAGATAAGGTAAATGTGTGAGAACAGGGAGCAGAGGAACAAATCCATTATGCACCTGCCTCAGAGTCAGGAGAAGAGTGACTGATCTCAGCTGGCCCTTCTTCTGTACCTGGGAAGATGAGCTTGAAATCAACATTGTCAGTTGAGTTCCTAAAACAGAACTCAGTTTTAGAAGTTAAGCTTAGGTTGCAGTCCTAGGGTTGCAATCGGCATAGGCTTGTTTTGTAGGGGAATGTGGATCCTGAAGGATTTAGGGGCCAGAAAGGAATTTCCTCGTAAGCAGTGTGTGACGGTGGCCATCTGGGAGAAGCTCGGGGCCTTTTGTCATTGTGGGAGCCTGGCTTACGTAGAATGCTGTGACACAGGGTTGTGAAGTGACCACTGTCTCCTGGGGAAAAAGAGTGGCACGGTGGCAGGACTTGGCTTCCAGGCTTACCTCTCCCCTTGGCATAACGGGTTTGGGGGGCCTGAGATTTTATTTTCTTTTACAAACTTATCCATCAGATCAATCACTCTTCTTCCTGGGGTGCAGGGATGAGGAGTGAGGATAGGTTAGAGGGATGCAAGCCTCTCTGTTTGAAAACACAGGGAGGGAAAATATGAGCTTTCTCATAATGACCATGATTAGCAACTGCTCGGTAAGTGATGGGTGCTGTTGTCCTCATAACCAACATCATCATCATTACAGTTTTTATATCTTTTACTGCCTGCTGTTTTCTAGATATGGAAATTATATGACATAGACCTCAAATATCTAGTCCCATGATTCCCAATAAGTACCCACTTGCCCAAGAAGTTTCAGTACCTGGCTGCTGAAAATACAACTTTTACATCCTTAGTTCATGTGTCTTAATTCTTGATTCAGAAAAGCTATCAACTGTATTCTCCATATCTCAAAGTTAACGTGTCCAAAATAAAATGTCTCATCTTCTCATGCCATCTAGTTCTTCCCGCAGTGCTCCCATCTTGTGAATGGGGATGGCCTCCTACCATGGGTTGGGGCCCCAAACCTTGAGGCCACCCTGCTCCTCCTTTTCCCTCCCCTCATCTTCAGTGGCTTGGTACATCCCATCAAGAGATATCGGAATCCCTGCGCGCTGCCAGGGTCCTTCTGCTGGTGCCCTCTGACCATCAACTGGAAGAGTGAAGTCGCCCCCAGTAGTCTCTCTTCTTCTGCACTTGCTCCTTACAGTCCTCTCAACACAGGGACCAGGGTACCCCCTTTCTAGGTGTAAATAAGTCTGCTCTGCACTCAAAGCTGAAGACAGCACGTAGACCCCTTGGGCGGTGTCCTACCTGAACTCCAAGTTCTCACCATGGCCTGTGGACAGCCCCATGGGCACACCCACCTCATCTGTCTTCTCTACCCCTTGCTCAACTCCACGCAGCCCATCCCCCTTCCCAGAATGTGCTTGGCAGCTCCGACCTCACACCCATGTTTCGGCCGGGAACGCTCACCTGCCATTGTCTGTGTGACTCAGTCCTCTCCTCATGCAGGTCTTTACTCAACGTCATTTCACAGAGACCCTTCAGGACCAGCGAAGCCCTCCCTGCCACCCCACCCAGCACTCCCCACCTCTCTCCTCTGCTTAGTTTGTTTCATGGGAGTCACCTGGTGTATTTCATATTATATTCTTCTGCTTTCTTGTCTGTCTCGTGCATCTGGACCTCTGCACAAAGGATGGGTTTTGTCTCTTTGGCTGACTGCAGTGTCCTAAGACACTTAGTGCCTAGTAGCTCTAGTAACTGTTTGTTGAATGAATGAATGAGTGAATGGATGCATAGTCACTATAATCAGAAATCGTGGATACTGTAATCATAGAACATTAGGTCATAAATACCAAGGATCCTGAGAAAGAAGGAGAAAGAATATCTATGATTTGGACAGCCATTTTTCCAATTGTGGAACATTGTTTAGCATTTCAAATAATGAAAATAAACACATATAGAAGGCTTACTATGTGCTGGGCATTGTTCTGTTTTATACATATTAACTCGTTTAATCTGTGCAATGCACGTAGGAGTTTATGGAGTTTCCTCATACCTTATCTCATTCAGTTCCCAAAATAATACCAGCAGATTGTGGGTGATTACAACATTTTCAAGGATTCTTCCCCAGGGCAGCTGCTTGTGGGAGAGCTGAGGTCTAGAAAGGAGGAGTTGGGAGCAGGAAAGGAACCAAGCCTGACCCCACTCCCATGCCAGCATTTTGATTTATGGAACCCTGGCAGAAGAGTTTCTCCAAAATGATACTTCATAGCCTCCAGCAGATCCCCCTCAAAGAAACCAACCTGGGAATGACCCTCTGTGTGGAGATCAAGGAGGAAAGAGGCAAGTGAGCCTTTCTTTTCTCCTGCTCGTGGACTTAGAGTAAGAGTGTCTGGGACATCCAAGTATATACTATTTCCATTTTTCCTTTTGACATCTTCGATGATCAAGATACCTGCTAAGGATTTGTTCAGAAATCAGAATTAGTTGTAAGGCAGTTGCCTGAACAACTGAAAGCGTAATGACGCCACAGAGAGCACTAAGGCAACAGAAAGTACGGCGAGGTGGGATTATTAGGTTGGTGCAAAAGTAATTGTGGTTTTTGCCAATACTTTTAATGGCAAAGTTTTTTTAAAAAGTATTTTTAGTAGAGGCAGGGTTTAGCCATGTTGATCAGGCTGGTCTTGAACTCCTGACCTCAGGTGATCCGCCTGTCTTGGCCTCCCAAAATTCTGGGATTACAGGCATGAGCCACCATGCCCAGCCTTTTTTAAAATTTCCATTACTTTTAATGGCAAAAACTGCAAATTACTTTCACACCAAATTAATAGAATATTTGATGAGTTTTAATATAATTATTGTTTTTACCACAATTGACCTTCCCCTACTCTTACCCTCAAAAAAAAAAAAAAGAACTTAAAATAAATCCATAGTCATTTCAAAAGTGACTTCAATAATTTTAAAGTCATTAGTTGTTGGGACTCTGAAAATGTAGGAATCCTGTTATGCATGACAGATTTCCACGGTGGGCAACAGTCACCTAGCACATGCCTGGTAGTTCAGCTGTAATGTGGGCTAAAAGCTGATGGAAAGCCTAACCCCTTTTTAAACAGTATTTCTATGACTGGCTGAACTCCGTGGTGGATGGCAAGGCTGTGTCCTACATCAGTGAGAGCCTGCCCGCTGCAGCCAGGAGGCACCTCACAGAGACTGGAAGCACAGAGGGAGGTGGGCCAGCTGGGGCCCGAGGATCCAGACTTGGTGAGACTCACAGACCTTGGCCCTCCTCCCTCCTCCCTCCTCACCCACTTTTCTCCCTTCTTCACATCAGTACTGGTGGCAGCACCCTGAGCTGAAGGGGAAAAGTTCATATTCAACATCAGAAGTTATTTTATTTGTATGTCGCTTTGGTGAGAGCTCTGTCCTGTAAGAGGGGAGCTTTCCCATCTAGGAGAAAGTCTACCCGTACCTGTCCCCATCTGAGCTATTAATTCTATGGATTCTGGAAGGAGAAAAATGAAAGTGAAAAGTAGGTAAGAAGAAAGCATGGCAGACATGCGCTTGGAATACGGCTGAAGACGGTAGATCTGGCAGGTGGTAGGATGCTGTGGAAAGGGACTGAAATCTGAGGCCTGAGTTTGAATTCAGGCCCTCCAAGCACTTTGTAACCATAGGCAAGTCACCTAAACTTGCTGAGCCCCAGCCATAAAATCTATAAATTAGTAAGATGGAGATAACTACCATAGTTGTCCTGTCCACCTGACAGCTACTGGAAGGGTTTATGGAGATAACATAAGTCAAAGTGTCTATGAGAGTTCATTACAATAATTAATGTGATGACTATTTTTAATATTATTAGGTGAGTAACTAGTAACACCCACTCTTTCTCAGGATTTTTTAAGGACCTCATGAAGCATGAGAAAGATTTTGAAAGATGGTAATTGTGCTTGGGTGGAGATGGCAGAGCTCAGAAACAGAAGGAATGGCGTGAACAGAGCCATAGAGACAGATATTCAGGGAACCTTCAGCAAATCGAGAAAAGTCCAGGCAGGCTGGGACTCCGCTGAGAGTCATGCTGTGTGAAGGAGGCAACTTGAACCCAATAAACGGAGGCTTTTTAATAACAGGTTAAGAAGCTGGGACTCCACTGAGAGTCGTGCTGTGTGAAGGGGGCAACTTGAACTCAATACACGGAGGCTTTTAAATAACAGGTTAAGAATTAGGCTTTAACTCAACAAACACTGGGACAGCTTTCTTAAGTAATAGTGTAACTTGACCAGGGCTATGCCTTAGTGGGACTATCTATTCATGTAACCTATTAAAATTTGTGTCAGAAGATTAATAATGTCATCCCAGGTGTTTTATTTTCTATATTTCAAGGTTTAACTTCAACACAATTGTTGGTTTTTTGGGGGAAAGTGCAGAGTGTTGTTAATGTTGGCAGGCAGGAGGGCAGCACTTGGTCTGTCCACGAAGCCTCCTTCATCTCTAGTTCTGACTGAGGGTTGACTGTTAGCCTTCGGTTTCCTTTGTCACTGTATTGTAGGGGTTATTTTAAAATATTATCTTCAATTTATACTTTATTATTATTATCATTATTTTGAAAAGGGTCTTGCTTTGTCGCCCAGGCTGGAGTACAGTGGTGCAATCACAGCTCACTGCAGCCTCGACATCCTGGGCTCAAGTGATCCTTCCACTTTGGCCTCCCGAGTAGCCGGAACTATAGGTGTGTGCCACCATGCCCAGCTAATTAAAAAAAGAAAAAATAGAGACAGGGTCTTGCATTGTTCCTGAGGCTGGTCTCAAACTCGTAGGCTCAAGTGATCCTCCCACCTCAACCTCCCAAAGTGCTGGGATTACAGGCATAAGCTACTGCGCCTGGCCCATACTTACTATTTTAATTCACTTTTGAGACCATTTTTGTTGGTGAAAGCTAATATTTAACCTCTTTATTATACTACTTAGTAGAAGTCTTAGCAACAAAGCAAAACGCTACCCGCCTATGTGATTTTTTTACTAGTTATCATCTTTCTTCTGTGCACATTGTGAAAAAGTTTTTTTTATATGTTTCTTTTAACAGCAGTCACTTTTACCTAAGAAACCTTTCTATCTCATAAAGAAATGCAAAAGCTATTGGTGTAGCTTAATTTGCCAAAATTTTTCTGAATTGATGTTTACCAAATTTGGCTGAGCAGATGTAATTGGAACCCATTGAATGCTTTGTTTCTCATTCCCAAATTTACTTTGATTAATCTGTGCTCTTTCTTCCACATGTGAGAGGTTTTGATACAAGTGATGACTATTGTTATTTTAATTCTGTGAGACTCTCCCCCAATACTGAGCCATCTCCCACTAAATTATAGTAATACAAATGCTATCCAAACATTTTATTAAATGAAGAAGTTTGCTATTTCTTATTTCATTTGCTACTGAGGAAGATAATTCTTGATATTTTTTTCAATTGATGAGAGTATATTATACTTCTGTTGCTTTCTGTTTATATGGAATTTGTCCCCATCAGGTTCAGTTATGTGGACATCCTCAGCATCTCTATAAACGCATTCTGGGGGTTTGAATTGTGGAGGGTGAATCAGCCTAGCTAAATAGGTGAGTCAGTGTCCAGAGAATCAAAAGACCAGAATTCTCAGTTCAGTACATAATAGCGTGTGACCTAAAGCACTGAGCAATTATACTTGATCATGTACCTGCATCGAAGCTACACACAAAAGACAAATGAGATCACACTTAAAGCTGAAAATAGTGAGCCTCTAAGAGTAAAGATCCTTTGTAATTTTAAAGTACATAGGGGCCGGGCGCGATGGCTCACTCCTGTAATCCCGGCACTTTGGGAGGCCAAGGCGGATGGATCACCTGAGGTCAGGAGTTCAAGACCAGCCTAGCCAGCATGGTGAAACCCAGTCTCTACTAAAAATACAAAACTCAGCTGGGCGTGGTGGCGCGCACCTGTAATCCTGCTACTCGGGAGGTTGAGGCAGAAGAATCGCTTGAACCCAGGAGGCAAAGGCTGCAGTGAGCCAAGATCGTGCCATTGCACTCCAGCCTGGGCAACAGGAAGAGACTCCGTCTCAAAAAATAAATAAATAAATAAATAAATAAATAAATAAATAACATAACATAACGTAACATAGTACATATCATGATGGTGTTTTGCAGCTGGGGTAGCAAAAGCTTGGAAGATTGGATGGACATACCTGATATCCATCATGATAACGACTGCTTCCAGATGAGGACATCAGAGGGTAGTAAGTGCTCTGCAAGAGATAGATGGAGGGTTTTGTGGGAGCTCCGTAGCAGAGTGCAGAGGAAGGTCACATAATTTAACCCAGATATGCTCCTGAAAGACTATTTCTACTTTCCTCCTGCTCTTTTTGGTACACACCAATGAAGTCGAGAAGGCCCATTAGAAAATATATCAGTTGTAATAATAATAACTAACATTTATTGAGCATTTACTTTGAGCCAGCCCCATTCTAAGCACCTTGTGTGTATTTGCCCATTTAATCCTCATGGCTCTTTGGGATGAGTAATAGTATTATCAGTGATTTCCAAATGAGAAAGCAGGCTTAGAGAGTTTAAATAACTCCAGCAGTTCAGTGTATGAGGGCATCGATCTTTTGCTTACAAGTGCTGGGCTGAATCCTTTGCTCTTGACTCCCTCTGTAATTGTCTGTCACTTAATTTGACCATTGTATTCTCTTGCAAGTAAAACAAATGCATGAGATGAAGAGATTTGGTAAAATGTTGCTTTTGAAAATGAACTCCCTAAGCAAAAATGCAGAGTCTCTAGCATATATCAGACAGGGGGATCAGCTCTGGAGGCACATAGATGATGAAGTCATGGCCCCTTCTCTCGGAATTGTTGAGGAAGACAGACGTGAACCCGTAAATCCAACTGCACATTGTAGGGAAATACAGCAGCATGGGCGCTGGCACTCTGTCTCTTCCCCTATCCCACAAGCTGACCACATCTCCAAAGGAATGTGATCACAAAGGGAAATTGTTTATCTTCACTGGGGTTGAGGGAAGTAAGGCACCCAAATGCACTCGTTCTGAGGAGTTTTTGCTAAATGTATTGCAGATGAGACCAGAGAGACTTGTGTAGTTGGAGTCAAACCCCTCTTCTGAGTGTATGTAGCATCTCAAGAATTAAGTAGGCGACATCCTGGTGGGGCTCTATAAGTCCCCACATTAGAGGGCTGAGAGCTGGGAGCCACAGGATCAACCCCACTCGGACTAGAAATGGCAGGTGTGACGCAAATCAATATGACAGGTGCTGTCTAGCATGCACTCAGAGAACTGCAGGAGCCAGGGCTGAGAACTTCCCATGGAGATGTGTTGATGGGAGGGCTCTAGAGGAGGGGAAGGACGGCTTCCAAGAGGAGCTAGAGACTGAACAGGAACTTGAAAGATGAGGAAGGGGGCAGGGAGGATGGAGTGAAACAGGGAGGCATTCCAGGGAGAGGTTGCAGCTTTCCTAGAAGGCTGAAGCTGTGAAACACATGGCACATTGGAGAAACAGCAGCAGTTTTGCAAGATCCTAAGATCATTCAGGCTGGAGCATGGAGATTTGATGGAGACTGAGAGGTGACCAAGGCTGGACAGAGGAGGCAGGGTAAGAAGCTGCTGTGAGTCACAAGAGAGGTGGTGCAGAATTGGTGGAGCAGGAGATGAAGCAAGTGGGTCGTGGGGCACAAGGGGAAGGGTAAAGTTGAAGCAGCGGGTGAGGGCTGGGCGTCACGGCACCCAGCACTGAGCTGGCAAAATGAAGGAAGAGGCAAGTTTGAAAGGGAAGGCAGGGAGTTCTGTATGGGACCTGGTGAGTTTGGGGTCCCCTTGGAGATTTCCAGGAGAGAGTCGAATGCGTGACTTTATTGCTCAGACAAGGGGTCTATGGGGGGACCTAGCCCCTGCCTTGTTCGGAACAGCCTGGCCAGTCGGTCTTCTTGTGCATAGATTGTTGTCATAAAGTATGAGACTACCATGTGTTACACAATAGACCACCAGGATGGCTGAACAGTAGAAAAGAACTTTATTGGCAATATCAGTTTGCACACCGGGAAGAGACAGTCTTTGGCGTGTATGGAAGGTGCTCTCTCTTCAAAGAGGGAAAGTGCAGGCTGGTTTTATGCCTCCCAGGGTCCATATTACACAATAGAGTCAGATATATTCCGAAAGCTTTGGGGAAAAATCTATACATATTTATGAGGGGAGTTAAGTGCAGGTGCCAGGGGTAAACATATGTCCAACATACATCCCATGTTCACTTTGGGGCACAGTTGTAGCATTAAAATTAGGTGCTAAATTTGGCTGTTTACATCAAAAGGCAAATTATAGGACACAATGACATTTAGTGTGCAGCACCTGTAAGCTGCTGAAACTGGCTTGGGGTCTGCATTTGCTTATCAGGAAAGAATGCCTGGAAGCCTGGTCCCCTGTCCAATCAGAGTTGCAGGGTCTGGGTTGTAAATCAGAGTTAGGAAGAGTCTCAAACTTCGCCTGATTATTCTTGTTATTAGGGAGACTAACAAGGGTGTGGCTTTTCCTGTAGCTGTAGGAATTTAGGAGGTTGTGATGCCAGCCAAGCCCTGAATCCTCGACCCCTGGGTAACTTTTGTTTCTTTAACCTTACAGTCCATCTTAGCTGATGAAGGGGCAACTGTCTTGGTCTCTCAGATCACACGTGAATGGAGAGTGAAGATGAGACCGACTGAAATTTAGAGTGCACAGAGGACAGATCACACAGCTTAGTCCTGAGGCAGGCTATTCCAGCACATATTTTTGTCTACAGAAACTCTCATTTCTGGTTAAACACCCAGGGAAATCCCCTTCCCCCTACTATCTGCTCTGAACACCAAAAGGCAACCCATGAAAATCTTTTATGTTAATTTCTTTCTTGTGTATTCATTACACATCTTCTTGGCTCTTAATATAGATGGATAGATACGCATATTTTTACATCCACACATATACATACATAAACACACACATATATACTTACATATACACAGGTGTGTATATCTGTTAAATGTGGTAATTTACATACCCAGCAGCATTGTATGAAAGTGTATGATTCATTTTGTCCTTACCAACATTAAGTAATAGCATTTCAAAAATATTTGATAATTGCATGGGCAAAAACATATTATTGTTTTTATTATATATTTTTCTTTTCTTTTCTTTTCTTTTTTTAAGACAGAGTCTTGCTCTGTTGCCTAGGCTGGAGTGCAATGACATGATCTTGGCTCTCTGCAACCTCTGCAGGGAGCCAAGCGATTCCCCTGCCTCAGCCTCCAGAGTCGCTGGGATTACAGGTGCCCCCCACCATGCCTGGCTAATTTCTGCATTTTTGTAGAGAGGGGGTTTCACCATCTTGGCCAGGATGGTCTGGAACTCCTGACCTCAAGTGATCTCCTCGCCTCGGCTTCCCAAAGTGCTGGGATTACAGGCGTGAGCCACCATGCCCAGACTATTTTATTATATATTTTAAATATTATAATTCTTTTTACAGCTTAAATTAGGACTTAAAATGTTAATTTTTCCTCAAATAAAATGCATTATTAATTTCTAATGTTATTTTATTCTCAGCTGTGTTTGCCTAACTGCAAATGTTCAAAAGAGCTTAAATACCACAGAACCAAAGCTATTTTAATTTTTTAAAAGATCTGATCATTTCCCTTTAGTAATTTGAGGCTACTTTTGATTACTTTAAGATTTTAATTTAATATGCAGCTTTTTCATATATATTCTTTTTACTTTACCTCTATAATCTCTGTATTTATAACACATGCCTTAAAATACCAATTGCATATATTTCTTTTCTTTTGGTTTTTGAATTATCATACAGTAAAATTGACTTTTAGCTTGGTGTAGTTCTGTGAATTTAAGTCTAGACTTCTGTGACCACTAGAACAATCAAGCCGGAGAACAGTTCTGTCTTTCCCCAAAATTGGCTCATGCTGCTCCTCCCTGCTGCAACTCCTGGCAAACACTGATGTTTTTCTTCATATAGTTTTGTCTTTTCAAGAATGGTACATGCAATTACATAGTATCTTATTCTGCATGTCTTAAATTGCTAACCTGGCTAAACATTTTTCCACAGTTAGTTGGAACTATGATTTTTGTATCCTGTATAGCTTGTGCCTTTGCAATTTATTTTCTTGGGTCATAAACAGTGCCTTTCTTACAAATTTGTATACCCATATTATGTAAGAATGGCGTTAACTTACTTCTGTTACACTAACCATAGCTATTTCCCTGGGTAGGTCTTTACTGTTAAGTTTGGTTATTTTCTTTAAATGTATAAGACCTTACCAATAGGAATAACACTTGATAAATAATATTGTAATACTCTGGTGATCCAGTCTGATGCAGTATCCCTAAATCTGGGAAAGGTTGTAAAAAAAAAAAAAAAAAAAAAAAAGGATGCTATCTTAAAGATGCATTTTTTTCTGGCATGTAGAAGTTGGAAACAGACTAAATATGTAGCTACAGACTTTAGTAACGCAGATCGTAGAGCTACTGTCAATAGGATGTCATGCAAGAATGACAAGGAAGCCTGAGAAAATGTCAGAGAAACTTGAAAAAAATTTTATAGTAAAATGTTAACTTAAAAAGCCAAATATAATTCCATACCCACAGGATGATCATAGCATGTAAGAAAAAAAACCCACAAAACTTGCTAATTTAAAAAGACTAGGGAAAATAGATCAGAATAGTAACTGATTTCTTTTATTGGTGGAAATCTGGAGAGACTTTTTACTAACTTTGTGTGTCTTCTTTATTTTTCATCATGATCACCTAAAAAGCGCTCTGAACTACACAGAGAAAAGCACTCTGTGTAGTTTGGGTGTAAAACGCTGCCATCTGCCTGAAAAACTCACACCTGAGCTTGCGGTTCTATTGAATGATGTGTGAAGATTACCACACAAATACCTATTCTGTCTTCTAGATGTCAAGTGTATGTCAGGTCATGTCTGACATACATTTCTAAAGGTCTGTGAGCAGACCTTTACAGAATAGTGCAAGTGAATCTGGTGAAATGGCCGTTTAATCTGCATTGCTTATTAAGTAAGAAATCATTGTCTAGGAAGACCTTCAGGGGGACAGAGGGTTTTGTCCCAACTCTCTTCCTTGCTGTAATGGAAGCCCTGGTCACCCTGGAGGTTTCCATCTTCTCTTCCTGGGGCAGCATTTCCCAGACGCCTGCTGGGCTACTGTTGCCTGATTAGAAACCCACCCTGGGAATAGCAGGGTGACACCAGAAAAGGCCAGCGTGCTTTAACTCTGGCTTTGTGAGTTAGTGATCCCTCTAGACTCAAACAGAATTAAGGAAATCTTCAAAAAGTCCCGACAGGGCAAAAACTCCCGTAACTGAAGATGATTCTTAGTGATTTTTCCTGATTTGTGGAGAAATGAAGTTTTGTCTAAAAGACCCAATTGGCCCAGGAAAGAAGGGATTCTCAAAGAAACTCTCTCCAGAGAACTCACAGCTGTTAGCCCCGCTCCTGCCTGGAAATTCTAAACTCACAGGGCAAAGGGCGCCTCCTAAAGACAAATTTGTAAGTCATCTACCTGCTAATTCAGCAACGTGACAGATACGGAACCCAGCAAATCATGATGTTTACCCAACCGTCTCCTTTAGATAAACCTTCCAAACTCTGCAGGAAATTAGGACTTCATTAATATCTGTGAAATTAATGCCTGTCAAAAGCTCCTAATTTGTCTCTCTTGTAGAGTCAAAGAACACTGGTATTTAGCATACTGGAGATCCCTTTTGTCTTAGCTAGATGAGGTATCACAGGCCCAAGATCTCCAGGTATGTTACTGATTCTCCTTCCAGGTCTTTATTATTTCAAATAGTTTTCTTTCTTTATACAAAGGCAGAAAAGACAATCAATGCTTTGTTTCTTATCTTTGGCTTACTTATGAAAGCTTAGAAAAAATTATAAGTATAAAATCATCAAAAAGAGAGACGGAGCAAGGAAGTAACTTTTTTGCTGAATATCAGATGATAGTTTCAGATTAATGGGACCTCGGAAAAGGAGGTAAAAAAGAAGAGGTATCTAGTTCACATAAGTGGCCAGAACACTCAATAATGGAACAATAGATGAAGAATTAGACTAGATTCCTGGATTTGTAGCTAACACTTTGATAACTATCATCTAAACCTCTTGGAAAGCATAATTACTGATTTTTGGGCTTTTATGAAGTATTTTGTTCATCCTTATATGAGAAAGCCCTATTTTATAGTAGTCAATTAGTTTGGAGTTTTCTACGTGGTTTGTGATGTTCAAAGGCTTAGAGTGTGTGTATGTGTAACTGTGAAGAAAGCAGACCTTTTTGAAAATGTCCAGAGTAAATAAGGATCAGCTGCTGAATGCCTTGGGCCAATCCCATTACACACGTAAATAGACCATGTAAGAATTTTGCGGTGTCATATTTAACTAGTGTGACTAAAATAGACTCGCTCTATATAAACTCATTTTCTGATTACTGTGTGCTGTTTCCTGGGCACCTACTTGAATAACAGAAGACATAAAATGTTGGAAAACTTTTGCCTCACTCTCCAACCATTGGGCCTAACTCCGTTAGGTTGAGTGGAATTAACTCTTGAGTTACTTCTCAAAAGCAAGGTTGAGTGCAGACTTCCAGAAAGCCTCTCCCCTCGGCAAGTCAGTGTGTGGTTTTGGGTGAGTCCAGCAGTGTCCTCTGCAGAAGGGGAAGTGAAAACATTTGTTCACATGGATAGTGGACCTATGTGAGGTTCTGGCTGTCCACGATAAAGCACTGGTTAAGTAGACATGGGGCACCAAAAATATCTTTTATAGCCCCCAAACAGCGTTTGTCTTTTGTCTTTTTCCAGGGCGCAACCATGTCGCCATTTCTTCGGATTGGCTTGTCCAACTTTGACTGCGGGTCCTGCCAGTCTTGTCAGGGCGAGGCTGTTAACCCTTACTGTGCTGTGCTCGTCAAAGAGTATGTCGAATCAGGTAAGCTTGAGGGGGTTTTCAAAGCGGGGGAGGAGGAGGAGAATCCTGCTATGAACTGTGTATGAAGCAAGGTCTTCCAGGACATTTGACATCATCTGGTGGAACCAAATCCTGCCATTTAGGCCACTGATGCCCAGCAAAGCCAAGGACTTCCTCATGGACACACATTTCGTGATGGACTCTAAACCAGGACCCGATGGCCCACCGGTGGCTCTGTTGCACTGTATGATTTTTCCCACATATACAAAGGGAAAGAGAAAGCTGGGTTGAGGAAATTACATAAGGAGTTAATGGGAAGGAACTCTAATGAGCTGAAGTAGAACATAGCCCTATGTGGTTAAGCCTGGTTACTTTAAATAAGTCTAGGTAGATTAAGACTGCATAATCTTCCAACCAACTCTAAAGACTGCTTACTGCTGCTTTGGCAAATCTTCAGTGGATATTACAAAGCATCTATAATTAGCCATTAGAATCCAAATTTCAGAAAACGTACTTTTGCACTCACTAAGGTCTTGGCTGAATGAAAGAATAGTGATGTTTCATCAAGTTTAAATACAGGCAGCTCAAGGTGAGGGGGAAAGTGGGACAGCCACCCAACGTCCTCTTTGTGGGTTCAGAATGTTCCATTCCAACAGTCTTATGTGTAGGAAATATCTCTGTGATCACGTCGGCCGGCTTCCACTCTCCAAGATCCTCACCTCTGCATTGGAAGTTTGCCACGGATTTCCAAAGGAAAAGTAGGAGGGAGTTTAGATCCCACAACTCTCCTGACTGCACACCTTTTCTTGTTTCCCTACGTGCATTTTGATTTTAGCAGACACTTTGTAGGGAATGATAATGATGATGGATGCAGGCTTGCAGTAACTATGGAAGCCATCACAGTTCACTTACACAAAAGTGTTTACGGAGAGACCACTGCAAGAGTGCTGGGACCAGAGCATAGAGGGAAAAAAAGTCAAACAAGTAAGCTGAAGGAACTCAGGAAGACTGCCTTCCCTTTAGAGCATCTATTCTTGCAGAAGAAAGTGGCAATAAACAAAAATACAAACAGCAGGTAATGAAGGAACAAAAAGCAGTGTAAAGAAGAGAGGGACTGGGGGCAGGGATGTGTGTTATTTTATATAGGGTTGTCCGCAAAGGCCTGTGAGCGAGGGACATTGGCAGATACAAGAAGAAACTGACTCAGACTTTGAGAACCTCCTGCCAGATACTCAGAGTTCAGATGTTGGGGTTCCCAAACCTACTATTTTGCATCCCCCACCAAAAGCCTTTTTGCTTCACAGCTGACTTTGTCCTTCCAGCCACTCTGAACACATCAAAGCCAGAGAGACTGTCTGAATCATCTTGATTTCCTTTCTGCCCAGAGTTCTCTCCTGTTTAGTTAAAAGTGTGAATGCCACTTGCTCCCAACCTAAAACCTTTCAAATGTCACAGACATCTTTGAAGTGTAAAACGTCTGAGTTTTTCAAAGCCGCCTTTGACTTAATGGGTCTCCTGGATCCAGTTCTCTTTACCATCTCAGGTCTCCCTGACATTTGCTTCCTGAGGGCCTTTTTTTTTCTTCTTTTTTTTTTTTGCGTTTGGCCTTGCCTTTGAACTTGGTCTAATGAGCCTCGTGGATCGAGAGTCCTTGTCAGAAAAGAAGGAAACTGGTTTTCCTAAATATTAGCCTGTGGAGTTGGAGGGAGTTTAGAGATTTTTGCTTTTGATTTTATTTTGGGCTTGTTCTGAAAAGAAATCGCTCTGAATATTATCATTCAATATTTACTTCTACAGAATTTAAACACATTTCAGTTCTTGGGGTGTAAGGCTGCATTTTCCACAATGAGCCAACAGAACAAGGACAAACAGGCTACGGGGCTGCGGGGTTGTGAGTCGTTAAAACGGTAACACTCTACATAGATAGGGCCCTCTGTTTAGGTGATTACAAACGCGGCGAATGAAAATGTAAAAAGTGCCTTGCTTTGGGGACTTTTGCCCCTTCTCAGGGTATTTTTGGCCCTTTTCTCCAGGCACAGAGAATGGTTACCATCAAAAGGAAGTATCCGAAAGGGAAGCTTCAGGTCTGTGGAAGTAAAATGTTACCGTGATCATTAATATTGCCGTTGGTTTCTAAAAAGCCCAATCTCCAGTCCAATTTTTTTTTTTACCAACCCACAAAAAATGTCCCCTTTCTATTCCACGTTTAGTAGTCTCATGGTTTATGTCTTTCCTAGCCAAGTTTATCTAACATTTGAGTTTCAAGCTTATTCAACTCCTTGTGTACCCCCAAAATAAATATTAATTTAACAGATGCTAAATGTCTGCTCTGTTTAACTTTGTGTGTTGGACAGAAGGGGCCCTCGAAAGTTAGAAGGGCTTTATTTCCTGGCTTTAAGCGGATTTTTCCCCTTTTGCTTAATCGACATCTCTGAATTGCTAAATCTGCCACTTAATGTGCTTATGTCACAAGAAACAAACACTCAAATGCAGGTTTCTCCTTCTGAAATGATTAAAGAATAAATACCAGAGAAAATCCAATGTGCGTGAAAGACAAGAAAAAACTTCTTAATTAGTAAACTCTTTGCCAATCACAGAGCGGCTTTAGGGAGGTTTCCCCTAAACTGACCTTCCTGTCTGCAGATTTGTTACTATTTCCAGGGCTCCTGCCTACCTGCCTTTACTCACTTGCAGGCTGGCAGTCGGCTTCAGCCTTGCTGGCTCCATGGGTAAAGATTAGCACCACCTCTCTGACTTGCTCATTAGCTTTTGCTGAGGGTGCATGGTACATGTAAAATGTATCTTCACCCAAGAATTAGAGAAGGAAATAATGGCTCATTCTGTTTTAAAGATCATTGTCTCTTACTGTATTTATGTCAAATGGAAAAAAATGTAAGTATTTCTTAAAGGAGCATTCATTATGCACTGAAATTATGCCACTATGTCTTTCAGATGAACACACAGTAGTTTTGTATTGACTATGTTTAAGCTGGGGCCAGTGAGGTTAATCAGTCATAGGATCAACACTACAGATTAATAAAGGAGAATCTCAAAGGCATAAAAGATTTTTTAAAAAGTTTGTTGCTCAGGTGTTTAAACCCAGAGTGAAGCAACTAACTGTTGAGTAGGAAAATAACATTTTGAAACCAACCCAATAGTCCCATAGACAGTTGTTTTTGGCTGATTATAGAAATGGACTCTTCTGATCTTAAAGCTTGGAATTTACATTTGTTTTATCTGAGTTTCTTCCTCAAGAAAGGATCCTCACACCTCTCAAAAAAAATATTAAAGAACTGAAACTCACCAGATCATGGCATCCAGAGACTGAAGCACCAGGCCCCTGGTTCATCATGATTGCTTACTTACCCCTCCCGAGTTCCTGTTTTCTCATACAAAGTTACATTTCTTCCCTGCTATATAAATCCCTAGTTTTAGTTGGTCATGGAGATGGACTTCAGACTGAGCTCTCATCTCCTCGGCTGCAGCACCCAACTAAAGCCTTCTTTGTTGGCAATTCTCGTCATCTCAGTCATTGGCTTTCTGTGCGGTGAGCAGCAGAACTTAGAACGCCTGGTGTTTCGGTAACAATTTCCAGTCCAAGGCATTAGCAGATTGTTGTCTGAATTATCAACGCTGGACTTATAAGGTTCAATGCATCACCTTGCATCTGGACCCGGGGACTGTCTCATTCTGTCCCATATTGTCTCTGATTGTTTATGTGCTACTTTTGTCTTCCCAACAGAATTCTATATCCCAGAGAACAGAGGGAGCAGGTGCTACTGTTGAGTTGAACTGAATTATTTTCCAGGCCTGGCTGAAGGAATAATGAGACCTTACGTTTCTGTTCCTAGAGAACGGGCAGATGTATATCCAGAAAAAGCCTACCATGTACCCACCCTGGGACAGCACTTTTGATGCCCATATCAACAAGGGAAGAGTCATGCAGATCATTGTGAAAGGCAAAAACGTGGACCTCATCTCTGAAACCACCGTGGAGCTCTACTCGCTGGCTGAGAGGTGCAGGAAGAACAACGGGAAGACAGAAATATGGGTAACGTTGCGTAAAGTGTATGCACATAAGGGATAAGCGTGATGGTAGCAGATGACTGGCTCAGAGCTCCCATGTCAATCTGAGGGTGTGATTACACTGGCCTAGGGTCACCAGGCTCCCTACCACTTCCTTACTGGTGATTTGATAATGGCGATGGTTATTCTTTATGGGCTGTAGAACACATTGACATCTTCAGATCTCTTTGATGCCTACATCAAAGAGATGTAGAAAGTCTCTTAGACTAGGATAAATTATTGTTTATTTAAAACTGTTAAAGCAGGCTTGGAATATCTCAAATTCCCCTTAAGTGGGGGTGAGTTTTTGTCTATCAATCCAGTTGTCAGTTTCATTCACTTTTTCAGTTTTGGGAAGAATATTTGTATATAAAACTTAATCAAGATTTATCAAACAACAACTCTAATGCTTTTTAACTTAGAAATTACTTGTTTAACCCAGTAGACTCAGAACACGTTAAGATATCAAAATCTTAATTTTATTAAACTTCATCAATACACTTTTAAAGTAAGTAAAAAGCTATCAGAATGTGAGAGGATAGAACAAAGATCCATTTAATGTTTGGTCTTTCTATACTTTGACAATTCCTACAGTTTTTTTCAGCTGTAATGAACTTAGCTTACTTTGACTAAGAAGTGCATCATACACAATTCATCTTAGCACACCAAGTTGTCAAAAACCTGGATTATGGTAGTAAATATTTAGAAATGTTAAAAGGAAGAGTAAAATAATCAAAGCGTTAAAAAAATTCCAATGAAAATTTCTGGGGCACAAAATAAAAGAAAATATATAAGTAAGAAACTGCTTTTACATGATCTGAAATCCAGAAAATGTTTTCAAATGTTTATATCATCTGTGCCAAAGGAGAGAATCCTGACTTTCTGCTTCTTACTTTCTATAACTCAGATTTTTAAATATCCACCCAAAAGATTTTAAACTCAGATTTTAAGAAATCCACCCAAAAGATTTTCAAGAACTCAGATTTTAAGAAATCCTCCCAGAAGATTTTCAAGTCACAGGTTTCAAATGGGAATGATACAAGCCTAAAAACTAGGTTTTTGTGTCAGTTTTGTATTTTTGACCTAAAAAAATTAATGCTTTTTAAGAAAGTATAAAAATCTTTGCTCATATCACTAAAGTAATCTTTAGAGACAAATATATGCCAAGATTTTTTTTAAAAGGTGCTCATGCCCATGCTTACATATGTCCAGGTAATTTAGTTGGGCAGTATCTACTCAGCACTTGTGTGTTGGTTTGGGAAAAGGGTTCCTGGGGCCAGGTGTGGTGGCTCATGCCTGTAATCCCAGCACTTTGGGAGGCCAAGGTGAGCAGTTCACCTGAGGTCAGGAGTTCAAGACCAGCCTGGCCAACATGGCGATGCCCTGTCTCTACTAAAAATACAAAAATTAGCCGGGCGTGGTGACAGGTGCCTGTAATCCCAGCTACTTGGGAGGCTGAGGCAGGAGAATCACTTGAAATTGGGAAGCGGAGGTTGCAGTGAGCCTAATTATTTTATTAGGTAGAAGCAGGAATGGGAGAAACTGAGGAAGACCAGTTTATTTGGTCTACCTAATTTTTTTTTTAAAGAGTCGTCAATTCCCCAATTTTAAAAATACGATTCTATTCATGTTTCCTTCTCAATTAATGAAGGATAAGTCGGGGGGTGAGTATCTTTTTGTTAAGTAGTCTTCACTGATAGGCAGGTTGCTGTTCTATTTGTATCTCTTCAAGTTGCATATGATTTCTTGCCTAGGATTTTGCTGATTTCATCCTTAACAGACTTTTCTTTGCATTCTAGGATTATTTAGACATAGGCACATGGTGGCATTCAGATGCTCATTTAACCAACTAGCACATTTTTTGCACTTTTAAGCTTTGGTGGGTTTTTTTGTTTTGTTTTCTTTTTTATTTTTTTGCCAAGGTTATTTCTTAATTTACTTTTATTTTAAGAGCCAACAGATTGTTGGGACTTATATTTTCCCTTGCTTCTATTGGAATCTGCTTTTCCAACACTAATTTCTCTAAAGAAAATGATTCTCTTAAATTTGCCTTTCATGTTTCTCAACACCATATTGAGAGACACCTTTTGTTTTCCCAAGGTTGTGACTGTTTTCATGGTTGTCTCCCATTCACTCCCCAAAATGTGCCAGAATGTGGCTTTCTATGGGTGCTGTTTTTCCTGTAGCTAATTGGTTTAATTTCTTCCATCACTACTAAGTACTGAATATTGCCAACTTTGTGGTCACCTGGTGCCAATTTTCATTATTCCATTTGGAAGCAGGCCCCTTACCATAGCTCTTCCATCTCCATTTTTGCCGCCATCTTTACTCCTTATTCCACAAGCCAGAGAACAATGGTGCATACGTGCCATGTCAAAAGCACTTTTCTTTTCATTAATCTGTTGAAACTCATATGAAAATTTATAGTTGTTGCAGCAATGCAAGCTTATTTTATCATAAAATTCTCATGGCAGTAATGCTGTGACATAGGCATTGCTATTATGTCTGTTTTTCAGAGATTTCCCAAGACTTAGTGACTCGCACAAGGTCACATAACCAGAAAATTATTTAGCCACGATTCAAATTCAATCCTGAGTTCCACAGGACATTACTTGCTATTTCTTAGTTACTCTGGCTCACCTGGATAACCCACGGACATAATGACCAATAATGACCTTCAAGTCATCTTCTTTCTTATTCTTTTTGGTCTGTTAATGGCATAGTGGGATGGTTTAATAGATTAACAACAGTGCTCAGCTTGTCTTGAACTTGGATTTGTCCTTTCTTCTCCTTATGTCACTTTATGGGAGATCCTGCATCATCCCTTAAAATGACACTTTGTTCCGCCCTCTTCTACGTAATAATACAGTACTGAAGTATATATTTATATACATTTATAAATTCCTTCCCAGATCAGTGTAATTAGAATTTTCTTTAGTGGACCATCCAAGACTTTCCTAAAAATACAATCTCTCTTTGTGAAAGAGAAAAGCCATCCCCATTGAATGCCCTGATTAACCTAGACATGCATCCCAGGTAGAAAAAAAGACAGGGGCCTGGAGGCAGCCCCAAAGAGGCAGGATTTATCTTTCCCTCCAAAAGAAGAGCTTTTTCCCCAAGGAAGCCAGTCCCAGTGCCTGTGATTCTTTTGTCATGATGAAGATCTGGGTCTGCCCTGTGACAGTTCTTCAGATACGCAGCATTACAGGGCAAGAAAACCAAATAGAATCTGTTTTAGGATTTTATTTCTTCCTTATGTAAGTTTTTCTCTCCAAATAAAATTAATGAATTGCTGGGATGTTTAAAGAAAAGAAAGGCGATTGTCACGGTTGCTACAGTCGTCTGATGACAATGAGTGTGAGTACAGTGGAGAGTAACAATGATTGTATTCTGTGGTGGAAATCTCCTGCCATCGTCAGTAGCCAGTGATGTCATTGAACTCAGGGCTTGTTTCACATTCTGACTGATGTTTCTCTCCTTCTCCCAACCAGTTAGAGCTGAAACCTCAAGGCCGAATGCTAATGAATGCAAGATACTTTCTGGAAATGAGTGGCAAGTGACATTTCTTCTTCCTGTTTGGGGGTGAGGAGGGCATGGCCTTCTCCTCAAATGCAGCTTATTTTACCTTTGCAATTATTGTAGAAAAGAATCAGGAGAAAAGAGAGGCACAAAATTGTTTTAAAATTCTCAGAGGTGCTCAGGCATGACTTTAAAAGACACTATCTGGGCCGGAAAAACGTAGAAATATAAAACATTTATAGCACTTGTTTTAAGTGATGTGAATCCATATGCCCAAAGCTCTTATACTCTGTCTTTAGTTTAGTTTGGGAATTCAGTCTAAATACAAAAGACTGTTGATGTGTGGTTATGTGTGTACACATTGTCTATGTTTAAATGATGTGCTCTAATAAGCTACCATATTATCAGTAGAATACAAAATAAGTAAGAAGTCAATCAATATATTCCATAAAATTAGTAACAAAATGCTAACACTTGAAGTTAGTCACCTCAAGTCCTTTTAGGAACAAGAAAAGGTGAGAAAACACATTGCTAAAGGGTTTTGGTTCCATGTTACATGTGGACTTTGGCCACAGAAGTGAAATTTCCTGGTACGATGTGCTGAGACAGGCTGTCAGGGCAGTGTATGTGAATCAAATCCCCCTACTTAGAAAATCCTAAGTCACAGCATGGACATGTAAACTTACTGATGGTAAATTCACTTCATTTTTTCCTAAATTAATTTTACTACCAAGAAGAAGCAAGTTTAACTTTATACATTTATGGTGCTTTCTGAGTTTCGGCTTACCATATATAATTCCTCCGTGTCTAAATTCAAACAAATACATCAGAGAAAACAATATTATGAAATAATCATAGAAAACTTGAACACTCACTAGATATTTGATGATATTGAGGCATGGTGAATTCATCTTTTAGGTGTGATAATAATATTGCGGTTATGTTTCTTTAAAAGGCACGCTGATCTTTTACATATATATGCTGAAATATTTTAGTAAAAGGCGAAAGATTTATTCGATCTGAAGAGAAACCAGTGAATAGCTGAAATATTTTAGATAAAATAATATGATACCATGACTTTGCTTCAAAATAATCCAATGGCATGGGGTGTAGGATGGACAGGGTGTATTGAAAGAGAGTGGCCATCAGTTAATAATTGCTGAAACTGAATGATTGATATATGAAAATTGATTATAGTATTTGCTCAACTTTTAGGTATATTTGAAATTTTCCATAATAAAATTTTTTTAAAAGAAGGAAAGAATTACTGAGAAGGGAAAAATGTACCCTGAAATTTTATTTCTTTTTCCTCTTGGAAGGTGTAGATATACAGTACACATAGTACAACTTTTGAGTTGGCTGAAATAGAGTGATTGCAGGATATCCGAATAACCAGATTTGCATAAAATGTGAAAGTGCTGACCTAAATAATAGTATCAATGATGTTTAATTCCTTGAATAAGAGAAATACATTCCTCCCATTAGTTTAAAGCATGACCCAATGTAAATTGAAAAAGGGTCCTGTCTGGGCATGGTGGCTCATGCCTGTAATTCCAGTACTTTGGGAGGCCGAGGTGGGCAGATCACTTGAGCTCAGGAGTTCCAGACCAGGCTAGGCAACATGGCAAAACCCATTCTCTACCAAAAATACAAAAATTAGCCAGAGTTGGTGCGTGCCTGTAGTCCCAGCTACTTGTGAGGCTGAGGTGGGAGGATCGCTTAAGCCCAGGTTATTGAGGTTGCAGTGAGCAGTGATTTCACCAGTGCACTGCAGTGTGGATGATACAGTGAAAGAAAGAAAGAAAAAGAAAGGAAAGAAAGGAAAGGAAGGGAGGGAAGGAAGGAAGGAAGGAAGGAAGGAAGGAAGGAAGGAAGGAAGAAAGAAAGAAAGAAAGAAAGAAAGAAAGAAAGAAAGAAAGGAAGGAAGGGAGAGAGAGAGAGGGTGAGAGAGAGGAAGGAAGGAAGGAAGGAAGGAAGGGGAAGGGAAGGGGAAAGAAAGAAAGAAGAAAGAAAAAGAAAGAAAGAAAAGGAAGGAAGGAGGAGGGAGGGAGGGAAGGAAGGAAGGAGAAAAAGGGTCCTTCAAAAGAAAGAAAGAAGGAAGGAAGAAAGGAAGGAAGGAAAGAAAGAAAGAGAAAGAAAGAAAGAAAGAAGAAAAAGTGTCCTTCATCAGAATGCAAGTATTTTTGGTAAATGATTTTAAGATCCCTGCTTTGAAAAACAATTCCATGGATGGTCCTTCTATTCCTGTGGAACTTAAATATTTTATTAGAATGAGAGAGCAAATTCAATCGGGCAAAAACAATGATATTCCATAAACAATAATGACATAAGCCTAGGAAATGTTTTAAGAATAAAGCTTTGGCCGGGCACGGTAGCTCACGCCTGTAATCCCAGCACTTTGGGAGGCCGAGGCAGGTGGATCCGAGGTCAGGAGACCGAGACCATCCTGGCTAACATGGTGGAACCCCGTCTCTACTAAAAATACAAAAAATTAGCCGGGTGTGGCAGTGTGTGCCTGTAGTCCCAGCTACTCGGGAGGCTGAGGCAGGAGAATGGCATGAACCCAGGAGGCGGAGCTTGCAGTGAGCCAAGATTGCACCACTGCACTCCAGCCTGGGAGACAGAGTGAGACTCCATCTCAAAAAAAAAAAAAGAATAAATCTTTGTAATATTTAAAACTTTTTATATCTAGATCCAAATTGACACTCCATCTCTAAATTTTTATATGTCAAAAAAATCTAATTTTAAAAACCAAAGTTATGGAATAACCTAACTAGAAAATTCCTTGTTGATGACAAGGAGGAGAGCATTCTTTTAAGAAAGCTCATTATTAGTATAAGAAATCGTCTTCTGAAGGATTCAGAAAAGCAAAACGTGTTCTTCTCCTCAGGGAACATATACCCAGAGGTGGTACAGATTAGACAATTAGATAAAATTATAACCTAAACCACACAAATACTGACTAACCAAGAGATCAGTGTGTGTTGCTTTCATTTCAGTAAGTTCCACAGTGTGGGCATTAAAGGTTAGCAAGAGTTGAGTTTTCTAAAGAAGAGGGATGGCCTTACAAGGAGGAAAAAGTGAAGGCTTGAGCAAGAATATGCCTTGTGTGAGGGCTGTGGGGAGAACAGCCTAGGTAGACCAGCAGGCTCCTGCTGAAACCAGAATGAAGAGTCAGAGACAGATGTTGGAGGGCAAGAGGAGTGCATAGTCTTGGGTCATGCTTTGAACTAATGGGAAGAATATACTTTCTCTTACTCAAGGAATTACACAGTATTGGTCTACAAAATTTCACTTATGTTATGGAGAGGTGATAAAAATCTGTTCTAAGGGTGTAGCTACAGGAATAAAATAAAAGGAACAGTCTAAAAGAAAATACTGTTGCAGAGAGATTTCATGGTAGAGTAGATGAAATATCTACAGAATGCCTGTTAAGTGTACATAGTTGAAATGCTTTATAATTCTTTAAAAATTAGGCTGGGAGCAATGGCTAATGCCTATAATCCCAGCACTTTGGGGGCCAAGGCAGGAGGATCACTTGAATCCAGGAGTTTGAGACCAGCCTGGGCAATGTAGAGTGACCCCATCTCTACAAGAAAATTTAAAAATTACCTGGGTATGGTGGCACATGCCTGTAGTCCCACCTACTTGAGAGGCTGAGGCAGGAGGATCACTTGAGCCCATGACTTCAAAGATAAAGTGAGCCAAGATAGTGCCACTGCACTCCAGCCTGGGCAACAGAACAAGACCCTGTCTCCAAATAATAATAATAATAATTAATCCTTAAAAATGTAAGTTGAATGAAGGGAAAAAATGTTGAGAATATCTCCTAAAATAGCTAGACTGGGAAAATGGTAGGAGTCACAGAAGTGGGAGATATGGAAAGAGGAGGAAAATGATTGGGGGATAAGGAATTCAAATTTGGATAACACTTGAGATAATACCATGTCTCCCATGTTTCTCTTCCATGGAAGCCTCACCTCCTCTACCTCACCAGGAAGTAAATGGCTCAGCTCTCCATAACAGACTACTTTGTTCTTTCTCTTTGAAATCCCCTTCTGTTGGGTTTTTGAGGAGGAATCATTTTTTCTCTTCTTCTTCTGTTCTCCTATTATTACTCTTGTAACTTCAGAATTCCCCAGTGTCATCTCATGCCCTCCCCACCTTTCTATTTCACACCTTCCTGTGCTTCTCTATCCATTCAGTAACCAACCTTCAACCCACATATCATCACTCAGAATTCTCCACCTCCAGGGACTCACACTCAGAGCTTGCTTTTTCAGAGCTCATCTTCCTCCCCTGTCAATTCTGCCCTTATTCTCAGACAATAAGTACTAGCCTTTAGTCCAGTTTCTCTTTTACCCCATTTATTAGCCCACTTTCTGGCATTAACTCTACCTAGCCTGGCTCCCATGATAAGCCTTTGTCAGCACTCTGCTCTCATTAGTTCCCCTTTGCCATGGATAGTCTGATCTCCAAACCTTGCATTCTCCCCTCTCATTCTCCCCGGCTTTGCTAGAAAAAGTCATACAGCTAAGTGTGTTACAAACAGATGGTATTAGATGACATTCCTATGGTTCAGACTCTATGTTTGGCTTCTTAGCAGACCTCTCTGACCAGATTTCCTGTACTTACACATTTTAAGGGGTCAAATTAAACTAAGTATCCAAAATTACATTTGCCACATTCACGAGTAACCTATTTCTTTTGTAACTTACTATCGTACTTAATTATGTAATAACTCACTCCACAAAACCTGGAAGTAATTTTTATAGCCTCCTTTTCTTTCAACTTCCACATGAATGCATCAGTCAATCATTTGTATTCATGTTGTCTAGTCAATATTTTTTCCATTTCATCATCTAATTACATCGTTACTACCTCCTGCCATATCCCATCCATTCTGCTATGGTGGTCCTAGAAGTAACGATGCCAAGCTCAAATCTGACCATATCAAGCCTCTGCCCCTACTGCAGTGTTCCAGCATCTGCAAATTGTCTGCAGGAAAGTGTTCAAACTGATCTGACACCTACACATCTTCTGGAAGTGACTGCTGATCGTTTCTGCTTCACCCTCTGCACTCTGGCAATGCCCAGCTAGTGCTGGACCCCCACCCACACCCTGAGGAACCTTAGCTCTGTAGCTTTGCTCATTCCCTTCCACCCAGAGAGAGCACCTTTGGCTTTTCCCCACCATACCTTCTCCCACACATTAGTAGGAGTTATCTGTCCAGAATTCAGCACAGAAACATTTCTGCCAGGATGTTTCTTTTCCAACTTCCCTCTTTCTCTCCTTCGCCTACCTCCACCTGCCTTAGCTGGTATAGTTTCCTCATTTCCATGGTCCCACAGCATCCTGTGAATACCTCTGTTCTGACACATCGATTTTCTTTCCCTCTGGACTCTTAATTCCTTGCAGGACAGCCACTGTCAAAACACATCTCATTAATTCCTTTAACTTTGGTGCCAAGTTTCTGGTGAGGCATGCAGGAAGTACACAATGAATGCCTGTTGAACTGTTCAGCTGGACTCACCTTGGCACTTAGAAATCTCCTTCATTTCTTTTTGATTCCCACACAATGGCTATTCCTACCATTCCCATCCTCCTTGGTTTCTGGGGATGCCTCAATCTCCTCTGATTCTGGGAGGTTGACCTTGCCTCCAATATAAGTGGTAGAGACCCCATCTTCTTTTTATTTATTTTTTTTTTATGTATTTTTTTTTCTTGAGACAGAGTTTCGCTCATGTCGCCCAGGCTGGAGTGCAATGGTGCTATGTTGGCTCACCGCAACCTCCGCCTCCCGAGTTCAAGTGATTCTCCTGCCTCAGCCTCCTGAGTATCTGGGATTACAAGCATGTGCCACCATGCCCAGCTAATTTTGTATTTTTTTTAGTAGAGATGGGGTTTCACCATATTGGTCAGGCTGGTCTCAAACTCCCGACTTCAGGTGATCTGCCTGCCTCGGCCTCCCAAAGTGCTGGGATTACAGGTGTAAGCCACCACGCCCAGCCGAGACCCTGTCTTCTGTTTGTCTCTACACTTTAGGATGCAGTTGCTTCCTCCCGCCTTCTCCTCCTGCTCCTCTGCCTCAGAGACAGCTGCTCCCTTTCTTGTTTGCACACCTCTCATCCCAGCAGTCCTGCTCTATCAATAAACTTTACCTCTGACATCCTCAACTCTTCCTTCTCTCTGCAGTTTCTTCCTTATTCCCAAGACATACTGCATTATGCATCTTCCCCAATCTTGAACACCATCTCTTCTTTTTTTTTCACCTTTTCACCTCCTTGATTTTTTTTCTTTCCCTAACGCATTCCTTTAAAAAGTAGTTTATATTTATCAGTTTCTTTTTCTTCCCTTCTACTTCTATTCTTAGACCCTAAAACTCTGGGTCTCCAAGATTATGAGTTCTCACAAGCGGTTCCTGCTTCTTAGCCTTCAATTTCCTTGATATCTCTCTATCATACAATGCTGAAAACTTCATTTCTTTTCAGCTTGCCTGATGTGATATTGTCCAGGTTTTCCTCTTAATTTTTCAGCTGCCTCTTCTTGGTCTCTTTTGCCATTTCTTTTCCTACCTCCTAAAAAATGTGGGTACACATATCTCGGAGCCTATTCCACACCATCATATATTACCTCTTAAGGTTGGCTGTTCTGTGCCTGTGCCACGTCTCCCTGACTTGACTGTTAGCCATGCAAGGGTGAGGAATATGTTTCTTCAGCACACTCAGCAAGGCAGTTTACTCACAGCTACTCAGGAAACTTGTAATTTGATTGACTACAAACAAGTGATAGGTTAGACCACATAAATAGATTAGAATCCATTAGTATAAAAGAAAAAAATTGCAAAAACCAATGAGCTCATTCAAACCAGTAAATAGAGAAATAAATATAGTCAATACAAAAAGAATTAAAGAATTCTTTGTTTTTACATTTATTCTTTTGTAATGATTGAAATAGAGAATAATGAAAATCACAGAAAATAACAGGGTATTAATTCATTTCTAGAAATTCCTGATATTTTAAAAAATTATAGTACTGTAGTCTAATGTACAAATTATATATATAACTATATATATTTATAGTTTATAAAAATATAAACTATAAGTAGACATATAGGTATATAAACATATATGTATAGATATATGTATAAAATATGTTTAATATACATATAAACATATATGATTTTTACAGTAAAAACCTGTATAGGGTCCCCAGAATAATTCACTTTCATTCCTTGCATTTAAAAGTATATTTATACTTATTTTTATTTTATTTTATTGCATCTGTACCAAAATAGAAACAAGTCACATGTTATAAACAAATGACCTACTATACTAGTCACAAGTTGTAAATAGATTTGGACATTTAGACCAGAACTTGTGGAAGAAGGTGATTAACTCAGTGATCCTTAATTTAACCCCTCATTTACCAAGCCAAATCTATTATTTCCAGCCTAGTGCCGGGTAAAAAGACCAAAATTACCTACTCTTAAAGTATTAGGCAAAGTATTATGTCCCATCTGTGGAACTGTTAGAGAGTTACTGGAAATGCTTTTTGTCTGGAAGTTGGGGTTGCCATAAAACAAATCTACGGACACTACAGAAAAGACTTCAGTCCTACAATGTGTCCTGGGATGTGGCTGGATTCCTGGGGGAGGTTTCTACCCACACAGCTCCTCCTTTGTCTACCTAGAGTGTTTCTAATCTAGCCACTGTTAGGGATTGGACAATAAGGTACCTTGGAAGATAATTTGCCCCAAACGTATTGTCAGGCTACTGCCACTGCTTAGCCACAATAGAAGAAATTTAGTTTGAATATTATTAACTCATTGTGAAATATGATGAACCTGCTTTTTAAACGAAACCTCAATGTTTTGTATTTGTAACAAAATAGAAGAAGTAATCCAAGAGTCTTCAAGCTATTACAAAATTATAACTCCAGGATTTAAATTCATTATCCTTATTTATTTATTCACATATTTATTTGTGTATCATTTTTGTTACTGCAGTGGTTATTTTTATTTCTTTACTGTTCCTTGTGTTATTCTCTCTCACCTGCTGTGTCCACTGTGCTGTTTAACCATGACTGCCTTACAATTTGGTGTTTCATGAGGACCTGGGCTTCAGCAAGGGCATCATGAGCATTCTCATAATTTGACTATCTTAGTTTTTCAACCCTTTGGAAAGATGTCATCCAGGTATAGGGCACTGTAAACAGTGACTATCCAAAGCACTTTCACCAATATTCATGAGCCCAGAGTAAAATGAATAGATTGAATCTGATGGTTTGATGCTGATGACTAGGTAATGCACAGGATTACCTAGACACTAAAAAAATGCAGTGAGCTATTAATTCTCTGGCCTTTTTCACATTGGTAAATATGGTTGGCAGCTGGTGTGTCTGATCACTGCGGACATCAGGAACCAGGACACAATGTCCCAAAGTTCCTTTCTCCTCATGCAAAATCCTGGTCAGCTCCCCCTAGTCTATTCCAGCATGTCTCCAACAACCTGCTATAAAGCGTCCTGGCACCTCTGAAATGCTGTTCCCAAGATGCTGTCAGTAACCATGTGATTCTCTAGAATTACAGACAGGAAAGCCTTTGCCACTTCCTGCCTTTTCTGACTGAGTCATCATTGACGGTGACAAAGAGAGGTTGATAGATACCTTCAAAGTTCTAATCTCTGGTTTTGAAACTTGAAGAGGATATATCGCTCAGCCCAGTCAAAGAGGAGCGAAGGATTGAGCCAGCAATCCAACATTGTTTTCACCCTCTAACAATATGCCCTATGATGAATCTGTGTTGTAGAATTTGAGGAAAGATGCTTAGTGTGGTACCCACCATAATGAGTACCTGGAATGTTACAGCAGGTACTCAGAGCTGGTCCTCCTCCATCCCTTGCCCATCTCCCTCCCCTCCTGACCCAGCTTGGAATAGGAGTCATCCTTTTGCAGAACTTCACTTTCTTCCCCTTTCTCTCCCTGTAGACACAAAGGACATGAATGAATTTGAGACGGAAGGCTTCTTTGCTTTGCATCAGCGCCGGGGTGCCATCAAGCAGGCAAAGGTCCACCACGTCAAGTGCCACGAGTTCACTGCCACCTTCTTCCCACAGCCCACATTTTGCTCTGTCTGCCACGAGTTTGTCTGGTACAGTAACTTGGCATCTCCCTCCAAGCTTCGGGTTATGCATTTTGTTGCATCTTCTTAATCCTCTACGCTGGCATGCTCCACCGTGGGGGGTGTGCTGGAGTAAGTGCTACCTCAGCGTTGTCAGGGACCTTGCCTGAACTGAGAAGGTTCAAATGGTGTGATCCAATAAAAGAGGTGCATGAGGAAGCCAGGTCTAGTCAGGAAAAATGCCCATGGGATTTTAGTTTCTGCCTCAATGTGGGGGGCTATTGGGGGTAAGTGGGAAGGAACAGAAGTGAAAGGTATCTTTATTACAAGCAGTTTTCCAGTTTTATAGTCAAAACTTCCCCCACCTAATGGCCCAACCCTGCTGGTGCTACTTTTTGCAGCAGGCAGCACTCTGCCATTGTAGCTAATGGTTTAAATGCTTATGAGGCTCTTGGGTATCTTAATAGCCATCAAACAGATCAGTTTAAACCTCAGTAACCACATAGCAAAGGCTATGACAGAGTGGAGACTTGAAATGACTCCTGTTTCTGGCTCTCAGCATCCTAGCCTATTAAGGGATACTCTTCCCTTTAGGCTACTGCAGAAACTGTTAAAGCACAGCTCCCGTGTAACCAGGGTATCCACATGCCAGATCGACTTGGCGGGTTTTCATCAACCTGCTTTCGTCTAATCACTTGAACCTCCTTTCTCTCTAATCATGGATGTCACTCAGGAATCGGTCCTGCATGTGAAACTTTGTTGGTTGCAAATATTCTCAGATGCTCAGAAAGAGGAAATAAAATGTTACAGATGTCTTTGTTCGTCTGTAGTGAGCTCAGCGAGGCCATGAATTTTTAAATCTAGCACAGGGAAATGTGCTACGAAGAGTCTGTGATGCATGCATTTTCATTCATGCATTTTAATCTCTATATGTTTGGAAAATACAAGGATGAAAAAGAAATCAGCCAGTTCTCATTTATTTAATTATCAAACTTTTTAAAAAGCAGCTTCAAATGAAAAACACTCTGTTAACACTCTTGGCAAATGATACAACAGGGCTGCTGATCAGAAACTGCTCCGTGATCTTAGGGGGTTATGAGATCTCATCCACCTCTTAAATGCTGTTGGTGCTGATGTTGATGCCAACATTGAAATAAATCAGCGTGTGCTTCATTACAGGGGCCTGAACAAACAGGGCTACCAGTGCCGACGTAAGTAAGAGGGTTTTGGTTGCATTACCATCATTCTTTTTATTTAGTTATTCCTTGGGCTATGAAAATCTTAAGCTGTGATTTTTTTTTTCTTTTCAGAATGCAATGCAGCAATTCACAAGAAGTGCATTGATAAAGTTATAGCAAAGTGCACAGGATCAGCTATCAATAGCCGAGAAACCATGGTGAGTATTTACACTCCTCTTTGACGTGCAGTGATTTTTATCAGAACGTTAAATGTTACAGCCCACGAATTCTTCAGAATAATGCCAGAACTTGAATCCTTCCATTTATCAGTGAACATCCATCTCCCCAAAACTCTTTCCTCTTCAATAATGATTCTTACTGAATTACCCAAACCAGAGGATGAATTAGAAATTAGCCAGGCCTGGTGGCATAAGCCTGTAATCCCAGCTACTCAGGAGGTTGAGGCAGGAGAATCTCTTGAATTCGGGAGGCGGAGGTTGTAGTGAACCAGGACCATGCCACTGCACTCCAGTCTGGGCAACAGAGTGAGACTCCATCTCAAAAAGAAAAGAAAAAAAAAAAAAGAAATCTGCACTTGTACCTCCTAAATATACACAAATTATATACAGGAAGAATTTTCATTGCTCTACTTTTCCAGAAAAATGGCATAGAAAGTGGCCAGAAAGCATAGTTTAGATTAATTATATGAGAACCATCCTTGTGGCACCCCCAGCTAGAAGTGACAGTAAAAGAGTAAATAAAGGCAAATGATGATAAGATACAGCAACATGGCATTTACAAGATTAGAGATAATAACAGAGGCACAATTTTATGTTGAGAAGCAAATATTTCTTTTAGAATAAACTTTGAGGTATAATCAGAAGACAAATTACATTTTACCTAATGCAGGGGGGAAACTGGGCTAGCACGTGGGCAGCGTATCATTATGAATTTTAAATTTTTAAAAATTTGTATGTATTTAGGAGGTACAAGTGCAGATTTCTTTTTTTCAATTTTTTTTTTTTTTTTTTGAGATGGAATCTTACTCTGTCACCCAGGCTGGAGTGCAGTGGTGTGATCTTGGTTCACTGCAACCTCCGCCTTCCAGGATCAAGAGATTCTCCTGCCTCAGCCTCCTGAGTAGCTGGGATTACAGGCATACGCCACCACGCCTGGCTAATTTTTGTATTTTTAGTAGAGATGGGGTTTCACCATGTTGGCCAGGCTGGTCTCAAACTCCTGACCTCAGGTGATTCACTTGTCTTGGCCTTCCAAAGTGCTGGGATTATAGGCATGAGCCACCACACCTGGCCTACAAGTGCAGATTTCTTCTATGCCTACGTTACCTGGTGGGGAAGTCTGGGCTTCTAGTGAACCCACCATCCGAAGAGTGAATATTACACCCAATAGGTAATTTTCAATCCTCCCTCCCTCCCATCCTGCCATCTGTAGTCTCCAATGTCTGTTACTCCACTCTGTAAGTCATTATGAAATCTTTTGACTTCCTTCTCCCACCTTTTTCTTCTTCATTCCACAAATCCTCACTGGGTATCTGATTCATGGAAGATACTGCGTTCTTCCAATGACAGCATAACACAAAACAGACATGGTCCTGCAAAGTTGGAGAAACAGATAATAAACAAACAGCTATGTATGGCTTTGATTTATATTAAGTGCTACAAAGATAGTGAACAAGGTGCAAGGATGGAGAGTAAGCAGGTGGCCTACTGAGACTCTGTGGGGCCAGGAATCTCCCCAATGGAAGGAACACTGAAACTGACAGCTGAAGAGTGACAGAGCTGGTTACGTGAAGAGCAGGAGGAAGGAAGCTCCTTACAGGCTGGAAGACCCTGCTGAGGGAGAGTCCAACGTGTTCCAGGAACTGAAATGGGACCAGTGTGGTGAGAGCTGCAAGGGCTGCGGAGACTGGAAGCCCACACTGGGGAATGCGCCAAGGCCTGGGTCATGCAGGGTTTCTTTGGAGCCTGGAAAAATGATTGTATTTTGTGCAACTTGTAGTAGAAAGCCCACTTCGGGATGCTGTAGTAGAAATAGTGCATTGAGATGTGAAAGTAAAACCAGAGGAGATGGAAGGAATACCCCAAGCGGGGAGGTTGGTGGTTTATACCAGTGAGACGTCAGCAGAGGTGGAGCAAAGGGGCAGGTTCTCAGGTGATTTTGATGTTAGAAATGACTGGATTTGCCAAAAGATTAGATGAAAGAGATGGATATAAGGATGATGCCGCAGGTTCTGGCCGGGCGGTGTGGTAGATAACAGAGCCATGACGGAGTGAAGAAGACTGGAAGGAGAGATGAATTTTTCCAGTTTGGACATGTTGAGTCAGAGATGTGGACATCCAAGTTGAAGCATCAAATAGACAATTTCACATGAGCTTGGAATTCCTCTGGGACAAGGGCCCAAACCTATAAATTTGACCGTGACCATCATATAGGTAGATTTTAAAGTTGCTGAAGAGATTGCCTGGTGAGGAAATAGAGAAAGTTCAGGACTGACTACAAAGGTGTCTAAAATGAGATGTTAGGTAGAAGATAAAGGATAGAGATAGACATTGAGAAACTGGGCTCAGAGACCGCTCCTCCTACACCCAGAGTCTATGAAGTTACAGAAACCAGAAGAAGAAGAGGTGGGTTGTGTTCTGTGCAGTTGAGGTGTTGAAATTGAGGCCCACGTGCAGATCTTCACAGGCTTAAATCAGAGAAATGTCAGGGGCATCTTGGAGGCATTAGTCTGATTGACCTGCATGAAGGGTGACTGAGGTGATGACATGAAAACAACCTGTAAGTTAATATTATGAAGAAGATGAACCGTGAAGGAGATGATGGACAGAGAACAGTGGCTGGGAAATGAGACCCCAAGGATGGCAAGTGCTCCCGTGGCCAGGGAGAGATGGATAAAGCTGGAGAGACAGATAAACAAAACAGTCAAGTCTGTTGGCAGGAAGTGAAGAGGGCCCGAGCTCTGGTGGAGACTGGTCCCTGGAGCTTCCACAGTTTAACCGGAAGGGAGTAGGGCAAGACAGTTGCTGATGGGGATAGGTGTGGAGCTTTGGTGGTGGGCACACAAAGGCGATCCCCTTAGACTGCATGTGTCCCCCATGGAGTTTGACGGCTGGAGGAAGGAAAAGAAAAAGCAACAAGTGCCTTCGAGGAAAAAGGAAGATCTATGAGATAATTATCTTAGAGAAAGCAAGGTGACTCGTGAAAAGCAGTCAGACTATGGAGCAGAGCTGAAAGTCCATTTGAATTTGACGGAGTCAGCCTGCTCAGGAGTATGATTTTCTCCAACAAAGGGGCAGGTTCAGAGAAGGCGAAGTGGCTGGGTTTTTCCAGAGTGGAATTTCTCCTAACATTTAGAACCAGAAGGGGATAAACTTGTGCTAACCGGTGATTCTGCTAAGACTCAAAGAGGTTAAAGTAGTTTGTTCATGTCTGATCACCTGTACGTGGCAGAACTGGTACTAAAATTAAGATCACGATCCCTCAGACCATGTTTTCACTTGCTTAGATCAAATTTTCACCTCCCAGTTCTTCCTTTACTTGATGCCTTCAGCTTTTCTAGAAAAAAACGCAAATCTCTGAATCACTGTTAACCTCAATGACTAACAAAGTCCCTGGCACAAAGTCTTGAGAAACTGTCAGCTACATAAATAAATGTCTGTGATATTATCTTCTCCCAGGATATTTTGATTTCTTGTTCACTCAAGGGGACATCATCTTTGGGATTCTTTTGTTTCTCTACCCCTGGAGCAGTATTGTCCGATAGAAATAAATAGAATGAGGGCTACATGTGTAATTTTACATTTCCAAGTAGCCCACATTAAATAAAGGAAAAAGAAATGGGTGAAATTAATTTTAATAATACATCTTATTTAATCCAATCTGTTCAAATATCATTTCAACAAAAAAATCGACATTTGAAAATTCAGATACCTTAAGTAATTTTATACAAAAGTCTTCAAACTCCAGGATGTATTATTTTACACGTCCAGCACATCTCAACTCTAACTCACCACCTTTCAAGTGTTCGCCAGCCCCATGTAGCTCATTGGTTTCCATACTGGAAAGCGTGTACATAGCGTCTTCATCAGCCATGCTGTCTTGAGCTGTTTGCCCCTGCATTCAAGATTCGAAGTGGTCCCCTTCCAGCCTGGACCTTGACCTATTAATTGTCCATATTTAAACTGTGGAATATAAGTGAGTCCCGAAAATTATTTTTTTCTTGGTTGAAAATGGCTGTAGTAAGTGCTGAGCAATTTTTAATCGATTCTACACAGGCTTTCTAAAGAACCAACACTGACCAGTACCCCTGGCGGGAACGTTAGATCTATTGCTGCACTGATGAATAAGGCATCTTTGCTATGCACCTTCCCAAAGGAACTGTTGAATTAGAAACTTCTGCAGAGATTATAAACCTTTAGAAAATAAAGCATTTTATCCTGCACAAGAATATTGACATTCTTACCAGGAATCCAACTATCCAAGTGTTTTGTTGTTGTTCCTGCAATAAGTTTGATTTAAACTCTGGAAAACTGTTTTTTAAAAAAATTCCATGTCGATCACTAGCATCCCTCTCCCACTCCCCTCTCCCTATCCCGATAAGCCTTCACATTTATTTTGAGACAGAAAAGAGAATGGCTGGGCTCTGATTCTGACTGCCAAGCTTATAGATATCCCAGCTCTAGAGCTGCGTGTCCTGGGCAAGTTTCTTACCTTCTCTATGCTTCATTTCCTCGTCTGTCAAAGGAGGATACTAATAGAAGCGACTTCAAAAGGGGTATTCTGAGGATTACGTGAGATATCACCTATGTAATAGATGATGCGTGTGACGTATTTGTTAACCGCACCTGGCAGGAACTGCTCCCTCCTCTTGCCACCTCAGTTCATGAATAATAGGTGTGAAAATGCTTCTCACATTAGGCAGTAATACTGATAAACCCATAGAAATGTTTCCTTTAAAGAAGGCATTTTTTTTTTTTTTTACATCTTCCAAAGGTTAAAAGCACTAGTTCTGGACTGAAAGAGAAAAGGAAATATTTATAGTAAAACAGGAAGGGAATCTTCATCTATTTAAATGGGAGCACTGTTTCCTTAGCGCTTTTTAAAATAACCCTCATGCAGTCTTCCTGAGCTTTTAGCCTGTCTGTGTGAATGCCTCAGATTTCAGCTGTCTGCAAGGTTCTTGCTACATGCAGAAGGCAAGCATGCCCCCTCACGTACAGTTGCTGAGGCTGCCTGCCTTCTTCAGGCATGACTGTAGGGCTTGACAAGTGACAATGATGGTTTAAAATGCACACAATGCCTGTGTTTTCATTAAGATCTCTGTTAGTTATGCTAAGGTATCTGCAAGAACATCCAAAGTCGGGGCCCCAGGAACACACACGATTTCACCTTCTGCCTTTCTTTCAGTTCCACAAGGAAAGATTCAAAATTGACATGCCACACAGATTTAAAGTCTACAATTACAAGAGCCCGACCTTCTGTGAACACTGTGGCACCCTGCTGTGGGGACTGGCACGGCAAGGGCTCAAGTGTGATGGTGAGTCCAGTGGGGGATGAGCATGGCCTGACGTGGACCCCCTAGGGGATGGAGCAAGGCTTTCTGGGGAACTGGAGGGAGGATGTAGGGGGTACAACTTCCACACCCAGCCCAGACAAGTCATGATCATAAGTATGGTCTTCTGGGGCAATAAGCCACTATGTTCCTTTCCTTGCACCCTGCAACACCCCCACCCACACATCCCAGAAAAGAGCACAACAGTTCAGGTTCAAGGTCAAACTCCTAGCTCCATCACCTTCTGCCGTACCATAGCCCTGGGGGAAATGAAGACAGTGTTTCTCCTCTCACTGGTCTTTCTACTACTAGTTTCCTCAGTGGGCTCTGGGCTGCCCCTTCCTAATCCCAACAGGTCTAGCTGTGTGGTACCCTAACCCTTCTCCTTTGCACCAGCCAGTAAGATTCTTTCTGTCATCTCATCAAGGAGCAAGCCCAGCACATTCATTTGGCTGACACATGGTCCTGCACAGAAATTCTGTAACATTAGCTTGAGCATCCATCCCTAAACCATTGCTGTGAACTCCAAGTGCCCAGTAAGAGGCTGGCCCAGTTGTGACCACCATTGCCTGTTTTCTGGTCTTTCCTCCAAGGCCAGGATCGCAGCAGAACCTAACCTGCCATTCATTATTGATGGAGTTTCTCAGACCTACCATCAAAAAAGGAAACAAGGCAAGGCTTTCTTGCTGTACAACTCCAAGTTGCTAAGGCGATAACGTTTAGAAGCTGAGATGCTGTTACACTAGGATTAAGGACTAGGGAAGAAAAAAAAAAAACCCTCCAGAACTGACAAGGCACTCTGCTTTCTGGTTGGGGAGAGACATGGGCAGAGCCCAGAGAATAGAGCCACAAAAGGAGAACCACCTGTTGCATACAGCCAGCTTCTGATTTTTTTCTTCTTCTTTTACTTTTTTTCTGAGACAGGGTCTCACTTTGTTGCCCAGACTTGAGACTGGCGTGCAGTGGCTCGATCACAGCTCACTGCAGCCTTGACTTCTTGGACTCAAGCAATCCTCCCACCTTAGCCTCTCAAGTAGCTGGGACCATGGCCATGTGCTACCATGCCTGTTTTTGTTTTTGTTGTTGTTGTTTTTGGTTTTTTTTTTTAGAGATATGGTCTTGCTATGTTGCCCAGGCTGGTCTCAAACTCCTGGGTTCAAGCGATCTTGTCTCCTCAGCCTCCAAAAGTGCTGGGATTACAGGAGTGAGTCACCATGCCTGGTGAGCACAGACCTTTTCTTATGATGAAGTATTAAATATATAAGCCACTTTATTTTTTCTTGGCAGCCCTATTTTGATCAGTGCTACTGACTAATGTATGTCCTCTCTTTTGAGCAATGAGGTACGTGATGGAAGGCGGCACAGCATCTTCCGCATTCTCCCCTTCTTCATCCCAATCCTGTTCACATGTCTGGTGGAACCCAGAGCGACCTCTCAGTGGAGGCAGGAGGGGTGAGGTTTTCAAATCATTACCTAAAGCAGACATCACAGGAGGCCAACATTAGCCTCAAGAATCCGTTCCTGGCCCCAAAGGACACTGACACGCTTTTCTCTACACCCCTGTTCAAGAAGACATGGATAGGCAGGGTATTAAGAGTTCATTAGGAGGTCAGAGACAAAACATAGTGTCCCGGCATCCTGCATCCTGACGGTATCCACAGAAACAGGAGAAATTCTCGCCTCTTGGTTCTCCTATGATGGTCTCAGGTCGGGTTCTCTGTCCTGGGAGCCCGAGAATCCACTTGCAAGAAGAGCTGGTCCCAGCAGCGCCGCGGCACAGCTTAGAGCTTCCCAGGGGTTCCTGGGCGTTATTTCACGGCTCTTCTGCCTGCTTTGTTTCATTTCTTTCCTCGAATACTCTTTCCTTTCCGCTCCATTCTGTTCCCCGCTCTCTCCTGCCACCTTCATTTCAAGTGCTCCCCTCCCCTTTTTCTTTTGTCCCCTCTCCTCCCCCTCCCCTGCCCCGTTTTGTTTTCCATTCTTGCTTCTGACACCCCCGGGTCCCTGCCCCTCCACTGTGCTCACCCTGCCCGCTCCGCTCACCCCGCATGCCCCCGCGTCCTCCTCTCTCGACTCTTCTCGCCCTCTTCTCCAGCTCTCTTCCCTCCCTCTCTGCCTCCCTTTCATCCTGCCTCCTTACAAGCCGTCTTCTTAGGTAGGGCCTCCTTAGTCTTTTACCCTGCCTTCTCTCTCTCCCCACAATAATTCCCAAGAAAACAGTCATCCAGAGGGACTCTTTGCCCTCCAAGAAACTGAGTTACGGCCTGATAGGTTAGTAACAAAGACTTAGGACCTTGTCGTGGAGATGGTGGTGGCCTTTCTTCGCGGCCATGCAAGTCACAGAGAAGCCTAGATGTGGCTACAGTTTTAAGGAGCAAAGTAAAACTCCATCCCTCTATGTTCAATCCTAGCTGACAGCCTCACTTGGTGTCACGGTGATGCATAAGAAAATGGAGCTGGGGCTACCGAAGTTGAAACCTAACACCTTCTAAATAGGGTGAATGTGAGTTATGCGAGTTATGCCGACAATGTGGAATTTGGAGCACAATCATGAAAAAAAAAATCCTTTCTATAGTAAAGATTTTAGGCCGGGCACGGTAACAGACCTGTAATCCCAGCACTTTGGGAGGGCAATGCGGAAGGATGGCTTGAGCCCAGGAGTTTGAGACCAGCCTGGGCAACAAAGTGAGACCCCCATCTCTATGAAAAATAAAAAATTAGTCGGGTGTAGTGGTGTGCACGCCTGTGGTCTCAGCTACACAAGAGGCTGAGGCAAGAGGATGGCTTGAACCCAGGGGTTTGAGGCTGCAGTGAGCTATGATTGCACCACTGCACTCCAGCCTGGGCAACAGAGCAAGACCCTGTCTCAAGAACAACAACACAACAACAAAGATTTTAAATATGCAGAAAAGATTTTGCTTCAGGTGAATTTTTCTGGCTATATCTATGCCTATATACTCGGTCTAGTAATGGTTAATAGTTGACCGGGCACGGTGGCTCACACCTGTAATCTCAGCACTTTAGGAGACCGAGGTGGGCAGATCACTTGAGGTCAGAAGTTGGAGACCAGCCTGGCCAACATGGCGAAACCCTGTCTCTACTAAAAACAAAAATTATCTGGGCATGGTGATGGGCGCCTGTAATCCCAGCTACTCAGGAGGCTGAGGCAGGAGAATCTCTTGAATCCGGGAGGCCGAGGTTGCAGTGAGCCAAAATCGTGCCACTGCACTCCAGCCTGGGTGACACAGCGAGACTCCATGTCAAAAAAAAAAAAAAAAAGTAATAGTTATTTACATAGAAAATTCTGCTTTATTTTATTTTATTATTGAGCTATTTGAAGAAGAGTGGACCAGTGAGAACTACAGGTGAGGGTTGCCCAAATTTCACCTAAATATTTTAGTATCTACATCTATGCAATAAATGATGAAGATGAAAAGGAAGTTGTATTTGTTGAGCACCTGCTCGATGCCAGTCATTGTGCTAAGTAAGCTTCTTTGCACACACATGTGCAAATCAGCAGATAAGATTAAGACTGCATGATGTCGTAGCACCTGGTGCCTGCTTCTATTACAACACTCTCTACTCGCAGACTCTGTCAGCTGGAGTTTGGAAATCTTTATATCTGATTCTGATTTTTCTGTATTTTAATGGTGATGTTTCTTTTTTTTTTTTTTTGAGACACAGTCTCGCTTTGTCTCCCAGGCTGGAGTACAGTGGCACGATCTCAGCTCACTGCAACCTCCGCCTCCCAAGTTGAAGTGATTCTTCTGCCTCAGCCTCCTGAGTAGCTGGGATTACAGATGTGCACCACCACACCTGGCTAATTTTTATTATTATTATTTTTAGTAGAGATGAGGTTTCACCATGTTGGCCAGGCTGCTCTCAAACTCCTGACCTCAGGTGATCTGCCCGCCTCGGCCTCCCAAAGTGCTGGGATTACAGGTGTGAGCCACCACACCCAGCCTTTAATGGTGATGTTTCATTAGCAAAATTTGAATTTCTAAAACTAATAATTGTCTTTACACAGTCACATGGGCACACGCTCTCCAGTCCAAGAGGGATCTCTTGGTCACTGGCAATGGAAGTTAGATTCTATGCTACTGTTTTCAAGATTCATGAATCAGAATACTCACCCTGAATTGTAGGATCCCCAAGCTAGAATCCTGTATAGATCATGAGTTCAGTGCTGGAGATCCTTAATCGGGAGCCCCCAGAGCGTTCATGACTTGCCCAAGTTCACAGTGTCCACGCTGTGCAAGCTGCCACCAGCACCCCGTTCTCCACCCACCTGACAGGTGCTCGAGTATTTCCCTCTCCTCTTTCTTTTTCTTTAACATCTCATGTGACTTATAAAGATGACAGAAAACTTTGGTTCTTTTTCTTCGAGTTACCTTTCATAACAGGTTGTAGATGTCAATTTACGCCATCAGTTCATGCGTGCAAGAAATATCACTTTCTTTATGACTGTGAGATCCACTTAGTTAACATTCTCATCTAGCAATTCTTGGGGCCCTCTACCCTTCCCATAATCACACGAGGTTTTCAGGAGGCATGGGTACAGGGGCCTGGAAACTGGGGAATGTGCTCTAACACCCGGTTGCTGTTGGCCTTCTCATCTAAGCCCACACTGGTGAAGCCTGTGGCTTTCTGTTTCCACACCGTGTGTAGAGTTTGTGATTTTTTTTTCAAAGCTGAGGCCCTCAGGCCTGGTCCAGTCTTGCTAGGTGTGTTCTGCCGTGACCTCTCCTGGCATTGCTAGCCTCCTCCTACTCCATCCCTTCCCACATATACACTCCGGCTCCACCGTCTGATATCCATCTGCAGGCTGAGGCTGCCTCCTGGGCTTCAACCTAAAGGCTGGGGGAAGCTCTTCATGGCCCAGGTGGGAAAGGGGATGTTTTGGACCCAGACTGGAGTGGGCAGGAATATTCTTCTGATGCAGGGCAGGTGAGCCCCAAAGTGGGGCTTAGCCCAGGAGAGTTCTTGGCTTCGCCCAGGAAGAATTCAAGGGTCGGCTGTTGGTAGAAGAAAACAGCTTCATTGGCCAATGGTATTACAGTTCTGTTGGTGTTACAGCTCCATGACTGCTCCTGCAGAGCAGGGCTACCCCAGAGGCAGAGAGTAGCAGCTCAGGGCAGTGCTGCAATCCTATTTATACCCACTTTTAACTACATGCAAATTAAGTTCCTGGAAAAAGGGTGGTAACGTCTGGGTGTTGCCATGGCAACACTAAACTGACATGGCACGCAGGTGGGCGTCTTCTGGAAAGCTGCTTCTGCCCTGTCCCTGTTTTAGCTAGTCTTCAATTTGGTCTGGCGTCTGAACCCCACCTCCAGAGTTGAGTCCCACCTCCTACCTCACTTCCCTTCCAGCACGAGGATCACTACCAGGGAGAGCCAGGGTCAACTTCCTCCCAGCCGTGGCACTTTAGGCTTTCCTCCCTATCCGCAAGGCTCTGTCTTACCTTCAGAGAGAGTTGCTTAGCACCAGGGGGTTCTTCCACTCTTGCTCACTATCTGCCTTCTTCCTTCCAGCATGTGGCATGAATGTGCATCACAGATGCCAGACAAAGGTGGCCAACCTTTGTGGCATAAACCAGAAGCTAATGGCTGAAGCGCTGGCCATGATTGAGAGCACTCAACAGGTAGGAGCATGTGCCGTGGACACGTTCCCGCCATGGCCACTCAGCAAGGATGTCCATGCCCTTCTGCTGCTTCACCTGTGGCAGCCCTATGGGAAATGCCGGGATGTATTTCTGAGCACCGGCCTTGCCCTTGGCTTTCATATCCATGCCCACACCCCCTATCTTTGAGATATTTATTTAATGCATTTGTATTATGCAGATCTTTATAAAATCTTAAATTCTTCATGGCATGAGCATTGCAGAAACAAATAAATTCATTAAAGTTATTGAAGATTCATTGACAGCTTTATGTGAATATATTCGGGTTATAGAATAGCCTGGGGGAAAACACTTATGTGCTAGCATCATCCTCATGGAACACCGAGTCCAGGGCAAATTTGGCCTGCTGTTTACTGCTTTGGCATTAGCTGAATTCCTAGATCCAAGGATAAACCCTCTTTAAGACTTGGCATTGCCTGTATCAGCTGTTTTCCCATCCATTAACTACCTGTCCTTATTTGTGATGGAATGATGTAGACAGCATGAGAGAATCCTTTCAGCCCCAGAAAAGTGTGAAGGAGGCAAACGTTCTGCTAATGCATAAAATACAGTAGATAGACTCTCCCAGAATATGGGGTTCCAAAAGAACGTTGAGGATAAGGAGATCTTTGGTGACCCTATGCATTTAAAAATTTTGAATGGCCTTTGTCCCCATGGTTAGCAGGCTGAGCTGTTCCATCAATGGTGGGTGGGTGGGTGGTCTGACTCTCTGTTTGTCATCCAGGCTCGCTGCTTAAGAGATACTGAACAGATCTTCAGAGAAGGTCCGGTTGAAATTGGTCTCCCATGCTCCATCAAAAATGAAGCAAGGCCGCCATGTTTACCGACACTGGGAAAAAGAGGTAGCTGTCCTGATCAGCAGTCTAATCACTGTCAGTCATTAATCTCAATTAACCCTAATCGGATGCCCTTGGATTTAAGTTATCAGCTTACCTGGTCTGATAGGTGATCCACCTCCAGCTACCAATTAAGAGGCTCCCACTTCTTAGAAAAGAAACTAAAACCTTTTACCTTTGTAAAAGGCAGGAGTGGGAGTTAGAAAATGGGATAGGTCTGGAGGGAACAACCGCAAATGTTTTCTTAGAGTTTCAGCATGTTACATTCTGTCAGTGTCAAATGGTTTCACAGAAATAAATCTGTCTTAAAATTTGATGGTGGGAAGGCCACAGAAGACATTCTTACTCTGCACCTTTGAGACTTAAATTTAAGGGTAGGAAAGAGAAGGACTCAAAGCCACTTTCATGACATTATGGCAGTTTTTCCAGCCTACTGTTTGAAAGCAGTTCATGAGTGGATATGACCCATGTTTCTGAGACCTGAGTCGTTTCAGCATACATTCTAAAATACTTAGTGTCCTTGGAAGAGTATGAAAGATAAACCTAGGGATTTAAAAATATAGAGACTATTGTAGGCAGGGGGAAATTCCTAAAAATTTCTCTTATGTTTTCTCTGACTTCAAATCAACTTAAAAATGTAAAAGAAAGGTTTGGGTTACATTTAGGAGGGGTTGCCAGGCAGTCAAGGAGACTATGTCTTAGCAATGATCAACATAGGCAGCATCTTTTTTTTTTTTCCTTTTTGAAGACAGAGTCTTGCTCTGTGGCCCAGGCTACAGTGCAGTGGCACAATCTCAGCTCACTGCAACCTCCGCCCTGTGGGTTCAAGGGATTCTCCTGCCTCAGCTTCCTGAGTACCTGGGACTACTTGCGCACACAACCGCACCCAGCTAATTCTTTGTATTTTAGTAGAGATGGGGCTTCACCATGTCGCCCAGGCTGGCCTCAAATGCCTGAGCTCAGGCAATCCGCCCACCTCGGCCTCCCGAAGTTGTCAGATTACATGTGTGAGCCACCACACCCGGCCAACATAGGCAGCATCTTGACTTGAATTCTGGGATGAATGATGCAGTTCAGATCTTTAAAAATCTGCTAGATTTCATTTCCTCTCTCTCTCACGCTGTAAATTGTAGAAACTGATGCCACTGTGTTTATGAGCCATGCAAACAATTGAAAATCATTTTTTTCGTAAAATTTGGTTAAAATCCCTAGATGTCCTTGATGTGGCATTATTAGCAGTGCTTGTGTATTTTGCATATATGGTCTTTTACTGATTGGCATTTGTTTCTTAAGTTGAACTATTTCCCAGTCTATTGAAGAAAGAGACATAGTCCACACTCCAAAATCCAAATGCCAGGCTCACAGACAGGGGGTGCTGCCCTCACAGACAGATGGAAAGGTATTAAAGCTGCCTGAACTGCAGGAAACCCTCTAAACACCCCCAATTACTATGATGGAGCCTCAGCATGGGAAGTAGAAGAGAAAGCATGTGCTCTCAGTAACTAGAATGACTTCCATTACTCCATGTTCATTTTTAACCACCAGCTTGCATTTTCAGAGCCTCAGGGCATTTCCTGGGAGTCTCCGTTGGATGAGGTGGATAAAATGTGCCATCTTCCAGAACCTGAACTGAACATAGAAAGACCATCTCTGCAGATTAAACTAAAAATTGAGGATTTTATCTTGCACAAAATGTTGGGGAAAGGAAGTTTTGGCAAGGTAAGCTAATGCACGGGAGAATGCTATGGCCCAACTCCAGGAACTGATGAGCCAAGTTCCTGGTCAAAGAAATTAAACTCGTAGGGCCACTAGGATTGCATGTGAGTGTCAGAGACAGCTTTCCTGAGGTAGTGCTGAATAAATAGGGACCCCGAGGGCTCTAGGCCCATAGTAGCCTCAGCTTTCTGGAAACCTGTGTCTCCAAAGCTACTTTGCTTGGAGAGTGTACATCTCACATGCCTATGAGTTTGATGTCTTTGGGCACCAAAGAAATAGGAAGGTGCCTCAGCCACTTCCTGTTTCACACGGTGTTTGTGTTTGTTTCATTTTGTTTTCTCTTCTTTTGCTTCATTCTCAAGCCTGGAGTGTTGTTTTAGTTTGCATGTGATTTTTTTCTCTCTCTATTAAATATCTTCCAGCTTGTATAAGTTTCCTTGGGGTGTGATAGGGCTCGGCTCTGTGTCCCCACCCAAATCTCACGTTGAATTGTAATAATCCCCAGGTGTCATGGGAGGGACCCAGTGGAAGGTGATTGAATCATGGGGATGGGTTTTTCTGTGCCGTTCCCATGATAGTGAGTAAGTCTCATGAGATCTGATGATTTTATAAAGGGGAGTTTCCCTACACATGCCCTCTCGCCTGCCACCACGTAAGACGTCCCTTTGCTCTTCCTTTGTCTTCCACCATGATTGCGAGGCCTCCCCAGCTGTGTGGAACCGAGTCCATTAAACCTCTTTCCTTTATAAATCATCCAGTCTCAGGCATGTCTTTATCAGCAGTGTGATAACAGACTAATACAGGCTGCTATAACAAAATCTCACATACTGGCTGGCTTAAACAGCAGAAATTCATGTTCTCGCAGGTCTGGAAGATGGAAGTTCACCATCAGGGTGTTGTCTGGGTTGTTTCTTCCCAGGCCCCTCTCCATGCTTTGCAGTGGTCGCCCTCTCTCCATGCCTTCATATCATCTTCCTCCTGTGCATGTCTGCATCCAAGTGTTCTCCTTTTTTGAGATGACATCTCACTGTGTTGCCCAGGCTGGTCTTGACCTCCCGAACCCAAGTGATCCTCCTGTCTCAGCTCCCTAGTAGCTGGGATTACAGTTGTGCCACCACACTCTGCTTAAATTTTCTCTCTTCTTGTGAAAACACCAGTCATATTGGATTAGGACCTGCCTTAATAACCTCATCTAACCTTAATTACCTCTTTGAAGGTCCTGTCTCCAAATACAGTCACATTCCAAGGTCCTGGGGATTGGAACTTCAGTATAGACACAATTCAGCCCATAAGAAAACTGTAGCTTGAGAGTCCTGGAAAAAAAATTGTGGAGAAAGTCCCTCCTCTAAATTCTTCCTGCCCTACATGCAGGTGGGGGGTTGTCTCCATCACTCACAGATGACAAAGAGAGGAAGGAAAGAGGGAGAGGAGGAGCAAAAAAAAAAAGGGGGAGGTGAGAAGAGGGAAGAAGAGATAATTTAAGAAATTATAACCAACTACCGGTGACTGCAGAAAATTTTCAAGCTGGTGATTTAAGGAGGGATGATATGGAATATAGGCTTTTAGGTAATTTTTGATATTAATGATATCTCATGTATTAATGGGGCTCCTATTTGTTTTACACTCTTGGATGGGACCCCCAGGAAAATTTTAATCAGAGATGACTGTTCTATGAATCTGTGCAGCCAAAGGCAGCATTATACACCACACCTGCTCACCAGACTTTGGCAGGATGCCTTACCCAGTTTATTTAATATTAAACAAACTAAAATGCAACTGAGCGGTCACCACAGCTGAATAATATTGAGCTCCATTTGGGGTTTGGATTTAAACACTGATGCCTTGCCTTTCAGCAGAATCGACTCTGTCCAGCACATGGTAGCCGATATTCATGAATTCTTTTTGTTCATTTCCACAATAATATGAACCACAGTAGGCTCATTTGGTGCTAATCTGAGCATAATAGGCAATTTTACAGCCAGTCTTCATTATAATTTAGCAGCAATTAATGTGCAATTATAACCTGTTACCAAAAATTGAAAGCACATTATATAGATGGAAATTGTCTTTTTGGCTTCTTAGTTTATGGCTGGTTTTAGGATGTTTTACTGAAAGAAGCAATTACTAAAAGAGGACTTTTAATTGTTAATGAAATGTTTATCTTTCTTTGTTCCCATGTGGATTTCCACATTTCAATAAGGTTAATAAGAAAGACGTTAAGTTAAACCTACAAGCCTTAGTCAGTATCCCAAGGTGCAGCTGGGAGCCCCAGGTTTCCCCCACTCCATGTCCAAAGCTGCCTCCTTCTTTTCATCAGGACCCTGGGTCCCTATACACGGAGAGGAGAGGAGGGGGAGATATCAAAGCAAGATAGGATGGCTGTTTCTCTTTCTCACAACACTGAGAATACTCCAAAACTTGTCTTTTCTCTCTCTTCTGGCTTTATATGGAAAGTATGTTTCCTCACCAAGACCTCTATACCCTTGTTCTCAAACAACTTTTAAGCCTAAGAAAACAAATTGTGTGTTCTCTGGGGATGTGAGCATCATTCATTTGCCTGAATTCCCATCTAAGTTTCATCCCTTCCCTTCTGTCAAGTCAGCTACCATCAAGCTACGAACCTGCACCATCGCTTTTAAACCTAGACACTTACATGTTCAGGGCTGTTGTCACATCATTGACTTCGGCCTTTCCCAAAAGTCAATAACAGAAACAAATGACAAATGACTGAATTTTAGCAACTGTGATTCAGAGATCATTTTAGAGTCTACTTTCCCTGGTCTCATCTTACCTGACTTTCACAACAGTCCTGTAAGTTAGAGGATGCAGTAATTGGAAACTGAAGCCCAGAGGGGCTAATTCATCTGCCCACATTTCCACAGCTAATAAATGTCTGTGAAATAAAACTAGAGCTAGAATTTTCTGTATCCAAATGCCATGCCCTTACCATTGCCAACAGTGTGTTGCTGCATCATTTGCAAAAACTAAAATTGTTGAAACCCTCCATCATACGCCATCTGGTGTCCTTTGATATATGAGCCACAAAATCAAGTGGGAAAAGTAAATTTTGGAGTTAAATCTTCCCTCGTAGCTCCAAGAATCTGAGCAAGTTATTCTTTGAACTCAGTGTTTGTTGTTGATGTTGTTAACTTCTGTCTTGCAGAGTGTGATGAGCTAAGAATTAAATTAGATAATGCAATTAGGTCGTAAGTGTAAAGTAGGTAGCAGAGTGTATGACACACAGTAGCTCCTAAAATGTTTCATTCCCATTTTGGTGTCCTTTGATACGAGAGCCGCGAAATCAAGTGGGAAAGTAAACTTCGGAGTTAAATCTTTCCCTAGTAGCTCGAAGAATCTGAGCAAGTTATCCTTTGAACCCAGTGTCAGTCACATTTTAGGACCTACTACATGCCATACATTCTGCTATGAATAATTCATTGCTGTGTTGTCAGAGAAAATGGTGTTTACTTATTTATTTATTTTTTTTTTGAGACACAGTCTCACTCTGACGCCCAGGCTGGAGTGCAGTGGCATGATCTCAGTTCACCACAACCTCCGCCTCCCAGGTTCAAGTGATTCCCCCACCTCAGCCTCCCGAGTAGCTGGGACTACAGGCACCCACCACCATGCCCGGCTAATTTTTGTATTTTTTTTTTTTTTTTTTTTTTTAGTCGAGACGGGGTTTCACCATGTTGGCCAGGCTGGTCTCGAACTCCTAACCTCAGATGATCTGCCTGCCTTGACCTCCCAAAGTGCTGGGATTACAGGCTTGAGCCACCGCACCTGGCCGGTGTTTATTTTTTAAGTACACAAGGAGAACTATATCCCTCCATTCTTCTTTTGGCCTGGAAAAACTGGGTAAAACGTAAAGCTAGGATTTATGTGCACTTGCAGTGATGTTTCGAGTACAGTTTCTCCTCTCCACACTCAACTCTTCTTTCTTCACTGTGCACTTTATCTCTCTGGATTTTTATTGTACCTTCACTCAGATCCCTGAGCAGGCAGGGCACACTTTTAAAAATCCATTCAATTGCTTAATAATTTTGTGAAACCCTTGGAAAGAGTACAAAGATAGTATGAAACAGTGATGTCATGTCCGAAACCAGAGAAGTGCTCCATTTTGTCTCAGGAATGGCCTATGCAGGATGGATGGGGGTTGGAGAAGGAACCCCTTTTCCCACCCAACACAGGTGTCTCTCAGGACTCTGTCTCTTTTTTAAGAAATGGGAATCCAAATTCTAAAATAAAGTTACTTCTTCCCTTTCCTTCTAGGTCTTCCTGGCAGAATTCAAGAAAACCAATCAATTTTTCGCAATAAAGGCCTTAAAGAAAGATGTGGTCTTGATGGACGATGATGTTGAGTGCACGATGGTAGAGAAGAGAGTTCTTTCCTTGGCCTGGGAGCATCCGTTTCTGACGCACATGTTTTGTACATTCCAGACCAAGGTATGGCTTCTGCTCCGACAACCCTACCTCCCCTCTAACCTATCTCAGCGTGATACCTTCAATGGAGCCCTCATTAGGAGACACGAGTCATTGCCTCCATATTTATCTTACATTTCGGTGTACCTGCCATCCATCCAAACATCCCTTCTACACACCATGGAAGTATTACTTAGAATGTTTTAGTGTCATCGATTGGGAAAGATCTTTACTTCTAGATTTGTTTGTCTGTTTTCCTGTTTTTTAGAATTTGTTTTCATTTAGCATAACAACCAGGCTTCTCAGCAGTCCGTGACTTAGGGGAAAATGTGACAAGTGTTTGTTCATCTACCCTGCATGTATTGGAAGAGATAAAAGTTGGAAAATAGATCAAAACGCACATACACTATTATTTTTCTCTTCAAGGCTGGCAGAAAAAGCAGCCTTGGAGTGGGCTCATCAGTGAGCAAGTCCCTGAGCTGGGAGGTGGAGGTTGGATGCGTCTGCATTCCCACTCGGCGTTGGGACCCTTTCCTTATGCTGAATTTGCCAGAAGGCTGTGCCGTTCTGGGAGGACTTGCATCCTGGTCTCCTTTTTCCTTAAAAAAACAAAAATTATCCTTTTCTTTCCTGACTCAAAATTATTCAGGATCATTGTAGAAAATTTTTATAAACTCAAAGAAGAAAATCACTTATAATCCCACCACTTAAGATATACTCGCCATTAATACTTTGAAGTTTCTCCTTCTATAGATTCTCTCTGCAGTGGACTTTTAAAAACAAAAATAGCAACCCACTGTAAATACCTACTGCACTCTACTCTGCATTTGTTACACTCTATTTTGAACATTTTCTTACGTCTTTGGATATTCTACAACGTGATTTAACTAGAACATCTCTAATTTTTTGTTCTGATTTAAATAACACTAAAATGAACATCCTCGAAGATTAGTTTACATGCACATGCATTATGATTCTTCTTACTGGTTTGTCTCCTCTCTGCCACCCCATCCCGGCTGTCCACCACCCGCACTAATTAGCAACCCCAAGTGGGACCATATGACTAAGGGCCAAAGAACACAAGGGGTGGAGGCTTTTCCATTTTCTGTTTTCTTTCTTTTTGTTTTTTTGTTTGTTTTGTTTGTTTGTTTTGAGATGGAGTCTCACTCTGTCGCCCAGGCTGGAGTGCAATGGTGTGATCTCAGCTCACTGCAACCTCCGCCTCCCGGGTTCAAGTGATTCTCCTGCCTCAGCCTCCTGAGTAGCTGGGATTACAGGTGTGCACCACCACACTCAGCTAATTTTTGTATTTTTAGTAGAGACAGGATTTCACCATGTTGGCCAGGCTGGTCTCAAACTTCTGACCTCAGGTGATCCACCCCCCTCAGCCTCCCAAAGTGCTAGGATTACAGGCGTGAGCCAACGCGCCCAGCCCTTTTCCCATTTTCTATCTCAAGCCATGACGACTGGAGAGTGAATGAGGGAAAACTTCTAAGGAGACTTGAGCCATGGGAAGAATTAATGAGGGAACCAGGGAATGAATGAGGAAAGTGGATGGCAACTGGGGCATCCATCACCACCTCTGCAGTTCCCAGTAGATTCTCAGCATATGTGCAATAACCAAATCAATGAATAAATGCACTTACCTAAGATAAAGAGAAGCCAGACCATGGCAAAGCACTTACTGAGCATATGCTGTGCTCAAAGCACTGTGGAGGATACAGAAGTATATAATACAGCTCCCGACCTTGAGAACTTCACACTCTAATAAGAGTCAAGGCTGCATTTCTAACAGTATGAGTAATATTAATTCAGAAGGCAGACACAAAGTACCAGAGCTGAGAGAAACTAGAAATAGGAATTTGAATGGGCAGAAAGGGCCTTGGGCATGAAAGGTGTGGCTGCAGGAGAGGAAGTAGAAAACAGTGAGGTGTCCTGGTCAACTATTTAGGAGAATGCAGGCCCACTTCCTGCTGCAGGGAGCAGGCTGGAACTTCCCATGATGAAGGCTAGAGAGATTTTGTACTAGAAACTCCCTCCTGGAGATGATAAATACCCATTGGCCTGGGAGGGTGAAGGTATGTCACCTGCAGGCAAAGGGACAAACTCTGCCACCCTCTCCATGCTGTTGGGAGGGTGAAGGTATGTCACCTGCAGGCAAAGAGACAAACTCTGCCACCCTCTCCGTACTGTTGTCTAGATTTTCTGCACACCCTGGGGCTCCCTGTAATCTTTTCCCTTTGCAGTATTTTGAGGCTTGTAGCAAACTGCTAAACAAATTTTTTCTTTTTTGCCATAAATAAAGATTTTTACTGTAAAGCTTTCATAATAGCGAAAAATTGGAAACAACACAAATACCCAATGACAGATTTATTGAATAAATTATTATATGGTCAGAGAAAATAATACTATATAACCATTTTAAATGATGATGTAAATGCTTAAACATCAATACAGAATGTTGTTTATGAAATCATAAGTGAGAATATATAGTATTTCCTTTTAAGCAAGAACATTTGCATGTATAAGCATGAAAAATAGTGAAAAACTAACAGTTGTTAATTGGGAGGTAGGATTATAACTGATTTTATTTTTATTATATCTTTCTGTGTATGTTACTGTAAACACACTTTAGACTGGGCTTCTGGGCACTTAGGCAGTTGTGCTTCTCTTGGTGCCTTTTCCCCATTTTTTTTTTTTTTTTTGATTTGCATGTATGACGGTTTTCATGTATTATGGGGAAGGCTATTGGGAATCCCACTTTGTAGAAGATAGGTATGCTCCTTCCTCTTGCCTGTCCATCACAGCTTCAGGCAGCATTTGTTTCTGTCCCTCTTATGAGAGATCTCCTTAACCCATTTATGCCTGAGGTTGCAACTTTTTGAATTTTGAAATCAGACCTTGGTGATGACCTTGAGCAGTAGGATATAAATAACTCCCACATGCTTAGCGTTCCAATGATGGAACACTAGGCATAAATGAGTTCCGTGCAACTGGGATGCTTTACCAAGACCTGAGCCACAAGTGCATCCACAGCATTGGTGCTGGGAGAGAAAAAAAAACTTCAGCAGAGAATGTTTACATGAAATGTAAATCTGACTGGCTCAAGACTCAGATCTCAAGGAACTGAGTCCTTTTAGAAAGAGGAAAGAAACAAAGGAAGAAGCTTGAATCACCTTTTCCAACACCCCGAGTTGTTGTTTTTGAGATGTCTTAATTATTCAAACCTTGCTTGTCAAAGTAACTGATTAAATACCACAAGTGAATGCAAAAGGCAACGATTGATACGTGATATGGATAATGCTTTGTTCTGGGAACATGTTGGGAATGACCTTTCTTGGGAGGACAGTTACCTGTGTATACTAGTGTAGACATCAGATAAGATAAATTAACTGTGTACTTCTCCAGGGCATTGTTATTTTTTAAAGGAAGTTATTCATCTGCTCTCTGCCTCCAAAGAGCGCACCTGTTGAATACCAGATTATTCAGGAGATTCTGAGGACAGGTATTCACTTGTTATTAATCAGGGGCATTTGGATTAAATTGTTAAAGTTTTTAAAGTTCCTAGATGAGGGATATATCACCTATGGAAGGGTGAAAATATGATAAAGCCATTTAGGAAGCTACAAAATGTGAAAATTCCTGTGGACTTGGATTCCGAAGTTCAAGCCCCGCTCTGCCGTTTATCAACAGGGCTCTGAGGCACCCACTTTACCCCTGCCCAGGACAGAGAGTAAGAGTTACAGGCAGAGGGGCTGGGAGCTGTAAAACCAGGGGCCCTAATGGGACGGCACCGTCTGGGGACATAGATGTACAGGATAATTCATGGAATCTGAACCTGAATCTGAATGAGGCTCAAATCAAAAGAATCTTCACAATGAATTTTCTGTGTGCTAGATCAAGATGACTTTGTACATCATCCAGGCTCTGGCCTAAATTACTGGCTCAGGGTCTAACGTAGATCAGCATTCTGAGAGGCTGCTGTCTTGGCAAGAGGAAAGAAGGGCTAGCTCTTCTTTCTTTTACTTTTTTTCTAACATTTCTTTGTTGTTAATATTTACATTTTCTGTCTTATATGAAAGTCTGCAGGGCTTGAAATTGCACGATCCCTTCTCAGTACCCCCTTCAGTGCGGATGCCAGCCAACTTTTGCACTACTAGATTTCCAACTTAGATTTTTAATAGTTTCCATTACTTACATTTTAAAAAGTAAAAAAAATAGGAAAATCCACAATAAAATTTGTCTACAAGAAGAGTTGTCATAAATCTTTTAACTCTATCCACTTACAAGTAGATTTAAAACAATTAGAAAAAAATAATTAACCATCAAACTTTGAAACACAGGGAAAAATAAACACTAAAACAGTTTCCCTCTTTTTAATTATGCTGCAGTAAAAGAAAGATTAATAACTCAAGTATCCAAAGTTTCTGTGTTCTATCTCTGATAAAACTGTGGAAAAATAAGAGGATTTATTTCTAAAATTTGTTTGGAAAGGAAAGATGCATCTAACACAGTAAGGATGCTATTTCTTTTTAATTTCAAGGAAATAATTTTCCCTTAAAAATTAAAAGTGAACTAAAGTCTACCTTCCTCTGTGTCTCCTTTGAATTCGGAAAGGCCGATCTGTATTCTGACATTTAAGTAGTGTTACTATTTCACACCTAAGTAGCTCTAGATCCTATAGGAACAGCTCTGTCTCTGGGTCATTCCCTCAGGTTGGATTTGAGGGCAGGCCACCCTGGTTTTGCAGGCCTCTGAAGAGAGGCCTCCCAGGGTGATGCCAAGAGGCAGAACGCTAGTGTTCCTAGATTCACATCACTGCCCTTGACTCCCACACTCCCAATATGCACCAGTTGAACATTCTTGGTCAATATCACTTTGAAATTTTTCTTTTATGAAAAAGAAAACTGAGTTTCGCTTTCTATTCATAGAACACACAAAGCTCTACTTCCGGTTATGGCTTCAGGGCATGAGTGTGTGAGTTACTTTGAACAAGTCACCTAACATTTCTTTGTGACACTGGTTCTCCTTTTTTGCTTCCTAAGGATAACGTGAAAAATAATAATAATAACAATAATAGCACTTGCAGAGAAGTTTGGATCTTTTTTGGAGAAAGTACCGTACTAACTACAAGACATTATTATCATTTAAAATTAAAAAGAAAAACTCCTTGAACTTGATAGTTTTTAAAAAGGATGTCATCCTGATATTTCCATAGTTTTAAGGCAAAATCCATCTAAGAAAGTTTTTAATTTCAAGCATTTTATTCAGAAACTGCTTCATCTGAAGCTCTCAAAAATGCTGCAATCCATGAACCCTTCAGTTGAGCTAGGAGCCCTGGAAATTATCACAATTGTAGCAAAGAAAAGAAAACCCACGGAAACCACATCCTTCCAAAGACGTGTCCCTGCACTAAGACAAGAATTAACTTTTCATGCTGCCCCCATCTGTAGTGACAGATAAGCCTCTTTTCTTTAACGTCCTCTGGCGGCGTTCTGATCCTGAGAACGCTTACACGTTGTTATTTCAGAAACTGGGGATCACTCAGACGTTCTGCAGGTTCCCCTGCTATGTAACCAAACTGTGATTTGGCAAATGTTAGATTTTATAGCAAATTTACAAAAATGAGTCGGTTTACAGCTGTCAACCTGAAATAATCAAAAAGGCCAGAATCTAATTTAAAGAGCATTTATTCAAACTCAAAGTTTGAGGATGGCCCACCTGGAAACACCCCAAAAGAATGAAGTCAGAGTTGTAAAGGAGGGAACTTTAGGGTTTCCATAGGGAGAGACAGAGGCATTTTTAGCAGGATTACATTTTTTCATACAAGGCTGGTGCATAGTTCCAGGAACTTGGTTACAGGCAGTGTTTCTTTTTGGGAAAGGGACATTTAACATCTTTTACAGAGTGTGCTATAGTCATGGGTTTTCTGTCATCTGGTCTAAGGAAAATAGGACAAAAAAAGGAAAAGGTAATCTTTAACAAGATTCATTAATTAAAAAGGCAGGAGGCGGCCAGGCACGGTGGCTCACACCTGTAATCCCAGCACTTTGGAGGCTGAAGCGGGTGGATCACCTTGGGGTCAGGAGTTTGAGACCAGCCTGGCCAACATGGCGAAACTCTGTCTCCACTAAAAATACAAAAATTAGCCAGGCGGGGTGGTGGGCACCTATAATCCCAGCTACTCAGGAGGCTGAGGCAGGATAATCACTTGAACCCATGGGGCGGAGGTTGCAGTGAGCTGAGATCACACCACTGCACTCCAGCATGGGCAAAACAGTGAAACTCCGTCTCAAAAAGAAAAAAAGAAGTCAGGAAGTGTTTGTCCCTGACAATTGTTTAATTCTCTCTAGTCATTGTACAGAACAAGAGAAAAAAGGAAGCAAGTTAATCTATAATCTGAGAAACAGAAGTTGTAACCATATGTGACTCAGATCACAGTCGCATCTCTCTCAAGGTGTAAAACGCATTTTAGGAATTCCAACACCTTTTAAATGTTATTTATTTTCACACAGTAATTTATGGGAAATTAATGTTGCACTCACAATGTTTCCTTACGGTTTTCTCATCCAAATACACAGGAAATAACGGGCAATGAGTGAACACATATTCAGGAATTCTTGGACTAAAAGAACAAGACACTCACTCAGTGCATCTGAAATGCCGCATCTTTCCTACATGCCTGCTTTTTTGTTTGTTTGTTTTTTTCTGAGATGGAGTCTCGCTCTGTGCCCAGCCTGGAGTGCAGTGGTGCGATCTCGGCTCACTGCAAGCTCTGTCTCCCGGGTTCACGCCATTCTCCTGCCTCAGCTTCCCAAGTAGCTGGGACTACAGGCGCCCGCCACCATGCCTGGCTAATTTTTTGTATATTTAGTAGAGATGGGGTTTCACCATGTTAGCCAGGATAGTCTCAATCTCCTGACCTTGTGATCCACCCACCTCGGCCTCCCAGAGTGCTGGGATTACGGGCGTGAGCCAAGGCGCCCGGCCCCTACACGCCCACTTTTTAAGCTCACAGATCTGTTCTCATCTTGATGTGACTCTGTAATATTCTTCCAGGCTCATGGCCCATATTATCTGCCCATTCCTTTGTCAGCCATTCTCACAAAGTCCCAAAAGTATTGTCACCAGCTTCCCAGAAGACATGAGCATTTGACATCTCCTTCAAGAGAGTGCCTCAGGAAAGTGCATGCCTTCTGTGAATCTACTATCCCTCCTTTGTTTTTTGTTGTTGTTGTTGTCATTGTTGTGTTTGTTTGTTTGTTTTGAGAAGGAGTCTCACTCTGTCGCCCAGATTGGAGTACCGTGGAACGATCTCGGCTCACTGCAACCTCCATCTCCTGGGTTCAAGTGATCCTCCTACCTCAGCCTCCCAAGTAGCTGGAATTACAAGCATGCGCCACCACGCCCAGCTAATTTTTTTTTTCTTGGTATTTTAGTAGAGATGGGGTTTCACCATGTTGGCCAGGCTGGTCTCAAACTCCTGGCCTCAAGTGATCCACCCACCTCGGCCTCCCAAAGTGCTGGGATCACAGGCATGAGCCACCATGCCCAGCCTACTCTCCCTCCTTTGAAACCTTGCTGAAAAACTACCTACTCTATAAATCACGCTCAGATACACTAAATCCTACTTGTCATTCAGACGCTCAGGCTTCTCAGCTTACGTGACCCAGAAAGATGATTTTGCTGCTGTACTGCTGGGTGTCTTCTGTGACTTCTTTCATATGTTCTGTTTAAATAATACCTTGTCTATGTAAATAATACATTCCTTGATACCAAGATGCTTGTTTCGCTCTTTTCTTTTGTTTCATTTGCCCGTAGAATGCTAGATAATGTTCAGGGGCTGGGCACAGGGGGAGCGGAAGAGAAAAAGAAAGATAAATGGTCTGACTGTAGATCATACTGGCTAACTCAGGTGCCAGGAAGGCTGGTCCCGAATAGAACTGCAGAGGAGAAGTCTATCTTTGACAAACCCTCTTCCCACCCCTCTCTGACCTCCTGTTTCATTATTTTCCCCTTCATCCCAGAGTTCACATGATCTTGCACCCACTGTAGCTATCAGGTCTCTGCCTTGATTTTTTTTTTTTTTTTTTTTTTTTTTTTTTTTTTTTTTTTTTGCGACAGTCTCACTCTGTTGCCCAGGCGGCTCAATACAACCTCCACCTCCTGGGTTCAAGTGATTCTCCTGCCTCAGCCTCCCAAGTAGCTGGGGTTACAGGTGTGTGCCACCATGCCTGGCTAATTTTTGTATTTTTGGTAGAGATGGGATTTCACCATATTGGCCAGGCTGGTCTTGAACTCCTGACCTCTAGTGATCCACCCACCTCAGCCTCCCAAAATGCTGGGATTATAGGCATGAGCCACCGCGCTTGGCCTCTGCCTTGATCCTTGATCGCAAAATCGTTCTTCTCCATCTCCTTGTCTCTCCCCCTTAAAACTTCTGTCACTTCAGGATCCTCTTCTCCACCACCAGTCTTAGAGAAAATATCTGATAAATAGCATAGAGCAGTTTAATATGTGTTGTTCCTAGCAACGATTTCTTCCTAAAGTGGAGCAGAGTGGAGTTTCCTTATTAGACCCAACATTACGTTGTATTTGAGGTGATTACAGTTCCCATCCTGAGGAGGTGACACGCATGGGACTCTTCAGGGGAAACTGTGGGAATATATGAGCGTCAGAATCAATGTACTGCAGAAATTCAAGTGCTAAACCACAGAAAAGCCCTCTTTTACAAAGTAGGAGGAAGAGCAGGGGGGAAAGGTGATAGGATCCCTCGGGGTGGTAAGAAGAGGAACAGAGGAGTTAGGAGTATCGGAGGACAGGAGAGGAAAGAAGTTCAAGAGAGAAAGGATCATATATTTAATGTGGTGAAGAGTTGACAATCAAAAACTGAGTGTGGAATGTGTCATGGAGGAGGAACAGACAATACAGTGTGAAGGAGTGAGTGGTGGATAGGCAGATTCAGTGGTGATACAGAAATCTTCCAGAAAGAGTTTTCAGAAGATGGAAGCTCATTATGACTGCAGAGTGTAAGGGATGAGAATCATGGGAAATGCTTGAGCCAGAGATGGAGAAACCAGACAAGAGGGAGACTATTCAGGTTGTAGCCTTTTCAGATAGGCTTCTTTCACTTAAGAATATGCATTTAAGGGTTCTTCTTTTCTTTCTGTGGCTTGAGAACTCATTTTTCATTGCTCAGTAATATTCCATTGTATGGATGTACCACCATTTATCCATTCACCTGTTGAGATGCATCTCGGTTGCTCAGAATAACTAACAACTAATGATTTGTTATGTTCTTTTGTTTTCTTTATAATGACAGACTCCATGGATCAAGAATTTTAGAGTAGGGAGGGGTGGTAGAGGTTATCAAGTCAGATCGCCTCATTTCGCAGCAAAGGAAATGGAGCTCCAGAGAAGATAAGCCTAGCTGGTCACAGGAGAGTGCTCTTTTCTGTGGTCAATCCAAAATTATTAGTAAAGTTGAGACTTCAAGATACCTAAACACAAATCCAACTCACAACTTATTTAATTGGAAAATTATTCATTCCATGTCCTAAACCTTAGACCCAAGCAAGAGGGGTTCTGCCCAGCCCCTCACTTAGAATCCTCCCTTTGGCCTTTCTCAAACCACACTCCTTCCTGTGAAGCCAAGAGGTCGTCTCTGTTCCTAAACTACTCCCCAGGACCTCGGAATTCCATACCTAAACAGCCTCAAGCCTGTGTAGACATCTCCCTAGGTTCTGTCCTTGAAAGGGGCAGGAGGAGACTTTCCCGATATGGCCAATTAACTGGTGCAGAATTTTGAGGGATCCTGAATTTGTCATGGTCCTTCTTGGTCATTATGAAGTTATATTTCCCAAGAGACAGAACATATAGGAATGTAGAGCATATTTAATTGAATTGTTGGTGAGCTTGATTAATAACACTTAAACCTGGGGACCCACAGTGTGGGGCCTCCCTCTGCACACTCGCTCCAAATCTTGCAAAGGTTGGGGCTGTCCTTTTTCTGATTATAATGCAACTTAATGCTTTTCTTCCCTGTGTGATAAATAATAACAATGTATGTGATAAAGTTAATACATAAGGAGTTCTTGCTATATGCCAGGCACAGGGCTAAATACTTTATATGAATTCTTTCATTTAATTTTAAATATGAACGATAGCTCCCCTTTCTTCTTCAGAGCAGAATTCCCAACTCTTTCCATCGGCTGTCCTATGAGATGTCCCAAAGAAGAGTTGAATTCTATCTCTGGTTTCCATCTTGTTATACTATAGTCTTCGCTGTTATAACATTTGTTACATGTCCTTAACATATGATACTTTGAAAGGTGTGATGGTAAATTTAGATGTTTTGTCATAAATATTTTGATCTTAATTTTATTTATTTTGCAGAGATTGCAAATATTCTCTTGTGTAAAATTTATTACATTGGTTTACTAGCCTTCGGAGAAAAAAGATACCTCGAAAAAAATGACTATAATTATTCTTTTCCTTCTTTTCCCATCTTGTTTTTCTGGAGAGGGAGTCTATAAATCTGATCTTATTTGCATGATATTTGCAAGTTCTCAGTGCATTTACAAAATTAACTGTTATTAGTCTGATAAAAATCATGAGTTTATTTCTTTAATGCTATAAACCTGTCATTCATCCTATAATATATGCACATTTGCCAGCCATTTCCTTGTTTACTCAATATTTGATTAGCTGTGTTGAATAGTCATCACAACTAAACACTTTTCCATTCTCTTTATTCTCATTCTCTCCTTTGAAAAGTGTAATCACTGTAAGAAGAAAGCAGTATAGAAGCTAGGTTGTATTAAATAACTTTTGAGGCCACTTTTACAATTCACCCTTTACTAATTCTAGAATATTCACAAAATGTCCTATTCCTCCCTTTAAAGAACTATCTTGTGTTTTAAATAATGATATATTTTGACAGCTCTAGGACCTTTATCTGCTCCAAATGATATTTGTGTATGCAAACGCAGTCCTATGAGAATTATACAACTGATTTTGTTAAATCTATCACTTTGATCTTGTATTTAATCATCATTTTTTTTAAGACAGGGTCTCACTCTGTTGCCCAGGCTGGCTTTGGACTCCTAGGCTCAAGTGAACCTCCAGCCTCAGCTTCATGAATAGCTGAGATTACAGGCATGCACCTCTGCACCCAACTTAAATACCATTTCTTTAAAACATCAATAACACAAACATAAGAGTCATATAGCTTTGATTACCCACCTATCTACAGAATGTCAACATTGTTTATTGCCTTCAGTTGTCTGGAAATCACAACAAAGCTGTAGGTAATGGTGACTCTCTCATTTTCATGGACAGGGTTCATTTTTCAGAGGAGGAAACCAAGGCCCTGTGATGGTGGGATTTACCTGATCACACAGCTGATTAGCGACAGTCTCATTTCTCACAGACTAGAATTTCCATTCGACAGATGCTTTGCCAGGAGTTGTTGACAGTCGGCAAGACTGGGACGCGTTTGGCATGTCCCATCCCCCAATGCCATCACAGCTTCAATTCTCACCCACCGGAAAGAATCATTTGCCTTGGTTAATGTATTACCCGCCATAAAGACGTGAGGTCTAGACTAGTAAGTGACATTTACAATTAACCCAACACAGGCCACATTCTCTCCCTCCCTCCCTCCCCACCATCTCTCTCTGTCTCTCTCTCTCTCTCTCTCTTTTGCAGCCTGCTTGGTATCCTCTCTCAGCAGGTGGCCAGAACCTAAAGGGCAGCCCAGGAGGGAATCTAATTCTGTTTTCTTCTTTCTTTCGAGAGCCATCGGCCAGAGAACTGTTCATTTGCTTCTTCTGGGAAGTATTTGCTGGTTTTTGGATTGGTTTTGGTTTTGTCTTTCCTGGCTTTTAAATTGCTTCCTAGAAGGACAGCTGCCATCAGTTATCAATTGCCCTCTGAGGATCAATGCAGAGCTTCATTTCCACACACACTATTTTGTTTAATACCCGCAGCAACCCTAGGAGGTAGGAGTATTATTACCCCATTTCACAAACTAAATGAAGCTCAGGAGAGGTTAAGTCACGTCTCCAGAGTTACAAATAGAGGGGCTTTGAACCCAGGGCTGAGTAAGGATGAAGCCCACATTCTTTGCAATTACTCTGAGTCTCATTCTTCTTGGTTTGTTTCTATCTATGCCAGCCCAGAGTCTTTCCAGCAGGCAGACACTTCTTTTTGCTTGCGGTTCTGCAGAGGTTCTAGTCAGCTGTGGGTTGCCTTCAACTCTGAGCTCTCCTTCCCCAGCTGTTTATGAAAGTTTGAGCCTATTATATTTGTATTTATCTTTTATGATGGGATTTTGGATTCAGCTTTTAAAAGGCTTATCCATCCCTCAAAATGTGCTCCTCAAAATCCAAACCTCTGGACCGTGTAGTTTGTATGTGCATACATTTGTGCTAATTTTATCACAGAGCAGAACAGATATTTGACAGATTTATTGTGGAGCCTGCAGTTCTCTTGGGAGGGTTAAATGTGGGGCATCCAACATACTATAAATCTCCATTGCTGTTAATTAATAATCACTAGCAACGTAGTCTTCTTCTCACCCTCATGGTAGTAAACACTGACTGTGCCCTGTGATCTCTTAGACTTTAATGGCCAATTCAACCCCCTCAATGCTCACCACTAGTGTGGCGTCTGATTCAGACCGGAGAATAGGTGGGAAGATGTGTGGAATGCATGGGAGTGGGGCTGAACTGTTGCCTCCAGTCCCCTCCCACCACTTTCTCCACATCTAAATTGACAGTGTTAAATTCTGAAATGTCAGCCTTTCTAGGAATTTGTAAGCATCCAAACACTTAGAAGAAACCGTTCACTCAAGCACTGTTGGAAATGGTTTCGCTCTACACTTTCATACGCTTTGCTCTCGTGACTACTTAAAAGAAGATTCCACCTTTGTGGCTTGTATAGGGCCATTATAGTTTGAGTAAAAGGCTGAGGTTAGAACAGAAGCTCTTTCTGTGGTGCTGATGAGAGCAAGAGGTGGCGTGAGAAAGCAGGTGTGTGCAGGCAAAGCCAATGACGACTCTCAAATTGGGTTTGAAATCTGTGTTAAGTCATGATTTATGTCAGCTGAGAATTTGGGCCTGTCCAGAAGAGAAAAGGGTGGGCTTCACTTAAAGATATATGGAATTAGCAAATCAGATCGGAAACTAACATTGAAAAAAGACGGATGCTTACCTTGACCTGGATTATTGAGATAATTGCCACAATACTTGGTTTCCCCATTCTGTGGCGACCAGGCAAGGAGTCTCACTGTCAGACCAGAACAATGTTTCTACTATTACCTCCTATGCCCCACGGCCTCGGTTGGGTTCACATCAAAATGTAAAGGTTAATTCTGTTAAGAAACCACCCAGGTGAGACTTTCAGATGCAAATTCATGCCCAGACGCACCAAAGGTCCTCACACTTTATGCATTACTGATTCTGTGATGCGTTACAACGCTTTAAAAAATCAGGTTTCTCTCAAGTGTTATAAATACATTTATTGGAAAAAAAAAAATTGTCTCACATCATTGAGGAGCTGAGGCTGGTTACAATCCTGGCTGATATGCCCACCACAGCCTGAAGACCACCCAGCCCTACTTCTGACTGTGGCCACTCGAAGGCCCCAGCTCTACTGACATACATCATGTCCTCTGCCAGAAGAACTCCGTCATAAACTGTGGCTTGCCTCTGCCATGAGTTAAGTCAGGACTGGAGAAAAATAAGGTTAAACTTGATTGCAAGCTTCAGGGAGGAATGACTGACATGACCCGCCCACTCCCCCCACGCCACGCCCACAGAATATGCTCAGTAGCTAATTACTGAGTGTTGAGTGAATGAATGTTTTCAAGCTCCGCCCTTGGAGTCAGAGACCAAAACACATTCTCCTTATCACCCTGCACCCTGTCACTTTCAATAAGTATACAGTCGGCACATGCTAAGTGCCCTAAGTGCCTGGCACCATCCCATTGTCTGGCCAGCAGGTCAACTGGACTCTCCCTTGTGCCCCCCGCTCATCTGCTGGGTTGTAACACACAAGCATCTAGATGTCACACGGCATCCCACCTAGATTCCCCAGGCTTCCTGGGGCTCAAAAACATAGATTGTTTAAATGATTTTGACAGTCTTCTGATAAGTGATTTCACAACAGAATTGGTTCCCCTGAAATGATCTAATCCATTTAAAAAGTAGTCCTCCTTGTTGTATTTTCTCTAAAGAGCTAAAAATTGGAACTGTGACTGGGTATGGTGGCTCACGCCTGTAATCTCAGCACTTTGGGAGGCCAAGGTGGGCGGATCACCTGAGGTCAAGAGTTGGAGACCAGCCTGGCTAACATGGCGAAACCCCATCTCTGCTAAAAATACAAAAATTAGCTGGGCGTGGTGGTGCATGCCTGTAGTCCCAGCTACTAGGGAGGCTGACGGGAGAATCTCTTGAAGCCAGGAGGCGGAGGTTGCAGTGAGCCGAGATCACGCCACTGCACTCCAGCCTGGGAGACAGAGTGAGACCCTGTGTCGGACAAAATAAATAAATAAAAATGAAATGGAATAAAAGTTGGAATTGTTTTGTTTTTCCACAGGAAAACCTCTTTTTTGTGATGGAGTACCTCAACGGAGGGGACTTAATGTACCACATCCAAAGCTGCCACAAGTTCGACCTTTCCAGAGCGACGTAAGAGGCTTTAAAGGGTTTGGGAGTTTTCCACTGTTCTTGTCAGTTCTTGCTGGTTTTTTTTTTTCCTTTTTTCCCACTTGGCATGCCTGAATCCCAGGGCCAGGTGAACCCTTGGGAATACATCGAGCAAGGCAACAGTTTTCCCAGGTTGTGAAACTGAAATTCGTGTCAGTTTGGTTTCATTTCTCTGTGATTTAAAACTAACTACTTAGTTTCTTAAGGAACCATCCCGATTCATCAGGCTTCTAGCTAACCTGAGCACAGAAGCAAATATGTACCCTTTGGAAAGGAAGCAGCGAAATGGACTGCAGACCTCAAGGGTGGTCCCCAGGGATGGAGCTTGTAGCTGAGGCATCTTATGGAAAGCCTGATGTGGAGGCATAAAGCTTTAGGAAGCAGGAAGAGGCACTTAGTCCATCTGAGAACAAAGCTTCACCTTCCTAGTGCCAGGCAGCCTGAGACACCTGGAGATGGGGCAGGCTGTGTGTACCTGGTGGGACTGCACCTGCATCCACAGCTCTCACCATCCCTCCTGCCCATGCTGTTCCCTTTGGGTCCCACTTCCTGCTCCCCATGACATGCAAGTAAAAGAAAGCTCTGCCACTGGGCTCCTTGGAAGATGATGAGTACATGCTAGCTTCCTTTGCTCAGCGCTCAATAATCCCTCCCTCCCATCTGCATGAACACTTTGAGTGGTTTAGGTTGAAGTGGGTTGAGAAATGGATTTGGTCCGCCAGCTCCTTAAAAACCCTGGCTGGAATGGCTGTTTATCACATCTAGTGGGTAGCACTCTGCTGAGATCATTGCTCTGGGAAACCTCAGCAATGCACCCAGAGGTAATTTTACTGGATTTCTGCAGCAGAGAAATCATCGGGCATTTTTCATGCCAGAAAGAATTCACTTAGTCCACTGTCGTCTCCAGCCAGCCCGGACCCACGCTATCCATCCTGTCCTAAATGCCTTCCAGGAAGGAGAATTTTGCATTCTTCCACAAGATCCAGCAAGCTTCCCTTCCAGGAAGCTATCTCTTATATCCGACCTTAATCCCACCAGTGATGGGGTAAACTCATTTCCTTTAACCTTGTCACCATTGAAGATGAAATGTAACTTATCTTGCAACTGCTAATATCCTCTTTTCCACCTCATGGGCTGTAAGTGTTGCCCAGGCTAAAGGTTCTCAGTACGAAAATAAACCAGCTAGTTCTATTCAGAATGGCGCATACAGGTCTATGGGTGCCAACCAGAGTTTAAAACAAAGGGAGAAATTATTTGCCTATTATCTATACTATTACTTTTTTTTTTTTTTTTTTTTGAGTCAGTCAGAGTCTTGCTCCGTCGTCCAGGCTGGAGTGCAGTGGTGTGATCTCAGCTCACTGCAACCTCTGCCTCCCAGGTTCAAGTGATTATCAAGCCTCAGCTTCCTGAGTAGATGGGGCTACAGGCGCCCAATACCATGCCCTGCTAATTTTTGTATTTTTACTAGAGATGGTGTTTTACCATGTTGCCCATGCTGGTCTTGAACTCCTGACTTCAAGTGATCCACCTGCTTGGGCCTCCCAAAGTGCTAGGATTACAGGCGTGAGCCACTGTACCTGGCCTATACTATTACTTTTAATGTCTGTGTATGTTTTATTAGCAATAGCAAAAACAACAAAAAAAAATGACAATGTGAGCATTATTGTTTAAAATATAAGAACAAGTACTAGATACAGGCAGGACTCACTTAAGATGCCAGCTCTGTTTTATGCTGTTAGGACTGAGGCTGGAGGTGTCTGAGCCTCTACTTTCTTATGTGTAGAATGAATGGACAACATCTTCCTTGTTAGGATTAAACAGAGTTATGTGTGTATGCCATTTAGCCATACACAGCATGTCAGAAAAAGGTCAGTCTGGGTTTGGGATTTTATTTCGTTCCATGACAACATTCATGTTGAACCTTGGTTCTCCTTCCCCCAGGTTTTATGCTGCTGAAATCATTCTTGGTCTGCAGTTCCTTCATTCCAAAGGAATAGTCTACAGGTAAATTTTGCTTTGTGGAAACAAATGCTAAGATATCGGCTTTCCTGGCTCAGTTAATTTAATCATTGCACCGAGTGCTGCGAGACAGCCCATGTGATTTCCTGGGAGTAAGCTCCACACATAGGTCTCCTGCCCACAGTGATTACATGGATGATGACTTACAACCAAGGAAGACATTCCAGTCTCAACAGCAGGAAAGTGCTGAGCTCATTCTGTCCTTTATGCTGGTTCTCACTTGAATTCCTTCTTTCACCTTCCTTCTCCCATTTTCACTGTCCTGTTTTCTCTTTCTTATCTTACCTTATGGTTTCTTTCTCTTTTGTCCCCTTCATACCTCTTATTTTTGCTTGTCTTTGCTTTGAGCCACCTAGAAATGCTTATGGAATTTTCTTCTTCTCTGCTGTATGACATCATTTCACGTTCTTCTGTCCAAGCTCTTAGATTGACACTATTGTATCTCAGTCTCCTCACTTCTTTTCTCAAAATGTAGTTGGCACTTATTTAACATACAAACCTTTACAAGCTTACTGTCAGATTTCCAACTCACTGCAGATTAGGAGGAAAAATAGAAAGGAAAAAAAAGAAAGGATCTACTGAGGAGGATGGCTGAGCTGCTGGAGACCAGATAATTAGTATTGAAGCTTTGGTGCTTACAGAGTGTAGAATTCACTTAACAAGGAAGGATCTCTCCATTTTCTGAGGGTGCAGTCAAGTGAGGGTTGCCCTATTTGGAGTCACACAACTAAAGGCTTAGAGGAGGTTTGAGAAGTAAGTATTCTTAAGCAGCCTCTTTGAATGTAATTTTTTTGGTCTATCTACAAAATCATAGATTAAGAATCTGTTTTATAATTTTTTAATCTTCAGGAAATTGAGAAATACTCACCAGAATATTATTTAAAAATTCTTATCAGAATTTTTTAAAATTTTTCTTTGTATGTGTAAGGCCTGCAATGTATCTAAAATATTTCTGTACCTAGGCACTGACTAAATTGTGTGGGGTGGATGGATAGATGGATGGATGGATGATGGATGAGTGAACAGATGGTTGGATGAATGGATGAACAGATATTTGGATGGATGGATGGGTGTGGATGGTTGAATGGATGGACAAATAATGGATGAATGATGAATGGATGAACAGATGGTTGAATGGATGGATGAATGGATGGATGTGGATGGATGGATGGATGGATGGATAAATGATGGATAAATCGTGGATGAATGATGAATGGATGAACAGATGGTTGGATGGATGGATGAATGGATGTACCTGGATGGATGGATGGATGGATAAATGATGGATGGATGAGGAATGGATGAACAGATGGGTGGATGGATGATGGATGGATGGACAACGGATGGATGAACAGATGGTTGGACAGATGGATGGATGGGTATGGATGGATGGGTGATGGGTAAATTGAACAGATGGTTGGATGGATGGATGGGATGGATGGGATGGATGGATGGATGGTGATGGATGGGTGGGGAGATAAATAAATGAAAGGGGCTGGGCACAGTGGCTCACACCTGTAAATCCCAGCACTTTGGGAGGCCAAGGCAGATGGATCACCTGGGGTTAGGAGTTGGAAACCAGCCTGGCCGACATGGCAAATCCTGTCTCTACTAAAAATACAAAAATTAGCTGGGTGTAGTGGCCCTTGCCTGTAATCCCAGCTACTTTAGAAGCTGAGGCACGAGAATCACTTGAACCTGTTAGGCGGAGGTTGCAGTGAGCTGAGATCACACCATTGCACGCCAGCCTGGGCAACAGAGCAACAGTCCATCTCAAAAAATTTAAAAAGTTAAAAAAAAAAAAAAAGGGAAGTAGGAATAAAAATTAGGAAGGGCTGGAGAGAGAGAGAGACAGAGATCTTAGACTGGAAGGGACCCCATGAAACCTAAACCCACATGCCTCGGGGCATTTTATTTCCCTGTGTCACAAAGCTTCTTTCTATCATGTCACCATGTAAATTATTAACACTCAGAACAAAAGAAAAAGCAATAGATGTCCATAAGTAGCTTTACTATCGCAACAAATTGTACCCATTTTTGAGTCTTACCCTGCCCATGCATGGAAGTTATGTTCTTTAAGCCTTCTTAGGCACCAACAAGAAAAAAAAATGAGTTTATTTTTTGTGCTCATTAGGTTGCAGGAGACCCTTGAAAGTCATCATCAAATAGTTATAACTGAGGATAGGTCACCAGACAAGTATGTTGGCTTTAAAACTGGCCTGCTGCATAATAAGAAATAAGTTGCCTTATAATAAGTTGAATAGTAAGAAATTATTCAACTGTCTGTGTGTAATTTGACTCACCTAAACTTTTAATTTGGCAACTGAATTAACAAAAGGATTCAATTCATTTCTTTCTTTTGACCTCATAGGATAATAATTTTCTGAATTTGTTCACAAAACTGATACATTAGTTTTGAAGGGCTGCCATAAGAAATTACCCCAAATTTGGTGGCTTATTCTGGAAGCTAGACATTTGGAAGCAAGATGTGGGCAGGGCCATGCCCCCACCAAGCCCTCGCTTTACCAGCCTCTGGTGGCTGCAGGCATTCCTTGGCTTGTGGCTGCATCACCCAGTCTCTGCCTGTGTCTTCCCACGGCCTTCTCTTGCCCCCATCTGTCTTTTCTAAGAACACTTGATGGATTTAGGGCCCACCTCGATAATCAAGGATAATCTCACCTTGATATCTTTAACTTAATTACATCTTTAACTTAATTACATTTGGAAAAAAAGACCCTTTTTCCAAATAAGGTCACATCCACAAGGTTCTGGGGGTTATGACATGAACATACCTGGACATATCTTCTGGGGGCCACCATTCCACCCACACAGCTGGTATCACAGACCATGTGTGCTCTGGATGTGCAGGTCTTTGTCAAGCATGGCAGTGGGTACTAAACATAGAGAAGTCCCAACCCCCAGAAACCTGATAAGCCACTTTCTGGGGTTTCTTCAGAGGTAGAATGGATTGATGATGAATGGATGAACAGATGAAAAGACATAAGCTGTACATTCAAAAAATGTCCAAGTGAATGTTATTCCAATTAAAAGTGCAAGTGCTGAAAGGAAAAAATATATCACCAGACTTAAGTAGGGGAGACGGCAAACAAAAATTCTTCCGTGAAGGTAGACTTTTTAGAGTGGAAGAGGCTTTGCAGATGGAAGAAGTGACTCCAGGAAAGGCACAGCAATAGGAAAATGGAGGAATATTCAACAGATACATCCAGCTTCAGGGGAAAGGCTGCTGTTGGTCGATGAAAAGCATGAGATGTGGAGAAGCAGGTGTGGTGGCGTCACTCACCATCTGCCAGAGGAACCACAAAATCGACGGCATCTTCAAAGATGTTGTAAGCCCTGGTTTGGGTTAAATGTAAAAACACAGAGCCAGAAAGTATGCAGATGTGGAAAGAAGAATCTAGAACTTCCAATCTTAGAGTATTAGAACTAAGAGGAACCTTAAGATTATTTTTATTGACGATAAAACTGGGCCCAACCCATGTGTTTGAAGCCACTTTCAATGCTTTCACGTGATTCTCATTGGACATTACAGGACCCCATGAGACAAGCAAGGCAAGTGTCATGGTCCCTGTTCCTTGGATGAGTCTTGGAGGCTGCCAGAGGGGAAATGGTGAGGTGGAGCCAGCCGGCCGTAATGCTGGGATTGGGAAGCCAACTGTGATGCCCACTCCACCTCTTCCAAATAGAAAAGCTTTGCCTCCGTTAACCTCATGATGGAATGAAAGGGTGCCCCTGGATGTTCTCTTCTGCTTGATGACATGATGGCCTGCTTCTCCTCTGACAGATGAAAGCTTGCAGAGACATGCACGGGCTGTGGACTCTGAAGTTCTCTCCTGGGTCCTGATGCCCCATAGGGTGTAAGCATGACATGCCTCAGAATACCCTGGGCCTCTGGGTTCTCTGCCCTCTCCAGCTGGCTCCAAGGGTCCTCACTGGTCTTCCTTGGCACTCCTTCCTCACCCCCGTGGGGGGCTGGCTTCACATGGCAGCCTTTCAGAACCTTTCCCATATTGACCTAGATCCCTCAGAGCTGGCCAGGCGCAGTGGCTCACGCCTATAATCCCAGCATTTTGAGTCTGAGGCAGAAGGATTGCTTAATGTCAGGAGTTCATGACCAGCCTTGGCAACATAGTGAGACCTTGTCTCTACAAAAAATTTTAAAAAGTAGCCAGGCATGGTGATGGCACACATGTGGTCAAGAGTCTGAGGTGGGAGGACTGCTTGCTCAAGAGGTTGAGGCTGCAGTGAACTGACATCATGCCACTGCACTCCAGCCTGGATGACAGGGAAAGACCTCGTCTCAGGGAAAAAAAAAAACTGATATCAAGGGAAGCACCTGAATTATCTTTAAAAAATCAATTTCACAAGTACAGAATGAGAAGAAACTGGGATAATGGCACTTCGTATAGGAAAGAAGAAAAACAGCTGAAGGTTTTAGTTTACAATAAACTCAATATTGGGCATTACTGTGATGAAACTATGAAAAATATGGTGCAGGATCTTAGTCCACCGTGGCAAAAGGCAAGAGGATGGTAATGGAGCTCTGGGTGCCACTGTAACCTGCACCAATCAGATTGTCTCTCTGGAGGATTCTGGCTTCATTCTGAGCCAAGTCAGTCAAGAAGAAAACGGACAAATTCAAGATATTTGGAAGGCAGAGGCCAGAATGTTTGCCCTTCATCCAGTTTCCCCCAGTGGCCACATCTCATGCAGCTGTGGTACAAGGTCAAAAGGGTCTGAAAACCACATCATGAGGAGCACAGTCCCTGATCTCGGTGAGAGAAGAGAAAACTTGATGTCATTTTTTTCAGATATTTGGGATGTCACACGTGGTTAACAATAGAAAGCCCCCTTGGACCAATAGGTGACATCACAGGGAAGCAAAGTTTGGTTAATTGTTTTTTAAAAAATATTATCAGTTACATTTCCCTAAGAATGGAATGGGTTCTTTTAAGAGGATACTAGTTCTCCAAGGAAACAGAAATTTGTTGGCATGACATTCTGGCGTTGGATGGATTCCGGTTCTCAAGGGGTTCAGTATTAGTTAGGAACAAACTTCATCAACTGGACTTGGAATTAGGTGCAGTATAATTCATTCACAAATATGTAGAAAATGGCATACAGTAAGTATATATTTTAGGTTTTCCTCCTTCATCATTACCCTCAGGAAAGTCCTGGGATCAAGGGTCCCCAATGGGTATGGGTGCTCTGTCCTCCTTATACTGAGCTGCACCCCTTGGTAAATCAGAGAAAGAATCCATAGCAGCCAGCGTGCCCTTGCAGAATCTGCTTTGTCTACACCCCACTTGGTGTGCAAGTGGATAGATACATAAGCGCCTCTCGTGAGCCCTTCTCAGGCTGCAATGAGACAAACTCCCTCGCCTCCTATGGAATTTTATGTTAACCAAATTATATTGATTAATGTGAGATTTGCTTCACTTTTGTTTTTCAGGGACCTGAAGCTAGATAACATCCTGTTAGACAAAGATGGACATATCAAGATCGCGGATTTTGGAATGTGCAAGGAGAACATGTTAGGAGATGCCAAGACGAATACCTTCTGTGGGACACCTGACTACATCGCCCCAGAGGTAGGAATGCAGTGACAGGCTGCTCCCACCTCACCATGCCCTGGCCACATGCCATTGCTTCTTTAGCCCCTGAAAATCAGAAGGTTTTAAATATCTTCATTCAAGATTTGTACCTGTTTTCCTAAGTATCTCATAAACGCCACCATGCATGTGGGTTTCTATTATTATTTTGTGGAGAGTGCTACTTTTACAAATCACATCTCTCCAAGGCTTGCAGAGTTTGGTATTTCCTTTCCCCCAGCCTTAAAACATATTCACTCTGCTCAGACCTACCAGAAGGATCAGCTAGTGAAGAGCCAGGTGGAAGCAAGTGTCCACCCAAGTCAAGCGGTGAAACTGTGGGGTCAGAAGACCTGGACTGAGTTTCTAAGCCACCACTGATGTAAGCACAGAGTGATTGCCAAAGTCTCACTGACTTCCATTTCCTCTTCTGTAAAATGGGTATAATGCTGATGTCATTGTGTTATTGTGAGCATTAAATGAGAAAGAGTGTGAAAGTTAAAACTCACCCCTGCCCCCATTAAAAAATAAGAAGACATTGCTGTCACATTCTGGACACACAGAGAAATGACATTTGCACAGAAGGCATCCATCAATTCAACTAAACCCACCTCCCCTCTTTTCACAGAATCCTCCCCAGCTGCCCACCCAGGGAGATTAGTGACACCCCTCCCACTTGGTCTTTCCCATGGCACAGCACTTGTCCTGGTTGCTTTTTCATCTTCAAATCTCCCTGCATGACTGGATATTTGCTCTGCAGTCATGGACAGATTCATATTCACTTTTTAAAAATTTTCATTTCAAAATAATTGTAGATTCACAGGAATTTGCAAAACATAGTCCAGAAGTATCTCCCAACTGTGCCCTTCATCCAGTTTCCCCCGGTGGTCACATCTCACGTAGCTGCAGTACAATGTCAAAGCCAGGAAATTGATGTCCATCCAAAGTGTACATGGTGCTATGCCATCTTCTCTCATGGGTAGATTTGTGTGATCTTGTTCACTTTTACATCTAAGGACCTAGTGCAGGTGTTGGCATATTAAGGTGCTAATAGATACCTTCTAGAAGAGTAAATGGATGAACTAACTAATAAACGTGTGATTGGAGATGGTTGTTTGATAAAGACTCTGGCAGACCTCTGATTTCCTGGGTAAAATTATTCAGCAGCAAGTTCCTGTCATTGCCAAAGGAGTTGTGGCCATCTGAGTCCTAGAACTATGTAGCTTTGCCCTGTGGTTGGGTGATATGTAATTTGAATTTAGCCTTGGCTTCTGTTCCATGAGGAATGATATCTTTTAGCTTACATGTCATTGTTGAACTCACAGAGTGAGGCTTATTGATTAAATAACTTTCTGATCGTAGAAATCTATGTTTCATTCAGTTTGGCACAGATACAGGTTTTGATGCTATAAACCATTTTCATTTTGAAGTGAAACCAAAGCTCATCAAAGCACGAGTGATGGGGACGTAAGAGGACAGACTCAACTCAATTACTGAATTCCCCTTTGTAACAATTCTGAAATATGCCCAAATGCACTCTGCTCAGACCACCCTCACTGCCATCCCCAGCAGCAGTCTCCTTTGTCACTCCCTCAGCCTCACCTGAGCCATCTCAATTTCTTTCCTCTTCACCTTGCAACACCTTGGTGTGGCTGCCTTACTCTGATGTATTCCTGTCTACAGATGTTGGGTGCCGGGTCTTTTCCACGGCAAACCTTCCTTACCAATTTCCATCTGCTTCTTGCAGAATCCGGCTTCCACAGCTTGCTTCTCTCTGCAGCTTCACTCACTTCTTTTCTTTTACGTGTGCTTGTCTCCACGTGATTCAGTGCTTGGTCCTCTTCTCTTCTTACTCTACATCCTCCACGAGCAACTTCATTGATGACTGTGGTCTTCGCTGTAGAGTCAATATGGCCCACCTGCACTTCTTCCTGCTGCAGACACTACGTCCACTTTCCTGCTTGAGACCTCCAAGTAAATGCATGACTCCTTCAAAGACAGCAGGTCCAAAACTCTCTCTGTTGAACTTGCTCCCTACTTCCCTCTTTCCTTTTCTTTCTTGGTGAATTACATGTGATCCATCCAGTCTTCTAGAGAGAAAACTAGGAATTATACAAATTTCCCCCTTCTTTCTTACCCTTCAAATCCACCCAAACACCAAGACCTTCTATAATTGGACCCTCTCATGTCCATTCACTCCCCTAAACTTGTGACTGAATTCAGACTCTCCCTTGATTCCTTCTCCAAGCTCAAACAAATCCCCTTGATCCAGCTCCCCCCAGATCTCCAGGTCCTCCCACCCTTACTGCTGTTACCCTAGTGCAGAACATGAGCATCTCTTGCCTGGCTCTTGGTGACACCCTTCCATCTGCTTTCCTCCCTTATCATCCATCACCAGGGCATGCTCTTTACATATCTTCATGCCTTTTGATCAGTTAGAAAAGCATCCCCAAGATCTGTCTATTTATATATGAATCATATACATTGTCACCAGCTAAGATAGACTGTGTGTTATCAATGCCTAAAAAGGAATATGATCAGGTTATACTAACAATAATATATAGTTTAAAATAACTAAATTGCATTTATTTTTTTATTATTATTATACTTTAAGTTTTAGGGTACATGTGCATAATGTGCAGGTTAGTTACATATCTATACATGTGCCATGCTGGTGTGCTGCACCCATTAACTCGTCATTTAGCATTAGGTATATCTCCTAATGCTATCCCTCCTCCCTCCCCCCACCCCACAACAGTCCCCAGAGTGTGATGTTCCCCTTCCTGTGTCCATGTGTTCTCATTGTTCAGTTCCCATCTATGAGTGAGAACATGCGGTGTTTGGTTTTTTGTCCTTGCGATAGTTTACTGAGAATGATGATTTCCAGTTTCATCCATGTCCCTTCAAAGGACATGAACTCATCATTTTTTTATGGCTGCATAGTATTCCATGGTGTATATGTGCCACATTTTCTTAATCCAGTCTATCATTGTTGGACATTTGGGTTGGTTCCAAGTCTTTGCTATTGTGAATAGTGCCGCAATAAACAGATGTGTGCATGTGTCTTTATAGCAGCATGATTTACAGTCCTTTGGGTATATACGCAGTAATGGGATGGCTGGGTCAAATGGTATTTCTAGGTCTAGATCCCAGAGGAATCGCCACACTGACTTCCACAATGGTTGAACTAGTTGGCAGTCCCACCAACAGTGTAAAAGTGTTCCTATTTCTCCACATCCTCTCCAGCACCTGTTGTTTCCTGACTTTTTAATGATTGCCATTCTAACTGCTGTGAGATGGTATCTCATTGTGGTTTTGGATTGCATTTCTCTGATGGCCAGTGATGATGAGCATTTTTTCATGTGTCTTTTGGCTGCATAAATGTCTTCTTTTGAGAAGTGTCTGCTCATATCCTTCGCCCACTTTTTGATGGGGTTGTTTGTTTTTTTCTTGTAAATTTGTTTGAGTTCATTGTAGATTCTGGATATTAGCCCTTTGTCAGATGAGTAGGTTGCGAAAATTTTCTCCCATTTTGTAGGTTGCCTGTTCACTCTGATGGTAGTTTCTTTTGCTGTGCAGAAGCTCTTTAGTTGAATTAGATCCCATTTGTCAATTTTGGCTTTTGTTGCCATTGCTTTTGGTGTTTTAGACATGAAGTCCTTGCCCATGCCTATGTCCTGAATGGTAATGCCTAGGTTTTCTTCTAGGGTTTTTATGGTTTTAGGTTTAACGTTTAAGTCTTTAATCCATCTTGAGTTAATTTTTGTATAAGGTGTAAGGAAGGGATCCAGTTTCAGCTTTCTACATATGGCTAGCCAGTTTTCCCAGCACCATTTATTAAATAGGGAATCCTTTCCCCATTGCTTGTTTTTCTCAGGTTTGTCAAAGATCAGATAGTTGTAGATATGTGGCATTATTTCTGAGGGCTCTCTTCTGTTCCATTGATCTATATCTCTGTTTTGGTACCAGTACCATGCTGTTTTGGTTACTGTAGCCTTGTAGTATAGTTTGAAGTCAGGTAGCGTGATGCCTTCAGCTTTGTTCTTTTGGCTTAGGATTGACTTGGCGATGCGGGCTCTTTTTTGGTTCCATATGAACTTTGAAGTAGTTTTTTCCAATTCTGTGAAGAAAGTCATTGGTAGCTTGATGGGGATGGCACTGAATCTATAAATTACCTTGGGCAGTATGGCCATTTTCACGATATTGATTCTTCCTACCCATGAGCATGGAATGTTCTTCCATTTGTTTGTATCCTCTTTTATTTCATTGAGCCGTGGTTTGTAGTTCTCCTTGAAGAGGTCCTTCACATCCCTTGTAAGTTGGATTCCTGGTATTTTATTCTCTTTGAAGCAATTGTGAATGGGAGTTCACTCAAGATTTGGCTCTGTGTTTGTCTGTTATTGGTGTATAAGAATGCTTGTGATTTTTGTACATTGATTTTGTATCCTGAGACTTTGCTGAAGTTGCTTATCAGCTTAAGGAGATTTTGGGCTGCGACAATGGGGTTTTCTAGATATACAATCATGTCATCTGCAAACAAGGACAATTTGACTTCCTCTTTTCCTAATTGAATACCCTTATTTCCTTCTCCTGCCTAATTGCCCTGGCCAGAACTTCCAACACTATGTTGAATAGGAGTGGTGAGAGAGAGCATCCCTGTCTTGTGCCAGTTTTCAAAGGGAATGCTTCCAGTTTTTGCCCATTCAATGTGATATTGGCTGTGGGTTTGTCATAGATAGCTCTTATTATTTTGAGATACGTCCCATCAATACCTAATTTATTGAGAGTTTTTAGCATGTAGGTTGTTGAATTTTGTCAAAGGCCTTTTCTGCATCTATTGAGTAATCATGTGGTTTTTGTCTTTGCTTCTGTTTATATGCTGGATTACATTTATTGATTTGCATATATTGAACCAGCCTTGCATCCCAGGGATGAAGCCCACTTGATCATGGTGGATAAGCTTTTTGATGTGCTGCTGGATTTGGTTTGCCAGTATTTTATTGAGGATTTTTGCATCAATGTTCATCAAGGATATTGGTCTAAAATTCTCTTTTTTGGTTGTGTCTCTGCCCGGCTTTGGTATCAGGATGACGCTGGCCTCATCAAATGAGTTAGGGAGGATTCCCTCTTTTTCTATTGATTGGAATAGTTTCAGAAGGAATGGTACCAGTTCCTCCTTGTACCTCTGGTAGAATTCAGCTGTGAATCCATCTGGTCCTGGACTCTTTTTGGTTGGTAAGCTTTTGATTATTGCCACAATTTCAGATCCTGTTATTGGTCTATTCAGAGATTCAACTTCTTCCTGGTTTAGTCTTGGGAGAGTGTATGTGTCCAGGAATTTATCCATTTCTTCTAGATTTTCTAGTTTATTTGTGTAGAGGTGTTTGTAGTATTCTCTGATGGTAGTTTGTATTTCTGTGGGATCGGTGGTGAGATCCCCTTTATCATTTTTTGTTGTGTTTATTTGATTCTTCTCTCTTTTTTTCTTTATTAGTCTTGCTAGCGGTCTATCAATTTTGTTGATCCTTTCAGAAAACCAGCTCCTGGATTCATTAATTTTTTGAAGGGTTTTTTGTGTCTCTAATTCCTTCAGTTCTGCTCTGATTTTAGTTATTTCTTGCCTTCTGCTAGCTTTTGAATGTGTTTGCTCTTGCTTTTCTAGTTCTTTTAATTGTGATATTAGGGTGTCAATTTTGGATCTTTCCTGCTTTCTCTTGTGGGCATTTAGTGCTATAAATTTCCCTCTACACACTGCTTTGAATGTGTCCCGGAGATTCTGGTATGTTGTGTCTTTGTTCTCGTTGGTTTCAAAGAACATCTTTATTTCTGCCTTCATTTCGTTATGTACCCAGTAGTCATTCAGGAGCAGGTTATTCAGTTTCCACACAGTTGAGCGGTTTTGAGTTTCTTAATCCTGAGTTCTAGTTTGATTGCACTGTGGTCTGAGAGACAGTTTGTTATAATTTCTTTTCTTTTACATTTGCTGAGGAGAGCTTTACTTCCAACTATGTGGTCAGTTTTGGGATAGGTGTGGTGCTGAAAAAAATGTATATTCTGTTGATTTGGGGTGGAGAGTTCTGTAGATGTCTATTAGGTCCACTTGGTGCAGAGCTGAGTTCAATTCCTGGGTATCCTTGTTAACTTTCTGTCTCGTTGATCTGTCTAATGTTGACAGTGGGGTGTTAAAGTCTCCCATTATTATTGTGTGGGAGTCTAAGTCTCTTTATAGGTCACTCAGGACTTGCTTTATGAATCTGGGTGCTCCTGTATTGGGTGCGTATATATTTAGGATAGTTAGCTTTTCTTGTTGAATTGATCCCTTTACCATTATGTAATGGCCTTGTCTCTTTTGATCTTTGTTGGTTTAAAGTCTGTTTTATCAGAGACTAGGATTGCAACCCCTGCCTTTTTTTGTTTTCCATTTGCTTGGTAGATCTTCCTCCATCCTTTTATTTTGAGCCTATGTGTGTCTCTGCACATGAGATGGGTTTCCTGAATACAGCACACTGATGGGTCTTGACTCTTTATCCAATTTGCCAGTCTGTGTCTTTTAATTGGAGCATTTAGTCCATTTACATTTAAAGTTAATATTGTTATGTGTGAATTTGATCCTGTCATGATGATGTTAGCTGGTTATTTTGCTCGTTAGTTGATGCAGTTTCTTCCTAGTCTGGATGGTCTTTACATTTTGGCATGATTTTGCAGCGGCTGGTACCAGTTGTGCCTTTCCATGTTTAGTGCTTCCTTCAGGAGCTCTTTTAGGGCAGGCCTGGTGGTGACAAAATCTCTCAGCATTTGCTTGTCTGTAAAGTATTTTATTTCTCCTTCACTTATGAAGCTTAGTTTGGCTGGATATGAAATTCTGGGTTGAAAATTCTTTTCTTTAAGAATGTTGAATATTGGCCCCCACTCTCTTCTGGCTTGTAGAGTTTCTGCTGAGAGATCAGCTGTTAGTCTGACGGGCTTCCCTTTGTGGGTAACCCGACCTTTCTCTCTGGCTGCCCTTAACATTTTTTCCTTCATTTCAACTTTGGTGAATCTGACAATTACGTGTCTTGGAGTTGCTCTTCTCGAGGAGTATCTTTGTGGCATTCTCTGTATTTCCTGAATCTGAATGTTGGCCTGCCTTGCTAGATTGGGGAAGTTCTCCTGGATAATATCCTGCAGAGTGTTTTCCAACTTGGTTCCATTCTCCCTGTTACTTTCAGGTACACCAATCAGATGCAGATTTGGTCTTTTCACATAGTCCCATAATTCTTGGAGGCTTTGTTCGTTTCTTTTTATTCTTTTTTCTCTAAACTTCCCTTCTCACTTCATTTCATTCATTTCATCTTCCATCACTGATACCCTTTCTTCCAGTTGATCGCATCAGTTCCTGAGGCTTCTGCATTCTTCACGTAGTTCTCGAGCCTTGGCTTTCAGCTCCATCAGCTCCTTTAAGCACTTCTCTGTATTGGTTATTCTAGTTATATATTCGTCTAAATTTTTTTCAAAGTTTTCAACTTCTTTGCCTTTGGTTTGAATTTCCTCCTGTAGCTCAGAGTAGTTTGATGGTCTGAAGCCTTCTTCTCTCAACTCATCAAAGTCATTCTCCGTCCAGCTTTGTTCCGTTGCTGGTGAGGAACTGCGTTCCTTTGGAGGAGGAGAGGCACTCTCCTTTTTAGAGTTTCCAGTTTTTCTGTTCTGTTTTTTCCCCATCTTTGTGGTTTTATCTACTTTTGGTCTTTGATGATGGTGATGTACAGATGGGTTTTTGGTGTGGATGTCCTTTCTGTTTGTTAGTTTTCCTTCTAACAGACAGGACCCTCAGCTGCACGTCTGTTGGAGTTTGCTAGAGGTCCATTCCAGACCCTGTTTGCCTGGGTATCAGCAGCGGTGTCTGCAGAACTATATTTATTAATACTACAAAAATATCTATGCTTCATCAAAATAATGAGATTAAATGACTTTTTAAAAATCTTGGTTTTGGCCAGGTGCAGTGGCTCACACCTGTAATCCCAGCACTTTGGGAGGCTGAGGCGGGCAGATCATGAGGTCAGGAGATCAAGACCATAGTGGCTAACACAGTGAAACCCCGTCTCTACTAAAATATAAAAAATTAGCTGGGTGTGGTGGCACGTACCTGTAATCCCAGCTGCTCAGGAGGCTGAGGCAGGGCAATTGCCTGAACCCGGGAGGCGGAGGTTGCAGTGAGCCGAGATCGTGCCACTGCACTCCAGCCTGGTGACAGAGTGAGACTCTGACTCAAAAAAAAAAAAATTAAGTGCTACCTCCCCTGGCCAGGCCACACTGTGCCTCTCTGCCATTGCACATCCTTGGTCTGTGACCCTCCCCTCAAACAGTCACCTTCTCCCTAAAGTTGCCACCGGCTTTAGGAATCACTTGCTGTTCCCTTCCCTGTGCAACCACAGCACCTCTGCATCCACCTGACCAATCCATTGAGCTTCTCCCCATCAGGGACCATGGCTTATCCACTCACAGGCTGGAGCAGCAGCCCTCAGCTGCTTCCTGAATAAACGACCACACAAAGTCAAGCACCCTAAAAGTTCATCTCTAAATGTATACTGGATTCCCCACCTCTGGGCATCTTTTGTTAAATAACCCTCCCCAGCTTCCCCCTACTCCACCTGGAAAAATCCCACGCCTGGTCGGAGGCTGCCCTCCCACCATCCACTTGGTGAAGTTTTCTTTCATCTCACTCATTTCCCCATTGCCCCTTTTGCCCTCAAAAACCAAACAAAACTGGAGCTGTGTTCTCCCTCCTCAGTGCCTTAGAGAAATGTTAGCCTCTCTTGTGTGGTTCTAAGTCGATGCTGCCCTGCAGGGTCTTTATGAGTGTTCCGCTGCTGTCTCTCCTACAAACGTGTCTGTAAGCACCTTCAGGGAGGGGACTCTGTGGCCTGGGGAAGGCCGACTAGGTGAGGCAGAGAATTAAAACACAGGAACACACAACTGCTGGGACAGAAGCCATATGGCAGGCACCCATCGTTCCTGTCAGGAGAACTCAGATCTCAGAAGCTCATGCATTTCGTAGCAGAATCAGGAGCTACACATGAAAAACACACCTGTGCTCCCTCAACTGGGGATCGTCTCACTAGGCCGCACCTCCTGAGAGCTAAAGTGCCTCTCAAAAGCCCCACTGTTCCCCCTGTGTTCCTATAATAGGAGCAAAGAGAGGCTGATGTCTCTTTGGAGGTGCAAACTCATTTTGACAAAGAATAGGAAGGCAGTTAAACAGGGAAATATCGTACTTTTTTTTTTTTTTGAGGTGGAGTCTTGCTCTGTTGCCCAGGCTGGAGTGCAGTGGCACAATCGTGGCTCGCTGCAACCTCCGCCTCCCAGGTTCAGGCAATTCTCCTGCCTCAGCCTCCCGAGTAGCTGGGACTACAGGCGCATGCAACCATGCCCGGCTAATTTATGTATTTTTAGTAGAGACAGGGTTTCACCATGTTGGCCAGGATGGTCTCGATCTCTTAACCTCATGATCCACCCGCCTTGGCCTCCCAAAGTGCTGGGATTACAGGCGTGAGCCACTGCGCCCAGCCAGAAACATCGTACTTTCTATGGCACACTAGACACTCAGTAAATCCAGATGGGATTGCAATGCATGGAAGCAGCTCCCTGGAGAAAGTCGGAGTTCCCTGGAAACCACACTGGTATTGCCCCTGGGAGGTCACTGACTGCTGGGGCAGCACTCTCCCAGTTGCACATCATGGTGGCAGAGCCCCGCCTGTCCAGACCTGACTTCCCAGCTTCTGAGGCTGAAGGAGAACAGATGAGGCTTGCTCTGGCGTCGTTCGGTGAAACCACTGTTCCTCTCTCGCTGCTTTCCCGGGTTTCCTTGTGCATTTTGAGCTGTGCGTCTGATTCTTTGGGTCAAAGCGAGGACTGAAAAAGAGCAGAACACAAGAAGAGATCACAATGAGGCAAGGTCCCGGGACTGAGAGAGAAAGGGGCCACCCTTGCTGGTGTTTCTCCATCACAGTCTCTTTAAAAATTGGGCATGGGCCGGGCATGGTGGCTCATGCCTGTAATCCCAGGACTTTGGGAGGCAGAGGTGGGCGGATCACCTGAGGTCAGGAGTTCGAGACCAGCCTGGCCAACATGGTGAAACCCCGTCTGTACTAAAAATACAAAAATTAGCTGGATGTGGTGGCACACACCTGTAATCCCAGCTCCCCAGGAGGCTGAAGTAGGAGAATCGCTTGAACTCGGGAGGCGGAGGTTGCAGTGAGCTAAGATCGCGCCACTGCACTCCAGCCTGGCCAACAAAGCGAGACTCTGTCTCCAAAAAAAAAAAAAAAACTGAGCATGGCGTGACCATGACAGCTTGAGGTTTAAAACCAAGAGGCACATTATGCTATGGAAGGAACATCACGTGGTAAAATCCTGAAAGACCAGATTCAGAACATCACTCTCAGCTCACTAACTAGGAGACTTTAAGTAAGACCTTTGGCCTTTCTAAGCCCAATCATCACCCCCTATAGGAGAGGGATAACTGTGCCTAGCTCGGGGGGTTCTTATCAATAAAAGACATAACGTCTGCCAAACTCCTAACACATATCAGTATTCCTGAGGCGAACACTCTGTTGCGCGTGTGAGTTTGTGTCTTACTTCTTCCTCTGAAGGTAAAACTGAAATTTTTTACCAACATCGCCAAGCTTTGAAGCCTTAATTTGCACCACAGCTGTCTCCTGTCCTTCCAAATTTTCTTTTTGTTTGTCCTGCCAAAACGAAGTTGTTTACAAAGATATGTGGTTCAGAGACGTTTCTGGTTGCTTTGACGCCGCCTTGTGGGCAAGTCTCAGAAATTGCATGTGTCCCTGGCCCAGCAAATTGAGCAAAGATTGTATTGGGTGCATCTTATATTTCCTTATCATTCTCCCTGGGTCTACCTTCAGATGATTCCTTAAGGCAAAGCCTATTTTTTCTAAATTATAAAGTAAACTTTAGCATGTAAATATCGAGGTAAGAGTAGTGGGTAGCATTTTTATATTGGAAATCAGTAACATTGCAAAATTCTGTTTGCAACTTTATTTTCAGAAACGGGGACAAGTGCATCATCAAAGCAGATATTTATCATAGCATTTATAGTTGTCCCATAAGACAAATCATCTTGACTTTGCTACTTTTCACTGGATCTCACAAGAAGCTTATAAAAAGCGGGCCAGATATGATTCCCGTTTTTCACAAACGAGAAGGGTTAAAGGGTCCTCCCAAAACTACGCAATAAGGGATTAAGCCAGAAGTAGAGCCTGTGACGTTTTATACGGCCAGCAAAACTCTTGTGCTGCTGTTGATATTGTTCTTCTGTTTGTTTAGCAAGTCTGCCTTAGAGAAACTTCACAGCACCCCTGGGCCTCACTTAGTACTGATCTGTCTCCCAGGAGTGGGCCCCGGGGTGGCAGAGGGTCAGGGATGGGGTTGCCGTGCACATCAGTCTGCTCCATCTAAAAAAGCTCACCGACATCAAAACATGTGGCTTTCCTAGAAAATACTGGAATGTCTGGAATTTTTTTTTTTTTTTTTTTTTTTGAGACAGAGTCTTGCTCTGTCACCTAGGCTGGAGTGCAGAGGCGCGATCTTGGCTCACTACAGCCTCCACCTCCCGGGTTCAAGCGATTCTCCTGCCTCAGCCTCCTGAGTAGCTGGGATTACAGGCATGCGCCACCACACCCAGCTAATTTCTGTGTTTTTAGTAGAGACAGGGTTTCGCCATGTTGGCCAGGCTGGTCTCAAACTCCTGACCTCCGGTGATCCACCCGCCTCAGCCTCCCAAAGTGCTGGGAGAATGGCTGGAATTGTGGTGTCATTTTCTTTTCAAGGCCATCAGTGCTGCAATTCTGCCATTCATTCCAAAGGCCCATTAGAGAAGGAAGAGAAAAATTCCATGTCATATGAGTAGGGCCAACAAAAAAATACCTTCTGCGTGCGTGCGTGCGTGTGTGTGTGTGTATTTATGTGTGTCTGTTCACAGATGCACCCAGCTAAGCCCAAATACATTACAAGGTAGAACAGATGTTCATCCCCAAGAGAGTCTGACTGTCTTGCTTTTAAGTTTAGTGCCTCAATCCTATTATTCCTTCTCCATTTTGTTTTGGCTAATAAAGCAACTTGCCCGCAACTCATCCTTGGAGCAGCAGTCATGAATTAACGAAGATTTTTTTTTCCCTCTTTTCCATTAAAAAAAATTTTATGTGCCACTACTATGTCCTAGGGTTTTGTTTTTAATTGTGGGAAAATACACGTAACATGAAATTTACCATCTGAACTATTTTTGTGTACAGTTCAGTAATGTTAAAAATAGTGCCAGGTGCGGTTAATCCCAGCACTTTGGAGGCCGAGGCGGGTGGATCACTTGAGGTCAGGAGATCAAGACCAGCCTGATCAACATGGTGAAACCCTGTCTCTACCAAAAATACAAAAATTATCTGGGCATGGTGGTGCGCACCTGTAATCCCAGCTACTCGGGAGGCTGAGGCAGGAGAATTACTTGAACCCAGGAGGCAGAGGTTGCAGTGAGCCGAGATTGTGCCACTGCACTCCAGCCTGGGTGACAGAGCGAGACTCCATTTCAAAAATAAATAGATAAATAAAATGAAGTGTATTGTATAGTTGTGCAATCAATCTCCTGAAGGTTTTCATCTTGAAAAACCAAAACTCTGTCCCCATTAAATACCAGCTCCCTATTCCCCCTCCCCACAGCTCCTGGCAGCCACTATTCCACTTCCTGTCTCTAGAATTTAACTATTAGGTTGGTGCAGAAGTAGTTACGGTTTTTGTCACTGAAAGTAAGGGCAAAAACTTCTGTTAATACTTAAGGTACCTTATGTAAGTGGAATCATTCAGTATTTGTCTTTCCCTGCCTGGCTTACTTCACTTAGCATAATGTTATCAAGGTTCACTCACGTAGCATGTGACAGGTTTCCCTTCACCTTGAAGGCTGAATAATATTCCATTGTGTGGATGTACCACATTTTCTTCAACGCCTTCCCTATCCCTCCTCCCTACCCTCTGCCCAGACCCTGGCGACTGCCACTCTCAGCTTCTATGAGTTCAACGTGTTTACGTTTCACATATAAATGAGATCTTGCAGTATTTGTTTTTCTGTGCCTGGCTTGCTTCACTCAACATCATGTTTTCCAGGTTCATCCATGTTGTTGCAAGTAGAGATTTTCTCCTTTTTCAGAGCTGATACTCCCCTGTGTATATATAGCACAGTTTCTGTATCCATTTATCCACTGATGGACACTTAGAGTCCATATCTTGGCTATTGTGAATGAAGCTGCAATGAGCAAGCAAGTGCAGCTGTCTCCTCTACATACTGGTTTTATTTCCGTTGGTAATTTACCCACCAGCACGTTTTCCTTATTTCTTTCATCCATGGATGGGTCCTACCATGTACCATCTCAGAGAAGCTTAGGCACAGTTTGTTGGGATGTCAGACGCTGAGCAGAATGGCACGTGTCCTCTACCTTCCAATGTCCTAAAAAGGAATTCATTGGAAGATCAACATACAAAGCCTTTTTTGCCAGAAGAGTGGGTTGGTGAAAGGATAGGAATCTTTCAAAATGTTAGGTAGGCTTCCAGACTTTAAATCCTCCTCCCTAACAGATAGACTCAGACCCCGCTATCGAGCTGTAGGTAGCTCTTAGAGAGCTTTCATTTCTAGATTTGAGTGCTTTGGAGTTTTTTTTGTTTTTGAGATGGAGTTTCTCTCTTGTTGCCCAAGCTGGAGTGCATTGGCATGATCTTGGCTCACTGCAATCACTGCCTCCCAGGTTCAAGCGATTCTCCTGCCTCAGCTTCTGGAGTAGCTAGGATTACAAGTGCCCACCACCACGCCTGGTTAATTTTTGTATTTTTAGTAGAGATGGGGTTTCACCATGTTGGCCAGGCTGGTCTCGAACTCCCGACCTCAGGTGATCCACTAGCCTCGGCCTCCCAAAGTGCTGGAATTACAGGAGTGAGCCACTGCACCCGGCCTAGATTTGAGCACTTTGCTATCCTAGGTTCTCTTTCCTGGCACAGGACACAATTTGATTCGGTGATTAGAGTTGTGCGCCCTGAACTGAACAGCCATAGATAGCAAGGCTTTAAGGAAGGGAATTGTCCAGATGACCTCTTTGGATGCCTGATTACTACAGAGTTTATGCAAAGACTCAGGACAGTACAAGTCAGCAAAGCATGTAGGCTTGGTTTCCAGGCTCACACCAGAGCCACTGAAGAACTTAGACACATACCAGCTTTCTTAGGTCCAATATCTGCCACCTAAGTTCCCATGTCACTGATGGGAAAATAAAAACTAATGGCATAGTTTCATTGTTTCTTTATAAGCAGAGGAAAAGTACAAATTGAAACTGAAAAGTGTTTACTCAGACTCAAACTCAAAAATTTCAGCATTGTTTAGACACTGCTATCCAGTCATTGGCTTTCCAAGAGATGGGTTTCAGGGTGATCTTTGTTGCACACCATCATCCTCGACCATTTACTGAGTGGCCTTGAGATGCTCAGGAAGAGTTGTCACTCCTCAGCCTCATTCCTGTTAATTTCCTGTCTGCCTTTTGGTTGTGCAGATCTTGCTGGGTCAGAAATACAACCACTCTGTGGACTGGTGGTCCTTCGGGGTTCTCCTTTATGAGATGCTGATTGGTCAGTCGCCTTTCCACGGGCAGGATGAGGAGGAGCTCTTCCACTCCATCCGCATGGACAATCCCTTTTACCCACGGTGGCTGGAGAAGGAAGCAAAGGACCTTCTGGTGAAGGTAAGAAGTGAAGCCAACAGCGTCTTCATAAGACGAGCATTAGGTCTTCTGGTCAGTTTTCTGTTCCTCTTAGTTTCCAACTTGCATGTGGCAAACAATGATTATTATTGAACTGGGTTTAAATGGGATGTGCACCGTCTGTGTTTTAATAGAGGCACCAATATTATGAGCATTAAATGTCAAAATGAGTGTAAGAGAAACCCTCATGTGCATCAGTTATAACATAAGGGCCCAGGAACCAGTTCCATGACCTTGAATACGCTCACCTGGAGATGTAGTTGGTTCATTAAACAAGCACAGTGTGTGGCTTAAAACTCAATCTTCTAGCTACTTGGGAGGTTGAGGCAGGAGGATTGAAGTTGGAAGTTTGAGGTCAGCCTGGGCAATGTATCGAGACCCCTGTCTCCAAAACAATAAAGGAAAAAAAAAAGAAAAGAAAGAAAATGGGCATTTAGGCTGGGCGCAGTAGCTCACACCTGTAATCCCAGCACTTTGGGAGGCCAAGGTGAGCGGATCACCTGAGGTCAGGAGTTTGAGACCAGCCTGACCAACATGGAGAAACACGGTCTCTACTGAAAATACAAAATTAGCCAGGCGTAGTGGCACACGCCTGTGATCCCAGCTACTCAGAAGGCTGAGGCAGGAGAAAATGGGCATTTATGTTATATAGAGGGTTTTTTAAAATTTTACTCAGTCTTTTGTTTCCCATAGTTTTTTATTAGAAATATTCAGTCCAGTTCATCTTCCCCTGCCTCTGGTTGAAATCTTGGACAGGATGTATGACTTTATGGCCTGCTCTTAGATAAAAGACAACCTATTGTCACTCTTATGTTATGAAACACTGTCTCAGTGGGGAAATTAAAACCATCCAGTCCGGGATATTATTCATCACATAATTTTTTTCTTTTTTGAGACAGAGTCTCACTCCCTCACCCAGGCTGCAGTGCAGTGGCATGATCTTGGCTCACTGCAGCCTCCACCTCCCAGGTTAAAGCAATTCTCCTGCCTCAGCCTCATGAGTAGCTGGGATCACAGGTGCACGACCACACTCAGCTAAATTTTTGTATTTTTAGTAGAGGCGGAGTTTCACCATGTTGGCCAAGCTGGTCTCGAACTCCTGACCTCAAGGGATCTGCCCGCCTCTGCCTCCCAAAGTGCTGGGACTACAGATGTGAGCCACCATGCCCAGCCTCATCAAGTTTTAATTTTAAAGCTGGGACTCCTGCTTCCTTTCCTCTGCTCAGAGCTCGTGATTGGCAGCTGCTCACTACTGGAGGAGACAGTGTTGTCATGCTCTTGCTGGCTGTGTTCTTGTTCTCTTCCATTCTAACTCCTGAGTTTCTGCTTCAGACCTTACCAGGTAGAAGCCGAGAGAGGAAGGAGGATGAGCAGGAAAAAAACAGTTCTTATTCGGCTGGCAGCCTCCTAGCCCTGAACTGGAGGATGGCTAAAGCTGAGACTTCAATGAGGCACTCTGCTAGGTTCTGCAGAAATACTTATCCTTGCAGATGTGTTTGGCTGAAACCCTTGAGATACAGGCATTCAATCCAGTCCCTGGCCTATATACTGTACCAACGCTGATTCTGCAAGACTCTCTCACTGTTGGTTTCCTGCCCAGCAGATTGTCTTGGGCAGTGTGCTAGTCTGTTCTCATGCTGCTGTAAGGACATACCTAATACTGGGTAATTTATAAAGGAAAGAGGTTTAACTGACTCACAGTTCTGCATGGCTGGGGAGGCCTCAGGAAACTTGCAATCATGGCAGAAGGCACCTCTTCACAGGGCAGCAGGAGAGAGAATGAGAGCCAAGCGGGAAGGGGGAAGCCCCTTATGAAGCATGGGGGGAAACCGCCCCCATGATTCAATCACCTCCCATCGAGTCCCTCCCGTGACACATGGGGATTATAGGATTATAATTCAAGATGAGATTCTGGGTGGGGACACAAAGCCAAACTATATCAGCCAGTACAGTTGACCTTTGAACAGCTCAGCAGTTAGAGGAGCCAACCTCCTATGCAATGACAAATCTGCATATAGCTTTTGAGTCCCCCAAAACAACCACCAATAACCTACTGTTGACCAGAAGCCTTACCAATAACACAAAGTCAATTAACACATGTGTTATATATTATATGTATGATATACTGTATTCTTACAATCTAAGAAGCTACAGAAAAGAAAATTCTATTAAGAAAATTATAGGAAAAATGTGTTTACTGTTCATTAAGTGGAAGTAGATCATCATAAAGATTTTCATCCTCGACTTCACGTTGAGAGGACTGAGGAAGAGGGGGAGTTGGTCTTGCTGTCTTAGGAGTGGCAGAGGCAAAAGAGGTGGAGGAGGTGGAAGGGAGGCAGGAGAGGCAGGCACACTTGATGTAAATTTGATTGAAAAAATCTACATATTAGTGGACTGGTGCAGTTCAAATCCAGGTTCATCAGGATTCATCCAGGGTCAGTTGTACTTAAAATACCTACAGACCAGCTCTCCTCAACCTGCCCTACCCACTGTCCACCAGAAATATTGTTGACTTCTTCACTCTAACAAACTCTGAGAGTACAGGCTATTACCATCTTAGCAGCAATCTCCAGAATTCACCATCAAAACGGAATTCAGCGCCCTATCCGTGGTAGCCCAGGATCCATCGAGAATACAGGCACAGTATTACCAGTGGAAACTGGGCTCTGAGAATCACAAGGTGTGAGCCAGGAGCTCCCAAGGCAAACCCATGTGGAGACAGAGGAACACCTGAGAGCCATCAAGAAAGATCTGGACTCTAGACAGACTCAGAGTTGGCCTTTTTTGAGGATGCGAAATATTCTCCACAGTGTATGGGCGTGGCAAGTTGTAGAATGAAATGAATCATGTCAATACAACATGCGAAATACATAGAAGAATAATAAGGACCTACATATACTGAGCTGTCCCAGCAAATATTTGGGTCAAAGAGACCCATCACTGTAATCAAGAGCCTAGCGCATCTAGGCTGGGTGTGGTGGCTCATGCCTGGAACCCTCGCCCTTTGAAAGGCTAAGGCGGGAGGATTGCTTGAGCAGCCCGAAATTCAAGACCAGCCTGGGCAACATAGCAACACCCCATCTCTACAAAAAATCTAAAAATTAGCCAGGTAGGGTGGCTGGCGCCTATGGTCTCAGCTACTCAGGAGGCTGAGATGGGAGGATCACTTGAGCCCACAAGGTGGAGTTTACAATGAGCCATGATCACACCACTGCACTCCAGCCTAGGTGACAGAGCAAGACCCTGCCCCCCCCCGCAAAAAAAAAAGAGTCTAGCACATCTAAAGGAAGTGGACCAAGAATGCAGGTGTTTTGGAAGAAACATTGTTTTGATTTCTGGCATTTCATATGTCAGCTGGTTAAAAAATAATCATCATTTAGAGAAATAATTTTTAGCCTTGTTCGTGCTATATTGAAAATGGGAATAGGATAAGATCCTTCAACATTGGAAGCTATCCATGGGTTCTAAATTAAAAACTAGAAAAATATTAGCAGGCTCATCTTTTTTCACTAATCTACTTTTTTGCTTTTGAAGAAGTACTTAGAATTAAATGTAAAGGGAATACACTTCCACCTCTCTAATAAAAGTGACAACTTGTCTTGGGCATTAGAAACTTGGAGGCAACTCCAGGGCTCTCCCTGGAAAATCAAGATCTTGAATCTGAGAAGTGCTGACAAAGCCCTCACAGGATCCCCAGCCCAAGGGTAAAGGAACAAGATGTTTAAAAATTTGAGCCACTTCCATTCAGCTTTCACTTTCTGACTATGATCCAAATAAGCAATAGCTTAGAAAACTCCCTCAACAATCAATTAAAGGCACTTTTAATGACCAAACACAGATAAAATGAAAACTAATCTCAAAATTAACCAATTTTTTTTAAAAGGCCGACAACAGTAAAAATAAGTTGGTGGGAGCCGGGCACAGTGGCTCACGCCTGTAATCCCAGCACTTTGGGAGGCCGAGATGGGCGGGTCATGAGGTCAGGAGATCCAGACCATCCTGGCTTACACGGTGAAACCCCATCTCTACTAAAAATACAAAAAAATTAGCCAGGTGTTGTGGTGGGCGCCTGTGGTCCCAGCTACTTGGGAGGCTGAGGCAGGAAAATGGTGTGAACCCAGGAGGCGGAGCTTGTAGTGAGCCGAGATCGCACCACTGCACTCCAGCCTGGGCGACAGAGCAAGACTCCATCTCAAAAAAATAAAAAATAAAAAAAAAAATAAGTTAGTGGGATCTGGATATAAAGTTTTTTATTTTATATAAAAGCAGGTTCAAACACTATTACAATTGCTACATTTGTAGCAATAAATGTAGCAATCGTAATAATGAACTCAGTGTGGAATGTGTCAGCTTGGGCTCCATAACAAGATATCACAGACTGAGTGGGTTAAACAACAGACATTTCTTTCTCACAGTTTTAGAGGCAGAAAGTCCAAGATTAAGGTCCAGCAGCGTCAGTTCCTGATGAGGACTCTCTTCCTGGCTGGTAGACAGCTGCCTTCTTGTTGTGTCCTTACAGCAGAGAGAGAGAGAGAGATAAACTCTGGTCTCTCTTTCATGTGAGACTTCTAGCCCTATTGGATCAAGACCTTACCCCATGACCTCATTTAACCCGAATTATCTCCATACAGCCCTTACCTACAGTTACATTGTGGGTTAGGGCATCAACATGTGTATTTTGAGAGGACGCCATTCAGTCCAAAGCATGAGGCTGCACTGCAAAGCCTGGGCCAGCAAAACCCACCGGAAAAAAGTGAGCACAAGGCTTAGTCTGTACAACCTGAGGCATGAGAGCACCTCCAGACTCAGGGGCTGTCTCCAAGTGAGTCCCAAGGTGGAGGCTCTGGAGGGAGAGTCACAATCCCCCAACACCCCTCATGGCCCATAAATGCCAGCTTCCCCCTGTGCTTCACAAACCCAGCCTACCTTGAGGATATGCAATACTTCAGGCCAGGACGGAGAGTGAAGGAGGGACAGAGGTAACCAGAAGTAATTCCGTGGAAAGAAGTTGGAAGTGATGATTTCCAAGGAGAGAAAGACTGGATGGGAAGAAAGGGTTCCTTCCAGTTGGAGGAGAAAAGGTGAAAAGCCGTGTGCTGGAATCCTACTCAGCAATGAAAAGGAACAAACTATTGATCTATAAAACAACCCAAGGCATTATGCTGAGTGCAAAAAGCCAATCTCAAAAGATCACATACTCTCTGAGTCCATTGATATAACTTCATTAAAGTGGCAACACCATAGAAATGGAAGTCAGATTAGTGGTTGCCTGGGGTTGGGGTGCTGGGGACAGGAGGGTGGGCGTGACTCTCAGGATGCAGCACAGGTAGATCTTTGCAGTTATGGAACAGTTTGTATCTTGCTTGGCGTGGAGGTTGCCCATATCTGCACATGTGATAAAATGGCGTAAGTAGTATATACACACATGGTACCAGGCCAGCTCCTAATCTTACGCTATCATTACGTGAGATGGAACCGTTGGGAGAAATAGGGTGAAGAGCACCCAGGACATCTCTGTACTGTCTTATCAACATCCTGTGAATCTATAATTATTTAAAAACAAAACTAAATCTAAGGCTAAATGCCTTGCAAACACCAAAATAAAAAGTCAATTGCAGAGTTTCAGTGGCAAGAGAAAGAGTTGCCACAAGAGAAGAAAATAAATTTGGTTGAATAGAGCAGAAACTAGGATAATAAAGTTTAAAGAAGAAAACAAGAGGACTGGTGGGTGAAAGAGGTTCTTTTCTATTTTAAGACAGAGTGTCGCTCTGTCACCCAGGCTGGAGTGCAGTGGTGCAGTCTCAGCTCACTGCAGCCTATGCTTCCCAGGCTCAAGCAATTCTCCAGCCTCAGCCTTCCATGAAGCTGGGACTACAGGTGCATGCCACCAACGCCCAGCTGATTTTTGTATTTTTTGTAGAGACGGGTTTTGCCATGTTCCCCAGGCAGGTCTCAAATTCTGGAGCTCAAAGCAATCTGCCCGCCTCAGCCTCCCAATGTGCTGGGATTACAGGCATGAGCCACCATTCTCAGTAAAAAGAAGTTCTAAATGAAGCTTGCCCAACCCACGCCCTGCATACAGCCCAAGATGGCTTTGAATGCAGCCCAACACAAATTCCTAAACTTTACGACATTATGACATTTTTTGTGATTTTTGTTTTAGTTCATCAGCTATTGTTAGTGTTAGTGTATTTTAGGTGTGGCCCAAGACAATCCTTCTTCCAATGCGGCCCAAGGAAGCCAAAAGATTGGACACTGCTGTTCAAAGTTGACATAGAAGAGTTTGGACTTGTTATTTCCCATGTGAGTTAGTAAAACTTCCATGAACTTTCTCTTACACATATTCTTGCAGTTGGGCTGATAAAATTAATTTCCATTATGCAATCTGCTGCCCATAAACTGGCTTGCAGCTTTATCTCTATTCTTCCTTTGCTTTGATCCAACAGCCCCCACATTCTTGAGCCCCATTTGTTGAAAAAATAAAAGGTAATGCCATTTCTCAGAAATGTCCTCTAGGGAATTTGACAAAATGTTATGAAACCGAGAAGTCATAGGTCCTCTGGAAAAGCTGAGGATAGCAGCATTTCCTGGCATCTGTGACAGCAGCAGTGCCAGACCCGTTGCCATTGGCCCTCCTAGGGCATGGATGCATGTCATGCACTGAACAATTGCCCACTGGGAGAGGCTGTGCTCTGGCAAGAATCCCGGTGGGGACACTGCTGTCCAGTTGATGATTGCCAAAGAAACACCCTTTACTCCCCGTCTCTACTAAAAGTACAAAAAATTAGCCAGGTGTGGTGGCGGGCGCCTGTAGTCCCAGCTACTCGGGAGGCTGAGGCAAGAGAATGGCATGAACCCGGGAGGCGGAGCTTGCAGTGAGCCGAGATCGCGCCACTGCACTCCAGCCTGGGTGACAGAGCAAGACTCCATCTCAAAAAAAAAGAAAAAAAACACTCTTTACTTCCTCATTTATCCATCCAGGATGTCCTGTCTATTTGTTTGAAAATGATGGGAAACTAATGATATAGAACATAAATATCTCTTCCTTTCATAGAAAGACATATCTGAGGAGGGACTGAAGAGGGAAGGCAGGTTCCAGGTACAATCTGTCAGCACTACTGCTGGCTGTCCTCTGCAGCCTGCAGCTGCTTTCTTGCACAGACTGTCCAATAAACTTAAACAAACTTCAACTACATCCTGGCTATTTTTTCCCATCAATGTAAACCTCCATCCTGACAGCTTTTACAGACAAAATCAAGTCTTCAGGTATTTTATTTCCTCAGTGCAGCTTTCCAGGGGCAGAGCTTCCAGCCTGGCCCCCCTCCCATGAGGTCACCTGTCATCCTCAGGACCTCAGTGGGTTGAGTGGCTGCAAGGCAGAACATATACTAATTTACCGTTCTGTGCAAAACTGGAAAGAATATTGAAGCTCAGAGCTGGAGACCATATGCTCTTCTCATTACACATTTTAGTTTTTAAAATATATTTTTAAATTTTTGCAGGTACACATCCAAGCTAAGAAGGCCCATTGACGTGATCCTCTTGGTACAAATGCCACATGTTCACTGGAAGAAATAGAATAGAAAACCTAGCCTGCAGCACACACAGCCCAGGGCAGTTACTTCCAGCCTACTTTGCTGAAGCATCTCATTAGAAAACATGAGCGAGGTTTTGGCCCCTTCCTGAGACGCTTACGCCATCTATCTAATCTCGTTTCATCCAAATGTCCTTAAGAAGCAGAGACCAGTCATTTATCATTTAGTATCATTGTTTCAGGAGAAGGGATATAGGGCAAGTCACTTATTCCTTTTGCTTCCTTTTTTTTTTTTTAAGGAGTCTTGCTCTGTTGCCCAGGCTGGAGTGCAGTGGTGGTGCGATCTCGGCTCACTGCAACCTCCACCTCCCAGGTTCAAATGATTCTCCTGCCTCAGCCTCCCGCATAGCTGGGGTTACAGGCATCCACCACCACACCCGGCTAATTTTTGTATTTTTAGTAGAGATGGGGTTTCACTATGTTGGCCAGGCTGGTCTCGAACACCTGACCTCAGGTGATCTGCCCACCTCATCCTCCCAAAGTGCTGGGATTACAGGCATGAGCCACCGTGCCCAGCCCCTCTTTGCTTCTAAAACATCAATCAGCTTCTCCATGTGATGACTCCTGCTGTTTTATGGTTTGTATAAATGTATGGGGTGCAGGTGTCATTTCGTTACCTATGTGGATTGCACAGTGGTGATGAAGGGCTTTTAGTACGCACTCCATTTTCTGAGTCTACAGAAAAATATATCTTACTGTGAACTTGGTGCTTCTTTTCTATGCTGAAAACAGGCAACCGAGATAAAATGAGGATAGAAGATGCGTGATCTGCAGATAAACAAAGTGGAAAGACAGCTTATTCACTTACTCCGCAGGCATCTACTGAGCATCTATGTTGTGCATGGCACTATGCTAGCTTCTGTAAGGAATAGATACGTCAATGGTGCCTGGCCTCCAGAGCTTACAGTGTGGTAGGAAAGAAGACAACCTTGGAAAAAAGATACAATGTGCTAATTCTCCAGTAGAGCGAAGATGTTGTGTGGTACACAGATGAGAGATTATCCATCAGGATGAGGGGGAAGGAGGCCGCTTGTCATCAAAGTGCTAGATCCTCTGAAGCTCGGCTTCCTCAGCTGACAACTGGGATGATGAATTTGTTTCTCTTAGAATTTGTTTGAAAATCACTGAGGCATCTAGCACAGTGCCTGCCTCTCAAAGAACATTGGTTGGAGTGGATGATGTATCAATCGTAAGAATCATGAGTGATGTGAATGATGCATGATAGGGTGATCAATCCTGAATATGACTTGAACAGAAGAGAGAGAGCTCCCTGTCAGTGGAGGTAATCAAAGAAAGTTTCACAAGGAAAAGGGGATGAAAGCTGAGCCCTGAAAGATAAGGCAGAATTTAAAGATGAGGGGAGGGAAGCAGGAGTCGACTAGGGGAGGGTATCTCATGGCAAGATGGAAATGTCATTAGTGAGGGACAGAGACAGGAAGGCAGGTGATGTTTTCGGTGAGCAGAAATGTCTGGACTGGAGAGGGTCCTAATGGGAATGGAAGGTCCTGTGAGTCAGCGTCAGACTCCAGAGAGCCTCGAATGCCAGCCGAGGGCCCGAGGATGTCAGAACTCACCAAGCCCTAGAGATCACCTTGTCTAGCCCTTCCTTTACACACGAGGAAACTGAGACTCAGAAAACTTAGCCGAGGCGATGTGGGTAGTCAGTCTCTCGGATAGCTGTTGTGTTATTTCCACCGTGCAGTGGCTTTCTAATTGGGTACTTTGGAACCCAAGTTTCCCTAGAGAGTCCTCAGCGGTCCCCATATGGTAAGGGGGAGAGAGGAAGTTGAGACTGCCAAGAATTTGCCAATCAGATACACCGGGTGATTGCACAAACATTTCACCCGGAACTTTAAAAGATTCTCCTACTTTTTTAAAAAAAGCGAAAAAACTCCACTTTACAATAGCATGTTGTTTGGTCTTTATATTTTTTTGGTAGAATGGAGGCTTTGAAGATTTTCAAGTACTCAGATAACATAAGTGAAGCACTATTTCAGAACATGCAGGCTGGCTATGTTTATGAGCAGTAAAAACAAGAGACTCTCAATTTAGGTGTGAATGGAGGTCAAGTCCCTGGGAAAGCCTCCTGGAAAATCACGCATTCCACTATGTTTTCTATTTTAAAGAACCTTAGGATCCTTAAAATGCCCTATAACTCATGGTTACTTCATAAATAAACATCTAGCTGATGTAAGAATAACCGGTAACTACTCCAGACACCCAGGGGACCTGTTACTTTTCTAAGTTAATGTTTAGACTCTCCTGTTTCTTAATGCCCTTGACAGGTTTTATTTAAGTTTGAAAAATATCCAAGTTTCTTTCCTGTCTTGCCAGTGTTCATTTTAACTTCTTAGGCAGAAAGAACAGGAGAAGGAACAGTGCAGAGAGGAATGTACATATGTGCCAGCTCAGAAATTATTAGATGGACCTTGAATTAAATATTGCTCCTCCAGCAGGTTTGCAGGAGCTGAGGGTAATTCTCTTCACTCAGATGCCTTGTAGAGTCCAAAGCTGGCTGACTGGGACTAGTTTCTATTATACCTGAGTCCCCACAATGCTGGAATCATTCTAAGAATGCAGCTTTGTAAGAAATCAGACTCGATTGATGGATAATTGATCAAATGATATGACAAATTATCAGTGACTCTATGCTATTGGGTGTAAGAGACCAGGAGTTATACTGCACAGATGCGTGTGTGTGTGTGCGTGTGTTCATGTACGTGTGTGTATGCGTGTGTATGCCTGTCCGTGTGCGTGTGCTCACATTTGTGTTTTAGTGGGTGTGCAGGTGTATGTGTTCATGTCTGTGTGTATGCATTTATATACACCTGTCTGTGTGCATGTGTATGCATGTGTTCATGTGTATGTATGTCTGCACGTGCTCACATTTATGTGCATGTGTGCCAGTGTGTGTTTATGTCCATGTGTGTATACCGTCACATGTGCCTGTCTGTGTGCATGTGTGTGCCTGTCTATGTGTGTGTTGCTGTCTCATAAATCGTCACATCAGCCCTGTTAGGAGGGCACTTGGCTCACTTTACAGGTGAGAAAACTGACTCAGGTCTGTCAGTTGCCTGAGGTCCAATTAATAACACAGGGCAAAGCCGGTTTCAAATCAGGTCTATGCACCTCAGAAGATAACGCGTCAGACTCCAGCAAATTTAGAAAGGCTTCTTCAAGGGAGAGTGCCAGGACAGGTTGACTTTAGTCAGTCCTGATGAAGGTGAGTAGAAAAATGAGGTTAGAAAAGAAGGGGCTGGTGCACCAGGAAGCACCACGCCCTCCTGATGCAAAAGGGTCATCCCTGGAGACCTCAGGGCTCCTGCTCTGCTCCCTTTCAGCTCTTCGTGCGAGAACCTGAGAAGAGGCTGGGCGTGAGGGGAGACATCCGCCAGCACCCTTTGTTTCGGGAGATCAACTGGGAGGAACTTGAACGGAAGGAGATTGACCCACCGTTCCGGCCGAAAGTGGTAAGGACTCGCTCATGGGCCGCTTGGTGTCAGCCACTCTCCCTCCGCTCAGGGCCGTCTGCCTGTCCAAGTCACCGCAGCTGCTCACCCCTGCCGGAGCCCCAACTCCCCACCGGCCCCACTCTCCAGGAGGAATGCACTTCTCTAACACATGTTACTGGGCTGATGGGGCAGGGAGGGGAGGTCACTCTTGTTTGCAAAATTTAATCTCTGTTGTCAAGATGCGCCTGCATGAAGAATGGATTGCTGTGTGTCCACGCCTTAGGTTGAATATGAATTTGTGAGGGTGACTATTAAACAAGATGGGGGTTGTGCACATGACACATACGTACTTAATGGTCCAGTCTGGGTAACCCAAACTTGGACATAAACCCTGCATCCTACGTCAGGAATTTTGGAGCTGTTTTTTCCATGATGTTTATTAAAGTATCTGTAAAGTGCTCATGTAACTACATTTCCTAACGGTAATTGTTAGGTGTTCTTTGATTTAAGGGAGAAACTAACTAAATCAGTGCTTTAAAAAAGATAGGTGTGTACATTTCCATTTATGTCCTCACTGGCAAAAGTCATTAAGCTACATCAGCAGAGGCAGAATGACCTGGCTCACCTGCGACATGGGCCACCATAAAGTGAAGTCAAAAATAAAGCAAGGTTGGGCTGGACATGGTGGCTCATGCCTGTAATCCCAGCACTTTGGAAGGCCGAGGCGGGTGGATCACCTGAGGTCAGGAGTTCAAGATCAGCCTGGCCAACATGGTGAAACCTTGTCTCTACTAAAAATACAAAAATTAGCTGGGCATGGTTGTGGGCGCCTATAATCCCAGCTACTCGGGAGGCTGAGGTGGGAGGATTGCCTGAGCCCAGAAGTTTGAGACTAGCCTAGGCAACATAGTGAAACCCCATCTCTACAGAAAATACAAAATTAAGTGGGCTTGGTGGTGCATGCCTGTAGTTCAAACTCCTCAGTAGGCCAAGACAGGAGGATTACTTGAGCCCAAGAGGATGCAGTGAGCTGGGATCACACCACTGCACTCCAGCCTGGTGACAGAGTGAGACACTGTCTCCAAAAATAAAACTTTTTAGAAAAACAACAAAAAAAAGTCATTAAGTAAATTTTAAGTTATGTATATCACAATTTCTAAAAATAATAATTTTTAAAAGAGTAGAGCAAAGTGGTGGGTTTGCCAGCCTTAACCATTCCCTGTGATTGCCTGGGTAGACATGGGCCATATCCGCACTGAAGGGGGCCAGGCTCATGGACTTCCCAACAGATTCCACCCCAGAGAACGCACAGGCTATTAGTCATGATAGCAAATGGCCAGAAGAAGCAGGTGCATCTCATTCCCAGGGCAAGAATAGTTGTTCTCAACATCTGTCCCAAGCTCCAGTGATGTTCCAAGGACCCAACAGGCCAGGCTCAAGCACTCTGATTACTTGTGACAGAACCACATCTAATACATGGGTTAGTCATTTGTGATAAAATAAAAATTTTACCTTGTTTTTAGCTATCAGAACTATTAAACCATGTCTCACCTTCCACTGCAGATTAAAATTGACTTAATATTTTGCACATAAAAATCAAAACTTTGATCTAAGCTTACCCTAAAGGACATTCCCAGTTCTGCCAGTAGGAAACTTTCCCTGACCTGTGGTCTGAGCTGCCATTGACCTCACAGCCCCAGGGCCCCTTGGAGGGTGGGAGGGGCCTGGCTCTTCATTTCGCTTCTCTGTGCTCATAGGACTTTCTGTTGATAATGGTTGTTCTCAATCTTGGGACACTGAACTGAACACCATACTGAACAGCATGTATGAAATAGATGTTTGCTTTCCCTTTGTCTGTTGTTTGGTTTGGTTTTGGTTTTTTTGCCATGAAAACCAATGGACCAAGTGGTCTGAAAGGAGTCTGTCCCAGTCTGTGTTGTCTAAAAAAGCCCAAGATATTTACTAATAAAATTAACAAGGGCAGGGGACTGACAACAGCCAAGAATGTTGATAAAAGAACAGAAATATGTAATTGTGAAATTCCTTCTCTCTTCCCATCCCTCCGTTCACACCCCCTCACTCCCTCTCCCCACCACCCTCCCTTATCCCCACCTTGTGTTCCATGAAAACTAAAGAGGCAGAGGTCAAATTCAGGTGGATCAGTTTTTCAAAGGTTGCCAACCCTGCTTCATGTAAACCATTAGAAACATTAGATCCCATTTGAATGTCTACAGTGGTAGTCTTTCTGTGAATTTATGAATTTATATTATTATTAAGCTGAGGACACAGGATCACAGCCATGTTCAATGAGAGCTGTGCATGGTCATCTATAGGCATTGCCTCCATTTAGTGTCTCTGCAAACACCAACTTTGCCATACACAGATCACGGCCTAGATAACAAAAGTGAAGATCATGAACTTAACGGCTGATTTTTCTTCTCTCTCTTTCTTCCCTTAAACTCTGACTAAGAAATCACCATTTGACTGCAGCAATTTCGACAAAGAATTCTTAAACGAGAAGCCCCGGCTGTCATTTGCCGACAGAGCACTGATCAACAGCATGGACCAGAATATGTTCAGGAACTTTTCCTTCATGAACCCCGGGATGGAGCGGCTGATATCCTGAATCTTGCCCCTCCAGAGACAGGAAAGAATTTGCCTTCTCCCTGGGAACTGGTTCAAGAGACACTGCTTGGGCTCCTTTTTCAACTTGGAAAAAGAAAGAAACACTCAACAATAAAGACTGAGACCAGTTCGCCCCCATGTGACTTTTATCTGTAGCAGAAACCAAGTCTACTTCACTAATGACGATGCCGTGTGTCTCGTCTCCTGACATGTCTCACAGACGCTCCTGAAGTTAGGTCATTACTAACCATAGTTATTTACTTGAAAGATGGGTCTCCGCACTTGGAAAGGTTTCAAGACTTGATACTGCAATAAATTATGGCTCTTCACCTGGGCGCCAACTGCTGATCAATGAAATGCTTATTGAATCAGGGGCAAACGGAGTACAGACGTCTCAAGACTGAAACGGCCCCATTGCCCGGTCTAGTAGCGGATCTCACTCAGCCGCAGACAAGTAATCACTAACCCGTTTTATTCTATTCCTATCTGTGGATGTGTAAATGGCTGGGGGGCCAGCCCTGGATAGGTTTTTATGGGAATTCTTTACAATAAACATAGCTTGTAACTTGAGATCTACAAATCCATTCATCCTGATTGGGCATGAAATCCATGGTCAAGAGGACAAGTGGAAAGTGAGAGGGAAGGTTTGTTAGACACCTTCGCTTGTTATCTTGTCAAGATAGAAAAGATAGTATCATTTCACCCTTGCCAGTAAAACCTTTCCATCCACTCATTCTCAGCAGACTCCAGTATTGGCACAGTCATTCACTGCCATCCTCACATTATAACAAGAAAAGAAATAAAGTGCATAAGTCTCCTGGGAAAAGAACCTCAACTCCTTCTCGTGCCATGACTGGTGATTTCATGACTCATAAGCCCCTCCGTAGGCATCATTCAAGATCAATGGCCCATGCATGCTGTTTGCAGCAGTCAATTGAGTTGAATTAGAATTCCAACCATATATTTTAAAGGTATTTGTGCTGTGTGTATATTTTGATAAAATGTTGTGACTTAATGGCAAACAGGTGGATGTGTAAAAATGGAATAAAAAAAAAAGAGTCCTCTTAATCGTTTACTTCCCCACTTGCCCCCCACAAGAACTTGCTTCTGCTATGTCAGTCCTCAAAATGTAGCTAGCATTGAGATGATGTTTTACAGTTGGGGGATTGGCTGGGCACGATGGCTCACGCCTGTAATCCCAGCACTTTGGGAGGCCAATGTGGGCGGATCACCTAAGGTCAGGAGTTCGAGACCAGCCTGGCCAATATGGTGAAACCCTGTCTCTACTAAAAATACAAAAATTAGCCAGGCGTGGTGGCGGGGGCCTATAATCCCAGCTACCTGGGAGGCTGAGGCAGGAGTAGAGTAAGACAAAGGGTGAGGAAGTCAGATGACCTTAAGGCAATTGTAAGAAAAGCAAGTCTGCATAATATTCGGAGTCACTAGCCTACCTCATCACATGGCTGGAAATAACTTTAGATATATTATATTTACAATAGAATAATATAAGCAGACTGTTGACAGTCTGCAGGTGTGCTGGAACATTTTCCTGACTATATGGAGCTCTTGTGATTTTTTTTAAATAGACACTCCTCCCCTAAAATGAACACGAGTAACCTCATTTAAGGATGGGCATCTATCTTCAGATGTGTCCATTCAGGTGTCCGGGCCCTTTGTTCTGAAAATAGCACCGTGACTACAAACCTCTAGTTATGTGAGAAGGCGACACTTGTCCTCCCCTTGCTCCAAATGAAAATGCTCACACATGTTTACCAAATTCACCTGCTTGAAGGACGGAGAGGGTCCTTTAAGGCCCTGGATGGGCCAGTGGAGGGCAGGGAGCCCCCCGTTCTGTTCTGATCTCTGCTCTGCTTTGCATTTGCTGTGAAGCCCTGAACAAGTCATTTCATCTTTTGGGGCCTCCAAGTAATGGAGGTGAAGATGCTATCTAAAGTCCCTTCTCAGTAGAGCAATGGGGTCGATGAAGATGCTATCTAAAGTCCTGTCTCACTAGAGTGATGGGGTCGGTGAAGACGCTATCTAAAGTCCCTTCTCAGTAGAGCAATGGGGTCGATGAAGATGCTGTCTAAAGTCCTCACTAGAGCGCTTTCTGGTTCTAAATCTGAATCAAAATCCTGCCAAGTTAAAAGGTCAGTGGAGCAACACTTTCCAAAACACAGACACTCGTGGATTCCACTCGCTGCAGGCCTGGGGGCAGCTCTACCCCATTTTCCTTCCAGTCGTCCTCTCCTCACTCTGGGTTCCCACATACCCCTGCCCCAGCACCCAGCATCCTCCTGACACCCAGAGACCCCAACAGGCCCCCTACCAGGAGACAAATAAGTGAAGACTGTTGGCTCTTAGGAACCAACGCAACTTTTATCCCCTCCACTAGACCAAAATAAGGTCTACTCATCATTTGGTTTTGTTTGTTTTATTTTTTATTTTTTTGAATTAGAGACAGAGTCTCCTTATGTTTCCTAGGCTGGTCTTGAACTCCTGGACTCAAATGATCCCCCTGCCTCAGTCTACCAAAGTGCTGGGATTACAGGCCTCATCATTTGTTTTTAATAAATGTCATCTGTATGAATATGTCAGGTGACTAACAAGCTTACTATTTGCTTTGTATTTCTGAGTGTGCGAAGTACTTGTTACTTCCTTCTATTCTTTCAGGTGTCCTCTGAAATTGCTTATTAATATCCCTATTTAATAGGTGAGAGACCTGGCCAGGTGCGGTGGCTCACACCTGTAATCCCAGCACTTTGGGAGACCCAGGCAGGCAGATCGCGAGGTCAGGAGTTTGAGACCAGCCTGACCAACATGGTGAAACCCTGTCTACTAAAAATACAAAAAATTAGCTGAGCATGGTGGCACGCGTCTGTAATCCCAGCTACTCAGGAGGCTGAGGCAGGAGAATCGCTTGAACTCGGGAGGCGGAGGTCGCAGTGAGCTGAGATCGTGCTACTGCACTCCAGCCTGGGCGACAGAGCAAGACTCTGTTTCAAAAAAAAAAAAAAAAAAATAGAGGAGAGACCTGAGGCCCAGGGAGACCATAAAGCTTACACTAGAGGGTTGACCGGTGGAGACTTGAACCCAGAACTCTTAGCATCAGATCTTGCTTCATTCCAGAGTGCAGGGTTTCAGCGACATCCACCAATTAGCATCTGATGATTGTTCACTGAAGTTTTAAGTGGACTTCCTAATTCAGGGCCACACCCGGCTTACCTGTCCCACTTCTAGGGGACGCAGTGCGGGGGCCAGTCTCTTCGATGACGGTCCTCTCATCACCACTCCCAGTTCCCCTCCACTTTGCACTTTAGCCTAGACTCAACCTTGCCAATAGAAATGAGAACTTTACCTCAGGGTATAGTTAAAGGTTTTGGAAAAAGAGAGATCAGTGCTTCTTTTTGGAAGATACAGACTGAGAGTTTGGCTGAGAGCTCCCCGTGCACGAGAGGCTGGCCACAGAGAGAGCACTGACCAGGATTTTCTCAGATCCCGTCCAGCAAGACCATGCTTAGGAGAGAGGAAGAAGTCGTAAATCAGCCAGAGAAGAAGAAATGCCTTTGTTACATCATAAAACTGCAAGCAGGGGTCTGAGCTCTCAGAGCCTCTGTCTCCAATGGACCCATCAATGATGGCCAACAGAGGAAGCATCAGCCTTAAACACCCACAGACCGGGAACATCCCAGAACCCACTCACAACAATGCAAACCAAGGAAGACTTCTCCTGCCACCTCTCTCCTTTCTCTGTTCTTTCCCAACTTGGGGGAAGAGGGAGCAGAAACCATGGTCATCAGACTGCGGAAGGAGAGGACTGAGCATGGGCGGGTGAGAAATATGAAGACGCTGACCACGTGCCTTCCCCACCACAAGCCACCAGCACTGCCCTCTCGAGCTAGATGAGAGGACAGGGTCAACTTTAAATCGGTTTTCAATTATTCATGGCACTGCACATGTAAGTTGCAGAAATGAATCTTGAGGGAGCAACTGCAGGACATGTCTAATGTCACCGGAAAGGTCATGGGACCTCTGAGATTTCAGCCAAAGTTTGGAAGAATGAGCCCCACAGAGCAGGTCTGAATGGATGGTGGGCGCAAATAATAAAGGTGTTGGTTTGGTTTGGTTTTGCCCCGAGAATTTTGCTTGTTTACACACAGACAAGCCCTAGAGCGACAGTGATGTTGCTCTTGGTGCCACAGCTACACAGGAGATTTCTTGCACGTAGGGACCACGCTCTTTACCACCGAGCCTACCACCCTGGCAGACACTCCTCCATCACATGCATTTGTTGAGTGAGTGGGTGAATAGGATGTGAGTGAGCACGTCTCTACAATCCTATCTGTGTGGGGCCTGGCACACGAGAATGCCTGGTGGAAATTGCTTCGTCCTACAGGCACTACAGGATTAACTGGACTTAGGTATCAGGTCCTCTCTCCTGAAGAATTTTAGACAGAGGCAAAAACCAGATGGCCAAGAGAAGAGGCATTTGGTAAAGACCACAAGGCAGCCAAAGGGATGGGCAGCAGAAGCCAGGAGGTAGGGTCGGTCACAGTAGCAGAGACACAGGGTCGTCCTGCCACCGCAGTGTGGCTGACTCAAGGAGGGCTAAGACTAGCAACTTCCAGTAAGTTGCTCTCACTTCCCGGAGTTACTGAGGGGTCCCCAAGGTGCTGGAAGTCTTGCAGGCAGCCCTCCAGTCAGTCCTGTGTTATTCCTCTCTCTGACTCAGGGAACCATCCTGATGGGCAGCAGCCCCCAGCTGACGGCAGGCCGGGAAATGAAGCCACTGGCTGCTCTCCTTCCCTCAGTGCCATCTGCTCAGTCTCCTGGAGGGTCAGTGATGAGGGGAGGAGCCCCAACTTCCTTGTTTCTCCCTGTGTCCTAAGTAAGTCCGGAATGCAAAGAGACTGAGTGTGTCCCTGGGGCATGCGTGTGCCTGTGTGTGTATATCAGAGCAAGACACCACACCGCCGTGAGCACCAGGCTGGCTGACTCATTGTTCCCTACATGCCTGATGTCTGCTCCTGCTCTAGGGCTTTTACTCATTCTCTCCTACCAGCCTGAAAGGGCCAGCACATCTCCTAAACAACCCCAAAGCCAACCCACCCCAGGCCTGGCTGCAGCACCAGCCTCCTGCCTTTGCTGACCACACCAGCTGATGCTGTCCAGAGATGCTTCCCACCTCTATTTGTCCTCTGAAATAAGCATAGTGAAGAGCTGGGCCAAACTCCCAGAGCCCAGAGATATTTGGAAATGGAGTAGGCGCCACCCAAGTTTGTTTCTGTACAGCACCCAACTCACTGTCTGAGATGGACCCTCAGAGGTTGGCAGCAACTCCCACCAGGGGATCATCTGAGAGGCACAGTGACCACAGTGATCAATGATGTCTCACCATGAGGACAGGAAGGAAATGCCCAGCCAGGGAACATGTTTTCTGCCCCCAGCTTCTGCCTTCCATGTCGTTTCTTCACTCTACTGCGGATGAAGCTTTGACTATAAGATATGCTGTTGGAATGCACCAACTGCCCTACTCCCAGATGGCAGAAGGAGAGCTCAGTTTTCCTTCTGGAAAATTCTTGCAATTAACAGGTACTGGGTGAAGTGCTTTGTGTATATTACCTCATTTAACCCCTGACGACAATCTCTGAGGACAGCATCATTGTCTCCATTTTATCAACAAGGACACTGAGGTTTGGAAAGATTACACATCTTTCCCAGAATCATAGAAGAAGAGCTGGAACTAGATCCCAAGCCTGCTTGATGACAAAGCTTGTCCCTCTATCACCGTAAGGGGAGGGACAGCAAGTGGGTTATGGAGTCAGGATGCCCGGGTCACACCCAGCCTCACCCCCGATGTGGTGTATAACCTTGGACAAGTCACTTAAACACTCAGCCTCAGTCTCCTCCTTTCTAAAATGAGGACCAAAAAATAAAGACAAAAAATAAAATAAAATAAGGACAATAATAGTGCTAGCCTCACAAGCCATATGAGAAGTGAATAACGCCATCTATGCAAAGCACTTGGAAGAGTACCTAATGTGGAATAGGCACCGACTAACATAGTATTATTATTTTATTGCTGCATCCCAACATAAATCATTTAGAGACCTCTTTCACAGGAAAAATATTTCTATCTGATTGATCACAAAGAAAGGGGCTATCAAACCTAAATATGAAGAAGAAAAAATAAAAACTTCTGCTTTATTTTCTTATACAGCTATAAAAGCAAGATACAATTTGCAAAAGTTAATACAAAGGAAACTACAAAATAACACCGACAGAACAAGATTGATTTTATGGTGATGATGATATTACGAGGCTAAAACTAAACGACCACCCTCCATGTTAATGTGTCTTAACTACCATGGTGTGGTTTCTTCTGAGTTCAGCACGGTTAGATGAGCACACATGGTGCAGTGACTCGATCTATGCACCACCTTTTTCTACTGGAACTATCAAGGAAGAGCCAGCTGTGCAGTGTGTCTTGGTGTCATTCAACCTTCATTTGTCAAAAATGCTTAAGTGCATCTAGGCTCTTTCTTATAGCACATGACAAATTAATACCATTGGTGGAAATGAAGTCATGAACAAAATGCACCACAAACTCTGAATTCTGACACCATCTAACAGAACTTTCTGCTGTGATGGAAATGTACCACATCTGCACTGCACAGTATGGTAGCCACTAGCCACATGGAGCTATTGTTGGCTTGAAATGTAGCTGAGATGAAGAAACTGAATTTTTCTTTCTTTGAGACAGGCCTCACTGTGTCACCCAGGATGGAGTGTATTGGCACAAATACAGCTCACTGCAGCCTCCACCTCCTGGGCCCAGGTGATCCTCCGATCTCAGCCTCCCAAGTAGCTGGGACCACAGATGCGCACCACCACACCTGATTAATTTTTTGAGTTTTTGTAGAGACAGGGTCTTACTTTGTTACCCAGGCTGGTCTCAAATTCTTGGGCTCAAGGGATCCTTCCCCCTTAGCCTCCCAAAGTGCTGGGATTACAGGCATGAGCTACCATGCCCAGGCTACAACAATTATTATCTTCAGAAACACTAAGGATGTATTACATTCACATTCCATCCATGAACTAGACCAGGGGCTATAAAAATTCAGAATGTTAAAGAAACTTCCCAAAAAGTAGACGAAAACTAGAGCTAAAAAATATTGGGAGAATAAACAAATTAGAGTTTCAGTTCCAAGGTCCAGTGTCTAAATAATAATAATTAGAGAGGAAAAAAAGATCAAAGGGGAGGAAGTCATGAAAGACATAGTACAAGAAAACTCCCCAGAACTGAAATACATAGGTTTTCAATGTGAACAGACTATTTTGGTGTCCAATAAAACAAATGAAAAAAAGATCTACACCAAAGAATATAATTTTAAAAATGTCAGAACACTAGTGATGAGAGAGAGAGAAGTTGTTCTGAAAGCCTCCCATAAAAAGCAAAAGAGGCCACACACAGTGGATCAGGAAAATGGTATTGGACTGCTCATAGTAACAAAGAAAGTTACAAGACACTGGAACGATGTCTTCAAAATTCCAAGACAAAATAAATTTGAACATACAATTCTATAACTAGCCAATCTATGATTCAAATGTTAGAATATAGTAGAGACATTTTCAGACAACCAATTTCTCAGAAAAATTATCCTCTGCCTACCTGCTATTCAGAGGATATATTTTACCAAAAAAAGGTGGGAGTGAGGAAATAGGACATCTCAGGGGAGGGAACTGAAGCAAGAGAGACAAAGACACAGGAACCTGGAAACCAAGGATCCCATGGAAGACTGACTGAAACAAAGGAAGTTCATGCAGTGATTATTTAAAGAAGTTAATGCCAGCAGCCGTGCCATAGTGGTAAAGTCTAGAGAACAACCAGTCAGACGGTAAGGGAGTGGAGCGTCCACACAAAGCAGCTCCCTTAGGGAAGAAGCCCAACACACAGATTCGAAGGCATGGTGTGTTTAAGTGCATTAAAAGGAGATTTCGAGGCCTAGGCGGGTGGATCATGAGGTCAGGAGTTCAACACCAGCTTGACCAATATGGTGAAACCCCGTCTCTACTAAAAATACAAAAATTAGCCAGGTGTGGTAGTGCACACCTACATTCCCAGCTACTCAGGAGGCTGAGGCAGGAGAATCACTTGAACCTGGGAGGCAGAGATTGCAGTGAGCCGAGATCGCACCACTGCACTCCAGCCTGGGCGACAAGAGTGAGACTCTGTCTCAAAAAAAAGGAGATTTCGGCTGGGCACGGTGCCTCACACCTATAATCCTAGCACTTTGGGAGGCCAAGGAGGGCAGATCATCTGAGGTCAGGAGTTAAAGACCAGCCCGGCCAACATGGCGAAACCCTGTCTCTACTAAAAATACAAAAATTAGCTAGGCATGGTGGCATGCACCTGTAATCCCAGCCACTTAGGAGGCTGACAGAGGAGAGTCACTTGAACCCAGGAGGTGGAGATTGCAATGAGCCAAGATGGCGCCACTGCACTCCAACCTGGGTGACAGAACAAGACTCTGTCTCAAAAAAAAAAAAAAGGAGATTTCAGTTCTGTCAGAGATTTGAGAGTGGGTGATACACAGAAACCCAAGCATATTAATAACTATTTTATTAATTCCAAATAAAAGAATACTTTGTCCAAAAATGCAAAGATAATAATACATTAAATGGATCCACTGTGAGTAATGATGATGTAAATGCCAAATTAATCAAACTGAGAGTTATAACCTGACTGAGAGAATGGGGGAGCATGGAGGTTATGTGTGTGGGGAATAGATTAAATAAACTATCATCTTCCTCAACAGGAAGTCCAAACGTCATCTCAAAATTTTAACATTAGGAAAGAGCAAAACACAAATCTACTTAAGATACGGTAAGGAGAAACAGCTAAAGGATTTTTAAATTATGTGTATTTATTACTTTGAATACACAAACACTTAATGTATATGTACACACACGTATACACATATGTACACGCACATATAAATAGATTTGATGATAAATATAAAGATAGAGATAGAAATAGACAAATAGAGAGATAGATAGAAGTAGATAGTTAATGGATAAGATAGATATAGAAAGGAGATAAATGGACGAATGGGTGGATGATAGATGGGTAGAAAAATAATACAGAGGTAGATGATTGATAGAATAGATAGATGATACATAGATAGAGATAGATGGATGATAGATTGATAGGTAGATAGATGATAGATAGATAGATAGATAGATATTAGATAAGATAGATATAGAGATGAGATAAATGAATGGACAGATGATGGATGAGTGATAGATAATATGGAGACAGATGATTGACAGAATAGATAGATGATACATAGGTAGATAGATGGATGATAGATTGATAGGTAGGTAGGTAGACAGATGATTGATAAATAGACAGACAGGCTCTCTCCCTGGAAGGTTGACAGTTCCTTGAGCTGGGACTGAAAAAGCACAGGAAATATAACTTTATCAGACACACTTAGAGGGTTTTTGAGCTGAGGTTTCAGTTATGATGGATCAGTCGCCAGGCTTCCCTCTGACTCTATGGTCCTGTAAGTAGCCACAGGAGTTTGGGTGGAAAGGAGCACTGAGAGCTCCTGAGCTGAATGCCAGGGGTCAGGTGAGGATTGGGAAAGTCTCTTAAGGAGTGGTGGGCAGGTTTTCCTTCCTCTTTTCTGTAGTAACACATGAGAGGGGGAGAAAGCAAGGGAGGAAAGGATGGAAACAAAGAAGGAACCAGACTTTGCTTTGCTTTCCGCCTCCTGGGGACGTCAGAGCCGGCCCAGACTGACCTCTGCCATGAAGGAGCACGGATTCTTCCCAGTGTCCTAAGCCCTCCCTGTCAGCTCTTTGTCATTCATCAGCATCCTCTGGCAAGAGAAGAATGTCAAGAAAGTTTAGTGATCTAAGAATTTTTTTCCAAGCCTCAGAGGTTTTAGAGATGCATCTTTTCCGTTCTTTTTAATACATCCAAAGATTCTGTGACTTCACAGGTGATATTTTAAAATACAAACAGCAACACGTAATGAATTTTAAAACAAGGATGTTGTTATTTGGAAAAAGTCAGTTAGAACTCTTGCTGTCAAATACGCTTTCAGAAGAAACGAGTTTTGGAGGAGCCTGAGGAAGCTCATAAGACAAGAAGACGGGCATCTGGGAGATGATGGAAGAAGGCGCGCCTCTGGGAGATGGGGGAAGGAGACCCGTGTCTGGGAGATGGTGGAAGGAGACGCGCCTCTGGGAGTTGGTGAAAGAAGGCATGCCTCTGGGAGACGGTGGAAGTGAAGGGACTTTTGCTGGGAGCAAGCACTGTTGAGAAGCTGGAGATGTAGGAATGACATTAAAAATCTAAAGTTACTTCAGCCACTAGAGAGCCAAGGGACATGGAGTGAGAGGAAGGACTCCAACAGAACTCACTGCTTCCCTTCTCCCAGCATGTCCTGGCTGCTCACCTGGCTGGATACTCTCACCTGGCTGTGCACCTGGATTCTCGACTGAATGTTCACGTGGCCACTCTATCGTCCAGCTAAGGCAACATTGGAAGCTCAGGGTCTAAGGCAGCCACCATCGGGGAAGATGCCAGGACAAGCATGGATGGATCAACAGATTCTGAGCATCACGCTGGCATCATTTTAGATCGCACGCATTCTGAACATCAGAACAGTTACGTCAATTCGAATTTGGGGTTTGACCGAAATTGAACTTGAATGTGGATTATCAAAGTAAAATCTAGAGAAGAAAAGAATTTCTCTGCAGGTGCTTGTAATAATCACCACAAGGTTATTGTTTTTTGTTTTTGGTTTGGTTTTTTTCCAGTGCTGCAGGCTTTAAGAAGCTCTGGGTGTCCAACCAAAGACACAAATCTGAAAAACAAGTGGAAAATCTAACTCCAGCGAAGCCTACTCAAATTTCAGTCAGTATTTCAAAATAACAACTGATGACATCCACCCAACAGAAACTGGAAACTACCCACTTTTAACTGCCCCTGTTTTCCTCCTCGACCCTCTCCTCCTCCCACTTAAGGACAAGACACCTATTTCATGTTGCCATGGAAATTGTGCTTTTAAGGTTTTCCTGAGATAACATTGGTTATATGGTGAGGTGGAGACCTCTAGTGTCCCAAACTTGTATTTCCTTTAAGAATACATTACAGGAGTGGTGTCTAGGATGGTGAATTTATCAAGAGGAAAGTTGAGCCTGCTGACCAGGTCTGGCTATAAAATGACCAAATCCCAGAGGGAAATAAGAAGAAGAATCGTACCACCTTACTCCTGCAAGAATGATCATAATTTAAAGTCAAAAAATAATAGATGTTGGCAGGGATGTGGTGAAAAGACAACACTTTTACGCTGCTGGTGGGAATGTAAACTAGTACAACCACTGTGGAAAACAGTGTGGAGATTCCTTGAAGAACCAAAAGTAGAACTACCATTCAATCCAGCAATCCCACTACTGGGTGTGTACCCAAAGGGAAAAAAAGTCCTTCTATGAAAAAGACATTTGCACATGTATGCTTATAACAGCACAATTCACAATTGCAAAGATATGAAACCAATCTAAGTGCCCATCAACCAATGAGTGCATAAAGAAAATGTGGTCTATATACACCATAGCATACTACTCAGCCATAAAAAGGAATGAAATAATGTCTTTTGCAGCAACTTGGATGGAGCTAGAGACCATTATTATAAGTGAAGTAACTCAGGAATGGAAAACCAAACATCATATGTTCTCATTTATAAGTAGGAGCTAAGCTATGAGGATGCAAAGGCATAAGAATGAAATAATGGACTTTAGGGACTCAAGGGGAAGGGTGGAGGGGGCTGAGGGACCAAGGTCTACACAGTAGGTACAGTGCACACTGCTCAGGTAATGGGTGCACCAAAATCTCAGAAATCACCACTAAAGAACGTATCCATGCAACCAAAAACCACCTGCACCCCAAAAAAAACTATTGAAATAAAAAATTCAATTAAATTTTAAAAAAAGAAGAATCTTTGTATTTTGCACTCATTGTATGTCTGGTCAATCATATCAAGAATCCAAATGGCTATATCCTAATAAATATTTGATTCCTACAGGCTTATTTGCCAAGTATTCTATAAAGTGGTCCATTCCTTTTTCAAAAGAGGAAAACAGGCCAGGCATGGTGGCTCATGCCTGTAATCCCAGCACTTTGAGAGGTCGAGTCGGGCAGATCACCTGAGGTCAGGAATTCAAGACCAGCCTGGCCAATATAGTGAAACCCCATCTCTACTAAAAATACAAAAAATTAGCCAAGCATGTTGGAGGGCACCTGTAATCCCAGCTACTCAGGAGACTGAGGCAGGAGACTCTCTTGAACCCAGGAGGCGGAGGTTGCAGTGAGCCAAGATCACACCACTACACTCCAGCCTGGGCAACACAGCAAGAGACTCTGTCTCAAAAAAAAAAAAAAAAAATAGAGAGAGAGAGAGAGAAACATTAGCAGCAATTGTCAACAATGGGGCTTCATTTATAACTTGACCCAAACAATCCCAGAATAGTACAAACATATGGTTCCAGGGATCTCAGCACAGAGGGAATTCTACAATGGCAGTGACCAGACTTTAACCACTGGTGTGCAGTATGACTTGTTCCCTCCACTTTACCACAAGCTTGTTCTCATGCCTTCACCTCCTTAAGCTAAATTAGAAAGTTCTTAACCTGAAGTTCATGAATGAGCTGAAATTTCCTGTAACTTTTGAGTAAGTGTATATATATACATATATATATATGTATATATATATATATGTATATATATGTATTTTCTTGGGCTTAAGATTTTCTCTTTATCACTAGGTTTAAGAAATTTGATTACAATATGTGTTGGTGTCGTTTTCTTCGGTTTCTTGTGCTTGGGGTTCATTGAGCTTATTGGGTGGTGTGGATTTAAAGTCTTCATCAGGCCAGGCGCAGTGGCTCACACCTGTAATTCTAGCACTTTAGGAGGCCGAGGAGGGTGGATCACTTGAGCTCAGGAGTTGAAGACCAACCTGGCCAACATGGCAAAACTCCATCTCTACTAAAAATACAAAAATTAGCTGGGCATGGTGGCTCACAACTGTAGTCCCAGCTACTCGGGAGGCTGAAGCTGGAGGATAGCTTGAACCCAGGAGACGGAGGTTGCAGTGAGTGGAGATTGCACCACCGCACTCCAGCCTGGATGACAGAGCAAGATTCTGTCTCAAAAAAAAATTAAATTAAAATTAAAAAATAAAGTATTTATCATACTTGGAAAGTTGGAGGCCATTATTTCTTTAAATGTATTTTCTGTCTCCTCCTCCTTTGGGTCTCCAATTGCATATATATTTGGCCACTTGAAGTAATCCCATAGTTCATTGATGTTATGGGGGTTTCTTTCTTTTTTTTTTTCTTTATCACTTTTATCTCAGGGTCTTGGATAATTTCTATTGCTATGTTTTCAGATGTACAAATCTTTACATGCATACAAATATTTTCTTTGTAATATCTAATCTCCCATTAATCCTAATCAATGTATTGATTATCTCAGACATTATAGTTTTCACCTCTAGAACTTCAATTGTTAAGAGATATTTTATGTCTAGACTTAATGTATTCAATACTTCTAGCTTTTTGAATGTATGGAATGCAGTTATAATAATACATTGAATGTCCTTGTCTATTAATTTTATTATCTGTGTCATTTTGGGGTCAGTTTGACTTGTTGATTCGTCCCCTCCTCATTTATTTTTCTGTTTCTTTGTGTGCCCGGTAATTCGTTATTAATGTTGAATGTCAATACTTTTTCTTTGGTGAGAATTGGACATTTCTGTATTCTTAAAAACAGTTTTGAGCTTTGTTTTGTGATGTGGTAAAGTTACTTGGAAATTGGTACTTTCAGATCTTGCTTTAAATTTTACTGGAAAAGATCAACAAAATGTGATCTAAGGGTAGTTTTTCCCACTGCTTAAGATCTCCTGCAGACCTCAGGATTTCCCTTTCTCCAGTCACTGCCCTGTGAGCCCCAGCTGCCTGGGACCCTCTGGACTCTCTGTTCTACCTACATGACTCAGGGAACCTTCCGGAGTCAGCTTGAGTTCCCCACGCATTTGCTGTGCCCTTGAAATCTTCTCCAGGTAGGAAAGTGCTACAATCTTGGGGATCACCTTATTTGCTCCCCATCTTTCAGGGACCACTGAGATTCTTTCTGACCTGATGTCCAATGTCGTCAGGGCTGTTATTTATTGTTAGATTTTGGTTGTTTCTGGTGGGAAGGCAAATCCAGTTCCTGTTACTTCACCTTGGCCAGCAGTGGAAAGCTCAAATATTTTTCTTTTAGCTGTTTAATCCAGTGCTTCCTAGTGTGTGTGTGTGTGTGCGTGCGCACAAGTGGCATTTAATCCAGTGTTTCCTAGTGTGTGTGTGTGCACAAGTGGCATTTAATCCAGTGCTTCCTAGTCTGTGTGTGTGTGCACAAGTGGCATTTAATCCAGTGTTTCCTAGTGTGTGTGTGTGCACAAGTGGCATTTAATCCAGTGCGTCCTAGTCTGTGTGTGTGCACAAGTGGCATTTAATCCAGTGCTTCCTAGTGTGTGTGTGTGCACAAGTGGCATTTAATCCAGTGCTTCCTAGTGTGTGTGTGCACAACTGGCATTTAATCCAGTGCTTCCTAGTGTGTGTGTGTGTGCGTGCGCACAAGTGGCATTTAATCCAGTGTTTCCTAGTGTGTGTGTGTGCACAAGTGGCATTTAATCCAGTGCTTCCTAGTGTGTGTGTGTGTAAACAAGTGGCATTTAATCCAGTGCTTCCTAGTGTGTGTGTGTGCACAAGTGGCATTTAATCCAGTGCTTCCCAGTGTGTGTGTGTGCACAAGTGGCATTTAATCCAGTGCTTCCTAGTCTGTGTGTGTGTGCACAAGTGGCATTTAATCCAGTGCTTCCTAGTGTGTGTGTGTGCACAAGTGGCATTTAATCCAGTGCTTCCTAGTGTGTGTGTGTGCACAAGTGGCATTTAATCCAGGGCTTCCTAGTCTGTGTGTGCACAAGTGGCATTTAATCCAGTGCTTCCTAGTGTGTGTGTGTGCACAAGTGGCATTTAATCCAGTGTTTCCTAGTGTGTGTGTGTGCACAAGTGGCATTTAATCCAGTACTTCCTAGTGTGTGTGTGTGCACAAGTGGCATTTAATCCAGTGTTTCCTAGTGTGTGTGTGTGCACAAGTGGCATTTAATCCAGTGCTTCCTAGTGTGTGTGTGCACAACTGGCATTTAATCCAGTGCTTCCTAGTGTGTGTGTGTGTGCACAACTGGCATTTAATCCAGTGTTTCCTAGTGTGTGTGTGTGCACAAGTGGCATTTAATCCAGTGCTTCCTAGTCTGTGTGTGTGTACACAAGTGGCATTTAATCCAGTGCTTCCTAGTGTGTGTGTGTGCACAAGTGGCATTTAATCCAGTGTTTCCTAGTGTGTGTGTGCACAAGTGGCATTTAATCCAGTGCTTCCTAGTGTGTGTGTGTGTAAACAAGTGGCATTTAATCCAGTGCTTCCTAGCGTGTGTGTGTGTGTGCACAAGTGGCATTTAATCCAGTGCTTCCTAGTGTGTGTGTGTGTGCACAAGTGGCATTTAATCCAGTGTTTCCTAGTGTGTGTGTGTGCACAAGTGGCATTTAATCCAGTGTTTCCTAGTGTGTGTGTGCACAAGTGGCATTTAATCCAGTGTTTCCTAGTGTGTGTGTGTGCACAAGTGGCATTTAATCCAGTGCTTCCTAGTGTGTGTGTGCACAACTGGCATTTAATCCAGTGCTTCCTAGTGTGTGTGTGTGTGCACAAGTGGCATTTAATCCAGTGTTTCCTAGTGTGTGTGTGTGCACAAGTGGTATTTAATCCAGTGCTTCCTAGTCTGTGTGTGTGTACACAAGTGGCATTTAATCCAGTGCTTCCTAGTGTGTGTGTGTGCACAAGTGGCATTTAATCCAGTGTTTCCTAGTGTGTGTGTGTGCACAAGTGGCATTTAATCCAGTGCTTCCTAGTGTGTGTGTGTGTAAACAAGTGGCATTTAATCCAGTGCTTCCTAGCGTGTGTGTGTGTGTGCACAAGTGGCATTTAATCCAGTGCTTCCTAGCGTGTGTGTGTGTGTGCACAAGTGGCATTTAATCCAGTGCTTCCTAGTCTGTGTGTGTGCGCACAAGTGGCATTTAATCCAGTGTTTCCTAGTCTGTGTGTGTGTGCACAAGTGGCATTTAATCCGGTGTTTCCTAGTGTGTGTGTGTGCACAAGTGGCATTTAATCTAGTGCTTCCTATTGTGTGTGTGTGTGTGCGCAAGTGGCATTTAATCCAGTGCTTCCTAGTGTGTGTGTGTGTGACATAATTTTTTATCCTCCCATGTCTACATCTTCCTAAGGATTAAAAATATTCATGTTGAATAATAGGTTGTTGCAGAGGAGCCCAGGGAATGTAGGGAGATACTGTTTTTATTGGTGACATTGATGAGAAGTTTTAATATTTATATTTCATTTGTTTTTGCTGTTTAAAGTAAGCCTAACTTTTTTAGAGTGGTTGAAAACATAGAAAATTGTGATGTTTAAGGCCGGGCAGAGTGGCTCACGCCTGTAAGCCCAGCACTGATCACAAGGTCAGGAGATCGAAACCATCCTGGCTAACATGGCGAAACCCCGTCTCTACTAAACATACAAAAAATCAGCCGGGCGTGGTGGCGGGTGCCTGTAGTCCCAGCTATTCAGGAGGCTGAGGCAGGAGAATGGCGTGAACCCAGGAGGCGGAGCTTGCAGTGAGCTGAGATGGAGCCACTGCCCTCCAGCCTGGGCAACAGAGTGAGACTCCGTCTCAAAAAATAAAAAATAAAAAATAAAATTGTAATCTTTGTACAGAAAACTAGAGTACACGAGCAATTGTGCTCATAAGTGACTGTGGAAGGCAACCACAGCCTAGGAGTACTGACAATACCAGGCTGTACCTAGTGGCCCAATGAGGGATCAATAACTCAAGTCACTTGTAACCCGCTTACGCTATACCAGTGTGCACATTGGTCAGGAGGTTCTGATCTAATCAATCATGAATTTAATATATGACGTGAGATAGGCATCTAACCTTATTGATTTTCCAAATGGATAACCAAGTGACTCAATGCTGTTTTCTGAATGGATCTGTCCTTCCCCCACTGACTTAAAATTCTATCTTTGTTGTGAATTATTTTACCATACATATCTTTGCGTATCTTTGAATATCACCTGTTATGATCTATTGAGCTGTTTGTTCTTCCATCGAGAACCAAGTGTTTTGGTTGTTATCACTTTATAGCATGCTTTGATATCTTAGCAAGGCAGTTCTTTTAGATGTTTTTCTTCTATATTCTTACACATGTGCTATTACAAATGAACTTTAAAGTTAGCTTTAATTTCACTTTTTAAAACTCCCTTTTGATATTTTTATTGGAATTGCATTGAATCTCTAAACTGATTTGAGGATGATAAATTTCTTCTACATCTTAAAGCAAATTCCAAGATAACTAAACACTCCTTTGCCCAAATATGACTTTAAAGTCTTCTTACCATAAATCCATCACATTTAAAAGTCACTCCTCTTTTCCCAAGCATGATGGCATATGCCTGTAGTCCTAGCTACTCAGAGGCTGAGGTGGGAGAATCTCTTGAGTCGAGGAGCTTGAGCTATGATGGCACCATTACTCTCCAACTTGGGCAACAGAAGAAGACATCATCTCTTAAAAAGATAAGTTTCTCCTCAACTTCCAGCTATTGTCTGGGTTCATAGGCTAATTTTGCCAGTGACTAAATAAACTTGAGGGAGTACTGAGATGCTGGGCATTTTTGTGTTTATCAAAAAGACTTAGTATCTATCAAATACTTAGAAGTGTGTGTGACCATAGTAAACAAATAAGTGTTATCTATCATCATCATCATTATATGGCATTACTATCCCTGTAAAACACTTCATCCTAAACCCTGTGTGTTTATCTCTCTGAGCTTTGATAAGATGTGGCCCTCAGGTGACAGTGATGAGTAGCCAACTCATAATGTAAACTATGTACCAGGGTCAGCAAATGTTTCTGTAAAGGACAATTTAGCCAATATTTTAGGTTTTGACAGCCATACAGTCTGTGTTGCAACTACTCAACCCTGCTGTGCAAAAACAGTCACGGCCAATACGGAAACATATGGGTGTCCCAATGAAACTTTACTTACAGAACAGGGTTCGGTCTAAAGGCTAAATTTGCCAATCTCTAGACAAAATCAGGAAGTCAGTTTTATTTGTTTTTGATGTCCTTCTATTGTGTTATTATGATCCCTTTTTTCAATCACTTACCACCATAGGAATTTGTCTCCTCCTAGGGAAAATATCACCGGACCTTCTGGAGATTTCTGAGGCTAGAGTGATGTTTCTGGAATAACTGTCAAGCAATGCCAAGTTTTCCCAAGGGGCATGAGGAAAAAAATAATCATAGCTAATATTTACTGAGTGCCTACTATGTGCCAGGGAACTTTCTAAGTGCTTTAAATACATCAACTCCTTTAATCTCCATAATGACTATAAAAGGGAGGGGCTATGATTGTCCTCACTAACTGATAAAGAGCTTAAAGAACAGAAAGCCGAAATACTATCAGATAATTGAGTCACTCTATGAACTATGTATACTCCTCTCTCATTATAAGCTAGAGGCTACAAAATATACCGATGACCTAAGAACAATTGATTTTTCTGTAAAACTCAAAGATCAGCGTGCTAGCTCTAATCGTCCGCCGTGTTTCTCAACAGGGATGATTGGCATCTTGGAGAGGACCTTTTTTTTTTTTTTTTTTTTTTTTTGAAACGGAATCTCACTCTGTCGCCTGGGCTGGAGTGCAGTGGTGTGATCTCGGCTCACTAAAACCTTCACCTCCCGGGTTCAAGCGATTCTCGTGCCTCAGCCTCCCCTGGGATTACAGGCACCCGCCACCACGCCCAGCTGGTTTTTGTATTTTTAGTAGAGACAGGGTTTCACCATGTTGGCCAGGCTGGTCTTGAACTCCTAACCTCAGGTGATCCACCTGCCTTGGCCTCCCAAATTACTGGGAATACAGGTGTGAACCACTGCACCCTGCCAGACAAGACTATTCTTTGCTGGGTGGAATTGCTCAACTCATTGTAAGACATTTTGCCTACCTGGCTCCCAAGCACTAAATGCCAATCATGCCCACCACCAACACCCCCAGGCTATTTTGAAAACCCAGATGCCCCTGTGCATTTCCAAACACCACTGCTACTTAGAGCCCTGGGTGATGTCATTGTTTTGAGTTAACCTCAGCAGCTGCTGACCTAGAAATAAAGCCCCACCCTCTGCCCTACATTTCCTCCCAAGAAGGCAGCAGCTTCACTCAGCTGGTATGATGGAGTATTCCAAACAGAAAACCAGCTGTGATCTCTGGCACTTCCAATTCCAATTAAGAGCTTTGTTCATTTAACTTAAGGATTTACATCACTTTAACATATCTTGTCAAGTAAGTAACACTTGAAATGACCCCATAAATGTCCCTTAAGAAGAACAAATTGCAAATCATCTCAAAAGGAAACAACAGATCATCAGACCAAAGCAGGAAATAAGAAAGGCCTGAGAACAGCTGGGTAACAGCATTTCAGCTCATCCAAGGAAGCCTAGGATTTCTTGTCAGTGGTAAGTAATGGCTATTGAATGCAACAGGAAGAGCGTGGAGACATTCGTTGAGCAGTGAGTAGCCCAGAGGGTAAAGGGCTGACTTGCACTCCTTCCCCTCCATAGTTTATGAGCTTCTGCCAATCTTCTTCCAATGGAGAAGCTGAGCAGGCTCTTAAACTTTCTGTTTGTCATGGCAACAAACAGCTTTTTAACACATTTCACCAAGGCATAATGAACTAACCTTTCTACATTATAAGACTTGTAATTTTGCCATTGGAGTAACTGCATGAACAGAGAGACTTTATCTTAGCTTGCTATCTTAATTCTAGCTATTTTTCCCATTCCATGAAAATGATAGCTTTTCAATATATCAATATTTATGCTACATTATCTCCTCCAAGCTATAAAAAAAAAACCTTCTGTAGAGTTACCCACATTTAATCTAAATGGAAGAAAACATATTATCAAAACTGTGTCATTTGAAAGTTCTTTCAGGAATAGCTGAAATGAAATTCCAATTGGAAATTCCAGAAAGTGTATGTAAAATGAAAAAGAGGCCAGGCGCAGTGGCTCACACCTGTAATCCCAGCATTTTGGGAGGCCGAGGCGGGCGGAGCACTTAAGGTCAGGAGTTCAAGACCAGCCTGGCCAACTTGGTGAAACCCCATCTCTACTAAAAATACAAAAGTTAGCCAGGCACAGTGGCGCGTGTCTGTATCCCAGCTACTCAGGAGGCTGAGGCAGAAGAATCGCTTGAACCTGGGAGGCAGAGGTTGCAGTGAGCCGAGATCGTGCCATTACACTCCAGCCTGGATGACGGAGCAAGACTCTGTCTTAAAAATAAATAAATAAAATAAACTAAAACAGAAAAAGAAATAGATACTTCAACTTCTGGCTGCGGGGAACACCCATATTAATGCCTGTTCTATAAGGTCACAAGCAACATACATCCAGATTTCATTCTTTTTCCACTGTCCTCCTTGGGCCAGTTACTAGTGGATGGTGACAAACATCCTTGGTCACTTAAAACACTAATTTCCTTTCCCCTCTCTCTCACTGTGAAAATGAAAAACCAGTATATATCCATAAGACTGGCAAAACTTGAAAAGTGAGACCAGGAAGCAAACTGCACAAAATTCACTTCATGAATCCCCTGCCGATCAAAGTGTAAACTGCAACAGTCGCTTTGGAAAACAATTTGGCATTGACTAGTAAAACTGAACCTGAACATGCTCTACGACCACCGTTCCACTTCTGCGTAAATTCATATTCAAGCTATTACCAGGAGGCAGTGTAAGAATATGGAGAGCAGCATTGTTCATAACAGCAAAAACCTATCAACAACCTAAATCCCATAAACGTTTGAGTGGATAAATAGCATCTTCCAATGAGTTAATAAACAGCTACTAACATCTCCAAAAGAAAGACAACTGGGTCTCAGGAAACGTTTATCACATGAAGAACAGAATACTCTCTCTAAGGCAGTCTTGCCAAGGCTAGGCGCCGTGGCTCACGCCTGTAATCCCAGCACTTTGGGAGGCCAAGGTGGGAGGATCACCTGAGGTCAGGGGTTCAAGACCAACCTGGCCAACATGGTGAAACCCCATCTCTACTAAAAATACAAAAATTAGCTGGGTGTGGTGGCAGGTGCCTGTAATCCCAGCTACTTGGGAGGCTGAGGCAGGAGAATCACTTGAAGCCAGGAGGCAGAAGTTGCAGTGAGCTGAGATCTAGCCAGTGCATAGCCTGGGCGACAAGAGTGAGACTCCATCTCAAAAAAACAAAAAGTGGCCTTGCCAAAAAACTAAATCCATCAATCAAACCTGAGTTTGGTCAAATGTCTATGTCCAAGTACTAAATTGTAAGAAATACAGAACACAGAATAATATGTCAAAGTACACCCTGGACATGTAATCAGCAAAATCTAAACTGAGCAATTCCCTAAGATAAGTGTCAATAAATAAACTGCAAGGAAAAGTAGGGGAGATAAAACTATAGGTCCAATACAACTTAAAAGACATCAGTGAATCACAGTATATGGACCTTATCCGGATCCTGATTCCAAAAAATGTAAAAAAAAAAAAAAAAACTGACACAAGACCACTGGAAATTTGAACAACTGACTAAAGACTTGATACTATTAAACATTAATGTTAATTTTCTTGGTGTGATAACGGTATTGTGGCTATTTTTTAAAAAGAACATTTTTAGAGAAGTTTCAAGATAGATATATCATTTTATACTTATTTACAAATACACATAAGGATTTTACAGATAAAATGATATGATATATGGGATTTGCTTGAATACTAGGGAGAATGAGTTAGGTGGGGATATGGATGAAACGAAATTGGCCATGAATTGAATCTAGATAATGGGTCCATGGAGATTCATTACACTGTTCTGTCTGTTACATGAACACACACACCACACACACCATATATGTACACGTCACATGCACATACCACACACATTCATTCACACGCAACCCATATACACACATCATATATGCGAACACCACAGATGCGCATGTCCCATGCACATACCACACACAATCACACATTCACACGCCATACACACATGCCATACACACACCATACACAGCAACATACACACACATGAAGACACCACACACATGACACAAACACCATACATACACACCATACACACACACACACACACCGAACATGTACACCACACATGCATGCATGCGCACACATGTAGCTTTCCAAGCACACCACATGCTTGCTTCTGGGCCCGACACAAGCTGCTGCCTGGAAGTCATTCCCCCTCCCTTGAACGCCTCCTCCTGATTTCTGCTCCAATATCGCCCCCTCCAGATGCCTCTTATGCCCCCACTCATCCCCTCACACCCCCCACACCCCGGCACCATGCACGCCCACTGCATTCAGGACTGGGTGCTCGCTTATCTGCAAGCTCAGCCGGCATGGGATTGCATCTTCTCTGTCTCATGTCTCCAGCCCGCAACAGAGCTGAACATTTGCAGAGTGAAAGTTGGATAGATGAATTACCAAATTCTTTAGAGTGATCTGTTAGAACCCACAGCTCTTTTTGGGTTTGTGAAATTAGAAAAATGATGCCTGCGGTTTTTAAACTTCACTCATTGATCTTTTCAAAGGGCTTTACCCCCGAGGAAATATAAAGGACGGTATATTTTGCATATTCAAAGTGCATTCGTTCATTTCAACTTTATTAGCTGTGCTTAAATCATCATACTGAAAATGCATGTTTCTCTACTCATATGAGACATTCTAATTAATCTTACACTAGATCAACCAAACATTTGCATCTTGTAGCTGAAAAGTATCGTTTAAAAGTGGCTGAAACTCTGCTTCCTTGTTGGTTTTGACAGTGGTGAGTGAGTACCCATGGTAATGACGGTGAGCCGTTCCCTCAGTGCCTCAGGCGGCACATCTTATTTCAGAATGAACATATTATCATAAGATCTGCACAAAGACATATTCGTTTCATGGCATTATTCAGAACTGTTTTGTGTCTATACAAATTATAATAGCCTTCTGGTTAAACATAACACATTGACTAGAAAGTGACTCTCTTTTTCCTTTTTCAAAAAAACTTTATTGAAACATTAAAATAAACTGGGAAAGTAATTTAAAATTGTAATTAAAAATTACTCAGTACCATACAACAAATTCTGCATTGGTATAACCTGCAATCACAATTTTAGCCACTGGGGAGCGACTTCAGCGAACATTATTTTACAGCCGAATTCTGGAACCACAGGTTAGAGCTCAAAAGAACACGGGCCCCATTGTGCAAATTTTTCCTACTTTAGTCATGAAAAAAAAAAAAAGTAGCTTGGTTATTTGGTGTTAGAAACTGTCTGGAACACAGTTCTGAATTTTAAAAAGAACAATTTTAGGATGATATAGGCATCTCCAGTTTCTAACATAAGTTAATTCTAACCCAAGGATTTTTCTAAAATGTTGTACATTTTAAATCCACACAATGCTTTAGATTTCACTCCTTATAATCTAATCTCAATTCCAAAGGGCATTATTATCATAATGCTCTTTCTCCATGTTGGTAAAATATGAAAAGTGTTAGTTGCAACAAAGGCCCAAAACAAATGGCCCAAATGTCCTCCAGGATGGGCCCTCTGAATGTGCGAGCTCTTGGTAGCAACATGCCTGACTTGAGGTTATACCAAGAAGAAATCATCATTCCCACTGAGGGTCTCCCAGCTGCATGGAAATGGGACAACATTGGTAACAGGTGCCAACCTGTGAGATTTTGGAGCTGTCATTGCTCCCCATGGGCACATGGGTGCTCCAGTCATAGAGTACCATAAAGTAGCCAGCACTCCCGCACTTGTCCTTCAAAGCCTGACCCTTCCAGTAGCAGCAATTAGCTTGCTCTAGACCTAGAATCATGCCACAGTCCATTTGCAAAGAGCAGGATAAAGAACTTGAGCCATCTAGTGGGCTCTTGGGCATAGTTGGGAAGACGCAAGGCAAATTCCCTCTTCCAAAATATCCACCTTCCCATTCCACCACACTTAACACTTGGCTATTAAAAACCTTATTCTTGAGGTCAGAAAGACTTGCACGGCGCTGGAGTTCCCCAGTGAAAATGCCAATAGCACTGGGTAATAAACACGTGTTATTGTCATGGGTGATTTGCAAACCTGCCAGCAAGGCAGTGAGCAGTTCCCTGGGTGGGGTCCAGGACGCAAAAGGAGAGAGTTCACGAAAGTCAAGATGAGAGGACGGCAAACGGAGAGCTGCCCAGTGCACAGATCTGCCTGAAGGAACACTGCTTCCCAAGGAAACACATCTGTTTGTTGTGAAGCTCTCACTATGAAAAACAGAATCTGACCGGGCGCGGTGGCTCACGCCTGTAATCCCAACACTCTGGGAGGCTGAGGTGGGCAGATTGCTTTAGCTCAGGAGTTTGAGACCAGCCTGGCCAACATGGTGAAACCCCATCTCTACCAAAAATACAAAAAATTAGCAGGGTGTGGTGGCGTGCACCTGTGGACCCAGCTATCTGGGAGGCCGAGGTTGGAAGATCACTTGCGGGAGGCAGAGATAGCAGTGAGCTAAGATTGTGCCACTGCACTCCAGCCTAGACAACAGAGTGAGACCCCGTGTCAGAAAGAAAGAAAGAAAGAGAGAGAGAGAGAGAGAGAGAGAAGGAAGGAAGGAAGAAAGGGAGGGAGGAAGGAAGAAAGGAAGGAAGGATAGAAGGAAGGAAGGGAAGGGAGGAAGGAAGGAGGGAGGAAGGAGAGAGAGAGAAAGAGAGAGAGACAGAGAAAGAAAGGAAGGAAAGAGAGAGAGAAAGAAAGAAAAAAGGAAAGAAAGGAAGGAAGAAAGGAAAGAGAGAAAGAAAGAAAGAGAAAGAGAGAGAGAAAGAAAGAGAAAAAAGAAAGGAAGGAAAGAAAGAAAGAGAAGGAAGGAAGGAAGGAAGGATGGAAGTAAGGAAGGAAGGGAAGGGAGGAAGGAAGGAGAGAGAGAGAAAGAAAGAAAGGAAAGAGAGAAAGAAAAAAGGAAAGAAAGGAAGGAAGGAAAGAGAGAGAAAGAGAGAAAGAAAGAAGGAAAGAAAGAATCCATTGTCAGAGTCTGGCATGGAAGAGGGTTTTTTATCTGAACATTGCCAAGTATTTGAGTTAGTCCTCTGGCCATGCAATCTCTCTCTCTCTCTCTCTCTCTCTCTCCACCCCCCTTTCTCTCCCTTTCTCTCTCTCTCTCTCTAGTTTTTTCTTTTCTCTCTCTTTCTCTTTAATGCCATTAAAGGATTTTTGCCCTTATCTAATCTTTGCAAGGAAAGGGTAGAATTCTGTATTTTTTTTATTCTTGCTACTAAAACTGTGACCATAATCCTAAAAATTGTCTCTCAGTTATTAGAATCTGTAGGCACTTTTTCTCCATTTCCCCTCCCCCTTTTTTTGGCCTTCGTATCCCGCTATCTCCTATCTTTTCCTCATACGCACCCTAATGTCTTATCTGTCACCATAGAGATTGTAAAATCATGAAGACCTGTTGGCCTAGCATCTGTTCTTAGGAGGAAATAAATGAGTGTGTGTGTGACTTTGGGAACAAAGTATTGCTGAGGCTAATGATTACTCATTCATTTTTTTTTCATTCATTTATCCCTGAAACAAACAATTATCGAGCACCAACTATGTCTTAGGCACTGAGAATACAAAATTCAGTTAGCATCACACAGACCCTTTAGCTGTCTCCATTTCAATAGGAGAGATAAACACTGGATTGCAATACATTGGCTCAGACACAATAATAAGAGGTGCGTAGATGAAAATGGTCTGACACAGCATTTGAAACATCCATATAACACCTTTCCAAAGCTTCCTCAGGCCATGAGCATGGGGAGAAGCTTTGTTTCTGTGGTTACCAAAGGTCTCATCTTAGACCCACCAAAGTCGGCAGAAACCTGAGAGTGAGCCGGGAACTCACGGTTCAGGGACACTGGATATGCCCCAGGGATAGCAGAGGGGAATGAAGACATGAACGCTGAGCTGGGCTCTGCAGGTGTTGGATGGTCAAACCAAGCTGCCTGGATCGTTATATAAAAATAACATCAGAAGCACTTTTCTCTTTTCCAAATAGAAGGGACCCTCCTCCATAGCCTTGCCCTACTCCGACTAAGACACTGGCAGCGAACTCCTTAGTGTTTGTCACACTATGGTGTCCTTGAGAAGTCTGACTCCTGCCGCACCCCACCTCTGAGTGTTCACCGTCTGCACATTGCCGGAAACTAGGTGTTTTAGCACAGAGCTTCAGGCATGAGAGCGACCAGCAGGGCCGGCCAGTGCCCGGTGCTATGCCTGGCTTCCTTGCCCTGCATGTTGATTGGCAGAGGAGATAAAACACAAAAGGAGCACCAGTGAAGGGATAGGAGAGTAGAGCAAGGGAGAGAGGAAGGGAGGACAGGAAGCAGGGAGGAAAAGCAGCAGCCAGGTGGTCAGGAGATAGTGTGCAGACACTGAATTAAAAAGTGGTCCTAATTCCCTTCATGGAATTCTTTTTGTTTCTATTTGGTTTTGAGACAGAGTCTCATTCTGTTGCCCAGGCTAGAGTGCAGTGACACAATCTCAGCTCACTGCAACCTCCATCTCCTGGATTCAAGTGATTCTCCTGTCTCAGCCTCCGAAGTAGCTGGGACTACAGGTGCCCACGACCACACTTGGCTAATTTTTGTACTTTTAGTAGGAACGGGGTTTTGGCATGTTAGCCAGGCTGGTCTCGAACTCCTGACCTCAAGTGATCCGCCCACTTCAGCATCCCAAAGTGCTGGGATTTACGGACATGAGCCACCCTGCCCGGCCCTTAATAGAACTCTTAAAGCCCACACAGTGCTTCACTTTATACAAGAAAGCCCGGAACAGAAAAAGTAGTTACTGCCACTCTTCTTTGAAATTGTTAAGTCCCCTTTGCTTCTTTGGGTACACGGAGAAGTTGCCAAGGCAACCCGAGCAGGGAGATGCGGAGTCAGGCTTTTCTGTCTGTGTCCTTCATGTTGGGTACAGTGCTTCACATGTGGTAGGCGTGAGGGAGGAAAGAGCGGAAGGAATAGATGAAGCTCAGCTTTTTTTTTTTTTTTTTTTTTTTTTGGCATTGAAATTGCACTCTTTTGGGGTTTTTTTAAATTATAGTTTAAGTTCTGGGGTAGATGTGCAGGACACGCAGGTTTGTTACATAGGTATGCACGTGCCATGGTGGTCTGCTGCACCCATCCACATTAGGTATTTCTCCTAATGCTATCCCTCCCCTAGCCCCCAATCCCCCAACAGGCCCCAGTGTGTGATGTCCCCCTCCCTGCGTCCATGCATTCTCATCGTTCAACTCCCACTTATGACTGAGAACATGCGGTGTTTTGTTTTCTGTTCTTGTGTTAGTTTGCCGAGAATGATGGTTTCCAGCTTCTTTGCAGCGTCTGTGTTCTTCCAATAGTTCCCAGCCGCACTATTTTGGACTTGAGTCACTAGAGGGAGGCAGAGGAACATGATAAAGCTGCAGTTTCCATCCCTGCTGGGCAGGGCTGCCTCAGACCTGAGCTGAGGACTCAGGAACTTCAGTGACCAGGCAGGATTAGAGATGGGAAGAATTCCAGGCTTCAGCCTTCCCCTTAATTCAAGATGTGTATCCTGCCTTTAATCAGAGTGTAACCTATGTATTTGTAGGAAATAATAAGAAAAAAGCTGCTTATTGCAGAGCCATGTAGAATTATCGGGTGGAAGTCAGAGAAAGAGACGGCGGGTCGACAGCTCCCAGCAGACAGTGTGACTCAGCAGGAAAGCCCGTGGGAATCAGAGCTTTGGGACCACAGTGCCCTGGCCCCGCAATCCTCACCAAGTGGCTGGCGCTCAGAACCCCAGGCGTTGTAATCAGTAAAAGGGTGGCGGTAATCACTTCTACCTCATTGGGTTACTATACAAAGCATGAAAATGGATCAATATTTAAAAAAAAAAAAAAAAACCCTCTCCTAAAACAGCGGAGAACTATATGGATGTCAATCCAATTATTACTATTAACCATGTGTTCAAGTCATGAGGTTGTCTACTTAATTATGTCCTTAAAGTTTGTTGACCTTAAATAAGGTGATACAGAAAATATGATGAAGTATGGGGTTTATTTGAGTACAGAGCTTGAAAACGGTCACCCGGAAAACACAGACCCCAAAGGGACATGCTCTAAAGTGGGGAAGCTAAGGCTGTGCTTACATAGGTGGAGATGGTTTCGGCAGGTTGCAACGTTTTCCGTGCAAGGCTAGATACATGTCATAGCGAACTGATTAGGGTGGCTTGCTCCATTCCATGGAAGATGGCTGTAACGTTCTGTGAGGACAAGAGTAATGCTCTGAGGGGTCACCACTCAGAGGGTCTTATTTCTGGTGCTACTCGGTCATTCCTAATCGTTTACGGGAAAAAGCAGAAGTTGCAACGGCATGCTATGTGACTCAGTCCATTTCTCTCAAGGCTCAGAATAAAGTTCCAACAGTTTTAAATTTGAATTATTTAATTTTGCAAGTTCTCCAGAAGACAGTAAGCTCTAAAAGGGAACGAACTATGGTCGTTGTTCTTAGAACCTAACATGGTACCCATTCAATATTTTTTTTTCTTTCTTCTGCTTTTTGTAGAAGTGGGGTCTTTCTATGTCGCCCAGGCTGGATTTGAACCCCTGGGCTCAAGCATCGTCCCACCTCAGCCTGCCGAGCACCCAGGACTGTAGGTGCATGCCAGCTGGCAGACTTTTTTTTTTTTCAGTTTCTTAAATGAATGAGTAAAAACACTTACATGTAGCAAAACCATATAATTTACTAGCTAAAATGAGCCTTTTTTTTTTTTTTTTTTTTCTGAAAGGAAGCACTGTTAGCAATTACTCCAGGAAACAGGTTAAAAGCAGAACTGTCCTGGGCCTGCCGAGACACGGGACGTGGGATTGCTCGACAGATCCAGCTCTCGCTGTGTGCTGAAATATAGTTCAGGGCATGCTGCTCAGGGCTGGGACTGCCCTGAGTATATGACAGTATTAAGTCATCTCACCTGCATAACAACACAGCGAGGTTGGTACTGTGACTACTCACATTCAACCAATGTGTATGGACCACCTGCTGTCTTCCAAGTCTTCCAGAATCTTGGAATGCATCAAAACACAACAAGCAAGATGTCTGTCCTTTCAGAGCAGGAGATGAGGAAGACAGACAGTAAATCACAAACATAGCAAACAAGTAAATTACATAGTTTGCTAAAAGGTACTGGGGCTACAGATGAAAGAAGGGCAGAGCCGGGGGATTCAGTGTTGAATGAGGAAACTCAGGTAGAGAACACCAAGTCAGCAGCTGACATCTCCAGCTGGCTAGTAACAGAGCCCCATTCTAACTTGGGCAATCTGGCCACGTTCCTGCTCTTCACCTGGACTCTGCCTTCTCTTTCAGTTCTGACGTGCGTCAAACCGTGCAGCATATTCAGATTCATTCAAATCCATCAGTGGCACAGAAGAACACACAAAATCTGGCAATACTTCCTTGAACTAAACTCAGTGTCCCCCCCCCCAACCCCCGATTGATGCCAGACATTTGCCACCCTGGGGACTTGATCTGAGTGACCTTGGGTTCATAGGAGATGCTGGGCCCTTGGAATTGATTGTCTACCCTGTAGGAATGGAGGCCACATCTCTGTTCTGCCTGGAGAACTTTTTGATCATGAGTTTGTGGAATCCGCCAGCCAAGCCCACCAGACAGGACTAAACAAACGACTCTAGGGGGAAAGGCCAGGCTTCCTGAAAGTCTAAATTGCTTGAACTAATGCTGGCATTTCAGCATTTTGAGCCATTCAAACCACATGATGTCAAACTTCCTCTCCCCCACCCCCATCTCCTCACCCTGCTCTCTTCTGCCTCTTGACCTTCCTCATCTTGTGGCTCTGGCAAAACTCCAGGGTGGCTATTCAACCTGTCTCAAGACACCCTGTGCCAAAAATAAAAATAAAAAGAAGGAAACAAAAAAGGGGGCAATTTCTGTCTCCAGGGCAAGGGCTGCTGGGCTCAGCCGGGTGGATGTTGCCAAGAGCACAGCAATAGCTCCAGGCTAGGCAGGGAGCACAAAGGAATCTTTAAATTTAAAACTCACTGCAGAAAGGAATTGAGCACATTCTCAACATTCTGAGTCTGTGTGTTTATGTTTAAATATTCCAACCACTAGCTTACATACCATCTAGTAAGTAAATCACGGTGAATATTTATCGAGGACCTACTATATGCAAGGCACTCTGCTCACCATTATTTACTTGTGGGGACACTATGGCTTTCACCCAAAGCTGTCATTCTCTAGGCTGCCTTTTCATATCTACAAAGCAAGGGAGTTTACATCGACAGTCTCCAGAAATTCAGCTTTAATGGCTGGGTGCAGTGGCTCAGCCATTGTATCATTGTATCATTGTACTGATATGCCTGTAATCTCAGCACTTTGGGAGGCTGAGGCAGGCAGATTGCTTGAGTTCAGAAGTTCGAGACCAGCCTGGGCAACATGGTGAAATCCTACAGAAAACTCTATAAAATTTTTTTTTAATTAGTTGGGTGTGGTGGCTTGCACCTGTGGTCCTAGCTACTCGGGAAGCTAAGGTGGGAGGATGGCTTGAGCCCAGGAGGTAGAGGTTGCAGTGAGCTGTAATTGTGCCACTGCACTCCAGCCTGGGTGACAGAGCCAGACTGTGTCTCAAAAAAGAAAAGAGAAAAAAAAAGAAAAAGAAAAATTCAGCTCTAAAATTGTGACTCGTTCCTTGCTCTACTGTGAGCATCCTGAAAGCAATTATGTCTCCTTTCTCTCTCTCTCCCAGCATCTAGCACAGGCCATGACATGGAGGAAATGATGGGTAAACGTCCATTGAGCAAATCAAACTTCTGAAATAAGGCTCTTCAAGAAGGTTTCAACAACCAACCAAAGGCTGACTCACATGCCCACTCCAAATGAATGAGAAAACATATTATAGAATTTTCCTGTTGTTGAACAGCTGGGCACAGAAAGCTTTTTTCCTCCATGAAAGAATATTGACTAACTTATGCAAGCCTCTCAAAATCTAAAAGTATTTTCCAACACACAGTCAAATTATATGACAAACAGGCCTTTATTTTAAAATAAGTATCATCTTTTGAAGAACTAAGTTGGAAGACTTACACTTCTTAATTTCAAAACTTACTACACAGTGACAGCAATCAAGATATTGTGGTACTGGCGTAAGACTAGACATGAAAATCAATGGAATAGAATACAGAGTTCATACATAAATAAGCCTATACATTTATGGTCATCGACTTTCAACAAAGGTGCCAAGGGAATGCAAAGGAGAAAAAATAGGATTTTCAACAAATGATGCTAAGAACAGCTGAATATCTACATTCAAAAGAATGAGCTTGAACCCCAATCTCACACCATGCACAAAAACAGCTCAAAATGGATCATAGACTTAAATGTAAGAAGTAACACTTATGAGATTCTTAAAATAAAACATAGGGATAAATCTTGACTTTGGGTTAGGCAAGGATTTCTTTCTTTCTTTCTTTCTTTCTTTTTTAGACGGAGTCTCGTGCTTGTTGCCCAGGCTGGAGTGCAATGGCACGATCTCAGCTCACTACAACCTCCATCTCCCAGGTTCAAGCGATTCTCCTGCCTCAGCCTCCCGAGTAGCTGGGATTACAGGTGCCCACTGCTGTGCCTGCCTAATTTTTTGTACTTTTAGTAGAGATGAGGGTTCACCACATTGGCCAGGCTGGTCTCAAACTCTGACCTCAGGTGATCCACCCACCTTGGCCTCCCAAAGTGCTGGGATTACAGGCATGAGCCACCGCACCCAGCCAGCAAGGGTATCTTAGATACAATATCACAAATATGGAAGCTAGAGGTAAAAGTTGATAAATTGGACTTTCATCAAAATAAACAATGTCTGCACTTTAAACAACACTATCAAGGAAGTGAAGAGACAGCCAAGAGACTAGGAGAAAATATTTGCAAATAATATATCTGATAATGCAATAGTATACAAAATATATAAATATTAAAACTCTACAATATGATGACAAAAATTCAATTTAAAAATAGGCAAAGGGGTCGGACATGGTGGCTCATGCCTGTAATCTCAGCACTTTGAGGGGCCAAGAGGGCGGATTGCCTGATGTCAGGAGTTTGAGACCAGCTTGGCCAACAGGTGAAACCCCGTCTCTACTACAAATACAAAATTAGATGGGCAAGTTGGCGCATGCCTGTAATCCCAGCTACTCGGGAGGCTGACACAAGAGAATCACTTGAACCCGGGAGGCAGAACTTGCAGTGGGCTGAGATCATGCCACTGCACTCCAGCCTGGGCAACAAAGTGAGACTCAAAAAAAAAAATAGGCAAAGAATTTGAATAGACATTTTTCTAAAGAACATGTGCAAATGGCCATTAAACACACACAAAGATGGTCAACATCGTTAGTCATTAGAGAAATGCAAATAAAACCACAATGAGTTGGCACTTCGCTCCCTAGGATGCCTACAGTAAAAAAGATGGGCAATCGCATGTGTTGACAAGGATGTGGGGAAATTAACCAACATACAGTGCTGCTGGGAATGTAAAATGTTGCAATGCGTTTGAAAAATAGTTTGGCAGTTAAATTTTCAACACATCGTTACCATATGACCTAGCAGTTCCTCTCCTAGTTATATATCCAAGAGAAGTGAAAACATATGTCCTAGTCAAAGACATGTGCACCAAGCTTCGCTGCAACATGATTCATAATAGCCAAAAAGTATGAACAACCCAAATGTGCATCAACTGATGAATGGATAGACAAATGTAGTGCCATACTCACACAACAGAACGCTACTCAGCAATAAAAAGGAATCAGGTGCTCTTACATGGTACAATATAAGTCAGCCTCAAGAACATTAAGCTAACTGGAAGAAGCAAGTCACAAAAGACCATGTAGTATATGATTCCACTCATGTGAAATATCTAATGGAAGCAAATCTATCGAGACAGAAAGTAAATTAGTGTTTGCCTAGGGCTTGACATGGGGAGACTGGGGAGTGACCTCTATGGGTACGGAGGCTCTTTGCGGAGTAATGAAAATGTCCTGAAATATGACTGTGATGGCAGTTACACAACTCTGTAAATATATGAGAAGCACTGAATTGTATACTTTAAAAGGGTAAATGTTACGCTGTGTGAATTGTATTGTATCTCAATAAAACTTGTTTTAGTAAAAACATCAACTCTTGAGGGCAAAAAAAGCCTTAGTTTTAGCCAAGTTTCTAACATCTAGCAAATGGCAAGGGGAATTAAATGCTGGAGTCTAGTACTTAGGGGTGACTTTTTACATTTATTATCTATTTAACTGTGATAATAGTAGCATCTAAGTTCCCAGGACAGAGATGATATCATTATCGATCGCCATTTGCTATTGGGAAGTTTTAATATCTACTCATGTTTTTCAGTCCCTGGAGCTAGGAAGTCTCACTGCTTGAGGATTCCATTAAGTCTGCCTGCATCTTACTGATGGGGAAAACTGAGGGGACGCTACAATGGTGTATTCAGACCCGTCATGAGAGCTAAATAGAGTGGGAGCAGAGAAGGAAAAGGTTGGCCTCTGAAAAATATACTCAGTACAAGGCACTGACGGTCAGGACCTCGGCAATGTTGGTAATGAAACCGCCATTGCAAAATAATGACTGAGACAGTGAAAGAGATCTGACCTGACTCCGCCTTGCTTCTAACCTCCAAGCTGTCCTTGTTTATTCCTGGGCTGAGCTAACTTTGGGAGGGACTTAGTTTATAGTTTAAAACAAAGACGATAATACCCCTTTCCCAAAACAAACCTCCTTCTTACCTGGGGACTAGACTGCCTTTGTAGAGCTAAGAAATTAGCCACAAGATTAGAAATTATGGTTTAGGAGTCACGCAATTGGAGGCTACGGGATTCTGACCCTCCCTAAGCTGCTCCTAAGATCAGGGCTTGAGATATTTTGCAGACCCGGCACTTGATGGATCAGCTGGTACCTCCTCAGAAGCCTTCCCCCCATTTACCAAATTATTCTTAAAAACTCTGATCCCTGAATGCTCGGGGAGACTGGTTTGAGTAATAATAAAACTCCAGCCGGCCGGGTGCCCTGGTTCACGCCTGTAATCCCAGCACTTTGGGAGACCGAGGCGGGTGGATCACGAGGTCAGGAGATCGACACCATCCTGGCTAACACGGTGAAAACCCCGTCTCTACTAAAAATACAAAAAATTAGCCGGGCACAGTAGCGGGCACCTGTAGTCCCAGCTACTCGGGAGGCTGAAGCAGGAGAATGGCGTGAACCCGGGAGGCGGAGCTTGCAGTGAGCCGAAATCACAGCCACTGCACTCCAGCCTGGGCGACAGAGCAACACTCCGTCTCAAAAAGAAAAAAAAAAAAAAAAACTCCAGCTTCCTGCACAGCTGGCTCTGTGTAAATTATTTCTTCTCTATTGCAATTCCCCCGTCTTGATAAATCGGCTCCCTCTAGGCGGCGGGCAAGGTGAACCCACTGGATGGTTACAGTAACAACAAAGGTCGCACCGTTCTGGCACAAGGAAGACCTTCAGGAAAGAGTCATGAAGAGAAGGAGTGAATGATGTATGTGTGGAAAAAAAATATCAAGCTATTCCTCTCAACCATTCTTATTTGACACAATCACTATTTGTTTTTGAGAAAATAGATTATAAAATTGCCCTGCTTCTTGCGAGCAGCATGGATTTTCTTTCTCCTCCTGGGTTTTCAACTGTAACTTGCCCTTTTCTCAGTCAGTTGCTGGGCTGAATTCATCAGTTCAACAGCTGACCCACCGTGGACTGCAGGTCTGACGATTTGGCGTATGTATTTACAACACGTATCTGAGAAAGCCGGTGCCCCTGGCACGTAACACTACCCATTCCAAAATGCCGCTTAAGGTCAGAAAAAGGAATGGTGCTGCTCAGTGAAGCTGACAGTCAGAAAGCTGTTTTTTGTTTGTGTTTATGTTTTGCTTTTTGGTCTCTCTTGCATTTTTAGATGTTTGTGTTCTAATTCTTCCCCCTTCTACTCCAGGAGACAAGTGGCAAATGGGAAAAATGACTGACCTAGTTCAAGAACCTGACCATCGGTGGAGTGCTGTGTGCCCTGTGAATGCACAAGCAGACTGCAGAGGCGCCAGGTGTCCTGTCTCTGGAGATCAGGCCACTACACTTACGACAACAAAGGCAGATGGGGGAGGACCCAGAGTGTGTCAAAGTCATAATCACAAGGCCAGTGCTACACCCTGCTTATCACCAAAGATAAGGAATGAACGACATGACACCTTCACATATAAACTAATCAGAATTTAACATCATACATAAATGGCAGTAGCAGCTTCCTTTTCACATGTATTCTAAGAAATCATTTCTTCCTGCCTCTTCATGTATTAATTTAACATGCGTTGATTATCTACCCCATGACAGTGTGCTAAGAAAGTTACAAGCATAAGTAAAGCTCAGACCCTACCATAGACCTAAGATTTTACAATCCAAGAGCAGGGCAGACCTGAACACAAGTATGCATGGTAAGATGCAATGTGTGATACAATTAAAAACACACTGTGATTGGCCTGGCGCAGTGGCTCACACCAGTAATCCCAGCACTTTGGGAGGCCAAGGAGGGTGGATCACGAGGTCAGGAGTTCAAGACCAGCGTGGCCAAGATGGTGAAATCCCATCTCTACTGAAAAAAATACAAAAAAATTAACCAGGTGTTGTCGGGGACGTCTGTAATCCCAGCTACACAGGAGGCTGATGCAGGAGAATCGCTTGAACCCAGGAGGCGGAGGTTGCAGTGAGCCGAGATGGAGCCACTGCACTCCAGCCTGGGTGACAGAGCGAGACTCAGTCTCAAAAAAAAAAAAAACAAAAAAAAACACTGTGATCAAACTGTGGGACAATAAGGCACTCCCCCACAAAAGAACTTTCAGACCCCAGATTCTGTGAAATGTCTCTGAGACAGTTGACTAAAAACATATAGTTCCTCCTGCATTTTCAGATTAATGGATTGATATTCTGTGAAGGACCTCCTATGTCAGGAGTCTGCAAACTACAGCCCATGTACACCAGTCCAGCCTACTGCCTGTTTTCATAAATAAAGTTTTATTGGAACACAGCCACGGTCATGCACTTAGGTATTGTCTGTGGCTGCTTTTACCATAGTGGCAGAGCTGGGTCGTTTAAAAGAGATCACATGTGAAAATATCTACTCTCAGGCCCTTCACAAAAGTGAAGGTGAAAAATATTCACTCTCAGGCCCTTCACAAAAAAAGCCAAACACTTTACTAAGAAAAACATATCCAATATATTTAACAGCAAAGGGTTCACATAAAGAAAACTATAAAATCAAATCAAAGCACCAAAAACAGGTTTGAAGTAAATGGAAGCATATTCTATGATGAAAAGACAATAACAATAACATATATAGAGATACACATATATATATAAAAAAACTCTCCCAACAATTAACATACAAATTTAATCTCTTTCCAACTAGTGATATAGGAGTTAAGAAGAAATCACTAAGGCAGATAGTAAGGGTATGGGAGTCCTCGATAAGGTTTTCCTCTTTAAGGAAAAGCAGCCCCAAATCCTTCTCTAACAAACAGCAGCCTTAAAGTCGAGCTGCAAACATAGACAAGCAAGCTGGGAGCTCGCTCAGGTGAGTGCTGGGCAGGAACTAGGGAGTAGACATGTTCAAGATGGCGGCTCAATCTTTCCTTCTCTTTGTCAGCCACCTGTACAGTGAAGAGCAGGCAAGACGGCCCTGATCAACTGGAAAGCCCATTTGCATAACAAGACTGGTGGGGCAACCAGCCTTCCTTGTAGGCTATGTAAAAGTTGTACGTAATCTAACCAATCTGTGAGGCCTACATAAATCAGACACCACCTCCTCAAACTGGGCTATAAAATCCGTTGCATTCGCTGCCACCCAGTCTTTTCCACTTGGAGACTCCTTTCTCTAAGTCGTTTCTCTTTCTCTTTTCTTCTGCCTATTAAACCTCAGCTCCTAAACTCCTTTTGTGTGTCTGTGTCCTAAATTTTCCTGGCGCGATGACGAACCCCAGGGTATATACCTCAGACAATGTAGCCGTTTCACTAATATCTCAATAAGGTTTAGGGGGTTTTTGTTGTTGATTTTTTTTTGTTTTGATTGCTTGCTTTATGCTTAAAATTAAATCATATTATATTAACATTTATATTAAGTGAAATAAATGCCCAAGTATAATCCAAAATTTTCTGGAAAAAAGAGAAAAGGGGAACTTGCTTTAGAAGTTATGAAAAACACTTTTAAGGCACTGTAATGAAATTAACATAATGTTAATGAGGTAATTAACATAATATTGACAAGGTACAGAATCCAAAGGCGATATTTTAATTTCGTGGGGGGAAAGGATGGATTATTGAATGCTATTAGAAAAGCTTTAGGTAAAGATGGTGGATTTAACATGTGCATCTATTTTCACTTCTTCCTCAAAAACAAAATGCACTAAAACAATAGCAAAATAACTTTTTTTTTAGCATAAACCCTCAAAGATAGGGGAGCTGGAAGGATCTACAACTGTAACAACATTTTAAGGAGAGAAACCAGATAAGGAGTAGAAAAAAGACCAAGCCGGAAGTAGAGAGAAATCCTAGGACCAAACTGAGGCAGGCTTTCCCAGAAGCTCAGAAATTCTGTACATCTAGATAAACGTGGGAATAAAAGAAGGGCTAAAATAAAGACAGTTTGTTGAAAGTTTGTTTAAGAAACAGGGCCACATGTCCTCTTCCCCGTTTCAGCAACTAAGCTCCTAGTTCTTCCTACTTTTGCAAAAGACAGTAGGTTTATAGTCAGAGGAGGGTACAACAGAGAGCGTCTCTGGTATGAGGGACACTAAAAGGATGAAGGAAAGGGATTAAATGTACATATGCTGAGATGCCCTCCCCAGCATGCAGAGTCAGGCTTTCAACCCAGGTGAGCTCTCAGTTGAGTTTTCTGTGGGACATGATCAGGCTGAAAGGACAAGAGAGCAGCCCAGCCAAGGAAGTTCTCAAGCTCAATGGTGTAGCCAATTAGTCCTTCTCTAAAGTACACAGTTAACACACTCCACTCACATGCACACAGGTCTATCTGCCTCATAGTCCTGTAACCACCCACTGGGGGTCACCTTGCCCACTGCCTAGATGGAGCTAATTTACCAAGACAGGGGAATTGCAATGGAGAAAGAGTAGTTCACACAGAGCCAGCTGTGCAGGAGACTGGAGTTTTATTATTACTCAAACTAGCCTGCCTGAGCATTCAGGGGTCAGAGTTTTTAAGGATAATTTGGTGGGTGAGGGAAGGCTAGTGAGTCAAGAGTGCTGATTGGTTGGGTCAGAGATGAAATCATAGGGAGTTGAAGCTGTCCTCTTGCACTGGGTCAGTTCCTGGGTAGGGGCCACAAGATCAGATGAGCCAGTTTATCGATCTGGGTGGTGCCAGCTGATCCATCAAGTGCAGGGTCTGCAAAATATCTCAAGCACTGATCTTAGGAGCAGTTTAGGGAGGGTCAGAATCTTGTAATCTCCAGCTGCATGACTCCTAAACTGTAATTTCTAATCCTGTGGCTAATTTCTTAGTTCTACAAAGGCAGTCTAGATCCTAGACAAGAAGGAGGTTTGTTTTGGGAAAAGGCTGTTATTATCTTTGTTTTAAACTATAAACTAAGTTCCTCCCAAAGTTAGTTCAGCCCATGCCCAAGAATGAATGAGGACAGTTTGGAGGTTAGAAGCAAGATGGAGTCAGTCAGGTCAGATCTCTTTCACTGTCTTGGTCATAATTTTGCAATGGCAGTTTCAGTTCCCCACTCTAAAATATCAGGAAACAATCATGGATTACAAGATAACTGAAGAAAATCTCTAATAAGAAAGATAAAAGCCAATACAAATAAATAAGGGGGCAGGCAATTTAGAGAAAACAAGCCTATGCATGAAGGGGAAAAAAAAGACTTTCTAAAGAGAAGCTATCACTAACAGCTTTAGAGAGACAAAAGAAGAAACAAGAAGAGGTACTATGTAAACGTAACTCAAAGAACAAAATTCTTAAAAATTAAAAATATGATTTCAGACATAAAAAGCAATGGAAGGATTAGAACATAAAATTGAGGAAATATTCTATAAAACAGAATAAATAAAATAAACAGAGGAAATAATAGGAAAGAAAAGACTGGAAAATTACAGAACCTGTCCTGTGGGTTGAATACCTGTGTAATAAGAGTACAGAAAGCAACAACCGAGAAAATAGATGAGAGAGAACCATCAGTGAAATAAGCCCAAGAAATGCATCAGAATTAAAGGGCATGAATTTAAAGATTAAAAGGTATCACCAATTATTTAATAAAAGAAAACATAGTGTCAGGCCAATTAATATCTCAAAATGTCAGAACACCATGATCATAGACAAGATCCTACAGGCTTCCAAATGGGATAGGAAAAATGTTATTTTCAAAGGTCAGGAATAAGAATGACACCAGATCTCTCAATAACAGCACTAGAAGCTAAAAGGGAATAGAGCAATGTCTTCAAATTCCTGATGGAAAAGCACTCTCACCCTACACAAGTATATCCAGATAAAACATCAAGGAAGTATCAGGATAAAGACATTTTTAACATATAAGGACACAAAAAGAAAAAAATGTACTGCCCATGCACCATTCTTAAGAAATGAGAGAAAACTCCACCAAAATGAGAGAATAATTAAGAAAGAGGAAAACAGCAAGAGTAAGAAACAGGAGAGAGTGAGGAGCCCCAAGATGGCAAAAAGGAGAAATCCCAAGATGACAGCTGTGCAGAGGGCATGGAGTTCAGCTCGCCCAGACGGAACAGGTCAGAAGGCTCCAGGGGAGACCTCTTCAGGGAGATGAAATTGCTAGAACACCTGAAGTCCCTACATGTCTTAAGAAGAGATTTAGATGAAAGAATTGAGAGTTTTATTAGCAACACGTATATAGAAAACAAAGAAAATGAAATATCAAGCTTGGTTTCACTCCAAAGAAAACACAGAGCTGTGTCACAAAGGAAAAGTACGTACAATTTAACAGTAAGGGAAGGGCATATGTGAACTCTGTGCTATTTTTGCCACTTTTTCATGTGTCTAAAACCATTTCAAAAGAAAAAGCAATCATAGTGTATGTGGTAGACAGTCTCTAAAATGGTCTCCAATAACCCCCACCTCCTGAAATTCACACTCTTGCATTGCTCCTCCCCTTGAGAACATGTGGAACCTGTGACATGCTTCTAATCAATGGAATATGACAAAGATGATGAATGCATGTGATTCCATTACATAAGGGTTGCTGGAGCTCTCTCTCCTCTGCTGGCTTTGAAGAAGCAAGCTGCCACCTTGGGAGAGCCCCCCATAACAGTCAACTGTGGGTACCCTCCAGAGCCAAGAGAGGCCTCCATCAGGGAGCTAGCAAGAAACCAAAGTGCTCAGTCACACAACCACAGGGAGCTGCATTCTGCCAGCAACCTGCATGAGCTTGGACATGGACTCTTCCCCGGGCAAGCCTCAGATGAGAATGCAGCCGTGGCCAACACCTTCACTGCAGCTTTGCGAGACCCTGAACAGAAGGCACAGCTCAGCAATGGCCCAACTCAACAACCCACAGAAACCATGAAATAATCAATGTGTGTTGTTTTAAGCTGCTAATTTTTTGTAATATTGTTATGCTCAATAGATAACTAATGCAAACCTTCTAGGCTTAAGTGTGGGTTGGACCTAATGAGTCGTGTCTAGTGAATAGAATACAGTAAAGGTGATGGAGTCTCACTTCTGAGATTAGGTGGCAAAGAGACCTGCTTCCATCTTGTTCTCTTCTTGTTTTTCTTCTAGCTCTGAGGGGAGCCAGCTGCCACACTGTGGGCTACTGATGGAAAGACCCGAGCAGTCAGGAGTTGGTGGTATCTCTGGCCAACAGCCAGCAAGGACTCACGACCTGCAAACCCTACATGAGTTAGCTTGGAAAGGGAGCCTCCCACTGCTGATCCTGGGGACATGGCAGCCCTGGCCAGCAGCCTTCACAGCAGCCTTGCAACAGACCCTGGGCCAGAGACCCCGGCTAAGCCACACCTAGTCTCCTGGCCAGAACCTTGAGATAATAAATGCTTATTGCCTTAAGTGGCTAAATTATGGGGTAATTTGTTACACAGAAATCAATAACTAACACAGTAGACTACATGACTCAGCTTTGAATGGCCTTCCTATAGTCCTCCCAAAGTAAATGCTAAAAATTAATCTGACCGAAACTCGGGGGAATAAGAGATGGGAAAGTTGTGAGTGCATGGTGAGAAGGTAGTGGGGGAAAAGGGAAGCCTTCATTTCCATGGAGGGAAGTCAAAGAAGGGTGTCAAAGACTAAACATAAAATGGAGAGGTAGCAATAAAAGTAAGAACAGTAAAGGTGGTTACCCTTGGAGGAGGGTAGGAGAAGTGGGGAGGGGAAGGAAACACTGTTTTCTATCCTGACCCTTGTAAAGCTAGGCGACTCTTTACATGTGGACATGTATACCTTTGATAAAAATTTAAACTTAGAAGAGACTTCCACACCCAGTCCAGATGTGATTCTTTCACGCATTTCAGATGTGATTCTTTTGTCCAATCTAAATTGCTTTTTCATTTCTTTCAAAGATAAAAGACCTGAGTTGTTTTTCTTTTTTTTTTTTTTTCTTTTTTTTTGAGATGGAGTCTGGCTCTATCACCCAGGCTGGAGTGCAGTGGCGTGATCTCAGCTCACTGCAACCTCTGCCTCTCAGGTTCAAGTGATTCTCCTTTCTCAGCCTCCTGAGTAGCTGGGATTACAGGTGCACACCTGCCCAGCTAATTTTTGTAATTTTAGTAGAGACAGGGTTTCACCATGTTGTCCAGGCTGGACTCAAACTCCTGACCTTTGGTGATCTGCCTGCCTTGGCCTCCCAAAGTGCTGGGATTACAGGCTTGAGCCGCCACGCCCAGCCAAACATTTTTGATACAGAGTATCAAAGCTTCTGTTTCCCTAAATCCCTAATTCTTTAATCCCTTTTGTCTTTCCCTTGTGTGTGTATATGTATGTCTGTGTATGTGTCTGTGTGTGTAGGTGTGTTTATATGTGTGCATGTGAGTGTGTGACTATGTTTTTTTTGCGTATGAGTCTGTGTGTCTGTATCTATGTGTATGTGTGGCTGTGTGTGTCTATATGTGTGTGCATATATGTGTGCATGTGTGTATGTATGTGTGTATATGTGTTTGTGTGTCTGCATGTGTACACATGTGTATGTGTATGTGTGTATGTGTGTATATGTGTGTACGTGTGTATATGTGTATGTGTGTGTCTGTGGATAGTACACATGTGTATATGTCTGTGTATGTGTGTGTCTATATGTGTACATGTGTGTAACTGTGTGTATGTGTGTGTTTGTGTGTGCAAATGTGTCTGTGTGTATATGTGCATCTGTGTATGTGTGTGTCTGTATGTGTATGTATAACTGTGTATGTGCCTGTATGTGGGTGTATATATGTTTCTGTATTTATGTGTCTATGTGTGTGTGTATCTGTATGTGCATGCACACGTGGCCATGCCACACTGCCGGGTCTTGTCTACATTTTCCTTAGCAGAGAGGGAGCCCCACAGTGGACTCTGCAGTGTCCACATCCAGCAGTGGCCGGCACATGGCAGGCACTCAGTTTAGGCAGCCTGAGCCTCCTCACCATGCACACCTCCTACCCCAGGCCCGGGCAACGCAGCAGCAGTGGAGGCTGGGTGAGGAAGGGGAAGGCCCAGGGCTAAGACCCCACTTCAGCCCTCAGGAGGGACCATGGCTGTCTGGCTCAGCACTAAGCCCTGTGAGACCAGCACCAGGCTGACACTGATGAGCATGGAGAAGCTGGGGCCAAGGCAGCCACGGGGCTCCGAGCTGACCAGCTCCCTTGGCCTTCGCTTCCTCTTTGTGTCATCCTTCCCTGTTCAACCTGCCGATGCTTGACTTTTTCCAGTTTGTCTTTTCTGTTTTGTCTCCTCGTTCTGGGATCACTTCTCACTCACCAGCCACGAAACTCCCCAAAATGATCTCCAGGTCACATCTTCCTTACAACATCTTGATTAGTTCTTCAGAGAGTGCAAGCTGTCCCTTGACTTGCTACCATGCCCCTGAGAAATAGAACAGATGGAATTCTCACCTGCGTTTATACTGTCTTCTGCACAACAGCACACCTTAGCCATCGCTTAGTGAACAACTTTACTGATCCCTGTCCAAGGGCCTAAATGATGCCTGGGAATGGAGGCTGAGCTACATACAGGACGACAGCCAGGAGGGAACTTATGTGGGAGTCCTAAGTAGCCCAGGACAAACATTGCCAGCCAGATAGCCAGTCCACAGGAGCTGAAAACTCACCTTCTTCATCCTGCTGCAACTTCTACTGACCACGCCATACCCAGCTGGCCCTGCCCACCAACAGACTCTAACTTACGGACATAAGGCCAGCTGCTCTTGCTCCTGAAAGGGCCATGAATCCAAGGATTGCTCATCAGTAAGCTGGTCAGCTACCCATGAATCGACCTTACGCAACACAAAATATTTGCCCAGCAACTGCAACCTTCATTGGATATGACAATTCACTGGACTCCTTATGAGGCTTGGCATTAAAAATATGGAAATAAATTGGTGAATTGAGAAGAAAAGGAGGCCAAAGCAAACACATAAAAACAGATACCTCCATGATAAGGAAAACCAAGGTATTTAAATCTCCTATGACCACGTCAAAAGAAACCAGGTGAAGCATGTGCATAGCTTTCTATGTGCAGCTTTACAACCAGCCCCTAATGACCTGTCCTCCCTTGAGAACAAAGCCTGAGGCAAATCTTCGCAGCTCCTGCTTTGTGAGGAGATGGGTGCAATCCCGGGGCAGCAAGAGTGAGGGCAGGAAGCAAAGCGGGAGTGGGGAAAGCAGATGCAAGGGATGTGCTGCCAGCTGCTCATGGCCTCAGAAGACACAGCTGGCTGTCCAGGTATATGGGACGTTCAGGGGCAGGCCAAAGGCATCACCATACCTGGAGCAATCTGAGTGTGAGTGGGAGCAGGAGGGAGGTGGGCAGGGAAGGGAGAAAAATTCACAACTGCCACCACCTCCTGTCTCAATGGTCAAACCTCCTTGTGTGGGGCATGAAGCCCCCTCCTGCCCACACCTCCTTCAGGCTGTCTTCACCCTGTACAGGTACGTGAACTCACCTGCACTTCCTGGTCAAGGCCCCAGGCCCTGTACTTTGCAGCTGTGCGCTCAGATCCACACTTCACCTGAGTCGGGATGTGGTGGGAGCAGCCAAGACCACATGAGACCACAAGGCCAGGACTAGGGAGTAGGTGCCAGGCTGCTGTGGTTCTCAGCCCTGAGCCAGATACAGGGCACCTGGGGGCAGGCAGGTGGGGCCAGGTGAATGAATGTGGGAGGCAGATGCAGATATTTGGCCCAATATAACCCCTCTTAGTAAAGTGACCTGAGGTTTACATTCTTACAGTTCAAGAGCCTAACTCTTGAAAATTCACACTGAATTATTCTCACCCTCATCATGCCTCCTCATCTCCCAGTGCCAGCTACAACCACTTCCAAAATCAGCTCTAGTCGAAACATCACTTCACACATTCAGACTCAAGTTATCCTATGACGGCACCCCCACCAACGCCATAGCCTTCATACATCTGTAGGCCAACATTTCCCTATCCAGAAACCGTGTGCTCCATTCAGAGGCAAAGCATTCTCAGACTGCAGGCCCCAAGAATTGTATCTGGAAAATATAACTGCAATGGTCACAGCACTATGGTATGCCAAGGCAGGTGGTTCCTGGCCTGTTCCCATAGCTTTACATGCTTGTGGGGAGAGGTTCACAAAGACTTTATAATGCTTTTTGCTTTGAAATACCTCAACGTGCACAGGCTGGGCAATGCTGTGTAAAGTTTGATATGTTTCATTGCATAAAGTTACATGAGGATTTGGATATTAGGGAGGCTGTGGGTACTTGGGGGAAAGGTAGACCAGAAGTCAGGATTGTTGGCTCCTTGTAGTCCCTGCTCAGACACTAACCTCACATGACGTGGGGCGTACAGATGTCAACTGTGGCAAAAAAAAAAAAAAAAAAAAAAAAGGAGAGAGGAGAAAAAGCCTAGGAATAGTCCACAAAGCCTTAATGCTGCTGAGCCGCTGGCTGTTATTCTTCTGACATCACAGCATAGAAGTGCTGCAGTCCCCCATCATTTCCCACAGGCCTCAAAACCTTCTGGGGAGCTGCAAAACACAGATGCCTGGACCTTCCACACAGAAATCTCTTCGTGGAGAAGGCAGCCAGATTCTAGTGTGATCTGAGGGACTCCACATCCAAAGGCTCCACAGGTCCCAAACATCTTCCTAGGCCAGGGTCATCATTCCTGATATGCCAGACACTTTTGTCACTGCACAAGTAGCCACGCTCTCTTTTGAGTTAAGACATTATGTTTTGTTTTTGTTTTGTTTTGTTTTTGAGGCAGGGTCTCACTCTGTCACCCAGGCTGGAGTGCAGTGGTGCAAACACAGCTCAAGGTAGCCTCAACCCCCTTAAGCCTCCCACCTCAGCCTCCCAAGTAGCTGGGACCACAGGCAGGCACCACCACGCCTGACTAATTTTTACATTTTTTGTAGAGACAACGGCTTGCTATGTTACCTAGGCTAGTCTTAAACTCCGGGACTCAAGCAATCCTCCCCCATCAGCCTCCCAAGGTGCCAGGATTACAGGCATGAGCCACCGTGGTCAGCCTATTATGTTATTTTTTCAAAGGTACTCTATTCAGTTAGCTAACACCACAGCAAGGATCCATCTAACTGTTTAGTTAAGGACAACCCAGAGCAGGGCCTGAGGCCACAGGACAGAGAAGTCAAGTTTTGATGGGGAAAGCCATTTGGGCCATCTTCCCGATAGGGCTGTCTGTGGTGCCATAGATACGGCAGGATGGCATCGGGCATCTGGAAAGGAGTGGGGAGGCAAAGCCATTTGGGCCATCTTCCCGATAGGGCTGTCTGTGGTGCCATAGATACAGCAGGATGGCATCGGGCATCTGGAAAGGAGTGGGGAGGCCCTGGAAGCTGGCCTCGAGGGACACAAGAACAAACTTTGTGAACTTTCCCAAATGTGCCCAGGCAATCTCAGTCCCATGGTTACATTTTGACTCCCACAACGAATGCAAAGCCTTGGAGAATGAATGGGTTTTGTTTGGATTTTCTGAGAAGCATCTTAATTCAAGACCTTTTGCCTGAGTGAGTCAGAGGCAGGAAAGCCTCCAGTCCCACACCAGCTGGTACTTTTCCATTGCCTCCTCCTGGATTATATAACACAGCACATTTTTAGAAACTTGGTTCTAGTTGTAGACTTCTGAGCTAAAATTTCAGCTTCCCAGTCCTCACACTGTCACTTTTTCAAGAGAGGAGATATTAGTGTTTTTGAGCAATGGAGAGACGCTGGAGAATAATATACTCATTATATGGAAAAGGAGTAGAGAGTTCCATGCAGTCATCTCAAAATATTTCCCTCCCACACCTGTGTTTATATAGGGACATGATAAGAGACCCCGAAACTGTTTCATCTTGTTGCACCTGGGAGAGTGCCTCTGCTGGGATACTTTGAGTGTACAGTCACATGTGGAGGTAGTGTATTAGCTAAATTCATACTAACATGTAATCGATTGATATAGCATCCAGAGAAGCATTCTGTGGCAAGGAAGTTTCATGGGGCCATCTTGAGAAAACTGAGCCCCTGAAATAAGCAGAGGCTGGAGCAAGAGGAGGGAAATGTGTCGACAGGGATGGAGGGAAGGAGCCTGTGGTAAAAAGGAAACTGAGGTGTAGACCATTTCCACAACAGTCAAGTCCATGTTGCAAGATGACCGATTACAAGGACCAGATTCCAGGTCTCTCACTTCTCACCTCCCTTCTTAAAATACCCAGCCTCACCTTCCGTAAACCGTTTGTCCAAAACAGCTCCTTGTCCCAAGGACCAAGTTTGACCAAATCCTCTCCTATTTAAGTAGAAGCAGAAAAGCACCAGCCCGATGCCAACCTGTCTTCTTCAGTGGCATTTCGGGCAAATCTATTTGCACAGTGAGTGGCGTTTCTTGTTTTGATGTCTACTTAGCCCCCAAAGACACGAAACCTTAGTCACAGCCCAAAACATGGGACCAAAGCCAAACAGGAATCGAAAGAATCAAAGACAAAGCAAGAGCACGCCAGCTGCAGCTGTTAAGTCTTCTCCACCAGCCCCATGTCTAGTTTCCTTCCCTTTCATGCCCACAAGCACTGACATTTGTGTACATGCCATTCCCAAGGGCCTTCAGATTTAAAACACACACACACCCATCATTTTCAGCTGCACTTCAGAGAAGTGTCTCATAAACTATGCAGAGAGCTACAGCTTAATTCTGGCTTAATATGTTTCTAGACACCTGATTTTTTTGCTGCAATGGCCATTGTATTGCCTTGTATAGCCTTTCTCCAGGTGAATGGGACATCCCTGTCCCACAATTTCTGTTGGAGTTGCATTTTAGATGAATGTCGACAGTAGACCCAGAGAAGTAAACTAGTGGAGGAGTGGAAGGGTCTTGATATAGAAGTCCTCAGATCTCTGCCCCTGTTTCCACAATGAAGGCAGCTATGTATTTAACACTTGTCCGGCATCTACTTGGGTAACATGGCTTTCCTTGGGGTGCCCTCTCTGCTTTATGGTTTACAGGACAATCACAGTTATCCACCTCCAAAGAATTGTCCATCAAGTCAGTCCATGGAGAGACATGGTGATATGGTTTGGCTGTGTCCCCACCCAAATCTCATCTTGAATTCCCACCTGTTGTGGGAGGGACCTGGTGGGAGGTAACTGAGTTATGGGGGCGGGTCTTTCCCGTGCTGTTCTTGTGATGGTGAATTAGTCTCATGAGATCTGATGGTTTTATAAAGAGGCATGTTCCTGCACAATCTCTCTCTGTTTGCCTGACACCATCCATGTAAGATGTGACTTGCTCCTCCTTGCCTTCTGCCACAATTGTGAGGCCTCTCCAGCCATGTGGAACTATAAGTCCATTAAACCTCTTTTTTTTCCCCAGTCTCAGATATGGCTTTATCAGTAGCATGAAAACAGACTAATGCAGTAAATTGGTACCAGTAGAGTGGGGCACTGCTGAAAAGATACACAAAAATGTGGAACTGGGTAACAGGCAGAGGTTGGAACAGTTTGGAGGACTCAGAGGAAGACAGAAAAATGTGGGACAGTTTGGAACTTCCTAGAGACTTGCTGAATGGCTTTTACCAAAATGCTGATAATGATATGGACAGTGAAATCCAGGCTGAGGTGATCTCAGATGGAGATGAGGAACTTGTTGGGAATTGGAACAAAGGTAACTCTTGCTACGTTTTAGCAAAGAGACTGACAGCATTTTTCCCCAGCCCTAGAGATTTGTGGAACTTTGAACTTGAGAGAGATGATTTAGGGTATCTGGTGGAAGATTTCTATTTCTAGGCAGCAAAGCATTCAAGAGGTGACTTGGATGCTGTTAAATGCATTCAGTTTTAAAAGGGAAACAGATCATTAAAGTTTGTAAAATTTTCAGGCTGACAATGTGATAGAAACAAAAATCCCATTCTCTGAGGAGAAATTAAAGCTGGCTGCAGAAATTTGCATTAGTAATGAAGATCTGAATGTTAATCACCAGGACAATGGGGAAAATGTCTCCAGGGCATGTCAGAGACCTTTGCGGCAGCCCCTCCCATCACAGGCCTGGAGGTTTAGGAGGAAAAAATGGTTTCGTGGGCTAGGCCCAGGGTCTCTCTGCTGTGCGCAGTGTAGGAACTTGGTGCCCTGAGTCCCAGCCACTCCACCCATAACTAAAAGGGGCCAAGGTACAGCTCAGGCTGTTGTTTCAGATGGTGGAAGCCCCAAGCCTTGGCAGCTTCCACATGGTGTTGAGCCTGCAGGTGCACAGAAGTCAAGAATTAAGTCTTGACTCTACCTAGATTTCAGAGGATGTATGGAAATGCCTGGATGCCCAAGCAGAAGTTTGCTGCAGGGGTGGGGCCCTCATTGAAAACCTCTGCTAGGGCAGTGCAGAAGGGAAATGTGGGGTCAGAGTCCCCACACAGAGTCCCTACTGGGGCACTGCCTAGTGGAGCTGTGAGAAGGCCACTGTCCTCCAGACCCCAGAATGGTAGATCCACCAACAGCTTGCACCATGTGCCTTGAAAAGCCACAGACACTCAACACCAGCACATGAAAGCAGCCAGGAGGGAGGCTGTACTCTGCAAAGCTATGGAGGTGGAGCTGCCTAAGACCATGGAAGCCCACCTTTTGCATCAACATGACCTGGATGTGAGACATGGAGTCAAAGGAGATCATTTTAGAGTTTTAAGAATTGACTACCCCGCTGGGTTTCAGACTTGCATGGGGCCTGTAGCCCCTTTGTTTAGGCCAATTTCTCCCATTTTGAATGGCTGTATTTACCCAATGCCTGTACCCCCTTTGTATCTAGGAAGTTACTAACTTGCTTTTGATTTTACAGGCTCATATGCAGAAGGACTTGCCTTGTCTCAGATGAAATTTTCAACTGTGGACTTTTGAGTTAATGCTGACATGAGTTAAGGCTTTGGGGGACTGCTGGGAAGGCAAGATTGGTTTTGAAATGTGAGGACATGAAATTTGCAGGGGGCCAGTGGCAGAATGATATGGTTTGGCTGTGTCCCCACCCAATCTCATCTTGAATTCTCACATGTTGTGAGAGGGGCCTGGTGGGAGATAATTGAGTCACAGGGGCAGATCTTTCTTGTGCTGTTCTCATGATCGTGAATAAGTCTCATGAGATCTGATAGTTTTATAAAGAGGAGTTTCCCTGCACAAGCTCTCTCTCTTTGCCTGCTGCCATCCTTGTAAGATGTGACTTGCTCCTCCTTTCCTTCTGCCATGATTGTGAGGACTCCCAAGCCATGTGGAACTATAAGTCCATTGAACCTTTTTCTTCCCAGTCACAGGTACGTCTTTATAAGCAGCATGAAAATGGACTAATACACATGGTAACCACCCACTCATTCAAATAATAAATACCTGGGGAAGAAATATACATTGAGTGTTTGCTGTATGCCAGACTGGAACATGCACTAGTCAACAAAGATGAATAAGACAGGCCCACTGTCTCTCTCTCCTAAATACTTGTAGTCTATGTGAACAATGAACCACAGTGAGGCCAGGTCTCTAAAGTCCAGTGATGTGCTAGAGCCAGCTTGTACCAACTCTTTTTTTCCCCCAGGATGGAATGCAGTTGTGCAATCATGGCTTACTCTCAGGCTCAAGTGATTCTCTCACCTCAGCCTCCCAAGTAGCTGGAACTACAGGTGTGTAGCACCATGCCTGGCCTGAATCAACTCTTGAGAACTGACATTACATATCTCTTCCCAGCTGCAAGTTCAGAGATCTCAAGTTGGTAGCTTGAAAGCAGCCATGGTGGGAGTATTTATACGACAGAAATTGGCAAACACCACAAATCAGGATTTTGGTGGTGTTGGTTTGGGTTGGGTTTTGTTGGCTTTTTCTTCATTTCTTTTTTGAGATGGTGGTTTTTTACCAGCACACATCTGTCTGTAACATTAGAGTGATTGAATTGCTGTAGCAGAGAGCACATTTTTCTGCTTTTAGGTGGTGGGATAAGGCTTTACATAAGAGATGGCATCTTGGTGGCACATTTCAAGTTGAGTAGCCTTCTACCAGGCACCAAAAGAGGAACAAAAAAAAATCCAGAAAGAATAACATAAGTAAAGCCATAGAAGTTTCCAATTAAAAAAATAAAATAAAATAAATAATTTAAAAAAACCTCTATGGATTCAGAGGAGGAAAGCACTACAGTTGCTGAGCTGCCTGGGGAAGCCCATTTGGTATCTAAAGACTAGCAAGGTGATATGGTTTGGCTCTTTGTTCCACCCAAATCTTATCTCGAATTTTAATCCCCTGGTATTGAGGGAGAGACATGGTAGGAGGTGATTGGATCATGGGGATGGTTTCCCCCATGCTGATCTAGTAATAGTGAGTCAGTTTTCATAAGAGCTGATAGTTTAAAAGTGTTTGGCAGTTCCCCCTTCACTCTCTCTCTCTCCCGCCACCATGTAAGACATGCCTCGCTTCCCCTTCACCTTCGGCCGTGATTGTAAGTTTCCTAAGGCCTCCCTAGCTATATAGAACTGTGAGTCAATTAAACCTCTTTTGTTTATAAATTACCAAGTCTCAGGTAGTATCTTTATGGCAGTGTGAGAATGGACTAATACCCGAGGTCTTCAGTAGATGGATGGGGGCAGCAGTGGGAGAGGAGCTGCGAGAGGGGGAGCAAGCTGGCTATCAGCATGAGCAGCACAAACTAGCCTGCTTAACTCAGTGGGGCAGAGGAGACTGGCAGCATCCTTTTTCTGACCCCTTTGATAGTTCTCCCATCATCTTCCAGATGAAAGGAAAACTCCTTAGCCTGGCCGGCAAAGCCCTGCAGTTTCCGCACACATCTCCCACCAGCCCCAGCACGGGGCCTACCCTCCTGGGCCATTCATTGTCCTCCTGACCCAGGCTTTTACTTTCTCACTCAGGTTTTCTCTGCCTACTGTAATTCCCTTCTTCCATCCTCCACCTTCTCCTGGAGAACTCCTACACAGCCTCTAAACCTCTTCTAAAGTGACTCTTCGAATACTGCATGTTTTCATTCATAAGTGAGAGCTATAAAGGAGATCTCATGAAGATACAAAGTAGATTGGTGGTTACCCAGCTAAGGAAGGGTAGGGGGAAAAGCGGGTGAAGAAAAGATGATTAATGGGTACAAATATACAGTTTGTTAAGAGAAACGAGACCTAGTGTTAGATAGGTCAGTAGGGTGACACAGTTTACAATAATCTGTTGTGTGTTTCAAAATAGAAGAGAAGAATTCAAATGTTTCTAACATAAAAGACAAATATCTAAGGTGATGGATATCTCAAGTACACTGATTTGATCTTTACAAATTATATGAATGTATTAAATTGTCACATGTACCCCAAAACTACATACATCTATTATGCATCAATTAAAAATAAAAAAAAAACATTTGGCCAGGTGCAGTGACTCATGCCTCTAATGCCAGTACTTTGGGAGCCCAAGGCAGGAGGATCACTTGAGCCCAGAAGGGCAGCTGGGCAAAATAGCAAGACCCCAACTCTACAGAACATTTAAAAATTAGCTGGGTGTGGTGGCACATGCTTGTAGGCCCAGCTACTCAGGAGGCAGAAGTGGGAAGATTGCTTGAGCCTGGGAAGTCGAGGCTGCAGTGAGCTATGATCACACCACTGCACTCCAGCCTGGGCACAGGGCAAGACCCTGTCTCTAAATAAATAAATAAATATATAAATAAATTAAGAACTTTCACAACTCCCATTCCCTGATCCTGTCCATCATCAAATTCCCCAAAAGTCATATGTGTTTCGTTGCAATAATAAACACTTAATGAACTGATGGAGGCTTATGTATGTCACTTGTCTCCCTACCAAAGTATAATGTTCTGTAGGGAAAGAATGCTGGGCTGTCTTCTCTCTGCACCTACAGTATCCGATACAGTGCTTTCTGCTGAATAAGGGATCAGTAACTATTTACTGAACTGACTTGAAGAAGTGGGGTAGGGTTGGGGAATGGAGCACCTGAAATTGGTGAAGACCATAAGGCTCACTGTTAAAAGTTTGCCAATGTCAGGTGTACACTTTTTCCATTTTTTCTGACTGTTTTCCATCTTTTCTGACCGTTAAGCTAGGTTGCAGTTCATCCATGAGGACTCAACCACATGAGTACACAAACCACATTTAAGATGGTTCAGGGGATACACTTAGTGTTTGCCTAGGTTTTATTTTCCACCTGACAGTTACATTTTATCCGCATAAATGGCCAACATTGATTTTGCCATTTCTTTGTGGTAGTGTCTTCGTAAAATCAATGGAAATCAAAGTTGCTCCACTGTGGGGCCTCAGCTTCTACCATCTCCTTCTGCTTCTCTCCAGATGTTTTCAGGATTTGGAGGATTTTTCTAGAGCAGAGGAAAGGAGTGGGAGGAATCTGTTTTAACAGCTCTGCAGGTGCCTGCTGCATCCCTGGGAGCTTGTTAGAAACGCAGGTTCTCAGGCCTCACCCCAGACCTACTGAATCAGAACCTACATTTTAACAGGATCACGGGATGATTCTTTGCACATTAACACCTGAGAAACGCTATTCTAGAGTCCTGCAGAAGAAAGATCTTTTCCATTAGGAAATTGTCATCAAGAACTGTGGCTGGTTAAAAATGGCCATGCAGTGTTACCACTTCTTCCACTCAGAGATAGGGTCTGCCTCCCATCCCCTTAAATCTGGGTTGGCCTGTGACTACTTTTGATCAGTAGACTATGGCAGCCATTGATGCTGTGTCACCCACACGGTTGGGCTTTAAGAGATCTGAGGCTTCTGTCTCTTAGAACACTCCCTGGAGGGACCCAGTGAATACACTGTGAGAAGCCCCCAGAGATGCACTGTGGATGAGAACTAAGACATTTGACACAATGGTGAGGTTCTCGTCTGACAGCTACTGTGCAGCCATGTGAGTCAGCCTTCCTGGATGTTCCAGTGCAGGTGAGCCCACGTGGAGCAGAAGAATATACCAGCTAAACACAGCCAGCTATAGACTTGTGTTAGGTAATAAAGAGTTGTTTTAAGCCACTAAGCTTTGGGATGATTTATTTTACAGCAATAGATAACTGAGACAGTACAATAACAAGAGAATCTATCTCCTGAAGAAGTCTCTTTTAGCAAAATGATTTGCTAAATTATAAAATTGTAAGCATCACAACTTTCATGAACTTTCCCTGGCACTCTCACAGGTGGATAGTTGTAGTTAATTTGCAAGATGAAGAAGCCTGTGAGTTGAGAACTGCATCAAGGAAAGCTGTGAATTTGCAATTCAGAACAGAGCAACTTTCCCATCATTCACAGCCCAGGATGGCTGAGCACAGCCAGAAAAGAGTGCTCTTCTTTTGGCCAGGGACACCTGCCCTACAGACAGCAATTTCTTCTAGAGCATAAATTGTCCACCTGAAAATATTGCAAAGTGTTGGTACTTTTAGCAAGGAAAAAAGCTTATATTCTAGAAAAATAAATTCAGAAAGGACACCACTCATAATTTTGGAATTACTGATAATTAAATTCAAGTCAATCAATTTTTATGGAGTGAAGTCCAGGTAGTTAAAGGCATACCAAGTTAAATAAACTATTCCTGGCCCTCAACACGTTTAAAAAACTCTAGGAGGCATGCAGGACATAGTATAGTGGAAAAAAACATAAGCTGGGAGCCAGGAGACATAGCAGCTAGTCCTGGCTCTGTCATGTCCCAGTCGGCATCTGCTGGTAGCAAGAAATAGATGCCAAAATTATCTTTCATTTAAGAAGCGGGGTGGCTGGGTGCAAATGGGCTTTTGCTGGAACTGGAGCTGGAACCAGAGCTGCCCCAGGAACCATGGAAGTGTTACAGGAAAAAGGGTCCTGATCCAGACCCCAAGAGAGGGTTCTTGATCTCGCACAAGAAAGAATTCAGGACGAGTCTGTAAAGTGAAAGCAAGTTTATCAAGAAAGTAAAGTGGTGAAACAATAGCTCGTCCACAGGCAGAGTACGGTGTTCCTGAAAGCAAGAGGAAGAATGTGTTCACCCTAGGTACAACATTTGTTTATATATAGGATAAAAAATAGATTACAGGGAGATGTGTTCTGCTGCAAGGATTTGTGATAAAGCATTAATTTTCTTAATTATTGTATTTTGCAAGAATCGATATTATTTTCTTTAAGGCAAAATTAGGAATGCTTCTGATCTCAAGATATCAGGATACAAGAACACTCCTAAGCCTAGGTCTGTTTAGTAAATGTTATCCATCTGTTCCCTTAACCATAAACATCTAGAGGCCAGGAATACCTAACTTTCTGGGAGTGCAACCCAGCAAGTCTCAGCCCCATTTTCCTAGCTCTCACTCAAGATGAAGTCGCTCTGGTTCGAACGCCTCTGACAGAAACCCAGGCTAATTCCTCTCTCACATGGGCCATGTGGTTGCTCCTTCTAGGACTTTTGCTTGCTGAATGTGCCCTGTTCCCTTTACTCTCTCCTTTACAGTTCAGGCTCCCTCCCAGTCTCAACTGCATGCTTCACCATAGCCATGCAAATGCCCTCCATATTACGACATTAGCAATTTCAGCTTCCGTTTCTTGGTTCACATTTCTAAGGGGGGAAATCTGATTGGCCAAGGTCATGTGTCAAAGGTTGTGAACAAATCAAAAGATTGACTGTACATGGGTCAGATGACCATGCTGGTTCAATGGACTGTCACAGGGAATTGGGGTCACGAGTTTCCCAAGATAGCTACCTGCAGATAAGCCAGTTTTCCTTAGAAGGAGGTGTTAGTAAGACAGGCAATAATTCTCATCCTTCCACAGCCATTAACTGGTTGGGGTATTTGAAACAAATCACTTAATCCCCCAGCTTGACCTTTTTCAACTGTAAAGGGAAGCGTTCAACATCTCTAAAGCTTCTTTCTTCTAGTACTAATGTCTGGTCATATATACTACACAATACAGAATACAATGGCAAAATATAAAGAAACCAGCTATACCTACTGGGGATACAGGGATTGCTATGTACCCAAGACTTGAAAACAGCAAAGGTCTAGAGCAATGAGTATTTTCAGGACCACCTGAAAAAAATCTGGGTTTCAATGGCAGGACTGTCTCAGGGTCTTTGAATTGCTTGGACTATATACCTCTTGGACAAGATGGCTTTTATTCAACAGGGTTGGTGATTACCATAGCTATGAAAATGATGATGACAATTTAGGAGCCACAGCTGCTCAATCCTGCACCCTTCTCTTCTCCCTTATTGCCCACCTTCTCTTACAGGACCCCCATACCATCCCTGCCTATAGTAAGAGCTCAGTGGCCAGTGTGCCACTTCTAGCAAGTTACTTCTTTTCATCTTTGAGTGTCCTAACACCTCATTCTCCCATTTGTAATTACTGATTGAGAGAGTTTAGATGTTGTCCCCCACCAAATCTCATGTCAAAATGTAATCCCCAGTGGTGAAGGTGGGGCCTGGTGGGAGGTGATTGGATCATGGGGGTAGATTTCTCACGAATGGTCTAGCACCATCCTCTTGGTGCTCTTCTCATGATAGTGAGTTCTCAAAAGATCTGATTGTTAAAAGTGTGTGGCGCCTTCCCCCTCTCTCTTGGACCTGCTTTCTCCATGTGGTGTGCCTGCTTCCCTTTGCCTTCTGCCATGATTGTAGCTTCCTGAGGCCTCCCCAGAAGCCAAGTAGATGCTGGTGCTGGTGCAGGCTGTACAGGAAGCATAGCCTGCAGAACCGTAAGCCAATTAAATTCCTTTTTTTATAAATTACCCGGTCCCAGGTATTTCTTTATAGCAATGTGAGAATGCACTAACACACTGATCAAAACTAAAATCTGAAACATCATTTATATTTTAGGGTGAATTTAAATCAGTGTGTAACCCCTCCTAAGGCATTTGCATTTAGCCCATGTATGAAAAGGGAGGTGTTCATTTTAGACAAGTTGTAGGGGGGTATCAAAGAATTATTTCTCTCTCTTATTTAACTTCCATTTTTCTATGAGATGGGTCTTTTTCGGTGCATCACTGCAGAGACTGATAAGTAACCCCTCACTCTGTGATATACATATAAGAAGCACATAATGCATTGGCAGAGATAGCACTCAAGAAAGAAGGAATTAAACCAGCCTTGTGCACTCCACATTGCACCTTATGCAGAGGGAGAAGGGCACCAGAAATGCCATGGGAAATTAAGCCTCATTGACATGATAAAAGAAAAACCTCAGCAGAATAAAATTTAAAGGAGTTCAATTGAGGAATGAATGATTCGCGAATTGGGCAGCCCCCAGAATCACAGCAGATTCACAGAGACTCCAGGGGTGCCTCATGGTCAAAACAAATTTATAGACAAAAGAAGTAAAGCGATGTACAGGAATCAGAAGCGAGGTACAGAAACAGTGAGATTGGTTATAGCTCGGCGTTTGCCTTATTTGAACACAGTTTGAACATTCAGCAGTCTATGAGTGGTTGAAGCATGGCCACTAGGATTGGCCAACACTCAGCCATTGTTACAGGTGCATACTATTAAGCTAGGTTTTCCATTTTTTCTGACTGTTAAGCTAGGTTGCAGTTCATCCATGAGGACTCAAATATAGAAGTATGGAGTCCTTCTCCAGCCATATTTAGTTTGCTTTAACAGGCATATAGATTGTTTTGAGCTAAAACAACCACATTGATTGCAGGGCAAGGCCTTTACCTCTTCCCTTACTCCCTGAAACTGGAGTATATAAATTTCCCCTCCTGTAAAGGAAATTTACTTTTATAATGGAAATCTCCACTTGTAAAGATGTCCCCATACCACGAAGAGAGCTACTCTCCAAGACAATAACTCTCATCACCTGACTTACCTGCATAACAAGGCAAACTTACCCTACGTCTCCTCCCCTCCCCTTCTCATAACTTGCCTCCCCACTCAGAAGCCCAAGACCCCTTTTTACTGTGTTTAGTCTAAGATGATACATAAGCCTCAGTCAACTGGCCGCCTCTTAAGCCATGTGTTTCCTTGTAAGCTTTTGTACATACCTACATAATTTAAATTGTTTTTTTTTCCTTTTGTTAATCTGCCTTTTATCAGTTTGATTCTTGGGCCCAAGTCATTGAACCTAGGGGGGTGGAATGGGAAATATTTGTTCTCCCCTGCCAGGGCTGCAATGTCTTCATGTTAGGAATGTGTCAACAGAAGAGAGATAATAGAGATAGAATCAGAAAAATAAACATCCAAAGCTGTTCAGGATAGAACAGCATGGGATCTCGGGGAGAAATTTTTACCAATCACTGAAGGATGGCATTGGCTGGGCTCCCACTGTGGCCTAAAAAAGCACCCCCGGAGAACACCGCTTTGGCTTTGTTCTGGTTCCACGGTCAGCCAAATAATGACCAGCTGACCAATGAGTGTGAAATAAATGAGTGTGAGGCTACTGCTAAAAGCCTCTGAGATTTCAGTTATTTGTTGTATAACATAATTATAGCCAAAACCTAACCCAACTTTTAAAATTAGACTTTCCTCCAAAACTTCACAGCATCTTAAGGATGTCAAGCACACACACGAGATGCAATGCAAAGTCATCCCTCATCAGGAAAACACTGACTGCAAGCTATTTGTGGATCATGTACACACTGAGGGCATCGGAAGCATCTCAGCAGAAACTGTCAAGTGGCCTCCACTTCACAGACTCACAGATTAATGACAGCTCTCCATGGCCTCTGTAAAATAGACTCAGTCGTGCCTGGAGCATACTGGCAGTTCACTGCCAGGAAGCTTATCTTCAGAGGCACACACTGGGCTGCTGTCTCTACCAGAGTCAATGACAGTGGTTCTCAAACCTATGCAGGCTGTTTTAGCAAAACATTCCACGATGAATGAAATATGAACACAAAAGAGAGTTCTTTCCGTAAAAACTAAGCTGAGTGCTTTGAAACGACCCAGTTAGGCAAAGTGTTATACATATATATATGTGTGTGTGTATATACATATGTGTGTGTGTATGTGTATATATATATATCACATATATATATGTATATATTCAGAAAAGAATTGGCAGCTTCTTTTTTTTTTTGAATGATGGTAAAATACATATAACACAAAATTTACCATCTGTTATGGACTGAATGTTTGTGTCTTTCCAAAATCCCTATATAGAAGCCTAACCCCCAGAGTGGCTGTATTTGAAGCTGTGACCTCTAAGGAAGTAATTAAGGTTCAATGAGGTCCTAAGGGTGGGGCCCTGATCCAATAGGATTAGTGTCCTTATGAGAAGTGACATCTGAGAGTGCTCCCCGACTCCACCCTGCCATGTGAGAACAGAGAAAATGCACTACCTGCAAGCCAAAAAGAGAGGCCTCACCTGAAATTGACTTGACCAGCACCTCGAAGTGTCACTTCTAGCCTCCAGAACTGTGAGAAAATAAATGTCTGTTGTTTAGGCCACCCAGTCTGTGCTATTTTGTTATGGCAGTCAGAGCTGACTAAGACACCATTTTAACCATGTTTAAGTATGCATTTCAGGGTATTAAGTACGTTACCATTGGTGTGCAAAATTGACTTTTTAATGCTGTTTAACTAGAGGTAAATAAGACCATTGTAAAAGATGGGGGATGAAATCATAAAAGCCTAAACCTCTGCATTTGGATTGCTTTTCAAGCACCTTTAAATTCTCACTCCTTTATAAGGAACCCAAACTGGAAAAGGAAATAAACATTCTGACAGTACTCTATGAAGAAAGTCTGAAGAACTTCTATCAGAGAAACCACACTCAAAAAGTCTTCCGCCAAAGGGTCAATAAATGAATGTTCTTATGTTTTAAGTGAGAACGTTTTACTCTGTTGGTTTTATTTACTTTTTTATTTCCTTCTTTAACTGACTGACTGACTCTTTTGATTAATCAGCTGATTGCTGGTGTCTACCATGTTAGATAAGGGAGCTTGTGCAAGTTCCATTCCACCTGGCTGGGTCTTAAAGGATGAATGGACTTCCACCAGGCAAGGAGAATGAGAACAATAATCTGGGTGGAGGAAACAGGTTGAACAAAGTCACAGAAGCATGAATGTACATGACATAGGAAGGAATTGGTGTAATATCAAGTGTGACCAGGACATAAGGTCATCAGGGCCTCCCAGGAGGAAAAATCAGCAAAGTACATTGGTCTCAGATTGCTCAATGCCTTGAAAATCATGCTAAGATACTTAACGCTTGATCCTCTGGGCAACCATTGAAGGTATTCCTTGGGGCTGTGATCTGACACAAGCTATGGTTAAGCGCAGCACATGAATTAAAGGAAGGGATAACTAACTTCAGGTGTTTTCTGCAAGAGCCCATGTAAGAGATGACAGAGGTTTGAAATACATAGTGGCAGCAAAAAAATGGATCTGTAGGCACAGACATGATAGGCATTTTGCAAGTAAAATTGACAGTCAAGAATAAAAAGAAGGATGTTTTTGAGGATAGTGTGGAGATTTCTGGTTTCAGCAATGGATAAAATTGAACTGGCAGGAAATTAGTCTGTAGCTTTCTTCCAAGCAAATATCCTTTTAACATGGATAAATTAATTTTAACTGGCTGCTACATATTCCCCTGATATTATCACTTTGAACAAAAGGCGAGAACAGTGCTTGAAGTGAAAAGGTTTAAGACCCTTCTAGAGTTCAGAGTGACCTGAAACGGTAAGCAGAACAGCTGCCAAGGGTCTGAAATCTCCTGGAATCAGCTGCATAGCCCAACAAGAGTTGAGGTGCTACCTCTGTTGTTTTTCCTCTGGCATGATTTCTTAAGAATACCAACTGTGTGCCAAAAGTAGTCCTTTGAAATTCTCTTCCAATACAGCTGAAGAGTATATTTTTATACTGTCTTTTTTGAAACATAATAGGATTGTTAAATTGAAATAAATTGAATTTCACTGGTCAGTTGCCACTGAAAATAACCCTATCCACTTCAATTCCTTGTCAACAGGAATCATTTCAGACATTTTCATGAGAGTTTGGGCCTTAAGCCCTTTTTTTTAAATCACTCAGAGTCTTCAGTAGTAGTTACCAGACCATGAACATTAACGAGTATACCTGTTGGCTATATATTTTGTGTGTGTTAATAACTGGTAGCATGAATGTCCACTTGAATTTAAGTTAACACTGTAATTATGTTTATCTTACCTGTGAGGTGCTTAGAACCTGACAGACAGAAATTGATAAAAAAAATTATAACACAAGTAAAAAGTTAAAAGTATCATAGGGAAGGAAGAGGTATAATGTTTTACTATGAAGACCTGAAATGTTATCATCTTAAGCTTATAAAAATATTAACCTGGTACTCTATGTCCTCTTCCTTCATTTCTAATTTGTCTGATTCAATTCTTTGCCATCCAAATGCTTATTTCCAAAAATGGCCTCTATGTCTTATATAAAGTTCTTCCATTCTCTCTTATTCCTTTCATTACAGTCTGAGACAGGCAGTCTCTGAAGTTCTGGGATGGATGTGCACACTTGAACTTATTTAGCCCATTAATGGAGATAAAGCCTTATTCAAGTAATGCTCTAGCCTGGATTTTCTTAGAGTCAGCCTATTTTCTCTTGAGTGTAAACTTCCTAAAGTTAATACTCTGTGGGAAAAATCCAAGGAAGTGTAGATATTGTAAAAATACTAATGTCCCTCTGGTTTGTACTCCCAGACTCTAGTTCTAGAGTAAGATATTGATCTGTTTACCCTGAAGGCAATTAAGCCTGATTTCCTCTGGAATATCAACGTTGTGTTCCTTGTTATGTATTTCCTGAAAGTTTCCATTGGAAATATATCTGTTAAGAAGACAGGGACAGAGCAAGATGGTGGAAGAAAACTCTCCAGTGATTATCTCTCTGCAGAAACATCAATTTGAACAACTATTCACACACAAAAATAATTTTACAAGAGCTGAGGAAACCAGTTGAGAGATTGCAATACCTGGCATAGCACAATAATAAGAAAAAATACCCTAAAGGGGGCAGGAAGGACAGTTTTACATTTCCCACATCATTCCTTCCCCAAACCCAGGCAGCACAGTATGGAGAGAGATGTCATTCATTTGGTGAAAAGAGAGAAAAGTGAGTACAAGACTTTGCCTTGGTCTCAACACCAGTCCTGCCACAATAAAACTCAGCATTGGACAGGCCCACATAGCCCCAGACCCCAGACTGGTACCTGCAGACTGAGCCTTTATACCTACTCAGGCACCAGGCAGGACACAGGGCAAGCCAACTTCAGTGGCCCTGTGATCCAGACTGCCCTCAGTGGCAGGCAAGCCTTAGTAACCCCAGGTTTCTGGCCTGCTCCAGTGATGCACCAGCCCCAGTATCCCCAAGCTTTAGAACCATGCCAGATAGCCTGTCCAGAATCTTTGGATGAACTGATTGTTGAAAGGCTTTCCCAGACGAAGTGCCTGGGCAAAGAATGAAATAAGTACCTACTTCAAATTTGCAGACATCAATGCACAATCACTGGGATCAAGCACAATCAGGAAAACATGACATCACTAAAGAGACAAAATAAAGTGCAGGTGACTGGCCCTAAAGAAATGGAAACGTATGAACTGCTTGAGAAAGAATTGAAAATAACTCTTTTAAGGAAGCTCAGTGAACTTCCAGAAAATACAGATAAACAATTCAATAAAATAAGGAAAATAATAAGTTATCAGAACAAGAAGTCTACAGAGAGTGAAGTAATTTTTTAAAGAAACAGAAATCCTGGAGCTGAAAAAATACAATAAGTGAAATGTAAAATGTAATAGAGTATCAACAATAGAATTTATCAAGCAGAAGAAAAGGATCTGTGACCCCAAAGACAAGTTATTTGAAATTATTGTCAGAGGAGAAAAAAGAATGAAAAATAAGAAAAGCTTCTGGTACTTATGGGACAACATCAGAAGACCAAAATCCAAGTCATAAGAATTTAAGAGAAGAAAAAGAGAAAGAGGTAGAAAGCTCATTTTAAAAAATAATCACACGACACTTTCCAAACCTGAAGAAAGATGTAAATATGCAAATATAGAAAAGTCAAAGATCTCCAATCAGATTTAATCTAAACAAGGCTACCCCAAGACATAATCAAACTGTTGAAAACCAAAGCAAAGAGAGGATTCTAAAAACATCAAGGTGAAAGAAGCAAATAACGTATAAGGAAGTTCTGATACAGCTATCAACAGCTATCTCAGCAGAAGGCTTACAGGCCAAGAAAGACAAGAATGATATAGCGATATATTCAAAGTGCTGAAGGGGGGAAAAACAAACAAACAAAACACCTGTTGACCAAGAACACTGTACCCAGCAAAGCTGTCCTTCAGAAATGAAGTAGATTGAGATAAAGATTTTTCCAGACAAACAAAAGGTTAAAAGTTCATCCCCACTAGACCTGTCATACAAGAAATGTTAAAGGGAGTTCTTCAAGTTGAAAGAAAATGATGCTAATGAGTAATAAAAAACAATAAAAATCACTGGTAAAACCAAGTACACAGTCAAATTCTGAATACTCTAATACTGTAATGATTGTGTGTAAAACATTTATATCATTAGTATGAAGGTTTAGAGGCAAAACTATTAACTACTTATTTATATTGTATACTATATTGTATAATAGCTACAATAATTTGTTGAGAGACATGCCATATAAAGATTATGCCATCAAAAATTCAAATTAAATGTAAATTAATTTGAATTAATTACATCAAAATTCAAAATGTTGGGCAAGTGTTGGACTAAAACTGTACAGTTTTATTTTCTATTTTTTTGCAATCAAAGTTAAGTTATCTGCTTAAAATAACCTTTTATACTTCAAGATGTTTTTTGTAAATTTCATGGTAACCACGAAAAAGCAAGAAATCAAAACATACTACTGGAAAAAAAATACAAAGGAATATAGCAAAAAAAAGAACAAAGGATTTACAAAACAACTAGAAAACAATTAACAAAATGAAAGTAGTAAGTTCTTACCTATCAATACTTACCTTGAATATAAATTGATTAAATTCTCCAATAAAAACCACAGAGTGGCTGAATAATTTTTTTAAAACAAACCAATTATGTGCTGTCTACAAGAGACTCACTTCACCTGTGAGGACACACATATGCAAAGTGATTTCATAGAAAAAGATATTCCATGCAAATTAAACCCAAAAGAGAGAAGGAATAGCTATATCAGATAAAATAGGATTTAAGTCAAAAATTGTACAAAGAAATCAAGAAGGTCATTATGTAATGATAGAAGAGTCAATTCAGCCACAGGATATAACAACTTTATATATATATATATATATATATATATACACAGTCAATCCCAATGTTGAAGCACCTAAATATATAAAGCAAGTATTAACAGATCTTAAGGGAGATAAATTTCAATACAATAACAGTAGAGGACAACACCCCACTGACAGCAATGGAAAGAAAGAAAACTAATGAAGAAACATTGAATTTAAAGTACAATCTAGATCAAATGGACCTAACAGACATATAGAAAACATTCCATTCAACAGCTACATAATACACATTCTTCTCAACTATACATGGAATATTCTCCAGGATAAGATTATATGTTAGGCCATAAAACAAGTCTTAACAAATTTAAGAAGACTGAAATCATATCAAGTATCTTTTATGACCGCAATGGTACAAAACTAGAAATCAATAACCAGAGAAGCTTTGGAAAATTCACAAATACATGGAAATTAAACAACATGCTCCTGAAGAACAAATAGATCAATGAAAAAAATTTTTTAATTTTTTTTATTTTTTGAGAAAAATGAAAATTGAAATACAATATACCAAAACTTATGTAATACAACAAAAGCAATCCTAAGAGGGAAGTTTATAGCAAAAAATGTCTATGTCAAAACAGAATAATGATCTCAAATAACTCACCTCAACGAACTAAAAGAACAAAAACAGAAACCATAAATATCAGAGCAGGAATAAGATCAGTGAAACTATGGGCTGGCTTTTTCAAAAGATAAACACAAATCAACAAACCTTTAGTTAGACTAAGAAAAAAAGAGAAAAAAACAAAATCAGAAAAAAAAGGAAGACATTACAAAAGATACAACACAAATACAAAAGATCGCAAGAGACTATTATGAACAATTATACACTAACAAATTGGATAACTTAGGAAAAAAAGCACAGGAATTACTGGCTTCACTGCTGAATACTACCAAATCTTTAAAGAATATTAATTCTTTTCAAACTCTTCCAAAAATTGAAGAGGAGGGAATACTTCCAAACTCATTTTACAATAGCAACATTATCCCAGTACCAGAGCCAAAGACACTACAAAAAAATTAAAAACTACAAGCCAATGTATCTGAACATACATACAAAAATTCTCAACAAAATCAAATTCAACAGCAAATTAAAATCATTCACTGTGATCAACTGAGATTCATTCCATGTGTGTAAGGATGGTTCAACATAAGCTAATGAATCAATGAAATTTATCATTTCAATAGACGCATAAAAAATTGACAAAATTCAACATTCTTTAATGATAAAAAATGTTCAACAAATTAGTTATAGAAGGAATGTACACAATACAGTTCATATATGAAAAACCCACAGCTAACATCATCCCTAATGGGGGAAAGTTGAAAGCTTTTCCCCTAAGATTTGGAACAAGTCAAGAACAAGCCCCGTTCTGTTCAACATAGTATTGGAAGTCCTAGCCAGAGCAAGTATGCAAGGGAAAGAAAGAAAAGTCATCTGTCAATTTTGGCAGATGACTTTTCTTTCTTTCCCTTGCATACTTGCTCTGGCTAGGACATCCAAAGCAAGTATGTTGGCAAATGGGATCTAATTAAACTAAAGAGCTTCTGCACAGCAAAAGAAACTACCATCAGAGTGAATAGGCAACCTACAAAATGGGAGAAAATTTTTACAACCTACTCATCTGACAAAGGGCTAATATCCAGAATCTACAATGAACTCAAACAAATTTACAAGAAAAAAACAAACAACCCCATCAAAAAGTGGGCGAAGGACATGAACAGACACTTCTCAAAGGAAGACATTTATCCAGCCAAAAAAACACATGAAAAAATGCTCACCATCACTGGCCATCAGAGAAATGCAAATCAAAACCACAATAAGATACCATCTCACACCAGTTAGAATGGCAATCATTAAAAAGTCAGGAAACAACAGGTGCTGGAGAGGATGGAGAAATGGGAACACTTTTACACTGTTGGTGGGACTGTAAACTAGTTCAACCATTGTGGAAGTCAGTGTGGCGATTCCTCAGGGATCTAGAACTAGAAATACCATTTGACCCAGCAATCCCATTACTGGGTATATACCCAAAGGACTATAAATCATGCTGCTATAAAGACACATGCACACATATGTTTATTGCGGCACTATTCACAATAGCAAAGGCTTGGAACCAACCCAAATGTCCAACAATGATAGACTGGATTAAGAAAATGTGGCATATATACACCATGGAATACTATGCAGCCATGAAAAATGATGAGTTCTGTCCTTTGTAGGGACATGGATGAAATTGGAAATCATCATTCTCAGTAAACTATCACAAGAACAAAAAAGCAAACACTGCATATTCTCACTCATAGGTGGGAATTGAACAATGAGAACACATGGACACAGGAAGGGGAACATCACACTCTGGGGACTGTTGTGGGGTGGGGGGAGGGATAGCATTACGAGATATACCTAATGCTAAATGATGAGTTAATGGGGGGAGGTATAGCATTACGAGATATACCTAATGCTAAATGATGAGTTAATGGGTGCAGCACACCAGCATGGCACATGTATACATATGTAACTAACCTGCACATTGTGCACATGTACCCTAAAACTTAAAGTATAATAATAAAACAAAACAAAACAAAACAAACAAACAAAAAGAAATAAAAGTCATCCAAAATGGAAAAGAAGTTAAATTGTACCTATTTTCAGATCAGCATGATCTTATATATAGAAAACCCTAAAGACGCCACCAAAAAACTATTAGAACCAATTAATAAATGAATTCAATAAAGTTGCAGGACACAAAACCGACATGAAGCTATGGGGGAAGAAATTTCTAGAAACAAAAACTAAAATATTTAAAGCAAAGTGAATAAACAAGTTTAATAGCAAATTGGACACAGCTGAAAAGACAATTAATGAATTGGAGAGTTTCTCTGAAGAAATTATGCAGAAGATAATCCAGAGAGTTAAAGAGGAAGAAAATGTGAAAAAGAGAACAAGTGTCATGTCAAATAAAGAAAGTAAAGCATAATCATAGTTCTAAAAGAAAAGAGAATTGAACAGAGTCAACAGGAGAAAAAGAGAAAATATCACAGAGGCATTTAAAAAGACTGTCTCTGAATTTTTTGTCATGGTGATAGACATCAGTCTACAGATTCAGTATGTCTGACAAATCCTAAGAATTACAAAAGGAAAAATAATCTGGTACACCAGAGGACAAAGATATTGATTAACAGTTAGAATTTGATATATTCAGTATGAGTACTGTAATTTCTAGTGTAAGCAGTAAGTGAATAGAAATATATGACTTTCTAACTACTGGAGGGGAAAAAAGTAGAATGAAAAAAAACTAATTAATCCCTCCCTTTAAAAATAGCAAAAAGGACAAAGAAATTTCAGGACAATTAAAGAGCATAAATTTAGATGGTAGAAGTAAATATTAGTACATTAAATATAAATGAATTAAATATCTATTACCTGCTCACTCTGCCTCCATCCTGTCCTACTCCTGATACGACAATGTATCCAGGAACAGAAAAAGTCGAGCTTTTCTCTTTTACCTCCCCTTCCTTTAGGACTAGGATTTCACCTGCATCTAATCTCCTGCCTTCCCAACTCCACTGCATGGGGCAGTCTTAATGGCAAATAAGGTTCAGACTGAGGAATCAGCTTGCCTATAAAAACACTCAATCAAAAGATCTGTTGAAGATATTATATTCCACCATACATACTAAATGTTCAGAAAACATTATCTGTTGTTTCTTTATTATTATTTCCTAACAGGCCCCTAGCCCTCAAGTGCACAGCTTGGAGTGGTTGCTATGGTTGTTTCTGTGGCATTTTCCATGTTTAATCATCACATTTTCCCAATGATGTTATAAGCCCCCAAAGGCAAGGACAACAGTAGCACCAACAATAATAACAATAAACTAATACTGCTGAGCAGTTCTGTAATACGTATGCATACATACCTTCACGCCTGGGTCTTCCTTGCCCTTTCGTCCACCTGACACATATCCTTAAAGAATCAGCGTGTGCTTCACCTGCTCTTAAAACTCTTTTCTAGGCTGACTAGGGGAGGACTTGTCACACTTTATTGTGTTTGCTTATTTACAGATGTCATTTTCCACTATAAACTCCTCAAAGATAGAAACCGTGTCTCATACATGTGTAAGTCTACTCTGCTCAGAATATCATCTCAAATAAATGAGTGAATTGACTGTATACTTACAATGCTCACAGCAAGCTGCAAAGTAATTCATTCTTTCTTAGTTCAGTTTTGCTGAGTAACAAGGCTTAGAAAGTAAATGACTTGCCCAAGGTCACACTCACACTCTATTACCTGCTCACTCTGCCTCCATCCTGTCCTACTCCTGATACGACAATGTATCCAGGAACAGAAAAAGTCGAGCTTTTCTCTTTTACCTCCCCTTCCTTTAGGACTAGGATTTCACCTGCATCTAATCTCCTGCCTTCCCAACTGCACTGCATGGGGCAGTCTTAATGGCAAATAAGGTTCAGACTGAGGAATCAGCTTGCCTATAAAAACACTCAATCAAAAGATCTGTTGAAGATATTATATTCCACCATACATACTAAATGTTCAGAAAACATTATCTGTTGTTTCTTTATTATTATTTCCTAACAGGCCCCTAGCCCTCAAGTGCACAGCTTGGAGTGGTTGCTATGGTTGTTTCTGTGGCATTTTCCATGTTTAATCATCACATTTTCCCAATGATGTTATAAGCCCTCAAAGGCAAGGACAACAGTAGCACCAACAATAGTAACAATAAACTAATACTGCTGAGCAGTTCTGTAATACGTATGCATACATACCTTCACGCCTGGGTTTTCCTTGCCCTTTCGTCCACCTGACACATATCCTTAAAGAATCAGCGTGTGCTTCACCTGCTCTTAAAACTCTTTTCTAGGCTGACTAGGGGAGGACTTGTCACACTTTATTGTGTTTGCTTATTTACAGATGTCATTTTCCACTATAAACTCCTCAAAGATAGAAACCGTGTCTCATACCTGTGTAAGTCTACTCTGCTCAGAATATCATCTCAAATAAATGAGTGAATTGACTGTATACTTACAATGCTCACAGCAAGCTGCAAAGTAATTCATTCTTTCTTAGTTCAGTTTTGCTGAGTAACAAGGCTTAGAAAGTAAATGACTTGCCCAAGGTCACACTCACACTCTATTACCTGCTCACTCTGCCTCCATCCTGTCCTACTCCTGATACGACAATGTATCCAGGAACAGAAAAAGTCGAGCTTTTCTCTTTTACCTCCCCTTCCTTTAGGACTAGGATTTCACCTGCATCTAATCTCCTGCCTTCCCAACTGCACTGCATGGGGCGGTCTTAATGGCAAATAAGGTTCAGACTGAGGAATCAGCTTACCTATAAAAACACTCAATCAAAAGATCTGTCGAAGATATTATATTCCACCATACATAGTAAATGTTCAGAAAACATTATCTGTTGTTTCTTTATTTTGTTTCTTTGTTCATTTGGTTATTACCAAATTCTCACTCTTCCCACTCTGCCACATTACCTCCTCAAACTGCCTGTGTCTTTACAAAGTCCCCTGAGAGTTTGCTGATTTTTGCTTATTGTGCATCAAATGAAGTCGTTTGACATGTCCTGCATTCTGTAGGTGATGACTTGGCTACCCAGAGAAGTGTCACATTCACCTGAGGTCCCAGAGCTGGCCCCTGGCAAACGGGAAATTTACATCCCAGTCCCAGTTCCCAAGCATTCACTTCGCATCACCACCCTTGTAGGAACCAGTGTATGCACAGGCCCTGGGCTGGGTACAGTTATAGAGCTCAGCTCCCGTGATGACTGTGAGCATCTACTGTCAATTCCAGCATTGGATCTTCCAGCAGTGACTCTTCTAGCTTTCAAGTGGTTGGAGTTTAGCAGGAAAAAAAAAAAAAAAAAAAAAAAAAAACACTTAAAATGTGTGCTATGTAGCATTTTTCCCCTTCCTTTGGCATTTTAAATTTTCCATGTATTTAAGCGTAATTCAATATGTGCATAAACACAAATTATCTCATCAAAATGAAGGCAGTAAGATCAGCTGGTTGTTTCCAAGACTTTTTGCCAAAACCTCTCTTTACTCTCTCCGGAGAGCCAGAACTAGGCTGCCTGTTGCATATTTAGCATTCGGGTGACACTTTTCAAACCTAGCATTCATTTTTAATGAATTATTGCACCTATAAGCCTAAACTGAGAGGTTGTGGAACACAGCTGTATTCTAAAAATAAAAGACAGGTAATAGAGACATAATACATCCAAGTAGTAGGAATCTGTGTTAGTTTGGGAGATACTTTATATGTTATTAGTTTTATAATAATTTTAAAACCTCAAGTAAATAAAAGATTTCTGTAAAATAAAGTTTATCGTTAATACGCCAACTGATCTCAATCCATTCAGTCATTCAAAATTACCAGGTTCTTTGCACATCCAACAATTAAAGGTGAGAAGAACTATATATCTCTTCACCCATTACTGCGATACTAAGAGATACATGATTTAGACAGCTAGACAGCACACGCCAAACCAAATTCTGCCACACAGAGAAATATTTATTAGCAAACAGGCACAAAGCCATTTCTATGAGTTTAATACAGTACCAGGGTTCAGACATTTCCATGAAATATTAACTCTAAACAAACATAATAGCATTCTAGCAGTAGTCTTCAGCTAACATGCTAATGGGATTAAGTTGCTAGAACCCTCTGTTAGTATGTGGACACAAGACAGATTGGCATACCTGGTTTAGGCATCACTCCAAACAAAGTTTGTAATCCAGGATTACTAGATTCCTAAACCCTATTTATGCAAGGACAGGGGTGTCTTTAAATAGCACTAGCCAAATCACATATCTCCAACACTCCTTAATTTTCCAGTGCAAAATAACTTCTTTTATTTATTAGGCTAATTAGGGAACCTTCTAGAACTCTCTAGAGATAAAGATCATTAAGGCCTTATAGTAGTCCTTCAAACACTACCAACCACTCCTAAAAGATGTGTGTCCAGTTAAAGTATTTTAAATTTTAGCTACAACCTTATAGAGGATTAAGAATACACACACACGCACACACACACACACACACACACACACACACCTGTCTATACTAGAATATTTAAAAGTAAGTTATAGACAATATAATAGCTAGATAAAACAAAAGAATAAGGTATATGGGTTTTATAAAGACACACAATATAATGATGGTGTCTCTGGACTCTTCCATAAAACAAAGGCATATTTTTTAAACTTTAGTTTGGTTCTTAATTACACAGAAAATCACAGCTTAGTCCATAATTAAATCCAAAGAAAGTGAGGCCCAGATAAATGGCATGACTTGCTGTAGGTTGTCCTGATAATTAACGGCAGCGTCAAAGCTGACACAAATCTTTAATCTTTTCCATGCTGCTGTGGGGCCCACAGGTAATAGATGTCTACAAATAAAAAAAGGTTTTCTAAATATAAAAATCATCCATAATTCTTTGTAGAAACTGTGAAAAAGAAAATATAAATGTAAATAATAAAATGTTAGTAATAATTCCAGCAGCACTCAGATACAGCCACCATTGGTGTATTTTTCTAGATACTGAGGTCACCTTGTAATTTTGGTTTACAAAATTTACATACCTCATGCGTGGTTTTGTGAACTGCTTTTATTTCATTTGGTTTTATATTGGAATCAATTCACCATGACACTTAATAGCCTTCAAAACAGGATTTTTGTAATGGTTGCGTGTTAGTCCATCATATTAACATTTATTTATACATTCCTCTATTTTGGACGTAACAGATACTATTTCAGAAGATTTGTTTTTTATAATCTCTCTAAGATGAATATTTTTCTCCTAGAATGTAAACACTATAAAGGCAGAGAGTTTGTCTTACTGATCACAATACCCTCAACCCCCCAGAAGTGTCTGACACATAGTTGGAGCTCAACAGGGATGGATGGATGGATGGATGGATGGATGGATGGATGGATGGATGGATGGATGGAAATGTATATTTGTATTTACCTCTGATAATTTCTCAAAAGTCTTCTTAGTTTGAGCACTAACATTGATTTTCTAGTTATGCTTGCTACACAGAATACAGGGCATCTATTTATCTGAAAATATTCATTATCCCATATTGTACGAGAGCCATATTCATTCTTTATCTGACACATCTGAAATTAGTTGTTATTTATCTGAAATTCAAATTTAATTTGATGTACCACATTTTAATTTGATAAATCAGACAAACCTAGTTCTTAACATACCACCTTCACAAGACAGCCTGGCTAGAATACTCCACTGGTCTCTGAGCAAAAGCCTAATCCCCTTAAAGAGTCTAAGCCCATTAACCTATAGCAGCCAAACTGAGTGCTGTAAACAACCTCTATCTTTTGAGCTCCTGATCTTCTCCATTAGTCAAGACAAATTAGAAAAGCAATAAGAAAGAGAACAACCCATCATGACAATGGAAGAACCAGGCCATGATCTTTCCAAGCACAAACTGCAGCATTTTAACATCTTCCCAGCACTGCTTCCCTGTCTATCCCTACCTGTCCTCCCCTGCCTCTGACATTAGTCATCATGATGCCTTCCTGCTTCTCCAAGGGACTCATGATCTGATCCTTGCCTCCCCATCCAACCACCTGCCTGCCCGTCTCCCTCTCTGCACTCCAGCCAGCTTGCATGTCTCTTCGTTCCTCCCCTGCACCAGGCTCCTTCTTGCCACAGGATCTTTGCACATGCTCTGGCTTCTGCTTGGAAAGCCTTCTCTGTCTCCTCCTCCCTCCTCCCATTCCTTGGTTAACTCTTAGTCATCCATCGTCACAGCTGCAAAGTCACTTCCCTAGGGAAGCTGTCCCTTTTTGCAGGCTGGTCACCTTCCTCGGATCTAAGCTGTTAAAAGTTCTGTGTATTTTCCCTTCTCTACACTTACCATAGTTGACATTTTATTTTTGCTCTGGGATTATTTGATTAATGTGCTAGAATCAAAACTCCACAAGGGCCAGAACACCATGGCTTTTTTTTGTTATCACTATGTTCCCAGCACTCAGCAAAAGAAAAATAAAAAACCGGACCCTCATTGTCACCTAATGGTGGTACTCTAATTCTCTCTCATTCCTTCCAAATGTATCAGCTGAATTTTTCAATAAAGAAGACATTTCCCTTATCAGCTCTTCCATAACTGTGAGGTACAGTTTATACAAGAAAAGCAGAATAAATGCTTGAACTTTCCCCTTTTATTTACCAGTTTTCAGAAAAATCAGAGGTGACAGACTCCTCCAAAGGTAACAAATGAGTTTGGTTTTACCGTTTTGAGTATTATGAATTCATGGATGTATACATGTTGATATGTTTCAGTCCACTAAAGTCATTATTCTTTGGGATGCTCAAATTGTCACATTGTTGGCCAGTAGAAGCCTGGGCCCTTTTGCCATGACCTCAGTTGTCTTTAATAGCTGTCCGGCTTGTATGACAAGACATTCTTGGATCCCCTTGTACAGCTCCTGACACCAATCTGGATCAGCTATTTCTTCAAGAAGGCCTGGTTCCTTGTACATTCTTATTCACCTGTGGTTTCGATTCCCCAGTCTCTAAAAGAAACACTACAAATAGAAATTCTGTTCTGATTTTTCTCCTGTACAGCGGACTTGTATACCTAACAGATGACTGGGCATTGCCATCTCTGCCCACAACACACATCCTGAATTTGACTTGTTTGCACATGAAGTCATCATCCCTCCCCAAGATGGGCTCTCTATTATGCCTTCCTTGGGGATCAGTACTTGGAGTCGGGTCAGGGCAAGATACTGTTAGTGACATGTGGAATTCAGCCACACCATCATGAGAAGGTCCTCTCTGTGTGTTCTGGCTAAACCAGCCTTCTACCAGGTTAGCACGATTCTGGGCTTTGCAACATTCATGACCTGTTTGAGGGCACTGAAGGAGATGCTCAGCCACATCCCTTAATTTGCATGAGCCTGTAGGAAAAATATTTTTAAGAAGTCTGGCTGTCTGAGCAGGCCAAAGGAGAAGATGGAAGAGAAGGTGGTTTCCTGAAAGCATGAAGCTGTGACTGTTCATATTTTGACACCATCCCAGGAAGAAGAGGCTGAGGTAGGAAAGTACAGTCAGCTCTGGGAGTTCCCTCTGGAGAAGCTGGCTATGAGACGTGGAAGAAGCTCCCCAGCTGCAGTAGAAGGCACGAGAAGGTTTCAGGCTTTCCAGGTGGGTGTAGAATGGGCAGCAGCACAGGCATAACCTGGAGTGGCAGAGGTGCCAGGGAAGAGGGCAGACGCCATGCGTGACATAGCAAGGGGATCACACTGCATCAATTGTGCATGAGACCACTTTTCACCGCCCAAGCGACTCAAGGAGATAACTGAATGGGTGGTTCCAGGAAAAGAATGGACATCCTGCTAGGCCATCATATGCTGTCTCAGAGCACTGAGGTTTGATAAATGTGGTGAATTTGGAGGCACTCACAGCTGAGTTCCAGCACAGAGTGGGCACATAAGCAACACCATTTTCTCATTGCCCAAGCCAGCCCCTGCCCACAGCACCTCCACTTCCCAGAGCCACACCCAATCAATGGCCAACTTATGATTCTAATCTTGAATGTCTGTCGAGATCTTTTCCTTCTCCATCACTAAGCTCTCTCCTTTAAGTAAAAATTTTTCTCCTGGAGGAATGCCTCCTGGCTGATGCTTCTGCAAATCACCTCACTTCTCTTCAAGCCCTCCTCTGTTACAGACTATTCCAAATTTTTTTTTGTTTTTTTGTTTTTTCGTTTTCAACTTTTGCCTACCTTGTCGGCTCACGCCTGTAATCCCAGCACTTTGGGAAGCCGAGGTGGGTGGATCACCTGAGGTCAGGGGCTCTACACCAGCCTGGCCAACATGGTGAAACCCTAGCTCTACTAAAAATTCAAAAATAAGCCGGGTGTGGTGGCAGGTGCCTGTAATCCCAGCTACTCAGGAGGCTGAGGCAGGAGAATCGCTTGAACCCAGGAGGCGGAGGTTGCAGTGAGCCGAGATCGAGCCACCACACTCCAGCCTGGGTGACAGAGTGAAACTCCATCTTAAAAAAAAAAAAAAAAAAAATGCCTACCTAAATCTAACGTAAAACTTTGAGCTCACTCTGAAATATATTCATATTTACTTACAAGGGGAAAATGCCCTATGAACTGAAAATTATGTGTATTTTAGAACATACACAAAAGAGAAGTTAAAAGAAAATGAGAAAAATAAATAGATGTGATAATACTTTATTTCATTACTCCGATTAATAGTCTTACCAATCTCACCTGAAGACTGCCTGCAAAGTCCTTGAAGGAGCTTGGGATTGTAGGTGCTTTTGATGTTTTATTCAGACTGGACTAGATGCTTTAACCCTGAAGGTGCATCTTACATATCTAAAAAAGACTTTCCTTAGGGCTAAACGTAACAGAAAAGTGATGAATGAAGGAATCTGTCTAACATGTCATCTTTGATTGAAGATAAATACATTCATCTTATGGTTCTAGCTCTATTAAATTGAGTCTGTTTAATACACCCTGTCTGCAGCTAAACTAATTATTTCAGGCTGGATTTTCAATTTCTTACCTAGCCCAAGGATAAAACCAGAGTTGAATGGTTACGTAATCACCAGGTGCTGCTCAAGTGGTGATTTTTCAAATCAAGTATGGATCTCAAAGAAGAGAAGCAAATAACAACAGAGATACTTCTTGCGCTAGGGCCCTGGTTGCAGGACGGTGTCCCACCAGGCTACAGCTCTTAAATGGCAGAGCTGCTGCTGACACCTCTGTCGTTCTTGCAAGATCAAATACCAACTGCGTTGACTTCAAATCTGGCTTAAAAATAGGCCTAGCAGGCATAGTTTTCTCATCAAAACAAATTAGCCTAAAAAATAGCATTCTGAGAGACCAAGGGTTAGGAAAATTGTCCTGTGAGTGTTTTGAATTCTTTGTCACCCCTCATAACTGGTGCCGTTCATGAGGGAGCTTATTGGCTTGGGGGATGACAACTTGAACAGCAAAACAGGATGTGTCACCACCAGGCCCCCTGCTCTGCTGCAATCTACGAGAATTAATCAGTTTTGGGTTTTTTTGTTGGTGGTGACGGTGGTTTTTTTCCTTTCTTTCTTCCTTTTTTATGTCAGCGTCTCAGATGGGCAGACACTGAAACAGCTTCTTATTTGCATGCGGTGTGGCCTGGCGAGGGTGAACTGAGGACACGCAGAGCTCCCTCTGACTTGGCACCGGCAGGAAGTCGGCGGCAAGAAGCTACCACTTTTCAAGCCTGGGTGGCTTTTTCTTTTTTCTCTCTCTGTCATTCATTTTGGAAGAAAGCATAAGTTTGATTTCAAACAGAAGACAAAAACTTGGAAGGAGGGCCAAACACAGGCAGGCAGATGATTCTTGTCCCCAGTTTTACTTTTTTTAAATTTAATTGGAGACGCTGCAGAGGTGGCAGAAAGGGGCCAGAGGATGGTAGGTGCAGACTCACTGCGGTGACAATGCCCCGGGCACCCCCTTTCTGCACAGTGGGGCGTGGCATCCAGGGGCAGCCTCCTCTCCAGACACCTGGACAAATCCAAATCTGTGTTTCTTTGTCATTCACCTGAGAAGTCCCTTATTCCAACGACCACTCCCGTGTGAGCGGTGACAGGTTTGAGCAGAATGAGTCAACGCTGAAGTGATGGCTGTGCCATTTCACAGGAATTTGCTTCTTTCTCGCTGGTTTTCAGATGCAGTTCGAGGCTCCCGTTTTTTTCTCTGGATTTGAACCTCATCCACAGATCACTGCCGCCTTGCAGCTGAGTGTGTCATTTGCAGCCCTGCTGTCTGGGGCCCGAGACTCCATACAAGATGTGCTCAGAGAAGCAAATGAGCAACTCTGCTCTGATAGGGGCAGCAAAGAGGCAAGCAGCTACCAACAGAAGGACACTGAGTTTCTGGGGGTGGCATCTGGCCAAGGTTCCTGTCATCTCTCTCAGATAAAACACCAAATTCTTCCCCAATAGAAGCAGCAAAAACATATAATATAGGCCAGCGCAGCGGCTCACACCAGTAACTTATGCCTTGGGAGGCTGAGGGGGGAGGATCACTTGAGGCCAGGAGTTGGAAACAAGCCTGGGCAGTATAGCAATATCCTGTCTCTACAACAAAATTTTAAAAATTAGCTGGGCATGGTGTTGCATGCCTGTAGTCCCAGCTACTTGGAAGGCTGAGGTGGGAGGATCACTTGGGCCCAGGAGGTCAAGGCTGCAGTGAGCCATGATTGCACTACTGCATTCCAGCCTGGGTGACAGCGAGACCCTGTCTCAAAACAAGACAAACAAATAAACAAAAAAAACATAATGTAGAGTATTTATAAGTTGCCTTATTCCAAGGAACAAAAAATGGTGGGAAACTATGACAGTATAATATGGTATGTGGTAATATTTAGATATGTCTAAAATGTCACTTTGATGAGCAAGTTTTATCATTTTTATACTCATCCTAAATTATTTTTTTCCAAATCAGAGTGCAATGGCCCTTGGGAACTGGGAAAGAATGTCTTCCCAGACCTGGAGGAAGCTCCAAATGACTGGATCCTAATGATTCTACAGGTTCCTGGCTTTTCCCAGCAGTCCCTGCCCCCTGAGTCACCCTTCCTATAAATATCCCCATCCCACAAGATAATGGTCTTTTCAAATTTCATTAAGTTGTTGTCTCTTACCAAATTGCTATCTATACTTTTAACAACGTTTCATCACCTGAAGAGCTTTACGGGGTTTGCTAACCCCCTTGCCTCCTCACTAGCTAAATATCTCATCTCAGATATCCCTTGAACTTGTACCTCTGCAAAATTAAAACAACTACATAATATGGAACGTCTTGAAGGTCAACACCAAAATACCACATCCTTTGAAGGGCCAAGAGTATACGCTAACCTATGTCGTAGGACAAATTTATAACCTGGTGATCCAGAAAAGGACCATCCTCTAAGATGGGGGCTAACCTGGCTTTCCCCTGTGTGGTCATAATACCTGGAAAAGACATGATTTGAAAAGTGAATATATTTGAATTGCTACAATAAGCCACAATCTAACAAGGGTCCATTTCTATTGGCCATGGAGCTTCCATTTCATTAGGATTTGCCACTCTGATGATGTCCTCTTACCCAACTGACCCAAAGACTTTTAACATCACACCTTTTTTTTTCTGGGCTTTTAAAGCAAGTTTTTGAGGCCAGAGTAAATCATGATAGGCTGTACAAAAGTCTTTACCTGGAAGCCCATCAAATATATATTTTTATAAGATCTGTTTTTATGTTTGTGCAATCAGTGTGTGTTGGCTGGAATGAATTCTCTATTTGTTTGTCATGTGGAAGAATAACCCATGACAAGCCAGCCTAGCAAATTGGTTCAGTGTGTTGGGTTCTTTGGAACCACATAGACAGTTCCAAACCTTATCCTGCATTTAGCTCTTTGACCTTAGGCAAATTACTTTATTATCTTTAGCCTCATTTCTTAATTTGTGGAGTGGAGATAACAAGGCTCATAGGGTTGTTGTGAAGATTATGTATTTAAATTGTGTAGCCGCAGTGCTTGAAACAACCAATAAACAGACGATTGAGAGAGAGAGAGAAGATAGATGGATGGATGGGTGGATGAACAGATGGATGGATGGGTGGATGAACAAATGGATGGAAGGATGGATGGACGGATGGATGGATGGATGGATGGATGGGTGGATGGATGGATGGATGCATGGATGGATGGATGGATGGATGGATGGATGGATGGATGGATGGACAGATGGATGGATAAGTAGATAGATGGATGGAGAGATAGACAAATAGATGGATAGGCATCAGCAAAAGAAGAGTTGCTACTTCTGGGATCTGATACTGAATGCCTTGAGACAAATCTTGTGATCTGCCAATATCACAGGGTCATATGGAGCAACTTTGCTCAGATATTGGCAGCAAAAGGCCAGCAGGCACAAACAGAAGGACACTGACTTTCTGTGGGTGAGAAAAGGGGAAAAGAGAAAAGAAAAAAGGGGAGTGGGGCTAAACAAATTAAATGATATTTAAGGTCATTTTCAATCCCCTGATTCTGAGAAAACAGGACTCTGAAGTGTTTGAGCACACTGAGAAGGGCATTTTGTTAACGACACTACTGTTTATTTTTGACTGTTTAACTTTCACCACAATACACTCTTTCATGTAGATTCCTCTTTGCCTTTTTTCTCAGTCTAATTCCTTGAATAAGAGTCCTATGTGAAGACCTAGGCTTGAGTAAGAAAGCTTGTCTTGCAAGCAGGCTAGTCTGTATTGCCTAGTCTCCTGAATTACCTAGAAATGGCTTTTGTCTGCTATAAGCAGAGACCCAAAGGAAGCATGGCTTAATCACATTATGGGATGACTTTCTTTCACATGGCATGGTCTGAGGAGAGATGACCAGGGAGCATAGGAGGGCTCCACATTGTCAGCAGGAACCAGGTACCCTATATCATTCTGCTCCACCACCTTCGGCTGTGGGATTTTGTTCTCCAGAACTCACCTCATAGGCACAAGATGGCTGCTGGAGCTCCAGTCATTCCACTTCTTTGCAGATACAAAAAAGGAGAAGACAGAAGTACAAAAGGTCACTTTTTCCAGCTGGGTCAGCCCCCTTCACAAAGCCTTCCCAGAATCCCGTCCAGTGACTTCCACTTACATCTCCTTGGCCACAATTCCAGCAAGGGACACTGAAATATAGGCTTTTAGCTGGGCACGGGTTCACCTTCCTGTGATAGCAACAGTAGGGAAGAATGGATATTGAGGAGGCAAGTAACAGCCTCTGATACAGCTCCTTCCCCGAAAAGCCCTTGTAAAAGGCCGGGTACCCTGTGACAGGTTCTCCACCTTGCTCCATGGGCAGCCTGCATCCCTGCCTACCCCTTCCCACTGTCTTTCCTCCTCCCTGGTTCTCATAAGCAATCCTAGCTCCTCAGAGGCGGCTCTCTAGCAAGGCTCCATCTATGGAGCTTGACTTTAGACTGGCCAAGCTCTGCTTCACCTAAATAAAGGCATCATCTCAATACTCTCTAAACTCATCCTCCCACTCCCAATGGGAACAAGCACATGGAAACAAACACAAGGGGAGGGAGAAGGCGGTCTCTATCCTTGCTTCCGGGATGGCATTTCTACCAGTGTCATCACAGTCAAACATGGGTGGCAGTTTCCTTTTCTTAGACCTCCCTCAATGTGTGACATGCCCCATGGCCCTTTCATAACTAGGAGGAAAAGTCCACATCTTGCCAGTGAAAAGGAGGCCACAGCCTCTGCCAGGGGCTCCCTTTCCCCTACCCAGGAGGTCACGATGAGATTGGGGATGGCAAAGCCAATGCTGCTCTTGCCCACAACCCATCAGAGTCCTCTCTTGCAGGCTTTGCTTTGGCATAGGGAGGGTGCCTGCTTATTAAGCATCCAGATGAGCAAACTCTGCCACTGCAGTTCTCCTCCACCCAGCAGCCGGGAGCCTGACAGCAACCAGATGGAACCAGGCTGGGCAGGAATAGGGAGGGGCAATTCCCTACAAGGCTGGCCCAGAAGACATGGCTGCAGAAGACTGCTGGCAAGTCCATAGCTGAAAAAGATCCCATGTCATACTTTGCTGCAGAGTGCTCTCTGCAGAGTCCCCGAATCACATTGTAATAAAGCTAGATGGGTATTGACAGTTCACCTGGCTCAGCTGCCTGCCTCCAGATGTGGCTGCGTGCAGTAGGAAGGCCAGATGTGGGGATATTATTGGAAGCAACACACACATGTGCGCACACACAAAATGCACATGCACATACACAAACATGCACGCAGATGTGTGCATGCATGTGAACAAATGTGCACACTCAGGCATGCACACATATGCATATACACATGTCCTCACCCTGCTTTGAGCCTGCCTACATCCTGGCCTCAGATGCAGGGCTGGGCAGGAAGCAGAGGAGAATCCTCTGCCACAGAAGGCCTGGCACCAGCGTCAGGACCATCAGCCTCCCCACCCTGTGTCTCTGCCCCAGGAGGCAGGAGGCTCTCAGGATGCAGCGCCTCTGGATCTACCATGTCCCTCCTACACCTGGCACTCCATCACAAAACTCTAGGTGCCCTGAACCTGGTTCCAGAGACATGCATAGCCCCTGTCCACCCCTCCAACTCCACCTGGCCTCCTCTTCCTACTTCATTCTTTTGGATTTGGGTCCGAAGTCCTTCTCCTTTGCCCTCCAGGCCATGGTGATGCCAAGCTTCAAAACCCGGCCTAAATTCCTAGGCCTGGAAAGCTTGCCCACAGTCCACAACATCTCAAGGCTCGCTGGTACCTGCAGCGAAGCTCTTCCCCACCCATTTTTCTGACAGCCCCCAGCAGACATCCACTTCTCACTTGTGCCAGCATGGATTATGGTAACCCCATCCTAATCCAAGTGTGTGGCTGGTAAACTCTCTCCAGCGGAAATACAAAATTTTAGTAGTGTTTACTCTTGGGAAGTTTTTTTTTTTTTTTTTTTTGAGAGTCTTGCTTGGTCACCCAGGCTGGAGCGCAGTAGCACGATCTCGGCTCACTGCAACCTCTGCCTCCCAGGTTCAAGCGATTCTCCTGCCTCAGCCTCCCGAGTAGCTGAGATTACAGGCATCTGCCACCACGCCCGGCTAAGTTTTGTATTTTTAGTAAAGTTGGGGTTTCACTATGTTGCTCAGGAGTTGCTCAGTGATCTGCCTGCCTTGGCCTCCCAAAGTGCTGGGATTACAGGCATAAGTCACTGTGCCCAGGCTAGGGAAGTTCTTACATATTGAGGAAAATCTCCATTATTCTACAGCTAGCTCCTCTCTGCTACCCACTTTGGGACCAGCTGGAGCATGTCCAGAAAATGCAAACTAAGTCTAAGCTCCAAAAGGAGTCTCCTGCAATTAAAAAAAGAGAGACCAGGAGAGAGCAAGAAGGAATTTCTCCTTCAACATATGTACATGGTACAGTAACTGACATTTTTATGACCATTATAATAGAAGACTGGCATTGCCTCTTGCCTGAAGATGAGAACACTTGCTGTGTGGGCGTTTCTTCACTCTCTTGCCTGCGATCAGCAAAGCCTCTGTCAGACTAATTGAAGGAAAAGGAGGATTGCTGTGCAAACAAAATAGACGGCATACAGACACAGAGCCTTTGTATTTCAGGTAGACTGCGGACCTTGCTGCTCTATACCTCCTTTCCCTCCTAGCCATCACTGTTTTTCCTTTATGTCTCGCTCTCTCTCATGCTGGGCCTCTCCAAGCAGAGAGGGTTTGATAGAGTTGGTTTAGTAAGATCTGATACTCAATGCCTACTTAGGTTCCAACCTGACCCTGTCTCCTGCCACCAAGGGAGCCAGTCATCTGCATTTTGCAGCTTGGAGAACCAGAGGTCCGTGGGACTAGCAGGCCTGCCCTGTGTACTTCGTTTCCATGCATTTTTATATTATTTTTAATTGACAGATCATAATTGCATTACATTTATGGCATATAATGAGATATTTTGATATATGTACACATTGTGGGGTGATTAAATCAAGCTAATGAACAAATCCCTCACCTCAATTGCTTGACATTTTCTGTGATGATACATTGAGTTATTTTGTTACATATAACTTAGTTATTTTGAAATATGCATCATTGACTGTAGTTACTCTGCTGTGCAATAGATCTCAAAACCTATTTTTCCTGTTGAGCTGAAACATTGTATTCTTCGACCAATAACTCCCTTTTCTTCCCTCTCCCCGAGCCTCTGGTAGCCATCATTCTACCCTCTACTTCTATGAATTCAAATCGTTTTAAATGGTGAAGCTCCATCTCTACTAAAAATACAAAAAAAAAAAAAAAAAATTAGCCGGGCATGGTGATGGGCTCCTGTAATCTCAGCTACTTGGGAGGCTGAGGCAGGAGAATTTTGAACCTGGGAGATGGAGGTTGCAGTGAGCAGAGGTTGTGCCACTGCACTCCAGCCTGGGCAACAGAGCAAGACTCCATCTCAAAAAAAATAAAACAAAAAATTGTTTTAAATTCCACATGAAAGTGAGATCATGCATTGTTTGTCTCTCTGTGCCCAGTTTATTTCACTTAGCAGTTTTAAATATCTAGCGACTGGCAACTCTCATCCAAGTGCTCATGTCTCTGGTTAAAGAGAAAAGGCTAATTTGCTGGGATTCAAGGCTGACCAGTCAGGCCTGGTGTAGGCTTGTTGCACCTCCTGGCCTGCATTTTTTCCTACTGCCCTTCACCCTCCACCTGAGCAGTCCCCTCTCTCCCTGTGGTTTCCGTGACATTCCCATTCTATCATCTCCCATTTCCTTCCTGGCACGTCCTGCTGAGCTCCAGACCTATGTATCCAGCCCCCTATTTAACACCCACCCTTGGGTCTTTCGTAGTCATCTCAAAGGTGGTGTGTGTCCAACCTGAACACTTGAACCCCCACTGCCCCACCTGCCTGCACCACCAAGTGTGTCCCTCCCCTAGTGATTGCTGCCACACTCTGTGGTGTTTTTATTTTCTCATTGCTGGTGCCAGAACAGGGAGCAGCTATCCCTGGCACCTGGCTCTCCCCCTGTCTCACCACCTCCTCCCATCTGGTTCATCACCCAGCCCAGCACATCTCACCTCACCTGTGAGCAGGGAACCCACCCACTCCCTTCATCTCTGCTGCTCCATCCTGCCCCAGCCATCCTGGGCTCCTCGTGGGGCTACTGCAAGAGCCGGGAGGCTTGTTCCCCCAACACTGGTTTCCCTTCCCACCCTCATCCCCCACTCCCTGCTCCCCATAAAGCACCCATAACGAGCTTTGTTTTAATGTGTTAGAATATACATAACATAAAACTTACCACTTTAACCATATATATAGATAGATAGAGATAGAGAGAGATATAGATATAGATATAGATTTTTTTGTTTTTTGAGATGGAGTCTTGCTCTGTCACCCAGGCTAAAGTGCAGTAGCGCAGTCTCAGCTCACTGCAACCTTCACCCCCTGGGTTCAACCGATTCTCCTGTCTCAACCTCTTGAGTAGCTGGGATTACAGGCATGCACCACGACAGCTGGCTAATTTTTGGGTTTTTTGTTTGTTTGTTTGTTTTTTAGTAGAGACAGGGTTTCACCATGTTGGTCAGGCTGGTCCCAAACTCCTGACCTCAAGTGATCTACCCACCTCGGCCTCCCGAAGTGCTGGGATTATGGGCATGAGTCACTGCACCTGGCCCACTTTAACCATATTTAAGCGTGCAGTTTAGTGGCATTAAGTACATTCAAATTGTTGTGCAAACATTCCCACCACCCACCTCCAGAACTTTTACTGCTTCCCAAACTGAAACTCTGTCCCCAGGAAACATAACTCTCCATTCTCCCATCTCCCCCAGCCCCTGGCAACCACCTCTCTACTCTCTGTCTCCTTGAATTGGATATTCTAGGGACCTCATGGGAGTGGTATCACACAGTATTTGTCCTTTTATGTCTGGCTTATTTCACTCAGCGTGTTGTCTTCAAAGTTCATCCACGCTGTAGCATGTGCCAGAATTTCCTTCCCTTTTTAAGGCTGAATAATATTCCATTGTGTGGACAGACCATCCCTTTCCTATCCATTCTCCATCAGTGGACACTGGGGTTACTTCACTTCCGCCTTTTGGCTATGATGAATAACACTGTTATGAACGCTAGGGTATAAATATGTTTGAGTCCCTACTTTTTATTCTTTTTGGTATATACCCAGAAGTAGAACTGCTGGATCACATGGTAATTCCATGTTTAATATGTTGAGGAAGCATAAAAAACTTTTAAAAACATTAGTAAGATGATATCTCTCCCCTTCGTAAAGCCCTCCAATGACGTCCCATGGCACGTGGTCAGCAGGTGCACAGCCGCTGGGTTCTGCCTGGCCCATCCTGGCCTCTCCAGCCTTCTCCCCCATCACTCTGCCCCTCTCTTGCCTTATTCCAGCCTCATGGGCCTTCCTCCAACAGCTCAAGGCTCAAAGCTCTTCCCCAAATCACCACTTTCACATATTCTACTCTCCTTCTGGTCTCCGTTTGAATATTACGTTCTCAGGAAAGTCTGGCCTCCTGCCCCAGCCTGAACCCGATGCCCTGATGGAGCCTCATCTCTCGGTTGGTTGGCGTAGGTTCATGCAGGTGGGGCTCACACTCCCATCTCACTACTCCCCTCAGCATCCGGCACATGGAGGGATGAATGGAGAGCTCTGCTATGTTACGGGTTGTTGTTACTGCCGCTGCTGTAGTTTTGGAGCAAGACTAAAGCTTATCATATGCCAGCAAGGCAAGACTTGTCTTCATTAAGTGATGGTGGAGCTTCTCCCATCGGCGCTAGTGCCCTCGTCGAGGGCCACACTGGGCACCCCAGGCTCAGCACATTACATTCGACTGGTGTAGCCTGAGCATGTTATTTAGGCTGCTGTTTGTCTCCTAATATAGTGTATTGCTCACACACCTGTTTCTATCACCAGACTTAAAGCTAGTTGTGAGTAGGAAGAACATGTGATTTTTTTTTTAATCTCACTTGTCATTGATACATCTGGAACCATGCCATCGGTAGGTGCGTCTTTGAAAGGCGACTGAAATGATTTGGTGGCTTGGTTTGAATACGACTCTCGAAATTTTACCACGTATGAACATATCCTATTTCTAAAAACAGCCTCAAATCAACTTGGCTTCTCAAATGTTAAATAATTGTTGAATCTTTTAAATTGCTATCTAGCCATATTGCAATTAGAGCAAACATATGATGCATCAGCTCTGCCAACTCCTGAGTGGTTTCTATGATTGCGTTTCTCCTTAAATTTGTGGATGTTGTATCAGCATTCAGACTGTGTACGTCAGTCATTTAAATGCCTCTATGTGCGTGTATATGAAAGTTCATAAGAACTACCATTTACTGAGCTGCTACATCTCTTAAACCTGCAGTGTTAGGCTCTTACGCTAGGCTAAGGGATTCATATACATATATAATTCCTCCATGTATATTCACATCATATTATTCATATATATAGTTTATATATATGAATATATACATATATAGGGCTTCATATATATGAATACACGAATATATATGTATATACATATATATGAAGATATATATATATATATATGTAGCCCTTAGAAGAGTATAACAGAGCAACACTATGGGTTTATATATGGCATATACATATATAAATATGTATTCTGTATATAATTTATATATATATTAATATGTATTCATATATATAATTTATATATGAATTCATATATATAAATTATATATATGAATACGTACATCTTGTAAACCCATATGTTGGTCTGTTATACTCTGCTAAGGGCGATACATATATGTATATATCTTCATATATAATTTAATCAGTATGCAATTAAACGCTGTAAATATAAGTGTTTTTATCCCAGGTTTATAGAAAGAAAATTTGATTTTTAGAAAGATTGAATAATTCCCTTAAGGCTATACGGCACATAAGTAGTAGCTCTGATTTAAACTCAGGACTATCTGACTTCAAACCCTGTGCTCTGTGTATTTTTCATGGATAATGAGCTGGCTTTATCTTCACTAAAATTCTTGCAAAGCCCATTTCCTTCTTCCCTGCATCCTCAGTGAGAAAGAAAACAACCACATCCTCTGAATGAATCTTATTTCTCAAGGCGGGGACGCATCCCTGAGGGCTGAGATTGTAGTGTAGGGAAAACATCCGTTGCTGTAAGAGTCAGGACAGGCTGGGCCATACCACAGTAAGAAACAACCTCAAAATCACAATGACCCACAACAATAAACAGTTGATTTCTAGTTCACATTGGTGTCCATGGCAGGCCAGCTCAGCTTCCGCTCCACACCTGGAACTGAGTGGCAGCCTCTATCGGAAGCATTGCTGATCTTGAGACAGAAAGGAAACAGGAGATGGAGAAAACCCATCAAAAAATGGCTTTGTTGGCCAAAGTAAGTCACAACTCACTAGAGTCCATTATAGAATTCTCTTTCCCTGTGGAAGAAGCAAATGATTCTAACCCAGCAGGAACACTCTCGCTCCTTATCTCACAAACACACAGCACTGTGCTATTCCCAACAGAACACCATGAAAATTACTTTTTTTTTTAATTTAAAAAGACATTTAATCTAAGAAGTTAGAACTCAGAACTCATATACCTTTCTTTGTTAAGGTATATGAAATGGAGTCCCTTTTAATAAACACAGCCATATAAATAGAATAAAATTTTTCAAAATTTTCTGAAATTCAAATACAGAATTTTCTATATACACATTGTATTTCCTGAGTAACAGGCATTAACTCAAAGATTAGAAATATTTTCAGGTCAGGTGCAGTGACTCCTGACTGTAATCCCAACACTTTGGGAGGCCAAGACAGCAGACCGCTTGAGCCAAGGGAGTTTGAGAACAGCCTGGCCAACATAAGGAGACCTTGTCTCTACAAAAAAATTAGCCAGGTATGGTGGCACGTATCTATAGTCCTGGCTACTCGCTAGGCTTACATGTCAGGATCACCTCAGTCCAGGAGGTCAAGGCTGCACTCCAGCCTGGATAACAGACACTTCACCCTGTCTCAACAAAAAAAGAAAAGAAAAAGATAAAAAGGCTGGGTGTGGTGGCCTATAATCCTAACACTTTGTGAAGCCAAGGTGGACGGATCTCTTGAGCCCAGGAGTTCAAGACCAGCCTGGGCAACATGACAAAACCCCATCTTTACAAAAAATGCAAAAAAAAAAAAAAATAGCCTGGCGTGGTGCTGTGCACCTGTGGTCTCAGCTCCTTGGGAGGCTGAAGCAAGAGGATTGCTTGAGCCCAGGAGGTAGAGACTGCAGTGAGCTGTGATTGCACCACTGCACTCCAGGCTGGGTGGCAGAGTAAACCCATGAGAGAGAGAGGAGAGGAGAGGAGAGGAGAGGAGAGGAGGAAAGAAAGAAAGAAAGAAGAGTGAAAGCAAGCAAGCAAGCAAGAAAGAAAGAAAGAAAGAAAGGAGGGAGGGAGGCAAAAAGGGAGGGAGGGGTATTTTCTCCACTGGATCTTGACCCTGAATCCTCACCCGAGCTCTCTGCCAGCGTGTGGAGTGCTTTTCTGGCATTGCAGCTTGTTGTTCAGTCTCACTCTTTGGAGTGATTGGTTCAACAGGGCTGCCTCTGCCTGGCTCCTTAGCTGTTTGGTGATCACCCAGCATCTCCTCTACTCATCAGTACTGTCCCCTACAATGAGCTCCTGTTTGTCTGGGAGCTTCATTCCATTTTCCTGTAATCTACTCTACTCTGCTTATTCAAATCTCCCATAATTTTCTCATGTGGACTGAGCTTAATTTAAACAGCTTCAGAAACTTTGAGTTTGCCAGCAACACTATTTTAGAGGCAAATTTTCCATATTTTATACCCTATTATGCACAATATGAGCAAGATCTGCAGAAATCCCCTAAGTAATTACTATTACCATGAGAGCAACAAGCCAGGCCACATCTGGACCGTGTGCAAACTTTGCAAGTGCCGTGGCAGTGGCAGTTGCCAATTTCTGACAGGGGCATGAGTTTCCATTGAGTGTCCAATGCTCCTAGACCTGTCCATCATGCATGGGGGTGATTGCGATATCCCTTCCATCCAGTGCTCAGGTGGAATGGGGTTCCTCGGGACATAGGATACCTGTTCACCATGTTTGGTCATCAGTAGCTGGATATGAATCCCATCTTTGCCAGAGACTGGCTTGGGCAAATTATTTAACCACACCCTTTTTCAGTTTCAGCATCTATGAAAAAAAGGCACTAAAACTTATGGGCTGGGTGCGATGGCTCACGCCTGTAATCCCAGCACTTTGGGAGGCTGAGGTGGGCAGATCATGAGGTCAGGAGTTCGACACCAGCCTGGCCAATATGGTGAAACTCTGTCACTATTGAAAATACAAAAAAATTAGCCGAGCATGGTGGTGGGTGCCTGTAGTCCCAGCTACTTGGGAGGCTGAGGCAGTAGAATCACTTGAAACCGGAAGGCAGAGGTTGAAGTGAGCCAAGATCGTGCCACTGCACTCCAGCCTGGGCGAAAGAGTGAAACTCTGTCAAAAAAAAAAAAAAAAAAAAAAAAAAACCCAACACTTACTTCATAAGGTTGCTGTAAATATCAACATTTAAACAAGATTCTGGATAACTCCACTGGTAGACCACGTGACTTGTAACTGACCAGTAAATGCAAATGACATGGGAGCAGAGTCTTTGTTTTGTTCCCTGCTAGGTCCCAGGAGAAGGGCAATACCTGGTCAGTATTTGTTGAGTGAAGATGTGAACAAGCTTGCGACCTAGGACCCAGTTGTTTAGCTGGTTGCTCGCTTTTCTTCTTGGTCAAATGGTTCCAGGGCAGGGGCTGTGTCTATCTGGCTTACCTCTGTATTCCCAGCACCTATTCCACTGCCTGGCACGGACAATGCTCTCAATAAATATTTGTCCAATAAATGAATTAACAAAGACAACATGCATAGCACATTTCCTTTCAGTAACAAGTACATGATGAATGTCAGCTGTATATCTGATAGGAGCTCCTGAGACCAAATGAGCCTACTTGAGACCTGATATTCCATAGATGTGAATATTACAGATTTCTTCATGTGCTGTGTCCTGTATCCTGCAGCAGCTGTGTCTTATTGGATACTACTCCAGACTGATGCTCAGAGAGCATCTACAGCGGAACTGCCCAATATGGTAGCCACTGGCGACATGCGGCTATTTCAATTTACATTAACTAAAATTAAACAACATTTTAAAATTATGTTCCTCAGTTGCACTGGTCCCATTTCAAGTGCCAATAACCACATGTGGTTAGCAACTATCATTTCAGACAGTGCAAATATAGATACAAAATTCGCTACTACATAGAGATTCATTTTTATGGAAAAAGGGATACTACCATGGTGTCCTCTGATACTTCTTAAGCCTGTAAGCACCTATCCAAGGTGCTTCACAAACATCTCAAAATACATCTGGGAAAAAAGAGGGGGAGGGTTAACCTTATGTATCAACTTGATTGGACCACAGATGCTCAGATATTTGGTCAAACATTATCCTGGGTGTCTCTATGGGGGTGTTTCTGGGTGAGATTAACATTTGACTTGGTGGATTGAGTAAAACATCTAATCAATGTGGGTGGGCCGCATCTAATCAGTTGAGGGTCTGAAGGGAACAAAAAGGCTGAGTAAAGGAGAATCTGTTGTCCCTCACCTGTCTTCAAGCTGGGACACTTGTCTTCTTCTACCTTAGAACATGGACTCAGACTGAAATTATACCATCGGCTCTCCTGAGTCTCCAGCTCACTGATTGCAGATTTTGGGGTTTCTCAGTCTCCATGATCACAGGAGCCAATTCCTTATAATAAGCCTCCCTCTAGATATATCTTTTCACACAACACAAATATAGATGAAAAATTCTTTCTCTCTCTTTCTGTTTCTGTCTCTTTATATGTATTATATGGTTTGGCTGTGTCCCCACCCAAATCTCATCTTGAATTGTAGCTCCCACAATTCCCACATGTTGTGGGAGGGACACAGTGGGAGGTAATTGAATCATGGGGGCAAATCTTTCCCATGCGATTATCGTCATAGTGTCACAAGATCTGATGGTTTTATAAAGGGGAGTTTCCCTGCACAAACTCTCTTCTCTTGTCTGCCACCATGTGAGATGTGCCTTCCACCTTCCGCCATGATTGTGAGACCTCCCCAGCCATGTGGAACTGTGAGTCCATTAGGCCTCTTTCTTCTGTAAGTTCCCGGGTCTTGGGTATATCTTTATCAGCAGCATGAAAACGGACTAATACAATGTAGAATCTCTTACTGGTTCTCTTTTTCTGGAAAACTCTGACTCACACAAAGAGACCAGAAAATCTTCCTTCTGTACAGATGGCAAAGCTCTGATTGAAAGAAATAAGCCTTTTCTTGGGTCTGACCACAAGCAGAGTTTCTGGATTCCAGACTGGAATTCCCAGCTTGCCCGGAGCCCACAGCAGTGCAGAGGGACTGCCGTGCTCCATGAAGTTGCCAGCATCCCCCTCCACCCCAGCCCAAGGCAGCATGGACCAGTTGGGCTTTGATGCCTGTGGTTGCTTCCCTTAACCAGGCTCCAGGGATCTAACAGGCGCCTGACCTCACCACATGAAGTTCAAGGAAGGGAGCATCTGCCTTCCAAGGAGCTGCTGCGTTCATGAGGCATTGTGCTCTCAAGTGGTCTGCCTCCTGGTAGGGGATTTTCAAGGACAAGGTCAGAGATTAATCTCTGCTGGCTTCGTCTGCACCAGCCAAAATGGTCTTGATCATAATAACAACAAAAATGAAAAGAGCCAAATAACACGGGCAAGGACCAAACTTTCCATGCCTTAAGCCCAAAATCTGTTCAAGACCAAGGAATCAAACGAGGTCAAGAAAATTATTTTGTTCAGCTGAGGTGGCTCCACATGACTTTCTGCTTCACTTCTAAGCAGAGATGCACAGTAAATTGCTTGCCCACTCTTACCACGCTGGTTCTACATGACGCTAGCCTGCAGGTAAACAGGCTCAGCATGATACACCTGGCTTTGTCACTTACAATCTAGAATGAGTAACTCATCATCTTTGACCCTCGGGATCCTGATTTGTAAAAGAATTGTGAAAATATCTAACACATGCAATAACTGTAAAAATTGCAAACATTTCCGAGAGATCTTGCGTATGGGAGTTTCTCAACCTCAACATTATCGACATTTAGACGGGATAACAGTTTGTTGTCAGAGGCTGTCCTGTGCATTGTCGGATGTTTAGCAGCCTCCCTGGTCTCTACCCACTAGATGCCAGTAACACTCTCCCCAGCTGGGACAACCAAAAATGTCTCCCAACATTGCCAAATGTCCCCTGGGGGAGGGAGTTGCCCCTGGTGGAGAACCAGTGCTTATATATAAAGACATTTTGTAAAGTCAAAAAGCATTACCCAAATGTTCATAATTATTAACATGCAATAATTTTAAAGCAATCTCAGAGTTCCTTCCAAATATTGATTGGTTATATCATATTATTTGCAAGAGAACAGTGGCACTGAAAATGTGAAAGCCATTAGGATTCTCTACAAATGGTTAGTGATTGTTGCATTGCAGAATTGAAGCCCTGATCATTTGTGTTTCTTGGTTGTTTTGTTTTGTTTTGTTTTGAGATGCAGTCTCGCTCTGTCACCCAGGCTGGAGTGCAGTGGCTTGATCTCGGCTCACCACAACCACTGCCTCCCGGGCTCAAGCAATTCTCCTAACTCAGCCTCCTCAGTAGCTGGGGTTACAGGTGCACACCACCACACCTGGCTAATTTTTGTATTTTTAGTAGAGATGGGGTTTCACCATGTTGGCCACGCTGGTCTCGAACTCCTGACCTCAAGTGATCCACCCGCCTCAACCGCCCAAAGTGCTGGGATTACAGGGGTTAGCCACTGCATCCAGCCAATCATTCGTGTTTCTAACAAAGCGAAAGCAAACATCAACCTTTGATAGAGAAGGCAGTCAAGTGATCCAGGCATCTGAGCAGCAGGGAAGAGCCAGCAACCACGTGTATCCCTCTCTCTTTCATCTTTGATTCTGTAAGCCACTGGGATGTGTTCCCATGAAGTACTGGGACATTTCTTCACCTTTATATTCTTAGCATCTGTCTTAATCAATGTAGGCTGCTATAACAAAATTATATTACATGGGGTGGCTTAAACAACAGACACTTACTTCTTACAGTACTGAGGCTGGGAAGCCCAAGATCGAGGTGCTGGCAGATCCCACACCTGGTGAGGACGCATCCCCATTTGCAGAAGGCCACCTTCTTGCTGTCCTCACATGGCAGACAGGAGACGGAAAGAGATCATCTCTCCTGTGTCTCTTCTTGTAAGGGCTCTCTCTCATCCTGTCATGAGGCTCCATCTTCACGACCTCAGACCTGCCTGAGTCCCCACCTCCCAATACCATCACACTGAGGGTGTGACTTCAACATATAAATTTTGGGGGACATAAACATTCAGTCCATAACAGCATCTGACACCGTGCCTGACACATGAGAGGGGCTTCATATGTTAAGTTTGCGTTGAACAATAGTTCTCAACCGTGCTGGCGTACTGAAGTTACCTGTTTAAAAATTATCAGCTTATATGATCACACCACTGCACTCCACCCTGGGTGACAGAGACTCTCTCTCTGTCTCTCTCTCTCTCTCTGTATATATATATATAGCAGCCTCCCTGGCCTTTACCCACTTGATGCCCACTGAGGTCGTTCCCATTAACCAGGCTCCAGGGGTCCAACAGGGGCCTGACCTGTTCACACGAAGTTCAGGAAACAGAAGATCTTACATATATACAAAACTATCACCTTAAAAAAAGTCCTAATCCATGGACCCTATCCCGAGGGATTCTGCTCTGGGGCACAGTCTGGACATTTTAAGCTCCTCTAACGACTCTAACATGCGGTCAAGGTTGAGAACCACTGGCATAGAAAGAACACCTCGGCCGGGTGCGGTGGCTCACGCCTGTAATCCCAGCACTTTGGGAGGCCGAGGCGGGCAGGTCACGAGTTCAGGAGATGGAGACCATTCTGGCTAACACGGTGAAACCCCGTCTCTACTTTAAAAAAAAAAAAAAAAAAAAAAAAAAGTTTGCCGGGTGTGTTGGCGGGCGCCTGTAGTCCCAGCTACTCCGGAGGCTGAGGCGGGAGAATGGGGCGAACCCGGGAGGCGGAGCTTGCAGTGAGCCGAGATCGCGCCACTGCACTCCAGCCTGGGCGACAAAGCAAGACTCCGTCTCAGAAAAAAGAAAGAACACCTCAAAGCCTCCTGCTCTCCAGTGCACAGAGGGTCACGTTCCGCAGGGCTCCCGCCTGAGCAGCTGCTCCCTCCACCCGTGCTCCCGCCGCCCACGCTGCCCTCCAGCACGTCTCACCCATCATAGCAGGGTACGCGCAGCCTCCACACACACGTTCCTCCGGTCTGTTTTCAATTCTCCCAAGTGCATTTCTGCATCATTAACTTTCTCCCAAGAGTCAAAGGCCACTCACCCTCAAATCAAATGTAGGTTCCAGAACCTGGAGAAGTTCTGGAGCCTGTCTATAAAAAGTTAGGTGATTCAACCTGAGCAACATGATGAAACCCCATCGCTACAAAAAAATACAAAAATTAGCTGGGCGTGGTGGGCTCGCCTGTAGTCCCAGCTACTGGGAAGGCTGAACGGGGAGGATCCCTTGAGCCCAGGGGTTCGAGGCTGCCGTCAACAGTGATTGCACACCATTGCACTATAGCCTGGGTGACAGAGCGAGACCTTGCCTCAAAAAAAAAAAAAAAAAAAAGGAAGAAGAAAAGATTAGGTGATGGGAAGGAAAAAGGAAGACTGAGGTGCTGGAAATGAGAGTGATAAAGGAGTCTCAACTCAAAGGTTTAGAAAAAGGCAAAATTATCCAATTAACTCACAAGGGTTTCAATAGTTGTTGCGCAGGGCTCAGGCCTGTTAATCCCAGCACTTTGGGAAGCTGAGGAGGGTGGATCTCTTGAGCCCAAAAGTTTGAGACCAACCTGCCAACATGGCAAAATCCCGTCTCTAAAAGAAATGTTTTTAAGAAATAGTTGTTAACAATGCCATGTGCAGCTCTGAAGAACACAGCTTTGGGAAAATGTCAGTAATATCACTGAAAGGGAATGTTGGGCTTCAAGAGTTTCTCGCATTCTGGAAGCACACCAGTGGTCAGCTTTCTTCTCCACCGGGTGGTAGAGATGTCTTTAACTCTCTGGAGGTTGGCGAGGGAGGAATCCCTTACATTGAGCTGGTGAGCAAGGCCATGCTCGAGCTGAAGCCTCTGGAGTCTTCAGACCTCACCAAAGTCGTGGTTTATGGCTACTATTTGTACAAGCTCCAGACCAAGTGGATGCTCCAGTCCGTGGCCGAGTGGCACCGCCAGCGCCAAGAGTGAGGGATGCTCAAACTTGCAGAGGCATGAATCCCCTCGAAGTAGGCCCTTGGATGAAGCCAACCAGCTTCCAGCCAATGCGATGAAGGCCAGGATGTAGAGATTACATTGTGCCCAGAGCTGGAGGGATTCCTCTAGTTTGGTTTAAACTCTGCTCCAGCCTGATAAGTTAAGGGAAAACCACCTGTTTAGGGGTCTCTGACCTTGCTCTGAGTCTTGCTGTAAATATCTCTTTCATGGTTGCCAGTAAAATAAAGTTAAAAAAAAAAAAGAAAGAAAGAAAATTGCAGAAGAGAAAGCAGAAGAAACCAGAGAGTTGAGCTCCCGAGTTTTGATTCCGTTGTGAGTCAATGTGCAGGAACCTGAGGAGCTGGGACACTGCTAATCTTAGACCTGGCTCAGTCCTACCCCGTGGGCAGCAGCTGTTGCAGGAACATGGACACAGGCTGGCACCAGCGTGTTTGGGTGCTGATTTGGGGTATATTTCTTTTCTAGTTGATTTGTCGTGGCATTAGGGAGCCCAGATAAGGACAACTATCAACTCTAAGGCCCTTAAAGAACAAGTTGGAAGTGAAACTGAGCTCTTCCTGGTTTCTTATTTGCTACTCTGGAGAAAAGAGGTGATTAATACTTATGCTATTGGGTCTTTGAATGCTCTCAGCACCTATAGGTTATTAACTGAGACTCTCAAACTTCAGATTATTTCACAATCAGTGGCTAATAACCTGAGCAGATGCATTCACTTATAATTTTTACATATGTACATGCAAGGCTTGCAACTATGAGTGCCCTCCAACAATGGAACAGATGCAAAATAGAAATCATGTTATCAGATGACGCCATAGTTGTCTCGCAATTGCTTTGCGGAAGGATTTTTCATGGGAATTTTTCCATCTCTTTATACTTTTCACACATAGGTTGTTGGCTTTAGCCAAGTGCGACGGAGAAGGACAGGCATGTGTGAAGAGGCCTGCCCAAATGTTACCCGGTGCGGAGGCCTTTGTTTAGCCCATTGGCAAGAGAAACACCAGCACCACATTCTTGGTGAAAAGCCTCTTTCACAGAGAGAGTGCATTCAAGGAGAAAATCAGGCTTGAATTGCCATTTCTGAGGCAGAGCTTGAAAGACAGATGGAAGGAGTAGGTTCCATGGGAAAGGAAAGGAGGAAAGAAAGGGGATGGCCTCACTTGCCAAAGTAAAGCCGGCTGTGGCTGAGAGCTCTTTCAAAACTGCCAGGAACCTTGGGAGCCGTACACTTCTCTCTCCCGGGAGGAGACCCAGGGCCAAGTGACACTGCAGTAACTGGAAATCCCTTCTCCAAGGCCAGAGCCCTGTGCAGAAAGCATGGGAAGACTTCAACAAAGCCCTCTCTTCTTCAGGGAAGTAACTGTGGAATCAGGAAAAGACAGAAAATTCCTGAGTAGAGGGGTTCTTAACTTAGACTCCATAGGCTAGTCTAGAGGGTCATGAATAAGCTCTAGGAGGTCTGTGCACATCCTGAATTTATGCAGAAGCTGAGTTTGGGTTCAGTTCAGAAGAAGGGTTCTATGCCCAATTGGTCATGTTTGGAGGACATGTTCATTTCCCAACCATTGTCCTGCCTGCATTTTCTATTCTTGACCAATGTAGATGTAGTTGGCCTCACCATGTTCCTTTTTGAGATACGTAATTTTTCTTGATGTTCTGAAGTACTGGTTGGTATATATTAAAAGTAGATGTTGTAAAGGGACATATTTTCCAAATATCTTTTTGTTAAAATCCACATGAAACATTGTCTTTGGGCAATGGAATGGCCAAACCACCTTTTTGGACAGGACACGTTGTATTTGTGTTCCGGTCTAGGGAAGAGCAGAAAGGAGCAAATGCCCATGGGCTCCCTGTGGTGAGGCCGGATTAACCAGTGTCTCACAGGGCTGCGTTTTATCTCACTTTGCTGTGCATGTAGTGTATATGATCAGCAAACAAGTCCTAATTTTATAGCACCTACTCTTTCTATATGTTACAGAGGTTGCCAGCGTTTGACCAAAGTCCAGTTAGTAAGCAATTTTGTAAGTTTTGTGTTAAAATTCATAGGAAAGACTGTCTTCCAAAAATGACTTGTGGATATCGTGAACATCACCTCTAAGCATTGCACATGCATAGATTTGCCCAGGGGGTTGATAGATGTGAGAAGGGGAAGGCTTGTAGGCCAGCATGTTCCTATGTAGAAGATGCTTTCAGGACACAGCCTTTGTTGCATGTGTGCAGTTAATGCGGATGAACTTCTTCCATCATCTCTGAATCATGTAGCATAAGTATTTAGAAGTGCACATATATGTTAAAAGTAGATAATGTAAAATAATACACTTTCAATTTTTCTGCTAACTTACAGGTATGATTATCTTTTTAGAGTGGTGTTAAATTTGATCTCTTGGAGGAGAGGGGTGCAGAGGGAAGTTTAGACAATTTTAGCCTGTCTGACCATGGTTCTGTCTGTGTATTTTCATTAATTTTGGTGTCTCGTAAGGAATAAACAAGTCCTAAGTGCCCGAAGTGTGTTAAAAGCAGAGGTAGCAAAACAACCCCTTTATAAATGTGGGTGGTTTTATTACCTCTGCTTTTAACACACTTTAGGCATTTTTGTTTTGTCAGTTTATAGGAAGGACTGTCTTCTGGGAGCGACCTCTGTCAACCCACCTCTTGGATGGAGCCAGAAACGTTTTCACACTTCCTCGTCGGGGCAACGGAGCAGGGAGGAGAGTCACGGTGGAGCTCCTTACTGGTAACTCCATATCTAGAAGACAATTTGGGGTTATCAGCACAGTTCCAAATGTGCAGTTTTTAGTAAGTGCTTGTGTTTATTATAGACCACGTTCATTCTTTTCTATTTTTATTTTAAGTTCTGGGGTACATGTGCAGGATGTGCAGGTTTGCTACATAGGTAAACGTGTGCCATGGTGGTTTGCTGCACCTATCAACCCATCACGTAGGTATTAAACCCAGCATACATTAGGTCTTTTCCCTAATGCTTTACCACCACCACCACCCACACTCCCCTGACAGACCCCAGTGTGTGATGTTCCCCTCCCTGTGTCCATTGGTTCTCATTTTGCAGCTCCCACTTATGAGTGAGAACATGCAGTGTTTGATTTTCTGCAGGCGTTAGTTTGCTGAGCATAAGGGCTTCTAGCTCCATCCATGTCCTTGCAAAGGTAGACCATGTTCATTCTTTATTTCACAACATCGTTGGTTTTTCAGATGTCTTGAGATGACAATGTATGATAAAAGGTAGAGCTACTGAATTGGCCCATTTGTAAATGTTTTTATTATAATTAACACAAAAGAAGCCTCTTGAACATGGTATTATGAAGCCACCTCTGAGCAGTGCACCCCAGGACTCATTAATTGGGTCAGCAACAGAGCGGCAGAAGGAGCATGAGGAAGGAACTATACAGACACATTGCTATTTCCATCTTGATGATAACCATTGATGTACGTGTGTATCTCTTTGGGGGTTACTATAAGAATACACTGCTAAATAACTCGGTGGACACATACCTTCTTGCTAACATTTTACTAGGACAGCTCTGATCATTCTCTTAGAAGGATTATATCCCATTGCTTTATACCCTATTTTAAATTGAGCATTAACGGAACACAGTATTTTAATTGTAACTCTGCCAACATCTTTATTCAGAGGACTGTTGCCATTTTTGTCTTTCAGGAAATTTTTGTCTCCATGAAAGGCAAAATTACATTTTTTTTCCTGATTGAAATGGTGTAGTGTATTCTTGGTTATCAAAATACTCTTGGCTTTGGGACTTTAAATTGATAAATATTCATTGTGTGTGAAAATATGATACATATTGTGTGATCTCAACAACATAACAATATGCATTCAATTATGTGTGTATACACACACAAGGACTTAGAAGAGCAAGGTCACATGTAATCTGCTTGTGATTACAGGTGACTTCTGAGTTCTGTCTTCCACGTGCTCTTCATTTTCAATAAGCACATGTTATTAACTTTGAAAGTTTGAGTGCTTACATTTTATTTTTAAAAATTGTATGCCAGGCTGGGCGCAGTGGTTCACACCTGTAATCTCAGCACTTTGGGAGGCCAAGGCAGACAGATTGCTTGGGTCGAGGAGTTTGAGACCAGCCTGGGCAACATAGCAAAATCCCGTCTCTACTAAAAATACAAAAAAATAGCAGTTGTGGTGGCCGGCGCCTGTAACCCCAGCTACTCGGGAGGCTGAGGTGGGAGAATCACCTGAGCCTGGGAGGCGAAGGCTATAGTGAGTCAAGATTGCACCACTGCACTCCAGCCTGGGTGTCAGAGGGAGATCCTGTTTCAATTAAAAAAAATTATATGCCAACACTTGTATGCATCTGTATATACCTATATATGTATTTATGGGAAGAGGTAATAGCTTTATAAACAAAACTCGAAGAAGTTGTGAGCCCTAAGTTAAGATCCACTGCTCTACTTCCAATGCTCTCTTCTTTTTTTTTTTTTCCTTTAAATTGTGGTAAAATATATATAACATAAAATTTGGCATTTAACCATTTTTAAGTCTATAGTTCAGAGGCATTAAATACACATTAACGGCTGGGCGCAGTGGCTCATGCCTGTAATCCTAACACTTCTGGAGGCCGAGGTGGGTGGATCATTTGAGGTCGGGAGTTCGAGACCAGCCTGGCCAACATGGCAAAACCCCGTGTCCACTAAAAATACAAAAAGTATTAGCTGGTCGTGGTGGTGAGTGCCTGTAATCCCAGCTACTCAGGAGGCTGAGGCAGGCAAATCACCCAAACCCGGGAGGCAGAGGTTGCAGTGAGCTGAGATCACGCCACTGCACTCCAGCCTGAACGACAGAGCAAGACACAGTCTCAAAACAAAACAAAACACATTAACTTTGTTGTGCAACCATCAGCACCATCCATCTCCAAAACTCTTTTCCTCTTGTAAAACTGAAAGTCTATACCCACTACAGAATTTTACCGTAAGTATTAACCCCCTGTTACTCCCCAGCTTAGCCCCTGGTAACCACCATACTACCTTCTGTCTCTATGAATTTGACTACTCTGGGAATCTAATGTAAATAGAATCATATGGTGTCTGTCGTTTGTATCTAGCTTATTCCACTCAGCGTCATGTCATCAAGGTTCGTCCATGTTGTAGCATGTGTCAGAATTTCATTCTTAGTTAAAGCTGAATAATATTCCATTGTATGGGCAGACCACATTTTGTTTATCCCTTTGTCTATCCATGGACACTGGGTTGTTTCCACCTTTTGGCTATTATGAATAACACATCTATAAATGTGGGTGTACAAGTGCCTTGGGTTGTTTCTACCTTTTGGCTCTTGTGATTAACGCTGCTATGAACACTGGTGTTCACGTCCCTGCTCTCAGTACTTTGGGGTATATGCCCAGAAGTAGAATGGCGGAATCACGCAGTAGTCCTCTGTTTCATTTTTAAGGAACCACCATCCCATTTTCCACAGAAGCTGCAGCATCTCACCTTCCTACCAGCAATGCACATGGGTTTCGATTTCTCTACATCTCGGCCAATACATGCTCTTTTCTGGTTTTTTGATGACAGTCATTGGCTTCGGTGTGAAGTGATACTGATGGTCTTTTAATCGTATTGGAGAGGCACGGAGTGAACAATTCTGACCTGAAATCCTCATCTCTCCAAGTGTGCCAGTTGAAGTAAATTTCTCAATCTGTATGTGAAAATTTTTTTCCTCTTCACTAAAGTAGAAAAGTTAAATTATTTATATAGTCAATACATGTGGAGTGCAAAACACAGAGCTAAGCACTGCAGGGTAAGAAGTGAGAAAGGGGCATGAGGCTGGACAGGATATGAGAACCCTACTTTCAAAGGAGTTCAGAACCTGCCAAAGACACTAGCCTGTGAGCAGAGTGAGGTGAGGCATCCCTCTCTTTCTGCCTATGGACATTGAAACTCTTCCTTCTCGAGGCTTCGGCCTCAGATGGGAGTTACAACATCAGCTTTCCTGGTTCCCAGACTTTTGTACTTGAACTGAATGTCACCACTGGCTTTGCTGATTCTCCAGTTTGCAGACAACAGATCTTTAGACTTCTCGGCCTCCATAATTGCATAAACCAATTCCCATAGTAAATCTCTGATATATCTATGGATATAGATACAGATATATTCAATGGGTTCTGCTTCTGTGGAGAACTCTAATACCTGAGCTAAGTGACGAAGGGACAGGAAGGTCAAGGGCATATCCTGTGCGAGGCTTCGAAGGCCTCCGAGATCATGATGAATGATCCACAGAGGGATTCACATTCACTCATCTGTTTCACTCAACAGGCACCTGTTAAGTACTGACAATGTAACAGATGGTCTTAGGTCCTGGGGATGCAACAGTGAACCTGACTCACCAGGGTCTGTCCCCATGGAACTTACATTCTAATGGCAAAGACTGACAATAAACAAGTAAATAAAATAACTAGGATTATGAGAGGTTTCATTCAATGGGAAAAAAGAGTCACGACAGAGAATAATGAGTCAGACACACATTAGAGGAGGTGGACAGCAAGGCATCTTTCAGACGACACTCAAGCTGAGTTTCAAGAGATGAGAAATTTCTGCTGTAAGAAGAGACCAAAGAAGACTAATCCAGGTGAAAGGAAAGTCCATTAAAGACCTTGAGGTTCAAAGAGTTCAACATGTTCTAAGATCTGAAAAGGACATCAGTGTTACTGGAGCATCACGAGCAAGGGAGGATGGGAGCCAGTGTGGCTAATGAGGGAGGTAAGGGAAGATTGCACTGGAATTTGAGGCATGGTGGGAAGCCATTGACAAGTTTTAAGCAAGGAAGTGAGATCATGTGATTGATGTTGTTCAAAGATCATTCAGGCTACTGGGTGAAGTGTGGACTACAGTGGTCAAGAGTGGCCGCAGGGAAGCCATTTAGGACTCTATTATCATGAGCCAGGTGAGATGATGATGGACTGTCCTGGGGATGGTGACAGAGGTGAAAAGTGGTAGATGGATTTGAGATATGGCTCTTTTGAAGGTGGAATCCATGGAGGTCGCCGAATGCCGAATGTGTGAAGGAAAAAGACTGGTGAGGAAAATGGAGACATTGAGGGTCTGGGGCTGTAGTAAGGGGGTAGACGGTGACAAGGTCGAGCTACAGAAACCGAGAACACTGGAAGAGAAATTTTAGATGAAGCAGAAAGGGAGATTTGAAATTCACATGGGATATGTTCCGTTTGAGTCGCCTGTGAGTCAGCAACTGAATATGTCAACAGACAATTTACCAGACTAACACCCAGGGGAAAGCGCTGGATTAAAGAGAGACATTTAGAAGTCACAGTTACATGGATGGTGTTTCAAAGTTATGGAAACGAATAGAGGTGGAAAGAGCAGAACGAATGGGAGAGAAGAAAAGAGGTCTTGAGCGGAAGCCCTGGGAATGTCTGTTTAGAAGCCAGGAAGTGGAGGCGGAATCGGCAAAGGAGAAGGAGCAGCCAGTAATGAGGCCATCTTGGATGCTAGGATGCCTACAGGGTGGCACTGCAGAATTTCTACATAGAGTTGAGCCGTCAGTCAGGTTTGCAATTCATTGTGAAGCCAGTTAGTGTGAGCTTCTCAAACAGTATTCAGCAGTTCAGTCCAATCACAAAGAAAGTAGATCATTGGGTTCAACCAGGGTCGGGTGAGTGGGTGATTTTTGCTGGGTGAGTGCAAAGGAGAGTAGGAAGTTAGCAAGAAGGAGGGAAGGTAGTAGCCAGGACATAGGGCATTTAAAATCAAGATTCCAAAAGAGATGCAGTTTCTGCTGATGACAAGACACAGAATAAGACGATGAGGGTCAATGGCTGGGGTTTAGGGAAGGAAAGGATCACACTGGAGGGGGAAGTTTAAAACGTAAACAAAGGAAAAAACTGAGAAGCAGAATGTTGGGTCACATATTTCTTTTTTGTTTGATTGTTTACTGAATTAAAAGAGAATGAAATTAGAAGAAAGGATACAAAGAAAAACTGAGAACTTAAAAAACAACAGAGAATGGGCATGACAAGGAACTTACTAGGTGACGAGGACACAGCTGAGGGAGGAATAAAGGCATCAGTTTCAAAGGAGCATGGGGTTTTGCAAAACAAAAAGTTTCGGAATCAGCAGTTGGGAGGAGAGAGGACACACACCCTACTTCTACTTCCTGGGAAATGAGAAGAAGGAAAATATTTGTCCCACAGAGACCACCAGGCCCAGAGGGAAGGCTTTGAGAAGATGGATAAAGGTCAACTTTACATTTAAATTGTACAGAATGACTTCTGTTCTATTCCTCCCTTATGAGTTGGAGAACTGATGTCCACTGCAGGGTAAAAAGGCATCCTATTTCCATGGACAGTGGTTGGTTCAGAAATGGACACAGAACCCAACGCTCACCATTTAGAACTGGGCAGAAATTCACTGGAGGCCTCCAGCAAGGTGATTTCCCACTCTGAAGGCCATGGAAAGCCAGCCTCTCTCCTGTCAGGCACAAATGAGGGAACACGTGGCTCTGAGAGCTACTGGCAGCTGTTCCAGAACTGTGATGAGAGCCGGTTTTAGGTTAAAGTCAACACTGCAACAGGCAGGATGAAGAACACAGACAGAAGCTGCTGCTTCTGGCCAGGCGTGGTGGTTCAGGCCTGCAATCGCAGCACTTTGGGCAAATGAGGCAGGAGGATCCCTTAAGCCTAGGAGTTCAAGACCAGCCTGGGCAACATAGGGAGACCTCGTCGCTACTGAAAAAATGTAAAAATTAGCCAGGCATGATGGTGTGCACCTGTGGTCTCAGCTCAATTGATCTCAGGAAGCTGAGCAGTGAGTCGTGACCGTGCCACTGCCCTTTCACCTGGGTAACAGAGATCCTGTCTCAAAAAAAAAAAAGAAGAAGAAGAAGCTGTTTCTTCATGACATCCATGAGCCACTGCTGCTACCTTGAAGGTCAGCCCAACCTCTGGATTTTCTCCTTTATAAGCCCATACATTTCTTCATTTTTCCATGTTTTTAAAACCAGGTTGAGCCAAAAGCATCCAAGGAATGACTTTGAGCTTCCTGAGAACTACAGCTTCATATTCCTCATTTATCCACCGTAGGCTGTGTCTCTTAGAAGATGCATTCTTCATTAATTTTATTTTATTTTATTTTGAGACAGGGTCTCACTCTGTCACCCAGGCTGGAGTGCAGTGACATGATCACAGCTCACTGCAGCCTCAACCTCTTGGGCTCAAGCAATCCTCCCACCTCAGTCTCCCAAGTAGCTGAGACCACAGGTGCATGCCACCACCCCAGCTAATTTTTGGTATTTTTTCGGTGGAGACAGGGTTTTACCATGTTGCCCAGGCTGGTCTCCAACTCTTGGGCTCAAGTGATCCTCCTGCCTCAGCCTCCCAAAGTGCTAGGATTACAGACATGTGCCACTGCGCCTGGCCAGGTTCATTTATGTTTATTGACCTGACCAAGAATGGTCCCTTTAACAAGATGTTTTGTTGTTTATTTCTTGAAGGGAAATAAAACCAAATTAATTGGTAGAAATACAGAAAGATAATAGAATGTATCAGGAAGAAAGAGAATGTATCAAGGGAGTTAATTTTTTAGGACTCATTAGAACAAGAATTTTTGTCCATTTTTTAATTTTTATAGATTTAGGGGATTTTTTTTACAATTTTACAATTTTTTACAATTTTTAAATACTTTTTACAGTTATTTTTACAGTTTTGTTACGTGTTACATGGATATTTGACATAGTGGTGAAGTCTGGGCTGTTAGGGTACCCATCACCCAAATGGTGAATATTGCACCCAATAGATAATTTCTCATCCCTCACCCTCCTCCCACCTTTCCAAGTCTCCAATGTCTATTATTTTCTCTCTGTGTCCATGTGTGCACATTAGTTAGCTCCCACTTATAAATAAGAATGTGTGGCATTTGACTTTCTGTTTCTGAGTTGTTGCACTTCAGATGATGTCCTCCAGCTCCATCCACGTTGCTGCAAAAGACATGATCCTTTTTCATGGCTGAGTACTATTCCATTGTGTATATGTACCAAATTTTCTTTAACCAGTCATCCACTGATGGACACTTAGTTTAATTTCTTATCTTTGCTATTGTGAATAGTGCTACAATGAACATAAGAGTGCAGGTATCTCTTTTATAGAGTGGTTCCTTTTCTTTTGGGTGGATACTGCATAGCAGGATTGGTGATCAAACGGTAGTCCTATTTTTAGTTCATTTTGTTTACTGCTGAATCTCTAGCATCTAGAACAGATAAGGCACTTTTAGAATATTTATCAAAGTCTTCCTTCCGAGAATATTGATCAAGGGTCCACAAAGTATCAGACACTGTGCTAGCCTCCGTGTTAGGGTATAGGAAAATGTGTGTCTCAAATGGGAAAAAGCCAGGCTTCGGACCAGACCCCAGGGTGACCGTGGAACCCATGGAAGCAGCCTGGAAATTCTGACTTGGCCTCCAGACCTTCGCAAGTCCCACTCATGTTTCAGCAGGACACATCCTCATTTCACCGCAGAGACGGAGCTGGTCCCGTGGCCAGAGTTCACCACCCCGAGGACTGATTGCCTCCTGGGAATAATGTTTTTCCCCTTTACACAAAGTGTCAGAGGCCTCCCACACGATTCCCTTTAGGCCCTTGATCTGTGAGGCTCCTGGGATTTTTCCACAGTGGAGCAAATAACATCAGTCACAAGAAAGCTGCAGCAGACAAATCTTCGTGGTCAGGCAAAAGCGCAAAATGAGCGTCTCTGTTGCAAGTCAAAACAGGGCAATGGATATTGGCAGAGGTGGGGCCAGCCTCGGGCGTGCAGGCAGAGGCTGGAGCACAGCTCCGGGAATGGACAGGATCCCCTCTACCCCCTGGGGAAGAAGGAGAGCTCACCTCTCAACTTTCCATCCATATCTGAGTTTCCGAGGGATAAAATCATCAGCCAATCAGGTTGTCCTTAGAATGCAAGGCCGTCATGGGGCTTCTACCAACAGAAGGAAGCTGGTGGTGTATGCTCCAATCTCCCCACTCCGATGGTTGTCCTCATCACGGAGGAGCCAGTTACAGTGATCCAAGATGCATCTGCTCCCAGGGGCAGCTTGAGAAGGAGCAGGTGGCCCTATGGGTGCATGGATGGGCAAGGGGTCCTCCCCACAGGAGGAGCCCTGCACCCGTGCCTTCCCAGAAAGAGGAGTGCACTGCAAATCCAAAAGACACAGCCCTGCTAACAGTAGCTATTTCCCGGGAACTGAATTTAGGGTGGAGGGGGCATGGTGTCATGAAAAGGAACTTTTCGCTTTTCAGGTTATGTATGTATAGTTTTCTGAACTGGTATCACAACCACATGCTGCTTCTGTGTAACACTGATTTGGTCAAAAAGCCCTGTTCATCCTGAGAATCACCAAGTTGCTTCCCAAAGATGCTATATCCTTCACACCAAACTTAAATCACTGGCTACTGAGAATACGCAGTCTTTGCGCACAATTGCCTCTTCTGTCTGCCCCTCCCGCAGGTCCCAGACACAATTTCTTCATGGCTTCTTCAGCCTTTCCACCCTCAGCCTCTGTCTCCAAATTGTAACCCATTTTACATGACCACACAGGGACACATCATCATTCTTTATGGAAGAAGGTGAGATAGAAACAAATAATGAGGTGTTGATTGATTGAATTTCCTGAATCCTAGACCTTAGGATCTTGAAATGCCCCTTTTCCTGCTACGATAGCCCATCCAATGCCTTCCGCTCCACCGGCTCCTCTGAGAGCTCAAACTCATGAATAACTCTCTACAAATGCATACTCTTTCTTCATGAACATGATGATTTTCTGGACTTCCTGCTCCCTCCTTTGCCCTGATTGAGTTGGACAATCTAGGAAGAAACCTGAAAATTGCCTACACCCTTTTCAGTCATCATTTAGCCTAAGATGCCAGCTTTTCTCTATTCCAATGTCAGCTCTCCTGCTTCTCAGGGACCCAAAGATCCCAGGAGAATTTATCTTCTCCTTATGAAGGTTCATTACCAAATTCAATGAGGAAGGATAATGAGAGAGAATGCCTGCCACCCAGGGAGATGCATCACTGCACTGCCTCTCATGGTTGTCCTGCCCAGATTGCAACCATTGCCCCTTGCTAGAGTTATAACTCTTGACAGTATCAAGAGCACGTCCCCCATGGGAGTATGAAGTGCAGGTGGAGAGTCAAATCCCAGGGCTCTTCAGGTGGGGTCCATGGGCTTCAAGGCATCCATGAATACCTTGAACTTGTATTCAGGATTTAGGGCTTCCATGTATGGTTGGTTTTTTCTGGGCAAATGAGCCAGAATTTTAGTTAGATTCTCCATACAGTCTGTGTGCCAGTTGAGTTCTTCCTGGAGAAGACTGCAGCAGTGTTTGGAGTATAAAAAGTGGACTGGGGAGTCATACTTGCAAAATGCAATTGGGCAGGGGGAGGGTCACACCATGATGCAGACCTGGCCAAGAGTCTTCCAGCCTAGCAGGGAGTTCCAGAGCAAAGGTAGACTGTACCTCATATGCAGAAGGCTGGAGAAGATGCCACTCCCACTCTATAGTAAGAAAAAGCTTGGCCAGGTACAGTGGCTCATGCCTGTAATCCTAGCACTTTGGGAGTCACTTGAGGTCAGTAGTTCAAGACCAGCCTGGCCAACATGGCGAAATCCGGACTCTACTGAAAATACAAAAACTAGCCAGGTGTGGTGGTGCATGCCTGTAATCCCAGCTACTCAGGAGGTTGAGGCACAGGATCCCTTGAACCTGGGAGGCGGAGGTTGCAGTGAGCCAAGATCACACCACTGCACTCCAGCCTGGATGACAAAGCAAGACTCTGTCAAAAAAAGAAAAGAAAAGAAAAGAAAAGAAAAAGCTTGAATGTATATTTAAATTATAACTTTTCCTGAACCCAGGATGTCCTGTGTTGGGCAGAAACAGAAAGGCTCTTGTGCCATTGCCTTTTGAAGTCATTGATCTTTGGTGGTCACCCTGGTGAAAGCATGCCTTCAGCTACCTCCACGTGGCTCTGACATTGGTCGAGGTGCCCCTGAGAAGAGTGTGACCCCAGCTCAACAGCCCAGGCAGATCGGGAAGGAGCTCATAGAGGTTTTCAGCCAACCACACTCTTCACAGCTGGGCAGTGAGTCCTTTCTTGAAGGAGGATCCAAGGTGGGTGTCTACGTCTATCACAGTCCACCTCATGAACCTCACAAATCCACGTTTCCATACACATACACCACCTTACAGAAAGAATACTCAGTTTTAATCTCTTCCTTTCTCTGTATTCCACTATAAGCCATGCTATTATGCCCACATTTTCAGAACAGTCTCTTATATATAAATGGATTTGTAGTAATGGTTCTTTTTGGAATGAAAGAGAAAGAAACTATGCTGGATTCCATTCTTAAAGGATCAAATATATCAAATATACCGTCATCAACAGGAAAACAGCCTGATGTTATGAGCCACATGGTATAATACAGTATGTATTATGTAGCATCACCTATTGTCCCAAAAGCCTTTCTTCTGAATCTAATCAGAAAATACTAGGGACAGGGACAGGCGTGGTGGTTCATGCCTATAATCTCAACATTTTGGGAGCCCAAGGCAGGAGGATCACTTGAGGTCAGGAGTTTGAGACCAGCCTGGTCAACATGGTGAAACTCTGTCTCTACTTAAAATACAGAAAAATTAGCCAGCCATGGCGGTGCATGTCTATAATCTCAGCTACTCAGGAGGCTGAGGCAGAAGAATGGCTTGAACCCAGGAGGCAGAGGCTGCAGTGAGCCTAGATCGCACCATTGCACTCCAGCCTGGACAACAGAGACCCCATCTCAAAAAAAAAAAAAGAAAAAAAGAAAATACTCAGGGACAGAGGAACAAATTAAGTGACACCTCCAAGAATAATCATGCAGCCCTAGAATGTGGGACATTCCATAAGGCAACTGGCCTTTATGTTCTTAATAAACTTGCTTTCGCTTTACAGACTCATCCTGAATTCCTTCTTGCACAAGATCCAAGAACCCTCTCTTGGGGTCTGGATCTGGACCTTTTTCTGTAACAGTTTCATGCGCACTCTGGGATGGCATTCGCCGCTGGGCAGCCCCTCTCCCTCCCCTGTTTGTTTAAGGAGCCTGACTGGATTCAGACAGTTCGTGCCAAGTCCCTAGAAATGAACCAGGGTTAAAGTCAACCAGTCAGGGCAGTTTCATTCCTTTTCACTGCTGTTTGGCCTAGGGGTGGGCAGGTGGGCTGGATCTGGTGAATGCCACTTAGAGAGTCAGCTGGTAGCCTCTAGGGAGGCTTTTCCTCCTTAACCACAAAGTGGGCAATGTGAGGGAGAGTCCCTGCAGGGCTTCTGGCCATGCTTCCTGCCTGGACTCTGCTATTCAAGGCCATGCCCCTTTGAGCTGTGGCATCAGTCATTTCCTGGGATGGATAAAAATGCAGAGTAGAGAGAAGAGACTTCCTGGGGTAGGACCCAGCCCAGGAGATCCCTAGTTCCACATCAGCTTCTCATTATGGGATCGTCACAAACTCCGCTGAGCCCTTCCCTTCAGGCTGTCTAGAAGGGGCAGCTCGTTAGTTCCTACCCTTCGACCCGGCCATTCCCCTTCCAGACACTTATCTTAAGGAAACTGTTCAGCATTTGCTCAGTGAATGATTCATGATTGTAAACAGCACAGGTATGGTTCTTAACAGTAAAAGCCAGTTTAAAACCAACTTAAATATCCAATAATAGAGTGGGGGTTGAAGAAGTCATCATATAAAGGCACAGGGCAATATTAGCTGCTAAATGTAATACTGTAAAGAGCACATAGGACTATGGAAAGATGCCATGATACGTTATTAGGAGAAAATTACATCACAAAACAGAATGTGTATTATGGTTCCTTTTGATAGATCACACACATATGCACAGACACAGACAGAGACAAAGAAAAGATCTCTACCTAAACCCTAATGGCAATTATCTGTGGGTGATGGGATTATGGGCATTTTGAAAAAATTTCTTTCTGCCTATTTCCATTTTCTGATTTTTCTGCAATGAACATGTGCCTCTTTCCTGGTATTTTCCATAGACCCTAGAATGGTGCTGGACCACAGTAGGTATTCAGTTAAACCAAAGTTAATGGAATGAGTAAAAAGAGGAAATCATTTTGGCCTTTTTGCTTCTAGATTATTCCCACATATAGAATGGTTTGGGGAGTGGGAATACTCTATTCATAGGCAATGTAAATTCATCCTAAGCTTTACTTCTCAGGAAACAGTGACTGCCCTTGCTTGGATGTCAAGGGACGCTGCACAATTTCTAGAAGTCTGGATTTCGCGTCCCATTCCTCTGTATCCTCACCCATACCTGTCCCCTGCCTGCCTCCTCTGCCCACCACCTTGGCGCTAGGGTGAGTGTTGAGGTGTGCGAGGCAGCGGCAGGGGGAGCACCTGTGGAGAGGGTGTTAGCCGCTGAGCTGACAAAACAGAAAAAACTTAGCGTAAAGAACAGTCTCCAAGCCAAGCCTAATTTAATAGCTATTGAGAGCCACATCATTCTTCTTTCATTTCAAGAGTGATGACTTAGCACCCATTATGTGCCAGGGATTAGGCTGGGAACTGGAGACACTGAGATGAATGAGCTGTGATCTCTGCTCTCCATTAGCTCATCATCTAGAGGCAGAAAGAGACTAACAAATAAATCATGAAACCGCAGCACAGCCAATGCAAGGATAAACTAATGCACAAAGGCAAGAAGGGAAATTAAAACCGATCATTTAGGCGAGATGGAATCGGAAGAGTCTCGCAGAGGAGGGGCTGTGAACTGAGTCTCAAAGTGGGAGCAGGAACTTACAAGGGGAAAAGCATCATGCTTGAAGGGAACAGCAGCTCGGCAGGAGACAACCGGTCACACTGAGCAACCAGCACCCAGCGTGTTCGGCACCTGGGGCAGGTCGTTTTTAACACCATCTCCCTCCATAAACTACTGATAGTGATAATTATGAAATTAAATGAATGATAGTAACAGCCAGAGTAAAACTGCTGATTGTAGCATTTTCCTTTTATCAAACTTTGTGTGTCTCATGTCTAATCAGACAGTTACAAAAATTACCAGTAAATGGCAATAAAATCAAAGCATTTGCAAAAGGTAAAAGGTAGGCAGCTATGAAATCATGTCACGGACATTTAATTTCTTGATTTGTCCTTTTGTTTTCAAACAAGCAATAATTAAAAAGCAGTTTCACGTTAAAGCTATCATCACATTTAGTAAGAGATTTCTCATGCGAGCTAAAACTTGCTCTTGCCAAACAAAAGTATTCTACCCCCCAGTTCATACAGTTTCAGCAGTTTAAATTTTAAAGGCTGATTTAGAAATTCCAAGTGGCCACATGGGATGACAAAGCGAAATAACTCAAGTTCTGTTTCTTGGTCTTTTCCAGTCACTGATAATCATTGCTTATTTGATTCCACTGTTTAAACAGAAGAATATGCAGCTCTCACTATGTGCAAAGTCAGCTAGAAGGATTCTGAACTATTAACGGCTTGTTCTTGAAACCAGGGCGTATAGCTAAGTTGACATGTGTTGGAAGTTGACTGTGAGCAGTCGGCCGGTCTCCAAATTTACTTCCATATAGAAAACAATATTTACAAACAAATGACTAATAAAAATCTGCTAATGTGAAACCTTAACATATCATTAAAACTCAGCCAGCACCCCAGCAGTTGTTTAGAACGCATACCAACCAGAGATCTTTCTTCTGGAAGGTGTGTTTAGTAGCTGACATTGTTTAGAATTGCCAGCACATGGCAAAAGTAGATTTTAGCCTATTTTATGATTGTTTTTAAATTTCTCTATGGGCAGTGTCCCTGTTATTGCCTGCACCCCAGGCAGATGGCTCACACGGCCCCATTCTTGGCACGCCGCTGACAGTAGGTATTTCATTAGAGCTGAAACTTCAGATAAGATTGGAGCCGAGATGGAGAGACAGTGGTGAGAGATGAGGACAGGTAGAAAGAGCCCGGGCAAAAACAAATTGGAAAAAAAATGTATATTTTATTCTTCCAAGATACAAATTATCCTGGTAGATAGAAAAGGAGCTTTCAATCCTACCTCTGTGTTCTTTACTGAAAAGTTCAGCCAAGCTTTCCAGCCCTCCACACAGAAGCCTGTCCGCCTAATCAGGACCCCTCCAAGAGATGATGACAGACAGCCAAGACAATCCCGGAGGCCAGAGCTAAGCACAGCCCCGCTTGCCACCCCCGAGATCAACCCCCAGAGCTTTCCTGTAACCTGCTACTTGGCTACTTTGTCATTTTCCCTTCATCATTTGGCACTTATTCCTGCCCCCGATTCTTATGAACAAGGCCCTCTTTAAATGTAGTCTGTGCCTCTACTTGCAGAAACGTGTGATTCTTGGAGCTATTTCAGGGACCTGGTTTGACATTGCAGCCTTTATACCTTATAGGGACAGATGAAAGGGAATGCAGTGTTCCCAGCTCAGGGAATGCCCGACTTTGACACTTTCAGGCAACTCCAGTGGTATTACTACTGCATGCCATTGTGGGTTTGCCTTTACAAAGCATTTTCTTTTTTTCTTTTTTCTTTTTTTTTTGAGACAGAGTCTCGTTCTGTCACCCACGCTGACGTGCAGTGGTGCAATCTTGGCTCACTGCAACCTCCGCCTCCCGGGTTCAAGTGATCCTCCTGCCTCAGTCTTCCGAATAGCTGGGATTACAGGCGCCCGCCACCACACTCGGCTAATTTTTGTATTTTTAGTATAGACGGGGTTTCGCCATGTTGGCCAGGCTGGTCTCGAGCTCCTGACCTCAAGTGATTCGCCTGCCTCAGCTTCCCAGAGTGCGGGGATTACAGGTGTGAGCCACTGTGCCCAGCCAACAAAGCATTTCTTGACTATAACTTGTAGTGGCTTGCTGGTGGGTCTTCCGTAGGGAACCTGAGAGGTTCTGCCAGAAAAGGAGGAATTAGGGAGAGCAAAAGGCCACAGGTGGCAGGAACAGAGCTACCTGGGATCAGAGGAGTGCTTTTGGTGATTTTCCATGGCGGCCCATGCAGGGAGATAGGGGAGCATGGGAAATTGGAAATCAATACAGGAAATCACATTCCTGTATTGATAATGTCATTTTCCTATCTGAGAAAGGGCTGTGAATGTCTCTTTTCTGTCAAGGGCAGGATGAAAAGCAGTCGTGATATGACTGGAGAGGCTGTGAAACCACAAAGCGTGCGCTTCAGTTCTGTCTCTGTTCATTCCCATTAGTGGAGAGTGAGGCAGAAAACTTAGCTTTTTTTGAATCTTAATTTCAACATCTGTTTCTAAGAAGATGAAATTCCATGATTTTTTTTTCTCTTTTAACTTCAGTTTATTAATCTGCAAAACATTGACATGCTACCTCACAGCATTCTTCACATATGATAAGAAACAGCATGGTAAAATACTAAACAAAGTTTAAGAAATGATGCAGATATACTATTAGGGTAGATTGTAGATTATAGTTCTATCACTTATCTCTTTCTTATTTTCTGAGAAGCTCTTATGAACATTGATTTAATTATTTCTTTTCCCTCTTTATTTACGAGCATACATGTCTTATTCAAGATTTAAAATATCACTTGGAAATTAACAAGGGGTTTCACAAATATAGTAGTATTCCTTATTTGTTCACAATATTTTGTCCCAAAATGTTGCTTTTAAAAAAATAAAAGAACTACTTATAAAATTGTGGTAGAGTCAAGGCCGACTATAAACAAATGCTCGTCAGCCAACAGAAGAAATCTATCCTGCAATATGGGTGACTTTCCCAGTGTACCATGATAGTTCCTTAAAGCTGTTATGAAATCTTCCATAAACCTGTATTTAGAGACTTTTTTTTTCGAATATCTTTTTTAATGACTTAAACACCAGCGCAGAGACTCGCGACGTAAACAGCCTCATTTCTGTGCTCTGTGCTTTGGGAGGGACAGGGATGCCATTTCCCACCTTGGCTGAGATAAAACCTGTCTTGTAAATTAATAAATAATTTCCTAACTAACACGGCAAAAAAAGAAAAAAAAAATCCAAACGAGACCTAGTTTCCATCCAGGGACAGGATGTTTCTGGACACCCCCGGTCGCTGCTCCTCCTAAGGGCCTGGCTGTGGCTACTGCAGGGAAGATGTAGTGAGAATGGCTTCCCTTCTGCTGTTTGCTGCTGTCTACACCGGCCGAGAACCTGCTCCCGTCTGCCTGGGCTGATGGAGTCTCGCTCTTGAGAAAAATCTTGCTGGGGCAGGTCCTCTGGCAGCCCCAGCACCTTACCCTGAGTCATGGGAGAAATTCCATGATTTATGCAAAAACAGCTAATGCCCGTCAATCCAAGCTGTTCAGAATATATTAGCTTACATCTATTAAAGTGAACAGAGTCATATAAAGTAATTCATTTCCTGCATCAGTAGATTGTGAGAATTGACACATTTTTTAAAAATGTTGTATTAAGGCAAGTGAAACATTTATGGAAACAGCACAGTATCATGAGCTGGTGTACCCATCACCCAGTCTCTGCAATCAGCACCTCATGACTAACGTGGCTCTTTCTACACTGTCCTCTCCCCCATTCCTGATTATTTTGAAGCAAAAATCCAAGACAGCCTATGATTTCATCCATAAATATGGCGATATGTCTAAACAGTTATTCTTTAAAAAAATTATAATACTCTTTTGGCTGGTGGCCGGCGGGGGTGGGGGGCGGGGATGGAGTCTTGCTCTGTCGCCTGGGCTGGAGGGCAGTGGCACAATCTCAGCTCACTGCAACCTCCACCTCCTGGGTTCAAGAGGTTCTCCTGCCTCAGCTTCCCAAGTAGCTAGGATCACAGGCATGCACCACCATGCCTGACTAATTTGTGTATTTTTAGTAGAGCCGGGGTTTCGCCATGTTGCCCAGGCTGGTCTCAAACTCCTGACCTCTGCCTCCCAGGTTCAAGCTATTCTCCTGCCTCAGTCTCCCAAGTAGCTGGGATTACAGGCACATGCCACACACTTCGGCCTCCCAAAGTGCTGAGATTATAGGCGTGAGCCACCATGCCCAGCCAAAAAATTATAATACTCTTATTACACCCCAAAAATGGCCAATAATGCCTTACCGTCATCAAAAATCCAGTGGGTATGCAATTTTTTAGTTTGTCGTATAAATGTCACAGATGTGTAGATTTAGGTTTTCATTTTTTACAATTTTTTTGAATCAGAATTCAACTAGGTTTCTCACATTGCAATTGGGGATCTGCCTCAAGTCCCTGTATGGAGACTGGACATCCCACCCGCCCTCTCTTTTATTTATTTGTGCAGTGCTTTGTTGAAATCAGGTTGTTTGTCCTGTAGAGCATCCCATAAGTCCCATGGACTTGTTGGCACATTCCCGTGTGCCTTTTAACTTGTTCTTCTATTCTTTGTGTGTCTCATAAATTGCTAGTTTCATTTTGGCAAGACTACTTTATGGGGTGGCCTATCGGCATCTTTAAAATGATGTTTATAAAATGACTTTCCAGGGGATTCCAGAAACAAGAAAGATTTACACTGATCAAGAAGGCAAAGACATGGTCCTGGCTGATGCATGGTGATGATTTAATAATAACGCTTGCTGTCATGGGTATAACAGATTAACTTACAGTATAATAAATAGGAAGTTTAGAATTAAGCCTAACTGTAGGCAGCAAATGTTTTTTTAAAAGAGAACATGCCTTTAGCACCTGTTTTTATTATCTGAATAAATTAAAGGAGTCTAAATGCACTTGGTGGTCTTAACTATAATGAGGTACATTCAAGCTGTTTTCTTCCCTGTTTATTTTATTTATTTTTTGAGACAAAGTCTCTCTCTGTCACCCAGGGTGGAGTGCAGTGGCATGATCTTGGCTCATTGCAACCTCTGTCTCCCAGGTTCAAGCTATTCTCCTGCCTCAGCCTCCCAAGTAGCTGGGATTATAGGCACACACCATCACCATGCCCAGCTAATTTTTGTATTTTTGGGAGAGATGGGGTTTTGCCATGTTGGCCAGGCTGGTCTTGAACTCCTGACCTCAGGTGATCCTCCTGCCTTGGCCTCCTTAAGTGTTGGGATTATGGGCATGAGCCACCGCACCTGGCCTTCCCTGCATTTTAGAGAGAAGTGGGTGAAGTGTATTGAAAAGGCTGTTTTGAAGTCAGTGGCTTCCAAATCAAACAATGATGCTTTCTCCTTGTCTTGATCCATTTTAAACTGCTATAACAGAATACCGCAAAAATGGCTAATTCATAAAGAAAGGAAATGTAATTCTGGAGGCTATGAAGTCCCATATGAAGGGGCCAGCATCTGGTGAGGGTTTTCTCTGTGTTATCCCATAGCAGAAAGCAAGAGCGTGAGAGAAAGGAATGGGGAAGGGGGCAGAACTCATTATTTAATAAGAAAATCACTCCCATGACAACTAACCCATTCCTGGAATAATGGCATTAATCCATTCATGAGACAGAGCCCTCATAACCTAATTACATCTTAAAGGTCCCATCTCTCAACACCGCTGCATTAAGGACTAAGTTTCCAACACATGAACTCTAGGTGACCCATTCAAACCCCGGCACTCCTCAATACCTTTCCCACTGGATGCATCTGCAAGGATTTTCATCACCTCAGGCTGTGGCACCAGACTGCGGAGCCTCAGATTCTCAATCGGGACAATACAGACAACCATCATGCCACAGTGGGGCAAGTATGGCATTGTGGCAGAAAGAAAGAAGGAAAGGGAGAAAGGGTGGGGGAGGGAGAGAAGGAGGAAGGAAGAAAGGAAGGAAGGAAGGAAGGAAGGAAGGAAGGAAGGAAGGAAGGAAGGAAGGAAGGAAGGAAGGAAAAAGAGAAGGAGATATTTTAAACTACAGTCTATAGTCCTAATTCATTCTCAGTACATAGAAATGTTCCTTTCTTTGGGGCCACTGCTGGTAGCCATCTACATCCTGATTGCGTTCTCCAGAAAAACAGAACCAGTAGGGTGAGTGTGTGTGTGTGTGTGTGTGTGTGTGTGTGTGTGTGTGTGTAGTATGCATGCATGTGTGTGTGTCTGCATGCATGCATGTGCGTGTGTGGTTTATTATAATGAACTGGCTCATGGGATTCTGGGGGCTGGCAAGTCCAAAATCTGCAACATGAGCCTCAGCCTAAAGACCCAGGATAGCTGATGTTGCAGCTCAGGTTCGAGGCCATTGCTGTAGAAGCAGGAAGAGCTGATGCTGTGGATGGAGCCTGGAGGCCGCCTGCTGGAGGATTCCCTCTTGCTCAGGGGAGGTCAGTCTTTTGTTCTATTATAGTGAGGTCTTCAACTGATTGGACAAGGCCCACCCACATCAGGGAGGGTGGCCTGCTTTACTCAAAGTCTACTAATTGAAACGTTAATTTCACCCAAAAGCACCCTCAAAGAAACACTCAGCATAATGTTTAACCAAATATCTGGGCACATTGGCCTAATGAAGTTAATACGTAAAACTAACCATTACACTGATGAACTGAGAAAGTTGCCCTGTCACTACTTATGACCCCGTAACTTGGTTGTCTCACATCCTACTGGAAGAGCCTCATGAAAGAGACATGAGTGTGTTACATCTTTGGCAGGTCCCTGAGACCTGCTCTCCTTTGCAGGGCCCAGGACAGGGCCTTCCATGGGGGAAGTCGTGATGAATAGTTATTATGTTGAATAGAGGCTCTGTGTCTGGAGTAAAGGTGTTATCTCCTTCCTCCACTATCTCAAATCTTAATTCATCTTTCTGGGTTTTCAAATGTTTCTTTTTTTAATATTTAATATGTAGGGAAATCTGTTACATTTTTGAAAAGCAACCCTGACTTCAGCTACTTGTTGATCTGAGCCCACGGCCATCCACCACATTGTGATGATGGCCTCTGGCCTGTCCCACAAACCCAGAGAGAGGCTGAAGACACAGCCTGTTTCCAGCCATCTGAGGACTAAATGCCCCCAAAATACCACTTAACCATTCTACAGATATTTTCAAATGCATCTCTGAGAGGTAATGCAATATCCAAGCCAGCTTGCATCCTGAGTTTCTGCTTTGATAAATGCATAGGGTTCAGGGACAGGAGACAAAGCCTAGAATCATCATAGAAAACTGGAACCCCCTTTGCCCAAAGGGCAAATCCTCAGAATAAGGGGAATGAGAAGGCCAAGTGCAGGGATGCGCACCTGGAGTGCCAGCCACTCATGAGGCCCAGGCGGGAGGATCACTTAAGCCCAGGAGTTTGAGGCTGCCATGAGCACTGATCACACCTGTGAAGAGCCTCTGCTCTCCAGCCTGGGCAACATAGCAAGATCCTGCCTCTAAAAATAAAAAAGAGGAAGGAGAAATTAACCCAATGTAAATAACAAAAAAATAAAGGAAACAAAACCTGCTTGTCTTGACCTCAGCACTCTGGGGAGAAGGGGAAAAAAACCTGCCCTTAGAAGTTGTTACCTCAAACCAGGTTCCAGGCAGATTTCCAGTCTGAATTCACATTACCTGTGGGATCTGAAAAGACCCATTTGGATATTTACGTTTAAAGTGTTCAGGGATGGTAGTCCTCCTAGGCAACTGACAGAAGCAGATATTCTCTGGAGAGATTAAAGTGCTTCAACCAGGCCTTAAAGAAGTCCCACAGATAAAGTAACCAGGAAAGTCAGCAGCTCACAGTAAAAGAATTTTTAAACACGAAAGAAAGAAAAGCCCTCTGTGTGCAAGCAAACAGAACCTCAGGCCCCAGAATCCTACTTGCCAATACTTCAGTGCTTAAGGAAATAAATCAGGAGCTTAAAAGCAAGAACGAGGAATGAGAGAGTACAAGGAACGGCTAAGCATGCTTGAAAAGAAAACAAATTTCATAAATGTAGGAATGCCTACAAATTGGCTGGGTGTGGTGGCTCACGCCTGTAATCCCAACACTTTGCAAGGCCAAGGCAGGAGGATAGCTTGAGCTCAGGAGTTCAAGGCCAGCCTGGGCAACATAGTGAGATGTCATCTCTACTAAAAAAAAAAAAAAAAAAAAAAAAAAAAAAAATTCCTAATATTTTTAATTTACAATAGTAAGAGATGGTGGCTCACGCTTGCAATCCCAACATTTTGCAAGGCCAAGGCAGGAGGATAGTTTGAGCTCAGGAGTTCAAGGCCAGCCTGGGCAACATAGTGAGATGAGTGAGATGTCATCTCTACTAAAAAAATAAAAAAATAAAAAATTCCTAATATTTTTAATTTAAAATAGTAAGAGATGGTGGCTCACGCCTGTAATCCCAACACTTTGCAAGGCCGAGGCAGGAGGATAGCTTGAGCTCAGGAGTTCAAGGCCAGCCTGGGCAACATAGTGAGATGTCATCTCTACTAAAAAAAAAAAAAAAAGTTCCTAATATTTTTAATTTAAAATAGTAAGAGACAGTGGCTCATGACTGTAATCCCAACACTTTGCAAGGGTGAGGCAGGAGGATAGCTTCAGCTCAGGAGTTCAAGGCCAGCCTGGGCAACATAGTGAGATGTCATCTCTACTAAAAAAAAAAAAAAGTTCCTAATATTTTAAATTTAGAATAGTAAGAGACGGTGGCTCATGCCTGTAATCCCAGCACTTTGGGAGGTCAAGGAGGGCAGATCACTTGAGACCAGGAGTTTGAGATCAGCCTGGTCAACATGGTGAAACTCTGTCTCTTCTAAAACTACAAAAAATTAGCCAGGCGTGATGGCTAAGAGATAAAAAGAACATATTAGATACATTTAATGTCTAACGGGAGTAGTAGCCCGCAGAGGATGGCTGGACTGGCATATAGGCCTGCAGAAGGGATATGTGATGCTGTACAGAAAGATAGATGGATTCTTAGGGTGTGCTGAGCTGTGGGGACTCATGACCCCAAATCCACCATGTCTCAGGTTACACAGGTTTAGATCTGCTCCCTAAAGGGCAGACTAACTGCCCTGCTGGGTCAAGTTGTCATCAGTTACATCCATTAGTGCTTTCCAGAGAAAATAAAAGGGAGCTTTCTATCTAAATATTTAAATCTATCTGTTACTGCAGTAAGTAAACAATCTGAAAATCCAGATTAGCACAATTGGTCTTTAACAAGGATTCTTCACTTTAAGAAACAAGGTGCGTCTCTGGGGCACTAAAACTCTGATTAGAAAACAGATCAAAGCAGCACTCTGTGTTGATGGCTTCTCCACATGGTGACTCAGGGACCCAGGATCCTTTCATCTTGTGTCTCTGCCGTCCCCTGCACTCTCATTTTCATTTGGGTCCAGCCAGCCACAGGTGAGACTGTGGGGCGCACCCATGTCGTAGAAGCTTCAGCTAAGAGATGGGACACTTCACTCCTGTTCTGTTCTATTGGCTGGAACTCACTATCAACACTTATTTTTCATTTTCTTCATTTTTCTATTTTCTTTTTTTTTTTTTTTTTAGATGGAGTCTCACTCTGCTGCCCAGGCTGGAGTGCAGTGGCGCAATCTCGGCTCACTGCAAGCTCTGCCTCTGGGATTCAAGTGATTCTCCTGCCGCAGCCTCCCGAGTAGCAGGGATTACAGGCGCCTGCCACCACGCCCGGCTAATTTTTGTATTTTATGTAGAGACGGGGTTTCACTATATTGGCCAGGGTGGTCTCGAACTCCTGACCTCGTAATCCACCCGCCTTGGCCTCCCAAAGTGCTGGGATTACAGGCGTGAGCCACCGCGCCCGGCGTTGATTTTTGTATTTTCATCAAGAGTAAATAAATGCTATTTCAGCATTGATTGTCATTCTTTTTTTAACTGGACCCACTTATGTAATACTTAAACTAATAAAAATTGTAATATGAAACCATCATTGCACTCTTTGAATAAACCTTACTTTGTCATGGTAGGATGTTGCTACATTGCACCATGTGCTCACATTTTTATTAGAATTTTCACTTCTCTATTTATGAATAAAACCAGTCTACATCTTTCTTTCTTTTTCTTTTTCTTGTTTGTTTTTGCATTAGGATTCTGCTACCTTTGTAAATAAATCAATGTATTCCTCACACAGCATATACATATTTATCAGTCTTGTAAGCTTAGAGCAGTCCATAAATCATAAAAGAGTTTAGGTTGAATTTTAGAAGAGAAAAACAAAAATGAAGTAATAAACAAACAGTTGCTGACAAACAAATATCTGTGCTTTATAAAGCCAGTCCTATGCTTGATCTTACCCACGTGCCCTGGACAGATGACAGGAGGCCTGAGTTCTCATCTCTGCTCCGCTCCTGTGTTATCTCACAAGAGTCATGATATCCCGTTACCTCGAGCGCCCTTTCTATGCATAAAGAAGGCACTGGGGAGACGCCATGTCCAAGGTGCCTTCCAACAGTCTGACAGTTTTTCTAAATTTCAAAGATGACTTTCTCAATGCAAAAGCCAAGAAAGATCACATAAAACACACACACACACAAATATATATGTACATGTGTGTGTGCATATATGTGTGTGTGTGTGTGTGTGTGTGTTTATACACACACATATTTTTGTTTTGGGCTCCCACCAGAAAGGAAGATAGGTATAGAAAAACCACAAGTATGGGCCGGGCACGGTGGCTCATGCCTGTAATCCCAGCATGGGATTTGGGAGGCTGAGGCAGGTGGATTGCCTGAGGTCAAGAGTTCGAGACCAGCCTGGCCAACATGGTGAAACCCCGTCTCTACTAAAATACAAAAATTAGCTGGGTGTGGTGGCAGGCACCTGTAATCCCAGCTACTTGGGAGGCTGAGGCAGGAGAATTGCTTGAACCCAGGAAGTGGAGGTTGCAGTGAGCCAAGATTGCACCACTGCACTCCAGCCTGGGCAACAGAACAAGACTCCGTCTCAAAAAAAAAAAAAAAAAAAAAAAAAAACTGGTCAGGCACGGTGGCAGTGGCTTATATCTGTAATCCCAGCACTTTGGGAGGCCGAGGCAGGTGGATCACCTGAGGTCAGGAGTTCGAGACCAGCCTGACCAACATGGTAAAACCCCACCTCAACTACAAATACAAAAATTAGCTGGATGTGGTGGCACATACCTGTAATCCCAGCTATTCAAGAGGCTGAGGCAGGAGAATCGCTTGAACCTGGGAGACAGAAGTTGCAGTGAGCCAAAATCATGCCACTGCACTCCAGCCTGGGTGACAGAGCAAGACTCTGTTTCAAAAAAAAAAAAAGAAAAAGAAAAGAAAAGAAAAATCGCAAGTATGTTACCTTTGTATAAATAACAAAGTTAGCTCACTTCTCTGTTTCCTCCTGTTAGGAAGTGGATAAAGCAAAATGATCATCCAGTCACTAACCTGTGTGGTGGGGAACTTACCAGGTTGGTTAGTCATTAATCAGAGCAGATAATAAAGCATGTGACTCTCAACCCAGTTCTCTGCACTGGAATAATGTGATCCTCATTTCCTGAAATTTAGTCATAACGAAGGAAGTGATTTGAAATTAGCTTCTCTTATAAGGATAGAGGAATTCTGATGAATTAGAGCTCCCTTTCACCTGGGACTTGCCTCCATCACACTTGGCGATTCCCACACCACCCTTTGAGCTGAGCTGCTCTTGAGGGCAGACGAACTGCCCTACTGGGTCAAGTTGTCATCAGTTACATCCATCAGTGCTTTCCAGAGAAAATAAAAGGGTACTTTCCTCAATCTATCTATTATTGCAATAAGTAAAAAACCTGAAAATCCAGATTAGCACAATTCATCTTCAATAAGGATTCTTCACTTTAGGAAACAATGTGCTTCTCTGGGGCACTAAAAACAAGTTTATTTCCAAAACAAATTTTGATCAATGCTCAACAGTTTTTAAGGATGTATCTCAAATGATCTAAGAATATGCATTGACCATTATTTATAAGTAAGGGTGAAGGAAATGCACCTTTATGAAGTCCCTGAAGCACCCAGGGACTGTACCAGATGCCTTACACGTGTACATATGTACTAGGTATAAAGGTTAGTTTCCTAATCTAGGTATGTGTAAATCCTCATCTTACTTTATTTCCTTGAGTCAAAGTCAATTCCAAGTCACCATTCCATTGAGATAATGAAAAGCCCAATGGTGGATGCCTCCTCCTAGTCAACATCTCCCCCCAAATTATAGGAAGGCACACAGAGCAAGATATCATCTCATGTTCACATGGCCCACGAAGTCTGGCCACGCCAAGCTTGGGCAGAGGAATCTTCCGCAAGATGGCAGCTTCCGCTGTTACGGACCAGCCTCCATGGTGCACCAGAAAGGCACTCCCCTCAGGTGTCTTCCCACCTTGCTGGATGTTGCCAAAAATAAAAGAACAAGATTCCTCTATTTCTGGCACCCACAGCTTCCTGTCTCCTTTCAAATCCTGCGTAATTACCCTTCTCTCAAAGGCAGTAGCTTCTCTCTAGTACCTACAGCATAATCGCCTCAAGAAACCAAGGCTTCCAGAACTCAAACCCAGGAAGGAATCTAGGAGGATTCCAGAAATCAAGCCCAGGAATGAATCAAACCCAGCTGCCCTCAACTCTGGACTTCCACGGTGCCTCGCGAGACTGGCTTTGCTAAGGCAAGGGCTTCTGGGTGGAGTTAATAAGAAAGCAGCATGAAAAGGTGCTTTGAGACACGACACATCGTTTCCTGCTAACGATCAAAGAATATACACAGCTGTTCCCGTTTCGGAGCAGTTCTGGCCCCAGGAGAGAGTTGCTGAGTTGCTTTCTGGAAAAGCTGGGTTTGACTTTTCAAGGCAGCTCATGCTGCTAAAGGTTGCACAGGCACAGAGAGAGGGAGCTGCCGGGGGCATGGGGGAGCCTTCCCTGATGCAACTGAACTTGAGCTGAGCTCACTATGTCTCTAGAATCTACTACCTATTCCTATTCAATAAATACAAGTATTTATTAAACATCTGTTACGTGCCAGGTCCTGTGTCAAATGATGGAGGAAGTGAAAATGCGTAAGACACAGTCTCACTTTGAAGAGTTCTCAGCCTTGTGGGCAAAGGCAGGAAGGTTCATTGTGTGGCTTGAGTGCACACAGGGAGGCTTTAAAGGATGTGAGAGGAATATGAGGAACAGATGCTGCCCTGGAGTGACTCGCATCCCGCCCGAAGAGACAAACAAGGCACCCAACAACCACAGAACCAGTAAGTGCCAAACCATGGGTACTAACCCTAACTACAATGGGTATTCTGAAAAGGCAGAAAAAAATTAAGTGATCTTAGTATAATCAGACTTGGTGAGGCTTAACATTCCTCCCTCTTCACTAAAAAAAAAAAAAAAAGTTTTCTGAACAGGCACTGCACTAGGCTCTGGGAATGCTAGCCTAGGAAAGTCCAAATCGACGCCTTAAAATGTTCAGCAGACAGTGAAGGAAACATGGAGCTCCAAACCAGGGGCTAAGTGCCACCCCCAACACAGCTTCAGGCCTTCACTCTTCCCAGGAACTGGGGTCTGTTTCAGAAAGGGGGTGCCATCTCTGCTGAGCTTTGAAGGAAGGGTAGAAGTTAGCCAGGGAGCAAGGTTGGAGGTAAGGGGTTCTAAGCCCAGGAGACGCCAAGAGTATAAAATTGGGTAAATTCCTGAAAAGTCAAGGTCAAGCAATTCCTGTATAAGGAGAAGAAATGGTGAAATCAAAGAGAAGACAAACTTGAGGCCAGTAAATTATTACCCTTTATCGGTCTTAACAGACGGGAACTAACAATATATCCCTGCGAAAGATCAATGCCGGAGTGAGGCTCAAGTTCACCTCCCGCAGCCTGTGACTCACGGCACACTGACTCAGCCATGCTACCTGCAAGGAGGCACGTTAGGACAACGCAGGGACCCAGCACGTGCCAGTGAGTCTCTCTCTGTCCTAACTATGGGATGCCACCCTCCTGGGTCAGCTGACTCACCCCTGCCTGTAAATCCTAGTCAGGGCTGTAGGTGCCTGGGGAAGAATCCTACCTACCTCTGAGTAAAGACAGGAATAGAAGCTGGTTCGTCCAGAGCAGCAACACAACCAACATTGAAAAAAGCAAACACCATTTCTGAAAATTGCATGCAGAGTGCATGGTATCAACTGACGTGTCTCCCCTAGGAGAGTGAGCCATTAATGCTTTGCTAACCACAGCGCTATCAAGACCATCGTTTCCAATCCTACAAAGAAAACACTAGGAAAAACAGAATTTAAAGGTTTTATTTGTCAACCTAAAGAGGAGGCAATCAATATCATTTGAGTGCTTTCATTACATCCGAGAAGGAAATGAAATCAGGATGCACCAGCATGGGTTTTAGGCTATGCAGCCAACAGAGATGAACCAGATGTGTCCTCAAGGAGCTTAGAATCAGGTGGAGAAAATAAGATGTCATATAAATTACCTAAGCAATAGTTGGCACAGCACTATAAGCCACCAAATGCTGCATTCTTTTTCCGCACCAACAGATCCGGTATGTCTTCAGGGAGCACCTGCGTTGGGGTGCGTTAGAGATCCATCTGGAAGGCCAGGAAGACATTCAGGACCATTCACAGCTGGAATGCTCCTGAACAGCTGCCCAAGATCCAGGCCTGGCCTTTCAGGATGCCCTGAAAATGCACTGAACAAGGCCAAGTGCAGTGACTCACACCTGTAATCCCAACATTTTGGGAGGCCGAGGCAGGAGGATTGCTTGAGGCCAGAAGTTCAACACTAGCCAGGGCAACATAGCAAGACCCCATCTCTGAAAAATATTTAAAAATTATCCAGGAAGTGTGCCTATAGTCCTCGCTACTAGGGAGGCTGAGATGAGAGGATCTCTTGACCCCAGGAGTAGAAGGCTGTAATGAGCTATGATCACACCACTGAATTCCTGGGCAAAGAGCAAGACCTTGTCTCAAAAAAAGAAAAAAAAAAAAAAAGTGCCCTGAACCATAGAATAAGTGGACTCTGGACTCTGCCATTCTCCTACTTCCCTTTCTTGAGCCAGTTTCCACGGGCATTGGCCAAGGTAACCTAGGGTAATCCGAGGTTACCCTAGGAGAAGCAGAACTCACAGCTCACAGAGCTGAGACAGAGGAGAAATGTGTTTGGCTTGGCTTAAACCTAGACTTCCTAGGCCAGGTCACAGTGTCTCCTCCACTTTTTCCCTTTAACTTTTGCTCAAGAGATCAGACTGATTTATAAGATAAACAGACTGCTAGCCAAGAAGTCTCCTTCCTCCCCACTTCTTTCTGTTCTGGTAAGTTCCATACCTAAATAGAACATAGTGACTTATGGTTCCAGCCCAATTATTAAGAGCCTCTTCAGTCTGGAAGTGTAATGTATATGTTTGTTCATCCACATTCTTGACAGATGAACAGACTGATACCCCCAGGAAGTCATCAGCAGAAGAGAGACGGGTCTTTAGGAACACCTGTAAGCCAAGGTGTTATACAAGACTAGAGATGTGTGGAGCAGAGGTAGAAATACCCACAGATAGGAAAGAGGACCCTTCTGGGATATGGAGAGAAGGAAAGGTCAGCCTACTCAAAAGTATCCTCGATCACTTGACACACCCTCCACAGGGTCATCATCAAGGAGCTGTAATTCATCCATGACAAGAAGCTTCCAGCTCAAATGCAAACATTCCTGAGAGAGTTCCCACAGGAGCTCAGAAACGTCCTCCACGTACCCCTCATGGGGACATCTTGCTCCTACAGCAGTAAACGTCTTGCTTCCCTCCAACGGTGCTTCCTTACCTGTCCCTACCTGTGCCACGACCACAAGATGCCTACAAAAAAAAAAGAAGGACACCTCACTGGCACCTCTCTCCTGATTCTCATCTGCACTTTGTTACCTGGGCTCTGAAGCAGCCCTGCTCCTGCTCTTGGGCCACACAAAGTGCTCACGGATGTGGCCTTTTCATCTTTTGCCTACTCTCTCCCTAGGGTTCAGGCATCATCCCTGTGTCCTAACCAGGGAACAAGTGGCATGTTCCCTTTTCTCCCAGGTACCTACACACAATTGCTTCTCCTATGAAAGCCACTTCCACTGTGCACATCAATCAAGGCAGATGCATAGCAGGGGCTGGGGGACCCTGGGCTGCTCTTCCAGCACTTAGCCAAACACTGAATCTGTTTATGCTCCACTGGGACACAAAGGAATGTCACAGGCACTAAAATATTCCACTTCCCGGTTACGCCCAGGCAAGCCTTGTTGGTGTTAGGAGACCCAGATTCTACCTCAAGATTGTGCTGCTGTTTTCCCTACAGCATGGTTGGTCATACACAGGTGAGGTCCAAGCTTTAATTATCCCTTTACCTTGGGTTCCTGTCAGAGATGTTCAAACCAGAACAATTCCATCTTGAATAGGGGCTGGGTAAAATGAGGCTGAAACCTACTGGGCTGCATTCCCAGGAAGTTAGGCATTCTAGGTCATAGGAAGTCGGCACAAGATACAGGTCATGAAGACCTTGCTGATAAAACAGGATGCAGTAAAGAAGCCAGCCAAAGCCCACCAAAACCAAGATGGCGAAGAAAGTGACCTCTGGTCATCCTCACTGCTCATTACATGCTAATTATAATGCATTAGCATGCTAAGAGACACTCCCACCAGCACCACGACAGTTTACAAATGCCATGACAACATCAGGAAGTTCCCCTATATGGTCTAAAAAGGGGAGGAACCCTCTGTTCCGAGAATTGCCCACCTCTCTCCTAGAAAACTCATGAATAATCCACCCTTTCTTTAGCATATAATCCAGAAGTCACAATAAGTGTAAGCAACTGAGCAGCCCACACCGCTGCTCTGCCTATGGAGTAGCCACTCTTTTATTACTTCACTTTCTTAATAAGCTTGCTTTCACTTTATTCTATGGATTTGCCTCCAATTCTTTCTTGAGTGAGATCCAAGAACCCTCTCTTGGTGTCTGGATTGGGACCCCTTTCCGGTAACATTCCTCTAAACTAGGTCTGAGAGTCCTTTTTTTGAATTGAACGGCTACTGAGAAGTTTCCAACAATATTTGTAGAGATCAGTCTATAGTGGGTACATATCTCAGTCTACAAACTTACATTTACTTAAAAAAAAAAAAAAGAAAAGAAAAGAAAAGAAAGAAAATGCCAACTTCCAGTAAAGAACTTGGAAGTCATCTCTCCCATTCTTGCAACAAGAAAAAAATCTGAACAAACTAAAGATCATCAACTTTTTGATCCATCAGAGAATTGAGGTCACAGAGCCAATCTCTGTCCCCAAAACTGGAGAGACAGAAAAATACAAAGAATGACAGCTTCCTGGGAGCAGAAACTCACAGCTGGAGCCAATATCTGTTGTAGTGTGTGAAACCGTCATCAACTAGTTGCTGGAGGCTCAGTGTAAACCAGCTTGAGAATTGAAAGCTCTAAAGGGACCCAGTCTTCGGGAGGTGCCCACGCTTGTGTGAGTTTTGCCTTGGGGAATTCCACCAGGTCTCCATTGTGAAGATCAGAGAAAAATACCCTCTAACTTCCAGCAGAGGAGGGGGAAAGTAACTGTTCTGAAATACACCCAGAGCTCTCTGTTCTCTTTAACAAGTTCTGCCCTCAAGGGAAACTACTTTGCCAGAGTCTAACCTACTGGGGTTTTACCAAGGCCCAGCTGGCCTGGGGGAAGAGAAACACCCAACTCAGGCTCACTAAAAGACTAAGACTTGATCAGAAAAGTAAAGAATGCTTCCCTAACCCCCACACCTCACCACCACATCAAGATGGCCCCTGTATAATAACGGGATTTCAGCTTAAAAAAAAAAAAAAATTGGCTGGGCGCGGTGGTTCACGGCTGTAATCCCAGCACTTTGGGAGGCCAAGGTGGGGAGGATCACCTGAGGTCAGGAGTTCAAGACCAGCCTGGCCAACATTGTGAAACCCCATCTCTACTAAAAATACCAAAAAAATTAGCCAGGCGTGGAGGTAGGCGCCTGTAATCCCAGCTACTTGGGAGGCTGAGGCAGGAGAATGGCTTGAACCCTGGAGGCAGAGGTTGCAGTGAACCGAGATTGCACCATTGCACTCCAGCCTGGGCAACAAGAGCAAGACTCCTTCTCAAAAAAATAAAATAAAATAAAATCTACAAGCCTAAGACCCTATTCAAGGAGTCTCTAGGAAAACCCAAGACATCACAGGAGACAAAAACAAAAGTGTTCAAGAAAATTTTAATCTCTGACACTACAGCTACAGCAAACAGTGAACACAGCCTCACTCCTAGCCAGATAAACACACTAGAGATCAATCTATGTCATTTCCTTTTACCCAATACATCATATCTGACTTTCAACAGAAAATTACAAGGCATGATAAAAAAAAAAAAAAAAAAACACCTTCTGAAGAAACAAAGCAAACATCATACACAAACCTAGGTATGGCAGAGATGTGGGGATTATCAGACCAGAAATGTAAAATAACTGATTAATATGCTAAAGGCTCTAATGGAAAAGTTGGACAACATCCAAGAGCAGATGGGAAATGGAGGCAGAGAGATGGAAACTCTAAGAAAGAATCAAAAGGAGAGGCTTGAAATCTAAAACTTACTTATGCAGAATGACTGGAGGCAGTAATGGCAAGTGGGTCCTTGTGGTCTAGAAGAATCCTGCAAAAATATCTCTCTCTCCATCTCTCGAAGATTTGAAGGTAGACTAAATAATTCAGGCTCAAACTGCTTGATATGGTTTGGCTATGTCCCCACCCATATCTCAAATTGTAGCTCCCGTAATTCCCATGTGTCATGGGAGGGACCCGGTGGGAGGTAATTGAATCATGAGGGCGGGTCTTTCCCATGCTGTTCTTGTGATAGCGAAGAAGTCTCACAAGATCTGATGGATTTATAAAGGAGAGTTTCCCTGCACACGCTCTCTTGCCTGCTGCCATATAAGACATGACTTTGCTCCTCCTTTGCCTTCCACCATGACTGTGAGGCCTCTCCAGCCATGTGGAACTGTGAGTCAATTAAATCTCTTTCCTTTATAAATTACCCAGTCTCAGGTATGTCTTTATTAACAGTGTGAGAACAGATTAATACACTGCTTTTGCTGCAAACCCTGCCAACCCAGCAATTTTGTCAGAAGCTTCTGTTCACATCTCTCAAGATGGAAACCTCTATTCCAAACTATATCCAGAGCTCTCTCAACACATAGGCCTGAGTTTAAATAAAGAAGAAACACATGCAAATATGACCATGGTTTCTGGTGCGCCAATTCAGGGCCAGTTGGTAGCAAGACCTTCCAGTACAAACTATACAATGGCTCCTATAACTGGTAATGATGTTGGAATTTGTAGAGCAGAAATTAAGCAAGGGATTCATGAAGCCATTGGATCAAGATGGAAAATTCATGAAGCCATAAGGACCAAGATGGAAAAATTGAACTCAGGCTTAAATCAATAGATAATGGTATATGTGTTCAGCAAGTCAAGGATAACTCTCCAACCTTATTGGTTGGTCTGAGATTTGGGAACCAAGTACTCCAAATCAATGGTGAAAACTGTGCAGGCTGGAGCTCAGATAAAGTGCACAAGGTGCTCAAACAGGCTTTTCAAGAGAAGATTTCTATGTCCATTCATGACAGGCCCTTTGAATGGACAATTACCATGCATAAGGATAGCACTGGACATGTTGGTTTTATCTTTTAAAATGGAAAAATAGACCAGACGTCGTGGTTCACGCCTGTAATCCCAGCACTTTGGGAGGCCAAGGCAGGCAGATCACCTGATGTCAGGAGTTTGAGACCAGCCTGGCCAATGTGGTGAAACCCCATCTCTACTAAAACTACAAAAATTAGCCAGGCATAGTGGTGCACACCTATAATCCCAGCTACTCAGGAGGCTGAGGCAGGAAAATTGTTTGAATCCAGGAGGCAGGGGATGCAGTGAGCCGAGATTGCACCACTCCACTCCAGCCTGGCCAACAGAGTAAGACTCCATCTCCGAAAGAAAGAAAGAAAGAAAGAAAAGATAACATCCATAGTGAAAGACAGTTCTGTAGCCAGAAATGGTCTTCTCACAGAACATAACATCTGTGAAATCAACAGACAGAAGGTCACTGGACTGAAGGACTCTCAAATTGCAGACATACTGTCAACATCTGGGACTCGAGTTACTATTACAATCATGTCTGCTTTTATCTTTGAACAGATTAAGTGGATGACACCAAGCATGATGAAAAGCCTAATAGACCACACCATTCCTGAGGGTTTAAAATTCATCACACGACGGAAATGTAGCTGAACGTCTCTAGTTTCCTTCTTTGGCAACTTCTGTATTCTGCACGTGAGGCTTTCTGGGGCCAGCAATTGAGCATACGCTGCATGAGGATCTTTCCATCTCACATTATGGCTGGGAATCTTACTGTTTCATCTGATACCCTGTTCAGATTTCAAGAGAGCTGTAGCCTTATCCTGGTTTTATAGAGGTGAAACTTTCAAGAGATTTACTGACTTTCCTGGAATAGTTTCTTTTCCGGAAACCTGATACTTTCATAAGCCGTTGTGATTAGGATGACTGATACAGGCTTAGCTTTGTGTGAGAACCAGTCACCTTTCTCCTAGGCCATGAGAAGTGCTGTTCATGTTACTTTAGTTCTATGGCATGTTTGCATTTTTAACACATTCTACCACAGTACACTTAGAATGATTGCCTTTGATAGTTTTTTTTTTTTTTAATTCTGTGTATGTGTGTATAAAATGCCAATTAAGAACACTGGTTTCGGGCCAGGCACGGTGGCTCACGCCTGTAATCCCAGCACTTTGGGAGGTCGAAGTGGGCAGATCACGAGGTCAGGAGATCGAGACCATCCTGGCTAGTAGAGATGGTGAAACCCTGTCTCTACTAAAAATACAAAAAATTAGCTGGGTGTGGTGGTGGGCGCCTGTAGTCCCAGCTACTCGGGAGGCTGAGGCAGGAGAATGTCATGAACCCAGGAGGCGGAGCTTGCAGTGAGCCGAGATTGCGCCACTGCACTCCAGCCTGGGCGACAGAGTGAGACTCTGTCTCAAAAAAAAAAAAAAAAAGTACATTGGTTTCGGCTGGGTGCTGTGGCTCACACTTGTAATCCCAGCACTTTGGGATGCTGAGGTGGGAGGATCACTTGAGGTCAGGAGTTCAAGACCAGCCTGGCCAACATGGTGAAAACCTGTCTCTACTAAAAATATAAAAATTAGCCAGGCATGGTGGCACATGCCTGTAATCCCAGCTACTCGGGAGGCTGAGGCAGCAGAATTGCTTGAACTCGGGAGGTGGAGGTTGCAGTGAGCCAAGATCAAACCACTGTATGCCAGCCTAAGCAACAGAGTGAGACTTTGTCTCAAAAAAAAACAAAAAACAAAAAACCACTGGTTTCCTTCCACGTAAGCATTAAACAGTGTATGTAGGTTGTAAGAGATGGTGATGATTGTTCTGAAATCTTAACTACCTTCACTTAATGTGCTTGAACTGTCGCCTTAACCGTGTTAAGCATCCAGACTAAAAGCTGAAATAGAATTACTGCTGCCTTTCTAAAACGCAAAATGTGGTTCTCTATTAATCTGAAATGTACACTAGCCCAGAACAGTTTAATGATACTTAACGAGCTATAGCATAGCATAGCTGCTTAGTTGTATTTGAGATTTTCTAGTCAATGCATAATGGAAACTTCTTTCTTCTAAAAGTTGCCAGTAGCACTACAGATTGAATGTAAAAATTGTTCTAGTAAACAGGACACTTTTTTTTTTTTTTTTTGAGACAGAGTCTCACTTATTCCACTGCCCAGGCTGGAGTGCAGCGGCGCAATCTCTGCTCAATGCAACCTCTGCCTCTTGGGCTCGAGCAATTCTCCTGCCTCAGCCTCTTGAGTAGCTGGGACTGCAGACATGCACCACCATGCCCAGCTAATCTTTTTATTTTTTGTGGAGACAGGGTTTCACCATGTTGACCAGGCTGACCTCAAGTGATCCGCCCACCTTGGCCTCCCAAAGTGCTGGGATTATAGGCGTGAGCCACCACGCCCAGCCTAAACAAGATAAACTTTTGACTCCTCTTTTTTTCATTTGTGGATTAAGTGGTATAATACTTAACTTTGGCATTTGACTCTGAAGATTATGTAACCTAGCCACTTCAGATGGTTTTAGAATATTTTTCTAGTAATTTGTTGCACTTCCTGATTCCTCCTTGCAAACTAAATGACAGTGACACTTTATCCTGATTTTTTTCTTGTTTTTGATTTATGCCTATTCTATTTTAATTAAATATGTACACATAAAGTTAAAAACAAAAATAAAAAATGAAACTCATGTATGCAACAAACATGTAATGGGAATACCACACAGAAAAAAAGAGAAAGAGACAGAAAAAAATATTTGAAGTAATAATGGATGAAAATTTTCCAAAATTAATGACAGATACCAAACCACAAAACCAGGAAGCTCAGAGGAGGATAAATACACCAAGCATGATAAATACCAAAGAAATGTACATCTAGAAAATCAAAGACAGGCCAGGCGTGGTGGCTTATGCCTGTAATCCCAACACTCTGGGAGGCCAAGGTAGGCAGATCACCTGAGGTCAGGAGTTCGAAACCAGTCTAGCCAACATGGTGAAACCCCGTCTCTACTAACAATACAAAAAAAACAGTTAGCTGGGCATGGTGGTGGGTGCCTGTAATCCCAGCTACTCAGGAGGCTGAGGCACAAGAATCATTTGTACCCAGGAGGTGGAGGTTGTAGTGAGCTGAGATCACACCACTGCACTCCAGCCTGGGCAATAGAGCAAGACTCTGTCTCAAAAAAAAAAAAAAAAAAAAAAAAGAAATCAAAGACAAAAAGAAAATCTTGAAAGAAGCCAGAAGATTATCTCAATAGATGCAGAAAAGGCCTTTGACAAAATTCAACAACGCTTCATGCTAAAAACTCTCAATAAATTAGGTATTGATGGGACATATCTCAAAATAATAAGAGCTATCTATGACAAACCCACAGCCAATATCATACTGAATGGGCAAAAACTGGAAGCATTCCCTTTGAAAACTGGCACAAGACAGGGATGCCCTCTCTCACCACTCCTATTCAACATAGTGTTGGAAGTTCTGGCCAGGGCAATCAGGCAGGAGAAGGAAATAAAGGGTATTCAATTAGGAAAAGAGGAAGTCAAATTGTCCCTGTTTGCAGATGACATGATTGTATATCTAGAAACCCCCACTGTCTCAGCCCAAAATCTCCTTAAGCTGATAAGCAACTTCAGCAAAGTCTCAGGATACAAAATCAATGTACAAAAATCACAAGCATTCTTATACACCAATAGCAGACAAACAGAGAGCCAAATCATGAGTGAACTCCCATTCACGATTGCTTCAAAGAGAATAAAATACTTAGGAATCCAACTTACAAGGGACGTGAAGGACCTCTTCAAGGAGAACTACAAACCACTGCTCAATGAAATAAAAGGGGATACAAACAAATGGAAGAACATTCCATGCTCATGGGTAGGAAGAATCAATATCATGAAAATGGCCATACTGCCCAAGGTAATTTATAGATTCAGTGCCATCCCCATCAAGCTACCAATGACTTTCTTCACAGAATTGGAAAAAACTACTTCAAAGTTCATATGGAACCAAAAAGAGCCCGCATCGCCAAGTCAATCCTAAGCCAAAAGAACAAAGCTGGAGGCATCACGCTACCTGACTTCAAACCATACTACAAGGCTACAGTAACCAAAACAGCATGGTACTGGTACCAAAACAGAGATATAGATCAATGGAACAGAACAGAGCCCTCAGAAATAATGCTGCATATCTACAACTATCTGATCTTTGACAAACCTGAGAAAAACAAGCAATGGGGAAAGGATTCCCTATTTAATAAATGGTGCTGGGAAAACTGGCTAGCCATATGTAGAACGCTGAAACTGGATCCCTTCCTTACACCTTACACAAAAATTAATTCAAGATGGATTAAAGACTTAAATGTTAGACCTAAAACCATAAAAACCCTAGAAGAAAACCTAGGCATTACCATTCAGGACATAGGCATGGGCAAGGACTTCATGTCTAAAACACCATAAGCAATGGCAACAAAAGCCAAAATTGACAAATGGGATCTAATTCAACTAAAGAGCTTCTGCACAGCAAAAGAAACTACCATCAGAGTGAACAGGCAACCTACAAAATGGGAGAAAATTTTCGCAACCTACTTATCTGACAAAGGGCTAATATCCAGAATCTACGATGAACTCAAACAAATTTACGAGAAAAAAACAAACAACCCCATCAAAAAGTGGGCGAAGGACATGAACAGACACTTCTCAAAAGAAGACATTTATGCAGCTAAAAAACACATGAAAAAATGCTCACCATCACTGGCCATCAGAGAAATGCAAATCAAAACCACAATGAGATACCATCTCACACCAGTTAGAATGGTGATCATTAAAAAGTCAGGAAACAACAGGTGCTGGAGAGGATGTGGAGAAATAGGAACACTTTTACACTGTTGGTGGGACTGTAAGCTAGTTCAACCATTGTGGAAGACAGTGTGGCGATTCTGCAAGGATCTAGAACTAGAAATACCATTTGACCCAGCCATCCCATTACTGGGTATATACCCAAAGGACTATAAATCATGCTGCTATAAAGACACATGCACACATCTGTTTATTGTGGCACTATTCACAATAGCAAAGGCTTGGAACCAACCCAAATGTCCAACAATGATAGACTGGATTAAGAAAATGTGGCACATATACACCATGGAATACTATGCAGCCATAAAAAAGGATGAGTCCATGTCCTTTGTAGGGACATGGATGAAATTGGAAATCATCATTCTCAGCAAACTATTGCAAGGACAAAAAACCAAACACCGCGTGTTCTCACTCATAGATGGGAATTGAACAATGAGAACACATGGACACAGGAAAGGGAACATCACACTCTGGGGACTGTTGTGGGGTGGGGGGAGGGGGGAGGGATAGCATTAGGAGATATACCTAATGCTAAATGACGAGTTAATGGATGCAGCACACCAGCATGGCACATATATACATGTGTAACTAACCTGCACATTGTGCACATGTACCCTAAAACTTAAAGTATAATAATAATTAAAAAAAAAAAAGAAAGAAGCCAGACGAAAGAAAAAAACACCGTACCTACAGAGGAACTAGGATTAAAAAGTATAATGGGCTTCTTTTTGAAACGAATGCAAGCAAGAATAAAGTGGAGTGAGATATTTAAAGTGTTGGAAGAAAAATAATCAATCTAGAGTATTGTACCCAGTAAAATTATCTTTCAGAAGTGAAGGAGAAACAAAGACACTCCCAGAAAAATACTGAGGAAATCTGTCTCCAATAGAACTGCCTTGCAAGAAATATTAAAAGAAGTTTTTCAGAGAGAAGGAAAACAATATTGGTCAGAAGCTCAAATCTACATAAAGAAAGGATGGAGAAAGAATGAATGAAGGTAAATAAAATCTTGTATTTTTCTTATTCTTAATTGATCTAACAGCAGTTTGTTCAAAATAATAATAGTAATAATGTATTTGGTGATTATAGCTTACAGATAAGTGAAATTAATGACAGCAATCATATAACGGACAAGAGGGAGGAATTGGGAGTACTCTGCTATAAAGTACAGTCAGGTGTCACTTAATGGCAGGGACGTATTCTCAGATATGTGTCATCAGGTGATTTTGTCCTTCTGCAAACATCGCAGAGTGTACTTACACAAACCTAGATATTATAGCCTACCGCACACCTAGGCTATATTGTACAGCCTATTGTTGCTAGGTTACAATCCTGTACAGCATGTTGCTGTACTAAATACTGTAGGAAATTGTAACACTATGGTAAATATTTGTTTATCTAAATACATAGCCAACATCAGAAAGGTACAGTAAAAATACAGTATTATAATCTCAGCCAGGTTCAGTGGCTCGTGCCTGTAATCCCAGCACTTTGAGAGGCCCGAGCAGGCAGGTCACTTGAGGTCAGGAGTTCAAGACTAGCCCAGCCAACATGGTGAAACCCCGTCTCTACTAAAAATACAAAAGTTAGATGGGCATGATGGTGACAGGTGCCTGTAATCCCAGCTACTCAGGAGGCTGAGGCAAGATAATTGCTTGAACCCAGAAGATGGAGGTTGCAGTGGGCTGAGATTGCACCACTGCACTGTGGCCTGGGTGACAGAGTGAGGCTCCAAAACAAAACAAAAAAACAGTATTATAATCTCTTATGGAAGCACCATTGTATATGCAGTCTATCATTGACTGAAACATCATTATACAGTGCACAACTATACTTGCACTACCTGTGAAGTTGTTCAATGTTATTTCCAAGTAAAACTAGATTAGTTGTAAATGTATATTGCAAATTCTAGGGCAACCAATTAAAAAGGTTAAAGAAGAAGTATAATTGATAAGCTAAGAGAGGGAAGATAATTAAATCATATAAGATGCTCAATTAAAACCAGATAATGCAGAAAAAAGAGTGGAAAAAATACAACAGCAAGGACAATGAGGCAATTAATAGAAAATACTTATGAATACAGTAGATATTAAACCCACTATAAAAATAATCACTTTAAATGTGAATGGTCTAAATACACCAATTAAAAGCAAAGACTGGCTGGGCACAGTGGCTCATATGTATAAACCCAGCACTTTGGGAGGCCGAGGTGGGCAGATCATGTGAGGTCAGAAGTTCAAGACCAGCCTGGCGAACATAGTGAGACCTCATCTTTACTAAAAATACAAAAATTAACTGGGCACGGTGGCCTACGCCTGTAATCCCAGCTATTTGGGAGGCTGAGGCAGGAGAATCACTTGAACCCAAGAGGCAGAGGTTGCAGTGAGCTGAGATCATGCCACTCCACTCCAGCCTGAGTGACAGAGTGAGACTCCATCTCAAAATAAATAAATAAATAATAAAATAAAAGACTGTCAGAGTGAATTAAAAAACAAGACCCAACTATATGTTGCCTACAAGAGACCCAAATTAAAGACATAAATAGATTAAAAGTGAAAGGGCCGGGCGTGGTGGCTCACACCTGTAATCCCAGCACTTTGAGAGGCCGAGGTGGGCAGATCACAAGGTCAGGAGATCAAGACCATCCTGGATAACACAGTGAAACCCTGCCTCTACTAAAAATACAAAAAAATAGCCAGACGTGGTGGCGGGCACCTGTAGTCCCAGCTACTCGGGAGGCTGAGGCAGGAGAATGGCGTGAACCCGGGAGGTGGAGTTTGCAGTGAGCCAAGATCACACCACTGCACTCCAGCCTGGGCGACAGAGCGAGACTCCATCTCAAAAAAAAAAAAAAAAAAAAAAAGTGAAAGGATGGTCAACAGATGAATGGATTTTAAAACGTAGTACATACATACAATGAAATATTATTCAGTCTTAAAAAAGAAGAAAATTCAGTATGACAATATGAATGAAACTTGAGAACATTATGCTAAGTGAAATAAACCAGTCACAGAAAGACAAATACTGCATGATTCCACTTACACGAGGTATCTAAAATAGTTAAATTCATAGAACCAAACAGTGGAATGGTGGTTGCCAGGAGCTGGGAGGAAGGGGAAATAGGGAGTCATTAATCAATAGGCATGAAGTCTTAGTCAAGCAAGATGAACAAGCTCTACAGATCTTCTGCATAACATTGTACCCAGAGTCAACAATAATGTATTGTACACTCAAAAATCTGATAAGAGGGTAGATCTCACATAAAGTGTTCTTACCACAATTTTTTTAAGTAAAGAGATTGAGCTGGGCGCAGTGGCTCATGCTTGTAATCCCAGCACTTTGGGAGGCTGAGGCAGGTGGATCACTTGAGGGCAGGAGTTTGAGACCAGCCTGACCAACATGGTAAAACCCCGTCTCTACTAAAAATACAAAATTAGCCAGATATGGTGGCACATGCCTATAATCCCAGCTATTCAGGAGGCTGAGGCAGGACAATTGCTTGAATCTAGGAGGCAGAAGTTGCAGTGAGCCAATATCACACCATTGCACTTCAGCCTGGGCAACAAGAGCGAAACTCCATCTCAGAAAAAAAGACAAAAAAAAATAGAGATTGCAGCACTTGTGTATTGCTGATAGAAACGAAAATGGTGCTGCTGCTGTGGAATAGTTTGGCATTTCCTCAAAACCTTAGACATAAAACTGCCATATGACCCATCCATTCCACCTCTAGATTCATACCCCAAAGAACTGAAAGCAGGAGGCTAAGCAGATACTTGTATACCAATGTTCATAGCAGCATTATTCACAATAGCCAAAAGGTAGAAACAACTCAAATGTCCATCAACAGATGAATGGATGAACAATACACAGTATACATGCAATGGAATATTATTCAACCTTAAAAATGGGAAAAAATCCTGATTTATGCTATAACATAGACAAACCTTAAAAACATTATTGTAAGTGAAATAAGCCAAAGACAAAAGGACAAATATTGCATGATTCTACTTACATGAGGTAGCTAGAATAGGAAATTTATAGGGAAAGAATGTAACATAGAGGCTACCAGGGGCTGGAGATGGAGGAGAGGGAAATTGGGAGTTATAGTTCAGTGAGTTCAGAGTTCTTGTTTCCAAGTTCTGGGAATGGACAGTGGTGATACTTGGCAAACACTATGAATATTCCTAAGACCACTAAACTGTACACATTAAAATAGTTAAAATGGTAAATTTCATTGTGTATATTATGCCATAATAAAAAATTTTGAAGTAAAAGGATGAAGAAAGTTACTAATCAATATTCTGTGCTAACACTAATCAAAAGGAAGCTGGAGTATTTGTATTAATTTCAGACAAAGCAGACTTCAGAGCAAAGAAAATTATCAAGAATAAAGAGGGGCATTACAAATGATAAAGGGGTCAATTGTCCAAGAAGACATAGCAATTTTTAATGTATATGTGCCTAATAACAGAGCATCAAAATATGTGAGGCAAAAACTGAAAGGACTGCAAGGAAAAATAGATGAATTCCCGATTATAGTTGAAGACTTCAACACCCCGGTATAAAAAATAGGTCTAGCAGGCAGAAAATCAGTAAGAACACAGTGGAACTGAACAGCACCATCAATCAACAGAATCTAATTGACATTTATTAATAATCCTTTCAACAACAGCAAAATACACAATCTTCTCAAGCTCACATGGAACATTCATCAAGACAGATCATATTCTGGGTCATAAAATCCACCTTAACAAATATAACGCTGAAGCACTGGATTTTCGCAGTGAGAAAGATGTATTGTGAGTCAACTGACAAGGAGAGAGGAGGAAGCTCTCTGCTCTGTCTCCGTGAGCTGGGGGCTGCAATGGGTTTTATAAGCATAGGGTAATGAGGCATGATGTGATTGGATCTTGCGATGAGATGATGCTGGGAGGCATGATCTGACTGAATCCTGCCATGGGGTGGCACCAGGGTCCAATCTGATTGGATCCTGGATCCTGCCTGCAGTGTTCGCTCCTTAATTCAGTCCCCACTGCTCAGTCTGAGCACTTAGGTTCCACCCGTGGTTGCACGATTGGTTCACCTGGGCATGCTCACGTTACTTGAACTTCAATCTGGGGGTCCACGGCAACTTTAAAACAACTAGTAACTTTGTTCACTAAAAACTGAACAAGGTTGGTCTGATATGGCTACAGCTCCTCTCTCCAGTGCCTCCACCTTGCTTTATTTCTCACTTGCCCACCCTCTGCTCTTTCCTCTCATTCAGGGCTGAGTCTTCCAGCCTCCATCAGCGTGGGCTGAGTCTTCCAGCCTCCATCTTTCTCCCATGCTGGATGCTTCCTGCCTTCAAACACTGGACTCCAAGTTCTTCAGCTTTTGGACTCAGTAGGCACAGCAGGGATGGAGGTGGGGCAGCCTGTTGCCTCAAGATGGCCAGGCCTCCTCACCATTCCCATAAGGACATAGGCTTTGGGAAGAATAAAGCCAAAGAAACTTACTTCTGCTTTGAGTCATGTTCTACCCACCTGCCCCCACACGCACACCTCCCAAGGCAATAGACACAGAATTGTCCTGATTAAATAGAACAACTTGGCTGGGCGCGGTGGCTCACTCCTGTAATCCCAGCACTTTGGGAGGCCGAGGCGGGTGGATCACCTGATGTCAGGAGTTTGACACCAGCCCAGCCAACATGGTGAAACCCTGTTTCTACCAAAAATACAAAAAAATTAGCTGGGCATGGTGGCAGGCGTCTGTAATCCCAGCTACTCAGGAGGCTGAGGCAGGAGAATCGCTTGAACCTGGGAGGCGGAGGTTGCAGTAAGCCAAGATCGTGCCATTGCACTTCATCCTGGGCAAGAAGAACCAAACTCTGTCTCAAATAAATAAATAGAACAACTAGCACAGCAGGAAAATATGGGGTGAGTGAGAAAAATAAATCACTCCATAGAAATTCCATATTAAACCCCACACCTGGTAGGTCTAAAAACCAAACATTCAGACATACAAAGACAAAGGAACTTTCTATACTCATCGCTGAACTGAACACAGCTCCTATGTTTGTTGATGGCAGAATACGGCATAATTTTGCCAAGTCAGGGTAAACTCACTAACCTCTGAATCGTCTTCTCCTCTTTTGAGTAAATGCTTGGTTATTTTAAGGCTCACTTCCCCCCTTATTCGCACCTTCTTGGTGGTGATATGAGTTTCAAGGAGCTTTTATCCTGTCCTCAGAGAAAGAGAGACACTTGGCCTGGAGCGGCCTTAGGTCTATGCTTGTCTTTCCTGAAGGGTAGCCTGGCCCATTGGATGGTGGGGCTAAGCCCCAGCCTCACTACCTCTGCTGCTACGGTCACAGCTGCTCCAGAATCCCTTTAAATTTACAGTGGTGCTATCATAATCAGAATAGTAATTTTAAAATTAAGCTGCCATGTTCCCAACAGACACACTGAGTCAGACCACGCAGCGGGAATCTGGAAACGTACATTGAGCCGCCCAAGGGTATGTTATGCATAGAGAATGTGAGAACGAGTGGAGAGGCTCTTATGATCCTGTCTCTTGAGAATCTGACCCAAAGAGCAGGAGCCAGGGATCTGAGCCTGAATCCGGTCACCACCAATTCCTTTCCATGCCCTCAACTAGTCCATGCTTTCTCTCTAGCAGGAAAACAGATTTTACATCATCACACAATCATCTCCATTGTGATCATTTTCATGATAAAATTCAGCCGGGCATGGTGGTGTGTGCCTGCAGCCCCAGCTATACGGGAGGCTGAGGCAGGAGGATCAATTGAGCCCAGGAGTTCGAACCTGTAGTGTGCTAGATGGTGCCTGTGAATAGTCACTGCATTCCAGCCTGAGCAACACAGTGAGACCTCATCTCTTAAAAAAAAAAAAAATTCATGCTCTGAGTCCTTCAGGATTTATTCTTTGGGCTCAAAAATCTTTCCATTTTAATTTCCTTAGATTTCAAGCTCATGAATTTGTTTTAAAATCTCCTTAGAGATTCAATTGATCTTTGCTGCATCTGCCTTCTTACTAAAGTGAAGCCTGCTTCAGCCTTGTGGGTCTAGTTCCCTAGGAGGATCCTGGAGTGCAGTGCCAAGTAATAGAGACAGAGGGAGATTAAGGAAACTTTAGTTAATACCTCAAAGTTTGCCCCAGTATAACTTTTTTTAAAAAAAGAATAGAAAAGAAAGAAAATCCTGATTCAACAGCTTTTCAGTGAGATGAACCCTACTTGGTTTAATTGGAGGGTGGGGGAAAAACAGCGGAACGTATCAGTTAAGAGAAGTGGCACTTTTTAAAACCTCAAAGAGCTGTCTGAGCCTCTATGGAAGATGCTGTTATGGGAGCCCCAATATCTGTTATTCTCTTCTTCTACCAATGCCAAATTTTTAGCTGGGCATGTGGTTGTCCAGAATCAAAACTACACAGTCTGGGCTTCACTTGCAGCTAGATGGAGCTGTTTCTGTATGCCCTAGGATGCAGTCTCCATCTCTGTGTTAGTAAGTAAAGTTAAACTGAGTCAGGCTGGCTGTTGTAACAAAACAATCCCAAACTTTCAGGAACTTTCCCAATTAAATGCTTCTGCCTCACCAATTCACAACTGCAAAAATGTGGAACCAACCAAAGGCCCATCAGTCAATGAGTGGATAAAGAAACTGTGATATATATATATATATATATATATATATATATATATATATATGATGGAATACTAATCAGCCATAAAAAGGAATGAATATATGGCGTTCACGGCAACCTGGATGGGACTGGAGAGTATTATTCTAAGTGAAGTAACTCAGGAATGGAAAACCAAACATCGCATGTTCTCACTCATAAGTGGGAGCTAAGCTATGAGGATGCAAAGGCATAAGAATGATACAATGGAGTTTAGGGACTCAGGGGGAAAGGGTGGGAAGGGGGTGAGGGATAAAAGACTACATATTGGGTTCAGTGTATACTGCTCGGGCGATGGGTGCACCAAAATCTCACAAATCATCACTAAAGAACCTGCTTATGTAACCAAACACCATCTGTTCCCCCAAAAAACTACAGAAACATAAAAAATTAAAAAAAAAAAAAAGCATGTGCCTCACTCTCATAAAGCCCAATTCAGTGTTCCCAATCAGGGAGCAGTCCCCCTTGCTTCTAACCAGGGACGTTGACTTCTGCTATCTGTGGCTCTGTCCTCCTAGAGAGCCTCATGCCCCTCTCTATTCAGCAAGCAGATGGAGAAGACAGCAGGGCTCCTGCAGAGAAGGTTTTTCTAGACCGGGCTAAAAGTGACAAATTCCATGGCCAGGATTGATGCTATGCTCACATCTAACACAAAGGCGGTGACAAAAGACATTACACGATCTAAGGGTGTGTCCTGAAGGATGAGGAACACAGGATATTGGTGAGCACTGAGAGCCACTGGCCCGTCCCACTTCCTCCCACCGTCAGGCCAGCCAGGTTCACAAACACTGGCTGATGCCTTCCACAGGCTGGGGCCATGCACATGTTTCTAGGGACATGACATGGCCCATGCCCAATCGTACCATCAAGGCGCTATCCGCCCAAAGGAGGAAGACGGATGGTCTACATATCCAAATAAAATAAGGTGGCAAGTACTACATACAGCTTAATAAAGGACTATGTCAACCACAGAGGGAAAAATCCAATTCATTCTGCCTGGTAGACGTGAGGCAGTTATCCTGGAGGAAGAGACGCTGGCACTGGGTCTTGACTGATGAAGAGAATGTCTCCAGAGAAGGGGTTTTAGGTAGAAGGGGCAGCTGAGCAAAGATGTCACAGCTCAAAGGTAATGAGCCAGGTGTGTCCGCTGTGTGACACGGACAGCGTGGAAAGCCCTGGAACCCTGTCTCCCAAAGCTATCCGGTCCTATCTGCCTATTGATGTCCTGCCCACCTGCAAAGCTCAGAGTCTTCCAAGAGGCCTTCCTTCACAGCCTTTCCTACACACACAGCATCCGGCCAGGGTCAGGCCAATGTCTAATTAATCCCTAGAACCCAGCAGAGAGTAGCCCAGCACCTTCCGCACAGGAGTGCCTTGAGAAGTCAAGATCAATGACTCCAGCCTCATTTATGTAATGGTAAATAGCACTGGTCTTTGTCAAATGGCTGGAAATTTTGTTCACCTCCTGGTGTCCCCGGAGCTAGTTAATGGTTAGTTTCTGATTGCCGCCTCATGCTGTCTGGCGGGAGGTTCTGAGTGACTCAGGGCTCTGCTGACATTCCAGGAGGTCACCGGAGAGATGGAGAGACGTTCCCCCAAACGTGACCCCAGGCACACAGACAGCAAACATAGCAGGAAGCAGGAAAAGAGCCTTTCTCCCTTCTAAGTGCTCATACATCAACCAAAGAACCAAGATCCTTGTTGTTCCTCCAGATGAATTTATAATATGATGAACAGGAAAAATAAAATCTGCTCAGCCCATTTTTATAAGAGCAGATGCCCTTTTCCAAGGTTGATAGAAACCCCTGATTGGCGGCACAGAAAAGAACATTTCAGTCCTTCCAAATTTCTAAAAATATGCATACGATGTTAGATAGTTGACCACTAATGTTCCTAAGATAATAACACTAAGAAAGACTTGTTATTTAAAAAAGAAGTCAGTTGAGACATTTTAAAAATTCACATTTACATGACTTAAAATTTAACCATGCATGAATATAGACTATATAAATGATATGTCCTCACTGGAGGGATAAAAGCATTCAGAATAAAAGCCATAATAAGTTAGTAGCTATTGCATTATTATGATCTTATGCACATCAATGATCTATTCATAGTAATCATCACAACTGAAGTTTAGTGAGCAATTGCTGTGTGGCAGACACCACACTAAGGGCTTCATGCATTTCCTCAGTGAATTCTCGCCGCAGCCCTATAACAGCAGTCCTGTTCCTATCTCGTTTTACAGATAAGGAGCAGAGGCCTGCATGGGACCTCTCAGGGAGAAAGTAACAAAGTCAGGCCTAGCATTCGAGTCTGTCTCAGTCTAAAACCTATGATTTTAACCACCCGCCACACTGTCTCCTTAAATGGCTCCTATGTGTCTATTCATTCCTTAAACGAGCATTTATTGAGCATCTGCACGCAAGCACTAGGCTAAGTCCTAGAGGATAGAAATGTGTACAAAAGTCTGCCCTCCGCAAACCTCTGCTCTAGAAGTTAGTATCCACTTTAGCTTTAAAATGGCTATGCAGATGGCTATTTTATTCGAAATAAACTCAAACTGGAAACAACCCAAATGGTCTTCAGAGGATAACTGGTTAAAAATCAACAGTGGCTGGCCAGGTGCGGTGGCTCACGCCTGTAATCTCAGTACTTTGGGAGGCCGAGGTGGGCAGATCATGAGGTCAGGAGTTCAAGACCAGCCTGAACAACATGGTGAAACCCCGTCTCTACTAAAAATTACAAAAATTAGCTGGGCATGGTAGTGCGTGCCTGTAATCCCAGCTACTCTGGAGGCTGCAGCAGGAGAATTGTTTGAACCAGGGAGTTGGAGGTTGCAGTGACCCAAGACCGTGCCACTGCACTCCAGCCTGGCAACAGAGCAAGACTCCCTCTTAAAAACAACAACAACAAAAAAAAAATCAACAATGACTGACCCAAACCACAGAATACCACTCACTAATAAAAAAGAACAAACTAGCCAGGCGCGGTGGCTCACACCTGTAATCCCAGCACTTTGGGAGGCCGAGGCAGGCAGATCACAAGGTCAAGAGATCGAGACCATCCTGGCAAACATGGTGAAACCCTGTCTCTACTAAAAATACAAAAATTAGGTGGGTGTGGTGGTGCGTGCCTGTAGTCCCAGCTACTCAGGAGGCTGAGGCAGGAGAATGGTGTGAACCCAGGAGGCAGAGGTCGCAGTGAGCCAGAGATGGTGCCACCGCACTCCAACTTGATGACAGAGCAAGACTCTGTTTCAAAAAAAAAAAAAACTATTAATACAGAAATGGCTTGGATGGATCTCAAAGGAATCCTTCTGAATGAAAAAGTCCACTAGCAGGTTATATACTGTATTAGTCCATTCTCACACTGCTATAAAGAAATACCTGAGACTGGGTAATTTATGAAGAAAGGAGGTTTCATTGGCTCATAGTTCCTTAGGCTGTACAGAAAGCGTGGTGCTGGCATCTGCTCAGCTTCTAGGGAGGTCTCAGGAAACTTACAATCATGGCAGAAGGCAAAGGGGAAGCAGGCACATCTTACATGACCAGAGCAGGAGGGAGGTGCGGGGGCAGGGATATGCCACACACTTTTAAACAGACAGATCTTGCAAGAACTCTGTTGTGAGCACAGCACAAGGGAAATGATGTAAACCATTAGAAACCACCCCCACGGCCGGGTGTGGTGGCTCACACCTGTAATCCCAGCACTTCGGGAGGCCAAGGCAGGCAGATCACTTGAGGACAGGAGTTCAAGACCAGCCTGGCCAACATGGTGAAACCCTGTCTCTACTAAAAATACAAAAATTAGCTGGGCGTGTTGGTGTGCACCTGTCATCCCAGCTACTCAGGAGAATCGCTGGAACCCAGGAGGCGGAGGTTGCAGTGAGTCCAGATCGCGCCACTGCACTCCAGCCTGGGTGAAAGAGCGATACTCTGTCTCAAAAAAAAAAAAGAAAAGAAAAGAAAAAGAAAAAAGAAAGAAAGAAAGAAAAAGAAACCATCCCCACGATCCAATCACCTTCTACCAGGCCCCACCTGCAGCACTGGGGATTACATTTCAACATGAGATCTGGGCGGGGACACAGATCCAAACTGTATCACATACAATATGATTCCATTTATGCAACATTCTGAAATGACAAAATTACAGCAATGGAGAACAGGTAAGTGGTTGCCAGCAGGTGGGGAGGAGAAAGGAGGGAAGGTGACTTGAGGCTCTAAAGGGGTAGCATGAGGGAGCCTCCTGGTGATGGAGCAAAATCAAGATGTATCTTGATTTGGGTGATGGTTATAAGAATCCACACATGTGATAAACCTGCCTACAACTACACACACACACACACACACACACACACAAATACATATAAAATGGGAAATCTAGGTAGGTTCTGTGACCCAATCTCAATATCATGGTTGTGATATTGTACTGTAGCTATGTAAGATGTCACATTGGGAGAAACTGAGGGAAGGGGACAAGGACCTTCCTGCACACTTTTTGTTTGCATCATCCTTGAATCTATAATTATGTCAATTTTTAAAATTGAATTACTCCTCAAGTTTTTTCCTTTATTGGAGGCTATTTAACCCCACTTGCAGCTGCAACATCTCAGCTGTTGCCCAGAGAAAGCGAAGTTCATTGGTACTTGGCCGACCCCAAATTGGAGTTATTGTAGCTAGTAGTTAGATAAAGCCAGCAATTAATCTGTAACTATCCTGTCTGCAGCTAAATGATAGTCTCCCATACAGAGATTTCTCTTTTTAGCATTTTTTGGTTTGTTTCTTGGGATTTTTTTTTTTTCTGAAGCATGGCCCTTTTATGAAATAGATCCAAAAACACATTTTCCACTTTCATACATTTGCTAAGTTATGATCTAAAATATTTTTATGACACATACATATAAATAAACAACAACCCCTCCCATTCTAGGCCATGTTTCTTTTTGAAGAATTATCCCATTTGTTATCCTATTTCTATAGCATGCCACCCATGAACCTGATTCAAAGGCCAAAATCCCACAAAATAAAGGTAGCATTTGGCTGATAATCCACTCCAAGCAAACAAAGTCTTCTCTTGAGTCAGTAGAAGTTTTGGTTCTGTTTTTACCAAAAATCCTCTCATTCCCTAAAGACAGACTCTGTCTTTATGCAGTCTATTTGTCAAATACAAGGTGCCATGAATTGGGAGACATCTTGATTTCAAGCATGAAATATCAAGCATATTTCGATGAATGAGATACTCCAGCATGAAGAAAGCCTGTCTCCGAATCGGTGGGCTGCAGGGGGAGCACCACCCTCCAGATGGAGAAAGCATAACCCCTGCGTGTATTTGAAGAGCCATATACCCCTTAAGCCATAAAAAAAAAAAAGTTTCATTCTTGATGATGTAATCCTCTCTATGAAAAATACAAAAATTAGCCGGGCGTAGTGGCCCATGCCTGTAATCCCAGCTACTCAGGAGGCTGAGGCAGGAGAATCCCGGGAAGCGGAGGTTGCAGTGAGCCAAGATCGCACCACTACACTCCAGCCTGGGTGACAGAACGTGACTCCATCTCAAAAAAAGAAAAAAACCCACAAGATCCAAACCAAGGTTTCCCTTTTGCACAATAAGAACGCGTGTGGGGAACAATTGTGTGGTTCTTTGCACTGGCCAGATGAGCTCATGAGAAAATTCCCAGCAAGAGCAGCGCCTGGGTGACGGCAGTGAGTCACCCGCAGAGGCCTGACTCCATCACAAGGCTGGGGACAGCGTTCCCGGCATGGAGTGTCAGCTACTTCCTGGCATGGAGTGTCAGCTACTTCCTGTCTGAGTCAGGCGCAGGCCCCGAGGGTGGCTCCGCTGAGGGAACTGGCACCTTCTCCACACACCTCCTTCGCCGAGTCACAGACAAGCTATGCAGAGAAATCTACCGGAGCCACGGCAAGGCTCTGGAAGAGGACAGAGAAGGGAGCAGCTTCCAGAGGCCACATAGGTTTGTCGCCATGACAACAGAGGGGCGGGGCCGTGACCACCAGCCCCTGGCACAAGGCCCCCAAGTGCCGAAGGGTCACTGAGTCTTAAGCAAAGAGCAAGAGGCATCAGCCTCATGGGACAATCCACCCAGAGTCGCCTAACCACAGACCCCAAAAGTCCCCTAGTGGACACCACCCAGTCCAGGAACAGATCAAATTCAAGAATACATAAACTTGGGTGGGAAAAAAAATCTTTTCCTCCACTAACCAGGAACTGATATTTAGCATTTTCATTATGAAGATAGGCAGCATACCACACGAGCAGCCTCTGTGTGTCGGTCACCAGTAAAAATCATAATATGTTCATGGCACATGATGGTTATTGCAGTTTTTTTTTTTTTTTTTTTGAGACAGAGTCTGGCTCTGTCACCCAACCTGGAGTGCAGTGGTATCATCACAGCTCACTGCAACCTCGACCACCCGGGCTCGAGGGATCCTCCCACCTCAGCCTCCAAGTTGCTGGGACTATAGGCGTGTGCCACCACACCCAGCTAATTCTTTTTAGATGGGGTCTCACTATGTTGCCCTGGCTAGTCTCAAACTCCCGGGCTTAAGCAATTCTCCTACATCAGCCTCCCAAAGTGCTGGGGTTACAGGCATGAGCCACCACACCCAGCCTGTTGCAGATGTCTTGAAAGAGTATTTACCCTTCATCTCTACTGTGAAATTACGGTTGTTTTCAGACTTGCCACTATTGAATGCATTATTAAAGTGGCACATATATTTCTACATTGTAAATGTTTATATTTGGCATTTTGATATCAGTATTTCAAGAGTTCTTTCCTTCGTAATCCAAAGTGTGTTATTTTTTAAATGTAAACATTATTCTAAGAAGGGGCTCAGGATCAACCCTGGAGGATCAGAGGGGCTACAGCACACACAAAAAAGCTTCAGTACACTGTATTAGTGTGCTGAGGATGTCGCAACAAAGTACTTCAGATGGAGGGACTTACACAACAGTTTTTTAATTTTTTTTTTTTTTTTAGAGATAGGATCTCGCTCTGTCACCTAGGCTGGAGTACAGTGGTGCAACCATAGCGCACTGCAGCCTTGACCTCCTGGGCTCAAGCGGTCTTCCCCTTCAACCTTCCAACTAACTGGGACCACAGGTAAGTGCCACCAGGCTCAGCTATTTTATTTTTTGTAGAGACAGGTCTCCCCATGCTGCCCAGGCTGGTCTCAGTCTCCTGGGCTCAAGTGATCCTCCTGCCTCAGCTTCCCAAAGTGCTGAGATTATGGGAATGAGCTGTCGCACCGGCCCACAACAAAAATTTATTTTCTCCTGATTCTGGAAGCTGGGAGTCCAAGATCAAGGTGTCGGCAAGACTGGGTCCTTTGAGGCTGCGGGAAGGATCTATCCAGGCGTCTGTCCTTGACCTGTAGTCAGCTGTCTTCACTCTCCTCATCACCTTCTCTCTGCATGTGCCTGTCTCCAAATTTCCCTTTTTTATAAGGACATCAGCCATACTGGATTAAGGCCCATCCTAATGACCTCATTTTAACTTGATCGCCTCTGGAAAGACTTTTCTCCAAATAAGGTCACACCCTGAGGTGCTGGCGAGTAGGACTCCAACGTGCTGTTTTTGGCAGGGATGCAATTCAGTCCTTAACATACTCCAGCCCAATCTCCATGCTTTCCTTAGAGAACCCTCAAGCCCAGAGTGACTGACAGAACTGTCAACAGAACACAGGTTTCCCGACAGCCCCCTCAAGGTTTGAAGGGCTTTATACACTGTAAAGGGCCGTGCGATTGTAGGTTGCATGGCGGCGGGGATCCCTTAAAGAGCAGGCGTTCTCAGGAAGGCAAAGCTTTTCACCCACGGGTGGCAAGCTCCTCGGGCCCCAGAAGAGGAACGGGGAAAACTCCAGGCCTCATTTCTGTTTGTTTTACTTTTGGTGGGCAGCTGCTTCTAGTCACATCTCTAATTTCACAGCCATCATGCGAATATGGATCACATCTCTGAGGTGGGCCCAGCAAACCCGTCTCTACTGAAAATACAAAAAAATTAGCCGCACGTGGTGGCAGACGCCTGTAATCCCAGCTACTTGGGAGGCTGAGACAGGAGAATTGCTTGAACCCGGGAGGCAGAGGTTGACGTGAGCTGAAATCATGCCACTGCACTCCAGCCTGGGCAATAGAGTGAGGCTCCACTTCAAAAAAAAAAAAAAAAAAAAAAAAAAGCCTGCAATCTCAGCCCCACTCACTGCACAGGAGATGTGAACACTTTAGGAGAACGGGAAGTATTTTCTTTTCCTTTATTTTCCTCTGAGACTTTCTCTATAAATCAAGCCCTCAGGCCTATTGTCCAAATCTGAAATAAAGCCTGCCTCCTCCATCTGACCCTGTTCTCAAGAGACCTGAAATGAAATCTTCCCACATAGCCCTTGGCATGCACAGATCCAGGATATGAAACAGGGCTGATGGAAACTCATGAAAGCACAGAGTGGCTGGGGCCCAGGTCGACCTATTCCTTTTTCCTTTTTTTTGAGACAGAGTCTCCCTCTGTCACCCAGGCTGGAGTTCAATGGCACGATCTGGGCTCACTGGAACCTCTGCCTCCCGGGTTCAAACAATTCTCCTGCCTCAGCCTCCCAAGTAGCTGGGATTACAGGCACCCACCACCATGCCCAGCTAAAATTTTTGTATTTTTAGTAGAGACGGGGTTCACCATATTGGCCAGGCTGGTCTCAAACTCCTGACCTCAGGTGATCCGCCCGCCTTGGCCTCCCAAAGTGCTGGGATTACAGGCATGAGCCACCGTGCCCAGCCAGACTGACGTATTTCAACACGTTGGCCAGAATGCATAAATCCAAGGCATCATTCAGGGTTTAGTTAAGAAACCCCGATGTCCTAATGGGGCAATTGGAACAATCACCTTCACTAGACAGCCTGGAGTCAAGGGAGGGACACAGGAGACCATTACCTGCAAGTCCTAAGGGACAGAAGGGACATTTATCATCTCCCAGCACTGCCTTCATCAGCCATTCACCAAACTAGACAGTTACAGCCCCTGTCTGTGAACTCGGGGTGCTTTGCACTTGTTCATAACATACAACATACATGCACAATGGCAAGTAAGCACGTATGTAATGCTTCACATCTGCCCTCCCTGCTGGATGGCAGCCACCATCGGGGCAGGGGCAACTGTCTATCCCACCCTCTGGTCTATCCTCAGTGCTAAGCACAGATTCCCACACATGGTAGAGATTGGTAAATATTCCCTAAGTAAATAGGTACCTGCCTCTCCCACTTCCACACCCACCCTCTGATAGCCTATTGCCCTTTTGCAATACTTCTTCCCATTCAAGGTTGAACTAGGATTCATTTCAATTTAGCTTTAAAAATATAAATACATGCCGACAGTGTGGGGGAGAAAGCACACACAGATACCCATAGGCTCCACCCTCCACCCACGGGAGAAGGCGCTGTGGCTATTTGGGGTCACAGTATCCTGTTACCTTTATTGAACATTCACTTTTTATCAAAGGTCTGAGGTACACTGTCTCATTTATTCTACACAACCTTAGTTAGAGACTCATAGGCTTGGGGCTTGAACATCTTGTCCAAGATCACACACCTAGAGAGTACTGAACCAGGACTGGAGCTAAAAGAGGTCTGATTCAAACACTGGGCTTCATCAGCTCCCTGTGCTACCTGCCCGGAAGTGGCTTCATTACTCTCAAAGAACTCGGCTTCCCAACTCTTCCGCAAGCACTGCTACCAGGCTCTTCATCCTGCCATTCAATAGACACATCTGAAGTTTGACTTCCTGCCTCTTGGCTCCCACACCCCCAGGAGGCAGCTGTCAGAGTCCTTCAGTGGCTAAAGGAACGTAGCCTGGGCCTCCCAGGCATCACACACGCACCAGGAAATCATAAATTGAAAGGTAACGCTCTTCGGTTCTTGTCCTTACCTTAGCAGAGGTGTTGGAACAAGGCTGACATTTACAGTGCACAGGAGCTTGGCTACTTCAGCAATTGCATGGCCACTGGTGTTCCGGAAGAATCCATTTAAATGCTAAACACATTTTCTCTTGGCACTTGAAACTAGATTCCAGACGGGGGAAGTGGTTGAATACTAATTACTTGTAGCAAGGCCATTGGAAGAGCATCTTTCACTTTCTTTCCCAATTTCAATAATCTGTTCCTGAATGCTTCTTATCCAAACCCACGTTTCAGAAAACAAGTTTAAGAACTGGGAAAATCTACAGTTAGGATGAAATGAATAAAAATGTCTTTCCTTCCTTCATTTATTTGGCAAATATTTAGTGGGTGCTTACTATCCCAGGCAGGGGCCTAGATCTTGGGGAGAGAGTGCTGAGTCAAAACTGGCCCAGTTCCTACTCTCAAGGTGCTTAAGTCTAGTGAGAGAATGGGCATGAAGCAAATAATTACACCAATAAAGGTGAAACTGCAACTCTGGGTGTCCTACAAAGGAGGCATGTGGTCCGATGAGCGCATGTCATAGGGCCTAATCTAGCCCGGAGGGTGGGAAGACTCCTTGACGCCATGACACCATCTGATGCATTAGAAACCACCTGGTAAAGAGGGAACCGGACCCTTACTAGCCAGAGGGAACAGCAAGCACAAAGGTGTTACATGGGAGGGAGTGTGCAAAAACAAGAGTTCAAGAAAGCCTCTGTGGCCGAGGAGTGTAGGTTGAGCTGAGGCTAGAGAGACGGGCAAGAACCAGATGCCCCAGGACACGGTGAGCTGTGGTTAGGACGTGTGTCATTAAACGCAAGAGCAACAGGAAACCATTGAAGGGCTTTTAAACCTTGCATGACACAATCAGTTACCTCAAAAATATTCCTCTAGTTTCGTGGTAGAAGAATGAGTAATATTAGGTAACTTATACTTCTCATATGAAATGGGAAAAAGAAGGCATCATTATCTCCGTGAGAGATTTGTGGAGAGGGAAAGCAACTGGTTCCGGGTCGTAGCTCACCAGAAAGTACAGCACAGAATTCTTGTCCCGTGTTCCCGAGTCTTAAACACCCATTTTCTTTTGTTGTTGTTGTTGTTGTTTTGTTTTGTTTGTTTGTTTTTGAGACGGAGTTTTTGCTCTTGTTGCCCAGGCTGGAGTACAATGGTGCGATCTCGGCTCACTGCAACCTCTACCTCCCGGGTTCAAGGAATTCTCCTGCCTCAGCCTCCCAAGTAGCTGGGATTACAAGTGCACACCACCACACCCAGCTAATTTTTGTATTTTTAGTAGAGAGGGGGGTCTCACCATGTTGGCCAGGCTGGTCTCAAACTCCTGACCTCAGGTGAGCCACCTGCCTCAGCCTCCCAAAGTGCTGGGATTACAAGCGTGAGCCACCACACCTGGCCCCATTTTCAAAATAAATAAAAATGTGTCAGATAGAGTCACATCATATGGCCCTCTTCATTTATGCATTCTGACATGCTGACTTCTGAAGTTGTCCAGGTACAAAATAACTCAGTCAGTGACCAGAAATATGAGCCATTTAATGTCTACCCCTGGGAAGAGTTAAGTCTTACTGCCTCCTCTCTCCACACACTAAACCAATTTCTCCTCCCATTTCTCCACCCTAAGTCACTTCCACCTTCCTAACTGCAACGTCTTACCTATGGCAAAGCCCATATTCACTGCGTTTTCCCCATGGCCTCATCACACAGATAAAACAGACCCTGGAATCTGGAAAAGGGAAAAAAATATATGTATGTGTTGCTCCTTAAGACAAGACCAAATCATCCTGTCCAGGTGCAGTGGTGCATACCTGTAGTCCCAGCTGCTCAGGAGGCTGAGACAAGAGGATTGCTTGGGCCCAGGAGTTCAAGACCAGCCTGAGCAACATAGCAGGACAACCATCTCTGAAAATAAATAAGTACATAAATCATCCTAGATCACTGAGTCTATAATTCAGTCTTAAATTTGTTTAGGAAAAGTTATTTATGTTCTTGGTATCTCAGTATCTTTATCTAACGGCTGAAAAAAAAAAAACGTAAAAATAATCTGCTTGGGCATATTGGGAAGTAAAAATATACTGAAGAAACGCCATTCAGGGAAGATGAAGACTCAGGGAGGGGAGCCCATGTTGACAACTACTGTTTTAAAAAGCAATTGTCATTTCTACATACTAGCAGTAAATAATTAAAAAATGAATTTTTAAAAATCTTTAACTTTTTTTTTTTTTTTGAGACAACTCGTCTCCCAGGCTGGAGTGCAGTGGTACGATCTCAGCTTACTGCAGCCTCAACTTCCTGGGCTCAGGTGATCCTCCCACCTCAGCCTCCCAAATAGCTGGGACTACAGTCATGCACCACCATGCCCAGCTAGTTTTTTGTATTTTTAGTAAAGACAGGGTTTCGCCAAGTTGCCTAGGCTGGTCTCGAACTCCTGGGCTCAAGCAATTGGCCTGTCTCAGCCTCTCAAAGTGCTGGGATTATGGGCATGAGCCACATCACCCAGCCTCTTTAACCTCTTTATGTTTGAAATTTGTGAATGTATGATCCAGTACAAAAAAAAAAGTTAACTAGTCTCTTTTATTAAATATATTTATATAATTTCTATTTATTTATTTATTTGGAGACAGAGTATCATTCTGTCACCTAAGCTGGAGTGCAGTGGCACAATCTCGGCTCACTGCAACCTCCACCTCCTGCGTTCGAGTGATTCTCCTGCCTCAGCCTCCTGAGTAGCTGGGATCACAGGTGCACGCAAACATCCCTGGCTAATTTTTGTATTTTTAGTAGAGATGGGGTTTCTCCATGTTGGCCAAGCTGGTCTCAAACTCCTGACCTCAAGTGCTGGGATTACAGGCATGAGCCACCGTGCCTAGCCTTATATAATTTTTATAATAGTATAGAAAAGCACCCCCAAAAAGGTTCCTAGCATGAGGCATAATAGCAGCCACTTGAATTAAAAACCCTCTACACAATCTCCAAAAAGAAGTTTATCAAGAAGTACAAATAAGACACACATGCTTTCAGCATTACTGGGATACAGAGTAACTTCAAATGATGCCAAGAATTCCACACCTAATCTCAACATAACCACCTTAGGGGCTCTGCCTGTGGCTTCCAGACCATGGAAGTGGCGTGGGGGAGGGGAGACAGGAAAATCCTTGAAAAGCAGCGGACATGAGAACTGCTGCATCGCACAGGGCCCCATGCTCAGGACACTACACATGGTTTAACACTGTCATTGCCAGCTTGAAATTCTTAGTAATTTGATTTTTTTTTTTTTTTTTTTTTTTTGAGATAGGGTCTCGCTCTGTCACCCAGGCTGGAGTGCAGTGGCACCATCTCGGCTCACTGCAACCTCTGCCTCCCGGGTTCAAGCGATTCTCCTGCTTCAGCCTCCCGACTAGCTGGGACTACAGGCACCCGCCACCATGCCTGGCTAATTTTTGTATTTTTAGTAGAGACGGGGTTTCACCATGTTGGCCAGGCTGGTCTTGAACTCCTGACTTCAGGTGATCCGCCCACCTCGGCCTCCCAAAGTGCTGAGATTACAGGCATGAGCCACTGCACCCGGCCAGTAATTTGATCTTTGAACCGATGTTTGAGAAGTGAAGCTTGCTGCCCTGATGGCTGGGAATTCAGCAAGTGAGTAGAAGGGGCTGAAAGGAAGCGTGCTATGTCTACAAATGAGTAAGTAAGAACGCCAACAGCCCCGAGACACCGCACTTTCTGTTTGACCCAGAACTTGCCCTGACTGCAGAAAGAAGGCAATGACGTTCTAAGAAACGCTAACCACCAAGGAGCCTCATCCTGACCTCCTACTTCCCTGTATTAGCCAAGTACACATGCGGAAGTGAGGAAAGGGAAAGCCAGTGAAACCTACAGTTCCTTCTCCTTTCAGACCTTCCTCACTCATTAGTACGTACGTCCAGGGTAGCCAGCAATGGCAGAACATGAGCGTATCAAGCGGTGAATAAAAGCAGTGAGTTTGTTTTGTACAATATCTCCATTGTTCTCATAAGAACAAGATACATATGCCTGTACAAGCTGGGAAATACCAGTTGTGTGATTGTGGTGAACCCACTTATGAGTTAAATGCTCTTATGTTTGCATGTAAAATTGTCACTGCACAATATAAGGATGAACTGTAGAACTCATGCTAATAACTTAATTGTTTCCTTATTTTGAATAACATTAAATAGCAAATTTTAAAAAACAACATGACAAGAGAAAAAAGGTGAAAGATTTATGATTTAGCACCTCTAAATTCTGCTTTTTATCTTTCACATAGTCCCCAAATTCCGCAGACAATCTTGCGTTATGCTGTCAATGCTGTGAGCCAGCATTCTCCCTGTGAGCATAATGGAGGCAAGGCCTGCTTCACACGCATGAGACCAAGGCCATCAGGTTTGGCAGGGACCCCTTGCCCTTTATTTGGGTTAATGCTCTGCTGTTGCTGTTTTGAAATACTGAATAAATTTTGAAAACGGAGTCCTACATTTTACTTGGACTCTGCAAAATATGTGGACAGTCCTGGGTGAAAGAAGAACATTTGCATTGAATTAGAATTGGAGATCTCAATATGAATGTATATTTCCAATAATACAACCATATATAGATATAGATACACACACATACATATTATAGTTATTGTATGGTTTTATTTACGCATATGTGAACACACACACATATTTATCCCAACTCTGGCCACTGAAACACCCTAGAAGCAATGACACCCACTGACAATAACACAACTACAACCAGATCTAGGACCGAGGGCTTGTTAGAGACATCGACAGTCTTAGAGCTGAGACAGGGAAGGCACAAGATGAGCCTGGAGTATTGTACAGGCCTAGAAATCAACGACGTCCTCAAAGCAGAAGAGGAGAGCATGCCGAAGGATACAGGAGCCAGCCTGAAGATGCTCCTATGACCCAAATCTGGGACAATTTGAGTGTCAAAATAAATAAGGACACTATGGATTATAACTCATTAAATATAATAGGAATCAATGAATCCATAAAATAAACAGTCTCAAGCACAGTGGCTCATGCCTGTAATCCCAACAATTTGAGAGGCCGAGGCAGAAGGATCACTTGAGCCCAAGAGTTTGAGACCAGCCTCGGCAACATAGTAAGGCCTTGTCTCTACAAAAAAATTTAAAATAACCAGGTGTGGGGCACAAGCCTATAGTCCTAGCTACTCAGGAGGCTAAGGCAGGAGGATTGCTTGAGCGCAGGAGGTCAAGGCTGCAGTGAGCTATGATCATGCCACTGCACTCCCACCTATGTAACAGAACTAGACCCAGTCTCTAAAAAATGATAATAATAAATAGAAAAGCAAAAAAAAAAAAAATGAAGGACGAGAAGTCTCCTCCTGACAGCAGAATCCTGAACGATAAACACAGAAGGAGGGGGTGGAGCTGGAAAATCATGTTTCTGCAATCATTATAGCAAAGACTGGTTGAGACAAGAATCATCAGTGAAAGCTAAACTTAAAAGGAAATTTGGATGAGGAGCAGGATGTGTTCGTGGCCCCAGTGTTTCCCCATAGATTGCTTGTTAGCTCCAAGGGAGAAAGTAGCAAATATACAGTGGAAAAATTGAACAATACCTTGGGCAGGTGGTCAAAATAATTACCCGCAAGAGGCAGGTGGGGTGACAGGCCTTCATAGGTGATACCCCAAGAGACACAACATGACTTCCATAATATTCTAGCCAGGGATGTATAGCCTAAACATAATAGTGGAGAAACATGAGACAAAATCAAATTGAGAAACATTTGATAAAATAACTGGCTTGTATTCTTCAAAATTGTCAATATCATGAAAAACAAAAAGCTTAAGAAACTATGCCAAATTAGGTGAGGGGCGGTGGCTCATGCCTGTAATCCCAGCACTTTGGGAGGTTGAGGCAGGCAGATCACATGAGGCCAGGAGTTTGAGACCAGCCTGGCCAACATGGTGAAACCCCATCTCTACTAAAAATACATAAAATTAGCCGGGCATGGTGGCATGCACCTGTAGTCCCAGCTACTCGGGAGGCTGAGGCAGGAGAATCGCTTGAACCCGGGAGGCGGAGGTTGCAGTGAGCCGAGATGGCGCCACTGCACTCCAGCCTCGGTGACAGAGTTAGACTCCGTCTCAAAAAAAAAAAAAAAAAAAAAAAAAAGAAAGAAAAAGAAAAAGAAACTATGCCAAGTTAAAGAAAACTAACACAAATTGACAACTAAATGCAGTAGGTGTCTCTGAACGAGACTGTGTACCTCCAGGGAAACAATGCTAGAAAGGACATCATTAAGATGATCGATGACTTGGAAGATAGACTACATTATATACAAGTATTCTATCAAGGTCAAATTTTCTGAATTTGGTAACTATACCATGGTTATATGAGAGACTCTCTTTGTTCCTACAAAACACACATTGAAATATAAAGGAGTAAAGGAGCCTGATTTATGCAATCTACTCTCAGATTATTAAGGAAAAGATGGAAAATAAAAATAACATACACATATAGAGAGAATGAAAAAGAAAGAGGGAATCAGAATAAACAAGCGAATTTGTGGCAAAATGTTTTGTTAAATGTTGAAAAACATTTTGAGTAAAGGGAACAAGGGGTTTCCCTGTGCTATTCTTACAGTCTTTCTTTAATTTGGAAATTACTTCATAATAAAAAGTTAAAAAATCAAATACCTAAGAATAAATTGATAAAATAGGTGTAATACATCTACACAGAAGACATAAACATTAAAACAAACAAAAACCCCTAAATATATGAAGGAATAAGCCATATTCTTAGATTGAAAAAGTCAATATTGTAAAGATATCAGTTCTTCCCAAAGTTACCTATAGAGTTTATGTGATTTAAATTAAAATCCTAGCAAAATTTTCATGGAAATTAAAAAGCTTATTCTAGAATCAAATGGAAATCCAACGGGCCAAGAATAGCCAAGACAATCTTGAATAAGAACAGAGTAAGATGACTTACTCTACCCGATGTCAAACTTGATTTTAAAGCTACATTAAGGGAGTGTGATATTGGTGCAAGTTTAGACGAATATGTAATGGAACATCTAGAAGCAGGCCCTCTAGATTAATGACAAAGATGGCACTCAAGTGCAATGGGAAAAGGCAACCTTCTAAGAGTGGTGCCAAGTCAATTCGATATGGGGAAAAAGTGACACCAAACCCTTGTCATCATTCACAAAGACCAATTCCAGGCAGGTTTTAGGTACAGCTAAAAGGCAAAACCACAAGGCTTCTCGAGAAGATAACTGTGGCTGGACAGGGTGGCTCACGCCTGTAATCCTAGCACTTTGGGAGGCCAATGCTGGAGAATCACTTGAGGCCAGAAGTTCAAGACCAGCCTGGCCAACATGGCAAAACTTCATCTCTACTAAAAATATAAAAATTAGCTGGGCATGGTGGCACACGCCTGTAATACTAGCTACTCGGGAGGCCAAGGCACGAGAATCGTTTAGGCCCAGGAGGCAGAGGTTGCAGTGAGCCGAGATCGCACCATTGCCCTCCAACCTGGGTGACAGAGCAAGACTCTGTCTCAAAAACAGAAGAAAATAACCATTATTAAGCTCTTGTCTCTCAGCTCCACACCCACATTTCTTTGTCCTGCATTGTAATTCTGGGGCCAAGACTCTTCATTTCCCCCTTGCTGGTCGGCTTCCTGCTAGAATTTGCAATAGGAGCTGCTAGAAAGAGATGGAAATTCAGGAGGAGCGAAGTAGAGATGTCCTCTGCACTGTTACCATCACCTGGGCAGTGTTGGGAACAAGCCCCCCAAAATCTGGCCATAAACTGGCCCTAAAACTGGCCATAAACAAAATCTCTGCAGCACTGTGACATGTTCATGATGGCCGTAATGCCCACGCTGGAAGGTTGTGGGTTTACCAGAATGAGAGCCAGGAACACCTGGCCCACCCAGGGCGGAAAACCGCTTAAAGGCATTCTTAAGCCACAAACAATAGCATGAGTGATCTGTGCCTTAAGGACATGCTCCTGCTGCAGTTAACTAGCCCAACCTATTTCTTTAATTCAGCCCATCCCTTCATTTCCCATAAGGGATACTTTTAGTTAATTTAATATCTATAGAAACAATGCTAAGGACTGGCTTGCTGTTAATAAATACGTGGGTAAATCTCTGTTCAGGGCTCTCGGCTCTGAAGGCTGTGAGACCCCTCATTTCCCACTTCAACTTCACACCTCTATATTTCTGTGTGTCTGTCTTTAATTCCTCTAGCGCCGCTGGGTTAGGGTCTCCCCGACCGAGGTGGTCTCGGCAGGCCAGCATTTTGGTTCCAGCCTTCAGCTTCTTTCAACTCCCCTGGAACCAATCTCATCACAGCCCCTCTGGGCTATCAGCACCGCTGGACAGCAGCTCCCCCTTAGAAGTCTGAGTCTCCTCGCTGTGAGGGATCCCTTCTCTGAGCTACTAGGTTTTGATAACACCACCCTCTTGCCTTTGTTCCTCTAGTCTTTGAGGCAGTACCCATTTCTGAAGCTATTCTCTCTGTTACCTTAGGGCTTCTGTTTTGGTTTTCAGACTCTGAAACCTATGTGACCATTTCTCTTTATTAGATTCTCTCCCTTGAAATTTATAGTGTGATTTCTGTTTTCCTAACTTGACCATGACTGATAGAATAACACACACGAATATCCTTATGGCCTTAGGGCAGGGAAAGATTTCTTAAGCAAGACACAAAAAGCACTAACCATAAAGGGAATAGTTGATAAGTTAGATTACATTGAAAATATCCAAAGACAGCTTTGTTTTTTTTTGTTTTTTTTTTTTTTGAGACGGAGTCTCGCTGTCGCCCAGGCTGGAGTGCAGTGGCGCGATCTCTGCTCACTGCAGCCTCCACCCCCCGGGTTCACGCCATTCTCCTGCCTCAGCCTCTGGAGCAGCTGGGACTATAGGCGCCCCCCACCCCACCCGGCTAATTTTTTGTATTTTTAGTAGAGACAGGGTTTCACCATGTTAGCCAGGATGGTCTCGATCTCCTGACCTCGTGATCCGCCCGCCTCAGCCTGCCAAAGTGCTGGGACTACAGGCGTGAGCCACCGTGCCTGGCCAACAGCTTTGTTTTTACTTTTATTTTAGGTTTGTGGGTACATGTGAAGGTTTGTTAGATAGGTAAACTCATGTCATGGGGGTTTGTTGTACAGATTATTTCATTGCCTAGGTATTAAGTCTAGTATCTAAGAGTTTTTGTGGGTTTTTTTTGTTTTTTTGTTTTGTTTTGTTTTGTTTTGTTTTTGAGACAGAGTCTCACTCTGTCCCCAAGGCTGGAGTGCAGTGGCATGATCTCAGCTCACTGCAACCTCCGTGTCCCAAGTTCAAGTGATTCTCCTGCCTCAGCTTCCTGAGTATAGCTGGGACTACCGATGTGCACCATGATGCCTGGCTAATTTTTGTATTTTTAGTAGAGATGGAGTTTCGCCATGTTGGCCAGGCTGGTCTTGAACTCCTGACCTCAAGTGATCTGCCTGCCTCGGCCTCCCAAAGTGCTGGGATTACAGGTGTGAGCCACCATGCCTGGCCTAATTTTTGTATTTTTAATAGAGATGGGGTTTTACCATGTTGGCCAGGCTGGTCTCAAACTCCCAACCTCAGGTGATTTGCCCACCTCGGCCTCCCAAAGTGCTGGGATTACAGGTGTGAGCCACCATGCCTAGCCCAAAATAGTTATCTTTTCTGCTCCTTTCCCTCCTCCCACTCTCCTCTGTCAAGAAGGCCCCAGTGTCTGCAGTTCCTTGCTTTGTGTCCATGCATTCTCATCATTTTAGCTCCCACTTGTAAGTGAGAACATGCGGTATTTGGTTTTCTGTTCCTGCATTAGTTTGCTAAGGATAATAGTCTCCAGCTCCATCTATGTTCCTGCAAAAGACATGATCTCATTCCAAAGACAGCTTTTAAGGGATTAAAAGGCAAGTGACAGATTAGGAAAAGCCATTTGCTACTCATTTAACAACAAAAGAAAGACCTTGCATCCAGAAAACATCCTACAAATAAGGGCAGAAAATTCAGTTTTAAAAAAAGAGCAAGACTTCAAAATGTACTTCACAAAAGATGGTATCCAAATGTCTAGTAAACATATGAAAAGTCCACCTCGTTTGTCATAGATGGAATGCAAATTAAAATCGTGAAGAGATACCACCACTACGTACCATCAGATAAGCTGAAATTAGAAAGACTGGTGGTACCAAGTGATGGTGAAGATGCAGGGAACTGACCTCCTGTCCACTACAGGTGGGAAGATAAATTAGTGCCACTGTTTAGGAAACTTGTTCAGCACTAGCTACCAAAATTGAACACATGCCTACCACCTCCCATTTACATATCCAATGTAATCTCACTCTCATTTACATATCCAATGAAATGACTGCCCTTTTTCAGTGGAAGATGTGTGCAAGAATCATTATTCATAATGGTAAAAAAACTGGAAAAACACACATGACCAAATACAGTAGAATGGAAAATAAACTGTAGTATATTCATACAATAAAATACTATACAGAAATGAGAATCAATCACTACCTAATGAAATAGCAAGTATGAATTTCAGAATTTAATGTTGAGGAAAATAAAGTCACTGAAAGATACATACAATGTGATTTATGTAAAGTTTAAAGTAAAACAAACAGGCGAAAGAAAACTATAGCACTTGGGGATACATGCTTAGATGGTAAAACTATAAAAAGAAGCAGAGAAGCCACTACCACATATATCAGGATGGTGGTTACTTCCGGGGACAGGAAGCAGGTGGCAATTAAAAGGGGGCATGAAGGAGCCTTCTGGATGCTGGCAATGTTTGAATTTTTTTTTTTTTTTTTGAGACGGAGTCTCGCTCTGTCGCCCAGGCTGGAGTGCAGTGGCACAATCTCGGCTCACTACAAGCTCTGCCTCCTGGGTTCATGCCATTCTCCTGCCTCAGCCTCTCCGTGTAGCTAGGACTACAGGCAACATTAGCCACCATGCCCAGCTAATGTTTTTGTATTTTTAGTAGAGACGGGGTTTCACGTGTTAGCCAGGATGGTCTCGATCTCCTGACCTCATGATCCACCTGCCTCAGCCTCCCAAAGTGCTGGGATTACAAGCGTGAGCCACCGCGCCCGGCCAATGTTTGAATTTTTTAACCTCATTGTATACATCTTTGTTTGGCGATAAATTATAGAACCATACTTTACATTTTCCATGCTTTTTTTCATGTATGTTGTACTTCACCATAAAAAGATTACAATGTGGACAATAATACACATATCTTAGGATGACCATTAGAATTAGAATTAAATGAGCCAGAGTGTACAGAAGGCTTTGCTAAGTGCCTGCCATTCAGCCAGCACTCATCACATAATGGATATCACTATCTGATGTTCCACTACTGAACAATGAAAATAACTACTAATGCTGGGCTAGGAGACAGCAAACTCTAATGAGAGGACTTAAAATTGTTTCTAGTATATTCTCAAAAACTGCAGGTAGAGGCTGGAGGTAAGATTTAAGTGTGTTTGCTGCAGGTAAATGCCAGGAGACAAGGTGACTACCACAATGCTTGGTACATGAGAGTCACTCAATAATTACTAGAAATATGGATGGAAGGATGGATGGATGGACGGACGGACGGACGGATGGGTGGGTGGGTGGATGGGTGGATGGATGGATGGATGGATGGATGGATGAGTGGATGGATGGATGGATGGATGGATGGATGAGCAGATGGACGGGTGGGTGGATGGATGAATGGAATTATGGGCTGATGAACAAATAGATGGATGAATGAATGGATGAGTGGATGGATTTATGAATGGATCGATGGGTGGATGGATGGATGAGTAGATGGATGGGTGGATGGGTGAGCAGATGAATGGATGAGTTGGTGAATGGATGGATGGATGGGTGGATGGGTAGATGGATGGATGTAGATGGATGGATGGATGGTTGGCTGGATGGATGAATGGTTGGGTGGAAGGATGGATGGTTGGGTGGATGGATGGATAGATGAATGGATAGGATGAATGAATAAATGGATGGGTGGATGGATAGATGGATGGATGGATAGATGGATGGGATGAATGAATAAATGGATGGGTGGGTGGATGGATGGATGGTTGGATGGATGGATATAGATGGATGAATGAATGCATGGGTGGGTGGATGAGTGTATGGATGGATGAGTGTATGGATAGATGAACTGAAACAAGAGTGGTTTTGATGAAAATCTTGCAACCCCAAGGGTGTAAATACTTCCTCCATGCAGTTTTCTCTCTGCCCAAAGCTAAACACAACACCATATATGATAGAGTGTAATTTTAGGCTTTGTGGTAACAGGAAAGTTGGTGGCCATTTTTGCAGGCCTTTCCATGGTCATTCCTGGCTGTTTACTGACCAGGGGAAAGAATTATGTCAGCCTGGATCTCTAACCTACCACCAAGTGGGAAGAGAGTTTATTTCACCTACGAATTTAATGTTCTGCCAAGGCCATCAATCCAGGCTGTGGGCAAAGCATGAGAGTAATTTTTCCACTCAGACAATCCCCTACAGGGAGCAGAGGCTAAGCTAATGAACATCCAGTGGATATTCAAACAGGAAGAGAAGACACTAGGCTAAGAGCAGGTTTTCCTAAGACAGCCTAAAATGACAATCAGTCATCCAAAATGAGGACCACTGAGGCCACAATTTCCAGTCCAGTATTATGTTTAATTGCAGACTTCAAAGTGCTGTTCATTCAAGGGAAACATCCCTAAATTCACCAAGTGGTCCCTATGGTCTACTTAGTGTGGCCTGTCTGGTCCTCAGCCCCGGAAACAGAGAAGCCCATTAACTGCACAGGCACATGCTCCTGCTGTATGGCAGAAGCCTTGTGCATTTCTGTCTTTTTTGTTCCTGTTATAAAGCAGGACATACCTGCTCATAAAATCTGAATGTCTCCATGATCCCTTCACCCCTCTTCCCCAATCTGAAACTCTCTTATAGTAACACAATGAAGAGTTGGGTCTGTTTCCTTCCAGACTTTTTTCTTTATGTGCACACACACATTTCTTTTTCCAAAAAAAAAAATAAGGTCAAAATATATATGCTGCTCAGTAGCCTGCTTTTCTCACTCAGTGCTTATCATAAAGAAATTTCCGTCGATGTACTTCGAACTCTACTTCCTTCTTATTGATGGCTGCATAGTAAAGCAGGCCGTCTGCTTCTACCCGCCAGTCCCTTTCTCATTTTGGAGTGTCCATGCCTGGGCTTAGGTGAGCTTTTGCTTTAGGTGTCGACCCCTATAACTCTCTTCTGAGACCTGTCCTTGGGCTCCCAGAGCCATTGTGCTAGGAGGGGCTGAAGGATTACCAACACCTGGCTCCTTGTCTCCAGTGGGTGTAATCTACACTTCAGAGTCCCGCATGGGGATCAGGTGGCTGCCAGACCCGATCTGAAATTACATCCTGACTTGTTCCTTCCATCTCCCTTCCCAGCTTCCCTACTCCTTCACAAGGTTGTCCTAGGAACTCTTCCATAATAAATCCCACGCACAGAAACCCTCATCGCAGGGTGTGTCTGGGGAAGGTGACCCACAGCATGCAATACTCCATGGCACAGGACATGCCACCATTTACCTAACCAATCTCCTATTAGTGGACTGTAATGTTTTTTCCAATTTTTCCCATCACAGACCATTCTGGACACGGGCTAGCACACTAATCCTACAACAGGGTCCTCAACTGCCCTCCATCCTGGCCACTCTTACAAGTCCCTTCCATGGTCAAGTCACTTGTCTGACCTCCCATCGTCATGATTTAAAAATAAGAATGTAAACATGGCTGCACGGAACCCACCACCTTTATTAGTGACCATGAATATAAATGACTCGTGTGCTTGTTTATTTTTCCCAGAGTTGAGTTAGGATCAAAAAGTTCAGGCCACACAACTTCCTGAACCCCCTTGAGCTCAGACTCCCAGGTAATCAATGGTTGTTGTCACACAGCCTAGATACAATAGGCTGGAACCTGCTGGTGTATTTTCAGATCAATGACTCAGAAAGGGTTCTTTGTATGACAATCTGGGGTCTCACACAGCAGTGCCTGTCTCTTCCCAATTCCTCGGATGGCCCCAACTAAAGATGAAATTGTGATGATGGAAAGACTTCATTTATGATGCTGCTGTTGGGAACAAATTGTGAGGACAGTGAAAGCAAAAGAAAGAAAAAAAAATTTAAATATGATGCTGTTGTGATGTTTCCTGGGAATTTTAGAAAAGAAAGAGCTCTAAGTAGGTTGAGTATTTCTTTTTGAAACGTGAAGCTAAGACATCTAGAAATCTATTTGGAATTGCTTTTGTCTAGGAAACCTCTGAAAATAAGCTAAACTCTCACTCTCTGGGGAAGCAACAGAGTGGAGTCTCCCTTCGCACGGTTCCCTTTGCCCAGAACCCAGCACAGCAATGATCTGAATCCTTTCTTCCTCCCATGGGTCGATTTGAACATCCTATCCAGGTCTGAAAGGCCCTCCCATCTCTGCCTACAGGTTTCTACTTACTGAATAGTTCCTTCGTGAAGTTTCAGGATTGCAAAATGCAGAAGCTTCGTCATGTTAAATATACCTGGGAGGAGCCACGCCTCATTTTTAAAGCTTTCCAGGGCAATGAATGAAGTCAGACCACTGACAACAGCCACCCTGTGGAAAGAGAGGTGTGGTGGCTGCCATCTCCGTGCACATGGCAGCCTGGCTGGAGATGAAGTATGCGAAGAAGGCACTGCAGACCTGAATTTATTGGCACAACCCTGGGACCAGCTGGGGACCATGTAGAGCCTTGTCCCCTCCGGGTACTGTCATGCACATCCTTGGAAGAACAGACTCCATCCTTTTTTCTTTTTCCATGAGGGATGACGAAACTGAAGGTAGGTTCAGTTACCCACACCCCCCAAGTCCTCAAGTGACTTGCCACTTCCTATCCCAAAACAAAATCCTGCTTAGTCCCTGGGAATTCATGTCCTCTGGTTTAGGAGTACTACATCAAGCCACCCAGGAAAGGAGATTTAAACCTTCTCCAGAAAAGTACCAGTCTGGATGCTGAGAACAGAAGATAGAGTGGGTTCAAAGGGCACAGACCCTAAACTCTCAGGGTTAGAAAGGAACCTAGAGATCAGACTCTGACGGGGCCGGGGGCGGAATGACTATTTTTCTGAGTTTATGTGGCTTATCCCAAACCAGCTCATTAGTGGCAAGTCAGAGGCTGCAGCCTACGCCCCTTGTTCCTGGCCTGGGGCTCTTCCCTCTGAAGCACGCGGCTAATGCTTTTAGAACCACGGCGAGCCCAGGAGGAACCGGGTGAATGTCAGGGCTGCCCTCCCACCCCGCCAACGCTCCCTTCCAGGATAATGATGATAGAATGCTGCTGTGACACGTCTCCCGCACACGGTGAGGCTGAAGAACTGAAGAGGAGGCAGCTGGGTACTTTTCCATCAGCTTCGTACCCCGCCTACCCAGTCGGCTTCTCTGAGCCTGGACATTGGAGCTTCCCCAGCCGACTGCTGTTGTTCAGAACATGGAGTTCCCGCTCACACCTTCACACAGCCGACAACCCTGGCAAACTCTGTCCCATCAAGCACATCGTTTGTTTGGCCTGGCAGAGTTCTGGCTACTAAACAAACAAAACAGAAAAGTACACTCTATTCCTCCCAGGGGTACACAGTCAGATAAGGGAGACACACCCATTGAAGTACCCTTCCCCGAAAATATATCTTGCATTTTTGCATTATTATGGATTAATTAAAAAACAAATGTATTAAATTTTGCTTCGCTTACATGGGGACTAGAAAGAAACACAGGTTGGGCCAGTCGCGATGGCTCACGCCTGTAATCCCAGCACTTTGGGAGGCCGAGGTGGGCAGATCACCTGAGGTCAGGAGTTTGAGACCAGCCTGACCAACATGGAGAAACCCCATCTCTACTAAAAACACAAAATTAGCTGGGCATGGTGGCGTGTGACTGTAATCCCAGCTACTCAGGAGGCTGAGGCAGGAGAATCGCTTGAAACCGGGAGGCAGAGGTTGCAGTGAGCTGAGATCAAGCCACTGCACTCCAGCCTGGGTAAGACTCTGTCTCAAAAAAAAAAAGAAGAAAAGAAACAGAGATTGGCCAGGTCCAGTGGCTCACGCCTGTAATCTCAGCACTTTGGGAGACCGAGGTGGGCCGATCACTTGAGATCAGGAGTTCGAGACCAGCCTGGCCAATGTGGTAAAACCCTGTCTCTACTAAAAATACAAAAATTAGCCAGGATGGTGGCACGTGCCTGTAATCCCAGCTACGCGGGAGGCTGAGGCAGGAGAACCACTGGAACCCAGGAGTGGGAGGCTGCAATGAGCCAAGATCGTGACACTGCACTCCAGCCTGGGTGACAGAGCGAGATTCTTTCCCAAAAAAAAAAAAAAAAAAAAAAAAAACAGAAAAAAATAAGAAAATATCATAAGTCAAAGATGCAGTTGAGAACACCTAACCTACCAAACATCATAGCTTAGCCTGGCCTCTCTTAAACACACTGAGCACACTTACATTAGCCTATAGTTGGGTAAAATCATCAAAGTCTATCTTATAATAAAGTGTTGAATATCTCATGTAATTTATTGAACATTGTACTGAAAGTGAAAAACAGAATGGTTGTATGGGAACTCAAAGCACTATTTCCACTGCTACAAAATGCGTATCTCTCTTGCATCATTGTAAAGTGGAAGTGTCACAAACTACCCATCATCCATTGGAGACCTCTGTATTTTACACAACTGACACTGACCTGGGAAATCCCACATAACCACAGCATAAGGGAAGATTCTCAGAGTCCTCAGCAGCTCACGTTAATTGGTCTCTTTCAGCCAGGTATCATTAGGAGCCGCTTGCCGCAGAGCCAGAAAGGTGAGGAAGCGAGACCAGTCTGGGCTCCGGGATGCTTGGTGCAGCCCCGGGTCCACTCCTGGATGCCACGGTCACCTCTCTGGGTATCCAGAGAATGCTCTGCCCTTCAAGGGGCTGGACTGGTGGCTCAGGGTCCCTTCCAGGAATTCCACTCTTTAACTCCTCAACAGGAAGGAGTACATTGTGGATTAGATTGAGTGGATACCTCAAAAAGGGCTAAAGAGAAAAAAAAAAAAAAAAGCCATCTGAAAGTACATGGATGAAAAAGACCCTCCATTCCTCATCACCCTTTTTTTGAGACGGAGTCTCACCGTCGCCCAGGCTGGAGTGCAGCGGTACGATCTTGGCTCACTGCAACCTCTTCCTCCTGGGTTCAAGCGATCCTCCTGCCTCAGCCTCCCAAGTAGCTGGGACTACAGGTGTGCACTACCATGCCTGGCTAATTTTTGTATATTTTTTAGTAGAGACGGGGTTTTGCCATGTTGGCTAGGCTGGTCTCAAACTCCTGACCTCAAGTGATCTGCCCACTTTGGCCTCCCAAAGTGCTGGGATTACAGGCGTGAGCCACCGTGCCCAGCCAGCATATCACCTTTCAGTGAAGCCTTCCTGAAGACTATGCTTTCTCTTGTCTAGGTGAAGTCCAAACTGCCCTCCCTATCCCTCATCCCCCACCACCAGGATATGACTGCATCTTTTTTTTTTCTTTCTCCTCTCTGCACCAGCAGCTGAGGCAGGAGAATGTTGAAATCAAAGATAGTGGGAAGACATTTCTGAGCTCATATCACAGAACACACCTCCCCCGCTGGCACCCTGGCCTGGGACAAATCCAGCTCCTTTAGGGTACCACTTCCGTGATGCATGGCCATTGACCTTAGCCAAGCGTGTCTGCGACCTGGCCTGGTGGCTCGTTCACCTCAAAGCAATTGCCCAATTTGTTAAATTTTCAGAGAGCACTTTAGTAGAGAGAGTAATTTGTTTTTCATCCTTCAAAAGGCAGCCAAGCTTATGAGAAGCCACCTAGGAAGAAGACTAACAGTCAAGCCTTTTCAAAAGAAGCAGTTACGATTTTATGATTTTTAATTACAAGGGCAATCGATGTAAATGTTCTTGTTGTAAAAGATCCAAATATAGGCCGGGCATGGTGGCTCATGCCTATAATCCCAGCACTTTGGGAGGCCGAGGCGTGTGGATCACAAGGTCAGGGGTTCAAGACCAGCCTGGCCAAGATGGTGAAACCCCCGTCTCTACTAAAAATACAAAAAAATTAGCTGGGTGTGGTGGTGGGCACCTGTAATCCCAGCTACTCAGGAGGCTGAGGCAGAGAATTGCTTGAACCCAGGAGGTGGAGGCTGCAGTGAGCTGACATCATGCCATTGCACTCCAGCCTGGGTGACAGAAAGAGACTCTGTCTCAAAAAAAAAAAAAAAAGATCTAAATATAAAAGTTTATGGAGTAAAACACAAAGGTCCTTTTATCATCCCTCTCCCCTACTTCTAAAAAGCTATTTGCCTCTATTAACAGTGTGCTATGTATCCTTCTAGTGTTTTTCTATGCACTGGCATATATACACATAAAGAGAGAGATATGAATGGAATTATATGATACAATAATATGTACTAGAGATATTTTCAAATCTCCGCATATATATGACCTCATTATTTTTAATTATCACATAGTTTTCCATAGTGTTATATCATATCTTTTAACCAATTCCATACTGATGGCCATTTGAGCTATATCAGATATTTTTATAATCACATATGGTTCAAAATGTGCATATTATATATATCTCATTCTTCTATGTAAATAAGGCATTTCAATCATTTCTAAGTTTGTCCTTATCATAAATAACTTTCTTTATAAGCCTTTGTCTGCATGTATGCCTTGGGAGAGATTTCTAAAAACTGAATCGATGAATCAGGAGAGATGAACTTGTTAAAATGAAACACTTACATGCTTAATTATCCAATTACTAATCCAAAAGTATACACTATTGTTAATCCCAAACTACATCAAAAGAAAAAAATCGCAAAGGAAACTTACAGAGAAAGTTCTGGGTATCTATTACCAATTATACCATGAGTTTGGCCTGAACCATCTCAGCCATTCTCAGATAAAATAGAGTTGGATGTAGCAGTCACAAAAGCCAAAAGGCTCTCCCATAAATATACCAGGATAACAACTTAAGCCAAAGAGTTTTACTTCTGTATTAGCCACTCCATAGGAACAGTGGGTTCTTGCAGCCAGTTACACAGATGGTGTAGACAAAGTGTCCAGGTTTTAAAGATGGACAGGCATGAATTTGAATCTATCCCCACAAATTCAAATTTATTCTCTCATAAGGCCTTTATTTTATTTTATTTATTTATTTATTTTGAGACAGTCTCACTCTGTCAACCACGCTGGAGTGCAGTGGCACAATCTTGGCTCACTGCAACTTCCACCTTCCGGGTTCAAGTGATTCTCCTGCCTCAGCCTCCTGAGTAGCTGGGATTCTAGGCACCCGCCACCACGCCTGGCTAATTTTTGTATTTTTAGAGAGATGGGGTTTCACTATGTTGGTCAGGCTGGTCTTGAACTCCTGACCTCATGATCCACCCTCCTCGGCCTCCCAAAATGCTGGGATTACAGGCATGAGCCACTGCGCCCAGCCAAGGCCTCTCTTATTTGTCTCTTTCCATCACAATCTGACGCTGCCCTCCTCTCTGCACACATCCCTGTTCTCCTAAATTTAACTTTTCCTGCCTTGGCCACCAGATTCATCTTCCCCACACACCAATTCATCTCTCTCTTCTTGCGAGGCTTCCCAATGCCTAATAGGAATAGTTTTGCTTCCAACTGAAATGTACAAGGTTGTAACAAACCACAGCTACAACAACTGAAAAAAGAAAAAGGAAACTGGATAAGCTAACAAAGACATATTTTTCAAAAAGCTATTGGGGAACTATTAATTCAAAAAACTCAAGAGAGCAAGGACTCTTCCTGGGTGAATGGAGACGGGCACCATTCCCTGGAGATGACGGCTGAGTCTGGATGGGCAGGTGGGTGGCTGGTTTTGCCACAGACTAAGGGAGATGCAGGGACTTTCTGAAGATTCAATGAGATAAAAAGATATCAGTCTGGTATTCTCTTTCCACCCCATCCTTGCCTTCTGAATATGCAAAGTCTATTTACATTGATTTCAACTTGCAAAATATTTGAGCTGGAAAATATATTTTGGGTTTTCCTAGTTCAATGGTTTCAACCTAGGCTGCGGATTAGAATAGCCTACAGAACCTCTAAAAATACCCATGGGGACGGGGGACAAAGCAGTATTCAAACCAATTAAAACAGAATCTCTGTGGGGTGAGGCTCAGACCTCAGCACTCATGAAAGGTCACAAGATGATTCTGGCGTGAAGCTAAGTTAAGAAGCGCTGGCTTAGTTCAACCCACTCATACCATCCTGACTAAGACAGGCTGTAGTCCCTTAGTCCACTTGCCATTTGGGCCGGTTATAACAAGATTCCTGGGACTGGGTCATTTATTAAAACAGAAATGTATTTTCTCACAGTTCTGGAGGCTAGGAAGTCCAAGATCAAGGTGCCAGCATCCGGTGAGGGCCTTCCTGCTGTGTCCTCAGATCACAGAAGGTGGGAAAGGGGAAGAGAGAGCCAATCTCTCCATCAAGGCCCTTTATAGGGTACCTAATCCCATTCACAAGGGAGGAGCCCTCAGGGCCTAATCACCTCTCAAAGACCCCACCTCTTTTTTTTTTGAGACCGAGTCTCGCTCTGTCACCCAGGCTGGAGTGCAGTGGCGTGATCTTGGCTCACTGCAAGCTCTGCCTCCCAGGTTCATGCCATTCTCCTGCCTCAGCCTCCTGAGTAGCTAGGACTACAGGCGCCCGCCACCATGCCCGGCTAATTTTTTTTGTATTTTTAGTAGAGACAGGGTTTCACCGTGTTAGCCAGGATGGTCTCGATTGCCTGACCTCGTGATCTGCCCGCCTCGGCCTCCCAAAGTGCTGGGATTACAGGAGTAAGCCAGTGCGCCTGGCCGACCCCGCCTCTTAATACTGTCACATTGGCAACACCTGAAATTTGGAGAAGACACCTTCAAACCATAGCACATTTCTTATATTTTATGTGTTAAACTATTTTATACCATAGCCTTTTACCTCCTGAGGGCTCAGGCTATTTTTGGGTCACCCTTGTCTCTTCCACAGCACCCAACACAACACTTTCCCTGCAGTAGGAGTCCAATAATTGTTTGTGAGGTGGTTGATGCAATATGCTCCCAGGAGATTTAGCCTTTAGGAATGCAGCATCAGGAACAAAATGCTTTTTTAAATGTTCATATTTTTAAATTGTAAATTGGCAAATAATATTTATATATGGCTAGGGTACAAAGTCTTGTTTAGATTTATGAATACAATGTGGAATAACTAAATCAAGCTAATTAACATATACGTCACCTCAAATACTTATCATTTTTGTGGTGAGAATATTTAAAATTTACTCCCCTTAGCAATTTTGAATTGTACATTATTATTTTCTATAGTCACCATGCTGTACAATATCACACACACACACACACACATACACAAATATTCCACCTGCCTGAGATTTTGTACCCTTTGACCATCAGCTACCCATTTCTCCCATACTCCAGCCTCTGTAAACACTATTCTTGTCTCTGCTTCTTTGAGTTTGACTGTTTTGGATTTTACATATAAGTGAGGACATGCAGTATTTTTCTTTCTGTGCCTTGATTATTTAATGTATTTAAAAGTTTTCCAATTCCATCCATGTTGTTGCAAATGACAAAGTTTATTTTTATGGTTGAATAGTACCCCATTTTGTATATATGCCATATCTTCTTTATCCATTCATATGTTGCTGAACACTTATGTTGGTTCCATAACTTGGCTATTGTCAATAGTGCTGTGATGAACAAGGAAGAGCACACATCTCTTCAATGCAGTGATTTCAAATATTTTGAATAAATACCCAGAAGTGAGATTGATAGATCATATATTAATAGTAATTCTATTTTCCATATTTTGAAGAACTTCTATACAATTTTTCATAGTGGCTGTACTAATTTACATTCCCACCAACAGTGTACAAGGGTTTCCTTTTCTTTTCTTTTCTTTTTTTTTTTTTTTTAATTGAGACGGAGTTTTGCTCTTGTTGCCTAGGCTGGAGTGCAATGGCGCAATCTCAGCTCACCGCAACTTCCACCTTCTGGGTTCAAGCGATTCTCCTGCCTCAGCCTCCTGAGTAGCTAGGATGACAGGCATGTGCCACCATGCCTAGCTAATTTTGTGTTTTGTAGTAGAGACGGGGTTTCTCCATGTTAGTCAAGCTGGTCTCGAACTCCCGACCTCAGGTGATCCGCCTGCCTTGGCCTCCCAAAGTGCTGGGATTACAGGCGTGAGCCACTGTTCTCGACCTAAGGGTTTCCTTTTCTCCACATCCTCACCAACACTTGTTATCATTTGTCTTTTTGACAATAGCCATTTTGACAGGTGTGAACTAAAAATCTCATTGTGGTTTTAATTTTCATTTTCCGAATCCACATGAATGCATTAATGATGCATTAATCAACATTAGTAATATTGAACATATTTTTATATATCTGTTGGCCATTTGCATGTCTTCTTTTGAGAAACATCTATTCAGATCCCCTGCCCTTTTTTTTTTTTTTTTTTTTGAGATGGAGTCTTCCTCTGCTGCCCAGGCTGGAATCCAGTGGCACGATCTCAGCTCACTGCAGCCTCTGCCTCCCAGGTTCATGTGATTCTCATGCCTCAGCCTCCCGAGTAGCTGGGATTACAGACACGTGCCACCACACCCAGCTAATTTTTGTATTTTTAGTAGAGACAGCGTTTCACTATGTCGGCCAGGCTTGTCCCAAACTCCTGACCTCAAGCCATTTGCCCACCTCGGCCTCCCTCCCAAAGTGCTGGGATTACAGGCGTCCTTGAACATTTTTTAATCAGATTATTTGCTTTCTTTCCGTAGAGTGGTTTGAGAAATGCATTTTGAAAACCACACATTTAACACTTCAAAACAAGGAGAGAGAATAACATTTCCAAGCCAGCGAAATGAACAACTTTATATTGGCCCAGGAAAACTGGGGGTGAATATATTTCCAGGGAAATCACATCAATAACAATGAAAGAAAAGGTCAGTTTTCATTCTCAAAAGGCCCTGCTCCACTGGGTCTCTTACCTTTCTGGAAACTGATTGACTTTTCTCTAATCCAAGGTGAGTCCAGGAAAATAACAAAGGCATTGGCTTGACGGCCACTTGGCCACCATTGTTACCTGATTTATTGCCTGCTCTACCCAGGGTGACCTGTGTGATCTGGGGCAAATATTCTAACCTCCTACATTTTTAAACCTCTCAGCCTGAGTTTTTTCATATATTAAATAGGAAAAAATAAATAACCAGCTCATAAAGTGGTGGGGAAGATTTCAAGCGATGCTCTAAGACTAAAATCCACTGCAGGTATTCTAACAGGACACTTGTTTCTTCTTTGAGACTATTGATTTATTCATTCCCTGGTAGGAAAATCAAGTTCATATGAGAGACCCCTGTCAAGACGAGGAAGGGTTCATTAGGAGGGGTCTGGAGGACACTCCATCACGGAAGTGGAATGGGTCAGGGCTCTGGACTGGCCAGGAGAGGAGAGGGAGGCGTTCCTTAGGAGGGGTCTGGAGGATAAACCATCACAGTGGAATGGGACAGGGCTCTGGGCTGGCGGGGAGAGGGGAGCTGAGCTTTTTGCTTAATGAAGGGAGAGCTGAACTCTTGAACCGATTGGATGTATTTTTCCTTTGTTTGGCCTTGGCCTGAACTGGCCAAGAAGCAGTGGGCGGATGGATGTCACTGCCTATTTCCTCCCAGTTGTTTTTGCAGGCCTACATTTTAGAAGGCTAATTGTTAGAGTCCTCATTTTTCTTCCCCACAAGAAGAGGGCTTTGTTCAACAATTAAATCAGGCTGTCTCAGAGGCAAAGCCTTTCCATTTTTGACCAAGGTTTGGCTCCAAACATAAAAGAAATTTTGGCTCTATTTCATTTAGCTGACAATGTTTCCTCCCTCAGAGCCTGAACCGAAGTTTTCTACCCAAAAGAAACACTGGCCCCACCGTGACGTATCCTAACATCCAAATACCAGGAGGTGAGATCCCTGGTAGCCAAGCCGAGAATGAAGACAGCCGTTTAGACATCTTGCTTCTGCTTCCAGTGAATGAATGAAGCCAATGTTGCCCTTGGTTTATCTACATAATGGCCTCGGCCCTTCATCTGACTTCGTTTGGGACTTGTTGCATGTCCGGGTCTGGGCAACAGACCCACAGGGCAAGGGCGCCGCACCAGCCTCGGGTTAGGGATGCAAGCTGTTGCATCTCAGGTGGCTTCTTCGGCACCCAACTTGTAAAATGGACATTTTTCTCCAGCGTCCTAGAGCTGCTGTCTAAAGCAACTGCTTACGATGGGAACAGCAGACACTGCGGATTCCAAAAGCAGAGGAGAAGGTGCGGGAATCAAGGGTACTTAGTTCACTTCTTGGGGGACAGGATGATTAGAAGTCCAAGCTTCAGCATCATGCAATATACCCACGTAACAAACCTGCACATCTCCCCTCTGAATCTAACATTTTAAAAATATTAATATATAAATAATACATAAAATAGGCCGGGCGCGGTGGCTCATGCCTGTAATCTCAGCACTTGGGGAGGCCGAGGTGGGTGGATCACCTGAGGTCAGGAGTTCAAGACCAGCCTGACCAACTTAGTGAAACCCCATCTCTACTAAAAATTTTTAAAAATTAGCCAGGCGTGGTGGCAGGCGCCTGCAGTCTCAGCTACGCGGGAGGCTGGGGCAGGAAGAATTGCTTGAACCCAGGAGGTGGAAGTTGCAGTGAGCCGAGATCGTGCCACTGCACTCAATCCTGGGAAACAGAGTGAGATTCCATCTCAAAAAAATTAATAATAATAATAATAATAAAATAAATAAAAATAAAAATGTACATCAAGAAAAAAATAAATAAATCAAGTGATTGTTACCGGATTAAAGGATTGTGTTCTGTGTTTTTAATCTGAGTGTAAACTGCTCCAGTCCTTTCTTTGGGAAATTCTGTCCAAATTTCCTTGTGCAAGTCACATGGCAAATTCACTGTGTCAGTGGGAGACCCTCAGGAAGCCTGGGCCCAGCTGGGTGAATGGCCATCACCAGAGATCAACCCAGGGCACCCAGGCCATGGGGAGGAAGTGGGAGGCTAAAGGGATTGCATAGAGGGTCTTCGAGAAGAAGGAAGAGGAGGCGGCTTTCAGGAGAGAGAAGGAAATTGTCTTCTTATCAGTTAGTAGTAGCTGCCATATCCGGCATCCTAGAACATTCTCCCTAATGCTACTTAGAGCTTCTGACACCTCCCAGGGCACTGTTTGCCTTCTCACTCTTTCCAGGTAAGTAGTTTTAACTGAAAAGAGAGCCACATCAGGCTGGTCTGAGTGCAGTAGTGCTTACAACTAATTGATCACAATTCATTACAGATTACTTTGTTCCTCTCCACTCCCATTGCTTCACTTGACTAGCCTTTAAAAATAAAAAATAAGGCTCACACTTGAAATCCCAGCATTTTGGGAGGCTGAGGTGAGCGGATCACTTGACCCCAGGAGTTTGAGACCAGCCTGGACAACATGGAGCAACATGGAGCAGAAATTTAGTCTCTACTAAAAATACAAAAATTGGCTGGGTGTGGTGGTGCACACCTGTAGTCCCAGCTACGGGGGAGGCTGAGGAGGGAGGATCCCTTGAACCTAGGAAGTTGAGACTGCAGTGAGCCCTGATCGCACCACTGCACTCCAGCCTGGGCGACAGAGCCAGACCCTGTTTCAAAAATAATAATAATAATAATAATAATAATAATAATAATAATAATAAATCAAATAGGCCGGGTGCAGTAGCTCACGCCAGTAATCCTAGCACTTTGGGAGGCCAAGGCGGGCAGATCACAAGGTCAGGAGTTCGAGACCAGTCTGGCCAACATGGTGAAACCCCGTCTCTACTAAAAATATAAAAATTAGCCAGGCATGGTGGCGTATGCCTGTAATCCCAGCTACTCGGGAGGCTGAGGAAGGAGAATTGCTTGAACTCAGGAGACAGAGGTTGCAGTGAGCTGAGATCGTGCCACTGCATTCCAGCCTGGGCAACAGAGCAAGACTCCATCTCTAAATAAATAAGAGAGCTAGACCACAAGTCAAGTTGTTTAGTCCCAGCAGCTGTGACACCTGACCTCGCTTTCCCTCTGTGAGCCTCAGTTTCCCCACCTGTAAAGTGGTGGAGTTTAAACTTGCAGATCTTGAAGGTCCCAGCTCAAGCAAGCTGGGCTTCTAAGACTAAAAATCTCATTTTATGGTGAGTGTATGCTAGGAACTGTCTCTCATTCATATCTTATAAAATGAACTCCTAGCTTTCAGCACGATCCCCGGCCATTAATAGGAACTCTCCCTCTCAATTATGAATGAACGAATGAACCTGATTTAACCCAGCCTTTCTCACTTTTACATAACACCCTCTGGGTGATGAGGGCATTTCCAGTCATCCAACGTGCTTATATCCTTAGCTGCCCTTTCCAGCTTCTCATCCCTCCCTAATCCTTTGTGAGCTGTGGATTTAGAAGACCAAGAATTACTTGTCCTGGTCTAATCTGCTTGCAATAGAACTAATTTATTACCGTGTAAAAGAATAGCGACAGAATCTTAGCCCAGATTCTCAACTGGGCTAAGGTGTGCTTTGTAGGAGGACCTGCCCCAGAGCACCTGCTAAATACAGCTTTTCTGGATGCTGCGCCCAAATTCTCAGGCCTGCCCCGAATTGGAATACGGTTAGTGTTTTCCTCAAAAAGAATGAGCAGCCAAGTTGGTCCAGAAAGACCATGGTCCCTCCAGAAATTCCCTTCCCCATGGGCTTCACTAATATTCCTGCAGCCTGTGGTGGTTAAGCTGCCTGGGAAACAGGAAGTTTGGTCTTCACTACATGGCCTTCACTTTGTGTTCCCTGTGTGTGTGGTACATTCTCAGCCCTGACAAGCGAGTTGATGTCTGCTCTTCATTTGACATCCAAACAGCTGAGTTAAGGCCACGCTCTCCCCTCAATGGGATGAGGAAGAAATCGCTGACACCAGCTTCGGGTGCAGTGGCTCACACCTGTAATCCCAACACTGGAGAGGCTGTGGAAGGATTGCTTGAGCCCAGGACTTCAAGACTAGCCTGGGCAACATAGTGAGGCCCCATCTCTACAAAAAATAAAAGTATTAGCTGGGCGTGATAGTATGTACCTGTAGTCTCAGCTACTCGGGAGGTTGAGGTGGGAGGATTGCTTGAGCCCAGGAGTTCGAGACCAGCCTGGGCAACATAGTGAGGCCCTATCTCTACAAAAAATAAAAACATTAGCTGGGCATGATGGCGCACACTAAGTAATCCCAGCTATTTGGGAGGCTGAGGTGGGAGGATCACTTGAACCCAGGAGTTGAAGGTTGCAATGAGCTATAATCGTGCCACTGCACTTCAGCCTTGGGCGACCTAGCAAGACACTGTCTCAGAAAAAAAGAAAAGGAAAGAAATAGCTGACACATTGCACTCCTAAAGCCTGGCAGTTATAAAATGACAGAAGAATAATTTCTCTCACACCTTCCCCACTCCATTTGAGGAGCTCTGCAAAGTTGAATTAGGGAAAGAGAACAGGCCCCAGAAGGAAAAGGTCTCAGCCTCTATGGGGAGCGTTGCAGGAAGCGGCTGCCTCCACTGATGGGACTAGGGTGACAGCACCCAGAGCCTGCCCGGGGTCGTGTCCCAGTTCCCTTCCCAGGGGGAAGAAAGGGTGTCTCCAAAGCGAACACTGTGGGCTTCCTTTTCTTTCTTCCTCCTCTCTCTATGCTTGCCATTCCTGACTAACTTCATCCATGATGCCTTCTGGGATTTAATAACTAAGTAAAGATAGTCTTGGTTGAGTTTCCTTCAAATCTCAGAACTGACAAAATATTCTCAATATGTTGTCCCAGGACCAGCTGCTTGGGACGTGCGGCAGTTCCGAGGATTACAACATGGTTGTTAAAGGGATCTCTCTTTTTTTCTCTAATGAAATGCTCTCTGGAGCACTGGCTTTCTTCACAGCTCTCTTGGTTGTCTTGGAACTTGAAGGACCCGAGCATTCCTAGAGAATCAATTAGACGTTAGCTCTGGTAGGGCGTTGCCAAGTCTTCCAGTATTTTTTTATCCCTAATACTTAGAACAGTGGCTTGCATATAACAGGCATTCAGCAGATAGTTGCTGGTACAGACAGCCTCCCCCAAGTCATATTATAAAAGCCTCACTGGAAAAACTAAGACAAGCCCCTTTGGGTTGGTCAGTAACTGAATCTGCTATAAAGTAAATTATAGAAATAAAATGTTTAGGCCGGGCGCAGTGGCTCACGCCTGTAATCCCAACACTTTGAGAGGCCGAGGTGGGCGGATCACCTCAGGTCAGGAGTTCGAAACCAGCCTGGCCAATATGGTGAAACCCTGTCTCTATGAAAAATACAAAAATTAGCTGGGTGTGGTAGTGTGCACCTGTAATTCTAGCTACCTGAGAGGCAGAGGCAGGAGAGTCGCTTGAACTCAGGAGGTGGAGGTTGCAGTGCGCTGAGACCACACCATTGCACTCCAGCCTGGGCAACAGAGCGAGACTCCGTCTCAAAAAAAAAAAAAAAAAGTGTTTACAGAACACTGCTTCAGGGCACTACGGTGGGAACAGTTTCATCCCACAGGTTCGCCTGCACACATTAGAGACCACGCGTAATAGTTAAGGCGCATGAGGAAAACGAAGTGAGGATGTGGCTGGGCTGCCATCAGGCTGGAAAACGAGGTACCTGCTTCTGTACATAGGGGTGATGGTGTGCCCTGGCCAGGCCCGTCCTGGGCAGGAATATAAAGTGTTAAATATTCTGGAGAGTGGGAGGCAAGGAGTTCATGGAAATCAGAGCTTGCAGAGACTTAGTACAGAGACTTAAGAACTCATCTACAAAGGAATGATCATGAGTCCACAGTAGTATAAATAAATGACTGAATAAGTAAATAAATGGGGAGACGGAACAGATTTTCCTTATGAAAGAATTACAAATAAGTGTAAAAGGAATAAGGAAAATTGAAACTCACGAATAAGGGCCTGGCAAGGTAGCATAAGCCTATAATCCCTGCATTTTGAGAGGCTGAGGCGGGAAGAATCACTTGAGGCCCGTTCAAGACCAGCCTGGGCAAAATAGTGACACCCAACTCCACAAAAAATTTAAAAATTAAGCAGGACATGGTGGTTCACACCTGTAATCCCAGCTACTCGGGAGGCTGAGGTGGAAGGACTGCTTGAGCCCAGGTGTTAGAGGCTGCAGTCAGCTATAATTGTGCAACTGCACTCCAGCCTGGGTGACAGAGTAAGATCCCCACCTCTTAAAAAAAAAAAAGAAAAGAAAGAAAAAAAAAAAAGAAAAAAAAAAGAAAACCACCATTAGAACACCACAATACAAATAATATCTGCTGCAAGGAAAATACACTAATGGATGCTAAAATAAGAAAGTGAAACATTAAGGAGAAACAGGGTATTTACATACCCTCAAAGTATCTCCTTCACTGGTGGTTTTTGTGTGTTGATATGGGGTCTCACTATGTTGCTCAGGCTGGTATCGGACTCCTGGGCTTAAGCGATCCTCCTACCTTGGCCTCCCAAAGCACTGGGATTACAGGCGTGAGCCATGCGACCTGGCCTGGTGATGGTTTTACCACATGGCCACAGATTCTTTGATACTGCTCCCTTCCGGAGGTGGAGCTCATTGCCCTCCCCTTGAAAGGGAGCTGGACTAAGTGACTCCTTCCTAAAAAATTGAAAGTTGAAGGGGAAAAATACCAGCCTGGTAAGAGTGGTTAGACACCACCTTCACCAAAGATCAAAGTTAACATCCCCAGAAGGAAGTCCTGTGTGGCCGTGTCCCCTCAGAGAGGATGTCATGAGAAGGGCGCTTCACCTCGGTGGGATTCTTCCCAAAATCCCTAACCAGACTCAGTCCCATCATGAGAAAACATGAGACAAACCCAAACTAAAGAACATTCTATGGCCAGGTGCGGTGGCTCACAGCTGTAATCCCAGCACTTTGGGAGGCCGAGGTGGGCGGATCACGAGGTCAGGAGTTCGAGACCAGCCTGGCCAACATGGAGAAACCCCGTCTCTACTAAAAATACAAAAAAATTAACCAGGCATGGTGGTGTGCACCTGTAATCCCAGCTACTTGGGAGGCTGAGGCAGGAGAATCACTTGAACCTGGGAGATGGAGGTTGCAGTGAGCTGAGATCATGCCATTGCACTCCAGCATGGGCAACAGAGTGAGAATCTGTCTCAAAAAAAAAAGAACATTCTACAACATACCTGACTAGTACTCTGCAAAAGCATCAAGGTAATAAAAATAAAAAGGAAAGAGTGAGAAATTGTCACAGATTGAAGGAGTCTAAGGAGATAAGGTGACACCCTGGACTCTGGATGCTGAAACAGAAAAACGGCATTAGTGGAAAAACTGGTGAGACCTGAATGAAGTCTGTAGTTTTGTTACTAGTACTGTACTAGTAATACAGTACTAGTACTAGTACTGTACTAGTAATACAGTACTAGTACTAGTACTGTACTAGTAATACAGTACTAGTACTAGTACTGTACTAGTAATACAGTACTAGTACTAGTACTGTACTAGTACTAATCATGTTAACTCATAGTTTTGACAAGGGCACCATGTTGTTGTAAGATGTTTATATTACGGGCAGCTGGGTGAAACATAGACAGGAACTCTCTGTACTGTCTTTGCAACTCTTCTGTAAATCTAAAATTATTTCAGGCCAGGCGCAGTGGCTCACGTCTGTAATCCCAGCACATTGTGAGGCTGAGGCGGGTGGATCACCTGAGGTTAGAGTTCGAGATCAGCCTGGCCAACACAGTGAAACCCCATCTCTACTAAAAATGCGAAAATTATCTGGGCGTGGAGGCGGGCACCTGTAATCCCACCTACTAGGGAGGCTGAGACACAAGAATCGCTTGAACCCAGGAGGCGGAGTTTCCAGTGAGCCGAGATAGTGCCACCGCAGTCCAGCCTGGGGGACAAAGCGAGACTCCATCTCAAAAATACATACATACTTACATAAAATAAAATAAATTATTTCAAAATAATAAGTTTTCCAAAAACCATCTAGTCTAAGCCCTTTCTTGTACATGTAAGAAATCTAGGAATGCTAACTTGCAAACGTCCTGCATCCTAGCACTGAGCATGAGATAAATAGGAGCTTGGCCTATTGTTTGCAAAGCAGTAAAAGACTATTGTGAATGTAAGCAAACTTCTCAGTCTGTTTTAGAAAAGGGTGAATGTGGAAGTTGGGGATCCGAAAACATTCCCTTAAAATTATCTATGCAAATGTACCCCTCAGAAATTCTTCATTGTCAGGCAGGGTGGCTCATGCCTATAATCCCACCACTTTGGGAGGCCCAGTGGGGCAGATCGCTTGAGTCCAGGAGTTCGAGATCAGCCTGGCCAACATGGTGAAATCCCATCTCTACTAAAAATACAAACATTAGCCAGGCGTGGTGGCGCACACCTGAAGTCCCAGCTACTTGGGAGGCTGAGGTGGGAGAATGGCTTGAGCCCGGGAGTTCAAGGCTGCAGTGAGTCGACATCGTGCCACTGCACTCCAGCCTGGGCAACAGAGCAAGACCCTGTCTCAAAAAAAAATATTAGAAAGTCTTCATGTTCTCCAGGAATAGGAAATCCCCAAAGATGCTGTCTGGAAGAGGTAGGGAGGGAAAAACACATAGCCTTACAGAATGGACATCTGGTCCCCAACGTTATGTGAGCATCTTGAGTTATGACCCACTTCAGAAAATCTGTTGTTCGTCTGGACACTGACAAAACTCTCCACAGCCCCAGGGACAGGAAACCCTGCTTGCTAATTAATATGCGACTCAACTCCCTTTCCTGTGGTCTGCTGACTCATGCAGGAGCATCCTGGCAGTCTGTGGAGCCCTTAGGCTGTGATGTGACTCATCTGCGAGTCTAACAGACCTGGTTTATCTCAGTTATGGCTAAGCAAAATCAAGCAGCGTCCTTAAGCTCTCCTGGCTACAGTTCCATATCTGAAAGGTGGGGATAACAGCGTCTACCTTGCATTTGAAACGCCGGGCATGCATGCTCAGATGAATAACTACCACAGCGGTGCTCTCTCTGTGCCAGGAACTGTCAGGCGTGTTTCATTCACATTTCATCCTCCCCAGTGGGGCAATTCTCAACCCCTAAAGTCAGAAATACCATCCGACCCAGCAATCCCATTACTGGCTATATACCCAAAGGAATACAAGTTGTTCCGCCATGAAGACACATGCACGCGTATGTTCATTGCGGCACTATTCACAATAGCAAAGACATGGAATCAACCCAAATGCCCATCAATGATAGACTGGATAAAGAAAATGTGGTACATACACACCATGGAATACTATACAGCCATGAAAAGGAATGAGATCCTATCCTTTGCAGGGACATAGAAGGAGCTGGAGGCCATTATCCTCAGCAAACTAATGCAGGAACAGAAAACCAGATACCACATGTTCTTACATTTAAGTGGGAGCTAAATAATGAGAACACATGGACACATAGAGGGGAACACCACACACTGGGGCCTATCAGAGGGTGGTGGGTGGGAGGAGGGAGAGGATCAGGAAAAATAACTAATGGGTACTAGCTTAATGCCTGGGTGATGAGATAATCTGTACAACCAACCCCCATGACACAAATTTACCTATTTAACAAGCCTACACATCCTGCACATGTACCTCTGAACTTAAAATAAAAGTCAAAAAAAAAAAAAAAGATTTAGTTCTCCCAATAAGCCTGAGAACTATGGCATTCCTTCACATCTTTTTTTTTTTTTTTGAGATGGCACCTCAGCCAGGCTCGGTGGCTCACACCTGTAATCCCAGCACTTTGGGAGGCCAAGGCAGGTAGATCACCCGAGTTCAGGAGTTCAAGACCAGCCTGACCAACATGGCAAAACGCTGTCTCTACTAAAAATATAAAACTTAGCCGGGCTTAGTGGCAGGCACCTGTAATCCCAGCTACTCAGGAGGCTGAGGCAGGAGGATCACTTGAACCTGGGAGGTGGAGGTTGCAGTGAGCTGAGATTGTACCACTGCACTCCAGCCTGGGCAACAGAGCCAAACTCTGTCTCAAAAAAATAATAAATAAATAAATAAAAATTTCTCCAAAGACATTTCTCAGGGACTGCGCCAGGGGTCCTCTTTAGTCCCAAGGGCTGAAGTGTCATATTTTGAGGCGATTCGGGTGTCTTTATGGGGGTTTTCTTTTCACCTGGTCTTAGGAGTATGTCAGAAACTGTAGGTTGAAACCAGCGCCTTCACAAATTATCTAGACCATCAATGAATTGACTGGAAAGACCGGCTCACACACCGAGAACAACTGAATCCAAACCCACTTATGTTGTCTTGCAAAATATGAGCTTAAAATGAAGTTTATAAAACAGTCTTTAGCTGGGCGTGGTGGCACACGTCTGTAATCCCAGCACTTTGGGAGGTTAAGGCAGGCGGTTCACTTGAGCTCAGGAGTTCAAGACCAGCCTGGGCAACATGGCGAAACCTCATCTCGACAAAAAATACAAAAATCAGTTGGGCATGGTGGCACATGCCTGTAGTCCCAGCTACTCGGGAGGCAGAGGTGGGAGGATGACTTGAGCCCTGGAGACGGAGGTTGCAGTGAGCTGTCACACCTCTGCACTCCAGCCTGGGAGACAGAGCAAAACCCTGTCTCAAAAAACAAACTTTAGAACTCCCAAGTATTGTGAAATTCAGGTTTGGAAAACTCACAGAAGGCTTTGAATTTATTTTTGTTAATATAATATTTTTAATTCAAAAAAAGTTACTTTCAACGACATGTTTGCTCACATTTCCTTTCTTCTATAAAGCCTTCCTAAGCCTCCTTCTGCAAGCTGAATGAACGCCTCACTCTTCACCAGCACATCATCTGGGTCTTCTCCCCAGCACTGGTTATCCATTTAGTGACAGAGCCCACTGCGGGCCAGGTCCGTATGGACGATGACGGGGCACAGGGAGCCGCCCTGCTCTCGGGGATCTTAGGCCCAGGTTCAGGAGACAGAGGGCAAGGCATTCAACACACACTGCGAAAGGTGTGCAGGGACTCGGGAGACGGGAGGCCTTTTTGGCATAGGCTTTGATAACTGAATGGGGATGGGGAGGAAGTGTCGGGGAGAACCCCCGAATAGCTGGGGAGACCTCCCAGGGGAGGGAGCGGCACTCTCGAAGGCCCTGCGGTGGGTGCACGTTGGCAAGTTTGAAGACCTGCAGGAGGCCAGTGTGGCCGGAGCTAAGGGAGTGAGAAGTGGAAGGAACCGAGCCCAGGCAGCGAATGGAAACGACTGGCCCCAGCCCTCCTCTCCCCGACAGCATCCACCCGGTTACTGAATCTTCTGTATTTAGTCAGTGACTGTGGACCTAGCCCATCTCTCAGATGAATCTCAGAGCTGGCCCAAAAGGTCAGAGCCCCTGTGGATCCCCCACAGCCCGGCCGGCCCAGGACCTTACGATACATAGACATCCTCTTTGGGAGCAGTCTTTTAATTTTCTGGGTAGTCAGCCTGAAAGGCTAGGCCAGATTTCCGTCAACGCCACTGCTCCATCCCTGCACCTGACACATCTCACGCCATCAAACGTGGCTCAGAGCTTGAGGAGGTGGCCTCAGGTTCCCCAGAACGCTCTGCCCCGCCACGCTGCAGCCAGATCGCAACCCTGGGAGTCATCTCACAACGGAGGTGCCAAGTCTCTGCCGCCTGTTCTCTTCACAGCGTGGGCGGCAGGCGCGTAAGGGATGAAGACTCACTGGGGAGTCAAGGCTGTTTCTGGAGCGCAGCAGTGGGGGGCTCCGGAAAAAAAATCAGACCAAGCAAGACGCTGGTCACGCATACCAGCTGCAGAAGGAACCACTCCAGGGCTTCCTCCACGCATGGTGTTTGCCACGCTCCACCCTGAACCCTGCCCCATCTGCAGAGATGCAGACGCTGAGGCTGGAAGTGAAATAACCGGCTCAACCTCTGGCAGCCAATGAGCGGCAAAGAAGTCACAGAAGCTTGAGTTTTATTCCCTGCAGAAACTTGGAAGAAGCCAGGAGATGGGGAAGGGCAGGTGAAAGGAAACTAACATGAAAGATACCTTCTGTAGTGCCGCTGAGGCAAGAACTGGTGCTGTTTAAAAGGGTGCGGGGAAGGGGTATAGAAGGAAGGGAGTAAAACCGACGTGGGGCCAGGCATAGTGGCTCATGCCTGTAATCCCAGCACTTTGGGAAGCCGATGCAGGCAGATCACCTGAGGCCAGGAGTTCAAGATCAGCCTGGCCAACATGGTGAAATGCTGTCTCTAATAAAAATACAAAAATTAGCTGGGCATGGTGGTGCACACCTGTAATCCCAGCTACTCGGGAGGCTAAGGCACGAGAATTGCTTGAACCTGGTAGGAGGAGGTTGCAGTGAGCTGAGATCGTGCCACTGCACTCCAGCCTGGGCGACAGAGTGAGAAACAGTCTCAAAAAAAAAAAAAAAAGAAAAAAGAAAAAAATTAAATTAAAAATAAAAATAAAACATGAAGCCTATCAATTAGAAGAAAAACTGAGACAGCTCATTCTCCCCAAATGCAGGCACTAGACACTCTGTACTTGAACATCCTGTTGAAAGGAAGATAATGAAGTGGTGAGTTGGCAGCTCCGTGGCACATCTGCCGTAAACATCAATTAAAGACTCTTCTTTCCCCCACGAAAAGACCAGAGGTTCACTTCGTCCATGTATTTCAACCAGGTATTTTATTGGTCTGGCAACTGCAAAATATACAAATTTCTGAAAGGCATCTCCTGTTTGAAAGCTAGCATAGCTTTATATCCCAGGTCATTAATTCAGACAAATACACAGAACACAGAGAAGTCATAAGTCACACATAGGAGGCTCCCAAACCAATTAACAATGAAACCCAATCTCTACAGCTTTCTATTGTTTAGGCTCCTTATACATATTAAATAAATAAATAGCACATCTGCTATCAAAATAATAAAAAAATAAATTTCAAGTATTACAAACAAAAATATCATTGGTGTGGTTCCAAACAGTTTTTCTTCTCTCTCAAAATGAAGAGCTTTGCCCGTGGTCTCAGGACAGAATAAGGAGGGGGGAAACTCACCGAAAAACAAATAGGCAAAGTTAAAAATATTGGTCCCCGTTATTTTGTGGGGTGGAGAGTTGGAAGAATCAGTAGACGCCAAAAGTTCATGACTGTAGCTCAAACCCCGCCCCCTCCGGCCCCCGTCCAATGTCCCCTCAAAAGGCAGGTCACTGGCTTGCAAAGTAGGCAGTGTTCTCCTTTCTGTAGTATCTCCCTCCCTGTCCAGATTCATGTTACCTCTCTCCCTATCTAGGCCCTTCCCAAACTAAAAGTCACGTGTTAGACCAAGGCTTCTGTATTTAGGTATTGATTTTAGGTAGTCAGAGGGGAGAGGGGAACACAGCTATCAAGCCCCTATCTGTATCAAACTTCAGAGTCGATGTTCAAAGAATGAGGCCTGCGAGGGGGACACGAGAAACTATTCTCAAGAGCAAAGCAACAGGCCTTTCATGTCAAATCGAAAAATACAACCAAGTTAAGCACAATCATGCACCTGTGCACGCCCACCCCCTACCCACATATTCTGATGAGACTCAACATCCAGGGAGAGAGAGAAAACTGCGCGAGCCTGGAGTTGCACGGGAATGCGGACAGAGACATCCTCTCCAGCAGACGCCAGCCAAAGTGGGTGCAACGGGCGGGGAGGGCTTGAATGGTTCAGCATGAAAATCCCCCACTTGATTGTACCATACCTGAAGCACAGCCTCAGTTCCCACTCAATTCCAACCAGGAAAAAAACATGCATTCTTTAAAAGCTCTTCCCAAAAAACAAACAGCAACGGCTCTTCTCTCCACGCCCAGTTTCAGGTGTCTAAATCCCCCACCCTCACCCAGGACCTGTCCCTTGAGCTGGGAGGAGGATCTCAGGGCTCACAGCAGAAGGCAGGAAAGAAAAGTGACCTTTGGCACAAGCTTTGAGACATCCTGAAAAGGGTCATTTGGACAAACTCTGCTGCCGAGTTTCCAAATGGTTTCATCTGGGCACGAGACCCCCCGTCCCACCTACCCCAGGGTTTGAGGCAATGAGGAGAAACCAACAGGCTGAGACGACAGGTCCCATGCTTTCCATCACCACAAAAGTGTCATAGACGCCACGAAGGGAAGGCCAGGACAAAGTCCACTCTTCCGACCTTCCCAAGGCACCGGCAGAGTGCCAGGCACAAGGCAGATGCTCCAAGACAGTGTGCAGGCAGCTCTTGAAGAAGTGGCTGCGAGTGAGGCCTTGCTTGGGCCACTGTCCCCACCTGGGAAGAGCAGGGACAGTAATGCAAGTGCTGGGGAAGGATGCCAGGTGTTCCACTCCCCACCTTCAGAGGCTCCAAGCCCCCCAGGGCAAGACACCCCAACATCTACGTTCCTGAAGAGAAGGTGTGACTCTCAGGTCACACTTCTGCCATCAAAAAAGTGCAAAAGCCAGCAGCTCCAGGAAAGTGTTTCTCAGTTCCCCCCAAGTCCAGGTGGGAGGAGAGAGGGGCCCTGGAGCTCCCTGGGAGCGGGAGGCCCCAGTTCTCATATTTCGGCAAAATACTTCCCTCTCCCCGTGCAGCCAGCCTGCCCTTGCACATCTTTGGAGGCAGACCACAGGCCTGGAAGGTGTGTGGACCTGCGGGAGAGCCAGGGTGTGGACCACCCAGCCAACTTGCGTCTCAGCTCAGGGACTTCCTGCAGAAGAGGCCTCGACCCAACACCTGTCCAAGTTCGTTCCCATGAGGCGTCTTCCCAGGTCAAGATGCACCAGTCACGTGGAGGTTTTACACATTCCTTAACTTTCAGCAACTAGGAGCCTGCCTCCTTTAATTTTAGGATTCTGCCACCAGTGTGGTCTTCCCAGCTCCAAACGTGCCAGGAGATCACAGAAACGAAACAGAACGGCACAGTGTCCCCAGCGGCCTCTTGTCAGGACCAGCACTCATCACCCTCCCAAGGCTTTGTGAAGGTCTCCGAGGCTGGACATTCCTAGGAAACCCAGAGGGTGGAGGTGGGGGCCCCACGGCTAAAGGCAGGGCGCCAGGGACCCACGTGGCTTTCTGGTGTCCAGCGGCCGAGGGGACACAGACGGTGCCAAGCACGGTTCTCTTCGGCCAAGGCTCCCCCGCTGCTCCACCCCACCCTCTCTGGAAGAAGTCCTCAGGATACGTTTTGCCTCGGGCGGAGGGCAGGACACAAGCTAAGCTGCAGAAATGGAAATGGAATGGAACCAACACGTCTGCCTCAGTGTTTCCGGGAGGAGTCAGCGCTGCTCCGGGAGCCTTTCATGTTCTGTTTTCAGGAGAAAAGAGAGGTGGGGAGGGAGTTAGGATGTGCAGTTGGCTGAAATCTAAAGCCGAAGACCCGAGCCATGCAACGGAGAATTCTTCCCTCCCTCCATCCCAGACAAAGAACATGATCCAAGAAAGGTGCTGCCAACCTCACAGGTGGGAGAGAGCCCAGGTGGGCCTCTGAACATGACGCAAGATAACCCCAGAGTCTCAGAGAAGGGGCTGGGCACCAGGCCTGGAGCCCGCCTGGTGGGGGCCGTGTGGCTCCAGGAGGACCGTGAGCTGCGCGGCGCTGGGCACCAGTAACTACAGGAGCCTCATGCTCACGACCCCATAGAAATCCCACACACGGAGCCTCACCGGCCACAGCCAGGCAGAGGATGAGCCCGGGGCCTCCAAGGACACACAGGGCCCCTCCTCTCGACTCAGCTCAAAACAGAGCCACACTCCCAGCTCCTGCATCCAGATTCTGGGAACACAGCTTGACAGGCAGAACACAGGTGACACATGGAATGGCTGGACGTGGTGGGGAGGCCCAGGTGGGGAGCCAGGCAGAGGGGGCTGTTGCTAAAGCCCTGCCCCACTTCTGATCGCAGTGGCCCTCGCAGGGAGTTCCACCCCTAAGGCACTGGCCAGTACCAAACCCCCCCGCCACCCACCCCCCCAAAAAAACATGTTCCAAAATCAGCGAGGAACACAACTGACTGCAGCCACTGCACAGTAGGCCTCCTTCCGTGACCTGCTTCACCTACGCCTCAAAAAACAAGAAAACACACAATGTTTAAAACTATTCTCTCCAGTCCTGAGTGTCTCCACCTGGACTGCTCTAAAGAGGGTGGGAGAGAGCCCAGGCACACAGGGCCACCGTGGCCCATGCCCAACCCACACAGAACTGGGGGTCCAAGGCTGGAGCCATCCACAGGGAAGAAAGTCACGGGGCTGGGCAGCATCAGAGCTATCGCCCAGGCGTGGGCCAGACTCAGGAACCCAGGAGATGGGTGCCCACTGGGAGGTGATGGGTGCCTGCCGAGAGGTGATGGGTGCCCGCCAGGAGGTGATGGGTGCCCGCCAGGAGGTGATGGGTGCCCACTGGGAGGTGATGAGTGCCCACCAAGAGGTGATGGGTGCCCACCAGGAGGTGATAGGTGCCTGCCAGGGGACGATGGCTGCCTGCTGGGGGGTGATGGGTGCCCGCCGGGGGATGATGGAAGTGATGGGTGCCCACTGGGAGGGGGCAATTCTCTTCAGAGAGCCCTGGGTCCTCATATCTAGGGAGAGCCCCAGCCGGCCTGTGGGATCACAGAGCAGGGCTGACATTTCCCTCCGCATCTGCTGGCTCCAACCTGTCCTCAACACCACCAGCCCACAGCTTCCGGCACCCACAGGTGATGGCGATGCAACAATAACAGTGGAGAGCCTGCAAGACCGGGTGATGTCCACGTCCTTCACCCAGTGGCCCCAGCTCAGGACACGTGGTGGGTGAGAGACAGACTAGAAAGGACCTCACGACAATGGTGTTGCACTTAACAACCTCGGCATGGAGACAGATGAGCCCCGCATTGCACGATGGCCAGTCTGCACACAGACCCAGATGCCGTGACGCGGTGCGGGACAGAGGGACATGCACCCAGGCATTTACCTTCCACAGTTAGTAAGGAGAAAACTTTGAGAAAATGTGACAGACAGTTCGTCTTTCAAGCAGAGGGGGGAAGAGGAAGAAACAGGTTGGAAAAGGAAAAAAAAAAAGAAAATCTTTAGTAGGATTTTCTAGTGTGCATTTGAAATTTTAAAAATGAAGGTTGCATCACAAATGCCCGGTGATCTCTCGATCCCAAGCAGCCGGCACAGCCCCCAGGAAGGCACCCCAGAGCACCAGGTCCGGACAGTCGTTCGTCCCCATCTTACTGGGAAACCAAGATCACAGGGGTGAAGACTCTAGGCTGGGCGTGGTGGCTCACATCTGTAATCCCAGCACTTTGGGAGGCCAAGGCGGGTGGATCACCTGAGGTCAGGAGTTTGAGACGAGCCTGGCCAACATGGTGAAACCCCATCTCTACTAAAAATACAAACATTAGCCGGGCGTGGTGGCGGGCGCCTGTAATCCCAGCTACTCAGGAGGTTGAGGCAGGAGAATCGCTTGAACCCGGGAGAAGGAGGTTGCAGTGAGCCAAGATCGCGCCACTGCACTCCAGCCTGGGCAACAAGAGCAGAATTCCGTCTCAAAAAAAAAAAAAAGACTTCAGGCCATGGCCTTGAGACCCCAGGGATTTCCCCTCCCCAAGTCTGGGTGTTCCTGCTGCCCCAGAGAAGAAGTCCCTCAGGTTACAGGAGGGTATCCAAAGGCTGACCCAATGCCAGCAAGCCCAGAAGTCTCCACAGGCCCAGGGCACCAAGTTCCTCCCTGATAACAACAGCAGCTGTCATCCCCCACGCACTTCCTAGGGGCCAGATATTATGCTAAGTGCTGTATCTATAGTCTCATTATGACAACTTTATAAAGTTATTATCTCCATATTACAGACGAGGAAGCTGAGGTCCTAGAATTGCTTTAACTTGCCCAGAGTGCCAAGGATAGAGGCCAGGAGGAGTAGAACCAAGATGCAGGCCTGGCTTGGTCTGACTTTCATCATAAATTCTGGTCACAGAGCCCAGGTGGACTCCTAGAATCAGATGTGGCTACAATCCTAGATGTGGGGTCACGCACCCAGGATGGACGGGACAATGGGACTCCAGAGTGAAATTCCAACCCGAGTCAGGTGTGATGGGTCCATAGGATGTATTTTTGCTGAACAGGAGGGATTCTAGCAAACGCACTATTATGTTCATCTTGGAGATAGGTAAGATCAGCTTTAGCGGGTGGGGGGCTATCCCCGAATGGCTCCTCCCGGTAGAAAGATTTCTTTCCTGGCAACATGAGGCCATGTGTCTAACGCAGGGGTCCCTAACCCCTGGGCTGTGGACCAGTTCCCAGTCCATAGCCCATTGAGAGGCGGGCCACACAGCAGGAGGTGGGCGGTGGGCGGGCCAACATTACCACCTGACTCAGAGGAGCACACACGAGGGATCTAGGCTGTGCGTTCCTTCAGAGAATCTAATGCCAGACGATCTGAGGCAGAACAGTTTTATCCCCAAACCATCCCCCACCCTGCCATGGTGGGGAAAATTCTCTTCCACGAAACGGGTCCCTGGTACCAAAAAGGTCGGGGACTGCTGGTCTGAAGGATCAGGACACGCACAGATGTAAAACCTTCAGGCTCCAAGTCCAAAAAGTTTCACACAAGCTGAAGCCCAGATCCTGAAGCACTGCACGCTGGCCCCGCGCATCACAGACACTGGCCCTGAGGATGGAGGGCGTGCCCCGAGAAGCTGGAAGTTAAGGGCAGGCCCACCTTAGGTAAGCAAAGCCTGGCTGTGGGAAGCAGCTGCAAGGGAGTGGCTGTGGGGGTACACGAGGGTCCAACAGCTGCCCACGCTTTGCGGGCTGCAGGGCAGGGGCCTCGGGACAGCAGCAGGGAACAGGCACCCAGCCCACTCCCAGAAGCCGCAGAGAGGAGGCGGCCGGCTTTCTGAAGCAAGGGGCCTTTCAGGCCCCGGCTCTGCGGCTCACCTGCTGGAAGCACGGGCCAGTCACTCAGCCCCTCAACCATTAAACGGGGGACTGACTGCCCTGCCGACCTCCCAGGGTGGTCTTAAGGAACATGGACATGGGGGACACTGGTACCTCCTCTGGCCCTTCATCCCTTTGCCACCAAAATCTGAGCGCCATGCCAAACCTCTCCCATTTCCAAAACCCAGCCATTCTTTTCAGCATCTCAGGCTGCGTTTCTCATCACACCTTTCCAGTTTCTGCATAAAGTAGTTAAGGTAACTTAAGGAGCAAACAGGAAATAAAGGGGCGGGTGTGTTTTTGCGGGGGGCAAGGGGATGACACTTCATGTGGCTGTCATTAAAGTTCTGTGGCAGGAAGGCCTCTGCTCCTGGTGGGGAAGGGATCCCAGAGCAGTGGGAACACAGCCCCAGCTACCCAGGGGCTGCCAGAGCTAAGGCTGAACCTGAAACTCTGCAGAGAGCTCTGGGAGGAGCAGAAGTGACCACATGGGTTAGAGATGGAGGCCGCACCCAGCCCTGGGCGTGACTATGATGCTGAGCAGGCTCCAACCCCGGACAAACGGATCCCCAAGGGTCTCCACTTGGAGCTCTTTTGGGGTGTGGGGGGTCCTCATGGGGAGGGAGAGGCTCAGAGCTCAGGCCCCACCACACTCCCACTATTCCCCATAGGTTTGGTTTACAGATTAGGCTCTGAGTAAGTTTTCCTTCCAAAACAAAGGACACTCCTGGGGCAGGAGGGGGCTTTAAGGCTAATGGCACCTGGCACAGATGCAGCTCGCCACCAAGATCTGATTCTGAGAAGGAAATGTGGATTTATGCCGAGCCCTAAACCACGGCCATTACAAACCACGACCTGCCGCCCTGAGAGGGTAGGGGAGAAGCCAGCGGTCGTGCGGCGGTGTCAGAACACACCCAACAGTAGTGCAGCCACCATGACCGCCTGCACGCTTTTCCAAAAACATTCAGGAATCTCTCCCCCTACTCCTACGCCCATCTCCTCCTTCCCCCACGGAAGACCTCGGATCACAAAACTGCTCTCATCCTCAATATTTTAACAGGCAGGAGGCCAAATGAGCAAGCAGGAAGAAAGCAGTGCAAGCAGCAGCGATGATCGGAGAGATACTTACAGACAGGCTTGCCCTAGCAAAGGCTGCGGAGGAGAAGCAGAGAGAGAAGTCAGTCAGGAGGCAGGGCGCAATCTGCAGGGACGAAGCCCTGCAAAACCCCACGCCGGCCCAGCCAGCAGCTTCAGACGTCCCTGAGAACCTGGCCACCCTGAAGGACTGTCCTCCCAATGCCAGGGGCAGCTCTGAAGCGGACAGGAGGATGCAGCCCCTGCCACTGCGTCCTCCACGACGGAGGTCTGTGCAGCTCAGGATATCAACCCCCTTCCCCAGCCTGGTCCCCCCAAGCATCAAAGCAGCGGCCTCTGAACTTCCAAATACAACTGCACATTTCCATCAGAACGGATGCCACAGGGACACCATTTCAGTTCTGCTGGCTTTTCATAAAAACCCTCAGATCTGAGACCTGCAAGGGAATATGTATGAGAGCTCTCCCAGTCCTGCTCCTATCATGTGCAAAGCTAAGGAGACTGAGGGCCTGGGAGGGGAAGAAATCTGGGCAATTAAATTGCTGCACTCATGTTAGTGTGGAGCTACCACCAAAGCCAGGCCTCCAGGCTTCCGCTAATCACAGCCACCTCACCGTGTCTACACGTCCCCACCACATGCCCGACACTGGGCCTGATGCAGGGCATGAATCCCCTCATCTGATCTGACTTCTGCACTGCCATTATTCCCTCATTGCCTGGATGAAAAAACTGAGGCCTGGAGAGGTTAAGTGACCTGTGGAGGCTGCAGCATCTCCCAGGTCACATTCCAGACATCATGAGGTCTAAGGAAGTCTCGGAAAAGGCGGGAAGAGGTGGCAGGCTGAAAAGGGTGCTCAGAGCCAGCACCAGCATCCGGCTCATCAACAAACCTGACCGGAAGCTGCACTGGGCTGATTTGTGGGGGCAGGCCTGGAGGGTGGAGGTAGGGCAGACCCTTGGGTGGTACCTGAATTTAAGCACAGAAATTCCTACATCTCACATATTTGCAAGGGTTCCAGGCTGTAAAGGAAAAGACCAGTTTTCTGAAAACAAACAGTTTTCTGAAAACAAATCTTAATATCTGACAACCAAAATCTTCCAACCTGTAACCTTCAAAATTAATGAAATAAGTGAAATGGGGTTGGGGTTTTTTTTTTTTTTTTTTTTTGAGACGGAGTCTCCCTCTGTCACCCAGGCTGGAGTGCAGTGGCACCATCTCGGCTCACTGCAACCTCCGCCTCCTGGGTTCAAGCAATTCTCCTGCCTCAGCCTCCTGAGAAGCTGGGATTACAGGCGCCCGCCTCCACACCTGGCTAATTTCTGTATTTTTAGTAAAGACAGGGTTTCGCCATGTTGGCCAGGCTGGTCTGGAACTCCTGTCCTCAGGTGATCCGCCCACCTCGGCCTCCCAAAGCGCTGGGATTACAGGCGTGAGCCACCGCGCCTGGCCTTATTTGTTTATTAGGTTTTTTACTACCTGCTGGGATAACCATGTTATTTATGTGAGAAAGTAGCCACTTTCTTTGTTTTAGAAATAACCATTCACGAATGTGAACGGGTCTTGGACATCTCACTCTTCCTTCTGCACTGCCTGCTTCTGCCCTGTAAAGACCCCATCCTCAGAAAGGAGGCGAACGCAGTCACAGTTGTCACCAGCAAGGAAAGCCCCCAGGATCTTAACTTCGGAGGGTGCTTCCTATGTCCTCCCTCAACACGTGAGTGTGTGCACATGCCCCCACAACACACGTGCACAGACACCTACAACATACGCACGCACACCCACACGCACCCACGCACGCACTCTTGCAAACACACACGCACGCAATCCCAGATCTGCGGCATCACGCCCGGCATGCGTCCCCCAGGCAGGAAGGAAAGGGGAGTGCACTGACTTGTCCAGGCAGCTGCGTGGGCACCTCCGGGGGCAGGCAGCTGGGCAGGGCGGCCGAGGTGGAGGCCACATGCTCCTCAAAGCTGTTGATGCGAGGCTTTTTGGTGGGTTCGGGGCTGGCTAGCGGGGTGACACTATTGCGTCTCATGAGCGGGTTAGGTCCCTTCTTTGCATCCTAAGCAAGACAAAGACAAAAGAGAGAAAGGCGACAGTTACAAAGAAGGGGAGGAAAATTAGCCCCCAAAAAGTTTCTCTGCTCCTGGATTTTAGAGAGGCAAAAAGACTGACCGAGGGGAGTGGCCGGAACCACGGGCCAGGGACCATGGGCTGCTGAGTGTGCGGTGACTGCCAGGCAGCAAGAATGGGGGCAATTCCCTCCCATGCCCCCTTCCTCGGATGGTACCAAAGGATTCCCCACACAGACAAACACGGTGCTTGCAAAGCAAGGAGGGAAAGAATGATAATCACAGCAGAGCGTGAGGTCGGAGAAAAGAGCTTTGCTTCCAGCCTCTCTTGAGGGCTGAGGAGGGGCATCTAGGAGGGAGAGGCTGGGCCTGAGGCTCACAGGCTGGGGAGGGGAAGGCAACTGTGCTGACTCCCTTCCGCTGACCCCTGAGGCAGGATCTGAAGAGCCATCTGTACTACACAAAGGGCACCCTGGCTGAGGATGGGGCATGGAGGCTGCAAAACCAGCCTGGAGACCAAAGGGGCAGAAAATGTGCAGCAGGAAGCAGGTTCTGCGGCCAGGACCAGACACAGCCCTCCCATGAGAGGGACAGCGTGATGGGGTGTGGGCCTCCAGCCTCAGAACCGGGGTCTGTCTCCATCATGGCCCTGCCCCCATTCCCTGCAGGGAAGAGCTCCAGGACTGGCTCAGGCCCAATCCCATAGCGGGGGCAGCGGCTCCCTGACCAGGGCTGTTGTCATATGGCTAAAGGCAGGACAGCATCCGGTGACCCACATTCCGAAGTGGAGGGGGTGACAGGGACCAAGGCGGCCAAGGGACCCCAGCCTCTCTCAGGTCAGCCCACCAGCCAGGCAACTGCCAGCGACTGGGGCGGACACCTCATCCCTTCATGCCAAAATCCGAAGGCCAAGCTTCCTGGGACTAGACAGTCACCTGTTTCGGGAACGCCATGACAGAAAGTCACGCTCGGTCTAAGAGAAAGGTCTGACTAGTACTAGCACAGTGTTGTACTTTTGGCAGCCTGTACACGGTGAATTCAAACTCGCTTTCACAACACGCGTCCACCTGAGCAGAGGTCCACTCTACTCAGTCAGAGGCAGCCTGGCCCACCTCCAAATGTCAGGCCTCCCCCCACGGTAGAGAGCAGCTGCACGGCCAGGCCTCGAGGTCTCCTGAAGCGCCTCCCCACCCGCCACCCCCCAGGCCTCTGCTCTCCACGCCTCCCCTCTCTCAACACCGTGTTCTCGGTGGCTCTGAGCCTGATCACAGGCACATGGCGGCGCAGACCTGCTGATCCTGGTTGAAACAGTAACTCTGGAAACTGAAAGCACTGGTTTTAGCTGCCAGAAAGGAAAGGCAACAAGAACTGTGCCATGCTGATGTTAAAGAGAAGAGACGCTGGGCACAACGGCTCACACCTTTATCCCGGCACTTTGGGAGACTAAGGCAGGAGGATCACTTGAGCCCAGGAGTTCAAGACCAGCCTGGGCAACACAGTGAGACCCCATTCTCTAAAAAAATGAATAAATTAAAATTAGCTGGGCATGGTGGTGCGCACCTGTAGTCTCAGCTACGCGGGAGGCTGAGGCGGGAGGATCACTTGAACCCAGGAGGTTGAGGCTGCAGTGAGCCGTGATTGCGCCACCGCACTCCAGCCTGGGGAACAGACTGAGACCCTGTCTCAAATAAAAAAAAAAGAGAGAATGTATCTTCCTCACTAATATTCATATCTCGAGCTCAGCAGAAATGGGAGGAAGAGGACACAGGAAGAAAGAAAATGAGAAGGCCCCAGAAGCCACAGAACAGACAGGCAGGAACAAAGAGGTGCTGAGGAAGGCAGCCAGCAGGCCCATGGCCCCAGACAGGCCAGCACCTGCAGGCAAGCGGCCCCGGGGCCTCCTGAGCGCCCATCACCCACTAGGGCTATCGTGTGATGATAGCCAGGATGAGGCTTGGGGCCTCCACTCACCTCTGACCTCTCCCGGTGTGTGCAGACGGACTCCACGTTCAGGTAGATGGATTCCACACGGCAGCCTGGAGGGCGTGGGATGGGGGCAGAGGAAGCTGCTGTTAAAGGGACAGCACCGCTTACAGCCCACGGCCACAAGAAGCTACTGTGGCCACCTTCAGGGGGACAGGGCTTGGCAGGGGTTGCTACTCACCATAAGCGACAGGCGTCAGTTTCAGGACGGTGTGAAGAGGGCATTTCAGGTAGGGCATCTCCTCTGAAATTGAAATTGTACACCTACAGTTAGAAATGAGACACAGCCAGGCGTGGTGGCTCACGCCTGTAATCCCAGCACTTTGGGAGGCTGAGGCAGGTGGATCACCTGAGGTCAGGAGTTCAAGACCAGCCTGACCAACATGGCAAAACCCCATCTACTAAAAATACAAAATTAGCCAGGGTGTGGTAGCACATGCGTATAATCCCAGCTACTTAAGGAGGCTGAGGCAGGAGAATCGCTTGAACCTGGGAGGTGGAGGTTGCAGTGAGTGCGTGCATTGCACTGCAGCCTGCGCAAGAAGAGCAAAACTTTGTCTCAAAAAAAAGAAATGAGACATGAGGGTGGGGGAGGCATGGAAAGACCTTTATGGTCCCCCCAACAAGGACCCTCGGAAGCCCTGTCGGGCAGGGGCATCTGTCCCCAGCCACAAGCTGTCCTGGGCAGCAGATGGCCCCAGAAGAAGACTTTAGCCCAAAGAGTGCCATCAAACCAAACCAAAAGACTCGCCCTCACGGTGACTTAGAGTTGGGAAAAAGTCACTCCCAAACAATTTAGGTCTGTCTAGGGATTCAGCTGCACTGGACTGGACATGCTAAGACTTAACATTTCAATCGGATTGTCAGAGTTTTCCAGGCTGTTTGTTCCTTAGAGGGCACTGAAGAGAAGTGCAGCCCCCACCCCAAGCCAAGACCCTGGGATGTGTGGAGCCAGGGGCGGGTCTCAGGGAGCTGTTTATGAAGCAATGAAGTCCCCGGCATCAACCTGGGCTCCACAGCATTTCCCAAGGGCTTCAAGGAAGCGCTGGACAGAGAGGACCTGAAGCAGCTGGGAGCTGACACCTGTGCCCTTCTCCTAACACCCCATGGCACAGCGGCCAACAGGGCAGGCCACGGCAGGTCTGCGGCTGACCCCCCTCCGAGTGCCAGTCCCCTCCTCCCTCCATCCCGGGGCCACGGCCTGCCCGAGGTACCTGCGCTCTTATCCAGGAAGTAGGCAAGCAGGCAGCGCAGGACGGCCTGGTGGCAGATGACCAGCACATTCTCCTGCCGCTCCAGCTCCATGATCACCGGCTCCAGGCGCTGGACCAGGTCCTGGTAGGACTGAGCACAGAGGGCCGGGCCCACATGAGCTCAGGGCACTCGGGAGGGGCTCTGCCGCTGGCCACAGCCTGCATCAGACCGGCCAGAGAGCCATGCAAAATCAATCATCCATCATCAGCAGTGGTTGAGAAGGGGCAGGGTTTAACGTGGACTATTGCTCAGCCACAAAAAGAGTGAAGCCCTCCCCACTCCGCTCCCACACGGGGGAACCTGGAAAACTCAATGCTGTGTGAAAGAACTGGGCGCAAAAGGCACGTGTGGCATCTGACTCCACTGACATGGAATGCCCAGAATAGGCAGATCCAGATGCAGGAAGCAGACGGGCCGGTGCCGGGGCTGGGCCGGGCAGGCGGGAGCGGCTCCTAACAGGTCTGGGTTTCTTTGTGCAGTGAGGGAAAGGCCTGGAATTTGTGGTGATGGCTGCACAGCACTGTGAGTACACTAACATGCACTAAATCATAACTTTAACGTGATGAAAGTGGTCAATTTTAGGTTATGTGTATTTTCTATCAATTTAAAAATGTAAAAAGAAGCAGGAGGGCTGTGACTTTAGAAAAAGACCAAAAAGCTCCTGCTCCTGTGGGCTCTCTGCTGTGCTAACCAGGGCCCCGGTGTGTAAGGCTCAGTCTGAGGCCAGAGGACAGTGGGCCTACAGGGGCCTGAGGCACGACACTGCTCAGCAGGGCACGGGCAGGGAGGACACACCGGGCCCAGGAGGATCCCATCGGCAGAGGAGGCAGCAGCGTCCTCAGCCACAGCCACCCGGGCACCGCGCATGGGGAGGCACAGACGCTGCCCAGGGGATATAGAGCCACCCCTCCTGCCAGCCTGCCCACCACCCTGCCCAGTGGACCTTCACACACCACCTTCCTCCTCTCCCATATAGTTCTATGTCCCTAGGGAAACACATCTCACTTCTGCTTATGGGAAAATGCACTTCACCCCAGGCTGTTAGAAGGTTCAGTTTGGGGGGACTTAGTTCCAAGGTGGAGGGTGTAGGAGCCCCCAGAACCCACACAGAAGTGAACTCCCTGGAGGGGTGGCCCAGCCCTGCACAGCAGTGGCCATGTGTGCTGGGGACCGTCAGCCCGCCCCAGCCTGCGCTCACCTCCCCAGTGGGGTAGCGGTAATAGTACTTGTCCTGCTCCCGCAGCGCATACTCCTCAGGGTAGGTGTCCCTGATCTCCTCGTAGGTCAGCTCCTCACAGACGCCCTGCGGGGACCCAGTGGTCACTCAGGGGAACAAACCACAGGGGTGTCTAGGGCCTCTTGGGAAGCCGCCCCATGCCTGAGGATGAGGCTGCCTGCCCGCCTCCCGCGACTCACCGCGTCGATCTCATTGAGCGCCTTCCACTGCTCGTAGGGCAGCCGCAGCGCCTCGGCCGTCTGGATGGTGCTCTTCAGCTGGCTGGTCCACACGCGCAGGTCCTTCAGGTTCTGCTCCTCCACGAACTTGCTCAGAGCACTGGCAAACTGAGAGGTGGTGGAGGGGGACCACTGATTCCAGATGCCCGCAGCTCCTCCAAGAGCCAGGGCTGGAGCAGGCAGCCCACGTAGGGCTGTGCACTACCTGGTTACACCGTGGGGGCCCCAGGCCACTGGGACAGCCACAGCCACACACACCCTACCCAGAGACCAGGCTCAGCTCTTCCTGCCCCTTCCCTTCCTAGTGCACAACTGCGCACACATCACACACATGCACAGAGATACACACACCAGAAACACACATACAAACACATACAAAGTAACACAAAGACACACGAACACAAAGCCACATGGATAGGCGTAGACACACACACATACAAAGCCATACAGAGATGCACACAGATATGCATAGAGACACGCAGGCGCACACACAGATAACACACACAGCAAGCACACCAAGCAGCAGCAGCAGCAGCAGCACACAGCTCCCCACCCACCCTATAGACCCTGCAACCACCCTACAGCCAGAACGGCCCATGCGGCAGCACACCCCGCACCTTCTTGCCCCGGCTGGACAGGCCCGAGTCGCCCCCGATGCGGCCCTGGAGGTTGTGCTCATTCTCGCCGTGCCGGCACAGGTAGATGGTACGCGGCTGCACGTGGATGTTCATCAGGTAGTACACGATGCGGCTCTGGATGTGGTCCTGCACCCGGTTCACCAGGAACCTCCGGCCCACGTCAATCACCTTGATCAGCGACAAGTCCCTGCAGAGAGACCCCACCGAGAACCACAGCTCAGGCCACCACCCACAGCAGGATGCACCCGGCCCGTCTCCGAAGATGTGATCCCCAGAGAATAGCAAGGCGGGACCGTAGGCCCCTCCAGGGCACAGACTGAATCCTTCTAAGGGGCAGAGCATATGCGTGAGACAACTCCCACAGCTGGTGTCTGGCTGTGAGGCTGGCTTGCCTCCCAGAAAAGGGGGAGAAAAAAGAAAGAAAATGGAGAAAAAAAGAGAGGGGCCTGTGCAGTGGCTCATGCCTGTAATCCCAGCACTTTGGGAGGCCGAGGCAAGAGGATTGCTTGAGTCTAGAAGTTCAAGACCAGCCTGGGCAACATAGCAAGACCTCATCTCTACTAAAGAAGAAAAAAAATTAGCTGGGCGTGGACACCCACACCTGTAGTCCCAGCTACTCATGAGGCTGAGGCGGTAGGATTACTTGAGCCCAGAAGTTTGAACCTGCAGTGAGCTATGATCATGCCACTGCACTCCAGCCTGGGAGACAAAGGGAGACCCTGTCTCTAAGCAAGCAAGTAAGTAAGTAAATAAATAAATAAATGGAAAGAAAGGAAAGAAAAAAGAAAGGAACTATCAGAGGGACAGTAGCAAAATCAGGCTCAACTCTATGTTGACTTCCTGTACTTCTACACAGTGTTCAAAATATTCCCACTGAATATGATTTGTCATCAAGGATTGTTTTTAAAAGATATTTTCAAAGAGAGCTGATAAAGGTATCCAGCGGCTGTATGTGGATCACCTGAGGCCAGGAGCTCAAGACCAGCCCGGGCAACATAGCGAGACCTCATCTCTACAAAAAAAACTGTCTTAAAAAATTTTTTTAAAGGTATCCAGGAGCAAATCCTTTGTGGGAACATCAAGAATTCAGTAAGAACCCTCATGTGGGTCTTGCAGAGACGGCCAGCCACGGGAATCACCTGTCGCATTTGTCGGGGTCGAGGGGCTGGTAGCTGGCTTCATAGCAACTGATCCTCTTCATGAAGTCGTCCATGGCTTCTGCCGAGTTGCAGTCTTTGTAATCCGGGCTGGAGATTTTAACTTCCTGCAACACCACAAAGGGGTGGCTGATAAATCACGCTGGAAGGCTTTCTGCTGAGATTAAGCAGGATTTGGGGCTTTCAAAAGGGGAGCGCACAGAAGGCTCAGTATAAAGATTATCCGGCCCAGCGTGTAAGAGAAAGGGAGAAAGATGCTGGGGGCTGAGTCACAGCCTGATGTTACATGGGGAGGATTCCCTGGGGAGATGGAGAACTGAAGCCGGAAGGACAGAGACAGGAAACCCACAGGGATTCCATAATGAACACCTCTGAATGCTCCAGCAAGTCAGGATCTGTCCCGTGCCCGAGTCACCGCCAGACAGCCTGGCGCTGAACTCAACCGAGCTCCACGTGAGGATCCGCAATGCTCCCCGTGCCGGGAGGAGGCTGCTGGTTCTAAGGTATGCTCAGGAGTTCCCAGAGATGCCTCTGGCCTTGTGTGGTTTCTCCTCCACCCCCCACTGCCTGAGGCAGCCCCAGTGTGACCAGTCCGTGGTTAACTGCTTCTCCAACTAGGGCTGTGCCGGCTCCTTTGCAGGGCTCGCTCTCCTAGGCAACAACACAGGTCTACCAACACCCACAGTGGCACAGGCCCCAGAAACCAGGTGGATTTTAGGGAAACTCAGCATTTCTGAATGCCTGGGCTCTTATTCTCATCAACCACTGCCGTCACTGAGAGGCAGCCACTCTTCAAAGATCGAGTCAATGGGGAGTTGTGCCTGTGTCCTGGCACAGAGTTTCAGCCGGGGAAGATGAGAAAGTCCTGCGGATAGAGTGTGGCGGTTGCCCAACAATGGGAATATAATTTGCTGCTGTACTGCACACTTAAAAAATAGCTAAAATGGCCGGATGCAGTGGCTCACGCCTGTAATCCCAGCACTTTGGGAGGCCAAGGCAGGCAGATCACTTGAGGTCAGGAGTTTGAGACCAGCCTGGCCAACACAGTGAAACCCCTGTCTCCTCTAAAAATACAAAAAAAATTAGCTGGGCGTGGTGGCGCACACCTGTAATCCCAGCTATTCGGGAGGCTGAGGCAGGAGAATCGCTTGAACCCGGGAGGCAGAGGTTGCAGTGAGCCAAGACCGTGTCACTGCATTCCAGCCTGGGCAACAGAAGGAGAGTCCGTTTCAATAAATAAATAAATAAATAAATAAATAAATAAATAATAAAAATGATTAAGATGGTAAATTTTACATTATATATATTTTACCACAATTTAAAAAAAAAAATCTAAGTTCACAAATGCCTGGCTCTACCAAGCTGCTTTGAGATTTCATCAGAAAGAGATTTCTGAACATGGTGGGTTGGGGCAAATGACTATCTGCTAGTGGACAACCAGACAAATGCTAAACTCCTTGCTAAGCACATTGGTGACCACTCACTGGGAAAAATGACTTCACAGCTGCACCCTGCTGTCTACCAAGGGGAACAAGGAGTGCCCAGCCAAAGAAAGGTGGCAAACCCTCATACTCTGAGCCTCCTGCTCCCACTGGACAAATCTAAACTGACTTTTCACAATTCAAATAGCCCTTCCTGAAACAGGAATTCATTTCCTAAAGATATCTAGAAATCCTTCCACCACCTTGGGGAAGATACAGGGGCTAACACATGCTTAGCATCCCCTCGCAAGGTGCAAAGATGCCAGCACCACAGCGTCCCAGTGTTAAGTTTTCAGAACTGCTTTTCTTTATAGAATTGTCATATTCTGATATGTTTAAGCTGAAGAGGAAATTATCTCCAACACAGGGTGGCAGCTTGTAGTAAGTCTCCATAGTAACCATTCCTGTTTATATATATTGCTATCAAGTGGTAACACTGGAGAAATTCATCAAGTTATGATGCCAAGTGCCCTCAATTTATCTGGGCAAGCTCCCCTGCACAGCACAGACAGGAGGGTTTGTGGCAGGTTCACGAGATGCATCAGCAGGAGGAGAGTCTTACCTCCCAAACTCAGGAGGCTGCTGAGCCCTATGGACTTTTGCCAATGCCCAAGCATTCTTACCTCCCGGAGCTGTCACAGCAAGTGATCCACTTGCTGCCACCTGTCCCATTAGGGGCAGTGAGCTGCCCTCTGCCCCAGCAGCTCCATCACCACTAGCTGTCAGGCTCCTGCCACCAAAAGAAACTAATCCTATCTCCCTGAATTATTTCCTACGTCCCATCCAAGCCTGCCCACTGCCCTGGATGGAGCTAGTCCCTCACAGGACAGGCCTCTGGGTTAAAAACCACTCTGTAGGTCTGACCTCCCAATCAACAGCCAGCTGGGGGCTGCTCATCCTAAGGGCTCAGCTGCGCTTCTGAGCCGGACCCAGTCCCCCACTTCCTCAGACTGCAAATGCCCTTGTGGTCTACGCTGCCGCAGAAGCACGGGGCTCCCGGCTGTCTTACCATGATATTGGAGGCCACAACTGTAGGGTCGTCGCACACCGACTCGATGAAAAACGCCTGGTGGAAGTGAGGTGGGGATGTTAGAAAACAAACACCACGAAGGATCAACCTTGCCATAACTGCGATGTCATCACCCGGACAAGGCGGAAGCACGCCACCCACCAACTCCCAAAGACAGGAAAACCCACCTCCTCACTGCAGCCTCTGGAACGCCCCACGGCCCCCAAGAGCCCTACCACACAAAGGCCCAAATTTAAGGCCACAAAACGTGGGCAGCAGGAGGGGAGGGACCGAGTAGGACTAAGGAACATGGGCAGCAGGAGGGGAAGGACCAAGCAGGACTCAGGCCGCTTCCTGAGGCCTTTTCCTCTCTCCTGAGCCCTCTACACAACACAAGACGCTCGGCTCACCTTAAAGTCATTTTCTTTGGCAAAATGAAGGATCATGTGTCTCCTCTCTCTAGTAGTATTGGTGGCATCGAAAACCTGATATGGAGAGCAAAGGGCCAGGAAGAAAACTCTAAGTTTGAGTTTAACAACGTTTACCAGAACAGCAAAGATGCCAGACCCATCATCTCCAGGAATAAGCCCCAAAAGTGCTTCAGGGGAGCTTGTGCCTGCCCACAGTCCTCTCCAGGGCGTGCTTAGGAGGCAGGCCTCCCCCAGCTACCAACAGCACTCAGGGGTGGTAGCGTGGGGGAAATACCCCAAAAGCAAACAAGCAAAACAGTAATGTGCAGTGGGACAGTGTACAAGGAAGGGCCAGTGGTCCTGTGGGTAACTCGAGTCCTGCCCACCCTGGAGGTGTGGGACTGGCCACAGAGGGGGTGGGTCCCTGAGTCCACCCCACATCCGCCTTCCTGAGCCATTGGGCTGCCCTGGCCACCTGCTTTCCTCCACCCTCAGGGCCAGAGGCACAGGTCTCGGTACACCCCATGCCGGTGAGGACACCCTCATGGGTGGGACTGGACACCGAGCCGGCTACATTGCCTGGACTTACCGCAATTTGTCCCCCTTCTTTCGCCAGGTAGCTTTTGACATCTCTCAAGGCAGCTAAGGCACATTGCCTGGAATGCACAAGACATTGCCCGAATGTCAGCGCCGGTGCATCCGCTGGGGCAGCCCAAGCAACTCCCGACGCACCCCGACAAGCAGAGTAACTGGTGGTTCCATTCTACACTGCTTAGCGCTGGGCAGGCTGGCCAGCACCCCTCAGGCCCAGAGGCTTCCAACCTGGGGCCCCACACGGGTGGCCTCAGGAACCCTCGGGAGGCGGTGCTCGCACCGGGCTGCACGCGGGAACCACTCCTGGGGAGCTGCTAAGAAATGGCTGCCCAGAGCCACCCACAGAGTTGCGCTAACTGGTCTGGGGTGGGGCCTGGCATCAGGGGTTTTAGCATCCCCCAGGAGACTCCAGCATACAGCCGGGGCCGAACACCCTTGCACTAGGGTTTCACAATCAACTCGCACTTAACAAGAAATCCTTTCCAAACATAAACAGACACTCCCGATGAACAGGACTTGCTAATTCTCAGTGAGGGTGCTTCTGCGGCTCTGTCCCAGTGAGGGTCAGCTCAGTGAGACCCTCAGGGAACAGATGAGAGCAGCAACCTTGTTCCCACACTGCACAGCCCTGAAGCCACCAGCAGGACCCACCCGCAGGCCGGCTTTCTCTGCCTCCTACAGAGCCTGGCTCAGAACAAAGCAAGCCCAAGCCCGCAGCCCAGCCTTACACCCGCAGCCCCGCAGCCCAGCCTTATTCCCACAGCCCAGCCCTACGCCCGCGGCCCAGCCTTACTCCTGCAGCCCAGCCCTACGCCCGCGGCCCAGCCTTACTCCTGCAGCCCTGCCTTACTCCCGAGGCCCAGCCTTACTTCCGGACTTTCATGGCTTCCTCATTGTCGGGGCGGAAGAAGTTGTAGGAGCTGTACTGCTTCACAGCCTCCCGGCGATACTCCCCGACGTTGAACACTGTGGACGGGAAAGAGAACAGTCTGGATGATCGAGCAGGAGGAAGGGGCCAGCTCACACCGGGACCATGGGATCGACCAAAGGAAGAGCCACCAGGCCAACCACACCGACTTGAATGAGATGGTGTGGAAGCAATGCCGGCGCCCAGTCCTACGCTACCCTCAACTCCTGAGGACAGCAGGGCACAGGCTGCCCGGCTTCCCCAGTCCAGCTGCAATGCCCCTGCCGCATGCTCTGCGACACTGTCCCCTCCAGCCAAGTCTACAATCCCAGTCCCACAATATCCTAAACCAGAGACTGAGACTGTGAGGATGGGTGGGGGGAGGCCCCAAGTCTAGCAAAAATAGGGACAACACATTTCCACCAATGGTATCAGAAAGCGAGTGGGGCCTCATGCCCACCGCCAGATCTAGGTCAACCCTTCTGCTGGTGCAGCCGCCAGGGCCAGGGCGGGGGGCATGTGTCCCATGGTTCCTGGGCACTGAGCTGGGCACAGCGGGGATGGTAAACATAAAAACCATCCCTTCAAAAGAGGGGAGGGTGGGAGATGAGCAAGGGTTAAAAAATAACCAGTTGGGTACAATGTTCACTATCTGGGTAACAGGTTCACTAGAAGCCCAATCCCCAATCAATATGCAATATGCTCAGGTAACAAACATGCACATGTACCCGAATCTCAAATAAAATTAATTGAAAAAAAAAATACCCAGTGCCTATCCACAAGATGTTCCCCATCTAGTTGGGAAGGCCAAGCAGAGATTCTTAAATGTGTCGTCTACAACAGTGGTCCCCATCCTTTTTGGCACCAGGGACCACTTTCGTGGAAGACAATTTTTCCACGGACAGGGAGGGGTTGTGGGTGTACGGCTTTGGGATGAAACTGTTCCACCTCAGATCATCAGGCATTAGATTATCATAAGGAGCACATAACCTAGATCCCTCACATGCCCAGTTCACAATAGGGTTCACTCCCATGGGAATCTAATGCCACCACTGATCAGACTGGAGGCGGAGCTCAGGCAGGAATGTGCACTCACTGCCACTCACCTCCTGCAGCCAGGTTCCTAACAGGCCACCCAACATAGCAGTCCACAGCCTGGGGGTTGAAGACCCTTGATCTACAGTAGGCAGTGCTTAGGGCTATCAGCAGAGGAATGTTAGCTAGGACTGAGTGCGACAGGAATGTAAAGGACTGAGGTGGCTGGAGATGGCTTTGAAGGAGGTGAAATCTGAGTCGGGGCAGGACTTAGGGGAGTGGGAAAGAGAATGGCCAGTGAGGAGAAAACCCCAACAGAAGAAAAAGGGTGTAGACACAGTGTGAAGGGGGACCCAGCTGTATGGGAGGCAGGATCAGACTCCCCGACCAGGGGACAGAGGCACCCAGGGGTGGTCCTGCCTGTGAAACCAGCAACTGAGATGGAAGGTCAAGTTTTTGCACGTGCAGGGGTCCGGCCTTGAGACCCAGTCTCACCTTTTGTGGGGACGCCAATCCAGTTGAGGTAGCGAGTCAGCTTCTTGGAGATGTAGGTCTTGCCCCGGGCGGGGAGGCCCACCATGACGATGACGGTGGGGGAGTTGGTCAGCTTTGGCCCACAGGCTGGAAAAACAAGCAAGAAGGGTGTGTCATCAACCAAGTGACCGGAGAAGAGGAGCAGAGGCCACACCCAACAATAACACTGAAGAATTTCACCAAAAATGTTTTTGAGACAGGGTCTCACTCTGTTGCCCAGGTGGGAGTGCGGTGGCCACCATGATTACTGCAGCCTCAAACCTCTGGACTTAAACAATCCTCCGGCCTTAGCCTCCCCAATAGCTGGGACTGCAAGTGTGTACACCACCATCCCTGGCTAATTTTTTATCTTTGTAGAGATGGGGTCTCGCTGTGTTGCCCAGGCTGGTCTCGAAGTCCTGGTCTCAAACAATCCTCCCAGAGTGCTGGGATTACAGGCATAGCTACCACACCCAGCATTCATCGAAATTTTCATTTCATCTCCCCATCCTGAAGCCCCTGGCGTTGTACCACAGTGGGACCAGGCAACCCTAGTGGCCACAGCCCCCCAGCCACACCCTGTCCCTCAGTCCTGCCTTTAGGTTCTACTTGGCAAAGACAGTCCCAACCCCAAATTCCTGAGCTGATACCCAGGGCGCTAAACCTAGCAGGGAACCAGTGACTGACACCACAGTGGAAGTGGAAATGCTCCTGCGGGTGGGAGGAAAGGATTCCTCTCCCGAGGGAGAGTGGGGCTAAGAGTCAAGAGGGTGGATTCCAACACAACATGGGGACAGAGGGGCAGGGGCTGGGGCCCAGGGGTCAAGAGACAGAGAGGCCCACCATCAATATCCAAACCTCCACACAGAGGTATGGGCAGCGTTTCTAAAAAAAATCTTTAAAAAGGCAATTTTTAAAAGTAGGAGTTTACAGCCAGGCGTGGTGGTTCATGCCTGTAATCCCAGCCCTTTGGGAGGCCGAGGCAAGAGGATCACTTGAGACCATGAGTTTGAGACCAGCCTGGGCAACATAGCAAGACCCTGCCTCTACAAACAAATAAATTAAAAAATAATTAGAAGAAAAGAGTTTATCAAATGAAAGTAGGTCAGGGAGGCAGAATGCTAAAATTACCCCAGTGGACAGGTAAATCCTCCACCCCTGAGCCTCTCACGCCCTGTCTGACCCCCTCTTCTGGTGCCAGGCTCGGATGAATGCTGGGGCCCTGCCGAGGGAAGGGCCGGTCACGAAGCCTCAGCCAGGGGCCGGCTCCACCACTGTCTCCAGGAAACCTGGAGATGCTCTTGCCTGCCAGCTCCCTCCTGGCTTCCGCTGCTACACGACGGTCTTGGCATCTCAGTAAGACAAAACAGCAGGAAGGGGGGTTTTGCTGGGTTTTTCAGAAAGCAGCCAGAAGCCCCCTGTTCTGGGAGCCGAGGGCCCAGTATCTCCCCGGCTGTCGCCTGGCCCTGGGAGTCTCAGGCAACTCCCGCATCCTGCCAACATGCAAGCTCCAGGGCCAGATGATACCCGCCAGCTCCCGCCTGGGCGGCACTGCCCAGCACTCACTGCCACGTGGTTAGCCTGGCTGTCCTCATCATTCCCAGAGACAGCCCACATGGCCTGCAGGAAAACCTCTGAAAGCTGCACACAGAACCAGGCAGATGTCAGACTGGACAGAGGCCCTGATGTCCGAGCTGAGCAGGCTTAGGCTGCAGGAGCCACCACCCCTCAGACGGGCCGCAGCTCAGGAAAGAAGCCCCTCTGTAAGCCGGACCCCCCAGCAGGGCTCCAAACTGAAGTCAATGTCCAGGATCTGCCGCTAGGCCTGGAGGCGGAGGCAGGGAGGCAGGCATGGCATGCCGGGCCTTTGTCCCCTCCATGCTATTTGGAGACCATTAGTGGCCTTCTCAGCAGGCAGAGTAAGGAGACAGACAGGCTATCAGCAGATGAGGAGACGCTAAAAGCCCTGGGCTGCCATGCTCTTGATGTCCAGTGACCTAGAACAAACAGTTCCTCGAAAACAGATGCTTTTCACTGCCCAGGGTGAGCCGGGCATCCTGAGCACATGAGTGGAACAAACAAGCACAAAGCACCAAGCACCCAGGGGCTTTCTTGTGTCCCCAGGGGCACACGGAGAGATGGTGGCCTCCCCGAAAGCCAGTGAGGCACACCCCACTGTGCCCAGGGTCATTCTGGCAGCTGTAGCTGCCATATCAGGAAAGTAGCAGCAACTCCTTGGAAACAATACCCATCCACTGACCCTTCCCCCAGGCCAAGGGTCCCTCCTGGTCTTACCAGGTGTCCCTACCGCACCGCTGCTCCTAAGAGCACCCAGATATGCAGAGACAGACGCACACACATACTCTCAGCTGTGCACATACGCAGAATATTTCTGTTGGAACCACGCCAAGGAAGCAGAGGCTGACTGATTTATCCAACAGGGGATTATGTCTACCCACCAATCATAGGAACAAATCTCCTCTGGCAGTAGACATTTAGGGAGGGAAAATAACAATAACAACAATAAAGACAGCAGAGTAAATACACAGGGCAAAAGGTCAGACTGGATTTCAAACCCAAATAAACTGCCAGTCCCTTCTTGGCAAAGCAGAGCCATTCTCCCTATGCACTGGTCTGTCGCATAGTAAGATTCAAAGAGAGGGGCGCTATAACTGGGGGTATAGCTCAGGGGTAGAGCATTTGACTGCAGAACAAGAGAGGGGCGCACCGGGCACAGTGGCTCACGCCTGTAATCCCAGCCCTTTGGGAGGCCAAGGCGGGCGGATCACGAGGTCAGGAGATGAAGACCATCCTGGCTAACATGGCGAAACCCCGTCTATTAAAAACACAAAAAATTAGCCGGCCGTGTTGGCGGGCGCCTGTAGTCCCAGCTACTCGGGAGGCTGAGGCAGGAGAATGGCGTGAACCCGGGAGGCGGAGCTTGCAGTGAGCCAAGATAGCGCCACTGCACTCCAGCCTGGGTGACAGAGTAAGACTCTGTCTCAAAAAAAAAAAAAAAAAAAACCCAAAACAAAAAAAACAAAGAGAGGGGCGCCTGAGGTGTTTGCACCTGTCCCTCCCTTCAGACACCCACCACTGTCTGGGACAGATGGGGTAATCACAAATCCTTACTAAATCTTTTTGTCTTATTCTCCAACCTCAGCCCCTTTTAAAAACTCACAGCACATCTCATGTTTCTAATTCTGTGACCCTCAGTTTCTTCTTCTCTTCTCAATGGGCCTTTTTACCACCAAAAAAGAGACACCCCCCACCCGCCTCATCACCCCCCCTGGCAAGGCACAGTGATTAGAAAAGATAAGTATTAGGCCGGGCACGGTGGCTCACGCCTGTAATCCCAGCACTTTGGGAGGCCGAGGCGGGCGGATCACGAGGTCAGGAGATCGAGACCACAGTGAAACCCCATCTCTACTAAAAATACAAAACATTAGCCAGGCGTGATGGCAGGCGCCTGTAGTACCAGCTACTCGGGAGGCTAAGCCAGGAGAATGGCGTGAACCCGGGAGGCGGAGCTTGCAGTGAGCCAAGGTCACGCCACTGCACTCCAGTCTGGGTGACAGAGTGAGACACCGTCTCAAAAAAAAAAAAAGGTAAGTATTGGCTGGGCATGGTCTCCCAGTACTTTGGGCGGCAGAGGAGGGCAGACCACCTGAGGTCAGGAGTTCGAAACCAGCCTGGTCAACATGGCAAAACCCCATCTATATTAAAAATACAAAAATTAGCCAGGCGTGGTAGCAGGCACCTGTAATCCCATCTGCTGAGGTAGGAGAATCGCTTGAACCTGGGAGGCAGAGGTTGCAGTGAGCCGAGATTGTACCAATGCACTCCAGCCTGGGCAACAGAGCAAAACTCTGTCTCAAAAAAAAAAAAAAAAAAAAATGATTGAGTTTAGCACAAGATTTTCCAAAGAGTATTTGTGTCTCATTTCATTTTATGTAAATGTTCAATATTTTAACTTCTTTTTCACACACCCAAAGTTTTTGAAAGTTGTGAAACTTAAATGTGTTTAGATGTCGACTTTACAGGTCAACTGAAACATGCCTGGGGGAACACAGATGTCACCGGATTACAGGGGAAGGAACAACTGTGTAAAGATCCTGGGTAACAGACTAAACACCCGAATTGAATCTGGGGGACTCGAGCTCAAAGTGTTGTCATGGTTACAACTATGGCCACGTGGGTAAGTCCTCCCAGAAAGTCACCAAGTCCCAGGCACGGAACTTCAATTCTGCAAGGTTGCTACGTTCATGACACGCTCGCTCACGGGGCACATGCACTAGGTACATGCACTGGGTACCCGTGAGACAGAGGCTACTTGGGGGATACAGGGTCAGTGTGGCTGAGTAGTACCTTTGGGCTAAGCCCTGGCTGTCTACAAGCCCGCAGTACCATTAGTGTACAATGGAGACTGCCTACTGGGGCCTGTTCCCTGCAGGCAAACGTACACAGGAAGCCAAAAGAAAACTGAAGGCTAGCTGGTGAACACTCAGCCGTGGGATACAGTGACACAAGGAGCCAGTTATGGAAAGCAGCAGCCAGATGGATGGTGAATCCCCCACCTGGACAGTGAGAGGCTGGCACCCCTAGGTTCCTACTCCTGCTCTCCTGGCTAGATTAAGTTACTAACCTCTCCGATGGTGTGCAATGCACAGACAGACAGACAGGCAGCAGCCCGCACAGCCTGTATCCCCCACTGACTCAAACCCTAACACAGAATGCATCCCCAGAAAATAAACTGTAGGGGCTACCCAGGGATAAGGCAGGGATTTCTCTAGGACATCACCCACCCAGCTTCCTTAAGCTAGAACACCAGCAGCTGGCGTAACTCGCTACTGAGATGAAAGTCTTTCTATCCGTATTTGAGTGCCACATCAACCTTTCTTCAGACTCAATTTCCTGTGTTGTCTAAATCCTGAGCAAAGACAAGCTGGCAGTTTGTCTCATTCCACTGTTTTTAAGAGGCAAAAAAAAAAAAAAAAAAAAAAAAAGGCCAGGTACACTGGCTTACACCTGTAATCCCAGCACTTTGGGAGGCCAAGGGGGCATTGCTTGAGGCCAGGAATTCGAGACCAGCTTGGGCAACATAGAGAGACCCCGTTTGTACAAAAATATTTTTAAAAATCAGCTGGGCGCAGTAGCACATGCCCCTAGTCCCAGCTACTCAGGAGGCTGAGGCAGGATTGCTTGAGCCCAGGAGTTCAAGGCTTCAATGAGACATGATTGCACCATTGCACTCCAGCCTGGGTGACAGTGAGACCCTGTCTCAAAAAAGAAAGTTTGGTGCTTTAAAAGTCTGTCTTTTACCTGTTGCTTACAATCCTGCACTGGCCTGACCAGTACTAATACCCCCTCCTTTGCTCCACTGATCATGGCAACTTCTGATGTAATACCAAGTCCCAAGCACCATCTTAGGACTCAGCCTGGTACCCAGGATCCCTCAGAACACAGAGGCTCTTGAATTTTAGTGATGATGAACAGAAAGGAAAGCTAGACCTTGCCAGTCAAAAAGGTACTTCTTGACCATTATGCTGACTCACAAATTCAGTAAGTCAGCAGGAGTTACAGGATGCATGCAAAGGAAGCTACAGGTTTTGTAAGAAGCATTTACCACCATGCTGATGTAGCAACAGGGCATCCCGTTAAGGTGCCTCCAAGGCAAGAATATAATGCAGCTTACTGATATAGTAATTTTTGTTTTGTTGTTTTACTGTTCTTTGTCTATAAAAAGCAGCGTCCTAGACACCCTCCTCAGCAGTAAATCTCAGGGAGGCTGGGAATGGTGGCACATGCCTGTAACCTCAGCACTTTGGGAGGCCAAGGTGGGAGGATCACTTGAGGCCAGGAGTTCGAGACCAGCCTGAGCAACATAGCAAGACCCCATCTCTATGAAAAAATTTTTTTAAGCTCCAGCTCCCTCTCCCTCTCCCTCTCCCCACGGTCTCCCTCTCCCTCTCCCTCTCCCCACGGTCTCCCTCTCCCTCTCCCCACGGTCTCCCTCTCCCTCTCTTTCCACGGTCTCCCTCTGATGCCGAGCCAAAGCTGGACTGTACTGCTGCCATCTCGGCTCACTGCAACCTCCCTGCCTGATTCTCCTGCCTCAGCCTGCCGAGTGCCTGCGATTGCAGGCGCACGCCGCCACGCCTGACTGGTTTTCGTATTTTTTTGGTGGAGACGGGGTTTAGCTGTGTTGGCCGGGCTGGTCTCCAGCTCCTAACCGCGAGTGATCCGCCAGCCTCGGCCTCCCGAGGTGCCGGGATTGCAGACGGAGTCTCGTTCACTCAGTGCTCAATGGTGCCCAGGCTGGGGTGCAGTGGCGTGATCTCGGCTCGCTACAACCTCCACCTCCCAGCCGCCTGCCTTGGCCTCCCAAAGTGCCGAGATTGCAGCCTCTGCCCGGCCGCCACCCCATCTGGGAAGTGAGGAGCCTCTCTGCCTGGCCGCCCATCGTCTGGGATGTGAGGAGCCCCTCTGCCTGGCTGCCCAGTCTGGAAAGTGAGGAGCGCCTCTTCCTGGCCGCCATCCCATCTAGGCAGTGAGGAGCGTCTCTGCCCGGCCGCCCATCGTCTGAGATGTGGGGAGCGTCTCTGCCCCGCCGCCCCGTCTGGGATGTGAGGAGCGTCTCCGCCCGGCAGCCACCCCGTCCGGGAGGGAGGTGGGGGGTCAGCCCCCCGCCCGGCCAGCCGCCCCGTCCGGGAGGGAGGTGGGGGGGTCAGCCCCCCACCCAGCCAGCCGCCCCATCCGGGAGGTGAGGGGCGCCTCTGCCCGGCCGCCCCTACTGGTAAGTGAGGAGCCCCTCTGCCCGGCCACCACCCCGTCTGGGAGGCGTACCCAACAGCTCATTGAGAACGGCCATGATGACAATGGCGGTTTTGTGGAATAGAAAAGGGGGAAATGTGGGGAAAAGATTGAGAAATCAGATGGTTGCTGTGTCTGTGTAGAAAGAGGTAGACATGGGAGACTTTTCATTTTGTTCTGTACTAAGAAAAATTCTTCTGCCTTGGGATCCTGTTGATCTATGACCTTACCCCCAACCCTGCGCTCTCTGAAACATGTGCTGTGTCCACTCAGGGTTAAATGGATTAAGGGCAGTGCAAGATGTGCTTTGTTAAACAGATGCTTGAAGGCAGCATGCTCGTTAAGAGTCATCACCACTCCCTAATCTCAAGTACCCAGGGACACAAACACTGCGGAAGGCCGCAGGGTCCTCTGCCTAGGAAAACCAGAGACCTCTGTTCACTTGTTTATCTGCTGACCTTCCCTCCACTATTGTCCTGTGACCCTGCCAAATCCCCCTCTGCGAGAAACACCCAAGAATGATCAATTAAAAAAAAAAAAAGAAAAAATTTTTTTAAATTAGCCGGGTGTGGTGGTGCACACTTATAGTCCCGGCTACTGGACAGGCTGAGGCGGGAGCATCACTTGAGCCCAAGAGTTGGCGGTTACAGTGAGCTATGGTCGCACCACTGCCCTCCAGCCTAGGTGACAGTGTGAGACTCCACCTCAAAAATGAATAAATAAAAAATAAATAAATAAATAATAAACCTCAGGGAACTCTGCTGCAGACCTCCAATGAGAAGGCCGCTTATAAAGGTGGCAACAAGTTTAGGAGAAAGAAAACCCACCCAGCTGGGCGTGGTGGCTCATGCCTATAATCCCAGCACTTTGGGAGGCTGAGGTGGGCGGATCACTTGAGGTCAGGAGTTCAAGACCAGCCTGGCCAACATGGTGAAACCCCGTCTTTACTAAAAATATGAAAATTAGCTGGGCATGGCGGCGTGCGCCTGTAATCCCAGCTTCTCGGGAGACTGAGGCACGAGAATCGCTTGAAACCCGGAGGCAGAAGTTGCAGTGAGCCGAGATCGCACCACTGCACTCCAGCCTCGGTGACAGAGTGAAACGCCATGTCAAAAAAAAAGAAAAAAACTAGAAGAAAGAAAAACCCAATGTCCCAAATGCCATTAGAGAATGGAGGGAGGGTGTCAGGAAAGATACCAAATAGAAATACCTTCTTCCCTCCATTCCAGTAAGAGTTAAATGTGACTATATAAACTGAGAAAGACACCACCACTTGAAATAAGGATGTGCGATACCCGGGCTGCAGATCTTTTTACAAGAAGGAATGTGTCTGAGACTATACCTCAAAGCCACACAGGAGGATACCAGCAGTAGGCGGGACAAAAGAATTAATCCATTGGCTTTAGCCAAATTCCCACCCTCCAGCTCTGAATGATTCTGACAGGGATTCTTAGGCAAATCTCTCACTGCGTGCGAGACGTGCAGGTTGATGGGGTCTAATGGATCAGGATCCAAGCCTGGACGGAGGACGCCCTGGTGCACGCTGGAGTTCTCAAGATCACAACTGAGCTCATGCCAACAGATCTCAGAGCCCTGGAAGTCACGGGACACTCCTCCCAGACCCGTGGGCATTCGTATACAATCACATGTATTTACATATGTGGGACCAGCCTCCAATGCAGTTTACAAAGTGCTATAGAGATAATACTTGCTTTATGCAAAAGTTGTTTCTGCATTTGGCCTTGGCCAAACCTCCCTGGGGATTTAAGAGCTGCATTCCACTCCACTTACAGGTTTTACACAAAGACAAGAGAACCATGGGCCACCCCAGTTCAAGCGCATCTGACAGGGCTGGGCAACACACCCACATCCCCCAGTCCTGGGCTACCTCACAAAGAGGGGGAACAAGACCTCTCCTGAGGGCTACCCCAGAACCCTGAAGTCCAGCAGGGTGGATCTGCTGACGTCCCCACCCAGGGCACACCATGGGGGTGGGTGTGGGGAGAGGGGCAGGTCTGGACGAGGCGGGTGATTCAGACCGGGCAGGGCTCCAGAAGAGCTGTCAAGTCCCGCGGGGGCCGTCCTAAGAAACGTAGTAGCCGGGCAACCCTGCCTGCCAGCCGCCTGCGCTCAGGTGCCTTCGGATGACCCGAAGCCACCTCGAGAGTCTGCACCTGGATCCCACGGTCACTACTCAGGCTACGAACCTGACCTGGGCAAAACCGCACCAGGCGGTTCCCTGTCCAGCCCATGGGAGCCGGGGCTCATTACCTGGAGAGGCAGCGTCGCCTCTCTGCGCTGCCCACCCGCCCTTTTCCGCGGCGGCGCTCCGCAGCTGAGGTGGAGCTCGAGGTAACCCTCTCCCAAGCGATCGCTGGTGGCGGGGGCGGCGACCGGCGGGGCGGGGCGGGGCAGGGTACTGCCAGCCAATTCCGAGCACCGGGGAGTGCGTGCGCCCGGGGCGCGTGGAGCAGCGCCAACCGTGCACTCACCAACCCACCGACCCTCCCCAAAGCCGGGGACACAGGCGTGGCTCCAGGTGGCTCTCCTGGCGCCCCCAGCACGGGCGCCCCCATGGCACTGGAGATGCACGGAAGAGAGAGAAGGAGAGAGAAACAGATAAAAGCAGAAAGAAACAGAGTGGGAGAGAAAGGAGGTAGAAACAGAGAGAGAAAAACAGAGACATACATATCGAAAGAGAAACAGGACAGAGAAATAGGTTATTAAGTGAAGCGAGGGGATAGGAATGCATAGCAAGGCGGGAGAGGAGATGGAAACATGCAGAGAGAGGAGATCCGGACGGTGGAAAGGGGCGGAGGCGCGAGCGGCCGGGTCCCTGGGCTGCGCTCCGGCCACGGCCGCCCGAGACGGGTGTCGAGGACAGGGATCGCGGAGGATGTGGATCCCCTCCCTGGCCTGCCCAGGCGCGCGCGTCCCTCCGTCTCGGCGTACGCAGCCCGGCCCGGCGCACTCGCCGTTTCCGGGCTGGCGGGGCAGCCACGGGGACAAGGGCCACAGCGCCCCCGCCGCCCGGCCAAGGACGCGCAGCCCGCGCCTCCGCCCCGCCCCGCCGGCGCGACCCGCACGGGCGCGCCCCCCGCAGAGGGGCGTCGGCACAAAGCCGCCCCACACAATGGCCCGGCCCCGCGCAGCGCGCCCTGCAACCCGGCTCCGCGCAGCTGCACTCACATCTGGGCAACGAGGGCCTGTGGTCCACGGGCACCCAGATCTTCTGCACTCGGCTCTGCGTCAGTTCCAACGGCATCTTCGCGGCTGCGCCCGACGGTCCGCCTCCCGGGGCCGAGATCCCGACGCTGGCAGGAGAGCGGCCGCCGACCCCCGGAACAAAGGAGGAGAGGGGGGCGTGCGCCGGCGCGCGGCCGGGCGTTTCCTGCGCTGCCAGGGGAAACGTGATTTGGGCTAAGTTCCGGACCCTCGCCTGTGCGGGGCTCGACGTGTGCTGCGAGGGTAGCGAGGCTGGGGATACCCGGCACGGCCGGCTTGTCCGCTCGGAAAGCTCTGGGATGCTCGGGCGCAGTGACAGCCGCCCTCTCGGCACCAGGCCCTGCCGCTCGCCTCCTCTCCGGCTTGGCTGGGATGCCCCGCGCAACGCCGGCTTTTAAAGAGTCCGGGCTGGCCGCAGACGCGTACGTCAGCCTCGGGGCGGGCCGCATTCCTTGGGTCCCAGCCCCCTTCCACGTGGGGAGGAGGGTGGGCGAGCCAGGAGGTAGCCTGCGAGCTCCCCCTGCGGGCCGGCGACGGCGGTGCACCAGCTCCTGCCGCCCTGCCCCGGGCCTGGAGCGCGCCCAGCCCTGCTGAAGGGTCCTGGCTGCTGTTATCCCCTCGTCCCGTTGTCCCCTCGAGACGTCTGGCACAGCTTCCCCGACTAATTCCGGCCCCTCACCTCAACTGTGCTGGCCGGGAGGAGAGCAGCGACGCAGTCCTGCCCAGTGTAGACCGTGGACCCCGCAGCCGAATCCCTTGGCAAGCTGCTTAAAGTGCATCCTACCAATGCAGCTCCTTTAGGGCCATGGAGCCCCAATACTCCGCATTCCTAACACGCGCTGTGGGGCAGGCGCAGTCCAGGTAAGGACATGGGCCAGGCTGCTCCCTGATAATACCCGTGAGCCCATCCCCCGCCACGACCGGGGCGACCCGCGGGGAGGAGGCTTCCCTGATCCTCCCACCTCACCTTGTCCACTTTCCTGAATCCCTTAGAAACCTGGACTTGAACTGAGCCTTGCTCCCCTCCCCTAGCCCAAAGACTGGGAAGCTTGAGAGGCCTGCGGTGCTGGGTACGAGGAGGGGGCGGGAAAGCCCCGGGGAGCTGGACTGAAGTGGACTGGGGCTGGGGGCAGCTGGCATCTGGTTTTCACACTCACCATGTACACCATTCAATAAACCTTTATCGCCCCGAGTAGAAGAATGAATAAAACTAGACCCATTTCGATCTGCAATTCATTACCTAAGTCGAGGGAAAACTATTGGGGGCGGCCCCTTATTAGGCAGACCCCTAAAATTCACTCCGTTATCCTGCACACCCTGCAGCTCTGCCTCCCCACTTTTTGGTGCATGCGTGCCCCGTCTCCTTTCCCGGCCCTCGCAGTTTGCACCAGCTCGCGACTTGTGACAGTCGTGCAGTCAGGTCAGAGGCGTGCGGGGAAGATCTGGGTTGCTTTTGGTGGGGAACCGCCGCCCGCGCCGGGACGGATGTAATTTTTGCAAACGAAGCCTCAGTACAGGAGCGCTGCGCCGCCTTGCAGAGAGGTGCACTCTTAGCGCTGAGGCTGGGCTGTGATTGGAGGGAAGGCGGCGCTCGCTGAAACCTACACCGCGGCGGAAAAGTCTGCGCAGAGGCTGCCACACGTCGCTCACGTCCCGCATGCTCCACAGGGAGGGCGCCCGCGCCCAGGCGGCGACCGGGGCTGCTCCCGCCCCGCGCGCCCGCCCCACCCGGGCCTCCACTCCTCCCGACCCGCCGCCTGCCGAGGGGCCCCGGAACGCGCAACATCGGCCACCTGGCCTGTGCCCCGCCACCCTCCCCCACGCCTCGACCCCCACTCCGGCACCCCGCCCCCGGCGCCGCCCTCTCAGAGCCCCTGTTCCCGCGACAGCTTTGCTGACGGTCTGGTTTCCGCGCTCTGGCGGCTGTTCAGAAACCCGATGCGTTGCATTTGGACTTGTTTTCTGCAGTGGGAGCACATGCCAGAGGCGACACCCTAAACGCCCAGGGGAGAGTCCCACTCCACTCCTGAAATAAGAGTGGGCTGACCCGAAGAGGGAAACAGCAGGCAGCGAGCGCCCGCGCCACCGGGACGAGTTCCCGCCCTGGGGTTCGCGGGGGTCGGGGAGGGCTGTAGGCTGCGCACGGGGAGAGCGGCTGCACCCCTGCAAAGAGCGCCCGCGGTTCCTGCGGAATGACGGTGCACCTGCGCGCCCGCTGCTTGCCCACCGATTTTGCACACGTACAGGCCAGGCAAGCGGACCAGGGGGCCTTCTTCCACACTCCCTACAAGCTTGCAAACACTGCTGGTTTCAGCTCACAGGGAGAGCAGAGAGACGGCGTCTGCCCCAGCAGCGGCACATCATTCATCTCTTGACCTAGATAACGCATCTGACAGCGGTCAGCTCTTAGGGCACAGGGAGTTGATGTCCCGGAGGTCCAGCTGAACTTTCGCAGACCGGGCACTTTTCCTGTCTGTCAATAACGCGTTGCGAGTCTAGAGGGAAGACTATGTTCTTCCCCCATTCGCCTCCTGCACTTGCTCTGCAGCAGGCAAAAGGAAGTTAACTCAATCCCCCCCTCCCCCCGCTCCTTACATCTAAGTGCAAACCGGGAGTGCGTGGGAGCAAGGACGAATACACACCTGTTTTTGTTTTTGTTTTTTTAATGGCCAGCTAGAACTCCTGGCAGCCTTTACAGCCCCAGGTAAGTTAGGGTAGAGCCCTCATGAGAGATGAAACTGCTTCACTACAAAATCACTTATAAACAACACAACTGCAACTGTATTCTGGTAATTTACTGGTTCCGAGTTTACTAGTTTGGACATCCTCCTAACTCATTCCCTAGCTCTGCTAATGCCCCATCTTCACCCCAAATGTCCAACTAGGGCTTGGCCAACTTCCCTCCTACTAACCTGGGTATCACAAAGGCGGCCCTTCAGAAAACGCTCCCAATAACGTAAATGTTCCTCTAATACGATGATTCTTTTACAGCTACAATAACACCAAGGCTAGCGCAGATTGATGATTTCTCCTAGGTCATGGTCCTAGAAACTATGAAAGATAGAAGGAAACTTCAAGACTACCTAGTCAACCCCACTTGCTTTATGGGAAGAAGTAAAGGGAGTTGAGATTAGAGTAGTCAAGGAACCAGGTCAGAGATCAAAGAAGAAAGCCAATTAGGAGCAGAGTTTGCTGGGGTTTTTGTTGGTTTGTTTTTGTTTTTCCCTTCTGCTTGACACGGACGCAGATAGATAGCTCCCTAGCTCCCTAGGAGACTCATTATAGGGCCACCCTAACCCCAGGGTGCTGAATGGAATCCTAATTTAGCAGCCGATCAGGCTGTGATTCAGACTCACCTAGAACAATTGAGCTGTTTGGGAAGGAAAGGTCAGAGAAGGACCTTCCGTGAGTAGAATGAGACATTAGCAGGGCAATTATTGAAAATGATCCTGGCCAGTGCAGTGGCTCGCACCTGTAATCCCAGCACTTTGGGTGGCTCAGGCGGACGGATTGCTTGAGCTCAGGAGTTAAGAGACCAGCCTGGGCAACATGAAACCCCATCTCTGCAAAAAAAAAAAAAAAAAAAATTTAAAATAGCTGGGCATGGTGGCTCGCACCTGTGGTCCCAGTTATTTTGGAGACTGAGGTGGGAGGATCACCTGAGCCCAGGAGGCAGAGGTTGCAGTGAGCTGTGATTGCACCATTGCACTCCAGCCTGGGTGACAGAGTGAGACCCTGTCGCAAAAAAAGAAAAAAAAAAAAAAAAAGCAAGTGCCTGGTGAGGTGCTCACATAGCTGAATTCACTGAGCTCGGTCCAGCCTTGAGAGGACAGTGGAGTGGTTTTTCTCCAGGATCACCTTTGTTCTCACACTTCTGTGCCAGCCAGTGTCATCTAACTCCTACCAGTGCTTCCAAATGCTGCTGTAACAACAAACGCGAGCAACCGCATTTCCGTGATCCTGTGCCAGCCATAGCCAGGTTAAAACGTTCAAACCAAGCTAGGACCTACCCGCTGCCCCACAGAGAGTGAGAGAGGTGACAAGCATGGTAGGCTGGGAGCAATCAGAAGTTGCTCATTAGACACCAAGTGTCACTATTTGCTCTTGAGAAAAATCCCATGTATGAGGGAGAGAAGTGAGACACCAAACAAAACACTGAAACAAACCCTTCCATCATCACCAGCCAAAGACACGGGGAGGGGGCTCTTATTTCAATAAATTATTTGTAACTCACACATGATTGAGAACAGAGACTGAGACTATCCACACAATGTCATGTTGGGGGTTCAAAAGACCAGTTCATAACATGCACATAGATGTTTATACCAGCTTTATTGGTCATTGTTAAAATATGGAAACAACCAAGATGTCCTTTGGTAGGTAAATGGATAAACTATGGAATATCCAAACAATGGAATATGATTCCGTTCTAAAGAGAAATGAGCTATCAAGTCATGAAAAGACATGGAGAGGCCAGGTGCGGTGGCTCACGCCTGTAATCCCAGCACTTTGGGAGGCCAAGGCGGGCAGACCACTTGAGGTCAGGAGTTCGAGACCAGCCTGGCCAACATGGCAAAACCTCGTCTTTACTAAAAATACAAAAATTAGCTGGGCGTGGTGGTACACACCTATAATCCCAGCTACTCGGGAGGCTGAGGCACAAGAATCACTTGAACCCAGGAGGTGGAGGTTGCAGTGAGCCAAGACTGTGCCACTGCACTCCAGCCTCAGTGACAGAGTGAGACTCTGTCTCAAAAAAAATTATTATTTTTCTACAAATATCATATATTTTTCTCCAATCTAGTGGACTTAGCGTCTCATTAAGTGGGTGTGAGGAGAATACACAGCAGCCATAGCCTGGCTCTGGGTGAAGTGACTCAAATTGCTCAACTGAAGTCCCGGCAAACCCTCCAGTAAGTTTCCATTTCTCTCTGCCCCGACCCTGTCACTCCATCTCCTGTGGGCATTTCCTTTTCTTTTCTTTTTCTTTTTTTTTTTGAGACGGAGTCTCGTGCTATCACCCTGGTTGGAGTGCAGTGGTACCATCTCGGCTTACTGCCACCTCCGCCTCTCAGGTTCAAGCGATTCTCCTGCCTCAGCCTCCTGAGTAACTGGTATTATAGGCTTGTGCCACCATGCTTGGCTAATTTTTTTGTATTTTTAGTAGAGATGGCATTTCACCATGTTGGCCAGTCTGGTCTTGAACTCCTGACCTCAGATGATTTATCTAAGTAAATTGTTCCAGAAAATAGAAAAGAATAAAAGCAACTCTAGTCATTTCTGAGGCTAGCATAACCTTGATTGGTAAAACAAAAAGTAAAAGAAAAGGAAATTTTAAGTTCATTTTATTTATGACAGACAGAGATATAAGATTCCTATGTAAAATATTAGATCGTGAGAGCCAACCATATACAGTTGACCTTGAACAACACATTTGAATCACACAGGTACACCTACTTTCTCCTGCCTCTGCCACCCCTGAGACAGCAAGACCAACCCCCTCTTCCTCCTTCCCAGTCTACTCAACATGAAGACGACAGAGAGGAAGACCTTTATGAGGATTCACTTCCACTTAAGGAATAATGAATATGTTTTATCTTCCCTAAAAAAAAAAATAAAAGATGGGGAGGATGGCTTGAGCCTTTTGTGTATTTCTCAAAAGTTTTAAGATGTCCTAATTTATTGGTCAAGCAAAAGAAGAAGAAAAGAAATACAGTCATGTGTTGGCTAATGATGGGGATATGTTCTGAGAAATGCATCACTAAGCAATTCTGTCATTGTGCAAACATCACAGAGTGAACTTACACAAACCTAGATGGCAGAGCCTACTACACATCTAGGCTACATGGTATAGCCTGTTGCTCCTAGGGTACAAACCTGTACAGCATGTGACTCTACGGAATACTGTAGGCAACTGTAACACAATGGTAGGTATTTGTATATCTAAACATAGAAAATGTACTGTAAGGCCAGGTGCTGTGGCTCACACCTGTAATCCCAGAACTTTGGGAAGCCGAGGTGGGTGGATCATCTGAGTTCAGGAGTTCGAGACCAGCCTGACCAACATGGTAAAACTACTAAAAGTACAAAAATTAGCTGGGCATGGTGGTGGGGACCTATAATCCTAGCTACTTGGGAGGCTGAGGCAGGACAATCGCTTGAACCTGGGAGGCAGAGGCTGCAGTGAGCCGAGATCACACCATTGCACTCCAGCCTGGGGGACAGAGCAAGACTCCGTCTCAAAAATAATAATAAGTACAGTAAAAATGCAGTATAAAAGATTAAAACAAGCCAGGTACAGTGGCTCAGGCCTGTAATCCCAGCACTTTGGGAGCCTGAGGTGGGGAGGATTGCTTAAGGACAGGGATTTGAGACCAGCCTGGGCAACATAGCAAGACTCCATCTGTGATGGTGAATACTGAGTGTCAAGATGATTGGATTGAAAAATCCTGGGTGTGTCTGTGAGGGTGTTGCCAAAGGAAATTAACATTTGAGTCAGTGGACTGGGAGAGGCAGACCCACCCTCCGTCTGGGTGGGCACCATCTAATCAGCTGCCAGCAGGGCCCGAACAAAAGCAGGCAGAAGACCGTGGAAAGACTAGACTGGCTTAGTCTCTGCGCCTACATCTTTCTCCTGTGCTGAGTGCTTCCTGCCCTCAAACATCAGACTCCAAATTCTTCAGCTTTGGGACTCTTGGACCTTTGACCACAGACTGAAGGCTGCACTATTAACTTCCCACTTTTGAGGTTTTGGGACCTGGACTGGCTTCCTTGCTCCTCAGCTTGCAGACGGCCTATTGTGGACCTCACCTTGTGATCGTGGGAGTCAATGCTCCTTAATAAACTCCCCTTATATATACATCTATCCTATTAGTTCTGTCCCTCTACAGAACCCTGACTAATCCACCATCTCTACAAAAAATAATACAAAAAATTAGCCAGGTGTGGTGGCAGGCGCCTGTGGTCCCAGCTACTTGGGAGGCTGAGGTGGAAGAATCGCTTGAACCGGGAGGTGGAGGCTGCAGTGAGTTGTGATTGCACCAGTGCACTCCAGCCTAGGAGACAGAGCGAGATTCCATCTCAAAAAAGAAAAAAAAAAAAAAAGGCAAGCTCACGAGGCAGCACCCTGCTGCCCGTGCTGTCTCATGTGCCTTGGCTCTCAATATCTCTCCCGCCCTCTCCCCCGAATAGTGTTTGTCCTTATGAAAGCAAAAGAGGAAGGAGAGCCAGAAAGCTTGATTCTGGAAAATTCCTCTCAAAGTCTTGAAAACAAGGAGAGGGGTAGAGTAGAAAAAGAGCAGGATGTTGGAACCTGCAACCTTGCCACATTAAGTAGTGACGGGCCTCACCTCCCCAAAGGAGATCACCATCTGCCATGAGAATAAGTGAATGGAAAATGGACTGAGAAACTCACGTATCACACCACCTTGGCTCTGCCAGAGCAGCCAGGACAGTAGCCCGAATTCTCCCTTCTCTGCCTCGCCACACACAATGGCCCCTAACTCCCACCTACCTTCTCCCCCAAGAGAATTCTGCGGGGAGCCCCCCGAATACTCTCTGCTGGCGGTTGTGATCCTCCTGGAAGTGAACCACGTTTATCTGCATTCTCTTACCAGTTTGCTTGGTGACTCAGTCTCCCTGGGTACACTGCCAAAACCGACTTCTAGAGGAAAGTCTGAGTCCTGGGCCGCAGTGACCCCATGCAGACATGGCCAGCCACCTAGGAGGCATGTCAGGGTTGCAGGGGCCCTTGAACACTTGGATCTTGCTTGTTTTCATGCTAAGCCATGGAACTATGACCTAGAACATGAGTAGCTTTGTTTCTTGCCAGACAATTTCTCAGTATTGTGCAGACCCAGACACAACAAGATGAAGAAAACTCTAGACGTCTGTGAGGCCCAGATAAACCCGATGGAACGGCCCAGATAAACCCGATGGAACAGCCCTGGGCAAAGCCCCATTCAGGGTAGGGGAAACATGGCCACTACTAATGCCTAAACCACCCCGCCCCATGTCTCCTCTCTAAGGGTCTTCTATGACCCTGACACCATCTTCTTCCAAATCGTGGATGAAAAAGGAACAGGAGGCGAGCGCAGTGGTTCACGCCTGTAATCCCAGCACTTTGGGAGGCTGAGGCAGGCAGATCACTACAGCTCAGGAGTTCGAGACCAGACTGACCAATGTGGTGAAACCCCATCTCTATAAAAATACAAAAATTAGCCAGGTATGGTAAGAGGTGCCTGTAATCCCAGCTACTCGGGAGGCCAAGGCAGGAGAATAGCTCGAACCTGGGAGGCGGAGGTTGCAGTGAGCCGAGATTGCACCACTGCATTCCAGCCTGGGTGATAGAGCAAGACTCAGTCTCAAAAAAAAAAAAAAAAGAAAGAAAAAAGAAAAGAAACAGGAGCAAAAGCCCATCCTTGCCATGAGAAGAGTGTTGGTGTTCTATGCCCTTCACAGAGTGAAGCTCTAAGTGCAGCACCAGGCAAACTGTGCAAAGGGACAAATCAGGTGGTCACTCCAAGGCCCTTGAAAGCTCTTGGGCCAGCTTCCCACTGAATCCACAAACCCCTGTTGAAGAGTCCTGGGATCCTCAGCTTAGACCTCTGGCTCTTTGGCTCCAAGCTGTTTGCTCCATTATTAGATGGCGCTACTGGCTAGAAAGACATTGCTTACACTAAGCTGAGTTGATCTTCCTGGAAATGCCCCCTTGTCTCTTTCTGTTGCTGCACATGGGTTAAGCCTGCATCCCCCTCCAACAACAGGTGCTCGCCCTTAAATGTTTGAAAGCAGCTGTCACGTCCCATTGAAACAGGCATCCTTCAGGCTAAGGAGCCCGCTCCTAGACTTTAGCGCAGTGGAAACATAGTTTTCAAAAGTCTGTGCAATTCACTAAAGAGTGCGTTCATCTTGTGATGTCAAGAGCTGAATTAATCAGGGACTCAAGAAGCAATTCCAGGGAACTTCTGCATATCTAGGTTTAGAGACTCAACCGTGATGAACCAGGCTTGTCTTATCTCCAAAGCTTATCCAATAGGAATGGGAGGGCAAGACAGTGACTGCGGTAGGTGGCTGGGGACGTGGCTTGGGAGTTAGGAACCCCAACCTGGTTTCTGACCCTCTCTACACCTCGTCTAGACCTCTGCTCCCTTATCTGTCTAAGCATCTCTTCCACTTCCCAAATGGCAGACACCAATGGTTCCCATTGTTCTCAATGAAATCCAAATATTAATAGAAACTGTCAGGCCTCTGAGCCCAAGCTAAGCCATCATATCCCCAGTGACCTGCACATATACATCCAGATGGCCTGAAGCAACTGAAGATCCACAGAAGTGAAAATCTTAACTGATGATATTCCACCATTGTGATTTGTTTCTGCCCCAACCTAACTGATCAATGTACTTTGTAATCTCCCCCACCCTTAAGAAGGTTCTTTATAATCTCCCCACCCTTAAGAAGTTTCTTTGTAATTCTCCCCACCCTTGAGAATGTACTTTGTGAGATCCACCCACTGCCCCCAAAACATTGCTCTTAACTCCACCGCCTATCCCAAAACCTATAAGAACCAACGATAATCCCACCACCCTTTGCTGACTCCTTTTTTGGACTCAGCCCGCCTGCACCCAGGTGAAATAAACAGCCTTGTTGCTCACACAAAGCCTGTTTGGCTGTCTCTCCACTTGGACACGTGAGACAGAAACCTGAGAGTAATCACTGGACTACAGGCAACTTAGAAACAGGGACAGCTGTTCATCTTTGAATCACCAGACCCTACCACAGTGTCCGACATGGAGAAGGTGTTCAATCTATGCTTGCTTAATGAATGAATGAATGTTTACCTTTGCAGCGATTCAACTAATGGATATATAATCCTTTTTTGTTTTGTTTTGTTTTGTTTTGTTTGAGACAGGGTCTGGCTCTGTTGCCCAGACTGCAGTGCACTGGTGCAATCACACAAACTCTAGTGCAGCCTAGAGTTTCTGGGCTCAAACTGTCCTCCCACTTCAGCCTCCTGAGTATCTGGGATTATGGGTGCATGCCACCACACTCAACTAATTTCTATCTTTTGTTTTTGTAGAGACAGGGGGTCTCATTTTGCTGCCCAGGCTGGTCTCAAACTCCTGGCCTCAAGCAAATCTCCTGCCTTTCAAAGTGATGGGATTACAGGCATAAGCCACCATGTCCAACCTCAATATATAATCCTAAGTAGGAGCGAGTACTGGCTCACATAAGAAGCTGGAAGCAGCTTCCACAAATCCTGCAGGGATCTGAGGTGGACAGACAGCCATTCACAGTAAAATCATCTGTAGAATGAGAACAGCAGCCCCATCTACCTCAAGAGGTCCTTACGAAGACCAAACTGGATATGAGCAAAAGCACTTTTGGAAAAACTATAAAGTATTAGGTTAACCAATCCCTGGATGAGCACTTTTTGTAACTGTGCAAGCCCACCCCAGATGTCTGAATAGATTCCCTCTGATCTTGGCTGCTCTATGATTTGGTCTTCACCCCTTGGTCTCCCCAGCAGATCAGTGACATCCCCCAACACACACACACACACACACACACACACACACACGGGTGAGAGGAAGAGTCAATGTCAAAACAACTGAGTTTCCTAACCCAGGACTGGGGAGAACAGAAACTGGAACCCAGATCACGTTCTGCTGGGTACGGGAAGCATGCCCGGGTGACCCGCAGGGGCCAGGCAAGGCCGGCCCATGACTGCAGTGTAAACACATGCCGTGGAGCAACCCTAGGCTGGCAAGCCACAGCTGGCACCTCTCCCTGCTCTGTTCCCCTCATATTTCTTCCTTCTCCCAGTGGAAAGTATTCTAAAAATAGAGCCAAATCAAGCCAAAAAAAAAAAAAGAAGAAGAAGAAAGAAAAAAAAAACGGGCAGGTTTTGGACAGCGATGCTAGCTGCTGACGAGATGTTAGGAAACCTCCCGGCTGGGCTGGATCAATGTGTAGGGTTCAAATGAGAGAATGGGACGGTCTGTAATCGCCAGTGTTGAGACTGGATCGTGTTCCCTTCTGTGTACTCCTCCTCAGAAAGCAGTGTGTGTGTGTGTGTGTGTGTGTGTGTGTGTGTGTGTGTGTGTGTATTGGGGAATGTCATTGACTGTGCTGGGTAAATCAAGGAGTGAAGGCCAAATCACAGAGTAGCCAAGATCAGAAGAAATCTATTCAGACATCTGGGATGGGCCTGGATAGTTAAAAAAATACTCATCTAGGGATTGATTGAATACAGTTTTACCAAGAGTGCTTTTGCTCATATCCAATTTGGTCTTCATAAACTCATCTATCCCCAGGGAACGGCGACCAGGGTGTCCGAGCCACCTGGACACCATCCCTATGAGACAGGGAGAAAGAACAAGGCTGTGAGAGGAGTTAGAGCCACTGACGAAGGCGCGGGGGTTGTCTTGCATCGCGTTGCTCCTGTGAGCAGAAGCCATATGCTGATTTGAAGGTAGAAAGAGATGCCTTCTCTGTACAGTGGACAGCGGTGGGCCAGAGAGATGGCAAATGCAGCAGCCAGATCCTACCTGTCGAAACCATTCCAGAGGGACTTCCCCAACAGCTGCAAGTCAAACTCGCTGGCTTCTGACTAGCCCTGGACGTAAGGATCCTGTGATTCTAGGGGGGGCCCGAGCCCCCATCCCAGCTCTACCTCTCAGCAACTCTGTGACTTTGCACAACACGCTGTCCTGCACCTCAAGTTCAGAATGATCTCGGGGTTCTCTGTGTAAAAGTCTCTGAGTCTAGAACTGCTATATTAAGTGAAACCGCTGATGGAACAGTTAGGCATACATTTGACCAAGCTGGGTAGTCCAGGGGCTAGGAGCCCTAGATTGGGTGGGACATTCCTTTGTCAAGACCCTTGGCACGCAACGGGTCTTCAGCGGTCCCTGCTGGTGGGGATTCAGAGTGTGATATGGGGTTCACACCCCAAGTAGAAATAGTTCTGTTTCAATTTCTAATTTCTTAATCAATGAACATGTTTTTAACAAATGTATCTTTAAATAATTTTCCTGTGGCAGCCTTCAGTGTTCGGCCACTTGACAGCTTGAAATAGATTTAATCTTTGTTATTTCGTATGTCATGTATACCCACAATTGATCACTGTTGAAGGACAGGAAGTTGGCTGGGTGTCGTGGCTCACCCTTGTAATCCCAGCACTTTCAGAGGCCGAAGAACTGGGAGGATCGCTTAAGGCCAGGAGTTCAAGACCAGCCTGGCCAATATGGAGAAACTCCATCTCTACAAAAACTACAAAAATTAGCTGGGCATGTTGGCGGACGCCTATAATCCCAGCTACTCAGGAGGCTGAAGCACCAGAATTCCTTGAACCGGGGAGGCGGAGGTTGCACTGAGCCAAGATCGCACCACTGCACTCCAGCCTGGGTGACAGAGCAAGACCCTATCTCCGAAATAAATAGAGACAGGAAGCACAGAAAACCCTGATGTTGAAATAGAAGTTAATGGGAAGATGATGTGGATGTGTCAAGAAACACACGAGCCTATTCTAAAGGGTTCCCCACTGGCCAAATCTGGTATAATCTGTTGTTGTTGTTGTTGTTGTTTTGTAGGAATGGGGTCTCACGATGGTGCCCAGGTTGGTTTCAAATTCCCAGCCTCAAGGAGTCCCCCCGGCCTCAGTCTCCCAAAGTGCTGGATTATAGGCATGAGCCACTGCACCCAAAATCCTGTACAACGTGAACAACAAAATGAATAATGATAGTAATAGACTAAAACCCAGAGAAACATAGGAACCCAGGAACCCGCTCAACTGTGGATACAATGAATGAATGAATGCGTGTAGGAGATGGGAAAGCTTTTCCTTAGAGTAGAATATCAACAAATAAGTATAGAAGGAACAACGGAGCCTGTAGGTCATCCCTGGGTAATCACCGTAGGAATAATTGTTTCACACAAGAATCACCAAATGGGTGGGAGCTTGATAACAAACAAGATATTTGCAGCTGGGCGTGGTGGCTCACGCCTGTAATCTCAGCACTTTGAGAGGCCAAGGTGGGTGGATCACTTGAGGCCAGGAGTTTAAGACCAGCCTGGCCAACATGGTGAAACTCCATCTCCACTAAAAACACAAAAATTAGCTGGGCGTGGTCATGGGTGCCTGTAATCCCAGCTACTCGGAAGGCTGAGGCAGGAGAATCACTTGAACCCGGAAGGCAGAGGTTGCAGTGAGCCAAGATCACACCACTGCACTCCAGCCTGGATGACAAAGCGAGACTCCATCTCAAAAAAAAATAAAAACAGATATTTGCAGAGACTCAAAATATCTCCCCACAGAATCCTTACTTATCACAAAGGGACAAAATAGTGACCATATAGTAGAGAAAACTGGCGGGCACCATCTTTAAGCAAGTGATACAGTTACCCTCAGGCCGGGCGCGGTGGCTCACGCCTGTAATCCCAGCACTCTGGGAGGCTGAGGCGGGCGGATCACTTGAGGTCAGGAGTTCGAGACCAGCCTGTCCAACATGGTGAAACCCCATCTCTACTAAAAATACAAAAATTAGCTGGGCTTGGTGGTGCATGCCTGTAGTCCCAGCTACTCAGGAGGCTGAGGCAGGAGAATCGCTTGAACCTGGGAGGTGGTGGTTGTAGTGAGCAGAGATCGCGCCACTGCACTCCAGCCTGGGTGACAGAGCGAGACTGTCTCCCAAAAAAAAAAAAAAAAAGTGAACCTCACCATCAGCAGTCTGGTCTGTGACAGGCACATCACTACTACTCGAGCATCCCTGCCAAACACACAGAACCTAAAGCTAATTAGGAAGAAGCAACAGATGGACCCAAGTTCTAAATATTCTAAAAAAATTCTAAAAAATAAGTGACCTTATTTTCTAAAAACTAAGGATATTCTAAAAAAAATTAGGGATATTCTAAAAAATAAGTGACCTGACTCTGGAAGAGATTCATGCACACGTATGCCCATTGCAGCATCATTCACAATAGCAAACAGGTAAAGCAACCAAAGTGTCCATCGACAGATGGAATGCATGAGCCAAATGTGGAATTTACAGACAATTGAATGTTAGTCTTAAAAAGGAAGGAAATCGCCAGGCGCGGTGGCTTACGCCTGTAATCCTAGCACTTTGGGAGGCCCAGGCGGGCGGATCACGAGGTCAGGAGATCGAGACCATCCTGGCTAACACGGTGAAACCCCGTTTCCACTAAAAAATTTTTAAAAAAATTAGCCGGGCAAGGTGGTGGGTGCCTGTAGTCCCAGCTACTCGGGAGGCTGAGGCAGGAGAATGGCGTGAACCTGGGAGGCGGAGCTTGCAGTGAGCCAAGATCGCGCCACTGCACTCCAGCCTGGGGGACAGAGCGAGACTCCGTCTAAAAAAAAAAAAAAAAAAAAAAAAATTAAAAGGAAGGAAATCCGTCACAGCTACACCAGAGGTCAACCTTAAGGACTTTTTGCTAAGCGAAGCAGGCCAGATATAGAAAGAAAAACACCGTATCATTCCACTTACACAAGGTCACTACAAGAGATTCACAGAAACAGAAAGCAGAACGGGGGACGTCAGGGGCAGGCGGTGGGGGAAATTAGGAATTGTTGTTTATTGGGTGCAGAGTTTCAGTTTTATAAGATGAAAAGGTTCTAGAGATCTATTGCACAATGGCGTGAATATATCTAACACTACTGAACTGTACACATTTAAAAATGATTAAGATGGTAGATTTTTGGTCATACATTTTTATCGCATTTTAAACTTTTGAAAAAAAAAGTTTAAAAAAAATCAGTGCCTGCACTTTTCAAAAATACAAAGGCCATGAGAGGCAGCAAAGATTGAGGACACACTAGATGAAAGGCTTGTGAGCCTGGATGAAACCTTGAATCACTCTAAATGTTGTTCTTGATTTTGCTAAAGGTAAAGAGCAGTAGTGGGAAAATTGGTGAGACTTGAAGTTTGCGTATTAGATAACAAAACTGTATCAGTGTTGATATCCTGATTTCAATCATGATACTGTGCTTGTTTTGAGGAAATACACCCTGAAGTACTTAGGGACAAAAGGGCATCATGTCTGCGTCTAACTCTCAAATGGTTCAGAAAAAAAAATAGGGGCTGGGCACGACATATATTTCTCTCTATCTTCAGACACACACACACACACACAAGTACACACATATATCCATATAAATATATTTTCTCTTCCTCTTTATGAGGCAGATATATATATATATGTAGGTAGGTAAATGGATGGATAGATAGATAGATAGATAGATAGATAGATAGATAGATAGAAATGGAGAGGGAGAGAATGATAAATAGAGTCAAATGGTAACACTTGCAGAATCTAGGTGAGAGTGCTATGGAACACTTTGCACTATTTCTGCAACTTTTCTATTAAGTCTGGAATTATTTCAAAACAGCTAAAACTCAAAAATGTTAAAGTTCATGAGAAGTATAAATGCTAATAATTCTGCACATTCACCTCAAAAGGATGATCCTCAGTTTCGGAAGGTGCATACTTCTGAGCAAAATTCTTACCTTTTTTAAACCCATGGCAGCTAAAAATTCTATTTTGAATAAACAAGGAATCAAGACATCACTAATATTTCAAACACCAATGCTGAAAGATAACGACAAATACATTTAATTTGACTTTCCATTTGCTGACAACGAAAGACCTGCCCAACGTGAAATGAGTAATTTGTAGAGACGCAGCCTAGAGCAATTGTCTAAACTTCTCCCATCTCATCACTTACTGTACATGAGACAGCGTAATATAAACCACACTGCACCTGTTACACTATTTAAATACCAAGCTACTACTGCAGTAAGGCAAAGTGAGATAGGACAAAAAGGCCCTTGCCTTTTCACTTTTTTTTCTGAGATGGAGTATCACTCTGTGGCCCAGGCTGGAGTGCAGTGGTGCAATCTCAGCTCACTGCAACCCCCACCTCCCCGGTTCAAGCAATTCTCCTGCCTCAGCCTCTCAAGTAGCTGGGATTACAGGCACCCACCACCATGTCCAGCTATTTTTTTTTTTTTTTTTTAGTAGAAACAGGGATTCACCATGTTGGCCAGGCTGGTCTTGAACTCCCAACCTTCAGTGATCTGCCCGCCTTGGCCTCCCAAAGTGCTGGGATTACAGGTATGAGTCGCTGCGCCCGGCTGCCTTTTCACTTTTGAGACAACTTTTCAGAAGCCCATACCGCACTTCCACATTGGTCTCCCCGGCCAGCTTCAGTCGTGGCGGCACACCTCCCCGCAAATGCAGGGAGGCAACATAGCCTCTCAGCTAGGCAACTGCCTGGGATTCTGCTACTGAGGAAGCAAGGAGAAGGGGTATTGGGGGATACTAGCAGTCTCAGCCACAGTATCTTCTTCCTATAACATACTTTTTCAACAAGCACCTTCTAAAACATAGCCTTTTATTATAAAAAGAACGAAAAAAGGCTAGGTGCAGTGGCTCACACCTGTAATCCCAGCACTTTGGGAGCCTGAGGCGGGAGGATGGCTTGAGACCAGGAGTTTGAGACCAGCCTGGGCAGCATAGCAAGACTCCATCTCTACAAAAAATGAAAAATTGTTTAAGAGCGAGAAAAGATACTACACTTTGCAGCCAGACAAGACCATGATGTTTATACATTTAATCTCCAATCCACATACACAATGCCATTCTTGAAATGATCTGTGAGAAATTCAGTTTCCTTTGATAACTAAATAGCACGTAGTAATAGTAAAAGAAAGGTGAAGGTGAATTTCACTTTATGTGGGGGCACTGTTCACTGGTATACCTGCGACTACTCCACACTGCTCAGCTGAATGAACCTTGATTGGCTAATGGGGGAGACAGAGACTCCCAGTTTCAGAAAAAGTTATTTTCCATTCCATCCACAGGAATGAGTCATCACTGGGCCCATCTACCCCCTTTGCTGAGGATGCCACAGGATGTGGTCGTGTGATTAGTTCCATGGGGTTAAGCCACTGCTGGTCCAGTATCCAGTTACTTACAGCCAAAAGCATCCCTAACTATGAAGTATATTATGAATATCATTAAAATGCTAATACAAACTTTCTAATTAGAATATTAATAATAAAATAAAAAACAAAATAGTTTTATTTCTAATCATTTCTCCATCATATATCACCGAAAACACCACCAATCACCTTCCTATTCTGGCCTTGCTCTATCTCTGACAGCCAGGGTCACCAGTAGTTCTACTGGGCCACCAAGGTTCCTGCTCTTCCCTATCAGCAAGACTTTATACCACTGGGAGAGGGGCTCGAGTTCTTAAAACTGGAGGACGGGGGCCAGGCGCGGTGGCTCATGCCTGTAATCCCAGCACTTTGGGAGGCTGAGGCAGGTGGATCACCTGAGGTCAGGAGTTCAAGACCAGCCTGGCCAACATGGCGAAACACTGTCTCAACTAAAAATACAAAAATTAGCTGGGCGTGGTGGTGGGTGCCTGTAATCCCAGCTACTCGGGAGGCTGAGGCAGGAAAATCGCTTGAACCCAGGAGGCAGAGGTTGCAGTGAGCTGAAATCTCACATTGCACTCCAGCCTTGGTGACAAAAGTGAAACTCCATCTCAAAAAAAAAAAAAAAAAGGAGCGGGGAGGAAGTACTGATCTGGTATAACTGGGTGAGGGCCTGAGTGCCAGGTAGTGACCCAGATGAGCCCCTGGCTGGACCACAGGTCCAGCAGCACCCGGTGGAAGAGGGGCGAGACCAGAGGTGAGCCGATGGGAGACCCTGGCGTCCCTCTGCCGTCTCCTCGCCCCCGCAGTGGCCTGTTTCTATGGTGTGTTCTCTCCATCCTTGTGAAAACGTGTTTTCAGAAAAGAATGTAAGCCTCATGTGAAGTTATCAATGACTGATAAACAGCTTAGTGGCTAACCCTCCTGCCACTGTGAGTAAGCGGATGAGTGGAACCAGCTCGGAACGGCCCACCCCAAGGGGCCTTGTAAAGAGATTACGGAGGAAGCCAGCAGTTCTTTCTGTAATCCACCCCCAGCAGAGGGATCAAAGGAGAGGAGCAGAGAAAGAACTGAGAGTCCTTGTGGGCAGAGAGTGATGTGTCTCAAGGCCACAGAGGCCCTCGTGGGGCGTGCCGTGGTCACCCTAGTGCTTCTTCCTCTAGTGTCCTCATGGAAATAACTGGGCCTCCTGGTTATTTAAATCAGGGTTTTTGTGTCGGGTTTCAATAAATTGAGATCCAGGCTAACTTGCTAAATAATCTGGGGAGAGAAAAAGAGTGAACGTGCAAAGCTGATGGCTAAGTCTGACCATGGTGGAGATCAGTGGCTTTCAATACCTGTGGCACGTAAGAGCCATGAGGAAGGCCGGCAGGCTGGCTCACGCCTGTGGCCCCAACACTTTGGGAGGCCGAGACGGGAGGATCACTTGAGCCCAGGAGTTTGGGACCAGCCTGGGCAACACAGCTAAACACGCTCTCTTAAAAAAAAAAAAAAAAAAAAAAAAAAAAAAAAAAGGCCAGGCGCGGTGACTCACACCTGTAATTCCAGCACTTTGGGAGGCCGAGGCAGGTGGATCACCTGAGGTCAGGAGTTTGAAACCAGCCTGGCCAACGTGGTGAAACCCCTGTCTCTACTGAAAATACAAAAATTAGCCAGGCACAGTGGTGGGAGCCTGTAATCCCAGTTCCTCAGGAGGCTGAGGCAGGAGAATCACTTGAACCTGGGAGGCAGAGGTTGCAGTGAGCCGAGATCACACCATTGCACTCCAGCCTGGGTGACAAGAGTGAGACTCCATCTCAAAAAATACAAAATAAAAAAAAGAATCACCAACGAACTTCAAAACTACCCATTGTGTCAACCCCATCCCGGACCGATTAAACCAGAATTGCCAGGATGGGGCTTTTGGGGGTGCAATGTTTAAAAAGCTTCTCCAGGCCGGGTGTGGTAGCTCACACCTGTAATCCTAGCACTTTGTGGGGCTGAGGCAGGCAGATCACCTGAGGTCAGAAGCTCGAGACCAGGCTGGACAACATGGCGAAACTCCGTCTCTACTAAAAATACAAAAATTAACCGGGCGTGGTCGTGGGCGCCTACAATCCCAGCTACTCGGGAGGCTGACGCACAAGGATCACTTGAACCCAGAAGGCGGAGATTGCAGCGAGCCGAGATGGCACCACTGCACTCCAATCTGGGCAACAGAGCAAGATTCTGTCTCAAAAATAAAATAAAATAAAAAACAAAAAGCGTCTCCAGTGATGCTCATGCCTGTCATGTAAAGATTCCAGCTTTCAGGCCAGGCGCGGTGGCTCACACCTGTAATCCCAGCACTTTGGGAGGCCGAGGCGGGCAGATCACGAGGTCAGGAGATCAAGACCACCCTGGCTAACACGGTGAAACCCCGTCTCTACTAAAAATATAAAAAAAATTAGCTGGGCGTGGTGGCAGGTGTCTGTAGTCCCAGCTACTTGGGAGGCTGAGGCAGGAGAATGGCGTGAACCCGGGAGGCGGAGCTTGCAGTGAGCCGAGATCGCGCCACTGCACTCCAGCCTGGGTGACAGAGCAAGACTCTGTCTCAAAAAAAAAAATTTAAAAAAAAATTCCTGCTTTCAAAACTATATATACATGTAATTATTTATATATTATTTATATACATATATATATATATATTTTTTTTTTTTTTGACCAGGCTGGTCTCGAACTCCTGACCTCAGGTGATTCACCTGCCTCAGCCTCCCAAAGTGCTGGGATTACAGGCATGAGCCACCACACCAGGCCAGACTCCAGTTTTCACTGCCACCTACCATGGTGCCAGCTACAAGCCCAGCTTCAGGCTGGTGGGGCTGGGGCACCTGACTGCAAGCATTCTATTCCTTGTTGAGGAAATGAGAGACAGGTGCACAGGAAGCAGTTAGTAAACAGAATCCTAGTGGAGCTGGAGGTGTTTGAGAGATAATTTGTGAGCAAAAAAATAGTCTAGATTCTAGAATAAGCCAACCCCAAAGTTGGCGTGGTGCTGGGCCTGCGGCCTTTTCTCCTGTGTGGCTTACGACAAGCCATTCGGCAGCTGTTCAAAGTCTTTGTGCTTTGTTTTTGAGAATGAAGAACTGGGTGATCTTCTAGAAGAAGATTGGATAAATTCTTAGGACCCTAAACTACTAGGTAGTTTCCAGAGAAAATCCCCTGCAACTCCGGGGAGAACAGAGGTGTGACACAGAAGGACCAAGTCTCCTAGGGATGGGGCTGGGGTGTGTGCGGGCTGTGGCTGTGCACTGTGTCCTGGAGCCAGGGACCGTGCTGGGCACCGCCCCATCCATGTTCTCAACCTGTGGCGACAGGTGGGTCTGTGGGGCCCCATGGTCCTTCCAGCTGACCCTCTGTGAAGCAAGCGAGGACCCTGGGGGGCTGGGAAGGGCACTGCTCTGTCTGGCAGAGCCTCAGCCCTCTGCCCTCCTGCCCTGGCCATGGACACTGGACTGCAAGGCGAACTTCACTACATTTGGATTTCGCCCAGCTAAGCCAGGAAAGCATCGGGCAGTCCTGTCCCCTCCTCCAGCTCCCCCTGCCCCCACACCCAGGCTCTGATTCTTACCCTGGTGTGGCACAAGCCTAGAAAGGGAACAGGGCCTGAGGCTGGGAGACATGACAGGCGGGGGCCTCAAGGCCACATCCCGGCACTCCCACTCGGGACCTACTGCTCTGCTGGAAGCTTTGCACTTGTGATGAAACACAGCGCTGGCGTGGAGACCTGGCCTGGGAGGTCTGGCGAAGGGATCGGCCTGGGACTTCGAAGGCCCCTCATTCTCCCCAGCCAACTCGGCCCTAGGATGGAAAGGCTGCCGGCAGCACCAGGACCGCTTCCTTCCCAGCCTCCACTCCAGATTAGTCTTAGGTGCAGGACAACTTGTTTGTGACACTGCTGCTGCAGTGGGGAGGTCTCCCAGCTCAGACCCTCCTGCACCCAGACCCCCAGTCTAGACCTCAAGGGGTGTGTGTGTGCGTGCGTGTGTGTGAATGTTGGGGGGATGCTTATGCAAGAGAGAAGGGGGTGGTGAGAAGCGGGCTGGCCTTTGCCCAGAAAAGCCAGGTGAGGGATTAGAGAGAAAACTTGGGGAGACAGGGAGGAAGAATCCGCCAAGACTGAGGAGGCCAGAAGCCAGGGACCTCAGCTCCAACTCTTATCTTTTGCTTTTTGTTTTATTGTAGCAAAACATACATAAAATTGTCCATTTTCCCCATCTTTAGGCACACAGTTCAGGGCAGTAAGCACAATCACAGTGTTATGCAGCCATCGCTACCATCCAGCTCCAGAATTTTTCCATCTTCTCCAATGGAAACTGTGTCCCCATTTAAACACCAGCTCCCCATTCTCCCTCCCCAGCCCCTGGCCACCTCCATCCTACTTTGTCTCTATGAGTGTGATTCTTCTAGAGATCTCATATGAGTGGAATCATGCAGTATTTGTCTTTTTTTTTTTTTTTTTTTAAACGCAGTCTTACTCTATCGCCCAGGCTGGAGTGCAGTGGCACGATCTTGGCTCACTGCAGCCTTGAGCACCTGGGCTCAAGTGATCCTCCCACCCTAGCCTCCTGAGTAACTAGGCCCACAGTTGTGTCCCACCACACCCTGCAGTGAGGCCTCGCTATGTTTCCCAGGCTCGTCTTGAACTCCTGGACTGAACTGATCCTCCGGCCTCAGCCTCCCAAAGTGTTGGGATTACAGGCGTGAGCCACTGCACCCAGCCAGTATTTGTCTTTTTATGTCTCGCTTATTTCACTCAGAACATTGTCTTCAGGGCTGATGTATGTTGTAGCATATGTCAGCATTTCCTTCTTGTTTAAGGCTGCATAATATTCCACCGTGTGGATGGGCCACATTTTGCTTATCTGTTCATCCCTCCATGGAACTTGGGTTGCTCCCACCTCTTTGTTACTGTGAATAATGCTGATATAAACATGGGCGTGGGCTGGGTGCAGAGGCTCATGACTATAATCCCAGCTACTGAGGCTGAGACTAGAGGATCACTCGAGGCCAGGAGTTTGAGACCAGCAGAGCCAACACAGCAAGACTTTATCTCTACAAAACATTTTTTTGGAAATACTAGTCAGGTGTGATGGCCCACACCTACAGTACTGGCTGCTTGGGAGGCTGAGGTGGGGGGATCGCTTGAGCCCAGGAGTTTGAGGTTACAGTGTACTGTGATTGCACCACTGCACTCCAGCCTGAGTGACAGAGCCAGACTCTGTCTCTAAAATAATTACAAATGAAAATAAAATAGAACATGGGTGTGACAAATATCTGTTCTAGTCTCTGTTTCATTTCCAAACTTTATCTTTTAAAGAGGTATCAGCCTCTGTCACGTGATCAGGATACATCTTAGTTTTAGGAACACATGCCACAATTCTGCTACTTGCCAGAGAACTAATACACAGAGTAGAACATCTTAGTTTGGGTCATTAAAAGTAAAGCACTCAGAACACAGAATTGCATACATTGGTGATAAACTATATTAAAATAAACTAGAGCACAGTGGCTTGCACCTGTAATCTCAGCACTTTGGAAGGTGAGGTGAGAGGACTGCTTGAGGCCAGGGGTTTGAGACCAGCCTGGACAACATAGCAAGACCCCATCTCTACAAAAAATTTAAAGATTAGCCAGGTGTGGTGGTGCACACCTGTAGTTTCAGCTACTCAGGAGGCTGACACAAGAGGATTGTTTGAGCCCAGGAGTTTGAGGCTGCAGTGAGCCACGGCTGAGCCACTGTACTCCAGCTTGGGCAAAGTGGGAGACTCTGTCAAAAAACAAAACAAAACAGCAACAAAACCAAAGGAAAGAAAAGAAAAAACTTGAAGAAAATTGAAATGTTAACAATGGCTATTCTGCTATGTAATTATGAATGATTTCTTTCTTTATATTTTCCTGTCCTTTGCACAATAAGCCTGTTGTTAATGTTAGGAAAAAATATTACATGGTCCCCCTCAATCTGATTGCTTTAAGCCTGACTCTGGAACCTGAGGTTCATGCTGTCTTGCAAAGCAATCATTCATTCATTCCTCCATCCATCCATCCATTAAAAAGAATGTCAATGACAGCATTTTTTTTTCTTTTAGAGACAGGGTCTCACTATGTTGCCCAGCTGCTCACAAACTCCTGGGCTCAAGCAATCCTCTTGCCTTGGCCTCCCAAAGTGCTGGGATTACAGGCGAGCGCCACCGAGCCTGGCCCATGCACATTTTTAAAGCTGGTTATTTTGAATGGTTAAATGCTGCGAGTCCAGCAACTCGACTCAGGACCCGACTAGCACCTGGATCCTGTCACCAGGATCGACCTCACCGGGCGTTTGTCAGTGGATGCTCCTGGTCTCGAGTTAGTTACATGCTTGGGTGTCACTCTGGGGGCTCAACGGTCATCTCATCACTTATCACCTAGGAACAACCACTCCCTCCCCACTTTGGAGCCAGCAGCCTTTGGGGAAGGTGGGCTCTCGTGGTTTCTGTGCCTGGCAGAATGTCCTATAATCCTGGCATCTGCATGCTCAGAAAACAGGGTCCCCTTCCCATCTGAGCTGCCGCAGCCTTGGCACCTTGGTTTACCAGTGCAACACAGCCCATGATGATCCAGTTGAGGGGAGACGGGTTCTTCCTTTTCTCCCCTCTTGCCTGCAGTCCTCCTGGGCCTCCACACCCGTCCTTCGACGACCCCCATGGACAGCAACATCCCACCATAGGAGAGAAACCCTTCTGTTCATTCCCGGGGGGCTCGCTAGGGAAACGCCTGAGTGACCTATTTTACAGCCTCCCCCGTGCTCCATTCCTGTTCCTTGCAGCTGGGGGTTGTCCAGCACAGAAGGGAACAAGCTGTTAACTGATTAATGATCACAAAACTTCAAGAGAAAATAAAGGATTTGGATGAATCCCTTATTTGGATGTGTGTGGCTCAAAAGCAGTGCAGCGCAGATGAGTTTGGGCTCTTGTCGGCTTCGCCCTCATCCACTGCTCTTCCCCAGAGGGAAGCCAGACTGCCAGGTTCAAATTCCAGCTGCCCCTTCCTTCCCGACTCACACGCTGTGTGACCTCGGACCAATAACTGAATTTCTCTGTGCCCCACTTTCTCCTCCAGTAAAACAAGGCAGATAAACAGAGCTCAAGAAGTGTTCACTGTTTTTCTTCTCAGCTGTTAAATGAATACCAGCTCCCTTTTATTGAATACGGCAGGCACGTGTTGGGCACTTTGAACACATTGCCTTTCATTTTTAGAACAACTCCACCAGGGAGATAGTACTGCTCTTCCAGAGATAAGAAAGCCGCCTCAGAGATGAAATCACCTGCGGAGGACCCCGTGCTGGGGAGGTGGTGGCTGGTAGTGAGACGGGAACTGGGTTGGGGACACTTCCCAAGGGAGTCAGGCCTCCAAGGTAGGGACCAGTGCGCTGCGTCCCAGCTCAGCCAGGCCACTCTCCAGAAGCAGATTGGGGCCGAGGGGCAGGTGGGGCTGGACACACCCCAGGCCCTCTGCCTTCAAATCCCCCCCAGTCCGTGCTGCACACGATGGGGTGGCTCTGACAGCAGTAAATCCTTTCAGATCAACTCGAGGCCGAGATGCCCACCCTGGCCCCAGGGAAAATAACGCCCAGCTGCTCCCCACTCATCTCCACGGCCCAGGGCAGGCACCGAGGGAGGGCAGGAGGGACCCGTGGGGCGGACTCTGTCCATCCCCGGAAGCTCTCCAGCAGCTCCGGGTCAGTGGCTTCACCTCCCTGTTGTGACCCTGACCCGAGTCCCCTCTGAGCCAGGCCTTCCTGGCCCCAAAGCTCCCACCTGAGCTTGCAGCCCCCTCTCCTGCCTGCGTTTCCCCTAAGCCCATATCAGCCGCATGTCCTACGCCTCCTTCGCTGTTCTCTTGTTGCTGGTTGTGTCTCCCCAAGAGGACAGGGCATTTTTGTTTCTGTTGCTGATGGACCCTGGAACCAGCCTGGCCCACAGCAGGGGCGCCCCACACAGTGGTCAGGTGGGTGAGTGGAGGAGGAACGAATGAAGCTGCGCACATCAGCAGGTGCCCAGCATCACAGACAGGCCCAAAACTGGGGCAGAGACGCTGGGCAGATAAAGCCCGCCAGCTCCCCACAGCCCAAGGTCACCGGGCTTCAGATTCCCAAAGGTCCTGTCACCACCAAGACTGGGGCCAAACCAACACTTGCAGCCTGAGGGCCTCCTTGGGCGCCTTGGCTCCCTCCTGACTAGGGTCTTCATGCCAGCCCTCAACCAGCATCCAACCTCTTGACAGCCACCCTCATGATATCCACCCTCACGTGTGCACCTCAGGTGACCACTCACACCCACGTGTCCACCCCACGTGCCCACCTCAGGTATCCACTCCCAGTGTGTCCACCCCATGTGCCCCAGGCCGTCAGTGGTGTACACCATTTCCCAAGTTCCCCACCTTATCCCTGCATCAGAAACATCCTGGCCAGGCACGGTGGCGCACGCCTGTAATCCCAAACTTTGGGATGCCAAGGCGGATAGATCACCTGAGGTCGGGAGTTCGAGACCAGCCTAACATGGTGAAACCCCGTCTCTACTAAATACAAAACAAAATTAGCTCAGCATGGTGGCAGGCACCTGTAATCCCAGCTACTTGGGAGGCTGAGGCAGGAGAATCGCTTGAACCCGGGAGGCAGAGGTTGTAGTGAGCCGAGATCGCACCATTGCACTCCAGCCTGGGCAACAAGAGTGAAACTCCGTCTCAAAAAAAAAAAGAAAAGAAAAGAAAGAAAGAGAGAGCGAGAGAGAGAAAGAAAAGAAAAAGAAAGAAAGAAAGAAAAGAAAAGAAACATCCCACAAACTCTGTTTTATTGACCTCTACTATGTGTAAGAGAAAAAGCAATCTGGTGAGCATTCTAAGACATGAACACCCATTTCAGTCAGCAGGCAGGTTCTGAATTTTCATCCTAACTACTCCAAGCAAACCACAGAAGCCAGTCAAGCCTACCCTGTTAGAGTTCACTGTAGACTAAGGAATCTGCCACACAGGAAACCATTAGGGAACAATTCAGTGCTGAACCAGGACACTGCATGACCAGGAGAACCTGACGCCACAGGATCTGAGAGGCCAGCCTGGGAAATCAGGCACCAGTGCAAGAAGCTCGTCTCCCACAGCAGGCAGGAGCGGGAAGTCAGGCGCTGCCACCCACATCCTGGAGCCCAGTGACAGCCGTCTCCTGTCCTGTCCAGAACTCACTCGTGAGTCCCACCCACCAGGTAGCATTTTATGTTCAGATTGCAGGTAAGGGCTTGTTTGAAGAGAGGGTTCTGTGGCTAGGACAGATCTGAAAACCACGATCTCATCCAAGCCATTAGTCTTCCAGAAAGTGGAACCGGAGACAGCTTGAGTCACTCACAAGTTAGAGACAGCCAGGACTAGGGAGGGCCCATGTCTCCTGGCACCCAAGTCACTTTTCAAATAAACATATTATTGAAATATAACATGGAGGCCGGGTGTGGTGGTGCAAGTCTGTAATCCCAGTGCTTTGGGTGGCCAAGGCAGGAGGATTGCTTGAGCCCAGGAGTTCAAGAACAGCCTGGACAACAAAGAACTTAAAAATTAGCCGGGCATGATGGCGCACACCTATGGTCCCAGCTACCTAGGAGGCTGAGGTGGGTGGATCACTTGAGCCCAGGATTCGAGGTTGCAGTGAGCGATGATGGGCCCACTGTACTCCAGCCTGGGCAACAGAGGGAGACCCCATCTCTTGCACAATTAAACAGGTAAATGAGAAGTACAGAATACATTCAGAATGCACAGCTCGACAATCCTCACAGGAAAGCATGCCTATGCAACCCCCACCCATCAACCAGGTCACTACAGAAGCCCCCGTGCCCCCTCCCATCACCACCTCAAGGGAACCCGTGTCTTGACATTGGATACAGACGATCTGCAGGGTCTTGAACTTTCTATCAGTCTTACTTGGCCTGGTTTCCTTCCTTCAGCATTTTTCCCATAAGATTCTTCCACCGTGTCCCTTCCTGCAATAGCTGGTTCTTCTTCGTCCTTCTGTAGTATTCCACTGCACGAACACCACACTTGACTTCTCCACGTTGATGGAACGTTGCATTCTTTCCGTTTGGGGGCTCTCACCCGTTGGGGTGCCGCAGTGAACATTCGTCTGTGCACCTTGAGTGCATGCGTCTACGCCAAGGCGGGGGCTTCCTGGATCCTTCTGTGTGCAGATGCTTGGCTCTGGTAAATGCTGCCAAGATGATTGTATGGATTTCTGCTCTGATATGAGAGTTGCTGTGAGTCACAGTCTCCCCAACATGTGGTCTTTTTCTTGTTAGCCACTCTAACTAAAACAGGTGTGGAGTAGTATCTCACTGTGGCTTTAATTTGCATCTCTTGAATAATTAGGGAGGTTGAAGTGCTTTCTATGCTTACGGGCCATTTGGGTAGCCTCTTTTATGACCACCACCAAATGCAGAACTGGGTCCCCATGCTAAGCTTTTTTTGGCTTACTTGGTTTGGATTTTGTTCTGTTTTTGTCTTTCTCTACAGTGACTTTGCTGATCTAGGCAAATAAGAACAACACTGTTCCCGGATAAGAGCCCGGGCCCTGAAGCCAGCCAGCCAGGTTCCTATTGCAGCCCTAGCGCTGGTCAGTGAGAGATCCGGGCTAGTTGGCACCTGCGGTGCCCCAGCTGTGCCATCTGTCATACGGGGATGACAACAGCACTGTGGTCCCCACACTCGGATGAGTTCCCACCTACAAACACGCAATCCATGCCAGGCAAATCCAAGTGCTCCCCACCTCAGGATATTTACTGTTATTGCCAACACTCTGTGTACCTGAAAGTGCCCCAAAGTGCCATGACAGAAAGGAGGGAAAGAAGAGAGGGGACGGAGCAAGACTGAGAGATGCAATCTCACAATTTTCTGGTCATAATGGCCATTGAAATGACAACCTCATATTCTCTCTACTTGTGCATGGGAACCAAAGAGGGGGTAAAACTGAGGTTTGAGGAGAGAAGCTGGGGACAATTTAATTTTGAAAGAAAAGAAACAAAACAGTCTGGGGGCACTGGCTCACGCCTGTAACCCCAGCACTGTGGGAGGCAGACACGCAGAACACTTGGGGTCAAGAATTCAAGACCAGCCTGGCCAACATGGTGAAACCCCATCTCTAATAAAAATACAAAAATTAGCCAGGCCTGGTGGCAGGCAGGTGTAATCTCAGCTACTTGGGAGGCTAAGGCAGGAGAACCCCTTGAACCTGGGAGGTGGAGGTTGCAGTGAGCCGAGATCGTGCCACTGCACTCCAGCCTACATGAGAGTGAGACTCCGTCTTAAAAAAAAAAAAATTAAAAGAAAGAAAGAAACAAAGTAGAAGCTATTCCTCAGGCCCAGAGTTTTTACACGCACAGGGACCCCAGAGCTTCCCCCAGCGGAGCCGTGGGAGGGCTGCACGGAGACCACAGGGCCAGAGCCACCAGAGCGCACCTTCCTCTGGGGCTTCGTGCCCGCACACTGGTCCCAACCCTGGCTCTCACCCTGCGCCAGTCACTGGGTCTCCACAGTCCAGGGGCAGCAGGCCCAGTGCCACAGAAACAGAAACACGCCTGACAAGCGAGCCCCAGCTCCTGGCTTTCTCAGCGGGGGCCACAGGCAGCTCCAGTCCTCCAAGCCCAGGTCAGCCCGGGCCACGGAATCTCTCGCTCCACAGAACTTGAGCTGATGCCTGCGTCCCATCTGCCAGTGTGACGTGGCCAGGCAGGTGTGGGGGCACCGCGAGGCAGATGGAACAGCGCTTGTTTATTGTTTACCAGAGACGACTCTTCTAAGAACCCCTGTCCCGGATTGATAAACTAGGCTGTAAGGCTGGACGGGAAAGGTCACGATGTCTGCTTCTCCTGGTAAACAGGCCTGGGTCATTGGCATGAAGGAACCAGCAGATCTGTGCCAGGAGTCCAGAACAAATAACAAGAGATCCAAGCCCGTTACTTTACAGAAGAGGAGACTAAGGCTCAGAGAGGTCAGCAGAAAAAATACAGGCTTTGGAGTAAGGAGCACCTTGTAAGGACTAATGACTCCTTCTACTGGAACTTGCCTTCTTCAAGCCGCTCCAATCCCCACACCTGGTCAATCCCCAAATCTCAACTCCCGCACACATCATCTATGTTCTTTCCGTGCCTACTATCTGTGCGGATTAAATTCTAAATGCCGCACCTGGACCACAGGCCCTCACTCCCCATCTCTTCCTCCCCGCCTCCCGTTTGCGTCCACTGCACATTCCGCCGACAGGGACTCATCTTCCTAAGACAGTACTTTGGTTTTCTTCCCCTGCTCAGAAACAATCACTGGCTCCCGACTGCCACTAAGACCAAGTTCAACCTCCTTAGGCTTCACGGAAGGTCCTCCACAATGAGGCCTCAAGGAACCTTTCCCCTCCCTCTCTCTGCACCCCCGTAGCTGATCTGCTTCTCTCCCAAAAAAAGCCTTCCTGCACCTAGCCCCCCAGATCTCTGGAGACCCAGAAACCCGCTTTGCCTCTGTCTATTCCCTCTGTGTCTACTAACATCCCTCCTTTGCTGTTCTCCGAGCATTTATTTTCTGCACTACCTCAAATACTTGTCTGCACCTTTTCACATGAGCATATACAGGTGGGGGAAGGGGTGTGTGTTTCCCGCCACACCGTAGGCCTCTTTAAGTTTGTATCTTGTTCTCTGCATTCAGCACAACCCCTAGCTCAACTCCTTCACAGGAAGCAGTGCTGTAACCATATGCACAGGACACAAAAAAGCTGCACACAAGTGGACAACCTCTTCCTGAGCGCCCCCTCCAGGCTGAAAGCACACCACTGCCTGGCCCCAGCAGCTGAGGACTACAGGTTGCGCCTCGACCTCTTGTGGGCTGCTGGCAAACACAGACATGACCACAAGCAACGGCTGTGGTGGGACAGTTTCTGCTGTGGAAATGCCCAGGGTGAGGGCTCCAACTCTGCCTAGAAAGTCAGGGAGGGCTTCCTGGAGGAAGGGTGTGAGGTGAGTGGTGAAGGAGAGTTCCCGAAGTAGACAAGTAGGGCACAATGAGGACAGGACTGAGAGAGAGTGGACGTCCCAGGTTGAAGGACATGCAGGCCAAACCATGAAGGGAACACAGATCCTGTGTAAGGGGATGCTGGGAAGAGCTGGGCCACTGCAGTGGACGCTGGCCTAACAGGAGGCGAAGGTGTGGGAGATGAGCATGGAGCGGCCTGCTTTCAGGACAGAGGACAGATGCGCCCCAGCACTGCAGTCACAGGAACATCTAGCTCTGCCCTCCCTGGACAAGTTGTCTGCCTTGGGTGAACTTTTTTTTTTTTTCTGAGATGAAGTCTCGTTCTGTGGCCCAGGCTGGAGTGTAGTGGCACAATCACAGCTCACTGCAGCCTCGACCTACTGGGCTCAAGCAATCCTCCTGCCTGAGCCTCCCAAGTAGCTGGAACCACAGGTATGCGCCACCACACCCAGCTAATGTTTTAATTTTTTGTAGAGATGGGGTCTCATCATGTTGCTCAGGCTGGTCTCAGATTCCTGGGCTCAAGCAATCCTCCCACTTGCCATTTGCAAGCCCTGTGGTCTTGGATAAGTCACTTAATCATTCAGCACCCCGGTTTCCTCATTTGGAACATGGTAAAAAGAATACTGGCCCTGTGAAGTTGCAATTTTAAGTAACAGTGTTTAAATGTGCTTTCTGAACGTTTGCTCACACTGGTCGCAGTGTCACCGAGTGACAAGTATGAGGCCAGGAAAGGCCAGCAAAGTGTCCTGTCTGCCCAGCTCAGGGCTGCAGCAGAGGAACTGCACCCAGCTTGGACTCCTCTGCCTCCTCTGCTCCAAAAGGCCCGCCTGTGCGCCTCCCTCTCCTTCCTGCAAAGGAGCATGCTTCTCTCAGGCTGCACCACACCTTGCCCTCCTGACGTGGGCTGCAGAAGCCATGGGACCAAGAAGCAAATCGATACCAAGAAGCACAGCCGCATGCCTGATGGGAACTGATCCCAGCAAACGAGTGAGCCAGCAGGGGCTTTCTCGCAGTCCCCAGGGTGTTCCGGGAGAATGCATCAGAGTATCTGTCCCAGACACCGGTGGTTTTCGGGCTTCCCTCCATGACTAAGACTCTCAATGGAGTACGGCGGCAAAAAGAGGAAAAGCACCAACTCATGCTTTCTGAATCAGCCCGCCAGCTGCAGAACTGTGGGCTCCAGCCAGATCTATGGAGCAAGAATCTGCATCTGAACGCCATCTCCAAAGGACTCCTAGGCATTTGAGCTTGAGAAGCGCGGGCTCCCTCCCCACTCTCATCGTGGCTCTGAGCTGAGATATCCAAACTTTTCTGATCTGATATCCAAACTTTTCTACCCCCAACAACCTGTTTATCTGTATCTAATATACATGTGCTATTGCACGAACACATTATGTACATGATAGAAATTCCATATAAAAAATAGATATCTAGGCCAGCAGTGGTGGCTCACACCTGTCATCTTGGCACTTTGGGAGGCCAAGGCAGGAGAATCTTTTGAGTCCAGGAGTTTGAGACCAGCCCGAGCAACACAGAGGGACCTCATCTCTACAAAAAATAAAATTAGCCGAGTGTGGCAGCACACGCCTATAGTCCCAGCTTCTTGGGAGGCTGAGCCAGGAGGATTCCTTGAGCCCAGGAGGTTGAGACTGCAGTGAGCCAAGATAGCTCCACTGCACTTCAACCCGAGCAACAGAACGAGACAGTCTCCAAAAAAAAAAAAAAGAAAGAAAGAACAATTTTAAAAGATGAGTTAAAAATAGAGAAGAAGGGCCGGGCCCGGTGGCTTACGTCTATAATCCCAGCACTTTGGGAGGCCGAGGCGGGTGGATCACCTGAGGTCGGGAGTTCAAGACTAGCCTGACCAACATGGAGAAATCCCGTCTCTACTAAAAATACAAAATTAGCCAGGCGTGGTGGCATGGTGGTGCATGCCTGTAATCCCAGCTACTCGGGAGGCTGGGGCAGGAGAATCTTTTGCACCCGGGAGACGGAGGTTGCGGTGAGCCAAGAACACGCCATTGCACCATTGCACCATTGCACTCCAGCCTGGGCAACAAGAGCGAAACTCCGTCTCATAAAAAAAAATAATAATAAATAAAATAGAGAAGAAAGACTTTGTAATATTTCCTTCCTGCACGGAGTAATCCTTTTGCCCTAAGGTAGGGCCTGAGGGTATCCTGTCTTCCCAGCTGCTGGATTAGGCAGATTTCCCCTGGGGACCTGTCCTCTTCCTCTTCCTGAGCTTTTCTTTTTTTTTAACCTTTAATCTCTTTGGACTTTATCCTTGGGCTTTTCCGAAAGCACTTTCTGTCCAGCCCTTGCTATTCCAACCCAGCCCAACCTAGCTCCTCACAGCCCCCAGCAGCTTTCCTGCTCTGCTCAGCCACCGCCTCCACCTCCATACATTGTCTCCACCTCCATACCCTGTCCCCACCTCCATACTGTCCTCACCTCCACACTGTCCCCACCCTCTACTTTTGCTCCCTCTACTTTTGCTCCTGGTCTTTGCATTTGCACCTCAATGACCCCATGGATTTTTGTGGTTGAAAGTTTCTAGTCTGGTTTAAATATACTTTTTAAAGTTTTTGTAGGAAGGAGGTCTATGTGGCCCAGGCCAGTCTCAAACTCCTGGCCTCAGGCAATCCTCCTTCCCAAAGTGCTGGGATTACAGGCATGTACCACTGCACCCTGCTGTAGTCCAGTTTATATTTTCGTCTTCTATATTTCATTTCTTAGAGGAACAAGAAAGAAAACATAAAGGAGGGGTGGGGGAACGAGTGAGTCTAGAAGGTGGGTTTCTTTAATGTTGAAGCAATTAGCGTTCTCTCTCGTTTCTAGATTACCAAACAATCCAAAAAGTTGCCCAGGGTAAAGTGACTAGTCAAGCTATGGAGGCTTTAAATTGCTTCTAGACACACCATCACCTCTGTTTTGGGATTAAATATCTATTTCCAGAGTTCTGGTTAATGGTAAACAAGGTTCTTTTGCTTAAAAGGAAAACCATCGTCTTCATTAAAGAACCACGGGGTGGGCCCAGGCATGTCCTCCCACCCCCACTTCAAAATAACCACAAACAGAAGTCCCAGAAATTCAATGCGAAAGAGGGTCCCAAAATGTGACTAATTTAAGGGAACTGCAAATAGGCAAGAGGAAAAGTAAAGCCTTTCCAGAGAGCAAGGCCAGTGCATTCCCAATGTTTCAATCTTCTCAGTATCCTAGACCCAGAACCAAAAGGAACCTGGGAAAGGTTTAAGAAAATACACATCCAAGACATAACAATGTTAGGGAAACATAAAACCGGGAGCCAGGCAGAAGCCAGTCCTTCCTCGGTGCTCAGATCCTCCTGGCCACTCCCATATATAGAGCTCAGGGCTGGGATTTCGCCCTGGGACATAAACATTTAGAGAGTTCCAAATTCTGAGTGACTTTTAGATTCCACATGTTTGTAAGCCTCTAGAGAGCCCAGGAGACATCACCGAATTCTTAAGCAGTACTGGACGCACTCTTCCTGTTCCTCAGCCACCCGCCTTCACCATCAGCGCAGCAAGTTCATACCCATCTTATCCCAGGAGAACCCTTAGGGCCTGGGGAACAGACACAATGGCCCAAGATCACAGTCAAATATCCTGGAGGAAGTGGGTCTACTCTGCATTTATGGGTGACGCCAGTCTCCTACCCACACCCCAACAACTCCATGGTGGCCCAGGTCTGAGCATTCGTGCCCCTTGCTCACTAAAATTAAGACCCCCTACCCTGCTCACAGCCGCCAGAGTCCCAATCACAATCCTCCCTGCGTAAGACTAAGAAAAGAACAGAAAATGTGCTCTCCCCCAGGTAGGTGCACCTGCCACCCAAGCAGATGCACTGTGACAAGAAAGTATAAGAAGACTGGGCACGGTGGCTCACGCCTGTAATCCCAGCACTTTGGGAGGCTGAGGCGGGGGGATCACTTGAGGTCAAGAGTTCGAGACCATCCTGGCCAACATGGCAAGACCCCGTCTCTACTAAAAATACAAAAAATTTGCCGGGCGTGGTGGCACATGCCTGTAGCCCCAGCTACTTGGGAGGCTGAGGCAGGATAATTGCTTGAACCAGGGGGAGGTTGCAGTGAGCTGAGATCGTGCCAGTGCACTCCAGCCTGGGTGACAGAGCGAGACTCTGGCTCAAAAAGAGAAAGTATAAGGAGTGGGGACTTTTAGATAACTTTTCGGGGGGCAGACAGGAGAGGTATTCAACGAAGGACCACTTTAGGCGGTTGTCTGGGCAGATGGATTCCGTGAAGTGCTTTGAATGTAAGTCAGACCACTGGGGCTGCCTCGCTCCTGTCGCGCACATTCACCAACATTCATCCCCAGGCCTGAATGTAAGGGCTCAAACAGACGGGCAAATACACTCGGCACCTGCGAATGGGCAGCTGCTGTGCAGACCATCCCATCCCATTTTCTGGCCCGTTAAACTCATGCATAATGGTCGTAGCAATGGCCAAGTTGTCATTGCTGGGCGGAAAGTTCCTTTAAGACAGGAATAATAAGGCCCACTTAGGAAGCACTCTGGATTGTAATAGGGTTTCCAGTGGCCACCAGCAGGGTGGCATCCTGATTTTCTACCAGGCCATGTAGAAGCCTTTTGTGCTTAGCTGCTCGTGTAATCCTCACAACTGCATAAGGCTGACACATCAGGGAACTGAAGCACAGAGATGTTTGGGAAATTCTCCAAGGTCACACAGCTACTCAGTGGTGGGGGTGGCATCAGAACCCAGGAAGGCTGACTGAAGCCACCGTTCTGCCTCGCTCACTGGCATCCTCAGCCTCCAGCCTGAGGCAGGACATTCTAGGACAGCTGATGAATACAAGCATGGTCAGTGTGGGTGGCCAGGGCCCTCGCTCAGCAAGTGGGAGCAAAGTGGAGGATTCCAGGACTCACTACCTCATGATCTTCCACCAGCCTCCCACTACCTCCAGTCACCCCTACCTAAGCTGCCCCTCTGTATGAAAATGCTGGGGTTGGAGAGTGGGGCAGGCTAGGGAAAGAAGACAATGTGATTTAACCTGTCCCTAAATGGTTAGATAGCATCTCTGGAGTTAAAGATCTCAGCTATCAGTTAAAATGCAAACTGAGCTACTATCTATCATTTAGAGATGACGCAGATGAAGAATCTGAGGATGTGACCTAGAAGAAAGCAGGAACGACCTAGGGACTTAGCAAGGGACAAAGGACCAGAAACAGGCAAAGAGAAACAAAATTTAACCTTCTCTACAGTGTCGCTTAGGGCTGGGCTGGCTATCTCCATAGATATCCAATTCCTTAACACTAAGGGCATAGGAGAGGAATGAGACCAAGGTTTAGGATGAATAATCTAGGAAATCCCTTGAAAGGAAGAAAAGAGGATCATCAGAGACATCTTCTGGAGCTCCACAAACTGCTCAGAGCAGAGAGGCCACCAGATACGAATGCTGCCTCAGATAATCCAATGGAGGAAGAGGGTTTGGCTGGTATTTTCTGGCTGAGTTCTTGATAAGAAACTGTAATCACATCTGCTAGCTAGGGATCCAAGAAAAACAAGATATTGTCTCTTTATACACATTCCACAACCCCTACCTTCTCAAGAGATGTTAAAATGGCTTAAAATGTGTTAAAATGTGACAATTTAATAAATGTGGCAGAGACAAAAAAGAGACTCCTAAAGTATTCCTCTCTTCAGAAAGTATGAAGCTATTAATTCAGCAAATGAATCCAGGAGCTCAGAAAGGGTTACCCTGTTATGCATCCTCACTACACACTCAGTATCAGACAGACACTGAGGGCCGCAGAGCTGAATGAGACCCGCACAGGCGTTTTCCTCCCGACTTCTCAGAGGACTGTACCTGGTACTACCTGAAGGGCTGAAACGTACTCAGGTAAAAGTTACTCACTCCTCCAGTCCTCAGCTTTTCCTGTGTGAGTCCCATGCTGGCCTTGTCTAGGCATATGGGGTGGAGGGGAGGAGTGTCAGATTTGCAAAAAAGAAAGGCTAGGAGGCCAGGCAAGGTGGCTCACGCCTGTAATCCCAGCACTTTGGGAGGCCGAGGCGGGCCCATCACCTGAGATCAGGAGTTCCTGACCAACATGGAGAAACTCCATCTCCACTGAAAATACAAAATTAGCAGGGCATGGTGGTGCATGCCTGTAATCCCAGCTACTCGGGAGGCTGAGACAGGAGAATTGCTTTAAACTGGGAGGCAGAGGTTTCGGTGAGCTGAGATCGCACCATTGCACTCTAGCCTGGGCAACAAGAGCCATACTCTGTCTCAAAAAAAAAAAAAAAAAGAAGAAGAAGGGCTAGGAGAAGTGGGAAAGGTGGACTGCAGTGGAATACTGTGACCACATTTGTTAAACTCAAAGTCATGATTATTCTTCTACCAAGTCCAAGGGCACCTGGGCCCCTTGTTAAAGGGGCAATGGGCCGAAACAGGTGCTACTCAAGATCCGACTTGCGGTGAGATGGGAGGCTGCCTCCGTCTGAGAGAAGCCCTGGCATTCTCCTCTGACCAGCGACAATCTCCCTCTTCCCCTGAGGTAGACAATGACAAAGCTCAACAGGGCTGGGCAAACCCTCCAGTCCAAAGAAATCAATCAATACACAAACGCTTTATTACTTCATGAATAACTGCAACATCATTGTTCACAAAGGAACCCATTCCACTAAAATAGATGCATCGAGTGGAAGGAGGAAGAGGCTCAGAAAAAAAAAATACTAAGCCGGGCAGTGGCTCATGCCTGTAATCCCAGCACTTTGGGAGCCTAAGGCGGGTGGATCACTTGAGGTCAGTAGTTTGAGACCAACCTGGCCAAAATGACAAAACCCCATCTCTACCACGGTAGCTCACACCTTAATCCCAGCACTCTGGGAGACCGAGGCGGGCGGATCACCTGAGCTCAGGTGTTCGAGGCCAGCCTGGCCAACATGGAGAAAGCCTATCTCTACTAAAAATTACAAAAATTAGCTGGGCGTGGTGGCGGGGCACCTGTAATCCCAGCTACTGGGGAGGCTGAAGAAGGAGAATCGCTTGAACCCAGGAGGCGGAAGTTGCAGTGAGCCGGGATCGTGCCACTGCACTCCAGCCTGGATGACAGAGTGAGACTTCGTCTCAAAAAAAAAAAAAAAGTTGAGCCTGGTGGTCCACGCCTGTAATCCCAGCTACTCACGAGGCTGAGGCAAGAGAATCGCTTGAACCCGGGAGGCAGAGGTTGCAGTGAGCGGAGAGAGCACCACTGCACTTCAGTCTGGGCGACAGAGTGAGGTTCTGTCTCAAAAAAAAAAAAAAAAAAAGACAAAGAAAAAAGAAAATAAAATACTGGGTACTAGGCTTATACCTAGGTGATGAAATAATCTACAACAAACGAGTTTACTTATATAACAAACCTGCACATGTACCTCTGAACTAAAACATTTACAAAAAAATAGACGCATCGAGAAAAGGCAAGAGCTTTGGAGTCTGGCAGATGAGAACTTGCATCTGAGCTCCACTATTCTCCCACTAACATAGGTAAACATCTGGCTCCTGCAAAGAACGCCAGACATGTTCATCCCTGCCGGCTCTGTGTAACTGACCTGAAATTCTCCACCTGGGAAAATCTGTTTTGTGCCCCCAGGGAGAAGGAAAGTCTAGCCTCTTCCTCATAAGGAAGTTGTGGGGAAAAGAGAGATCAGATTGTTACTGTGTCTATGCAGAAAAGGAAGACACAAGAAACTCCATTTTGATCTATACTAAGAAAAATTGTTTCTGCTTTGAGATGCTGTTAACCTGTAACTGTAGCCCCAACCCTATGCTCACAGAAACATGTGCTGTATTGAATCAAGGTTTAATGGATTCAGGGCTGTGCAGGATGTGCCTTGTTAACAATATGTTTGCAGGCAGTATGCTTGGTAAAAGTCATCGCCATTCTCCATTCTCGATTAACCAGGGACACCATGCACTGCAGAAGGCTGCAGGGACCTCTGCCCAAGAAAGCCTGGGTATTGTCCAAGGTTTCCCCCCACTGAGACAGCCTGAGATATGGCCTCCTGGGAAGGGAAAGACCTGACCGTGCCCCAGCCCGATACCCGTAAAGGGTCTGTACTGAGAAGAAGTAGTGAAAGAGGGGGGGCCTCTTTGCAGTTGAGATAAGAGGAAGCCTTCTGTCTCCTGCTCATCCCTGGGAATGGAATGTCTCGGTGTAAAGCAGACCAATCCCATTCGTTCTATTCTGAGATAGGAGAAAACCGCCCTGTGGCTGGAAGCGATATGCTGGCAGCAATACTGCTCTGTTACGCTTTGCTACACTGAGATGTCTGAGTAAAGGGAAACATAAATCTAGCCTGCGTGCACATCAGGGCACAGTACCTTTCCTTGAACTTATTCATGATACAGATTCCTTTGCTCACATGTTTCCCTGCTGACCTTCTCCCCACCTGTTGCCCTGCTACACTCCCCTCGCCAAGATAGTAAAAATAATGATCAATACTGAGGGAACTCAGTGACCGCCGCCAGTGCGCGTCCTTCGTATGCTGAGCGCCAGTCCCCTGGGCCCACTGTTCTTTATACTTTGTGTCTTATTTCTTTTCTCAGTATCTCCTCCCACCTGACGAGAAACACCCACAGGTGTGGAGGGGCTGGCCCCCTTCAGAAGTCTTTCAAATACTTCCAGACAGGGGTCAAGTGTGCCCAGTCCTGCCATGTCTGGGTTAAACATCCCCAATTCTTCAACCATGCCTCATGTGACTTATTTCCTGACCCTTCACCCGCTCACTCACTCTCCCCAAATTCACTGCAGGCCCTGTTCATGAAGATTCGGATGGAGCCACAGACCCAACGCATACGAGGTCCTCAGGGAGTCTGTGTCCCATACTGGGGGCTAGGAGCGGTCCCCGGGGGCTCAGAGAGCTTGGGCGGCGCCTCCACCGCGGACCTGCTCCAGCCCCGCATCCACGCGCGGGGCGGGGTGGGCCGCCCACTTCTCCCGCACCCTCAAGCCACAGGGAAACGGGCTGCGCGCCCGGGCCGCCCCGCAGAGTCCAGATGCCTAAATCCCTCCTAGTCTGTTTCCTCATCTGCGGCCTGCACGCCCGCCGCAGCCACACCCAACGCCGGGACGCGCAAAAACACCTGCCGGGCCTATTTCCTCTCGGGTATTATTTACAGCCGCTCCCAGGCCTTCTCGGAAAACATCCTTTGCCGGAAACACAACCCCAGGTCCCCAGAGCGCAGGGGGCCCAGCGCCGGATCCACGCGGAGCTCACGAGCCGGACAGTCGCCGCAGAGCAGGCTGGGGCCGCGCGGCGCACGCCGGGAGGGCGCGCGACAGCACGTGAACGCGGCGCGACAGCACGTGAACGCGGCGTGCCGCACGGCCCGGGAAGGGCGGGGTGCGCGCTGACCGGCTCGTGCGCCGCAGGCAGCAGCCAATCCGCGCGGACCACCCCCAGGCCCCGCCCCCGCCGGTCCCGCCACGCCCCCGTCGGACCCGCAGCTGCTCCTGGGGCCCGGGACCCAGCTGGCTTAGGCGCCCGAGGTGCATCTGGGAGGAAGCAGGCGCGGGGTGCAATGGAGGGTGGGGGCGCGCACCGTGCCCAGAGCGGGGCTCCCGGGAGCTGATGTCCCGTCTGGCCCCCCTACCTCCCAGCTGGGTCCCCGCCTACCCGCCCTGTCTCACCGCCCTCAGCACAGGGACCTGCCTCTGTCCCCACGACGCCAGGCTCCAGGTGTATCTAGGACTAAAGAGTTGACATCCAGTCTATATAGGGTTGTGGGGGGTTACCTTAAAAGTTCCTTTTTGTGGCCGGGCGCGGTGGCTCACGCCTGTAATCCCAGCACTTTGGGAGGCCGAGGCGGGCGGATCATGAGGTCAGGAGATCGAGACCATCCTGGTTAACACGGTGAAACCCCGTCTCTACTAAAAATACAAAAAATTAGCCTGGTGTGGTGTGGGTGCCTGTAGTCCCAGCTACTCGGGAGGCTGAGGCAGGAGAATGGCGTGAACCCGGGAGGCGGAGCTTGCAGTGAGCCCGAGATCGTGCCACTGCACTCCAGCCTGGGCGACAGCAAGACTCCGTCTCAAAAAAAAAAAAAAAAAAAAAAAAAGTTCCTTTTTGTTATTAAAAAAAGTAATATACACTTGTGCAGTGATTGAGAACAATAGAGGGAGGGAACATAAAATATTCGTGATGGAGTTCCCTTCCAGACTTCCCGTCTCTGCAGATATTTTTTTAAGCCCCAGGAGGCTTGGTGTTGGCCCCCACCTCTGCACTGAATGTCTGATCTCCCTCAACTCGTTGTCATCACACATGGGATAGAGGTCAGAGGTTATCACGAGGAATTTTATGTTGCTAATGAGTACAGCCAGTAGCAAAGGAGATTCAAGATGAAGACAACATTCCTGGGGAAAACACAGAAAGCAAATGAAAGATACAATTATGGGACGGGGGAAGGAGAGGAAGAACTCTGTGCTGCTGGACTGGAATAACTGATCCGTTTGAATTTACAATTTTAAAATGTTTCCCAGCTCCATCCATGAAAAACGCCCTGGAAACACGGACACTCCGGTAGCAAGAAGAGGCACACAAAAGCCCAGATCCAGCCTTCTAAGGACCATCCTCCACTGAAAGTACCCAGGGATCCTTGGAGGAGTGGCTGCTCCCAAGGCCGAGACTGGGAAGGACACAAGGAGCCTGGAACAGGAGTTAAGACAGAGCTCAAAAGCTGAAGGGGGCGTGTCAAGGACACAGCAGCCAGCCTGAAAGGGTTCTCACCCAAACTGGGAGTGGCTTGAGCATCAATTGAGTATGTCAGGAATGGATTCTAACACATGCAATCATAATTTTAAAAATCCCGGAGTCCACATTGGTACTATTACTACTATTAATAATGATGATGAAATTAAAGCTAGTAAAAGGGAGGATGGGCAGGAAAGAGCTTCTTTACAAAAGAATGCCAGCTAATAAATGTGGAAAGAATGACAAAAATGGTAAATAGCCATTTTACGGACACTCTGATAAGTGTTTCACTCAAGAATCATCAATAGATGCTAAAGCTATGAAATAAAAGATTATTCCTTGTATATACACACCCCAAAGAATTGAAAGCAAGGTTTCAAAGAGATATTTGTAGACCCAAGTTCGCAGCAGCATTATTGACAACAGCCAGAAGGTAGAGTAATCCACGTGTCCATCAACAGATGAATGGATACACAAAATGTGACTAAACACACAGAATATTACTCCGCCTCCAAAAAGATGGAAATTCTGACCCATGCTACAACGTGGATGAGCCGTGAGCACTTGATGCTAAGTGAAATAGGCCAGGCACAAACAGACACATGTTGTAAGATTCCACTCACATGAGTTCCCTAGAATAGTCAGATTCAGAGACAGAAAGAATGGTGGCTGCCAGGAGCTGGGGATTGTGAAGAATGAGAGTTATTGTTTAATGGGTGCAGAGTTTCAGTTCTGCAGGATGAAAAAGTTCTAGAGATGGATGGTGGTGATGGTTGTACAACACTGAATATATTTAACACCACTGAGCTGTATACTTAAAAATGTTGAAGATGGTAAATTATAAGTGTATTTACCACAATTAAAAATGTTTACATTAGAAATTAAAGGCCACCCTGGGCAACATGGTGAAACCCTGTTTCTACAAAATTAAAAATTAAAAAATTAGCCAGGCATGGTGTCACCCTCCTGTAATCCCACCCACTCGGGAGGCTGAGGTGGGAGGATCGCTTGAGCCCAGGAATTCTAGACAACAGCAAGTCCTGATGGCACCACTGCACTCCAGCCTGGGTGACAAAGCGAGATTCTCTCTCTCTCTCTCTCTCTCTCTCTCTCTCTCTCTCTCTATATATATATATATATATATGTGTGTGTGTGTGTGTGTATATGTGTGTGTATATATATATGTGTGTGTATATATATATACATATGTGTGTATATATCTATGACTCAAGGACATGACAAAATGAAATAATTTTTTAAATTTTTTATAAAGATTATTGGGAACAGGATATTTTATTCACACTTTGTGAGTGACTGCAAAGGATCCCTCCACAGATAACTTTTTAGTTACAAATGGGAAAAGTTACCTTTACAAATGATCCAAACAAATGGGATCCTCATATTGCTGTTAAAGAGTCACCCTATCACTGCTCCAGGCAGGGGGAACTTGCAGAGACCCTGAGTCGTAAGTCTTGAGTGTTTGAGCAACAGAAAGAAGAGGCCAAATGAGGTCAGGTGCCGTGGCTCACACCTGTAATTCCAGCACTCTGGGAGGCCAAGGCAGGTGGACCATCTGAGGTCAGGAGTTCAAGACCAGCCTGCCCAACATGGTGAAACCCCGTCTCTACTAAAAATACAAAAAGTAGCTGGGCATGGTGGCAGGCACCTGTAGTCCCAGCTACTCGGGAGTCTGAGGCAGGAGAATTGCCTGAACCCGAGAAGCGGAGGTTGCAGTGAGCCAAGATCACACCATTGCACTCCAGCCTGGGCTTCAGGAGTGAAACTCCATCTCCAAAAAATAAAAAAAAAATTAAAAAATTTTAAAAAGAGGCCAAATGCATCAAGGTTGGGAGATGACTGGAGAAGTAACCTGTCATTTCTCTTTTAACTTCTCATTTTGACATAATTTCAAATTTAGAAAATTTTTAAGTAGTACAAAGAATCTCCATATATCTTCACTAGTTATTAACATTTTACCATATTTACCATATTTGCTTCATCCTCTTTCTTTTTTTTTTTTTTTTTGAGACAGAGTCTTGCTCTTGTCACCCAGGCTGGAATGCAATGGCGAGATCTCAGCTCACTGCAGCCTCCACCTCCCAGGTTCAAGCAATTCTCCTGCCTCAGCATCCTGAGTAGCTGGGATTACAGGTGCGTGCCACCATGCCCAGCTAATTTTTTTGTATTTTTAGTATACAGGGTTTCACCGTGTTTGCCAGGCTGGTCTCGAACTCCTGACTTCAGGTCATCTGCCTGCCTCAGCCTCCCAAAGTGCTGGGATTACAGGCGTGAGCCACCGCACCCAGGAAACTGCTGATCTTGTAACAGGTCAAAAGGGAACTCTTCATTCTTTCTTGCTATCTGGACCTCAGGTAGAGAGGGTGCGGGAGCAATCACAGTCCTCGCCTCATCTCAGGCTCTCATCACTGATCCCTGAATGGCCCTCTTTTGTATTTGTTTGTTTAATATAACAGACAACTATGACCCCATCAGCCAATTGAGATCTCAATTATTGACATTAAGTGACATGTATTTGTATATTCCCCCATCCTCTGCTTCTGCCTCCCTTCAAATGGAAGTAACCATTATCCTGAATCTTGTAAAAATACATAGTTTTATTATGTATATATTCCTAAAAAGCATTGTTTAGTTTTAGTTGTTTTAATTTTATTTTAAAAAGTATCGTAGGCCGGGCATGGTAGCTCATGCCTGTAATCTCAGCACTTTGAGAGGCTGAGGCGGGAGGATTGCTTGAGTCTAGGAGTTCAAGACCAGCCTGGGCAAGATGGCAAGACCTCGTCTCTATTAAAAAAAAAAAAAAAGCCAGGCATGGAGGCACACACCTAAAGTCATAACAACTGGGGAGGCTGAGGTGGGGGGATCGCTTGAGCCTGGCAGGTCAAAGCTGCAGTGAGTCACTGCACTCCAGCCTAGGTGACAATCCGAGACCCTGTTTCAATAAATAAATAAATAAATAAAAAGTACCTTACCATATGTAACGATTTTGATGTTTTTGGTTTGTGGTTTTTTGGTGTGTTTTTTTTTTTTTTTTTTTTCCTCAGACGGAGTTTCACTCTTGTTGCCCAGGCTGGAGTGCAATGGTGTAATCTCGGCTCACCGCAACCTCCTCCTCCCGGGTTCAAGCGATTCTCCTGTCTCAGCCTCCCGGGTAACTGGGATTACAGGCATGCACCACCACACCCAGCTAGTTTTTTTGTATTTTTAGTAAAGATGGGTTTCTTGACAGCTGGTCTCAAACTCCCCATCTCAGGTGATCCCCCCGCCTCAGCCTCCCAAAGTGCTGGGATTATAGGTGTGAGCCACCATGCCTGGTGCTTTTTTTTTTTTTTTTTTAATTAAGACAGAGTCTCGCTCTGTTACCCAGGTTGGAGTGCAGTGGCGCGATCTCCTCTCACTGCAACCTCCACCTCCCATGTTCAAGCGATTCTCCCTTCTCAGCCTCCCAAGTAGCTGGGATTACAGGTGCCCACTACCACGCCTGGCTAATTTTTGTATTTCTAGTAGAAACAGGGTTTCACCATGTTGGGCAGGCTGATCTCGAACTCCTGACCTCAAGGGATCTGCCTACCTCCGTCTCTCAAAGTGCTGGGATTACAAGTGAGAGCCACAGCGCCTGGCCTGTTTTGGGATTTTTTAATAGTCATCAACAATATTGAGAGTTGCTGTCTATTTGAGTGTAGCTTATTTATAATATTGCCTTGTGTGAATATACTAAGAATAATTTATCCTCCTGTCAAAGTGCATTTGTGCTGTGTAAAGGTTTTTCTATGAGAGTGCTGCTATGAACATGATTGTGTGAACATCAGCAATACTAGGAACGGTATTGCTGGTTTCAGAGTAGGTGAATTTCTTTTTTTTTTTTTTTTTTTTTTGAGATGGAGTCTTGCTTTGTCACCCAGGCTAGAGAGCAGTGGCGCTGCGATTTCAGCTCACTGGAGCCTCCGCCTCCTAGGTTCAAGCGATTCTCTTGCCTCAGTCTCTGGACTAGCTGGGACTACAGGTGTATGCCATCATGCCTGGCTAATTTTTTGTATTTTTAGTAGAGATGGGGTTTCACCATGTTGACCAGGCTGGTCTTGAACTCCTGACCTCAGGCGATCCGCCTGCCTCAGCCTCCCAAAGTGCTAGGATTACAGGCGTGAGCTACCGCACCTAGCCGAAGTATGTGAATTTCAACTTTACACCAAAGAAAAGACCAAACTGCCTCCAAGGCATTTGTACCACTTATCGGCCCACCAGCAATGTGTGAGGGGCTTTTGTGGTCCACATTCTGTCGACGCTGAAAGCCATCAGGCTTCCTCATTTCTACAGGGCACACAGAGTGAAACGTGTCTTCATTTTGGTCTCAATCTGCATTTTCCTGATCACTAAAGAGGTGAAGTTTCTTTATTTCCTTTTGTTACACACTGCCTGACTTTTATTTTATTTTATTTATTTATTTATTTTTAAGATGGAGTCTTGCTCTGTCCCCCCAGGCTGGAGTGCAGTGGCGCGATCTTGGCTCACTGCAAGCTCTGCCTCCCGGGTTCACACCATTCTCCTGCCTCAGCCTCCCAAGTAGCTGGGACCACAGGCGCCCGCCACCATGCCCAGCTAATTTTTTTTTGTATTTTTAGTAGAGGCAGGGTTTCACCATGTTAGCCAGGATGGTCTCGATCTCCTGACCTCGTGATCCCCCCGTCTCGACTTCCCAAAGTGCTGGGATTACAGGCATGAACCACCGCGCCCAGCCACACTGCCTGACTTTTAAAAGGCTTTACCCGTCATTCAGTTATTTCTCACAGAAGCCAGAGAAAAGAACACAACCACAGAGAAACAATGGACTGCCTGCTTATTCAGTCAAGTCAGTTTTTCCATAACGTGGATTGAGATTTACTGTCAGGCCATGTGTTACATATTACTCATTCAAAAATGAATTTTCAAAAGTTTTAGAAGGTGAAGAAATCCATTTCCCATAAAGCAGTCATGATAACATGACCTTTCGCTTCACTGAAATCGTAAGTGAAAAGGCCTTTCTATAATCCAGGATTTGAACAACAGATGATTTCAGCTTGAAGTGGGTTCCCTTTGTCATACCCCATTTATAAACAGGACCCGGGAAATGGGGTGACAATAGCAGACGAGATTCTTGGAGGACCACATGCTGACTCATTTATTATAAATGAATGATGTTCAACTTCTAGAATGTTTTCACGAAAGACACAACTATTGGCTGGGCGCGGTGGCTCATGCCTGTAATCCCAGCACTTTGGGAGGCTGAGGCGGGCGGATCACGAGGTCAGGAGATCGAGACCATCCTGGCTAACACGGTGAAACCCCGCCTCTACTAAAAATACAAAAAATTAGCCGGGCGTGGTGGCGGGCGCCTGTAGTCCCAGCTACTCGGGAGGCTGAGGCAGGAGAATGGCGTGAACCCAGGAGGTGGAGCTTGCAGTGAGCCGAGATCGCGCCACTGCACTCCAGCCTGGGCAACAGAGCGAGACTCCGTCTCAAAAAAAAAAAAGACACAACTATTTACAGATTCAGACACCTTTGCTGTTACTATGAGGCAGCAAGTTGATAACAAAATCCTTGTTTCCATTTTCTAATAAGCCTGGCAGAATTGCTTTTTAAAATTTTTTATCATTTATTTTTATTTTTTTCAGATGGAGTCTCGCTCTGTGGCCCAGGCTGGAGTGCAGTGGCACCATCTCGGCTCACTGCAACCTCTACTTCTTAGGATCAAGCGATTCTCCTGCCTCAGCCTCCCAAGTAGCTGGGATGACAGGTGCCTGCCACCACGCCCAGCTAATTTTTGTACTTTTAGTAGAGAAGAGGGTTTGCCATGTTGCCCAGGCTGGCCTTGAACTCCTGTCCTCAGGTGATCCACCTGCCTCGGCCTCCCAAAGTGCTGGGATTACAGGCGTGAGTCACCACACCCAGCCCAGATACTTTAAAAAGAGAATTTGGGCCAGGCACAGTGGCTCACAACTCTAATCCCAGCACTTTGGGAGGCCAAGGTGGGCGAATCACGAGGTCAGGGGTTCAAGATCAGACTGGCCAACATGGCGAAACCCCATCTCTACTAAAAATACAAAAATTAGCCGGGCATGGTGGTGGTGGGAGGCTGAGGCAGGAGAATCACTTAAAATCTGGGAGGCAGAGGTTGCAGTGAGCCGAGATTGTGCCACTGCACATCAGCCTGGGCCGCAGAGCGAGACTCCATCTCAAAAAAGATAAATAAAAAGTAATTAATTAATTAATTTAATTTAATTTAAAGTGAATTTGCTCTTCTTTGGAGGCTGGACGTGATGACACATGCCTATAATCCCAGCACTTTGGGAAGCCAAGGTGGGAGGATCATTTGAGCCCAAGAGTTGGACACCAGCCTGGGCAACACAAGGAGACTTTGTCTCCACAAAAAGTTTGAAAAAAAAAAGCAGACTGTGGTGGCGCACACCTGCTGTCCCAGCTACTCAGGATGCTGAAGCAAGAGGATTGCTTGAGCCTGGGAGGTGGAGGTTGCAGTGAGCCATGATCGTGCCACTGCACTCCAGCCTGGGAGACAGATCACAACCCTGCCTCTAAAAATACACACACACACACACACACACACACGCACACATATATATGTACATATATATAATATCTCTTCTTTGGGAGCTAAACAATGGGTAACACACAGACACACAGGATGGAATAATAGACATTGGAGACTCCAAAAGTTGGGAGGATGGCAGCGGGGGTGAGGGTTGAAAAATTGCCTATTGGGTAGGATGTTCACTATGTGCATGTAGAACATATCTCCTAAACACAAAAACATTTTAAGAAAGAAAAATATCTTCCAAAGTTTCAAGCCAGTAGCCCAGGGCCATAAAGCCTACTTTCTTATTCTTTCTTTCATGTTCAAACACGAATGAGGTTTTTAAATCTGTTTTTCTAAAATGAGGCCATCTAACTTTCAACAAGCCTGTGGCACGAGGGTCAGCTGGAGGTAGGGGTGACCTGACTGTCGAGGTTGAAACCGGGGAAATATGGACAAACCAGGACAAGCCAGTATCCTGATTTGGAAGCGAACCCAGTCAGCAGGTGCCTGGGTGGGGCCTGTTCAGGAAGTCTTCCTGGAGTGGGGGTCCATGCTTCCCCCTTACAGTGGAGCCCTTGACATTTATGGAAACGGAGGAAGGACAGACATTTGATTGGTAATTGTGTAGTATTTACACGGAAACACTGGGAAAGTGAAAAAACTCGGCCAGGCGCGGTGGCTCACGCCTGCAATCCCAGCACTTTGGGAGGCCAAGACGGGCGGATCACGAGGTCAGGAGATCGAGACCATCCTGTCTAACACGGTGAAACCCCGTCTCTATGAAAAATACAAAAAAAATTAGCCGGGTGTGGTGGTGGGCGCCTGTGGTCTCAGCTACTCGGGAGACTGAGGCAGGAGAATGGCATGAACCCGGGAGGCGGAGCTTGCAGTGAGCCGAGATCGCGCCACTGCCCTCCAGCCTGGGCGACAGAGCGGGACTCCGTCTCAAAAAGAAAAAAAAAAAAGAAAAAACTCGTAAGTGCTTTTCTCCCAGCTTGGAAGAGAGCATGCTCAGTGCCCGGAGTAAACCCCTCAGAACCTTTCGGAATTCTTTGCCGGTGGCAGTGAGCATCAGCCCCCATTGTCCAAGTCATTTTCTTCTTGAAATGGCTCTGTCTGATGACTGACCTGGGGCACAGTGGACTTTTCTGGAAGGCTGCTTACTGGGTCCCATCCTTTTGAACCACGGACAGAAACAGAGCTGCTCATGGAGATCACCGTGACCTCCTACGGGCCACTCACAGCCTCTACCAAGGACAGGGCCTAGAGGAGGTGCAGCTGCTGTGGCAGTGCGGGCTCCCCGCAGCTCACTACAACCCAGGCCTCGACCGCCTCAGCCACCTGGCTCCCAGCGTCTCCCCAGATCAGACAGAAGGCAGCTGGGGGAGCTACCCATGATTCACTCTCTCTCACCCCACAGCAAATCCACCAAATCCCGCCGCCTCTGCCTCCTAAATATATTCAGAATCCAGCCACCCCCAACACCACCCTGATCGCAGCCACCTGCAGCAGGCCCGGAGACTCCCACCTGGTCTCCCTGCCTCCCCCGCTACCCCACAGTCTGCTCTCAGGAGAGTAGCCACCCGTGGCGGAGACGTTTTATGGTATCACGTTAATTCAGCCCACCAGGCGCGGTGGCTCGCGCCTATGATCCCAGCACTTTGGAAGGCCGAGGCGGGCAAATCACTTGAACTCAGGAGTTCAAGACCGGCCTGACCAATGTGGTGAAATTCCGTCTCTACTAAAAATACAAAAAAATTAGCTGGGCGCGGTAGCATGCACCTGTAATCCCAGCTGCCCTGGAGGCTGAGGCAGGAGGATCGCTTGAACTCGAGAGGCAGAGGTTGCAGTGAGCCGAGAACGCGCCACTGCACTCCAGCCTGGGCAACAGAGTGGGACCCTGCCTCAAAAAAAAAAAAAAAATTAATTCAGCCCACACCTCCACCAAAACCCTCCCAGGCCTTCCTGTCTCCAGCTGAGAGGCCAAACAAGGCCCTACTGTGGGAGATGAGGACGTGCTGAGCCGCCACTCCCTTCCTAAGCCTGCGTCCACCTGGCTTCCACCCTCTCACCCTGCAGAAGTGGTGCTGGCCCGCAGGTTCCTCCTGCACTCAGCCGCTCTGGCCACAGGACCTTTGCCTCGCACTTCCCTATTTGGACATGCTCCTGAGCTAATGGTACTGTCTGCTGCCTCACTCCCCTCAGGCTGTCTCACTCCCCTCAGTCTTGGTCCAAATGTCCCCTGGAGTGACCATCCTGTGTGCAACCACAATCCTCCCTCCTGGTCCCTGACTCCCTCTCCCCCCTCTTTTTTTTTTTAAGATGGAGTCTCGCTCTGTCTCCCAGGCTGGCGTGCAGTGGCGCGATCTCAGCTCACTGCAACCTCACCTCCCAGGTTCAAGCAATTCTCCTGCCTCAGCCTCCTGAGTAGCTGGGATTACAGGCACCTGCCTCCACACCCAGCTAATTTTTGTATTTTCAGTAGAGACAGGGGTTTCACCATGTTGTACAGGCTGGTCTCGAACTCCTGACCCCAAGTGATCCGCCTGCCTCTGCCTCCCAAAATGCTGGGATTAGAGGCGTGAGCCACCTCGCCCAGCCCCTCCCCTCCTCTTTCCTGAGTTATTTTCTTCTTGGCATTCACATCCATTGACACATGCAGCGTTCACCTGCTCACCAACCCAGGGAGGTCACCATGACCTCCTACCAGCCACTCAAAGCATCTACCGAGGACCAAGCCATACAGGCTTACCCCATTCACATGTAAGCTCCATGGCCGAGGTTTGTCTGTTTTGTTCACTGCCGCAGCCTCTGCACTTACATCCGCCCCTGGCCTACTGGGCACTGCTGAAAGGACCGAAGAGCTTATGGAAGTGACTTAGTTGCATCACAAATGAGGGTAGGCACCCGCAGGACAGGGCAGCCCATCGGCCTTTCAATTACATTTCTTGCTTTTCTCTGTTCTTCTTTCTTTCTTTTTTTTTTTTTTTTTTTTTCTGAGACAGAGTCTCGCTGTGTCTCCCAGGCTGGAGTGCAGTGGCATGATCTCGGCTCAATGCCTTCCAGTTCAAGCAATTCTCCTGCCTTAGCCTCCGGAGTAGCTGGGATTACAGGCACCCACCACCACGCCCAGCTAATTTTTTTGTACTTTTAGTAGAGATGGGGTTTCACCATGTTGATCAAGCTGGTCTCGAACTCCTGAGCTCAGGTGATCTGCCCACCTCAGCCTCCCAAAGTGCTGGGATTACAGGCGTGAGCCACCGTGCCCAGCCTCTTCTTTCTTTTTTTAAAGACAAGGTCTCATTCTGTTGCCTGGGCTGGAGTGCAGCGGTACGATCAAGGTTCACTGCAGCCTCAACTTCCCAGGCTCAGGCAATCCTCCCACCTCAGCCTCCCGAGTAGCTGGGGCTGCAGGTGTGTGCCACTGCACCTGGCCATACATTTCTCGCTTTTCTACTGAATTTCCTCAGCTACCAGATCCGCAGCCCTCCTCTATTCGTGGGTTCGGAATGTTCCTCGTGCAAACGTCCCAGAGAGATTTGGCCCTTGCAGGTGGCTAGTTATCGTGATGCCTTCCACCCTCCTACCAGACGCTTCCTCCCCTGCTGCCTGGCTTGGGGAGCCTCCATGGAGGCTCAGAGGCTCCACAGCAGTGTGGCTGCAGGAACTGTTCCAGGCATCAGTTCCCACTGCAGAGCCTGGGAAGGGAGCTGTCCGGCTCCCCAGCCTCTGCAGTGGGAGGTGATGCCCGGAACAGGCATCTCAAAAGTGTGGGTCACCACCCATTAGTGGCCTTGAAATCAATTTACTGGAATAAGACCAGAATCTTTCTTAATGAAATGGAACAGACTAGAAAACATCAGCATGTACAGTATTGTCTGAGGTGAAGTATTGTTTCAGGACATTTTTTGTCTAGGCATCAAGGCAGAAACTATCAAATCAGAATTTCTGGGGCATCAGGTTTTTTTTTTTAGCTCCCCAGTTAATTCTAATGTGAAGCCAGGAACAAGAGCTGCAGGAGGGCGGTTCTGTCCTTCCGAGAAACAAGGCGTACCCACCACGGCTGTGAGCCAGTGCCTGCCGCCCGACAGCCACAGCACCGTGGCACTGAGGACCAGCTTTCCCTGAAGTCCGCCTGCATCAAACAGGTCTACCCCATGCCTAGGCAAGACCTTCCTCTTTCTCACTTCCTTTTGAAAGTCCACACTTCTCAGGGAGGGGGGAGGGTACCCTCCCGACTTCCCGTTTGCCCCTGCCTGCCTGATTGGATCTTTCTCCACTGCTGTGGCTGGACAAGCACCTGGGATGACTTCAGCAGCCTCAGGAGAGGACTTCCAGAATCTGATCGCCAGGGGTCAGTATCTCAAGCAGACAGTCACGACAGCAGACCAACTCCACCCTAAGAAAGCACAGTTGTCAGTCACCCCTCAAACAGAGATAGCACCCCAGTGTCCTCACCAATGCAAGGAGCCACAGCCTCTGGGAAATCTGCTTCTTGCTTCTCTGGCCGAGGACTGGGGCATACAGGACCTCACTTTCTCACAAGTGAGTGTTGAAGCCCAGGCCAGGGGGAAGTGTGTTTTTGAACTGTCATGTCAGAGCACCTTCCGGAGCTACAGCTGGAAAGGCTGCTTGCGGAAGTGCCAGGACGACCAAACCCCTCTGCTCTTCAGACACCTTGTGGCTGCCCCAACCAGAACCTTGGACGCTCCTGGGGCCACGCCCCCTAGCTCAGACCCGCACACAAGATACCACCAAGACTCATACACACTGCCAGCGGGGAGCTACGGTAAGTGGGATGGTGTTCCACAGACTGGGGCTCCCTCCCTGTGTCCGTCTCCCTGCTGTCCTGGTCCACCGTCTCAACCGCCCAGCTGGAAATCTTGGAACTCTTCCTCTGCCGTCATGAATGATAGGCAATTTTTGCTTTTTGTTGTTGTTGTTCTGAGACTGAGTTTGGCTCTGTCGCCCAGGCCAGAGTGCAGTGGCAGGATCTTGGCTCACTGCAATCTCCGCCCCCCAGGTTCAAGCGGTTCTCCTGCCTCAGTCTCCCGAATAGCTGAAATTACAGGTGCCCGCCACCATACGCGGCTAATTGTTCATACTTTTAGTAGAGACAGGGTTTCACCATGTTGGTCAGGCTGGTCTCAAACTCCTGACGTTAAGTGATCTACTCGCCTCGGCCTCCCAAAGAGCTGGGATTACAGGCGTGAGCCACCGCGCACAGCCTGGGTATTGTCTTTATTTTAAATTACGCATGGTAAAATGCCATCATCTTTCAGCATTTAGGGTTTATAAGGATTTATTATTATTGTTATTTTTGAGACAGTCTCGCTCTGTCGCCCCGGCTGGAGTGCAGTGGCCACGATTTCAGCTCACCACAACCTCCGCCTCCTAGGTTCAAGTGATTCTTGTGCCTCAGTCTCCTGAGTAGCTGGGATTACAGGCGCCCGCCACCACGCCCAGTTAATTTTTGTATTTTTAGTAGAGACAGGGTTTCACCATGTTGGTCAGGCTGGTCTCGAACGCCTGGTCTGAAGTAATCCTCTGACCTTACTCAGCCGTCCAATGTGCTGGGTTACAGGCATGAGCCACCGTGCCTGGCCTATAAGGATCTTAATGTGGCTCTGCAACTACTCATTCCAAAAGAAAATGACAGATTAACCAAGTAGAAGAATTTACGAAACACTTGCTACCACCAGGTCCAATATAAGCATGAGGTATAGACCGTAACTCAAATAGCTCTCCAAGTTACCATGCAGAAAGCATTCTGAGAACAAATGAGTGTTCCGGTCTGGTTATGGGGCAAGATATGCCTGCAAGAGCTGCTATGTGCATAGAATCAATGGAAAAGGTGACAGAAAAGGCATGAACTTAAAAGGTGTGAAGAGACATCCAAACCCCATGTTTATTGCAGCACCATTCACAACGGCCAAGACATGGAATCAACCTAGGTGTCCAACAACAGATGAATGGATACAGAAAATGTACATATACAACATGGAATACTATTCGGCCATAAAAAAGAGTGAAATCCTTGAGATGGAACTGGAGGATATTATAGTAAGGTCACACAGTGCATTTTGAGAGCTTGTTTGGAGGTTCTAGCAGGGGAGTGCAGCTACTCGTGTACCCTTGACTGAAGATGAGTCCTCTTCTATTGGGGATGGTCGTCCTCTTGGACCCCGCACACAGCTTTGGGAGGGACGCACATGGAGTGGTGAGGGAGGAAGGGGACACCCACCTAGCCAGCCAGATCAGCCAAATCAACCCTGGCGATCACTGGGGTGACAGATGTCACAGCCAGATTGCCCTCACATCCCACACAGTGCATTTTGTATCTTTTTTTTTTTTTTTTTGAGAGAGAGTCTCACTCTGTCGCCCAGGCTGGAGTGCAGTGGCACGATCTCGGCTCACTGCAACCTCTGCCTCCTGGGTTCAAGTGATTCTCCTGCCTCAGCTCCCCAGGTAGCTGGAATTACAGGCGTCCGCCCCCACCCCTGGCTAATTTTTGGATTTTTAGTAGAGACAGGGTTTCACCATGTTGGCCAGCCTGGTCTCGAACTCCTGACCTCAGGTGATCCACCCGCCTCGGCCTCCCAAGTGCTGGGATTACAGGCATGAGCCACTGCACCCAGCCTTATTGTTATTTATTATTAGAACTTTCACCTGCTATTCCCTTGTCCCTCTGAAGGTGGAATGTACAAAAATCCTTGGAACACTGCTGTCTGAAGACATTTTTATAGGATTCTAGACTTGAAAAGGACCTCAACAATTTATTCAAGACCACAGTCTCTTAGCCGAGCCACGCCTCCATCACCTGAGATGAGTCACCGTCTACACCATCTGTCTTATTTATTTCTCTTTAGAGAGACAGGGTCTTGCTCTGTCACTCAGGCTGGAGTGTAGTGGTGTGATCGTAGCTCACTGCAGCCTTGAACTCCTGGGCTCAAGCAATCCTCCCATCTCAGTCTCCAGAGTAGCTGGGACTACAAGTTCACGCCACCACCCCCAGCTGATTTTTAATTTTTTGGGTAGAGAGAGGGTCTCGCTATGTTGTCTAGGCTGGTCTCAAATTCCTGGCCTTAAGTGATCCTCCCACCTCAGCCTCCCAAAGTGCTGGGATTACAGGCATGAGCCACCACACTGGCCCATCTATTCGATTTCTAAGGAGAGAAGTCCTTGCAGAGGAAGAACTGCCCCAGCGTCTCTCCATTGTGGTTCCCAAAGTTAGTCATGATATGCATGACTTTCCTCTCCGTGTCCAGCTGAAGTGCTTCCTGCCTCCTTTTCTTCTCATGAATTTCTTTTATGTTTCACATCAAGATACTAACTTCTCCTTCTTCTAGACAGATTGACCAAAGACGCAGACCATCCTCCCACTCTAACCACCGTCACCCTGGAGACCCACAGGAAGAGCTGTGAGCCCTGAACGCAATGCTTGCACCATCCTTCCCCCACCTGGGCCAGGACTGCCACTGTCAGCTGCTGCTCCAGCCTCACGCTAAGCATAGGGGACATGGCCCAGATGCAGCCACCACCCACCTGATATGGTTCCTGCCTGCCACGTGCCATACCACTGCGGTCCATGTTGGACAGGTGGAATATGAGGTCTAAGTCCCTCTGGCTCCATTCTAGTCAGCACCATGGCACCAACCTAACCACAGCCTGTGTGACAGTCCAGGAGGTCAACCAGTGCCACACCCCCTCAATACGGAGTTCAGCCTCCTCAGGTGGGGCTTCCTACTGAGAACTGCTCTACATTTGGACTTCTGACTCCCCTCCCTGGCACTTGCTGGAGAGCACAGGAGGTGGGCTCCAGGGAGGAGACGCCATGTCTTGCTGTTCAGCTGGTACCTAGCGTGTGCTGGTGCATAGCAAGTGCCCAATCTAGAGAATGAATGAATGACGTGGTACACAACCACTCACCTTTCCCGTAACTACATTCAGTAGCTGTCCACTAGTTCCTCCCATAAGTGAGGGACAGGACCAGCACCTAAGATCTTTGGTTGCTTCTCTGTTGTACCCTGAAGACCCTCTCTCCTCCAAAAGGGAAATCCACCCAGCTCTGTGTCCCAGCAGACTCCCCTGTATGGACCACCCCGTCAGACTCCCCTGTATGGACCACCCCGTCAGGTCCCCGGTATGGACCACCCCGTCAGGCTCCCCGGCCCTCTGGCTGCCAAAGCCATGAGATCAGAGGGAGGAAGGAGTGAGGTCTAGGTTGAGGATTCTCCCAGCTCCCTCTCTGCAGGCTACACACTGCCTGCCCCCTCCAACAGAAGCCACAGTCCCTGTCAGGCTGTCCCTAGTTTCGGCTCTGCCACTTGACATTTTAAATCTCGAGGTGCTAATGCCTAGGGCTCTGCACTATCCCTTACAGTTTTCCTATCTCCTACCCAAATCTCCCCATCATTAAACTCCTCGACTTGCCTGGTACCCGCTGGGCCCCTGACGGAGCTGATCCCAAAGTCTGAAGCTTGTCAGGAGGCAGAAGCACAGCCTGGGGAGGGAATCCGCAGCTGTCCCTGCTCAGCTTCCAGCCCGCAGAGGATGGACGCCTTCTCCGGATGGCTTCTCTTGGTTTTGGGAGCAGGGCGGCAAAGTCTTTTCATTTCCCAATTTTTAAATTACTTTTCTGAATAGTTAACACATTCAGATCGCTCAAAGGTCAAAAAATACAGAAGAGTAGCTGCACTGGCGTCTCCTGCACCTCCGTCAGTGCAGGGTTGACGTGCCGTGCTGTCCCTCACAGGAGGACCTTGTCCCCTCCAGGCAGCTTCAGACCACGGCTCAGCACCAAACCCAGCCGCGGCCTGGCTCCCCGCAGTTCCCACTTGCTGTGCTTACTTCTAAGTGAGAGGTCCCACCTGCAACTGGGGAAGCTCTGCCTAGATAAAGCCTCCAAGAGCCTGTGCCCTGGCTCACACCAGGGCGACCGGGAAATGCAGACAGCACTTATGCCAAGCAACACTGTTTCTTACACTCTGGGACCTCCAGAAAGTAGCATCTGCCAAATGCAAGGATAACATTTTCCTCTTCATGCAGCAAGGTCTCTTCAGATTAAACAATGATAATAACCAAAAAACCAAAGCTTACCTTGGTTGGCAGTTTGCAAATGTTTTGTCCTGTGTGATCTAATAATGCACTAAAATACGCTGTCATAAAGCAAAATCTTCATATGCAAACAATACATTAGCAGCTTGGCTATTTAATACTTTGCCGCATAAGGCTCTCTACTGAGCGCACAAGTAAACAGAAGTCTGTCCCTTTTAGGAGTTTCCCAACCAGAGCCCACATCGACAAAAGTGGGCAGAAGCGATGAAGTCAGAGATAAATGATTGTCCCCTGCAGTTAATGAGTAGGGGGGGAGGGACACTGAGAGCCTCCAGAGAACCCAGAGAGTCAAGGTGGCCGCATCATACCTGGATTAATGGAGACACCGAGGACAGTGGCCGTGGGACTAAACGTGTCCAGCTGACAGAGGAGTGGCAGAGCCCCTGCTTGCTGGCTGTCACCTTCCTTCTGGCCACCCTCCCCCATCTCCCTAACCCAACGGGACAGGAGAGTCAGCAGCCACCCCCTTCACCGCCAGGAGCCCACGCTGATACCTAGGCATCCTCTGTTTGAAAAACAAGTCCGGTACAGCCTCCAGGCAACCGTAGCATCACGCTGGCCGTGCCTCTGAGTTATGAGAGAAGAGAGGCAGAGGGGTGGGTGCGGGAAGGGAGAGACGGCACAGCACAGGCCCAGTGCCAGGGGAGGCCAGGCTCCCCCCACACACACACCCCCAGTCCTCAACGTCCTTAGTGTGCCCAGGTCGCAGTGGGGGAGTCTCGGGTGTTGAGTGACAATCATCACCAGAGCTCAACCCCTCCCAACCCAAACAGACGACGCAGGAGTCACACAACTCTGATTTGAAAGTCAAATCGAGGCCCCCCCTCCCCACACTTCTGCAGCTCCCACTTCTCTCCCGGGTCTTTGAGCTGAGAGTGGCCCAGGGCTCTGGGCAGTGCTGGGCCTCCAACCACCCGGCCTGTAAACCGGGGTCCGGTGCGCTGGGACCCCCCGGTGCGGGTAGGGAACACCAGGTAGCCGGGCCTTTCTGGCACGCAGGGCGGAGAAGGCGGAGGGCAGCCCCTGCAGGAGGGGCCGGGCCGCGCTCATCAGCGGGCCTGAGTTTGCTTTTCTGGGGACGGCTCCCATCCTCACGCGGCCGTCCCTAACCATCTGTCGGCTTTGCCCAGGAGGCAACTGGGGCTGGGGGCTGAAATGACTGCCCGGGGGTCAGAGGGCGGGAGGGGCAGAGGTGGGACTCAGGCCAGAGCTGCCTACCTCCCGCGCCGCGCTGCCCCTCTCCGTGCCCCCGAGCCCACCAATCCCGCCCTCAGGACCCCGGGCCCCGCCGCCCTCCGGGTCTCTCCGGGTCCGGAGCCCTGGTCTATCTGCGGCCCGGGGCTGGAGCGCAGCGGGAAGCGGGAATTCGCTGCAAGTGCCGCCCCCGGCTCGGGCACGTGGTGGCGGCCGCGGAGTCGCCAGAGGGGACGCGCGGGTCTGGAGGAGGTAGCGCGAGTCTGGAGGCACAATGCGGGGCTGCAGAGGAGACGCGGGGCCGGAAAGGAGACGCGAGGCCGGAGGGGGACGCGTGGGGCCGGAGGGGACACGCAGGACCGGAGGAGACAGTGCGGATCTGGAGGGACACGCGGGTCCGGCGCGCAGCGCAGGGCGGAGGGGACAAGGCGGAGCGCGTCTCGCTCGGCCCCGGGCGGCACCGCCGCAGCCCGGGTGCACAGTGCTTCCGCGCCTGGCGAGGACCCAAGGCTCGGGTACCCACAGGCGGCCGCTCAGGTCCCCGCGCGCTCTGGGGGCGTGGGCCGCGTCACCGGGACTCCTACCTTTCCTGAAGGGCATCGCGCCGGGGGCGCTCCCCGCGGGGCCGGCCCGCGACACCCAGACAGGACGACGTCCAAGCGGCAGCCCCGCGGCTCGGGGCGCCTGCGAGCGGCGGGGCGGGCGAGGGAGGGGAAAGGGACATATTTGGTCAAAGCCTGGCGCGTCACGGCGCGGAGGAGGATCCGCGGCGAGGCAGGAAGCGCGGGGCGGCGCCAGCCGTGAGCTCCGGGCGCCCTCGGGCTGCTGGGGGAAGCCGGGGCGTGGGCCGGGCCGCCCTGTCACGCCCAGATCCCCCCGGTCCCGCAGGGGCGGCCCGCAGCCCCCCAGACGCGGAACTTGCCGGCCTTGAAGCTGCCGCCTGTCTTGTGGACTCCACAGGACAGGGGAAAATTGGTCCGGGAAGAAACCAACTCCCTTTTCTCTTTCGGGCTGTTCCGAGCCATCCTTCCCGAAGGACGGGACCTGAGGGAATTCCATCTTATTTTTACTTTTATGTCCTACGGGCACAGGGGACACGCTCGAATCACCAGCTGACTCAAATTGAACAAACTGAAATTGTGTAATTTTTTTTTCTCTTTTTTTTTTTTGTTTGTTGTTTTGGGGGGTGTGTGTGTGTGTTGAGACAGGATCTCACTCTGTCGCCCAGGCTGGAGTGCAGTGGTGCGATCATAGCTCACTGCAGCCTCCACCTCCCCAGGCTCAACCCATACTCCTGCTTCAGCCTCCCAAGTAGCTGGGATTACAGGCGTGCGCCACCACGCCCAGATAATTTTTCTAAATGTTTTTGTAGAAACGGGTATTGTCATGTTGCCCAGGCTGGTTGGGAACTCCTGGTTTAAAGTGATCTGCCCACCTCGGCCTCTCAAAGTGCTGGGATTACAGGCGTGAGCCACCGCGCCCGGCAGAATTGAAATTAACTGCTGGCTAGAGGGAGCACCCCAGAAACTCGCTTCTTTCACTGGGGGCCTCCCCACTACCTCGGTCTAACCTCGACCCTTCCACGTCCCGCCGGCTGCCTTCTCTCCACCACACGGGTCACCGCCTGACCGACTCCCTATGTGCTTATTAGTGTGTGGGGTCTATGAAAGCAGCCAATTTTTTTTTGTTTTGTTCGCTGTTTTCCCGGAGCCTGGAACAGTCTCTCACACACAGCTCAATAAATATTACTCAATATTACGCCCCTTACTCAAGGGAAGTAATAGTGCGACTTAAGAAACGGACATACGGAAATGCAGGGAGTCACCTCCCAGCACCACTGACCTTGCCTCTGCAAAGGCCAACATCTGAGAAGATGCCTTTTATTCCTCCCAAATGTCTAAAAAGCAGACCTTCTTTGGAGCCAGTTAACAGTTAATTGTTGTGAAAAGTGCTATTTTCTGTTGCACTTCGAAAAAAAATTATGTCAGGAGCAAATCTCCTGATCTCCTGATATTTAAAACACCCAGGCAAATAGCAATTGGCCCGCTTTCCATGCGGTGGCAAAAATCATGCAGGAAAGGTACAGCCAGTAGGTGTGGGTGTTTTTTTCTTTCTTTAATCTTTCGTAATCATAATTTGTTTCTTAGCCTGCTATCGTTCGTGGGTAATAGTCCAAATTCCTCCCTCTTTGGAAGGGAGATGATGCCACGGGGAGGAAGCCACTGTGGGGTGGGACGGTGTCTTGCCAGTTGGCTTGGGACACAGCTGCTGGTGGAGCCTTCAGAACAGACCCTGCTCGTGGGCCTGGCTGTAGATGGAGTCCTGAGCCCTGATTTCAGCTTCTGCGCCACCGCCTTTGGGTGTGTGAGTGTCAGCGAAGCAGGAAGTGGGGGAACAGAAGGGCGCCCCAAATCCGAAGTTAGGTGTAATCGTCAGCTCCCTCTGTCCTTTTCCCTGCCATAATTGCAATGGCAGGTGGACCTGGACTTAGCTCCATGGACGTAACTGCTACAGAAGACAAATTTTATCCAAGGCCAAGGGTTCCAGATAAAGCGTGCGTCATCCCGCCTGTATCAGACTCGCCACCGCCGCCGTCATAGTAAGGGCAGAGCACATGCCCTCAGAGGTGGATGGTGCCGTGGCTGCATATTTGGTCTTTGATCCTGTTTTCTGGTCCAGAGCTTCTAAAACCCTTGGGATCTCCAGAGGGATGAGTGTTTTTTGAATGTCAGTGAGAGGACTGGGCAGCTCCAGGATGGGGGCTGGGAGCTGGAATTAGTCAGAACTTTCAGCTCAGACCTCTGACCTTTGGGGAGGGGAGAGGGGCTGGAGATTAAGTTAATCACCAACAGCCAGTGATTAATCAATCATGCCTACATAATGAATCCAAAAAAAAAGAGCCCCAAATGACAGAATGTGAGCCAGGCAGGGTGGCTCACACCTGTAATCCCAGCACTGGGAGGCCGAGGTGGGTGGATCACTGGAGGTCAGGAGTTTGAGACCAGCCTGGTCAACATGGTGAAACCCCGTCTCTACTAAAGGTACAAAAATTAGCCAGACATGGTGGCAGACACTTGTCATCCCAGCTGCTCAGGAGGCTGAGGCAGGAGAATTGCTTGAACCCAGGAAGCAGAGGTTGCAGTGAGCCGAGACCGTGCCACTGCGCTCCAGCCTGGGTGACAGAGCAAGACTCTGACTCAAAAAGAAAAAAAAAAAAGAATGTGGAGAATTTCTGGGTTGGTGAACACATGTAGGTGTGTTGGGAGGGGTGGCAGCCTGGAGAGGACGAGGAAGCCCCTTGGCCTTCCACCCCCTTACCTCGTCCTAAGCATCTTTTCCATCTGGCTGTTCTGAGTCCAATGCTTTATATTAATAATAAACCAGTACCAGTAAAGTGCCTTCCTGAGTTCTGTGAGCTGTTCTAGCAAATTACTGAATGTGAAACTGGGAGGGAGGGTGGGGGGAATGTAGGAAACCCCCGACTTTGTAGCCAAGTTGGACAGAAGTGTGGGTACCCTGGGCTGGAGTCAGGAGGCTGGCGTCTGAACTCAGGGCAGTCCTGAGGGACTGAGCCTCGGAGCCTGTGGAGTTAGTGTCACGTTTGAACGGAATCATAGGCCACCCAGTTGGTGTCTGGAGAGTTGGGGGAACTGGTTTTCGGTGTGAAAAAAACCCACGCACTTGGTATCAGAGGTGTTGTGAGTAAAAACAGGTCAGACTCATGTATTCTGATCTCGCTACTCTGAGTTCGTTTGAATCCTGTGTAGAAAAAAAAAAAAAAGAACATTGGAACTCGTTACTGTCTTGTTTCTGTTCCATGTTCAGATAACCGCCCTCTCAGATTTTTGTGGTTGTTTAATAGTCCCTGGGAACATTTGTCCTCTCACCACCAACCAGAGTCAGCCAACTAGGATTGATGTCAGTGTCAAATAACTCAAAGAGTGGTTCTGTGTTGTCCTTCACAGAAGGCAAATCCACCCGGCAGGAACGGCTGCCTCTGCAGATCCATGCGGCGATAGAACAGGGCGGAGGGGGTTGGATTTGCTGAGCCATCCGGGATTGAACAACGAACTCGCCACAGCCGTGCTGGTCAGTGAAACGGCGGGGATCATGGGCACGGTCCCTCTGGTTTTCAGACCTGGAGAAAAGATCCGAAGCAATTTTAAATTAAGACTATATTCCCAGACCTGTCAACACTATAGTATGAATCACGGAACTGAGTACTTTCATTATTACTCACCAAACTTGCAAGTGTGTCTGCTGACATCTCCGTGCTCAGTCTGCTGGACTATTGATGTGAGCACTGCTGTGCTCCAAAGGAGCTCTTAGCATATCCCAGTGATGTTCAAAATGTAACCCGATTGCAAGGGTTCATGAGGAAACCAAGGATTGCCCGGCCAGGCTCAAGTCTTCCTCATCCTTCTTCCTTCTGTCATCTTTTGAGAATGGTCACCGCAAGTGGCATGATTTGGTAACCGGAGGTCCTGAGCACAAAGGTTCTCAAACATGAACAGATATCGGAACCACCCACCTGGAGGGCTGGGCACACCGGTTGTTTCCTGAGTTTCTAACTGAGTAAGTCTTGTGGGGGTTGGGGGCAAGAATGCGCATTTCTAGCATTCTAGGCGGAGTCCCAGGTGATGCTGACCGTTGTGCTGCTTAGTTCAGTCCACTACTTCTGGACCACACCCCAGAGCTGAAGAGGAAAGGAGCGACTTATGCCTGCAGGTGACCAAGGGTAGGGACCCCAGGGCCCCAGGGGCTTCAGACCCCTTATGCAGCGACCCCTCCCTGGGCAGACCTACCCGCAGATGAGCTGTCAATCCTGAGGCTCCTGTGGCCAGGGCAGGGGGAAAGGGAGGCACCGCCTTCCTCCCTTACGTCGGTGCCCAGGCTCCGGGGACAGCAGGTGCCGTGGCCACAGCTTCCGTTTGCCCTCATTGCAGGAAGAAAAGGGCTCCTTCCTGGAGTTCTCTCCAGTTCGTAGGCTGAGGGCTCCCATGCTGTCTCAGAAGGGAAAGTGGCACTCAGTAGGAGGGGATCTGACACTCCCTACTCAGAAACTCCTGCCTGCCACAGCCTCTCTCTGGCTGCATGTTTGCATTTTGGGCCTTTCCTCTCTGATGATAGAACGTATGGCTTTGTCTCCCATTCCCAGCAAAGGAATTCCAGGCTGTGGGAAGCATGCTGGGATCCTTTGATGCGGGCGGGGAAAATGGCAATTAAGAACGTGTGTGAATGAGTGCAGGGGGCAGGGCCAGCCAGGTCCATGGAGTACTTGAGGCCAATGCCTTTCCTGTCCACACCCACCCGAGGCCTCTGCCACATCTCCGATGTGAGAGTCCAGAGCCCACCCCAAGGCCTCTGCCACATCCCCGACGTGAGTGTCCAGAGCCGTTCCCACTACCGGGCTGTCCCCACGCCACGGCCCGCGTGTGGTGTGGATCCGCCTCCTCAAGCTCCCCATCTCCTTGGAGTTTGCCAGAAGGCTGGGGGATCTGGGATGGGTCTGAGTCCCTGCTGGGTCCCTTCCTATGCTGTGTGCAAAACGGTCTTTGAGCCTGTGTTTTGTCCATGCAGCACAAGGAGAGCTTAATAAATGGGTGCTTCTATTGTTATTATCATCAGTATTACCATTATCATCATCATTATTATATTACCATTATCATCATCATTATGATCATTGCCATTATCATCATCATTATGATCATTGCCATTATCATCATTATTGTTTAGCTGGGAGCAGAGAGGGGCTGCTTTAACCGCCCCAGGGTAGTGAATAGGAAGCTCTGGTCTCCAAGAAGAGTGAGGAGGAGGGGGCGCCTGGGTGGGCACCACAGCTGAGAGGGACAGGACAAGAGAAACCCCACCTGCTGGGGCATGGGCTCCCAGACCATTCGTGTGTGTGTGCATGCACATGCATGTGACTGTGAAAGGATTCATGATCCACAGCATCGGAGAGAACTATGAACACTGCAAGTAAGTAAATGAGGCCGGGCGCGGTGGCTCACGCCTGTAATCCCAGCCTTTTGGGAAGTCGAGGCAGGTGGATCACCTGAGGTCGGGAGTTTGAGACCAGCCTGGCCAACATGGTGAAACCCTGTCTCTTCTAAAAATACAAAAATTAGCTGGGCATGGTGGCACACGTCTGTAATCCCAGCTACTCAGGAGGCTGAGGCATGAGAATCACTTGAACCCAGGAGGCGGAGATTACAGTGAGCCGAGATTGTACCACTGCCCTCCAGCCTGGGTGACAGAGCACGACTCTGTCTCAAAAGAAGCAAAAAAGCAAGCAAGCAAACAAGCAAGCAAGCTAGAAGAAAAAAAGAAAGTAAATGAGTGCATCTACCTCCCAGGTCTTGGTATTCTAAATACCATCCTCCAATTAAAGGAACCAGGAGATCTCAGAGGGTTAGAGGGTTAGGGTGGGAAAGCACAAGATGAGCTGGGAGCATCCGTGGTGCCCCAAAACGATGGGGACATGTCCCAAAGACACCAGGGCTGACCTGAAGGGGCTCTTCTGGGACAGTCTGAAGAACAAGATAGTATGGTAGTAGATGGATTGTGACCCATGGAATTAAAGAAGAATCTTGAGCCCATACTGATTTAAATAAATAGATGAATGAATGAGGGAAGAGAGAAAGCTTTTCCTTACAGTAGAATTCCAACCAATACATGTAGAAGGAATCATGGAACTAGAAAAATCACCATTTGGTGAATGCCACAATGTACTTGTTTCAGGGAAGAATCATCAGTGGGTGTTAAAATTAGTGGGCAAAATACCATGAGAAACAGGATATGGACAGATTCAAAGCATCTCCCCACCAGACAATTATCCATTACAAAGGGGAAAATGGTAACTTTATAGGGGAGAAATCTGGCAGACCTCACCAGGAATGGGCGGAATCAACGTCACGTCCTTCCCGACATGGTTCATAGAAAAGGATACCGAGTCACATCTGTGGTATTCCTGCCAAAAATGCATACGCTGAATCTGATCGCAAGGCAACATGAGACACCTAAAATAAGGGATGTGCAACAAAATACCCAGCCAGGACGTATCAGAAATGTCCAAATCACGAAAGACAAAGCGGGTGGAGGAAGCGTTCCACATTCAAGGAGACTGAAGAGACACGATGACCAACAGCCGCACTGGGGCACCCTGGACTGATTCTGAACCCCCAAAAGGCTATTCATAGGACAGTTGATGAAATGCAAGTTAATTATTATTCACAGATTATTAGCCAGTTATTAATTCTCACATTTTGATAATTGTGCTGTGGTTATGTGACGTTTAGGGAAGCTGAGCGAAGGATAAAGTCATAATAAGTCATTTTATCACAAGGATGCATTCTCAGATTGGCCAGGTACAGTGGCTCATGCCTGTAATCCCAGCACTTTGGGAGGCCAAGGCAGGAGAATCACTTGAGGCCAGGAGTTCAAGACAGCCTGGGCGATATAGCAAGACTCCATCTCTACAAGAAAATTTTAAAAATTAGCTGGGTGTGGGGGCAGTGCACGCCTGGACTCCCAGCCACTGGGAAGGCTGAGGAGGGAGGATGGCTTGAACCTGGGAGGTTGAGGCTGCAGTGAGTCATGGTCACGCCATCGCACTCCAGCCTGGGCAAGAGAGAGACACGTTTCGAAAAAAAGAAAAGAAAAATCAGTTTTCTTCCACTAAAACAGTAAGTTTAATTTTCCTAATTTGCTGTTTATACAGTATGGTCCTCTGCTCCAAGCTTAAAACAAAAATCTATAGGAAACGTCGCCTTTCTAGAGGAAGCTGAGATGGAGCAGCTCTCGTTCTACAGGAGGGGCTGCACAAGCTCTCACCACACATCTCTGTCCTCAGGAAAAGCCTGTGCTGAGTGACCAGGAGTTTCTTGTCACTGCTGCATTTTCTTCTTCTTGTTGTTTTTTTGTTTGTTTGTTTGTTTTTGAGACAGGACAGTGGCCCAGGCTGGAATGAATGCAGTGGCGTGATCACAGTTCACTGCAGCCTCAACCTCCCGGGCTCAAGCAATCCTCCCATCTCAGCCTCCCAGATACCTGGGATCACAGGTATGTGCCATCACGCCCAGCTAATTTTTTGTATTTTTGGTAGAGACGGGGTTTCACCATGTTGCCCAAGCTGGTCTTGAACTCCTAGGCTCAAGTGATCTGCCTGCCTTGGCCTCCTGAAGTGCTGGGATTACAGGTGTGAACCACCACACCTGGCCTCATCCCTGAAGCATTTTCTGCCATGTCTTAGGCTGCATTGGTGACATAATCTGGGGGCTGCCGCCCCTCACAGCTACGTGACTTCATACGCAAGCTCCTTGGCCTCACTGTGCCTCAGTTTCCTCATCTGTAAAATGGAGACAATAATAACACCTGCCCCTAGGGTGGCTGTGAGCATTGCATGAGATAACAGGTGTGTCAGTCAGGAGTTTTGGCTGCAAGCTAGGGATCCAACTCTGGGTGATTAAATCAGAGAGGAATTTATTGGAGGGTATCGAGTAGCTCACAGGTTTGGGAGAAAGTCAGGAGAACTAGCCAAAGCTGCCAGAACTCTGGCCAAATTCACATCAGAGAGCGGCTCTGGCAAACTCAGGACGCTAGATCCGCATGGGGGCACCGCCTCTTGAGCCTGCTCCTTTGTCTCTTGAGTTACCTTAAGAGGCTGGGCAGGAGCTTCTGGCTCCTCCCGTGGAGGTCTCAACCTCACCCCCTTAGCTGCAGGGAAGGCTGGGGAAGTATCTGATGGTTTCAGCAGCTACTGCTGCCTCCATGGTAAGACATACCTAGTTATGAATAACTAACTAAAATAAGTCTGTAAGGTGGGGAATTCCCCAACCTAGGAAAGGAGCTCAGATGAGGAGCAAGAGAGAAAGAAGAGGGGATGGGGTGTGGAGAAGAGGAGAGGGTGCCTTTGGAGCAGAAGCCAGCCGTGGCAAGCACACAGGTTGGTCATCGCGGGTGTTCTCCACCACCCCAGGCTCCCTTGCCTCCCCTTGGACTGCTATCGGATCTAAAGAGGCTACTGAAAAAGAGGAGGTGCAAAACAGAGGCATGAGTTGTTCAAAGTCAAAGAACACAATGAGGGAAGAATTAGTCATTTCAGAACTGGAATGAAACTTACAGCTCATCTAAACCAGATGCCCCATTTTACAGAGGAATGAGGCATTCGGAGGCTAAATGACTCGTGCAGGTCCCCCAATAGCTGATGGCGAAGCTGTGAATTCAGACCCCCACTTCGCTTGAGCAGTGACGGGAAGCTGGTGACTTCAGGCTCTGGCAGGTCAGCCCGGGGTGCAGGGGGCGGCTCCTGGGCTCCTGCTCAGCAGCAGCTGGAGGGGGTCTCTCCCTTCCTGAAGCTTTGAGAGCTGGGGTGCTGAGTACATTCTTGGGCTGTTGGGTGACACCATTCCCCTCTCTGAGTCCCCCAAAGGAATAGCTGTGGCTTCCTACAGTTACAGGGCTTCCTATATTAAATCTCAGCTCTTCGAAACACCCAGAGTAGTTTATCTTGTTCCGACTGGACCCCAATTGAAACGGACAGAACACAAGGAAAAGAGCCCAGGATTTCAAGGTGGAACCTGGTTTTGCCACTTACCATTTGTGTGGCTTTGGGTAAGGCATGTAACTTTTCCACCTTAGTTTGTCCATCTGTAAAGTGGGCATATTCATACTTCACATTAGGTCTATAGAATAGACATTTCATCAGGGTTGAATTTTTTATGTGCTTATACAAATGAATATCTTTCTTTGTAGGAGTAAATGGGCTTGATGTTCATTTGTAGGGGTAAATGGGCTCAGATGGCTCAGAAAAAAAATACGCACTCTCACATGACACACACACACACAGAAATATTTAGCAAATACATAGACAACTGGTGAGGAACAATTGGTCAGTGTGGGAGAAGGGGATAGAGGTGTTTTTCAGTTTGAAATTGTTTCAAAATAAATGCTTTCAGGGCCGGCACGGTGGCTCATGTCTGTAATCCGAGCACTTTGGGAGGCCAAGGCAGGCAGATCACCAGAGGTCAGGAGATCGAGACCATCCTGGCTAACACGGTGGAACCCCATCTCTACTAAAAATACAAAAATTAGCCGGGCATGGTGGTACACGCCTGTAGTCCCAGCTACTCAGGAGGCTGAGGCAGGAGAATCATTTGAACCAGGGAGGTGGAGGTTGCCGTGAGCCGAGATCGCACCACTGCACTCTAGCCTGCGCAACAGAGTGAGACTGTGTTTCTAAAACAAAACAAAACAAAACAAAAAAAATGCTTTCAGGAAAGAAGAGACAGCTGTGCTAATTTACATCTACTGAACTTCAATACATGTGCAATTTAATGCAGGGGATGTTTGTTTACTTTCTATTGCTATGTAGTGTTCTTTTTAAAAACAAACAAACAAAAACACACACACACACACACACACACACAGAAATTTTGTGGTTTAAGCCCCACCCCTTCATTAGCTCCCGATTCTGAAGGTTAGAAGTCACACTGCCTGGCTGTGGCTCTGCACAGACCTCGCCCAGCGGAGATCAAGGTGCTGACTAGCTGAGTTCTCATCAGGAACCTCTGGAGAAAACTCCACTTCCCAGCTCCTCCTTGTGGGCACAATTCAGTTCCTGTGGAGTGGGAATAGGGTCCCCATTTCCTCGCTGGCTGTCAGCGGGGTCAATCCTAGAGGCCACCCTCGTTCCATGCCACGTGGCTCCTCCTTCCGCAGGGGCAAGGGCAGGTTGGATCTTTCTCGTGCTTTGAACACTGATGTCTTCTTCTGGGTCCTGCAGGAGAAAGTTCTCTGCCTTAAAGGACTCCGGCCCCCAGCAGTCTCCCATCTTACAGTCAACTCATGGGGACCTTAATTCCATCTGCACAGCCCTTCCCGGCAGCTCCTAGGTCAGAGCCGAGCTGAACACCTGGGAGGAGGCGCACATACGGGCCCGGGAACCTGGCAGCAGGCTGCTGGTGGGGGGCATGGGCTCCCCAAGGGCCCACGGTTGGCCTGGCCCAGCCCTAGCACAGCTGGTGTGCTGTGTGCACCTTTCTGTCATCCTGCCCTCAAAACGCAGCTCCTACGTGCTGCCTTTCTCCTTCATTCAGCTGAAGTTTCAGACATCAGGATTTCTCTCTAGGGAGAGGCTCTTTTCTTCTCTGTGGTGATGTCCCCGACAGAAGAAGAAGAGCGTTGTGTTGATTGTCCCGCCGTCCTGGCAACTCCACAACCAGGGGAGCAGGACAGTGCCCAGGACCCACAGGTCGGGCAGCCACCCCTTCCTTCATAAGGGACGAGGGGCCACAGGGAGGCTGTAGAGTCCGGGAAAGGCTCTTGCCAGCTGTTCACAGCGTCACTTGGGGCCTCCACAGCCCGCTGAGCCAAGGACAGTGTCACAGGGGAGATGGAGGCCCTGAAGACCCCAGAGCCGTCAAGCACGCTCAGCTGTTCCCTGTCCACTCTCAGAAAGCCCAGCCCCTGGCAAATATGCAACAGGCTTATTTTATTTTATTATTTTGTTTAATGTTGCAAAGAACCTTCATATAATTTTTTCCATAGCATCCTGACAAACTCTGGATTCAAGCGGAGGCAGCATTCACCCATTTCTCTGCCGACAAAGCTGGCCTCGGCCAGGGTAGTGACTTGCCCGGATTGCTCAGCCAGACCAGGGGCAGAGCCCCAACACCAGGTCTCCTGGCCGGCGCTGTGTCTCCTCCCGCCTCCATCCTCGTCCGAAGGTTGGGACGTCACAGTCCTTGGAGGCTCGCTTAGCTGGGAACTGAGGACCTTCAATCTCAATGTACTGAGTCTTCATGACTTGCATAAGGCCGAGGAGCCTGGCTGCCTCTTTCCCAGAAATTAGTCTCGGTATCCTGGGCCAAGTGGTTGCTTTCTACTGCATTGCGCTCCTGGAATCCTGGAATACGCTGCTGAATTCTGCAGAGGAAATCAGAGTCATGGTGACTTCAAATTAATCACATAAGCACTCCCAGAGAGAAACGGGATTCTCTGTGGTGGGGCTGCACTTTGCTTGTAATGAGGACGCTTTAGAGGCCAAACTAAACCAGGCAGGAGAGCCAGGCCGTGGGGGCGGGGCTGGGCCTCAGCTCGGGGCACTCCCTTCCTCCACCTGTTTCCTCACCTGTAACATGCAGACAGTGTTCATCAGTGGCCAAATGTGAGGAGCAAATGACTTTTTTTTTTTTTGAGAGAGTCTCGCTCTGTCACCCAGGCTGGAGAGCAGTGGCACAATCTCAGCTCACTGCAACCTCCGCCTCCCAGGTTTAAGCGATTCTCCTGCTTAACAAAATAAGATTCTCCTGCTTAACAAAATAGATTTTTCTCCAGCTCAGGCTGGAGTGAATTGGCGCAATCTTGGCTCACTGCAGCCTCCACCACCCAGGTTCAAGCGATTCTCCTGCCTCTGCCTCCCGAGTAGCTGGGATTACAGGCATGTGCCACCACGCCCGGCTAATTTTTGTATTTTTAGTAGAGACGGGGTTTCACCATGTTGGCTAGGCTGGTCTCAAACTCCTGACGTCAGGTGATCTGCCTGCCTCAGCCTCCCAAAGTGCTGGGATTATAGGCGTGAACCACCACGCCCAGCCTGCACCCAGCCTATTTATTTATTCTTAACTTTAACTTTTTTTGCAATAAGCCTTTTGCACTCCTACATTTATTTATTTTTAACTTTATTTTAGGTTCAGGGATACATGTACAGATCTGTTATATGGGTAAATTGTATGTCACAGGGGTTTGGCGTGCAGATTATTTTGTTACCTAAATTATAAGCATAGTACCCGACAGGTAGCCTTCTTTTTTATTATTATTATTATTTTTTTTTAATTTGAGGCGGGGTCTTGCTCTGTCACCCAGGCTGGAGTGCAGTGGCATGATCACGGCTCACTGCAGCCTCTACCTCAGGCAATCCTCCCACCTCAGCCTCCCTAATAGCTGGGACCAAGGGCATGCAGCATCACATCTGGCTAATGTTAGTTTTTGTAGAGATGGGGTTTCGCCATGTTGCCCAGGCTGGTCTCAAACTCCTGAGCTCAAGCAGTCTGCCCTCTTTAGCCTCCCAAAGTGCTGGGATTGCAGGTGTGAGCCGCTGCGCCCGGCTGACAGATAGCTTTTTGGTCCTCACCCTCCTCCCACCCTCCACCCTCAAGGAGGCCCCGGTATCTGTTGTTCCCTCCTTTGTGTCCTTGTGTCCTCAGTGTTTAGCTCCCACTGATAAGCAAGAACATGCGGTATCTGGTTTTCTGTTCCTGTGTTGGTTCGCTTAGGATAATGGCCTCCAGCTCCATCCATGTATAACTTTATTTTATAATACAGAAAACATTGAACAGTCATTGTTAAGGAAAACTTTGATGACTGTTCCTATTCAGAAATTTATTTATTTAAATGTCCTTGAAATTTTTTCTTTTGGAGACACAGTCTTGCTCTGTCACCCAGGCTGGAATGCAGTGGTGTGATCTCTGCTCACTGCAACCTCCACTCCTGGGTCCAAGCGATTTTCCTGTCTCAGCCTTCTGAGTAGCTGAGACTATGGGCAGGCGCACACCACCATGCCTGGCTAATTTTTTGTGTTTTAGTGAAGACGGGGGTTCACCAGGTTGCCCGGGCTGGTCTCAAACTCCTGAGCTCAGGCAATCCGCCCGCCTCAGCCTCCCAAAGTGCTAGGATTAGAGGCATGAGCCAACGCACTTGCTGCCTTAAAATTTTTAAGCTGCATTTATAATATTAATACTTTATACTTTTAAATACTTTAATTTATTCACAAGCATCTCAAGTGCTTAACAACTAACTCTGGCGAATCTCTGGTTTTTTAAAATGTTCCCATACTGCCTACAATCTTAATAAATTGGCGTTGAATATCTGAGTTTAAATCACAAATCTATATCAATTACCCAATCACATATTTTGAGTTGGAATCAAGAGGCCAGTCCATTCATTGCATTTAAAATTACAAGTTAAAATATGCCACATCCTCTTAAAACAGCAACTTCTTAAAATATCAAATATGTAAAGATCGCCTAAACGTAAGCCCAAAATATCAAAAGTATGAGTTTGTTTCACACTCCTCTGTGTAAACAGACTTTTCCAGGGTTAAGAGAGACTTATCCGGTAAAGAAACAATGATGTCATTACCAGCAAGTCTGGGGTCCTGTCCCAAGGAACTGAAGTTGCTTATTGACCGGGACAACCCCTGCTCAGGACCCAGAATTGAATTCTTGCCTGTAAAAGGGACAGAAAATACGGAGGCCTGTTGCAGCTCTTATAACAGGAGCTCCTGGCCCCCCACGGCGAAGGGGTCCCCACCACGCTCGCTTCCAGACCTACTGACTTTCCTTCGAAGACCACGGTGGCCTCAGGGGGTCAAGAGCCCACCCGTCCAGGTGCCTGGCTGGTTGGCTTGGGACATCTCTGGCCCAGTCACACCCCAATTCAGGTGACAGTCCAGGAGCTGTCAGCAGACCCCCTCCTGGGAGTGTGGAGAATGAGCATTTCTCTATCCTTGCCAAAAAGCAATCTCAGTTAGTGCAGATGCAAGAAAACCACATCATCTTTCTCTCCCTGTGGGGCAAGAGCTAGCTTTATTAATTCTGGTGTACAAATTAGTCATCGCTGTCATTCCAGCTAAATCGAGGTCAGCTTTCTCCCGATTTATGCTGAAATTAGCAAAGACCCTTCTGATTTGACAGTCAAATGGGAAGGGAATTGATGGATCCCAGCACAGAGGTTAAAGATGAGAGGCTGCAGGCATTCCAGGGTGCCCTGCGCTTCTGTTGCAGTCTTTTTTTTTTTCTTTTTATTTCCTTCTTTTTTTTTTTTTTTTTTTTTTTTGAGATGGAGTTTCACTCGTTGCTCAGGCCGGAGTGCAGTGGCATGATCTCGGCTCACTGCAACCTCTGCCTCCCAGGTTCAAGTGATTCTTCTGCCTCAGCCTCCCGAGTAGCTGGGATTACAGGCACGTGCCACCACACCTGGCTAATTTGGTATTTTTAGTAGAGATGAGGTTTCCCCATGTTGGCCAGGCTGGTCTCGAACTCCTGACCTCAGGTGATCCACCCCCGCCCTCAGCCTCCCAAAGTGCTGGGTTTACAGGTGTAAGCCACTGCGCCTGGCCTTCTGCTGCAGTCTTGATGCCACGTGCTTTACTCCCTGTCTCAGAGAAAGAAAAAAATTTTTTGCTCTTTCCCTAGAAACCGAGAAAAGTAGGTTAATCAGACAAACAAGTGGTAAAAATAAAAGACTCCCCCGCTCCCCACTGACCCCACCACACACACACACTCACACTCACACAGACACACACACACACACTCCTCCAGGTCCTTGCTCTCCTCCTACTGCCCCAGCAGCTGAGCCTGCAGCTCTCCCTGCTCCCACCCCCACCTCAGGGCCTTGGACTCCTCTGCCCTCTGCTCACCTTCCCCATGGCTGCCCAGTCATCCCCAACTGGCAACATTCACTGCGATGGGAAGGGCACAGGCAGCTCAAGACTAAGTCACTTCAGGAAGACGGGAATCCCCCTGTTCACACCACAGAATGAGGTTTCCTGTGTGCAGAGGAGGAGGAGGGCTGGGAAGAAGAAGCTGGAGACAGGAAGGAATGACGTGCAAATAATGTGAAGAGAAACGACACTTCTAAGTCATCAAGAACAGAGTGCTAAGGGGAAAGAGGTCTGTACTAGAAAATGAAAGATTTGGATTACATGGAGAAATTTTCTGAAAGTGAAATCTGTTACAAATAGATTTGGCTGGCCAGACATGGTGGCTCACGCCTATAGTTCCAGCACTTTGGGGGGCCGAGGCGGGCAGATGGTCTGAGGTCAGGAGTTCGAGACCAGCCTGGCCAACATGGCGAAATACTGTCTCTACTAAAAATACAAAAATTAGCCAGGTATGGTGGTGCACACCTGTAATCCCAGCTACTTGGGAGGCTGAGGCTGGAGAATCACTTGAACCAGGGAGGTGAAGGTTGCAGTGAGCCAAGATCGCGCCATTACACTCCAGCCTGGGTGACAGAACAAGACTCTGTCTCAAAAAACAAAACAAAACAAGAAAAAGAAAAAGAAAAAGAAATGGCTTCTGGGATATAGGATCTGCAATGCATGAAACCACAGCCTGGCTTTCTGTCCCAAGCTCCCGTGCTGCCATCCTCACTCCTGGCTGTTCAGGCCCCTCCTAACAGCTGTGTGTGCATGTGTGTGGATACCACGCAGATTGCGTGTGGCTCTGCATGTAGAAGTTCAGGCATCAATAACAGGACTGCTGGAATTATTTTAGGTAGGGAGGCCTCCTCAGTGCACCCCAAATCTCACCCCCTGGGAAGATCACCAAGCTGTTAACATGAAACCAGTGTTGACTGAAAAAGGTTCATCAACTTCACCTAATGGTTTTTGCTAATGGGGTAGAATCTTATCTTTCGAGTGTGTTTGCACCCTTCAGAAATGCTTTTGGCTACATGTAAATGAGAACCTGACTCATGGAGGCTTAAACACATTGGGATTTGTTTTTCTCACAAAACAGGAAGGTCTGGAGGCAGCAGCAGTTAATCCTGCTTCGAAGGCTGAATCATGTCAAGGACAGCCTCTGTAGCTCCTGCACCCTCTTCCTCAAGGCTGCAGCTGGGCTGCGGTAGTGGCATCACGCTACATTTGGGATTCGGGCAGCAGCACGCTACATTTGGGATTCGGGCAGCAGCGTATGTCCCTTTAATCCGGAAGGCTCAGCACTCTCGGAACCCCTCCCCACCCCCAGTGGATGTCTGCTTGCGTCTTCTTGATTAGCTGCAAAGTGGTGCTGAGAGAGAGCAGATGGAACGTTTCTGAAAAGTTAAATACAAGAAAGGGTTTGGGAATGTGAATCGAGTTGGTCTTTTCCCAGGTCAGCCCCAGTGCACCTCTTTCTAGAGAACACACTGCCCCCGCCAAAGGCTCGGAGGACCACCCTCAAGACCACCTGAGCCATGGCATCCGCCTTCCCGAGTCCTGCATATCCAGATGAGGAGCAGGCGTCCGCCTGGGGTCCAGAGGGAGCTCCTCGTGATCCCACCAGCTATAGCCCAAAGACATGTAGTCCATCATCAACACATGCAGCAAGGAATGGTGGAAGAGGAAACAGACCATTGCAATACAATCCCCCTTCAGAAACTCAGAGGATGGGAAGACAAAACGAGTCACACGCGAGATCCCGCTGGAAGGAGCAGTGAGGTCTCCCTGCCCTGGCGACACAGCAAGCTCCCCAGTGAGCCAGCCTGGCACCTCGTATCAGACCTTCCCACTGACTTCCATGGCCTCTGGGAGGGTCCTCCAAGACCTTATCCAAACAGGGCCCTGGGCAGGACACCCCTGATGGAGAACATAGGGTTTTGCAGTTCAGTTCTTGAGTATGGGTTCAGGGGCTGCAGATGGCTTCACGGCCTGAACAGACAGGGGCTACTGCTAGCCAGCCTGAGGGCTGCTTTGTTCTTTGTTGCTGTTTTTGAGATAGGGTTTCACTCAGTTGGCCAGGCTGGAGTGCAGCAGTGCAATCATAGCTCACTACAGCCTCGACCTCTGGGGCTCAGGTGATCCTCCCACCTCAGCCTCCTGCATAGGCGGGACCACAGCAGGCATGTGCCACTGCACCCAGTTAATTTTATTTTTTTTAGAGATGGGCTCTCACCATGTTGCCCAGGCTGGTTTCAAACTTCTGGGCTCAAGTGATTCTCCCACCTTGGTCTCCCAAGGTGCTGGGATTACAGGAGTGAACCACTGCACCCTTTGGTTTCTGGGACAATGTAATTACCTTACACATCTAGCTGTAAATTCCTGGTCTATTCTGTTTGGTCGCATGCTCAAGCAGCCATAGCAAAGGCCTTCTCTCCACACATCATCCAACCTAACACCTTCCCTCTCCCAGAGGCTGGCCCTGGTGACCTACCCACCTCCTCTTCTGTCTCCTGGAGGCTGGCCCTGGTGACCTGCCCACCTCCTCTTCTGTTTCCCAGAGGCTGGCCCTGGTGACCTGCCCACCTCCTCTTTTGTCTCCTGGAGGCTGGCCCTGGTGACCTGCCCACCTCCTCTTTTGTCTACTGGAGGCTGGCCCTGGTGACCTGCCCACCTCCTCTTTTGTCTCCTGGAGGCTGGCCCTGGTGACCTGCCCACCTCCTCTTTTGTCTACTGGAGGCTGGCCCTGGTGACCTGCCCACCTCCTGTCTCCTGGAGGCTGGCCCTGGTGACCTGCCCACCTCCTCTTCTGTCTCCTGGAGGCTGGCCCTAGTTGCAGGAAAACAGGCTCAGGGCTGCCACTGATTCTACATTATGGTGAGTTGTTTAATTATGTCATTGCATATTACAATGTATCAATAATAGAAATAAAGTGCACAATAAATGTAATGCTCCTGAATCATCCCCAGACCATCCCTCAACCCTGGTACGTGGAAAACTGTCTTCTACAAAATTGGTCCCTGGTGCCAGAAAGGTTTGGGAACCACTGTTTTACGCTACAGCTTTAGCCTCTAGGTCTCACAACAGGTGAGCATGCAACTGATCATTTACCATCTAGCAGGACCCTGATTTTCCAGGCTGAAGGAGTTGGGTCCCCGCCCCACCACTGGACCTCGTCTTAGCCAACGCTGTACATTAGTATCTGTCCCCTGGAGCCACTGGCTCTCAGATACCAAATTCCCTATCCGTTAGGTATAGGTCTGTTTTTTGTTTGTTTTTGAGATGGAGTTTTGCTCCTGTTGCCCAGGCTAGAGTGCAATGGTGCGATCTTGGATCACCGCAACCTCTGCCTCCTGGGTTCAAGCGATTCTCCTGCCTCAGCCTCCCGAGTAGCTGGGATTACAGGCATGCGCCACCATACCTGGCTAATTTTGTATTTTTAGTAGAGACGGGGTTTCTCCGTATTGGCCAGGCTGGTCTCGAACTCCTGACCTCAAGTGATTCGCCTGCCTCGGCCTCCCAAAGTGCTGGGATTACAGGCGTGAGCCACTGTACCCTGCAAGTGTACGTCTGTTAAGTAACAGAAACCCCAACTTACTGTGACTTAACAAAAAGGGATTTCTTTTTCTTGTAGAAGTCAGGGTGAGCAGTCCAGGACTGGTGCAGAGGCTGGATAATGTTCTAGTCCACCCACTGCAGTGAGCTGGAGTTGCTCACGGTCTGAGCCCTCCCCTGCATCTCCAGGCACCGGGCCCCAGTTCAAGGTTGAAGCCGGGGACACAGGAGTCGCAGCAGCTGTGTTTTTCCTTTCACCAAGAAAATGAAAGCTTTCCCCAGAAGATGGAGATATTTCCACTTTCATCTCACCAGACAGAATGATGGCACTTAGGTGCTGGGGAAGTGAGAAATTTGTTTCCTATAGAAGGGGTTTCCTGGAGAAGGGCTGGGGATGACAGGTCACCAGCTCAGCAAGGTCCACAGCGCTGCTCTCTGGGTAGGAGGAGACGGCCTCTGCCGGCCTGCAGGGCCTGTTCAAAACACCCTGAGCCTGGGGTATTTAAGGTGCTTCGTACCTGATTCCTTACAACTCACTCAGAGCAAAGGGTTTAGACAAGCACCAATCTTGAAGGAATTGAGAACACTTTGCTAAATAAAATGAATCATTTCAGATTCCCAAGATTAACTGACGTTCTGTAGGTCGGCACAAAGTCGTGGCTTTGCCATCTGACGGAGGACGCGCAGCGGTCGTCTCTGGCTGGGTAGACTGAGACCTGAACGCTGAGGGACTTAGGACCAGCAGTGCCGTCCAGGCCTGGCTGCAGACGGTGAGTCGCTCTGCTGCTCCAGGATCAGGCAAACTGTGCGAGCCAGTGTTAACTTTTGAAGTTTTGGCGTGGATGAGAGTGTTCAGTGGCTTCAGTGAAGGGTTCACGCTTTGGAATTACAAATTTTTTCTTTTTTCTTTTTCTTTTCTTTTTTTTTTTTTTGAGACCGAGTCTCGCTCTGTCGCCCAAGCTGGAGTGCAACGGCGCGATCTCGGCTCAGTGCAACCTCCGCCTCCTGGGTTCAAGCGATTCTCCTGTCTCGCCCTCCCGAGTAGCTGGGACTACAGGCGCGTGCCGCCACACCCAGCTGATTTTTTTTTATTTTTAGTAGAGACGGGGTTTCACCATGTTAGCCAGGATGGTCTCGATCTCCTGACCTTGTGATCTGCCCGCCTTGGCCTCCCAAAGTGCTGGGATTACAGGCGTGAGCCACCGCGCCTGGCTGGTTGGTTTTTTGTTTTTTTTTTTTTTTTTTTGAATCTTCAGTCACCAGAATTGTTTTTGTTTTAGTAAGGCTGTAAAAGTCAGAAAGGGGGAAAAAAGTAATATATTTTCTCTAAGCTCTGAACATGGGGGTTTCTTGGGCCAAATTATAATATACCTTCATTTGTTTACTAGCATTGTTGTTTACATATTTTAGAATCATATTTGTGTCTTTTTGAATAGGATTTTGGGGTATCTAATACTTTAAACAAATTCTCATACTGCCTAATAGTAAGCTCTTAATAAATCCCTCTTCAATGGTTAACTTCAATGCTATAAAAATATATACTTTCCTGAATGTTTCTTACTCTGTGGTTAAGTACAGAGGTAGCATCTTTCGATACTGGAAAAAACAAGTTATATCACTATTTCCTCCTTGCCTAGTATTTCCAAATAAATAAACAAATGAAACAAATAAAATTCATTTGTTTCAAAAAGAAGTTCTGCCTTGAGTCTCTCCTTCCCATCACGCCCAGGGAAAATAATCTACCCAACACAAATCAGCTCACTACGGGCCACTAAACAGCTCAGCAAATCCGGTGGCACCACCCCCTTGGAAATGTTATTTCAGTCTCTGGAAACAAGTTCTGGGTGTGCCCGAAGGATTGGCATTAGCGGGAGGGGACTTGCTTCTCGGAGCGAGAGGCTGTGTGGGAGAGCAGTGGGAAGCCTGAGAGGACATGTGAGCCGGAGGGATTATTTTTGTCATAAAACATGCTTTGTCCAAAGGCTTGGAGGAAAAAAGCACTGGCTTCATTTCTGCACAGTCATTGTTGTTAAAATAGCACAATTGGTGCCATGCAGCAGAATGTGAAGATTCTGTATCATCCTCCTTGCAAGGGAGAAGGTGTTTGTGAGCTTTACATGTCAATGTCCACCATGAAGGCCAGAGGGTATTGGAGACTTTTTTTTTTTTTTTTTTTTTGAGGCAGAGTTTGACTCTGTCACCCAGGCTAGAGTGCAGTGGCACAATCTCGGCTCACTGCAGCCTCTGCCTCCTGGGTTCAAGTGATTCTCCTGTCTCAGCCTCCCAAATAGCTGGGCTTACAGGCACACGCCACCATGCCAGGATAATTTTTGTATTTTTAGTAGAGAGAGGGTTTCACCCTGTTGGCCAGGCTGGTCTCGAACTCCTGACCTCAAGTGATCCAATATTGTTGAGCTGGATCAGTAGGTGTTAGGCATCAGAACTGCCCTTGAAGGCTGGTATGGTGGCTCATACCTGTAATCCCTTGCACTTTGGGAGGCCAAGGGTGGAGGGTCGCTTGAGCCCAGGAATTCAAGCCTGGGCGACAAGAGCAAAACTCTGTCTCAAAAAAAAAAAAAAAGAAAAATGCAAAAAACCAAAACAACAAGAAAAAAAAACAAGAACTGAATGTGTTTTCCTTTGGAGAATGGGACTGGCGGAGGCAGAGTGCTGTTCTGATTTATGAGTATTTGAAGACTTAGTTGATTTTATAATTATGTACAGATATTATTTTGACAAAAACTAAAATTAAATAGGAATACCAACCGTAAACTTACGTTTCAATCCAAATTTTGGTAATAATTACGCAAAATTCAGTTCAGAATGACTTAATCCAGTTGCACCCTCATAAAATACCTGTGTATACAGCGGTCATCTGGGAGAGTTTATTGAGTCACCATCACCTTACTTCTGAAGAGATTCAGCATCAATTATTGTTACTTAGTTCCTTATTCTGAACCTAAGCACAGTATCGCAAGTAACTGCAAAGAATGTCTGCCAAATTATCAGACTGTTATTCCATTTATTCCTTCTGCTTTTTTCCAAGAGAAATGAGTAATAAAGTTCCCTTAGCAACCCCCTTCTTGTCAACCCACTTCCTCCCCTCATGTGAAACCTGGTTTCAGCAAGCCAGGGACCCACAGGGGTTTGTCACGAACCCGTCCATGGATAGACACTGTCTTAGCTTATCGGAAACCTTCTGTGTTCACTGCTTAGACTTGAGCCTTAAGTTGTGGGAGAAAAATGCAACAGGAAGAGAAGAGGATAATAGAGATTTAATAGGAGGTATTTTAATATTGTGTGAGAGTACAGAGGAGGAAAAAAGGGTGGTTACTAAATGAAAAGACCCAGCTGTTATCAAATCTGCAACTTGCTGATACCCTTAGACCATATTTAAAAATGCATTGACCAGGTGCAGTGGCTCAGTGCCTGTAATCCCCACACTTTGGGAGGTCAAGGCAGGAGGATTGCTTGAGTCCTGGAGTTCAAGACAAGGCTAGGCAACATGGTGAAACCCCGTCTCTACAAAAAATACAAAAATTAGCTGGGTATGGTGGGATGTGCCTGTAGTCCCAGCTACTTTGGAGGCTGAGGTGGGAGGATTGCTTGAGCCCAGGAGTTTGAGGTTACAGTGAACTATGAATTTAATAATCTTGACATTTCATATAAATGACATTTCAAAATCTTTACAATATCTTGCTATAAATAAAGTAACGTGTACGGCTCCATCATTTACATAAATCTAGACCCTCACGGCTCTGGTCAGGACTCAACCACCTCTATACCTTAGTTCCTTAGATCAGGGTTGCCAATAAAAGAGAAAAGAGAGAGACCAACCCAGAAATACACTGACTAGTAAAAGTCCCAGAAAGAGAAATACAGTGAAGGAAGGAGGGTCAGTTATCAAAGAACTATTATGAGAAACATTTCCAGAATTGAAGGATATGAATTTCTAGAAAGAGTTCATCCCCTGGCCAGGCACGGTGGCTCATGCCTGTAATCCCAGCACTTTGGGAGGCCGAGGTGGGAGGTTCACTTGAGGTCAGAAGTTCAAGACCAGCCTAGCTAACATAGTGAAACCCTGTCTCTACTAAAAATACAAAAATTTGCCAGGCATGATGCGCATGCCAGTAATCCCAGCTACTCGGGAGGCCGAGGCAGGAGAATCTCTTGAACCTGGGAGGTGGAGGTTGCAGTGAGCCGAGATCACACCACTGCACTCCAGCCTGAGCAACAGAGCGAGGTTCCGTCTCCAAAAAAAAAAAAAAAAGAGGGTTCATCCCCAATGCCCACCATGCTGAACGAGAAGAGGTCCATGGCATAGTCGTGAAACTTCCAGACAGTGGTTCCAGAACCTTCCAGAGAGAAGAAAAACAGGACAGCAAGGAGGACACTGACATTACCAACAGCAAAACAAGAAAATGAGAATGTAGCAATGCCCTCAAAATTCTGAGGGAAAATGGATTTTAATCAAGAAGTCCACGTTTAGTCAAACTAGCAATTCAGCATGACAGAATTATGATTTTTGTGGGTGGTGGTGAGTGCCTGTGGTCCCAGCTACTCTAGAGGCTGAGGTGGGAGGATCGCTTCAGCCCCTGAGTTCAAGGTTGCAGTGAACTATGACCGCGCCACTGCACTCCAGCCTGGGCAACGGAGACCCTGTCTCAAAAGAAAAATAGAAAAAGAAAAATGCAGAATTAAGATTTTTCAGACATGCATGGCCTAACAAACTGTATCTCCCCTGTATCTTTTCTTAGGAAACTACTTCAAGATAAGCTCCACCAAAAATAGAGAGGAAATCAAGAAGATTAAGACGCAGGATCCAGCGCCACGCTCCAGCACAGGAGAGACCAAAAGAACGTTTGACAATCCACTGACTTCCTAGAAAACAGAAGAGTGGGCTGGGCATGGTGGTTCACGCCTGTAATCCCAGCACTTTGGGAGGCTGAGGTGGGTGGATCACCTGAGATCAGGAATTCGGGACCAGCCTGGAGAAACCCCGTCTCTAAAAATACAAAAATTAGCCGAACGTGGTGGCGCACGCCTGTAGTCCCAGCTACTCAAGAGACTGAGGCAGGAGAATGGCGTGAACCCGGGAAGCAGAGGTTGTAGTGAGCCAAGATCGCGCCACTGCACTCCAGCGTGGCAGACAGAGCGAGAGTCCGTCTCAAGAAAAAGAAAAAGAAAAAAAAAAAGAAACAAAGTTTAGCTTTCCCATGCTCCCACCCCCCGCACCGCTGCCCGCCCCCCCACACCCTCCTATTCATTCTTTCAAGTTAGGCCCAGGGCAACATTAAAAAAACAAACCTGTAATCAGTATTTATATGATATGACATTTTGTGTATTCATCTCAGCTGAGTCAGTTGTATATCATGGTTAATTACCATTATTTTACAACTTTGGAAAGCCCCTCATCTTCCCGCTCCCGGATGGACCACGAGTTCTCCAGGCCCCTGTATGGCTATGGACCAAGACTTCTTTCATGATGACCTTGGGAACTGCTTTCCTCTCTCCTACTTTGGGTTCCCTATTTCCCCGAGTCAATGCCATCTTTTTCTGGGTTTACTCCTTCAGTTGTAGCGAGTTAAAGACTGAATGGAGATGAGGGAGGTGGAAAGTAAGTACAGCCTCTTCTTCCGAGACATCTGCTTAGGAAGAGAAGGAAGGAGCCTCATGAGGATGTATTTAGAAGTATGGAGGCAGAGACCAGCAGCAGGCCAGCTAAAAAGTTAAAAGTAGTTCCCGCGGGGGAGGTGTGCAGCTGGGGACTGTTGTTTCTCAATTATGAGGCTTGTGGTGCCAATAAACCTCGCATGAGTAGCAACTCAGCAGGCCCAGGATACGTGTTGGAAGGGGAATGAGGGAAGGGGCAATTCTCCAGGCAGCAGGGAGAGCGTGAGCAGAAGTCACTGCCAACACTCCCACCACAGGAACCTAAGGGAAGGCGCGGCGCAGCGAGGGCAGTGAGAACGCCCCGGCTTCCAAGCAGGAGTCTAGACGCGGTAAGGATTGTGTATATGGGAGTGGCTTGAACAGCTGAGGCATTGCCTTGGAAGATGAGAGGGGTGCACGGTTAAAGCAGGGAGAGCAGCGGGAGCCCATGGGCCTACTCCCAGGAGATAAGGGGTCAGAAATGAAGGAGCCCCACTGTGTTACCATGAAAGATGGAAAAGAAACAGAACCGGCGGTCCTCAACTACAGACTGGATCTAGATAGAAGGGAAAGTGAGGAATCGAGGGTGATTCTTGGGTTTCTGAGTTAGATGACTGAATAGATGATGCTTTCCCCCAAATCAGAGAGTTTAGCAGGAGAGCTTGAAAGGGAAGAAGTGAGTTAAAGTTTGGGACATGTGTTCGAGGTGCAAAGGGGACAGTCAGGGGATGATGTCTAATAGGCACTTGGATACAGATCTGAAGTTTGGTAAGGAAGACTGGCTGAGATTCAAATATAGGTGAGTCACAGAAGCAGCCCAAGGGCAAGGCAAGGAGATAAAAACACTTGGGAAGAGGTAAAGGGTGAGCGATACAGGGAGGCACTGGCAGGGCCGCGGTCTCCGTCCTCAGGAAGGGAGTGGTTACCAGCGTCAAATGCCATAAAACGTCAGGAGACTCACTGCACGGCTCTTAGCTGAACTATCAAGGAGGCCTGGTGGAAGCAGAGGTCTAATTTGTAGTCGACGCAGTCCTCATTCTGCAAGTGTGGGCTGAGTGGAAGAGGCAGTAAGCAGCAAGGAGGTGGAGGCGGGATGTTGGGATTCTCTGAGAAGAATGGGGACACCAGGGAGTTGGGGAGTGGCTAAAATTCAAGGTTTGACCTATTTCCATTAAAGATGGGAGAGATTTGAGGAAATTTATATGCCAGTACAGAGTTTGAAAACGGGAGAGACAAAAGGAAAGTCTTACCATGTAATCCAGCAGTCACACTCCTAAATATGTACCCCGCTAATGTGAAAACATGTCCATGAAACACCTGCACATGGATGCTTATAGCTTTACTCATAGCTGCCAAGAACTAGAAGTAATCAATATGGCCGTCAGTAGGTGAATAGATAAACATATGGTGGTACATCCGCGCAATGGAATAAAGAACGAGCTATCAAGCCACAACAAGAGATGCATGAATCTGACAGGCACGTTGCCAAGCAAAAGCAGCCAGTCTGAAAAAAGCTGCATGGTATGTGCTTTCCAGTTACATGACATTCTGGCAAAGGCAAAACTATAGACAGTCAACACATCAGTAGTTGCCAGGAATGCAGGTGTGGAGTAGGGTGGAAATTTCACTACATAGATGAAGCACAGGGGATTTCTTAGGGCTTTAAAGCCATTCTGTGTGATACTATAAAGATGATTTTTTTTTTTTTTTTTTTGCGACAGAGTCCCTCTCTGTCACCCAGGCTGGAGTGCAGCGGCACAATCTTGGCTCACTACAACCTCCGCCTCCTGGGTTCAAGCAATTCTCTGCCTCAGCCTCCTGAGTAGCTGGGATTACAGGCATGCATGCGCCACCGCACCCGGCTAATTTTTTTTAGTAGAGACAGAGTTTTGCCATGTTTGCCAGGCTGGTCTCAAACTCCTGACCTCAGGTGATCTGCCTGCCTCGGCTTCCCAAAGTGCTGGGATTACAGGCGTGAGCCACTGCACCCGGCCTGACATTAAGCTTTTGTCAAAGCCCATAAAACTTCAGAGCACGACTAAATCTTAATTTATGTGCATTAAAAAAAAAAACCAGGCCAGTGGCTCACATCTATAATCCCAGCATATTGGGAGGCCGAGGCAAGCCATAACACCAGCCTATAGTCCAAGGAACAGCAGCAGCTTGGCTAAATGCCTCACCACCAAGTAACGAGGTTCACCAGTTTTTCAGCCCAGGGAAACTGGGTCCTTACCAGTCCCATCCTACCTCCTCCATCTTTCATCTTTCAGGATTTGTCATGTGCAATCCCAGCTATCAATCTGTTATCAGTCAGGGGTCTTAGGTGCAGATTTAAAAATTCACTCTAGCTTGTTTAAGCAGAAAGAAATCTACCAAAAAAAAAAAAAAAAAAGATTGGGTGCGGTGGCTCATGCCTATAATCCCAGCACTTTGGCAAAAAGATCATTTGAGCCCAGGAGTTCAAGACCAGCCTGGCCACCATGGCGCAACGCTTTTTCCACTAAAAATAAAAAAAATTAGCCAAGCATAGTGGCACATGCCTGTAATCCAAGCTTCTTGGGAGGCTGAGGCACAAGAATTGTTTGAACCTGGGAGGTGGAGGTTGCAGTGAACTGAGATTGTACCACTGCACTCCAGCCTAGGCAAGAGTGAGACTCGTCTCAAGAAGAAAAAAAAAAAGGAGGCCGGGCGCGGTGGCTCACGCCTGTAATCCCAGCACTTTGGGAGGCCGAGGAGGGTGGATCACGAAGTCAGGAGATCGAGACCATCCTGGCTAACACCATGAAACCCCGTCTCTACGAAAAATACAAAAAATTAGCCGGGCGTGGCGGTGGGCGCCTGTAGTCCCAGCTACTTGGGAGGCTGAGGCAGGAGAATGGCATGAACCCGGGAGGCAGAGCTTGCAGTGAGCCGAGATCGCGCCACTGCACTCCAGCCTGGGCAACAGTAAGACTCCGTCTCAAAAAAAAAAAAAAAAAAAAAAAAGGAAAAGGCCAGGGACAAGCCGCAGGTTTTATGTAAAGCAAAAATCCCAAACCCCTCCATAGACTGCTCTGCCAGATACCACACACCAGCAGGGGTGGCAAGGTCTCTGCCACTGCTGCCCCCAGTGCCACACAACACTGTGCAGAGGAACCCTTGCCAAAGTCAGAAGACAGACTCTTCACACAGCTTCTCTCCCACACTGCGGTGCCGGTCTGATCAGAGATCCCAAGCGCACAACCCTACTCAACCTGCAAGACAGGCTGGGAAAGCAAGTTTCTAGTCTCTTGCCGGGAGGAGGGAAACAAGGAAGTTCCCCACACAGAAAAAGGCGTTTCAGGCTGGGCTCGGTGGCTCACACCTGTAATCCCAGCACTTTGGGAGGCTGAGGCGGATCACGGGTCAGGAGATCAAGACCATCCTGGCTAACACGGAGAAACCCCGTCTCTATTAAAAATACAAAAAATTAGCCAGGAGTGGTGGCGGGCGCCTGTAGTCCCAGCTACTTGGGAGGCTGAGGCAGAAGAATGGCGTGAACCCAGAAGGCGGAGGTTGCAGTGAGCCCAGATCATGCCACTGCACTCCAGCCTGGGCGACAGAGCAAGACTCCGTCTCAAAAAAAAAAAAAAAAAAGAAAAAGGGGTTTCAAAAACTCACAGATGGGCCACCAAGAATGACAAACGTCTATTACACGGAAACTTGCCAGTTACATTGTAGCTTACATAATTTTTAATTTTTATTGAAATTTAAAATTTTAATATTAGCTTAAATGTTAATATTGAAAATTAATTTCAAATTTCTCAAGTACTAACTTGCAGGAGATTTAGAAATTATTCGACTATCAGAAATTCATTATAAATAAAGCACTAACTGATTAATGCAGTTATTTTAAAAATAAAAGACTGGGGAGAAAGGCACACACCAAGCTGTGCTCATGAGAACGGAAATCAAGTAGTATGAGTTGGTTGCAATTCTCTGGTTGCTGACCATGAGAATGTTAGGAAAAGCCACCCATTTAGGTGCAAACAATGTTATTACAAAGCATAACAACAATAAATGCATGCATGAAAGGTGGGTTGGAACCATTAGTTTCTAAAATTAAACTAGTCCTTGTTACATTCAGCATGGCACACTCGGGTACTTGTAAGCACAAACATGGTTTCCACTTGAGGAATGGTATGCCTAATTCCATAGATAACTAAAGTTCCAGGGCTGCTTTTGATTCTTACTGTCCTCCACAATGTTCAATTATGTAATTTACCTCACATTCCTTAACCCCAACTTACTTTACAGAACAGGTGCACTTTTATCATAAAACTCAATTTTATTCAATAAAATAATACCACAAAAGATAAAATGTTATTCTTTTATTTATGTTAAATAAAAACATGAGAAAATCCTTTTTTAAAAAGGGTCAGAATATTCCTTATGTCTCCAAACCAAGTCCATGGATGCAAAGAAATGCTGAGTTTTTGATACACTTTCATGTCATAATAACCAAAGGAGACAGCACGGGCTCGAGTCTTTCAGCTGCCGCTTAGGAAAGTCACATGCAGTATTTGGGAAAGCAAGGAACAGAACACAGGCATGAGTATTTTCTGGAAATACCTCCTGCCCTGGCAATGAACCTCAGTACCAAATATTTTTGTTTTCTTTTTTGTGGTCCTGATAAATTTTTAAGCCACACATCCTACTGAACTTCAATGATACAATTTCTCACAATTCCAGAATTCTATTAATTGGCAGTACAGTTTACTTGGCCAACGTGGATAATCTTATAAATTTTAAAATTACATACAATAGAACACTATTGCAAATTTTGCCAGTAGAAACATGACCCCAAGGAACTGCCATTTCCAAAACATAACTGGGCACACATTTACAATGCACCTGCTAGGTTTTGAATTCATTTGTCATTTCTGATCTACCCTAAAGACTATGCTTGAATCTCTGAAAACAAATGCTAGTTTCATGATTTCTATACCCACATACTCCATAAATCCATCACAAACCCTACAGTCTGATTTAGCCTAACGGCAAATGATTCATCCAATAGACCATGGTATGTTCACAATTCTTCAATCTTATTCAGGTTGTAAAGACGTTTTTCTACGACTGGAGTCACTAAGAATTTCTCTGTTAGAGAAAGCATCATTTTCACCTTTGGCACACTGCCAAGATGATACTTTACTACAGAATTTATGAAACTACAATTTAGTAATTTGCAGGCTTTATTAAAAGAAAAAGAAAAACAAAGAATAATTTAATATAACCCCATGTCCCAAAACTTTCTAGTTTTTTTTTTTTTTTTTTTTTTTAGTGCAAGAAATGCTGCATCATTGAAGCACTTGAGAATTACCATGAAATCTAACAAAAAACATCATCAACTCAGGAGTAATAATAAAAAAGAGAAACAACCAGAGAGGCACACAGATTGTTGTTTTTTTAAAAGGATTTTTATACTATATTAAAAAACCACAAAATAAAAAAGGGATCAATCAACATATATCTTAGAAGTCCTTCCAAGAGTCTTGGTATGCAACAGCCATGGAGGCTGTGACCTTTTTCCTTCTTTTCTCAGCCTGCAGTTCATTTAAGGATCACCGGAGATGACTCGTGCTCTAGTTCTTAAAATCAAACTTGTTCTGCCAAATCCAAGACCCTGAATTTGTCCAAATTGTAGAAACATGCTTTTACCACCCGTCCACCAAAATACCTCCCATTCAAGTCAACAACCGCTGAAAGGCAAACAAAAGACAGTTAATACAGGTATCCTATAAGATAAAGGTTTAACTTTAATTAAACAGTAACTTTACTTGTAAAGATTAAGGCTGTAAATTCAACTTTTTTATTCTTTAATATTTAGCTGTACCACTAACCTTTAATTGCTGATTCAACTCTCTCAAATTCTAAAAATATCCGTACTGCTTCATCATCAGGGGCACCAGGAATCTGGAAGAAAATGAGAGCGTGATGAGTAAAGGCATTTGAGATTGCATTGAATGAGTTTTCTCTTTTAAATGATTTCTCAGAGTGAATATTCTAATTATCATCATATACAGTCAAGTAGTTGTCAAATACCAAGGAAATAAGTATAATTTGTTCATCATCAAAAACGTACTGAATGCCTGTTTTTATGACAGGCATTGTTAGGTGCCAGGAACACAGGGCTAGGCAGTCTCTGACCTCATAAAGGCCCTGTGCCAGCTGATGACGTAAACAAATAATTATGTGGTCAACAAACAGCAATAGGATAAAGAAACAGAGGAAGCAGAGCTTTCAGATTAAAAAGGCTGGTGCTCTAGTGGCCTTTCACATCAGGTCTCATTTTGACTAGCTCTGTCTGGCTTTCCTAGCCCTCTGTAATTCCACCCACCTAAGCACTTCTGCTAATCCCCAACAGGCCCATCCATTCCATTTTGGTAGTCCTGATCTTCACTGTCTCCTACGAGCCATTATCCCAATCAGAATACCCTTCCCTGCAAATCCCACCTGTTCGTTTCAAAGTGCAGCCCATATCTGCTATTGCTCACAAGGCAGTCTATTTTTTCACTGATCTAATCCTTTTCTCAACTCCTGAACTTAGTCAATACTACCTAGTCTAGTAACTGAATATCTTTTAGTTATTTTAGATGTGTTTCTTCAACTGAACACACCACTGAGAGTACAGAGCATGCTTCCTGTAATCCAAGTGCTCTCCGCACAGTGCAGTGCATGTGAGAGGCACTAAATACTCACCAAATGACTGAAACCAAAGGCATGTCTAAGGAACTAAACTACTGAGCACACTAGAATCAAGGTCTTCAGTCATCATACTGATCCTCAATCATGAAGCATTCCCGTTTCTTCACCAAATAAAACTTGAAATCATTGTCTTTATGTTTAAAACTGTAATAATTGAGCAAGAGAAGTACAAATAACCAACGCCTGTCACCTTCTGCAGTAAGAATGTTACTTATAGCATACCCTGTCCTGTTTGTAGAAAATGTTTTGTAATCTGCCAATTACAACTTGTGTTATAAACATCAAAAGAAAACGCTCTTACTTCAAATATCACACATTTTCCAACTTTGCCATATTTTTCACATTCTTCCTTGGTTTCAACTTCCAAGTCTTCATCCACCTCTCCCGCACCAACCATGTTCTTTAAACACAAAAATAAACAAATTCAAGTACCAAGTATAACTTACAAACACCTAGCAGAGGTATATAAATATGACTTAGTGATGGTAAATGTTCTCAATCCCAAACGACATAATGAAAAATTTCATCCCCAAAGTACCCAAAAGTTAGTATTTCTTAAAACACTAAAACATATATTAAGCCTGTAGTTACAAAAGCATCTATGCAAGCATCAAAATGTATAAACTATCTGAAGCTCTAGCAATTTCAAATATTTAATTACTCACTGCAGTCTTAAACACTGTACTTAGCAAAGAGACTTACACATTAGTGAAAAATCTAAAATCAGCCTTACGTGGGATCTGCCCAAAGTATTATTTGCAAAAGTATCATTTTCAGTTTTAACTTTTAGGGAGAGCAGGGTAGGCTGGAGTGACACACACAAATCTAGGCAGGCGGAGAGCTTGCTTTCCTCAGCTTCTTACCCTTAGTAAGACCACTTTAGTAGGACACTTAAGTATTTCAGTCAGCGGATTTGAATCTGACTTCTTGGATGCATCTGTATCAAAACATACCATTAGATGTGTTACAGAACTGAGCAGCATATCATTAGATGTGTTACAGAACTGAGTCCTACTTACAATAATTAATTTAATTTCAATAGCGATCCCCACCATTTATGTCCTAGGCATCTACACAATTGGTCTTTGAGCGAAAACACAGCCTTATCTGCAATGAAAGCCTCTGCTTTGCTTTGACGTTTTTACAATAGCATCTGGATGTTTTGAGCCTCCACCATTACTTGCAATTTTTGCTCATCTCACTTCCCAAAGGGCTGACAGGGCATGTGAGTGATAATTCCTATAGGTGAGTTGACTTGGAGCAAACGTTCAAGGTCACGGGCCCAGGGGAATATGCAGTTACTAATCCAGCCACCAGCTGCCTTACTTCAGATAACCTCACAAGTCGGGACAACTGTTGGTTTCTGGCACTCACCTGTCAGGCTCGTGATGTATCCTAAGCTGTGCATGAACGGGGCTGCCAGAAAAGTTTTCTTCTTTCTTTAGCAAAGGCAGTTCAGCTAGGCTGACTCAAACTTAATTCCCTGATTAAAATGCTAACATATGTTTGTCTCTTTCCTGAATTCCCTCAATACAGAACAGACTGTAAAAATTAAATGAAAATAAAACACCAACTAGGCATCATTTACCAAGAGACTGCAACATAAGATTAGATCTCGCAAAGCAAACAATCTGTAAGAGAATCAGAAATCACATCTATACTGAAAGGGCAAAAGGGAAAAGTAGAGACGACCTCTGAGATGGAGATAGCAGGTATATTCACTGCCACACTATATGGCTCTGTCCTTCATGCTCTAAACACATAACCAAGATTTCTTCCTGAGGACTACTCATTTTCTGCCCAAGTCTCTCACCATCTTTTCCTCCACAAGCCTTCATCTCTCTACGTCTGTTCTGAAAAAATAAAGATGAGCCTCAGGATTCCTGGTTTCACAAAACTGAAGTGGCAGTGCATCATATGATCAGGACGGCCTGTGTTCTAGTGATGGCAGGGCCAGCCCTCTCCCTCTGGCCACACGCCTCATTGTCCCCCTGCTGACACATGAGGATCAAGACTGGCCATGTCTGATACGGATGGGGCCAGTCCTTTCCCTCTAGTCACACGCTTCCCTGGGGACACACCTTTCTCTGTGGCGTCGCCCACGATGATCTTGCCGCCACGCTTGCTGGTCTTCTCCACTGACAAGGCAGTGCTCAGGCCCTGCTCATGCTTCCCCAGACCCTGGCCCTCCCGGAAGCCGTACTTCTGCATGATCTTGTGCGCCACCGTGCCCCTGGCAGGAGAAGAAGGGAAAGGACTCTTAGCCTTGACATCGTCAACTGGAGATAGGCTGCATTTTTCCATCACAACAACCTCCTTCTGGAGAGAGTGCATGCTCCACAGGGGCTTCAACAAAGTCACTCATTAACTAGGAGTGGGTTATTAGATGGAAGCTGTGGGGATGTGCAGCATGAAAGAAATAGAAAAAGCTATGAATAAAATCCAGAACATCCTGTTGTCTTGGAGGGGAAATGTCAGTTTCTCTGGTGGAGTCTCCTCAGTGCCCTATTAGGAAACACAAGACCTTTTGCGTGCTCCGGACCTGCACTGCCACATAGCTTATGACCACAGTTTATTAAAAAGTGGCTATCAAAAAGTAAGTATGAAGTTTCGTACAATGAAGATGATCCCATTTTCCTAAATAGCACAGGAGAGTTTCCAATGACAGACTATACAAATGAAAGAACCCTTAGAGATCACCTATTTAACAAATGAGAAATAAACGGAGGCCAAGATTAGCTGACTAGCTTAAGGGGTGGACTTAGAAGTAATGCAAGACGCCATATTAGAAATTATTTGTACAGGCTGGGTGCAGCTGCTCACACTTATAATCCCAGCACTTTGGGAGGCCGAGGCGGGTGGATCACCTGAGGTCAGGAGTTCAAGACCAGCCTGGCCAACATGGTGAAACCTCATCTCTACTAAAAATGTAAAAATTAGCTGGGCATGATGGTGTGCACCTGTAGTCCCAGCTACTTGGCAGGCTGAGGCAGGATAACTGCTTGAACCTGGGAGGCAGACGTTGCAGTGAGGCGAGATCGCACCACTGCACTCCAGCCTGGGCGACAGAGCGAGACTCCATCTCAGAAAACAAATAAATTATTTGTACAGCTGTTAATGGTAGAGCTGAAACTGGACCCCACAACTCTCAGTCACTGCTTTCTGTAACAACCAAATGGCTCTCACACTGCGCTCTGAGGCGCAGCATGGGTCCGAAGGGCACCCCAACCCCATGACCACTGCTGCTTAGGGCTTAAGACACAAAATCCCGCTTCAACTGGAACTGCACCTACATTACTTCTTGTATTTAATTCCCTTAACATTTTCATTTGAACAAGCTATTCTGGGGCTAAAAAGACCAGAAACTGCTGAATGGTACCATCTTGCATCTTTCCTAAGCACAAGTTAAAGATGTAATTCCTGGTTAAAAGCAAATTCAGTAAAAAGTCAGTTTTTATCATAAACAGGGAAAACAAAACAAAACAAAACAAAACCAGCTTCATGTCTGTCCAACCCTCCAGTACACAAAGCTTCCTGCAGCCACGGCCATGTCCTATGTCTGCACCATCCAACATGGTCACCACTTGCATGTGGTCACTGAGCACTTGAAAGGAGACTAGTGAGTTTCAACCCCACTCACTGTCTCACCGGCTGCATTTCTGCTACAGGCAGCAGCCAGCAGATGCAACACAGCACAGAACAAAGCCTTCATGTGATACTGCTTCATGGGACAGCCGTCTCACAGGATCAAAGTCAACAACACAGAATATCCTCTTAACCAAAATGTTTGCCAAGCCCAGGACAGTTTAAAAAAATCCCCAAGCCCCACCTGAGCGTCAGCCTTACAGTCAAATTTTATATGCTGGCAAACATGTCAACTTGTAGTTAGAATGACCCCGAGTTTTTTAGACCAAAGGTTTAGAACCATGACCTGAAAGCAAATGGCCCACTTTATCAGGAAAAAAAGGTATCACCTGCCCTTTGGAGACAGTAAGTCAGCTCTGATTCATATGAGCTATTTTATTTGCAAATGTTATGAAGGCAAATGTAAACATTCATCAGGTTTTGTGCCTGTCTAGGAAAATAATGTTCAACATCAAAATGAGTCAAAACTTCTACTGGGAGGTTGCTGTTTTGAACAAGCCCCATCATTACACTGGAACACGCTCCACACGATTGAGGCAGGTACCGTGTGACCTGCACACACCAAGGGTCCTGAATGTCCTCAGTTTCAAACAAGCTGCATCTATTGAAAGGGCTATCAACGCTTCACACTGTCTCTCAAGTCCTTAGATAAGAACATTAAATCATTACCCCATGTTAGCGAGGAAGGAGTTGCTAGGTCCGGTTGGAGATCTCGGTCTGTCTTGTTCCTCGTACACTGGGGGAGGAATGGCTGCTTTGGAAGACTGTGATCGAGGTCTTGAGTCCTCTTCATAAGGAAAATCTCGGGGTACTATTGGAGAAAAATAAAGTAGGCTCACCAAAATACTATAGAAAACACTCTGAAACCTCACTTGTATCAATTATTTATCTTGAACAAATTTAACCTACTTTTTGGTTTACCACAAGGAGAGAAAAACACCAAATCAATTTTACAGCCTTTATACGACTTTTAAAACCACAGAGGGAGGACGCTACTTTCCTGATTCTAACTTTCCTTTTGCTATTTCTATCTCCTCAAACGTCTTTTTTATATCTTACTGAAATGTTATTCACCCTTTAAAATCTTCTTGAATGAATATTCTTGCCGGAAAGATGTTCTGTATGTTCTAAGGAGATACAATCTGGCCATCTTTTGACTCCTGCAGTACCTTGGGTGCACCTGTCTAGACCCCGACCTCACTATCTCATCAGCTCATGGCCCACAAAGGTCTCCGAGGTTAGGGGCTACGCACTGGAGCGGTGGCTTCAACCCTAGTTAGATGAAAGTCAGCAGGACGCTTTAAGACCATCCAGATGCCTGAGCCCCACTCCCAGAGACTGGTTTCAATTGGGGTTTATTGTTTGTCTGTTGTTTTCACATAATAGGTATTTCATAATATCTTAGAAATTATCTTCTTTAAAAGATAAATAATTCAACAAGTTTTAAAAAGTACTATAAATGAGAATATCTGCTTGGGATAGTTTAAGTATGGTCCAATCCAGAGAATGGGAAAATGACCTAGATGATATTCAGAAGTCCAGTCCCAACCCCCAAATTCTAGAGCAGATCACTGCGAGAAGGAACAGTGGGTGAGGGTGTTTTGGCAACGCAATGACACGCAAACCCACCTGCAGTGAAATGGAACGGGAAGAAAAAACTGTAATCAAGGAAGGCATTGCCACCTTGTGGAGGATCATGAATATAACAGCCTCTAAACCTCTGAGTTAAAAAACTGTAATGATCTGCTGTTTTAACTCCAAATGAATCTAACAACAAATAAGAAATGTTAACGAAATCAAAGTGAATTGCATAAAAAAGAGATGGATCCCACTGCATGAAATCCAAGCCTCAGAGCCTGGAGTAGAAAGGTCTCTCTCTGCAGGAGGGCGCTGCATTCTGAGATCCAGGTGCGGCCTCAGGTGACAGAGCCAGGCAGGCTTGCAGGCCGTTTCCCTCTATGCTCAGGAAACCTGGGGGCCCAAGCTGAGATCTCCCATGGTTGGGTTAAAGACCTGTATCAGAATAAAAGAGGAAGAAACAGATCTACTTACACTCTTTGTCTTTCTCTACCAGAGAAGTGGGTGGGGCAATGGCAGCTCCGCCCATACCTGCAAAACCACAAATCCAAGCATTAAAGGAGGTTTCCGATGCCGGACTCCCAAACGACTATGACACACCATATATCTATCACCCAACTCCTAAGAAAAAACTAAAAAAGGAGGACCTGCTACTTCAGATGACCTCCTGCTACATATGAACAAACCTCTGATGCTAGGATTTAAAATGTAGAAAAGTGGCAACACTCCCTCAGATATGCAAAATTGTTCCTTCATAAAAGGAACTCAAGAGCCCCACAGTGTAGTCTGCAAATGAATTTTAAGGCAAAACAATACAACCAAGAGAACCAGCAGTTACTTAAAAAGAGAGTACTGTAACTATTTACCGAGAGCAATACCCATTAGGCCCTTTATACACATGGCCTCGTTCAGGCTTCACAGACCTCTGAAGTAGATATTACTGCATCCAGTTTACAAATAAGAGAATGATCAGAGGGGAGTGAATCAACAGAAAGGGAGTAAACCCAGCTCCCTGCGTTGCCATATCTCCCCCACCACACAGCACGCTCCTTTTCCAGTGTGCAAACCACTGGAACTAAACACATATTTGAAAGCGTGGGTCCTTCTGGCTCCTGAAGAAACTGCTGCGTGTTGTCAGTATTCCTGGTGTATTTCCTGGACAACGAATGGTGAACACAAACAAACCAAAAGAGATAAGACAGATCTTTTTATCTGGTATCTGACAACTGGAAGGAGAACATCAGTGGAGACCACAAGGAATTTTGCATTAGGCATAAGTCCTAACATATATGGATTACGTATACATAATATTACATAATACATATGTATTATGGCTTAATCAACAATGAAATAAAAACAAAATGTAAAACTTTAAATATTGATTACAAAGTCATGCTGCATCAGCACAAAATGTTTGACAAAAGAAATTATTCTGGCTGGACGCAGTGGTTCACTCCTGTAATCCCAGCACTTTGAGAGGCTGAGGCAGGCAAATCACTTGAGGCTAGGAGTTTGAGACCAGCCTGATCAACATGGTGAAACCCCATCTCTACTAAAAATGCAAAAATCAGCTGGGCATGGTGGCACACACCTGTAATCCCAGCTACTTGGGAGGCTGAGGCAGAAGAATCATTTGAAACTGGGAGATGGAGGTTGCAGTGAGCCGAGATGGCGCCACTGCACTCCAGCCTGGGCAACAGAGCAAGAGTGTCTCCAAAAAAAAAAAAAAAAGAGGCCGGGTGCAGTGGCTCATACCTGTAATCCCAGGACTTTGGGAGGCTGAGGTGGGTGGATCACTTGACGTCAGGAGTTTGAGACCAGCCTGGCAAACATGGTGAAACCCTGTCTCTACTAAAAATGTAAAAATTAGATGGGCGTGGTAGCGCACACCTGTAATCCCAGCTACTCTGGAGGCCGAGGCAAGAGAATTGCTAGAACCCAGGAGGTTGCAGGTTGTGGTGAGCCGAGATTGCACCACTGCACTCCTGCCTGGGCAACAGAGTGATTCCATCTCAAAAATAAATAAATTCATTCTTCTAAAGAATTATTCTAGAAATTATTCTAAAGCCAGTGTCCATGCATTTTGATTAACAGGACTGGATGATATAAAATCCTCAAGGAGAAATATGAACCTGAGTAAAACCTTCTTCTATTTCCTTTGAAATACTTCCATGATCATTTTACTAACCTTGTCACTAGGACCTAGAGTGATTACTGATTCTGAAAAGCAGATTAGCTCTAATAAGTTCAGTTAAAAAAATTCAGGGTGATTACTGGAAATCTGCTACTAATCACATTAAAATAAGAACATCAATCTGTCAACAACTATACATATAATGGGCATGCAACTACTTCCCTATCATGAGCTACAAGGTCAAACAAAGTCTTCTCATTCAAAGCTATCTAGTTCCTGCTGGTGTTTAAGAAAAAAAACAAATGTCCTTAGTATGGAAAGCATGCCTCCTTATTAAAAAGGGCAGTCAATTTATAAGCTGGAAAAATGAGACCTACAAATATTCAACCTATATACTGAATTCCAAAAGAAGTTAATAAAAACCAAACATTTGGGGATTAACTAAGATAGCGGATATGAAATGTGTCACAATGCCCAACACAGACACACTCAATGTTAACTATGCTTCCCCCCTAAGAGAAACAACAGAGTGGATTCAGCATCGGCCAACTGGACTGTGCTGCAGGTAAAGACAGTGCAGGAACAGATTTTAAGCTAGTCCCAAAGTATCCAATAAATAAATGTTAGAAAGTGGTTGTGAAGCTCAAAGGAAAATACATATGAAAACCCAATATAAATTAAAACTGTGACGCAAATGTGTATTGCTGGGATTCCAGAAAGAAAATTACCCAAATCAATGTCAAATGAACTATTTATCAAACTGAAAAGAAAAAGCACATAGTGGAATTGCACTTCCAGTATTTATGTATGTTTAAGACATATTTGTTCATGCCTTACTTCTTTTCCTCCTCTCTCGCTCATAATCTTCATCTTCATCAGAATCTGGATCTGGTCTCCTTGCAAACCCACTTGCTTCATGTCTGTCTTTACGCCTTCTGTGATAACAAAGGAAATAAATGTTCATCACCAATTTAGAGACCTGAACCTGGGATGACTTCCTCTTGACCAGAAGATATCCAAATCCTGTCACAATCAACTATGAAGTTGCAGGGGTAGAGGGGGTAGGAAGCATAACTGGTAAAAGACTAAAGTAGATAAAGTATGAAAAGTGAGAAAAATTCAAGAGATAAATTGAACCACTAAGTATACGAGAGCAACCAGCATGAAAAAAAAGGTTCCTTGACATTGACCTCTTCCAATGTTAAAGCCTATCAACATAGTAATAGTTCAATCATTTCAATAGTCTATAACACTTTCACTCATGAAATGATTCAATAAATGGGAAACAGTATATTAATATTTAATACGTTAACTATTTGATAATACTAAATATTTTTAAAAAGAACTACAAATACATCCTACTACTCGTACTTTGCAAAAACATAAATAAAAGCTGCATATAAATTTTTAAAAACTCCACCTGGCTCAAAAATAGTAAAGTTAAGAAGAATATTTCAAGTACTTTAAATAGCTGTGATTTTACAAGTTGAGAATCCCTTATTCCAAATGCCTGGGACCAGAAGTGTTTCAAATTTTGGAATATTTGCATTACAATTACCAGTTCAGCATCCCTAAGCCAAAATCCCCCAATGCACATTTCCTTTGAGCGGCATGTTGGCATTCAAAAGATTTTGGAGCATTTCAGATTTCAGATTTTTGAATTAGGGATAGTCAACCTATAGCAGAGTATCAGCATAGAAAAAAATTTTCAACATCAGGTTTATAAGTTATTTTTCTAACAACTCACTCAAAATATACACTTTAGGTCTTCAGTCTACAGGTGAAGTTTGCTGTGATTCTGAGATGTAACAGGTACAAATCATAAAACAGTTTGATTCCTTGTAGTGACTGCTCAGATCACCCATGACAATTAACTTCAGCCTTACAGACAGCAGCGACGCTCATTCGTTAACATTTTAATGAACATTTCAACTGTAAAATATCCCCAAATCCAAAGGAAGCCTTACTTTTCCCTTTCTTCTATTTCCTTTTGTCTTTCCAGCTCCCGCTGTCTCTGTCGTTCCTCTCTTTGGCGCTTCACTACTTTCTCATAATCATTAGGAAACATAGGGTCATATTCGTCAGCTAAGGGAATCAGAACTTCCCCTGCAGAAAACCCACTGGGAACAGGATCCTGAGGAAGGTAAAAACAGCAGTAAAAATCATCTTTATATCTTACCAGTTTACTCACAGAATTAAGGTCAAAGCGTATGGGAGATAAAAGGACTTTGAACATCATCTAGCCCCTTCCTCTGTTTTAAAGACAAAGAAAACAAATACCAGACAAGGCCACATGCCTAGTCAGGTGGCAGCAGAAACAGGACACAAAATTTCACCTCTTAGATTAGTACTATTTCTATAATACTCTATGGCATTTTTCCTGGAATTCCTAAATAAGCCACCACCAGCTAAAATATAAGTTACTAGTACTTTGAGTCAAAAAATTAGAATATTTATAGTAAAGCACTGAATACTTGTTTTTATAGATCTCTATGACAACTTAAAAAATAAAACAACCATGAACACCACAATCATTCTTGCAGTCATCATTTTAACAGAATAACTTCAGATTCTGATTACATGGAGATAAGAATATATGGAGATCTTAGAAAGCATCTTCTTGGTCTTTTTAATCCTCTGAACACATGTCCCTTCCCAGGTAGGCTGCATTTCAGGCACTGAGTTTGACACAAGGGGATGTAATGTCCCTTCCAGCATCATAATTTTTTTTAAGGTTCACTAAAATCAGGTTTAGATAACACTTCGTGTTTTCTCGTCTATACATTCAGAAACTTGGTCTACTCTTTGAAAGAAAAGAGGTAGCCATGACAAAGAAATTAGCAAAACGAGAGGCAGAGCACAGCCAGTATACTAGGAAATACATGAGCAGACACAGAACTTTACCCTAGGCTGGCAGCCTCGGTCTACACGTGGTGCTGGAAGCCCTGACCCCACTTTCCTAAACCTTCCCACACTTTCTCCTGTTAGTGTTCTTAGCATAATTCTTCGTTATTATCTGTAACAATAAGATGCCTTCTCTGGTTTTGAAAGACACCTCAAACAAGCACAGGTTAGGATTAGTGTCCCCATTTTTTTTAAAACACACATGCAAAACAACAAGGATTCATGTCCTTGAGCACCCAGTCTGTACCTCTTACAGGAGGTACAATGTCCAACTGTATCAAAGGCAAGAAGGTCGTTTGTAAACGTGTTTCCTGCTTGAACACAGAACTGACAAAATCAAGACAGCTTACACGCCATATTAACAGACCTAAATCGAACAGTTCCTGTGTTTCATGGTTCGGTGTGACATTTTGCACTATAAAACAAACACTTCACCATTTCCTTACGACAAAATATCAGGAAATGCTATGATCCAATGAATAAGAGCAATTAGGAAAATAACTATAATCACCTCCCAGGCCCTACCCACTGGAAAATGTATTTAATGTAGGGCTCCTAAAGGTTAGTTATACATTTGTATTCATTTTATAAAAGACATTTAAAAAATACAAAAGCACATGAAGATTTCTTTTCAGTTATTATTTAGAGAGAAAATGACAACCAGCCATTCAATTTATCTAACACAATTATCACAACGTGTCTAAGATAACAAACTGTCAATATGAAGGTTCATTCTCTGACACTTCAAAATTTCAAAGAAAAAAACTTTTACATATAAACCCTGCTATGCTTAACAATGAAATCAATCATCCTTTTCTAAATGCTGAAATGAATAAAGTGATTTGTTCAATTTAAAAAAATTAAAATGTTAATACCCTCAATGCTGAGGGGGGAGGATGGGGTACAATTCACCCTCATATGCCTGAGGTGATACTGTGCACTGCTGGGAGTAAACTGGTGCCAGAACAGATTGGCCATAAAAATGGCTGATATCTTAATGCCACCTCAGAAAATCTAAGAAAATAACCCTAATTACATAGAAACATCTCTGTAAAGATGTTCATTAGAGGGCCGGGTGCAGTGGCTCATGCCTGTAATCTCAGCAATTTCGGAGGCCAAGGCATGTGGATCGTTTGAGCTCAGGAGTTCAAAACTAGCCTGGGCAACATGGTGAAACCTCATCTCTACAAAAAATTAGTCAAGTGTGGTGGCATATGCCTGTGGTCCTAACTACTCAGTAGACTGGGGTGGAAGGATCGCTTGAGCCCAGGAGGAGGAGGCTGCAGTGAGCCAAGATTGCACCACTGCTCTCCAGTGTGGTGACAGAGCAAGACCCTGTCTCAAAAATAAAAACCACAAAAAGATGTTCATTAGAGTGGTATTTATAAAGGCAATGTAAAAGCAAATCTAGGTGGTTTTACAGTTAGGGAATACTTGTGTAAATTATGATGCATTCGCTTAATGAGAATTAAAAACTGATCGTGAAAACTATGTAACAAGGAGGAAAAAGGCTTACTCATTAAATAGGAGACTAATATTATAGGTACTAGAACCAATACACGATTACAGAAGAAACTATGAACCAGTTTTTAAATTAGATGTAGCAGGAATAAACTAGGTATCAAATTTATGGGGGAAAATGCTCAATGACTAGGAATCAGCAAAAAAACACCTCCACCATGTGGTGCTTTCCCTCCAGAAGAACTACCAGCCCTCAGGAACAGCACCCGCTCCCCTCAGAAAAGGACAACTCAAGGGTAAGCTGCAGCCACAGACTGGCCCAGAACATAAGCAGGACAGGCAGCAGACGGAGCCCAACCCAGAACAGTGACGCGAAACAGATGGGCAGGAGTGTGCCCTTGGGGCTGCCCCAGCCTGATGCAGCCCTTCCCACAGGTGGTGGGGAGGACAGGCGCGCCTTGCTAAGAAACTGTCTTGATAGCACTATTATTAATCTTTTGGTCATTTTTCATCAAGCGGTTTTGTGCAATTCATGATGCTGTTTAAATGACCACAGTCATTATTTGAACGCCATCTGTGGAAAGATAAATGTATACTTAAATTGTGGGTATAATTTTAACTAGTTTATTCACTCATTTTACTTCATTTTGTCTAGTTTTAACTATGATTTTGAGTTATCCTTTTCCAGATCTTCTTCATCCTCAGTAACCCAATTTATAGAGTTGACCACGTTTGTTTTTAAGCATATGTAAAATCACTGGAATCATAAAGGTTAGGGTGGTAGAAGTGGGTTTTAAAACCCCTTTCTCTGTTTTAATCCACAATGAATCAGTAAGTACTAACATTGTTTATGATAGCAAAAAATAGAAACAACCCATATATCCAGCATTAAAGGAATTAAATTATAGTCCATCTATATACAAGGGAATACAGTGAAGCCATAAACGTGATCATACAGTCCTGTATTTTTTGACAGAGTCACAACGTATTAAGTAAGAAAAGCAAGTTAGCAGAAGGTGGAGTAGGCACAGAATGGAAAAATATTAAGTTTTTCACTTCCGGATTGTATGACTGAAGGTAATTTGTTTTTCTTTCTGCGTATCTCTAGTTTCTGATTTTTCTACAACAAACTATTTTATTTCAAATAGATAAATTTTAAAATTGGCAAAACAAAAGTAAAAATTAGGTGGAAAATAATATTAACTTGGTTTCAAAGGCCTACTAAGGAGACCATCTGTTAAGAGTAACTTATATGCAAAATAAGCCACATGGAAAACAGAAAAATGTATCAAGGTCACAGGAAGGTGCGGGCTTACCTTCAGCCCAGCTGCTACATGCGGTGGAGTGTCCACAATTTGCCGGTCATCTGAGGAGCCACCTCGCTTCAGGTCAATGACTGGGGCGAGGACTGTACTTTGTTTCGTCCTTTGGCTCTAAAATCATCAAAAACAAGGAAAACATACTGAAGTTTCAAATTAAAATTCACACTGTTTGCAACAAAGATTTTCTTTCTGGTCCCTGCAACAAACCTTTGAGATATGAGAAAACATAATCTCAAAACAACAGCCTTTTAATTTATTACTATAATCATATATTATTTTCTTTCAGCTTTTTCAAAAACATGAGATTTTCTCCATTTCTGTGAAAGGTTTACAGTAAACTTAGTCACTTTCAAAAGATACTTGGGGATAAGAGTTTTGTTCCCTCCTACTAGGATATAGAATCCTTCCTATCTCCTTTATTATGAATCTACAAAAAAAAGTTTTTAAAAGAAAATCATTTCTATACATTCAATTATTGTTAATGTTCTACCATACTTCTTGCCCTTACACCTGTATTTTTTGCTAGACCATTTGAAAGAAAGTTGGAGACATCATGACACTTCACCCCAATCTCCTGAAACCGTGGACATTCTCCTGTCAGATTACTACCCCTAATAAAATCACTAATTCCCATGTCATTTCCCATCCAGTTCACATTCAGATTCTCCAAGATATCCCAAAAATGTCCTTTAAACAGCTGATTTTTTTTGAACCAGGATCCTACCAAAGTTCCTGAAATGCTTTTGGTTTTTAAGTGTCTTGATTAAGAACAGTACCTCTTCCCCATCATCATCATCACCATCATCTTCATCTCCTCCTTCCTTTTTTTCCTCTGACACTATCTTGTAAAATGCTGTTTGTTCTAGATCTGTCTAATAACTACCTGGTTATTTAGTATAGCTTGTTCCTCTATGCCTTGTAATTCCTGAAACCTGGAGGTTAAAGGCTTGATCGAATTCAGGGTAAAGCTTTTAGGTAGGAACACTTCCCAGGTGAGGCAGTGTGCCCCTTCCTGCAACACACAGCAGGCACACTGCGTCAGGCCGTCTAACAGCAATGCTAAGGTTGATCATATGGGTATGGTGGTAACCATTAGATCTTTTGATTAGAAAGGTTTAATTTTTCTCTTTTGCAATTTAAAGTGTTACAAATTTTCATTACCACTATAAAAGGCACAAAATAAGCCTTCATCTCTCTTGAATATAACAATACTTATAAATTTAAGCAAACAAAGTTTAATCCAATTAACAACTCACAAAGTAAATACGAAAGTTTACAGACCGGAAGGGGGATTTATTAGAATCACATATTTTCTTTCTTTTTTTTTTTTTTTTTTTTTTTTGAGATGGAGTCTTGCTCTGTCACCAGGCTGGAGTTCGATCTTGGCTCACTGCAACCTCCGCCTCCCAGGTTGAAGCAATTCTCCTGTCTCAGCCTCCAGAGTAGCTGGGATTACAGATGCACGCCACCACACCGGGCTAATATTTGTATTTTTATTAGAGATAGGGTTTCACCATGTTGGTCAGGCTGGTCTCAAACTCCTGACCTCAGGTGATCCACCCGCCTTGGCCTCCCAAAGTGCTGGGATTACAGGTGTGAGCCACCATGCCCAGCCAGAATCACATATTTTCTATTATTATTATTTTCTATTCAATATAGAGTTGGCCCTCTGTATCTACAGGTTCCACATCTAACCCCAGGCTGAAAATATTAAGAAAATAAAACAATACAACAAAAAATACAAATAAAAAAACCAATACGGTATAACAACTTTTTACACAGCATTTACATCGTGTTAGGTATTGCAAGCAATCCAGAGATGATTTAAAATATGGGAGGATGTGTGTTAGTTACGTGCAAATACCACACCATTTTATATAAGGGACTTGGGCACGCTTGGATTTTGGTATGGGCGGGGGGGTCCTGGAACCAATCCCCTGTGGACACCAAGAAACAACTGTATTTTTTCAAATGGAGATACAAATGAAACCACAGCTTCAAATTTTCTCTACCAAATAAATACCTTTACAGGTTTGGCTAGGCCAATCTAGTATTCTGAGTAACTAAACAGCCTAAGAGAATGCAATCTTCACTTCCCTTAAAAAAAAAAAAACCCACAAAACTAACTGTACATAGCAATCTCAAAAGTTTTATAAAGTTAGTAGAAATAACTTCACAAGCTACCTCAAGTTTTAAAAATCTATATGAGGCCGGGCACGGTGGCTCACACCTGCATCTTTCCTGCAAAGCAAAAGTTACATGAAATCTACAAAGATTTTATAAATGTACTTTTAAAAAAAATTAAAGAGAAAAACGAGGTTTTGCTAACCCTCCTTACATTTGGAATGAAACCTTGTTTTAAAAAAAACACAAAATACTGGCATCCAAAAAATCTAAATTTGGTAATGATGAATTTAAAAAACACAAAAAAAACTCTCTACAATACTGAACAATCAAATGTAAGCACTTCCATGTAAGTATCTATTGATGTGGTAAAGGGAAAAGAAAAATGAGTAGAACTTTTAAGAAAAAAAACCTGTGTATTGGCCAGGCACGGTGGCTCACGCCTGTAATCCCAGCACTTTGGGAGACTAAGGCAGGCGGATCACGAGGTCAGGAAATCGAGACCATCCTGGCTTACAAGGTGAAACACCGCGGGCGCAGTGGTGGGCGCCTGTAGTCCCAGTTACTCCGGAGGCTGAGACAGGAGAATGGCGTGAACCTGGGAGGCGGAGCTTGCAGTGAGCTGAGATCATGCCACTGCGCTCCAGCCTGGGCTACAAAGTGAGACTACATCTCAAAAAAAAAACAAAAAAAACCCAAAAAAACCTGTGTATTATGGAAATTTTCAAACATGAAATTAGAGATTAATATTAATTCTTAAGTCTCTACTATCCACATCCAGTTTCAACAATTATCAACTCATGGGTAGTTCTGTTCTTCCCTCCCTCCCCTGCCCGGGACTGAATTGTTTAGAAGTAAATCCCAAAAATGACATCATCTTATCAGTAAATATTTCAGTACACATCTCTAAAGTACTTTTTCTCAACTTTAATTACTGCCTCCCCAGCAAGGAGCCTTTGACTAAATTTTCTCCCGCACATGAAATTTTCACACCACAGATACACTGTGCACAACATGAGCAAGGTTTTTTCACCCCCAAAAAGACCAATATTCGCTCTGTTTGGGGGGATATAGCCTCCATTACGAATGCATACTTTAGAACATAAAGATCTCTAAAGTAGTAAACAAACCATAATACCATTCTCATGCCTACATTTTAATGGCAAATATCCAGTCGACAACTAGGTTTTTAATGTTTTACATGTTGAGTTATTTCAAGGACATTGCCAATTCCCAACACGTACACAACAGAAACAAAAGCAATCAGCATTCAGACTACCTATGCCTGACGCCTTCACAATCAACCTGAGCCCTCAATAAGTTGCACGCAGCAGCTTAAGTATTCTGTGGAGCTTCTTCCCAAAGTGCTGCTTCCAAACTACCTCCACCAAACCAGTAGGAATGCTACTTAAAAATGCCCACTCCTGGGGCTCCAGCCTGAACTACAGTTTACCAGAATATCAGGAGTAAGGCTACAAAATTAGCACCTTAAACAAGTTCTCACTCAATCTTAGACCTCCACTACTTAAGTTTGAAAAGCAGTGTCACTGCTGGTTCAGAGTACTGTTTTTTTGTTTGTTTGTTTGTTTTTGAATCGGAGTCTTCCTCTGTCGCTCAGGCTGGAGTGCAGTGGCGCGATCTCGGCTCACTGCAAGCGCTGCCTCGCGGGTTCACGCCATTCTCCTGCCTCAGCCTCCCGAGTCGCTGGCAGTACAGGTGCCCACCACTGCGCCCGCGGTGTTTCACCTTGTTAGCCAGGATGGTCTGGATCTCCTGACCTCGTGATCCGCCTGCCTTGGCCTCCCAAAATGCTGGGATTACAGGCGTGAGCCACTGCGCCCAGCCCCCGCAGAGTACTGTTTTTCTTCATTCCTACCCCACGAAATGTTCCTATTCCCAGGAGCCAGGAGTAGCAAAGTGGCCTTAAACTCCTCATTCCTCTCCCCCTACAAATGCTTAACACCATTTACCCAATACAAAGGCAGAAGAGCAAGCTGAAACCAAATTCCTTGTCATCCTAATGAGGAACCCACTCTGGAGGCCTCTGCTCTCATGCTCTGGGCTTGTCTTTACCTTTGCCTGAGTGAGAGCTGCCTTCTTCACCTGAAGCTGAGACTGCAGAAGTTTGAAGTTTTTGGACCAGCCTTCTGTTTTTGAGTCACTGGTCTCCACTCCTAGGTCATCGTACAGGGACATCTTTTCTTCAGTTTAATGCTGAAAGGCAAAAGGGGTGGGGATTAAAGAATGCACAATTCAATAAAGGCTTTTCATGTTAAAATAAGTATCATGAAATTTTAGAGGTAAAAGGTCCAGGACCTTTCAGCAACAGAGGCCCAGGCTCCTGGTACCATTAATGTAGGGCTATTCCTGATACATGAAGCTAGACCATGGATTATTTTTAAAATAAGCCTCTAAAATTCATTTTTCCATCTATAAGATCATGCAGTCAAGTGATCCATGAGTGAAATCCTTCAATGCTAGGGCACATAATGAGGTAAGAATTGGAACATTATTAATTACATATATCCAATTTTTAAAAAATTCTATTTATGTCAGTGCCAAAAAGTAGAAGCTTTACAAAAACACCAATTAGCAGGTTGATGTAGCACAATTAGCCACCCTTTTATAAAGAAAAAATTTAAAGGTACTCCTAGGGAAAAAAATGACAGAAATGATCTCTTAGATGTGATTTTGTCAATTACAATTATCAAGGGGGGAGTAGACTGGTTACATCTTAAATACTCTGATTTCCTCATATCACACCAAGTGGAAATCTGTCATCTTTAATGACAGCAATTACAAAGAGACAATCAACAATCTGCATGTGAACGAGCAACACACAGCTTCCGTGCAGAACAGAGGAACACGTGGAAACAAAAACCGAGTCAGCAGGCGCAAAGCATGACATGCAATGCAGCATCGGCAGCAGGTCCCATGAAAGCCTAGCACTGCACAGACATGGATGCTGGGGTTTAGGGAATCAATCTGCCCAAGGCCACAGCGGAAGCCCCTTCCAACCCAGCCAGGCCAACTCCAGAGCCCTCGCCAGTGAACCCCAACTGCCACTTTTTAAAAAAAAAATCAACATTCTGAAACCCACCAACATAGCTTACTTCTTCAAATAAGAAATCGATCTCACAGACAGAAAGAGAACTTAATTTAAACAGAAACCCACAAATTCAAGTAAATGCTTAGCACAGTAGTTCCCAGTTTATGGACAAATAAGTCTGTCAGTTCCCAGGGGGCCCATAAAGCATTTTCCCATGGAAACCGTGTTATTGAAAAGCCTAATTTGCTTGTGTTCTGTGGCTCAGGAGAGAAGGAAAATATTCAGCACATACCCTCCTTAGGTCTGATTCGGCAAGCATTTCTCTTGAAGGTACTCTTACTTCTCAGCTCCATTACAGGGATTCTAAGACCCTGCCACCCCAACACCTTAGCTGATGTTGGTACCACACTGTGTGGAGTGGGGGACGGAGTGCACACCAACTTCTGTTCCCTCAGAAGAACTGCCCTGATCTTAAGTACAGTAACTCCCTGCCTGAAGTCAGCACCCCAGAAAACTGTCACCACTTTTTAGTTTCTTCCATTCCTTCATACGTGAACCCTCAAATTAACTAAAACCTCTCCATTTTGATTTTTAAATGAAAGGTCCCCGCAAGGCCGTAGAGAAGCAGGGAAAGCAGACTGTCCAGTGGTACTGATGGCCGACTGCTCAAATGAATCACATAAGAATGAAGGGATGGTCAGGCGCGGTGGCTCACGCCTGTAATCCCAGCACTTTGGGAGGCATAGGTGGGCGGATCACTTGAGGTCAGGAGTTAAGAGATCAGCCTGGCCAACACAGTGAAAACCTGTCTCTATTAAAAATACAAAAATTAGCTGGGCGTGGTGGCGGGTGCCTGTAATCCCAGCTACTCCGGAGGGTGAGGCATGATAATCGCCTGAACCCGGGAGATGGATGTTGCAGTGAGCCAAGACCACACCACTGCACTCCAGCCTGGGTGATAGATAAAGACTCCGCCAAAAAAAAAAGAAAAGAAAAGAATGAAGGGATGCCGGGATGCAGACAGACTCCTCCTGATAGATGTCTTCAGTGCAAAACTGACCTTTTTCAGGAACTTGGGGATGTCTCATGACAGGCCTGAAGCACTGAGGCCAAATCAAGAAAAAATAATGAACTCCATTCCTTAAGAAATATGGATGAAATATAACCATGTCCTCAAAGTCTTGGAGGGAATCCCCTGATGTCCACTTCAGAGCCTAGTTTAATAACTCTGAACTCCAAGAAAACCTAGATCCAGGTTGTTCTGTTCACTGCTCTATCCCCAGACTAAGATCAATATCCAACCCACAGCTAAATAGGAAATGAGGCCAAACTGCAGTTTATACTCCATTTGCGAAGCCCTCTCAATTAGAAATTTCTGGCCAACAATCACTGGCCAGAAGGAACAACACTGCACCAAATAGCTTTTGAGGCTTTTGTACACTTTTCTTCCAGCTTACCCAGAACTCAAAACTCATTGTTCACATCTAGATACATACCCTTAAATTTTAATCTAAAAAAACTCAAACAGAGCAACAGCACAGAAAAACCATGCTGAGTGTCCAGCTTAGCACTGTGGCTCCCAAACACACTTCTTCAGAAATGACCATGCACCTTTCATCTAACTTAGTTTAATCTTTTGAGCCCTCTTCATCCAACTGGTCACCAAACCAAAGCCTACTGAACTACAGGTTCTTCTGTTCTTTCTTTATTCTTAAAATGGAAAGGGAATACTAACAGATTCTGAGAAATAAACAATGCGACTTTCTGGGAAATCACAAACACAAAGATAAATCAAAATTTGTTTGCAACTCAAACTAAACTCTAGATATTTGCTTTTCTCAATACAGACTATCTCCAGTATGAAAATCTGAAATCCTTCAAAACCTAAAACGTTCCGAGCAACAACATGACCCCAAAGTAGAACATTCCACACCAGGCTGGGTGCGGTGTCTCGCACCTCTAATACCAGCACTTTGGGAGGCTGAGGCGGGTGGATCACGAGGTCAGGAGATCGAGACCATCCTGGCTAACACGGTGAAACCCCGTCTCTACTAAAAATACAGAAACAAAATTAGCCAGGCATGGTGGCGGGCACCTGTAGTCCCAGCTACTCAGGAGGCTGAGGCGGGAGAATGGCGTGAACCCAGAAGGCAGAGCTTGCGGTGAGCCAAGATTGCACCACTGCACTCCAGCCTGTGTGACAGAGTGAGACTCCGTCTCAAAAAAAAAAAAAAAAAATTCCACACTTGACTTCATGTGATGGGTCAGAGTCAAAAACAGAGTGAAATCTTTTCGCATGCATAAAATTATTAAAACTATGACATATATTGCATATTCAGGCTATGTGTAGAAAGTATATATGAAGCATAAATGAATTTTGTGTTTAGACATGGGTCGCATCCTCAAGGTATCTCATTATGTATATGCAGGCATTCTAAAAATCTAAAAATATCCGAAATTTGAAACACTTCTGGTCCCAAGCATTTTGGGTAAGGGATACTCAACCCATTTCTCTTTATAACTTGAGAACTTTACCGAAAGTGTTTATGAATACGTTAGTGCCACCAGAAATGGGTTAACCAAATGCCCATTAAACTTCGAGGGGAAAGATTCACTTATTTATTTTTGCATCTACAATTTCTGTCATATAGCAAGCATTTAATAAGCTTTATTAAAATACTAATAATGGGCCGGCTGCGGTGGCTCATGCCTGTAATCCCAGCACTTTGGGAGACCGAGGCGGGCGGATCACTTGAGGTCAGGAGTTTGAGACCAGCCTGGCCAACGTGGTGAAAACCCATCTCTATTAAAAATACAAAACTAGCCGGGTGTGGTGCTGCACGCCTGTAGTCCTGTCCCAGCTGAGACAAGAGGGTGAGATAGGAGAATTGCTTGAACCCGGGAGGCGGAGGTTGCAGTGAGCCAAGACTGCACCACTGCACTCCAGCCTGGATGATAGGGCGAGACTGTCTCAAAAAAAATAAAATAAAAAATAAATAGGCAAAGAGGCAGCACTGGGGAATAAGGGAAGGAAGTAACCCCCAGAGAGGGAGGCAACACTCCTCACCCTCCCCAGAAGAGTCAACTCTGATGAAAAGAGTTCTCTAAACTTTGAGGCTAAAAATCTAGCAGTGTACTAGATCTCAGCTGCCAACAGTTCTTCCATCAATAGATTCAATATTTAGCAAAAATTAAATAGTGAATTAATGAGATTTTATGAGACCACACATCTCCTCTGATTCCATGTCATTTAAGATGGCTGACTGACAATTCCAGTTGATTTGCTGCATTGCGCAAAAGTTTCAGAAATCATCAGGCAGCAAATCTCATGCTCATTTAAAGGTCCTCATTTCTCTTCTCAAACCTGCAAAACGCTTTAAATATTAGAAACTGATGTCATCTTACCAGCACCTGCTAGTTTTCTGTAACATTGAGCTTATAAAATCAAATCTCTGCATCACAGCAAATGCAAAAGTGCTTTCTTCGTTTTTCTCATTTTCACTGAATTTTAAGTTCACAGAATGGGATTAATCATAGTTACATCACACTCTCATCCATCCACACACTTATTACCTACTTTTGTTTAATTATTATAATGCTGCAAGCACCTGTGAATTCACCACCCAAAACAAGACAGGATCTAGACTAAGAAACCACACTCAACCATACTACTCCCCCAACCCATTCATGTAATTTCCCCGGAATCCTCTTCTCATTATTTCCTTGCTTTCCTCCTTTTATGTTAATTTTATTTACAGTTTTAGTTAATCTATTCCTTAAAAAGTGTGTATTCTTTATTTTCGCTATATTAAGCATTTAATATACAATAGTTTGTTCATTAATTCTCCCCACCGCAACTACTGAAATGTAATAAGTACATTAATAAGACTGCCAAGACCCAAACTTACCCTAATTAACGTTGACATATTACTTAGACAACATAACACATTTATTTCATTAGGTCTGCTGCCAGGTAACAAAAAGCTGTACTTTGTAACAACTAGATATACCATAAGAAGCCAGGATCAAAAGTAAATACAAATTGCTGGTTTTTATAACTTTAAAATATTTGCTATTTCCTTCCTTTTTGTGGCAACACTTCCCTTTGAGCAACCCACGTTTTATATATGCTACATTTTTTCTTAGGAAACATAACAAACATGGTTCTGCCAGAAGAAAGAATGGTGCGTTTTCAAGATTCCACCCAAGCTGGAAAGTATTTTTTTAAAACATGTGCAACTGGCAGGAAAAAGAACATGGAAGAGTCTTCTCAGAAGCACCCCACCTACTTATCTTTCAAGTGCATCTCAGAAGCCTTTAGTGACTATTGCCCCCACATAAAACTAACTCCTCCCAACTGGTTTCCTCAAGCATACTCAGATCACAGCAACCTTGGCAAGTTATGCTGCCTATTGTTTCACACACCGGTTTCTTCCTGCAGTGTAAGCCCCCTAAAGGCAGGGGTGTTTCTTATGTTCAGCTTTGTATCTCTAGCTCAGCACCATGCTTGAACATTGTTAAGTGGCTCTATTAACATTTTTTAAATGTGTTAGTGAATGGATGAAAAATGTTAGTGCACCTATTTAAATCACATTATTATGAAACAGTGAGATCTGCAGATCTGCTTTTTAAGCACATAACTTATGATAAGTAGGATAAAATTTAAATTGCAAACCATAATTAAGGAGAAAAAAACTACCACGACCACACAACCAATAACGAGTCAAGGTCTGAGTTCTGAGCACCTAAAGAGGCAGGCTTGTTAGCAAGAAATATTTCTATCACTAAATAGATATTCATGCATCATAAAACAAAGCATGCCTCTTTGAAGCCTAAAGAATATGGCAAGACCGGGCCCGGTGGCTCACGCCTGTAATCCCAGCACTTTGGGAGGCCGAGGCAGGAGGATCACTTGAGATCAGGAGTTCGAGACCAGCCTGGCCAACATGGTGAAACCCCGTCCCTACTGAAAATACAAAAATTGGCCGAGCATGGTTGCGAGCGCCTGTAATTCCAGCTACTCAGGAGGTTGAGGCCAGAGAACCATTTGAACCCGGGAAGTGGAGGTTGCAGTGAGCCGACTTACACCGCTGCACTCCAGCCTGGACTATAGAGTGAGACTCTGTCTCAGGAGAAAAATATATATATATTTATATATGTGTAAACATATATAAATATATATATAAATATATATAAATATATAAACATATATAAATATAAATATATATTTATATATATATATGGCAAATATACCCAGAAAGGAACAGGAGGGGTGGTGCAGTTTGGTGTCCGCAAAAAATACAGCTTAAAAAGCATCTACCTCAAGTATAAGATCTACCATGACTTTCTAAAGAATTAAAAAAAAATTTTTCCCATACCTCCATCTGACGCTCTTGTCAGTTTAATCTTTCCATTCAATCTCACCCTCTGCTGTTACCAAAATGCCATAGGCTAGTATTGCAAACACAGTCCACTACAGTCACCTGTAATTTAGGCGAATAACAGAACTTCCTTCACTACTGACTATTATGAAAGGTTTGAGAGATGACTAGCCTGGGATCATCTGTTCCCTGCTGGGAGGAGGTCTGAAAAATTCATAGGCAGGGGAGAATGGGAAGGTAAGTTAAAAAAAAACAGGTAAAAAGAAATCCACTTTAAATAAAGCTGCATTTGGAAGTGTACAACAATTCTCTCAAGAGCCTCCAGAAAGGCTGCCTTTGGTTCCGCAGAGCTCCACAATCGCACAACCTGCTCTGTTACAAACTGGACAGCACGCAGCACCTTGCTTAACTAACTCTAAAAATAAAGCCCTCTCGTTTAGCTCACTAAACTGTTACCCCATATTCCCTAAAAGCTGTCATTACGATCAAAATGTCTGCAGCCTTTACAACTAAAAATGTGGAAACTTGTGTTGCATCCTTTTAAAAACTCCATCTGCTGCGGGGAGCCAGTGCACATCTACCCATCTATTTGAGTATACGCGAATCTTGCCCTTATCTAGAATATCCTATTTCCCATCCATATGCCTGGCTCTAGCAAAATAAGGACCCTCAATGGCGCTTCTTTACTGCTTCTCAAGAAACCTCCATGTTCTGACCTGACTACTCCTGGAAACACAGCAGCCCCTCCTCAAACCTTTCTCTCTGCCTTACCTGCAGTTTCCAGAACGCACTACGGGGCTTCGCTTCTGCTACTTTCGCACTTACTTCCTCCGCCGGCAGCCTTTTTCCCACCTCTCACATCTAACAACGTACCTTCAAGACTCAACATAAGCATGACCTCCTCTCTCAAGAGAGGTCCTTCCAGACCCCACTTGCGTTTCTCAAATCAACCCAGGCCTGGGTTCTCACGCCTGCTTTCCTAGAAACCAAACTCCTGCAAGCAGGGGCAGAACCTCATTCCACCTGCACTCTCCGATCATTACACATTCTCGGGGCAAGAGGCGAAGCTCAAAGACTGCTTGGGGTCGGACGTGAGCGCTGAAACACCGCTCAAACTGCACGAGCCGAGGCGACGCCGGGGTTAGGGCTGCATTCCTGTCCTGGGCAGCTCCGGAGTCTGGGAAACGCCAACGTCTGCACTCCCAGTTCTGAGACCCGGGGAGGAACCGGCTCCGAGCCCCAGAGAGGGGCAACTGTGCAGGGCCAGGGACACGCTACGGGCTACTCGGTTCTGGTGACCAGACAACTTCGTCAGGATGCGGTGCACGAGACGGAGAAGAAACGCTCTTCAGTACCAAAGAGCCCGAGGCAGACAGGAGGAGGAGGAGGAGGAAGGGAAGAGGGAGAAGGTCAGGGCCCGGGTCACCAGAGGCGGCGGCGGGCGGAGGGTACCGGGCCGCAGCCGCGTGGAGAGACCAGGGCCCGCCGCGGGGACTGAGACCCTCGGAGGCTCCGGCTGCGCTGGCTCGGCCTCCGCCCCTCGCGACGGGCCTAAAGCCGCGGGCTTGCGTCTAGCGCCTCCCGGGAAGGCGCGCCCGCCTCAGGTCCCGCCAGGCCACCCACCCGGGGCCGCCGGGGCGCCACTTACCCGGCCCGCCCGGCCGACTCTGCCCATGAGCCGCGCCGGCGGCAGAGCGGAGCCGGGCGGCACTCCGCGGAAACCCGCCAGCGGCAGGAGGCCTCGGCGGCGCCCACCCTTCGCTGAGTCCTCAGGGCGCTCGGCGGCGCGGGGTCAGGGAGCGCGGGCTGCCGGGAGAGCGCGCCCGCGCCTGCGCCCCGCCTGCGCCCCACCTGCGCCTGCGCCTGCGCCGGCCTCTGCGCCTGCGCCGAGGGCGCCTTGCCGCACTGCCCCCTGCCCGCGGGAGGACCGCACTGCACGCTCCCCTCCGCCGGCGTCTTCTTACCATCAAGAGGTGTCGCCCTGGCGCACATTTTCGAAATTCCACAAGGCTTGGGGAGCGCGGCAGCGCCCCCAGATGGTGAGGAGGAGAAGTGGTCCGAGGCCGGGCTTTCTGATAGGGGAGGTGGGGGAAGTCCCTCCAGGCCCCTCGATCTCATTCATTCAAAGCCACTCCTATATAAGCAAAAAGTTGAAAATAAGTCTGCATAGGCCAGATGCTGCAAAAGGATGGCAAGGAGCACGGGGTTAAGCGTAAGATTATGGAAACAGATGCCGCGATTAGGGGTACAGAAAAGAATGTCAATGCTATAAAGCCTCGGTCTTTAAAAACGACGTCGCTGACAGAAGCAGGGAGGGGAAGGGAAAGTGGGACTTCGGGTAAATATGATTTTTACATCTGTAATTAATTGGGTGTCAAATAGAGTTCAAGCCGATAAATCAAATAGTAGAGATTTAAGCAGACGTCTTAGTCCGAAGGAGTATACCAAGAAAGTTACTATAATCCATTAAAATCCAGTCATTAAGAAAACGGGAAAAGGGGGAAAAAAGAAATACAGTGGAGAGACAAAAGACAGTCTAAAGAAATAGAGGATTAAGGACGTCATGGGATGGTATGATTCTGAGGGTAACCCAAAACAAAACTACAAAGCTTTCAAATAATCCACACATACATGCACCCACACATACATGCACACACACACACACACACACACACAAAACCACAGCAAAAAAATATATATATATATATATAGGGAAATATTTTAAAAAGTTACAAAACAGAAAGCATAACCAAACTATATGACAGAACAAGACCAAATGTCTCACAAGAAGAAATATAGACCTAAGCTTACCTACTAAAAAACTACAATCTCAGGAGCACAAACCATCATGCAACTCAGTGTTGTATACAAGAAAGTGCTAAAGTTATTCTGAGTTTGAAAATACAAGATTGGGAAAGATATACCAGGTATATGCAAAAAAATTTTAAAAATCAGGAATCACAAACCGCTTACTACAAAGTTGATTTCAGGGCAAAAAGCATTAAGTAAGATTAAGAAGGACATTTTATAATCTTGAGGAGCACAATTCACAATCAAGAAAAAAATAGGAAAAATAGGAAAATCTTTGCACCAAATCACATAATCTCATTATTCATAGCAAACACTGTAGGAGTGAGTGAATAGACAGAAATAATTGGCACACTCCTTGCCAGACGAAGAGTACAAAAAGTAAATGAGGATTGAGAAGACCTAAAAATACAATTCCTATGATAGATCTAATATATCAAACACTGTCCCCTAAATAGACATTACATCTTTTCCAGTGTCTAAGGAATATTCACAACAATTAGTCATATTTTAAACCACAGAGAAAAATCTTAACATAGTCCAATAAGTAGAATCATATGGGTAATATTATCTGCAGCAATTCAATAAAAGTAGAAATTAATGAAAAAACAGAAAATAAAACATGCCTACCCCTTGAAAATTTTTAAATGCTTAAATAACACTTGGACTAAAAAGGAAAACAAAATCAAAATAACATAATATCTAGAAAAGTATGAAAATGACATACTCATGGGATTTAGCTCAGAGAGTACTAAGAGGAAAATTCATGGTTTTAAGTTTTTGTATCAATTAAAAACTTGGAAAAAGCTAAATGAATTAAGCACTTGTGCAAGAAACTGGAAATAAAATAAAAATGTGAGAAGCAGAAGGACGTACTTGGTCAATAAAAGAAGCAGAAAGTAATAGCGTGTAAACAGAAAAAGGAAGAAGGGCAAAGATAGAAGGTGTCTAGACTGGGTCTCTCCCCACCCCGTGATCAAAGCACCGGTGGGGGTGCAAAAGCCCTGATTCGGAGGTCCAGAACTGCAGGACTTCTTCCAGGTTGAACCTGCTGTCTACCTGTACTCCCTAATCTGCTTGGCGTCTCCACTCTGCAGTCTGAGACCCCTCCTTCCTCCCTTTTTGGTTGAAAATTTGTGCCTTTGTTCCCAGATCATTCCATCATACATACACAAGTAACTTTTTGGTTTACAGACCATAGATGCAATCACATCCATTGTTTAGGAATTTTCTAGTTTAACTTCCAGGAGGAAAACTGCCTTACTTCATTTCCTAGTACGTGAGCAGTCTCATGCTTGCCTCCATTTCCTGTCAATAGTAACAAATATCATCTTTATTTTATGCACCGAGAATCCAAAGCTTAACCCAATGGGGGAACAGAACCCAGGCCATGCAACTATCAGAAAGCACACACAAAACGGTGGAGCTTTAGAAGAGGGACAAGACAGACGCGCTGGAGCGCCCCCTCGGGGCTGCAGAGCAAACATCGGTAGTGACTCCTGCGTAAACAAGTCGTGTGATCTGCTCCAGCTGTGCTCAGCGCCTGGCAGGAGGCTGGCAGGCAGCAGATGGTAGAATTCATCGGAAACTGGGAATTAGCAGGGCAGATGTTCCAGGAAGAAAGAAGATAAGGGCGGTGTTTGGGCTGGCAGGAAAGGCAGGGTGAAATGCTACAGTATGCAGCATGGATGGAACCGGGGGACCCCGAAACAGGAAAAGAAAGGGGTGTGGGCCCTGGAGGGAAGACAAGCTAGTTAAGACAATTTGATCAGATTATAATTTGATCAAAAACAAGTATTCCCAAGGATTCTGTGTGTAGGGATGCTTTCGGTGCACCGTGGAGAATGATTTTTGTCTCCTTTTTTGTATCTTTTTTTTTTTTTTTTTTTTTTTTTTTTTTGAGACGGAGTCTTGCTCTTGTCACCCAGGCTGGAGTGCAATGGCGTGATCTCAGCTCACTGCAACCTCCGCCTCCCGGGTTCAAGCGATTCTCCTGCCTCAGCTTCCTAAGTAGCTGGGATTACAGGTGCCTGCCACCATGCCCGGCTACTTTTTGTATTTTTAGTAGAGACGGGGTGTCACCATGTTGGCCAGGATGGTCTCGAACTCCTGACCTCCGGTGATCCGCCCACCTCGGCCTCCCAAAGTGCTGGGATTACAGGCGTGTATATCTCTAAGCAGCTTCGGCCATTTCAGAAATCTTTCCTTCCTTCCTTCCTCCCTCCCTCCCTCCCTCCCTCCCTCCCTCCCTCCTTTCTTTCTTTCTTTCTTTCTTTCTTTCTTTCTTTCTTTCTTTTTCTTTCGATGGAGTCTCTCTCTTGTTGCCCAGGCTGGAGTGCGATGGTACGATCTGGGCTCACTGCAACCTCCACCTCCTGGGTTCAAGCAATTCTCCTGCCTCAACCTCCTGAGTAGGTGGGATTACAGACGCCTGCCACCACGCCCTGATAATTTTTGTAGTTTTGGTAGAGATGATATTTCACCATGTTGGCCAGGCTGGTCTCAAACTCCTGACCTCAAGTGATCCACCCGCCTTGGCCTCCCAAAGTGCTGGGATTACAGGTGTGAGCCACCATGCCCGGCCCATTTCACAAATTTTTTAAAGTTTTTTCACTTTTTTTGTCTTTCTAAATCATTCTCTACAGTTATTCCTGCTCTGTAAGGTTTCTAATAGTAAAAATATAGGAACAAACTAGCGAACAATAACAACTTAGGGAAATTCAATTATGTTGAGAGACAAATAATTTACATGGAAGGATCCCATTTTTGTTTTAAAAATTTATAAATATATACAAAGTATCTATAAGGTATTTGCCAATATGGTTGGCTCCAGATAGGGATTATCAGGATTCTTTATTTAAATTTTTTTGCTTGTTTGCCTTTTTTATCTCTGAGTAATATGGTTGCATTGCTTTTGTAATAAAAATAATGAAAGAAGGCTGGGCGCGGTGGCTCACGTTTATAATCCCAGCACTTTGGGAGGCCAAGGTGGGTGGATCACTTGAGGCCAGGAGTTCGACACCGGCCTGGCCAACATGGTGAAACTCCGTCTCTACTAAAAATACAAAAATTAGCTGGGCATGGTGGTGGGCGCTTATAATCCCAGCTACTCAGGAGGCTGAGGAAGGAGATTCGCTCAGACCTGGGAGGCAGAGGTTGCAGTAAGCTGAGATCTCACCACTGTACTCCAGCCTGGGCTACAGAGTGAGACTGTCTCAAAAAAGAGAAAAATAAAAATAAAAATATAATGAAGGAGATCATCAATTTTTAAAGTACATAGAATTTTCTGAAATTTTTTAAGTTTTAATTAATCTTTCACCTAATTGGTGTCTGTTCTGCTTGTTTGAAAATATTTTCACACATTTTTAAATTGCATTGATTAGTTGAAAACTAATCTTTTCAATAAGAAATTTACTTTTTTAAAAACATAACTTTTGTGTGCAATTTATGGCTTTCATATGGGTATTTTTTATTTTGATATATTTTTGAGACAGGGTCTCACTCTGTCACCCAGGCTGGAGTGCGGTGGCATAATCACTGCTCACTGCAGCCCCGAAATCCCAGGCTCAAGCAATCCTCCCATCTCAGCTTCCCAAGTAGTTGGGACTACAGGCATGTGCCACCATCCCCAGCTAGTTTTTTTGTATTTTTTGTAGAGACGCGGTTTTGCCGTATTGCCTAGGCTGTTCTTGAACTCCTGAGCCCAAGTCATCCACCCACGTCAGCCTCCCAAAGTGCTGAGGTTACAGGCATAAGCCTCCACCTGGGCTCGTGTGGATATTTTTTAAGTGCCAAGCTTACATATGCACACAACCTAAAATGGTCAATAAAATGATAAACTGTTTTTATCCTTTCCCAGCTGGGAGGTTCCCACTCTTCAGCCAGTGAGGCCAAGAGCTTCATCTGTGAGTGATGCCTCCTTGGGGCACTGTTATCCTTTCTGTTGTGCCCTTTAGTGCTATCCCCAGAGAACAGGGGCAGAACAGCAAACCTTGCTCCAATGCTTTGAACAGGAGTACAGCTTTGAGTGGCAACCTTAATGTGGTCCCCAACGTGTGATCAGGTTATCAAAGCCAGATCATTGGCTTACGTGGCATGATCGGGAAATGAGTTTATCTGTGATCTGAGGGTTTCGAGGGATTAGTAACCCTTTCAAGTTACAACCTCCCCTCCGTGGAGCAAAAGTGTTGCAAAGAGCAGTGACAACAGCTCAGCACAGAGGAGAAACATTCCTAGGAGAGTCGGGGAGAACTACTGCCAACCGTGTGCCAGGGGTTTTAGTGTAAATCATCTCACGCATTCCCAGTGACTCAACAAGACCGGTGTTGTTATGCACATTTTTCAGAACAGGAAACTGATCCTCAGAGAGGTTAGGGGATTTGCTGAAGTCGGACAACCAGTGAGTGACTGAACTGTGATGAGGACCCAGGGTTGCCTGACTGAGGTTAGTGTGCTTTTCAGTATCTTAAGCTGCCTCATGAGGGGAATATGATTTAAATAATGAGCAGGACAGCGATGCTCCCACCAGGCGTATCTCTGGCACTGTACTGTTTAGTCCCCTCAATCCCATTGGAAGTCTGCCATTCTTCCCACTCTGACAATAATGTCGTTTAACAAGCACTTCCTATGCACCAGGCTCTGGGAAGAGTGATTTACATATTTTAGCCAATGTAATCCTCCTATAGGCTTTACATGGTAGCTGTGATCAACTCCATTTGGCACCTTGAAGTTATTTCTCCAAGGTCATAAATACCTGGACCCAGAGTTCCCAGGTTCCAAAGCCGTACTCTGAAATTCCACGCCTTGCTCTCCCAGGAAAACATGGGCAGAGCTCCAGCTCACCGTGACACACCATCTCTATACAGGGAAACAGATTTGCAAGTCTAAGATAGCATTTTTATTTCTAACAACATTCAGGTAAGACTTGGGAATTTGGGATGATTCCTCAAAATGTTTGAATTCCATCTTGGAATTTCTGAGTCTAGTTTATTAGAAACTCATCCTAGATCTGTATCATAGTTTATTAATTAAGAATTCAATTTGGCTTTGACTATTACAACCCAGGCTTAGCAAGCCCTTGAGTTTTAAAAGGGAAAAGTTGAGTTGGCCCTGGTCTTTGTCATCTTAGATATCACCTGAAGCCACAGATGGATGAGAAACAGAAGTGTAGACTTGGTCTTTAACCAGAATACGTGTCTGACTCTAGACTACAGGAAATGGCTGCCATATGCAGGCAAAGAAAAACAGGACAGGATAACGCTCCCTGCGCTGAGCACCTCAGGCACCAGAATAGCACAGCCCTGCACAGTAAGAGGCTTACATAGATGAGCAAAGCCAACATTCCCTTGCTTGGACCAATAGAAATGGGATGTGCTCCTGGCTGCTTTTGCAATGCAGGAGAAGTAGAAGAGGCACTGATCTGGGGGATGAGGAATCACACTTTTGCAGGACGCAGACTGTGACTGAGGTAAGTAAAGGAAAGAAACTGTAAGCATTTTTGCAGCTGCTGATGGAGTGAAATAAAGGCTAAAAGAACGGATTCTACACACATCCTCCCTGTGTCTAAGAATTTCTGCTACTCTGGACCAGGACCTCAGGATATTCCCTACCCACACCCCTATAAATGGCTTGCTTAGGAAGGAACTGACTCAGAAATTTCCACAAAAATGAAAAAAGGTACCCAACACAGATCAACTCAATGTTAAACCAAAAAAAGGGGGGGGGGGAAGTAAAATAGCCCCAGAAAGAGATTGTGATGGAACAGGCAAACACCTGGGCTGAGTATACAGTCATGGATTTTGTTAATATAATAGAGCAGTAGCCTCTGTAAACTAAGAGCTTAAAGCAGAGATCTAAGGGACAATATGGTGGGAAAAGGAGGTGAGACCTGGGCTGATTGTGCTCAGCAAATTAGAGCAGAAGTTGCTGTGAAAGTAGGACATCAGATAACAGACCCTGCCAAAAACATAAGAGGCCCAGATGGAGAGACCAAGAAAAGATAGCAAACCTCAATGGACATGGACAGTCATAATTTTAGCAAACTTTCCAGGTGCACTGGGATGGGATACCTGGGCAAGGGAGGGCACTAGCTGGTGCGTGGTGTTAGGTGTTTGAGAAGTGTGGGAAAATGGTATCTCTAAGGACCATGGGATTCGACGGCTGTTGCTAGGTTCCATTGACGTTCTACAAAAGGTAGCTGTAGTCCCAGCTACTCGGGAGGTTAAGGCAGGAGACTCACTTGAAGCTGGGAGGCGGAGGCTGCAGTGAGGCAAGATCACACCTCTGCATTCCAGCCTGGGCAACAGAGCAAGACTCTGTCTGTCTCAAAAAAAAAAAAAAAAAAGGGTGTCAGAGACAACTGGGTGTGTCACTCGGTACGTGTGTCCCAGCACACCCCTGAGCAGTGGATTCCAACATTTTTACGGATGTGGCAGCCTCCAGCATATTATTAAGAGTCCCTCCCACTGTCTGCAGCTCATGTGTCTTATGGAGACTTCCAACAGGTTAGCTACTTCATGCTCATCTGGCCTGGTTGGCAAAATATCCCCGTGATGTTCAGCAGAAGAGCTGGACCATCCAGTTCTCTTCCCCATTATTACAGAGGGCAGGAGAATTAACGTAGGCCTAGGGTAAAATTGTGAATGTATATTGTTCCCCCTTGCAGCTATTCCTGATTCTCTTTTATGGTTAAAAAATAAATAGCCGGGCATGGTGGCTCATGCCTGTAATCCCAGCACTTTGGGAGGCCAAGGCAGGTGGATCACCTGAGGTCAGGAGTTCAAGACCAGCCTGACCAACGTGGTGAAACCTCATCTCTACTAAAAATAAAAAATTAGTGGGGCATGGTGGTGCATGCCTTAATCCCAGCTACTCGAGAGGTTGAGGCAGGAGAATCACTTGAACCTGGGAGACAGAGGTTGTGGTGAGCCGAGATCACACCATTGCACTCCAGCCCAGGCAACGAGAGCAAAACTCTGTCTCATAAATAAATAAATAAATAAATAAACTTGGCCAAATCATAATGCTGCACACAAGCTATCTGAGGCTGTGTTAATCTGCTCTGGTGGCTATGACTATGGCTTCTATTTCACTGACTTTGTGGTAGTCTGCTGTTGTTTTCAGGATCTCTCTGGTGTCTTCCAAGGTCAGACTGGTGAATTTAATGGAAATATGATGGGGACCACCACCCCTGCATCCTTCAGATTAGTAGTCCACCATCTATGACCCATGGGCCAAATCTGGCCCACTTCCTGTTTTTATACCACCTTTGCTCTGCAAACGGCTTTCACATTTTCACGTAGTTGGTAAAAAATCAAAAGAATAATAATATTTTGTGATATGTGAAAACTGTATGAAACTCAAATGTTGGTGTCCATAAGTAAAGTTTTATTCAAACTGAAAAATGTTCATTCATTCACAGATTGTCTCTAGTTGCTTGAGTGCTGCTATGGCAAAGGCAAACGGTTGCAATGGAGTCTGCATGACCCACAAGGTCTAAAATGTTAAGCAAGTCCTGCTTCAGATCCTTAAGCATGGCACTCATCTTTGCCATCCTTGCCAACCCCTGGGCTGTGATATTGTCTTTGTTTTTTTGTTTGTTTGTGTTGAGATGGAGTCTCACTGTGTTGCCCAGGCTGGAGCGCAGTGGCACAATCTCGGTTCACTGCAACCTCCGTCTCCCAGGTGCAAGCAATTCTCCTGCCTCAGCCTCCAGAGTAGCTGGGATTACAGGCACCCGCTACCACACCCAGCTAATTTTGTATTTTTAGTGGAGACAGGGTTTCACCACGTTGACCAGGCTGGTCTCAAACTCCTGACCTAAGGTGATCCACCCGCCTCGGTCTCCCAAAGTGCTAGGATTACAGGCGTGAGCCACCACACCCGGCTTGTGATATTGTCTTTAATTTTCTATCTTGATTTTAGAAGAGGAAGCTTCACATCTCCCTTTTGGCTTCTCTCACTATGATGCCTTCACTCTACAGACCAAGGAACCGCCTTGGGGAGTGTGCCAGTTCTCTAGAATGTCAACCCCAATTGCATATTCAGAGACTGGGAAAATGGACCATGAGGTGGGTTCACGTAAACTGGACCTTGGCAAGGAATTAATTATTTTCTGCTCTCTACACCCACAGTCTAACCTCAGATCTCAAGATAACAATGTCAACACTAATTCTTCAAATGGTTGGTTATTTTCCTTTCCGTAGGATGTTTGCCCAAGTAAAGGATCACAGGCCCATTTGGTGAATGACTGGGGAGTTATTATTATTATTATTATTATTATTGTTGGGATGTAGTCTCATTCTATCACCCAGGCCAGAGTGCAGTGGTATGATCTCGGCTCACTGCAACCTCCGCCTTCTGGGTTCAAGTGATTCTCCTGCCTCAGCCTCCCAAGTAGATGGGATTACAGGTGCCCACTACCACACCTGGCTAATTTTTGTATTTTTAGTAGAGATGGGTTTTCACCGTGTTGGCCAGGCTGGTCTCGAACACCTGACCTTAAGTAATTCACTCACAGCCTCCCAAAGTGCTGGGATTACAGACAGACATGAGCCACCATGCCCTGCCGATGGGGAATTATTACACTGGATCCTTGCAATGGTGTTGTAGATTCCTTCCTCCTGGTGGGGAGGGTGGTCAATGGATTCTGGGACTGATCATAGCCTTAGAACTGAATACTGGGCAAAGGATCATGATTTTCTATGGGGATGACTCCCCAGCTCACAGGGGGAGGGAAAGGCCTGAGCTTGCTTTACATAAGCAAGTTCTTTATAAAAATGCAAGCCGAAAATAGACAGCAGATGCGTCCCAGCTTCACTGAGGAGTGGCCTTGAAAAATGACAGTGAGAGAAAATGCCTCCAATGGGCAGAGCATTGAGGGGTGCACCCAGCCATCCACTCTGTGTGGGAAGGAGACGTGGTTTAAGATTCGAATAGACACCTACTTGTGAGTGGTGTAGAAGACTTGGCTCTCTGGTCAGAGATTTGGGAAAGACTGAGTGTGGTAGCTCACGTCTGTAATCCCGGCACTTTGGGAGGTCGAGGTGGGTGGATCACCTGAGGTCAGGAGTTCGAGACCAGCCTGGGCAACATGGTGAAACCCCATCTCAACTAAAAATGCAAAAATTAGCTGGGTGTGGTGGTGGGCCCCTGTAATCCCTGCTACTTCGAGGCTGAGGCGGGAGAATTGCTTAAACCTGGGAGGCGGAGGCTGCAGGTGAGCCGAGATCATGCCATTGCACTACAGAAAAAAAACAAAAACAAAAACAAAAAAAACAGAGTGAGTGTGAAGCATGAAGGTCTTTGTATCTCATGACTTTGCTCCCAGGAAGCATCCATCACAGAAGATGCACTAACCAATCAAGCAGACAGAACGACAAAGCCAGCCCTGGTGACACCAGCCAGCCCTGTCATTCATTGGTCACCCAAGTGCTGAATGGTAGAGCCATGAAAGAAGTGGCAGGATAAGAGACACAGAGGCTGTCCTGGAGCCCTGCAGCATGGACTCCCACTTCCCTAGGCTGACCACACCACAGCCTGCACCACGCAGAAGCTGCTGGCCCAAGCATTGAAATAGTTGGCTAAAGGTGGCACTAAAATGTCAACTCAGAGGTGACAGTGTGTGATGGTGGTGCACCATTCTCCAGAATGCAGTATACACTTTGAATCAAAAGCCTTTACGCTGCCGGCCCTGGTGGCTCACGCCTATAATCCCACCACTTTGGGAGGCTGAGGCAGGCAGATCACTTGAGGTCAGGAGTTGGAGACCAGCCTGGCCAATGTGGTGAAACCCTGTCTCCTCTAAAAATACAAAAAATTAGCCAGGCATGCAGTGAGCCAAGATCGTGCCATTGTACTCTAACCTGGGTGACAGACTGAGACTCCATCTCAAAAAAAAAAAAAAAAAAAAAGCTTTATACGGTCTGACCCCCCCAGTAGGAAGAACACATGGGTCTGGAAACCAAACGGCATAAGTGGCCTTATCATCGCTCCCGAAGACCCAGCAGTGGACCTTGTGTTTCCTAGTCCTGCAACTCTGGGCTCTGCAGGGCTGGAGGTCCTGATCCCCAAGGAATCACACTTTTGCCAAGGGACACAAAAGTCTCAGTGGATTATGAGTTGCACCTGCAACCTAGGCACCTCTGGCTTTTTGTATGACCCTGATCAGCAGATCAGGTGCACCTCAGCTCCTCAAGTCACTCCTTGTGCCATTTGTGATGCCAGTTGGACTAGTGTATCCTTTCTGGCCTAAGAAGGACATGATGACCAGGGACACAGACCCCCCAGGGATGAGGGCTGACCACCCCACCAGGTAATCCCCCAAGACCGGCAAAGATGGTGGCTGGGCCTGCGGCTCTCCGGGACACAGGGTGCAGGTGAGGCTGAGCATCTGCTCTGGCTCAGGGGCAGCGGCGGCAGCAGGAGTTGCAGGTCTTCCTTTCAACCTCCCTCTCCTCACTTTCCCCAGAAGAGAGGTCAGCAGCAAGCTGGAGGGCCTGTTTCTTGGTGTCCATGGAGAAGTCTATCCGAGCAGTGCTGAGATGGATGAAAGGGAACACAGAGGTGCCCAACCAGGCCCCCAGCGAAGGACATAGCCAGCTGCTGGGAGCTAACAGCAGATAGACTTTAGCCAGAGTTGTATTCTGGTTGGCCTCAGCTGCAGAGAACTACCTCACCCACTTGGATACCCTTCTTCACAGGATCCAAAATGACAGGTAGTGGTGGGAGCAGACAGGGTCGGCCATGCCGGCGCACCCCAGGATGACTGACCCGCCAGGCGCTCTGCAGCTCCCACGGCTGGCAAAGGTTGTGTGGCAGTTTGGCTTCTCCCGCTGCCCAGTCCTGTTTCTTCCTTCCCCATCTTTTCACAGAGGTTGATCCCAATCAATATCCTGCAATCCCAAATCCATCTCCTTGTCTGCCTCCTGAGTGTCTAGACAGCACTGATGATTATGTATGCAACATGCTTCTACACACTTAGAAAACTCTCTGGACAAATGCACACCAAAAAACTGGTTCGTCTAGGGGGAGGGTAAGTGGGTAGCTTGGGACAGGGAGTAGAGGGGAATGTACTTTTTATCGTTTTCCCCTTTTGGATCATATAAATTTTTGTACAATAAACATGTATTTCACTCAAAAACAAAAATTTTTTAAATCCAAAGAAAAGAAGGTCTAAATTATTAGTATAAGTTATTGTTTGATCTTGGTATAATGAGTGGGATAGAAGTTAAAAAAGAAGAAATGTTCAAAATGGAAAACAGCAGGAGAGAAAGAGAAAAAGTAGAGATAAAAAGAAGAGGAAAAGTAACAGCAAAGCAGAGAAAAAACATTTTATGTGGTGGTTTGGAACGTTTGGGTAGTGTGAAAAGCTTGCCCTTGGTGTCTTCCAACTTCCCCTCTCAGACCTGCTCCCTATCCTAACAAGCGCCACCTCTATCCCCCACAACCTTCCACCATGTTATCTCTTGCTGTCCCTTGGAAGCTCCAAGCACAGATCTCTTTGTTGTTGTTGTTGTTATTGTTTGAGATAGAGTCTTGCACTGTTGCCCAGGCTGGAGTGCACTGGCACAATCTCGGCTCACTGCAAACTCCACCTCCCGGGTTCAAGTGATTCTCCTGCCTCAGCCTCCCTAGTAGCTGGAATTACAGATGCATACCACCACACCCAACTAATATTTTGGATTTTTCATAGAGACAGGGCTTCATTATTTTGGCCAGGCTGGTCTCGAACTCCTGACCTCAGGTGATCTGCCTGCCGCAGCCTCCCAAAGTGCTGGCATTACAGGCGTGAGCCACTGCACCCAGCCAGATTTCTTTTTTTTCTTCTTTATTCTTCTAGTGTCCAGACTTTGATTATAATTCATCAATTAATTCATCGAGCAACTATTTATTAAATATTCAGGGTATATTTACAAGGGAAGAATTGTGGTATATATTCCAAAACACAATCATGTTGAGGTGTGCATGAATAACATGACCCTGATTAAATGTTAGCCAAGACGTTTGATTTAAACATTAAAAAAGAAAACTCCAAAGATATAAGTGTTGGAAATACTTAGAAACTAATAGTGAGCTCACCTCTGTGCTGTCCTGCTGCACAGGTGGTGTGTCTTTACATTGCTCCTGGTGCTACAAAAACAGCTAGACGGCCATTGTCATTTTAAGACCGTGTGTGCAGATTCCAGCTGTCCAGGATTTCATCATCCCAGGTAGTCACCTATTCACACCTGAGTGTATGCAACTAAGCTGTGCGCTGAATACTTTGTGCAAAAACGCCCAAAGGGGACAGTGGGGTGGAGGGGACTGCGGGGTGGAGGGGACTGTGGGGCGGAGGGGACTGCGGGGTGGAGGGGACAGTGGGGTGGAGGGGACTGTGGGGTGGAGGGGACTGTGGGGCGGAGGGGACTGCGGGGTGGAGGGGACAGTGGGGTGGAGGGGACTGCGGGGTGGAGGGGACTGTGGGGTGGAGGGGACAGTGGGGTGGAGGGGACAGTGGGGTGGAGGGGACTGTGGGGTGGAGGGGACTGTGGGGCGGAGGGGACTGCGGGGTGGAGGGGACAGTGGGGTGGAGGGGACTGCGGGGTGGAGGGGACTGTGGGGTGGAGGGGACAGTGGGGTGGAGGGGACAGTGGGGTGGAGGGGACTGTGGGGTGGAGGGGACTGGGGGGTGGAGGGGACTAGGGGGTGGAGGGGACCGCGGGGTGGAGGGGACCGCGGGGTGGAGGGGACCGCGGGGTGGAGGGGACAGTGGGGTGGAGGGGACTGTGGGGTGGAGGGGACAGTGGGGTGGAGGGGACCGGGGGGTGGAGGGGACCGGGGGGTGGAGGGGACCGTGGGGTGGAGGGGACAGTGGGGTGGAGGGGACTGCGGGGTGGAGGGGACTGCGGGGTGGAGGGGACAGTGGGGTGGAGGGGACAGTGGGGTGGAGGGGACTGCGGGGTGGAGGGGACAGTGGGGTGGAGGGGACCGCGGGGTGGAGGGGACCGCGGGGTGGAGGGGACCGCGGGGTGGAGGGGACCGCGGGGTGGAGGGGACTGCGGGGTGGAGGGGACAGTGGGGTGGAGGGGACTGGGGGGTGGAGGGGACTGGGGGGTGGAGGGGACAGTGGGGTGGAGGGGACCGCGGGGTGGAGGGGACCGCGGGGTGGAGGGGACAGTGGGGTGGAGGGGACAGTGGGGTGGAGGGGACTGCGGGGTGGAGGGGACAGTGGGGTGGAGGGGACAGTGGGGTGGAGGGGACAGTGGGGTGGAGGGGACTGCGGGGTGGAGGGGACAGTGGGGTGGAGGGGACAGTGGGGTGGATGACTCCCAAGAGCACCAGGCAGGTGACTGGTGAATACGCTACAGTGCTCGGAAATATACCAACATACCCCCCACACATATTTATTTTCAGGAAGGGCTACCTGTTGCAATTTCACCCCCCTTTCTCCCAGAAGAATAGATCGTACACCGCTCGGTTGAAATGAAGTAGGTTCATCAGTTCTAACAAATGCGCCACTCTGGTCGGGGTGTTGATAGTTGGGGCGCTGTGCGTGTGTGAGGGCAGGAGGCACAGGGGAACTCTCTCTCCCTTCCACTCGAGTTTGCTGTGCGTCTAAAACTGCTCTAAAAACAAAGTCTATTTGAAAAGAAACCTCGCAGTTGCAGTCCCCACAACTGCCTCCCGCTGCTGCCCCATACCGTCTGCTCCACTTTGGAGCACAGCTTCTCAGATGAGCTGTTGGTCCAGCACCTCTACAGCATCTCCACGCAGGTGCCGATTGCCACGGCCGGAGCAGAGCTCTCAGCTCCTCATAATCCTAACCAGCTCCCTATCTTAGTAACTTATCTTAGTAACTGGCAACATCTTTCACTGAGTACGCAAGCCAGAAATCTGAGTCACGTTGATTCTTCTCTTTTCCTCCCACTCAACCCTGCTGCATCCAATCAATCAAGTTCTGTGGGTTCCACTTTTAAAGTACATTCCCTAAGTGGTCACTGCTTACCGTCTCCACTGCTATGGCCTCAGACCTCACCACCGCCTCTTCGGCTGACAAATGCAATGACCCCATCACTTCTCCTCTGCTCCCAGCCTTCCCATAGTTTCCCATCAACTCAGAATACAATCCCAAACTCCTCACCTGGCCTACAAGTCCTTCACTGACGCAGCCCCTGCCTACTTTTTCCACCTGCATCTCTGACCTGGGCCCCTGGCTCATGCAGTCACGCCAGCCTGCTTGCTGTTCCTGGGACATTGAGTCTTTCCTCCTCAGCGACGCTCTTCCCCCAAACAGAGACATGGTTTGTTCCATCACTGTATCCCGGCTCCATCCAATGGCTTTCCTCAACTTCGTCACCTGAATGAGCATCCTCTCCACCCCATCCCTGGCATGATTGACTTACCTGCATTGTTCTTCTTCGTGAGACTCACCATCCAGAGCATTACACCATATTTTCATCTGATTATTTGCTTCTTGTCTGTTCACCTCCTCAGAACTTGAGCAGCATTATAATAGCATGGATTTGGTCTGTCTTATTCTCACTATGATACAAGTACTTATGTACCTGGCACATAGTAGGTACTCAATAAATAGTAGTGGCAACAGAGCACCAAAAATGAGCTTGGCAGAAAATGAAGAATTCCATTATTTGTCTTAAAAAGGCAGACAAGCTAGGCACAGTTGCTCACGCCTGTAATCCCAACACTTTGGGAGGCTGAGGTGGTCCAATCCCTTGATCCCAGGAGTTTGAGAGTGGCCTGGGCAGCATGATGAAATCCTGTCTCTACAAAAAATACAAAAATTAGCCAGGCAAGATGGCACGAGCCTGTAATCCCAGCTACTCGGGAGGCTGACTGGGAGGATCACCTGAGCCCGGGAGTTAGAGGCTGCATTGAGATCATGCCACTGCACTCCAGCCTGGGTGACAGAGCAAGATCCTGCTGTCTCAAAAAAAAAAAAAAAAATGGCAAATAAGTTACTAACATGGGGAAATATGGGTCATAAAGGAGAGAGCTGGCTTTTTCAGAAAAAGACAGTTATTAGGTATCCAACAACAGATAAATGGATAAAGAAAATTTCGTATATACACACAATGGAATACTGTTCAGCCATAAAAAAGAATGAAATCCTGTAATTCTCAGCAATATGGATGGAACTGGAGGAATTATAAAAAATGAAATAAGCCAAGAACAGAAAGTTAAACACTGCATGTTCTCAGTCACATGTGGAAGCTAAAAAGTGTCAGTCTCACAGAAGTAGAAAGTAGAAGGAGGATACTTGAGGGTGGGAAGGGAGAGGGGAAGGGAGTGATAGGGACAGATTTATTAAAGGATACAAAATTACAGCTAGACAGGAAGAATAAGTTCTAGTGTTCTGTACTACTATAGGATGACTACAGTTAACAATAATGTATTACATAGTTTCAAATAGCTAGAAGGAGGTGGGGCGGTGGCTCACACTTGTAATCCCAGCACTTTGGGAGGCCGACGAGGGTAGATCACCTGAGGTCAGGGGTTTGAGACCAGCCTGGCCAACATGGTAAAACCCTGAGTCTACTAAAAATACAAAAAATTAGCCAGGTGTGGTGGCAGGCACCTGTAATCCCAGCTACTTGGGAGGCTGAGACGGGAGAATTGCTTGACCCCGGGAGGCAGAAGTTGCAGTGAGCTGAGATTGCACCGTTGCACTCCAGCCTGGGTGACAGAACGAGACTCCGTCTCAAAACAAAAACAAAAACAAAAACAAAACCCGAAATAGCTAGAAGGAGGATACTGAATATTCCCAACACAAAGAAACGATGGATGTTTGAGATGATGGATGTGCGAATTATGCTGATCTGATCACTGCACGTCATATGTATCGAAACATCACTATGTACGCATGAATATGTACAGTTATTATTTGTCAGTTTTAAAGTAAAATTTTTAAAAAGAAAGAGAAAGAAAAAGAAAAAGACAAGTGAGAGAACTAGAAATTCATCCCACACCCACCAGGGATGAAATTAGCCTAATCTCAACAGAGTTCAGTCTCTTCATCTAACAGACAAGGAACAGAATCTTTCATCGCATGTTGGGGAGGGGAAGAATGAGGTTACTCAAACAAAAAGTTTCGAACTTCTCAGAAAAAAAATGAATTTCGTCAATTCGAGATACTGTTAATACCCCATCTGGCCATGATTGACGAAACAGACCTTTGGATTCCGTGAAACGAACCCCTTGCTAATGTCGCTTCTGGGTTCTTCAGACTTTCTTGGCAGGTGGCTGGCTTCTCTGTTCTAACTTTACCCTCCAGATGTCACATGAAAAAAGTATGCTTGTTATGAAATAATCCTCTGGCTTCATTACCCAGGAAGTCCCTGCTTTGCTTTTGTCTTTGTTTTTATTTTCTCAAGCTCTGACAGAAGTTTCTGGGGGAAACTGTGGGTCTTTATGGAGGAGGGTGAAGTTGTTTATAAACTAAAATAAACAAGATACTGTATTTTCTTCCTCACACTCTCTTGCTCATGCACTCAGAAGACAAAGTTACCCCCTTCAGTTCCCAGAAGCTGGTCTGCTCTTTTTTGTTTGTTTTAATTGTAGAGACATGGTCTCGCTCTGTGCCTAGGCTGGAGTGCAGTGGCACAATCGGTAGCTCACTGCAGCCTCAACCTTCCAGGCTCAAGGATCCTGCCACCTCAGCCTGCTGAGTAGCCGGGACTACTGGCACGCACCAACACACCCAGCTAATTTTTAATTTTTTTCTAGAGAATCTGGTCTCACTATGTTGCCTAGGCTGGTCTCAAATTCCTGGTCCCAAGCGATCCTCCTGCCTTAGCTTCCCAAAGTGCTGGGATTACAGGCGTGAGCCCCCACACCCAGCCCACCTCCGCTCTTAGGGAGAGGTGAGTGCATTTCAGAGACCACTCGATGCTCCCAAAAGAAGAAGTTGACAGAGCCCATGTCCCCTCAGCCCTTCACACAGCCTCCCCTTGTCTTCCTCTCCTACTCAGCACTGTGGCTGCACTAGGACCCCTCATGATGACCAAGATCCTCATAAAGAGGACAAGAAGTTCATCCAGTACCAGTCAGGCCAATATCTCAAAATTAGCCTAACTGGCAGAAATGCAGAGGCATCAACAACTCCTCTTGACAACAGGGTTGGTAGAAGAATCAAGGGCCTAATTTTGATGCCTGGCACAGGTTATGGGAGCAGCAGAGTACATGCTGCCCAGCGGCTTCCAGAAGCTCCTGGTCCACCCCGTCAAGAAGCCGGAGGTTCTGCTGAGGTGCAACACATCTCAGTGTGCTGAGACTGCCCTCAATGTTGCCCCCAAGAACTGCAAAGCCATCCTGGAAACAGCGGCCCAGCTGCCCACTGGAGTCACCAATCCCAGTGCCAAGCTGTGCAGCAAAGAAAAGGATTAGACTGCTCATGTGCACGTTTTATTTGTTTTTAAATTAAAAAACAAAAAAAAAAAAGAAAGAAGGAGGAAGTGGAGGAAGAGGAAGGAGGAGGGAGGAGGAGGAGGAATTTACATCAGCAGGCCGATCACATACTAGTCCTTGAATTCATGGTTGAATGTACTGACCATTCTCCCTACGGACACTTGAAGGTTTCCATCAAACCCTTCATAACATATTGCATAATTGTGGACTCTAGACTTGGGCCACAACTGAGTGATTTTTTTTTTCTCAAACCCAATTCCACAAAGTAAAAGCCTGATGAAATACAGTGAAGGCTGATGCCTTATTAACTGTGTTTCCCAAATCCAGAGCTCTAAAAAGGTTCTGCATACAGTCATTCATTCAATGCTTAACGACTGAGCATTAATTCCATGCTAAGTACTGAACTCAGCACTAGGAATAAGAAGGCGACCTAGAGGCATATCCTCTCTCTAAAGATGCGTAGAGCCTCGTTGGAATGATCAGCCGTGTCTCCAGAGAGCTGCAAGGCAGTTCTCCATTGGTGAATGCCCTGAGAGTGATGGGCTTGTGGCATGTGTAAGGGTTAGACAGACCTGGGACCTAGACATGACACCACTCCTGACGAATTATGTGAGTGTGGGTGTTTCACAACCACAATGAGATGCAATGCCTGCACTTGTAACATGGAAATAGTGATGGCATGCGGGCCCCGCCAGAGTGCTGTGAGAAGTCAGCGGGAGAGACAGGCAACATTCTCAGCACAGTGCTTGCCATGTAGTAAGGGCCTAATCAGTGCTAGTGATTCCTTTCAATATTCCTAAGATGCAGATAAGGGAACAGCCCAGAGGAGGGGGAGCACTTCCAGAGGGAGGGATGCGGTGAGACTTCCTGCAGCAGGGTAGCACTGGAGCTGGGTGTTAAGGAGTGAGTGAGCTTTGGGCTTATGGATTTAACAGAGGAAACCAAGAAAAGAAGAGGCGGTGTTGCGGGAACAGTGAGCAGTTGATGATTTTTATTTTGTTCTCTGGTCCGCTTGGGAACATTTTTGTGGCAAACACAGCATGAAGGATAGCGAAGAATTAATACTGAAGAGATAGGCCAGGGCAGGTTATGAAGGATTTTGAATACCGGGCTAAGAAATGTGGGCTTAATTTCAAAGACATTATGGACACTCCTAAAATGTTACGTTGTAAATAAGGGAAAAGAAAAGTATTCTTCCAGAAGATTAAATTGGGGCTGGGCACGGTGGCTCACGCCTGTAATCCCAGCACTTTGGGAGGCGAAGTGGGCAGATCACCTGAGGTCAGGAGTTTGAGATCAGCCTGGCCAACATGGTGAAGCCCCATCTCTACTGAAAAAAAAAAAAATTAGCCGGTCATGGTGGTGGGTGCCTGTAATCTCAGCTACTTGGGAGGCTGAAGCAGGAGAATCACATGAACCTGGGAGGCAGAGGTTGCAGTGAGCCAAGATTGCACCACTGCACTCCAGTGGTCGACAGAGCAAGACTCAGTCAAAAAAAAAAAAAGATTAAACTGGAAGCAATGGGTAAGAATGGTGGAGTGGAGAGACACGTTTGAGTGAGGGAAGCCAGCTGAAAAGCTGTACAGACGTCTAGACAAAATGTGACACAAGCATGCCTTCACCTCCCTGCAAAGACCACAGACCACTGAGCTCCAAAGGGGGTTTGGAATCCTTGTCCTGGGCCGCCATTGGTAACTCATCAGTGCTGGCTTGAGAGATAAACTCTATTATCCATCCCCGAACTAAAATCATGACAGAAGTGGCCAGGGAGCTTTGCTGCTATCCCCCCAGGAAACACGTCCTACACTCAAATGGAAAGAGGACCCTCTGACAACATCTGTGGGACCCAACAGCACTGGTCACCACAAGCCACAAAATGTTAACAAAGTCAGTTTTCAATTGTTAGGGACGGAGGACTCAGTTCATGATTCATACAAACCAACTGTTCTCTCCCAGTGTTTTCTGGGTGGCACAACCCACAAGTCAACAGTGGCTTGGGAACTAGACATTTGAGTAGAGTTGGGTTATTTGATTCATAGTGGATTTTGGTTTTCCACGGGACCCCTGTGCCCTTGTCTAGTAGAATCTGGTGGAAATTACAAACTGCAGAAATTCAACTCAGTGCCGCAATAACAGGATGCACCTGTAGATTTCGTAGAATTAGCAGCAGCGTTCTCTCAATACCAGTTTGAGAGAAATAACCCTGTTTGCATAGTGCCAACTGGGGCAGAATCTGAAGTGTCTTGCCTGCCTCTCGGCCATGGGAGGCACCGATCTCAGCAACATCTATCCATCCGCCATCCACTTAACAAGCAAAGATGGAAGGCCCTGGTGCTCCAGGCTATCCTGCAATGGTTCATTTGCTTTTGATGGGATTATCACTTTGACAGATGTGCTTGCAATTAACTGGGGGCTTTCTGCTTCCAATCCAAATTCCCACAGGTGGATCACTGGCTCTTGGGGAGCAAAAACCCTTCTTTGTTTGTTTTTGCTTCTCCCAGAGCCTGGGCAGAGCTCCCCATTCCTGGATCCTACGTTGATATACACTGAATTGAATTATACTAAAGGGTGCACCCAAGAGTGCATGAGCTAAGTAAAATGTAATTTGTGGGACCTCATGTGGACATTTCAGGTCCATGTGTACAAGATAAAGGAGAGAAAATCCTGGGGGACACCACAGGCCTGGGAAAATGACCTCCTACTCAGTCTAACAAGAACATCCAGTACATAAACAGCAGGCTCTCTGCAACCGCTTCGGTCCTTCCACTGCCACGCTCCCAGAAAGCAAAGGGTTATCTCCTATTCGGATTTTGGCTCTGAGACCACAGCTCAGCACATCACTCCTCTAGAGAAAAGAAAGTCTAAGATGAGAGAGTGAGGCTGCTTTCATGTGGTGCCAGCGTATAGCGCAGGGCAGGCCTGATCGCTGAACGGATCCCTGCAGACGTGAGCGGTCACTTCCCCTTTTGAGGGCCCATTTATTTTCCTCTTTGAGGAGACTGTGAGCGTCCTCAGTGCAGGGCTATGTTTTAGCTTCTTGGCTCTCCTCACAGTTCTAGCATAATTCTTTGATTAATTGCCGTCAACGTTTGTTGATGGATTATGTGACAGAGGTGAAATTCTTTGATCTGGGTTTCACCTTTTCCTTTCCCCCACTCCCTCCTTTTTCTTTTTTTTTTTTTTTTTTAGAGGCAAGGTCTTGCTCTGTGGCCCTGGCTGGAGTGCAGTGGTGCAATCATAGCTCATTGCAGCCTTGACCTCCTGGGGTCAAGCGAACCTCAACGCCGTGGCCTCCTGAGTAGCTGGGACTACAGGCATGCGCCACCACGCTCAGCTTCACCTTTTCCTTTCCTTGTGCTCCCCTGGCAGATATGCTGGTAAACAATGAACCAGTCAAGAGGACAGCAACAGGAGGAAAACGGGAGAAACCCCATGATTCGTGGACTAAACAGGCTTCCCACTAGTCCTGGCTCACAGAGGAAGTCATGCTCCATGTTTCAAATGTCCTCAAAGCTCGTTCAACTCCAAAATGCATGAAGACGAAATGGGAATTTTACTCAAGATTTTTGTGGGCTGTTGGGGAGAAGAGTTAACATTGCAAAGCATATTGCAAACTCTTATCTTCAAATGATTTTAAAATTTTCTTCCAAGCTCTTTATTATTTCTCCAGAGCTGCCCTGCTCTTCCCACTCTGGGTCCTTTCTCTGCCACTCTCCTCAGCATGACTTCTCCCTAATCGGCCAGCATTTCTTTTATTCTATAGAGCAAGTTTTCTCGCCCTGGGCACCTCTCATTTGCATGTTATACCACCACACCAAGTGAGCCTCGGAGCACCAGTGTTTTAATCCCTGAAAACAGTCCTTATGGGATTCAGCACAGAGGTCCTCTTGGCAGCCTGTAGTCTCCAGAGTGACACGTCCTCAACAGTCAAAGTGAGCAAGCTATGGTGCCCATCACCAAGTGGGGCTCACCATTCCCCTCTGTGTTCACTTCTCTCCTACCTTCTTCCTTATCCCATCCTTCCTCCTTCCTTTTTTTTTCTGCATTCAATTATTCATGGTTATTCATTTCATACGGGCATCTGTGCCACTTGGTTCTACAGGCTTTTTTTTTTTTTTTTTTGAGACAGACTTTTGCCCTTGTCCCCCAGGCTGGCGTGCAGTGGTGTGATCTTGGCTCACTGCAACCTCCACCTCCTAGGTTCAAGCAAGTCTCCTGCCTTAGCCTCCCAAGTAGCTGGAATTACAGGCATGTGCCACCAAGCCTGGCAAATTTTTGTATTTTTAGTAGAGACAGGGTTTCACCATGTTGGCCAGGCTGGTCTCGAACTCCTGACCTCAGGTGATCTGCCCGCCTCGGCCTCCCAAAGTGCTGGGATAACAGGCGTGAGCCATCGTGCTCGGCCGGTTCTATGGGCATTGTGGAAGTGACCGCTAACAAGCCCCAAGGGTAAGTAAAGGAAAATGAAAGGTGATTGATTCCTCACCACCTCTCCCCTTTTTTCCTCTACCCTTTGCCCCTGCTCCCCAATCTAGACTCTAATAAACAGAAATGATTTTTGTTGCAAGCTGAAAACTCGTTCTTGTGGTTGGGGCTAGCGGGGTGGCAAGTCAAGCTTTACAGTTGTCTGGATAATAAATGCTGTCTTCAAGGACTGTCCAACATTGTAGGAACAAGAGAACAACCCAAGTTAACAACTAACTCCTATTCACAAGTGCTACTGCCTCTCTGCCATCCCCTAACCTCAGCCTCACACACTTGAATTTCGCCAATCCATTTGATGAGCTCAAATCAGTGAATTTTCTCCTCGCCAAAGCTCACAAATTCTGTTCCCCGCTTCTTGCCCCACATCCAGGCATTACCAACTGCATTTTCCCTTTGCCTGATATTCGGGCATCAAGCCTCCTTGCCATTCCAATTTATTTCACCTTCCTCCAGTCCTTATGATTTCCTTCCTGGAGAGTATTTCAGCATCTCTATGCCTCAGTCTCCCCTGCACACCACACCAGCTCGGCCTCATCATCACATCACTTGGCTATGTCCCGCCTGGGTTAGACAGCTTCAGTAGCTGAAGTCCATAGATCTTATTCTGTTTTTCGAGGTCCACCTGACTCTGAATCCAGCTGACATTTCTGCCCTTAGCTTCTCCCCCTCTCTACTTCTGGTTAACTATGGACCACACTCTGCTTCCTCAGGAACCACCTACCAAGGCCGTATCCATCCTTCAAGGATCATACGTGGGCCTTTCCTGATCACATCAGCTCAACAACTTTTCCCTCCTACATTTCAATTGCTCTTACCATAATCATTAGTATTCACCCCACTGTACATCTAGAAAGAAAGTGGTCTTAAACCTAAGGGAAGGCAGTCTAGGTCAGAAATTTGTTGTCCGCTGTTCTGAGCAGTTTCTTCTAGGAAGTACCAAACATTTCTGATAATAGAATTGAGCAATTTCCTGATGAAGTGAGACACAGCTTGCACTGTTGACCGGCTGTCCCTGGATGAACCTAGTTACTTTTAACCAAATGTTCCTTTCTTGAACTTGTTCCTTTCTTGAACTTAATCTACCAATGTTATCTAGATAACTTTCCTCAAAAAAAAAAAAAAAAAAAACCCTCTACTAGGAAAGAAATCTTTGAACCGGACTTATTGGAAATTACCTCCTTGCAGCAGGTTTGAAACAAAACTTTGAATTTGCCTCACAAAGAATTTGTCTGAAACTGCTTTAGTATATGCTAGTTATATTTGTATGCACATGTGGCTTCATACATAGTGGTTGGACACCCATATGTGTTATGCACTTTGTTAGGTGACGTAAGTTCACAGATAAACTGGACATAGGGCTATCCTCTAGAGGCCCACAGTTTGACACCTTAACCTGAGATCCTTGGACCTTTGAAGTTCAGAGTGCCCACAACCGCTGGGTGTGGTGGCTCACACTTGTAATCCCAGTACTCTGCAGGGCTGAGGTGGGAGGATTGCTTGAGTCCAGGAGTCTGAGACCAGCCTGGGCAACATGGCAAAACCCCATCTCTACAAAAATTACAAAAAAAATTAGCCAGGCCTGGTGGTGCATGCCTGTGGTCCCAGTTACTTGAGAGGCTGAAGTGGGAGGATCACTTGAGTCAAGGAGGTAGAGGCTGCAGTGAGTTGAGATGGCAATACTGCACTCCAGAAACCCCATCTCAAACAAAACGGAGCAAAACAAAACAAACTGCCCATAATGCTCCTGAAACTTCCTACGGATTTATCCAGAGTATGTGCTGATGTGCATTTTTTCCAAGGAGGGAAACCAAAGGTTCTATCAAATTAAGAAAAGAGTTTTTACCATTGTGGAAGACAGTATGGCGATTCCTCAAGCATCTAAAATCAGAAACACCATTTGACCCAGCAATCCTATTACTGGGTATATACCCAAAGGAATAGAAATCATTCTACTATAAAGTCACATGCACCCGTATGTTTATTGCAGCACTATTTACAATAGCAAAATGGAACCAACTGACATGCCCATCAATGAGACTAGATAAAGAAAATGTGATACATATACACCACGGAATACTATGCAGCCATGAAAACGAATGAGATCATGTCCTTGGCAGGGACATGAATGAAGCCGGAAGCCATTATCCTCAGCAAACTAACACAGGAACAGAAAACCAAACGCCGCATGTTCTCACTCATAAGTGGAAGTTGAACAATGACAGCACATAGACATAGGGAGGGGAACATCACACACCAGGGCCTGCTGCAGGGTGGGGGGTGGGGTGTGAGGGGAGGGAACTTAGAAGACAGGTGAGTAGGTGCAGCAGACCACCATGGCACACGTATACCTATGTAACCAACTGGCACGTTCTACACATGTATCCTGGAACTTAAATTTTAAAAAAAAAGAGTTTTTAATCCAAGAAAGATTAACAGCAACTAGAAGAAAGAAAGAGATATAAACAGTGAATTGCAATGCAGCACGGCAGGTGTTATGATGGAGTAGAAAGGACTGGAAAAGGCCTCCTGGAGGAAGGGACACTCAAGTGTCTTTCCATTTCACCTGTAAACTCATTAAGGGCAAAAGCTTTGCTATAGCTTCAGTATGAGATCCTGGGCAATCCATGACAAAATGGGTCTGCTTTTGCACCCCCAACTTCCTCTCACATCCTTGCATCGTGCCATGCAGCATCAACTGGAAACCTCAGTGTCAGCAAACGACGACAGAGCGTTCATCCGCAAGGTGAACCAGAAAAGCCAGTTCAATGACTTGTTTAACCATGGTCCATCTCAGAACCAAGAGTTGGGCCTCTTATTTACCAGAAAAATTGTGGGGGCTTTGTGATATGGCTTTTAAAAAATCTTGTAATTGCCAGGCGTGGTGGCTCACACCTGTAATCCCAGCACTTTGGGAGGCTGAGGTGGGTGAATCGCCTAAGGTCAGGAGTTTGAGACCAGCCTGACCAACACGGTGAAACTCCGTCTCTACTAAAAAATACAAAAACTAGCTGGATGTGGTGACGCGTGCCTGTAATCCTAGCTACTCAGGAGGCTGAGGCAGGAGAATCACTTGAACCTGGGAGGCAGAGGTTGCAGTGAGCCGAGATCGTGCCATTGCGCTCCAAAAAAAAAAAAAGATATTAACATAAATTTAAATATTTTATAATGACAATTCATTAACTACTTAAAGCATAAGCTATTTTCCAGAAGAGGCAGCAGTGCATTCTACTCCCATGCCCAAGAAGAAAGGAGCGTGACTTTGGTGGGAGTACTAGGAGTTTCTACTGGAGCACTTGCCCGCAGAGTGAGAAACGTTCCTAGAGAGGAAGTTATACCTGCTGTGGAATTTAAGAGAATCTTGTCATATTTTGATAAGTTTTTTGAGACGGAAGTCTCACTCTGTCGCCCAGGCTGGAGTGCAGTGGTGCAATCTCAGCTCACTGCAGCCTGCACCTCCTGGGTTCCAGCTATTCTCTTGTCTCAGCCTCCTGAGTAACCGGGATTACAGGCGCCCACCACTACGCCCGGCTAATTTTTGTACTTGTAGTAGAAACGGGGTTTCACCATGTTGGCCAGACTGGTCTCAAACTCCCGACCTCAGGTGATCTGCCTGCCTCAGCCTCCCAAAGTGCTGGAATTACAGGCGTGTGCCACTGTGCCTGGTTAATTTTTGTATTTTTTTTTTTTTATTATTTTAGTAGAGACAGTGGTTTCACCGTGTCATCCAGGCTGGTCTCAAACTCCTGACCTCAGGTGATCCACCCACCTTGGTCTCCCAAAGTGCTGGGATTACAGGCATGAGCCACCGGGCCCAGTCAACGTGATGTGTTTTGGAACCCTGAATTCCTTGGCTTGCCCGGAGGGTTTTCTTTTTGTTAATATCTTTGCTTGCTTTCTAGTATTTAAAAAATTGTGTTTTGCTCTAACTATGCAATGGCTTTAAGTCTTAGACAAATTTCCAGGGAGCAAAACACACTCAACCATTTCATAATAATCAGAAGAGAGCTCTGATCAATAAATAAGCAAGACTGAATTTTACAAAATAATCCAAAGTTTAAAACCAAAGCCCACTTTTTGCATGATCCTTTAAGAGAAAGACAAATCTGGAAGCAAAACACCTTATAAAATGACAATGCACTTTCAGGAGCCCAGGGCACTGTGGTGAAATGATGATGGCTAGTACAGGTTATAAGTCTTGGGGAATTATTTATGAATTCTCAGGATCCTTCAGTTCGCCGCATCCTTCTCCATTATTTGAATATTGGAGGCTGCCTGACCAGAATCTTGGCAGGACTTTGCTCCTTCATCCCAGGTGGTCCCTGCTGACTCCTGAGGACGTTACAGCCCTGGGGGGAGGACTCAGCTTACGAAGTGCTGGGTGAGACCACTGCCAAGAAGTGCTTGCTCACCCTACCTGCAACGGCAGGGGAATCTCCCTGTCCTTTCATGGGCGTGGCTGAAGAAAGGATTCATAAATGAAGTTCAATCCTTCTCATCAACCCCAGCCCACACCTCCAGCAATTGAACTTGAAAAAAAAAACCTGGTTTGAAAAATTACCGCAAACTATATTGTCATCAAAAAAAAAAAAAAAAAACACTTCCTATATTTGAGATGAGAGAAGAGAGTGCTAGGCAGTTTCCTGGCTGAACACGCCAGCCCGATACTTAAAGAGAGCAACTCCTGACTCCGATAGAGACTGGATGGACCCACAAGGGTGACAGTCCAGGCGGACCGATCTTCCCATCCCACATCCTCCGGCGCGATGCCCAAAAGAGGCTGACGGCAACTGGGCCTTCGGCAGAGAAAGTCCTCCGCTCCACTGCCCCGGCTGGTCCCAAGGGTCAGGAAGATGGATTCATACCTGCTGATGTGGGGACTGCTCACGCTCATCATGGTGCCTGGCTGCCAGGCAGGTAAGGGCCTGTGGGTGCCCCCGGAATTCCGGGAAGGCTGATGGGCATCCCTCTTCCCAGCCACAGAACCAGAGGGAGTCCCCAGGTAGATGGTTCCAAGAAGGGAGTTGAATCTTGGGTTCCACCTCTTGCCTGTGACCCACGGGGACCCCAGTTTATGCCTCACTGTTCCTTGGTCTGTCAAGAGAGCCTGAAGTAGCATTAGGTTCTCCTGTCCTTCTCAGTCCTTGACAATTAATTCTGGGAAGAATAGTGTGGCATGATATTTGGGATATTTGGATGTTAACAGGGCCCTGATGAGCAGGTTTCTCAAGAAATTATCTTTTATTCTTCAATGAATTTCCTTTTATTCTCTGCACTCCCACCCCCCAACTAAGAAGCTATCAGGAAGCTCTTTAAGTTCAGGTTAATTTGCTGGAGACGTGAGTACTCATATATCAAACACTGGGAGAATTTAAGATCTCAGAAAAGTTTAGCTTCAGGGATGTATACACTGCTTTTACGTCTTAGGAAACAACACCTAGGAATTTCCTTACAAGTGCAACTTTACAGAAATTTTTAAAAATATGCATACTCACTTTTAGAACATTACTAATTCTCATAATCCTATGTATATACATGATATGTATATGTATATGTGTTTATATATGCAAATTTTAAATTTCATTCCTTGTTTCAAATGGATTTTATCGAAGATTTTTTTTTTTTTTTTTTGACACTGTCTCTGTCAGCCAGACTGGAGTGCAGTGGCGCGATATTGGCTTACTGCAACCTTCGCCTCCCAGGCTTAGCAATCCTCCCACCTCAGCCTCCTGAGTAGCTGGGACTACAGGCACACGCCACCACACCTGGTTAATTTATTTTTTTGTAGAGATGGGGTTTTTGCCATGTTGCCCAAGCTGGTCTTGAACTCCTGGGCTCAAGTGATCCACTCACCCTGGCCTCCCATACTGCTGGTACTACAGGCATGAACCACCGTGCCTGGCCAATATTTTTTTTTAAAGAAATAAAAAACCACCAACTTCTACCTCAAACCACTCTTCCTAATTGAGTGTGAATTTTCTAATAATGTCTTCCCTTTGCTTACTCAGGAAGACAGATAAGAAAGTTTATAGTGTTTTTTGAAAGTCTATAACGGCAACAAGTAGAATGCTAACTGGCTGTAGAATTTATTAAGAAATGAAACATAATGATGCATTTCAGGAGTCTGCTTGCTTGTTTAGGGGAAGTGCCCAGTCATGCTGGGCTGTGTACTGGCCCAGATGTAGGAGTGTCTTTAAAGAGGGCATTTTATTTACTTATTACATTTTTATTTATTTATTTTTTTATTTTTTGAGACAGAGTCTCACTCTGTTGCCCAGGCTGGAGTGCAGTGGCGTGATCTCAGTCCACTGCAACCTCCACCTCATGGGCTCAAGTAATTCTCGTGCCTCAGACTCCTGAGTAGCTGGGTTTACAGGTGCGTGCACCACCACGACCAGCTAATTTTTGTATTTTTAGTAGAGATGGGGTTTCACCATATTGGTCAGGCTGGTCTCAAACTCCTGACCTTGTGGTCCACCAGCCATGGCCTCCCAAAGTGCTGGGATTACAGGTGTGAGCCATCACGCCTGGCCTATGTTTTTTATTTTAATAGGTTTTGGAGGACAGGTGGTGTTTGGTTACATGAATAAGTTCTTTAGTGGTGATTTGTAAGATTTTGGTGCACCCATCACTTGAGCATGTATGCTGTACCCAGTGCGTAGTCTCTTTTCCCTCACCCACCTCGCACCCTTTCCCCTGAGTCCTCAGAGTCCATCGTGCCGTTCTTATAAAGAAGGCATACTTTTAGGAAGGTTTTTCAATGTGATTTCTACATCCACAGGGTCTTTGCTAACTCAGTCTAAGCCAAGAACAGGAAAATCTTGACAATTAATCATGCTCTGCCTCTGGAAGACACATTTCAAGTAAACTCGTGTTATTTCTAGCTATTGGTGACTTATCCAAGGGTCTGAGTGGTCTTGGTGGGAGCAGGGGAACTAGAGTCCCATAAGGACTCCTTCACGCCATTCTCAACATCTATCCATACCCCATCTGCCCCTCAACACTACAGGAAATACAAAAATGAGGGAGATATAGTCCTGACACTTAAGCAACTTATAACCTGGTGAGGAGGAGAAAAGCATAGATATAAATATAGTAACACCAGTCAGAGTGTGGTAAGATCTACGGAGCGTTGGGCTATCAGAGAAGGCTTCATGAGGATGACATGTAAAGGGAGCCCCAAGGGACCAGTAAATTTCCATCAATGAGATTCCAGGGAGAGAGGCCCCAATGAGCCAAAACACAGGAGTGCCTTAGGGAGCAGCAGGTGGTCCAATGTGCTCCTGCCCTGGACAGGGAGGGTGGGGATATGGGGAATTCAAACTGGAAAGTTAGGATGAGGTAAAATGAATCATCTAAGGCATTAGGCATTTTTAGTCTGTATATTGCTGGGCCCTGGGATGTGGTCAGAAAGAGAATTCTCCTAGTGATAACTTCTTAACTTCACCTAGTAGGCAATAAAGAACTACAAGAAAATTTAAAACTACCATTTATAAAGTAACTTCTATGTGCCAGATATGTGTCCTATTGTAATCTTCATAGCCACTTTGCAGTATGGATATCATGAACCCCTAGATGAAGCAAGAACCCAAAACTCAGACTCGCACAGGCAGTGAGAGTGCCAGGGTTTGAACCTGGTCTCCCTGGATTGTTCTGTTTCTGTTCATTGCAAACAGGGTCAGCGCTTTATGGAGATGATACTGGCATAGAGTGGAGAGAGATCAGGTGCACAGAGACAGGTCATGAGGCTCTTAAAATAGTCCAATCACAAGGCAAATGAGGACCCAGTGGCCAAAGACAATGACATGGGTCAAGTTTCTGGAATCAACAGGAATTTCCAGGCATCACTCCAGGGTCAGAAACCATCTCATCACAGACTTTTTCTCCAAGAGGAACCTAGTCTTGAAACAAATCAGACTTTTTATTCCTCAGGGTAAGAGTTCTCTAATGAAATCAGACTGTCAACAGATGCAATTTCTAGCTGATTCATAAGGGCAGATTTTCATTCTGAAAATTTCCAAAGCCACCATTTAACATGGCAAGGGTTTATGAGGACATATTAGTCAACTTGAGTGTTTTTAGTCTCTATATTACTGGGCTCTGGGATGTGGTCAGAAAGAGAATTCTCCTGGTATTACCAATATGGCACGTTATTGAAGGCACCTTTCTCAGAACTGTGGAAATTCTGAGAGCTTGTATGTCCCTTGATCATCTTTCTTTCATTCTAGGAATTCTGTGATCAAATCTTTATCCTCTAGACTCAAAAATAATTCTTTAAAAAAACAGTGTGGAAACCCATTGAGATAATGTGTTTGTGTAATTATCCATTCTTGTAAAGACAACTGCCCACAATGGAATTTCCCATCTTCACCTTTGTCAGTCAAACACAAAATGTTTAACCCTTCACATTTAATCTTTCAACTTCTTGAGATCCCAAACTATTATTGCTACTGTTACTTCATTCATCTTCAAGACATGTCTTGAGGCTGTAAGGGCTTTCCTAAACATTGGGAGCTCTTCATAAGACAGTTGCTACTTTCCTTAAAACAGCATGCCTTAAATAGGCAGTTTGATAAATCACCTGTGCATATACTTCATTTTAGATGTGAGAATTGAAAAAGAAAAAAATTGACTTCACAATTCTGCACCAAAAGAATGAGTTTCACGAATGCGTCAGTTAGAGGTGCTAATATAGAACGCTTGGTGAGCTCTAAAACTCCACTACTCCACCCCACTCCCCTGATAGAGAAGTATTCCCAGACTGGTTTTTGCCTAAAGCCTTGGGTATTCTGAATACCTTTTTGTGATTTTTTTTCTCTTCCTTTTTGAGACAGGGTCTCTCTCTGTCACCCAGGCTGGAGTGCAGTGGCGAGATATTGGCTCACTGCAACCTCTGCCTCCCGGGTTCAAGTGATTCTCCTGCCTCAGCCTCCCCAAGTAGCTGGGATTACAGGCACCTGCCACCATGCCTGGCTAATTTTTGTATTTTTAGTAGAGACGGGGTTTCACCAAGTTGGCCAGGCTGGTCTCGAACTCCTGACCTCAGGTGATCTGCCCACCTTGGCCTCCCAAAGCACTGGGATTACAGGCATGAGCCACCGCACCCAGTCCTCTTTGTGACTTTTTTGTTGGAGTCATTCTTCTGCGAGCTATGGATACCATCAAGGCAGGCAGTCCCTCAACATGGCAGCTGTTCCCACCCTTCCCCACTCCTCTTCTTGCCCAAGGATGAGCAGAAACTTTACAGAAAAAGAGAGAATTCCCACAGGAAATGAGGCATGTTGCTTGAGGTCACAGGGAATAGAATTAGCAGGAAAATAAACCTTGCAGGAAGCAGAAAGTGGGCCAAAGCACTGAGGAGAGGACACGGGGAGGGTGTGAGTTTTTGACAGATTTCTCTCTGTAAAATGAGGAGGTCACCCAGGGATCTTGAAACTCCCTTCCAGTTCCTTCACTCTATGTCAAGGATTCCAGAAAGGAAATAAAATATGCTCTGCTTAAAAGGCATTTTCAAGCTGGGGAACTTTGGGATGAAAAAGTTTCCCAAATGAAGACATACTGGCACGGTCAGGGTTGAGCGACTTTTGTGTGTCAATGCACCCAAGCCTGACGTCTCATTGTGGGTTATTTCCAGCTCTGAAGAAGTACTGCCTGGCAGCCAGCATGACCCACTGCTTCTGTAATTGCTGCAGTTGCAGGTGTCAAGGCAAAAACTCCACTCACTCAATTCTCAAAATCTATCCAATATCTCTCATGCCCCTTTTCAATACTATAGGAAATGTAAAAATGAGCGACATAGTCCTGATCCTTAAGAGAGTCATAAGTTGGTGAGTAGGAGAAAGGCATAGATATAGTCATAGTAACACAAGTCATATGTAGTAAGATCTACTGAGCATGGGGCTATCAGAGAAAACTTCATGAGGGTGACATGGAAAGGGAGCCCTGAGGGACTGATAAATTTCCATCAATGAGATTCCAGGGAGAGAGGCCCCAAAACACAGGGGCAGCAGGTGGTCCACTGTGCTCCTGCCCTGGACAGGGAGGGCAGGGTCCTCTGCTGTTTGTTTGCTTGTGTAGGAATTTTCCCCTCAAACAATGTCCTTGTCTCCCATGGGAGAAGTTTTACATGAGTGGGAACCCGTTTCTCTTCTCTATCCCAGGCCGTTCCCTGAGAGAAGAGAAAGGGGAATCTTTCTCTTTTTTTTGGACAGTTTCACTCTGTCGCCCAGGCTAGAGCACAGTGGTGCAATCTCAACTCACTGCAACCTTCAGCTCCTGGGTTCAAGTGATTCTCCTGCCTCTGTCTCCTGAGTAGCTGGGATTACAGGTGTGCACCACCATGCCTGGCTCATTTTTTGTAATTTTAGTAGAGAGGGGGTTTTTGCTATGTTGCATAGGCTGGTCTTGAACTCCGAGCCTCAAGCCATCCATCTGCATGGGCCTTCCAAAGTGCTGGGATTACAGGCATGAGCCACTGTGCCCAGCTGAAAAGAGAATCTTAATTCAGTTGATTACTTCTAAAAGTTATAAGACCTTCTTCACTGAAAGAGTTCACATAGAAGCTGAACTTGAATCCAGCCCTCTTAAATTTCAGTTCAATATTCCCTGCACATCTGCACGTCTTTACATGAAATCTCAGTGATATTCCTTCATCCATCCATTCATGCATGAGGATTACAGAGATGAAGAAAGTTCCAGCTCTTATCCTCTTGTGCTCACAGTTTAACACGGGAGATGAAACTGCTGCTGAATGGCTCCCATTCTGAAGTCAGCCAACAGTGTTTGCCAATAGCCCCCACTGAATACCCCACCATATTCTCAAGTAACTCACTCATTTAGGGGAAAACAATAATATAATTGTCTCTAGAAATTTTAGGTATTCTCCACTCTAAGATTACTCAGTGTTTTGACTGATCTCAAGGCGACTCTGGGGTTTGCTTCTGTCAAAAAGAAAACACAGTTCCCACTGGGAAATGTGTGGAGAGTAATGGTTCAAAACACCAGCTGTACATTAGTGTATATCCAGGATGCTTTAAAAAGTGATGGCCAAGACTCATAAGATGAATTAAGCGGACTCTCTGGGGAACAGAACCGAACATCACAGTACCTTCTCTTCCAGTTCCTTGAATACTTCCAAATCGCACTTAGGATTGAAACTCACCAAATTAGAGAGATGGAATAATGATTTCCATGGTTGGTCTGATTCACTAGGAACAGGTATGCTCAAGCAGTACTTCTCAACCTTTAATGCATTTAGAAATCATCCAGGGATCTTGTCATGGAGCAAATTCTGACTCGGGAGGTCAGGGGTTACCGCCTAAGATTCTGGTGCAAACAGGTTCCACAGGAGGCCTATGTTGTGGGTGCATGAACCCCATTTTGAGTAACAAGGCTATCAAGTCAGAGAATAAATACGCATTGCTTTTACCCACACAGAACTTGCGACTGAAATGAGAAAATAGGCTGAGTGTGATAGCTCATGCCTGTAATACCTGCACTTTGGGAGGCCAAGGCAGGAGGATCACATGAGCCCAGGAGTTCAAAACCAGCCTGGGCAACATAGTGAGACTCTGCCTCTTAAAAAAAAATTAGAAAAAGGGAAAACCAATCTGGGAAAGATCAAATATTGCAAATAATGCCATAAATGATCAGAATAGGGAGAGTAACATGCTACCTGGAGAACTAGAAAAAAAATTTTCAGAGAAGGTGGCCCTGGGACCTCCTGGTTCTGAATGGTGGTTCTGAATATCAGGAGAGGGGCTGGAGAATGGTGTTTTCTAGTGATGTTGCTGGAGTCGTATACATGGACCGTGTTCCATGAGTAGTGAGCTGACCAATTAGAGAGATGAGGCGTTTGCCAGGAGAACTACATAATGAGCCATATTTCAACATACATGCAGTTTTGTGTGTGTGTGCCAAGCAAATGAGTCTCAGATTCTCGGACAAAAACGAATACTTTTGCTCAGACAGACAGCATGTGAGTGCTTCTCCCCCAGCTTCAACCCTGCAGTGTCTACAGGTGTCATTGGTCCCCGGTAGACGTCCTCGGTTCAATGGGTCACTGGTCACTTATCACCAGCACCACATGACCCTGGATGGCAGCCAAAGAGTTCCTGGGTCTTGTTTCCCTACCTCCACATTTTTTTCCTGACCCAGCCCGAGTCACGTGCACACCACAGGGCTGGAGTCCCAGTGCTTTTGTCCTGACAGCCCATTCTCCCACTCCCACACCCAACCAGTTCCCCGGGGGTTTTTGACCAGCAGCTCCGCCTGCAGCCCTCGACCCAGATCCAGGCATCCTGCTTAAGGAGGGGTTCAGGTGGCAGGAAACTCCAGGGCAACAAAGTGTGGGTGGCATGGGTGGGGTTGACCGGAAGGTCACTGTGCTGGGAGGAAGAGGAACGGGCGGAGGGAAGGCAAGATACGGATCAGGAGTATTGACATCCTGTGCCAGTAGAGGGGCCTGCCCCATGGTGGAAGGTGTGGCCGGACGAGCTCGCTGGCCCATGTCCCCCCGTTTCCCAGGCTTTTTCCTCCCACGCTGTATGCAGTGCAAGAACAAGCTGGTGCAATTGGACTAGCAGCAATTGAGTCCTTTTACCCAAAAGAAGAAGAAAGAGCAATGTTTCAAAAGAATAAAAAGGAAGCTGCAGCCGGGCGCAGTGGCTCATTCCTGTAATCCCAGCACTTTGGGGGGGCCAAGAGGGGAGGATCCCTGGAGCCCAGGAGTTCGAGACCAGCCTGGGCAACATAGTGAGACCCCACCTCTATTTTTTAAAATGATAATTAATTTTAAAGAAGGAAGTTTGTGAAAGCCATTGGTTTCTTTATTCTAAAGAGCGTGGAAAATAGGACAGTCTCCAACAGGCCCTGATTTCCTTTGGTAAGAAAATGAGCAAAGCTATAGACCAGGAAACATGACTGGTTAAAGCCGGCCCATGCACCAACTCCAATACTGATAGTTATGTTTCCTTTCGTTCTTATTTGCTTCAAGCTTTGTTCCAGAAAACATTTGAACACTAGCTAGAACCACCACAGTGAATATCCATTGCCTAAATGCTATCTTTCAGGTATTATGTTCAGACATAGTATTACTTTGGTTAATTCTCAAAATAAAGTAGGTCGTATGATTATCCCCGTTTTATGCCTGGTGAACTGTGGTTAAATGGGCTTACAGAGATTAAATGGGTTGCCTGATGTAGCCCAACGAGGAAGGGGCTAGGATAGGAAGCAGGCGCTCTCATTCCAGAACCTGCCTTTTTTCCTCCTGTCTAAACTGCTGCTAAAGGTCAAAGACGAAGGTGCCATGTGAGCAGGGAAGTTATTTTTGTTTTTTACAAAGGTGAAGTAATAGGCTGTGAGTAATGCCCACTGCTCCTTCAGCCCCAGGTACATGCAGTGAGGCGGTACCCACAGAGCCGCGTGGCACTCCTCAACCTGCTAGAGCAGCCGGCCTCCTGCAGGATGGCTTAAGGACCACCTGGTCCTTGGGGTCTGGGTTCTCCGGGTCCTGCTGTTCCCTGCAGCCTTCCTTCTACCCCCAGAGCAGCTTGGGGCATCTTTAGAGAAAGCAGCAGTGTCGCACCTGCCCCAGCAGCCACAAAACAGAGGAAATTCTGAGCACCTCCGGGCGTGAGTCACCACACCACATTCAGGAATTGCCACCTCTGCCCACAGAATCACCCACTCTTTTCTGTTTGGGACCAAAATAGATACCTCCTTCAGAAGCCGCTGCTTTCTGTACTCTCAGCAATAAAAAAACAAAGGCAAGGATAGGTGTGTGCCTCTGAGGCGTGAGGGGGGCGCGTTTTCTCCCCTGGGAAGGTTTTCAGAGAGAAGTTGTTGCTACAGCAGTACGGGCAGCTGATGGGTTGAGGGTACAGGAGGAAGAGGGAAAGTCAGGGAGATTAGAGACAACCTCTTGTGTGGTAGGACTTCCGGCTATTGGTTTGTTCATTCCTTTGTTCATTCATTCATTCAGCAAATGTTCATTGAGGAACTGCTATGTGTCAGGCACAGGGTTTGAGACACAGAGATGAATAAGAGCCCATCCTTGACCTCTGCACAGACAATTATGACACAGGCTAAGTGCTGAGATACAAGTTTAAAGAAGGAGTCGATGGAACACACAGATCGATGTTCATCACCCCTGCAAAACCCAGCACAGCCCACATCAGGGACTGCCTCATTCACATCATGTTAGATGTGACAGAGAGGACAGCAGAGAGTGTTGTTTTGTCATCAACTACTAAAATTATTAAAACCAAACACCACTAATTTTGAACTTCAGGTAGACAGAGGATGTAGAGTTTTCCTTTGCTCAAGAAATTCCTTTACAGAGAAAATGGGAACATTTCAAGTGGGAGTATTTCAATTCCTTTAATAACAACCTGTTTTCTAGCTCCCACATTCCCCAAGTATTCTAGAAGCACCTTTCATAATGGACAGCTCTGACCAACTGCCCCACACACATGCATGTGAACCGTTCTCCAATCCTAAAAGTCTGTGACTTCTCCAAGGAAGGGAGGAAGGAATCGTATTAGTTCAGTTTACATTATTATATACTTTGTAGCAAAGCAGCAATGTTTCCTTAAAAAATTCTCTCTATATATATAGCTGGGCATGATGGCTCACGTCTGTAATCCCAGCACTTTGGGAGGCTGAGGCGGGCAGATCACCTGAGGTCAGGAGTTCGAGACCAGCTGACCAACATGGTGAAACCCCGTCTCTACTAAAAATACAAAAGTTAGCCAGGTGTGGTGGCACATGCCTGTAATCCCAGCTACTCAGGGAGGCTGAGGCAGGAGAATCCCCTGAACCTGGAGGCTGAGGTTGCAGTGAGCCGAGATCGAGCCACTGCACTCCAGCCTGGGTGACAAAGGGAAACTCCGTCTCAAAAAAAAAAAGAAAAAGAAAAAAAAAATATATATATATATATACATATATATATATATATATTTGTGTGTATTTTCTCCTCATGAAATGAGCCCCTTGAAGCAAATCGGCCCATCTTTTCAGAGAAAGATCAGTTTATTACGTTACCAAGTAAAGGGCAAAGGAATCATTTCTAAAAGTTTCGTTTGAAGTCCCCGGAGTTAAAGTTGACGTCAGCCTCTTCCTGCCCTGGTGCCCCGAGAGTTTCCCGGGAGTTTTGGGGATGACACCCGGCTGCATGCGTGACATCTCGCTGGCTGGGGGCAGGCCTGGTGGCTTCCCCGACAATGAAACCAGGCAGAGCCTGCAACCCAGCTGAGCACCAGTGTGGTCTCTGCTTCCGGTCCTTGTGGTAGCACCTCTGTTTACAGCCTGATTTAGAACAAAAAGAACTTTTGTAAAGGAGAAAACTCCTTATATTAAATGGAAAGCAAAACAAACAATTACCAAAAAAAAAAAAAGTTGGAGGGGTGTTTCAGAATAAAAGAGCCGTCTCTCCAGACATCTGTCTGACGCCCAGGTGGCGCTGAGACCACAGGGTGAGCCTTTTGGCTGGAGATGTTGATCCCTGGTTTACTGCACTTCGGGCTTTCACTACCTTTCACCCACCGGACCATCAGTTTCACTTTCCCTCTCCCAGCGTCTCTCAAGCTCTGCTTCTCTGGCCCCGTTTTCAATCTAGTGCAAGAGGACCTGTAGCCAGGGCACCCGTCCTCCTCCTCCTCGTCCTGCACTGGGATCCCAGCTCTGAGCACTCCCGGGCCAGGGAGGCCTTGCTGCGTGCTCTGCTTCTGTGATCTTACAGATTCCTCACGGCCACCATGGGAGATGGGGACTGTTAGCACTATTCCCCACCCCAACCCCCTTTTTTTTGAGACAGAGTCTCACTCTGTCGCCCAGACTGGAGTGCAGTGGTATGATCTTGGCTCACTGCAACCTCTGCCTCCCGGGTTCAAGAGATTCTCATGCCTCAGCCTCCCCAGTAGCTGGGATTACAGGCACGCCCCATCGCCACGCCTGACTAATTTTTGTATTTTTAGTAGAGACAGGGTTTCACCATGTTGGCCAGGCTGGTCTCAAACTCCTGACCTCAATTGATCCACCAGTCTCAGCCTCCCAAAGTGCTGGGATTACAGGCTTGAGCCACCACGCCCTGCCACCATTCCCATTTTACGGATGAGGAAACTGAGACCATGAGGCCGTAATTCACTCTCCCAAGAAAGCAAGGAGCCAGTAGATCTGAGCAGAACCCATGCATTCAGGCCGACACAGGAAGCAAGCTGTCAACAGGCACCGTTCATCTCCTGGGCTTCCTAGGCAGGCCCTGAAGCTCTGGTTTTCAGTCACCCTGTTATTCATCCCCAAGTTAATCTCCCCTGAAAGCACCTGTCGTGATGCCCTTTCCGCTGCAAGAGCTCCAGTCATTTCCACTGCCTCAGGGGCACTGTGCTACCTCCTCTGCCTGGCACACAACATGCTCCCCAGCCAAGACTGTTCCCTCAGCACATAGCACGTCTTGGCCAGCAGGTCTTCTCCTGTCCTTCAAAGGGAACCTCCTCATTTGTGATTTCAAAGCTGGACTCCCAGGAACACCCTCCTCCCTTACTGGAACAATCTTCCCCATCTTGTCTGCCTACCGGAATCTTTCCCAACCAGAAAAGCGTCTTGAGAGAATGGAAAAGTCTTATGAATTTGGAAAGTTGACAGCTTGAATTCAAATCCTAGCTTGAACTTGTGAATTTCTACTTTCCTTTACGAAAACCTTTGCATGGCATTCTGTGCAGGCACTAGCAAGGTGGTGGGAGGGAGATGGATACAGTAGGGTGAGTGCCACGTAAAGAAAAGTCTGGGACTGCAGAGAAATGCCACAAAGCACAGACAGAAGAGTCCCGGAGGCTTCCCAGAGAAAGATGACAGCCAATGGGAGACCTCCAGGGAAAGCAGGAGTTAAGAAGGTAGAAACGCATTAGGGAAGTGTGGCATGAGCATGATGGTCAATTTCAATGTGTCAACTTGCCTGGGCTAAGGGATGCCCAGATAGCTGGCTAAACAGTCTCTCTGGGGGTGTCTGTGAGGGTATTTCCAGGAGACACTAGCATTTGAATTGAATAGACTGGGTAAATTTCTTGTTGGTAGACTGAGTAAAGAAAATCACCCTCACCAGTGTGGTGGGGATCATCCAACCATAGAGGACCAGAATAGAACAAGAAGGCAGAGGAAGGTTGCCTTCTCTCTGTTCAAGCTGGGACATCCGTCGTCTGCTCTTGGACATTTGCACTCCTGGTTCTCCAGCTTTTGGACTCTGGGACTTACAGCAGGGCCCCTCTGCTCCTCAGGCCTTCAGTCTTAGACTGAGCCACACCACCAGCTTTCCTAGTTATCCAGCTCCAGCTGGCATCTTGTGGGACTTCTCAGCCTCCATAATTGAGTGAGCCAACTCCCATTATAAATATTCTCTTATTTATCTACATACATCCTATTGGTTTTGTTTCTGTAGAGAAATTCTGTTTCCCTGAATAATACAATGACCAAGGCCCAAGACAAAACACATGGTGAGCTCCAAGAGCCACGCAGAGTCCCGCAAGGCAGGAGAGCTCAGGCACATAGTGGAAGCAGAGATTTTGAAGTTGGGCATGAGCTGTGTCTTGGAGTCTCCCCATGTCACTGGGCTTAAACTGTGTCCTGGAAGGAACAGAACATCCCAGAGGGGTCTCAGTCAGGGCATGGCTTGTACTTTGGAGAGACAGCACTGGGTTTATGTGAAGAATGAAGGAAGAAGAGAAAGCACTGGGTTTATGTGAAGAATGAAGGGAAGCAGAAAGGCAAACCCATAGGGCATTGAGTAACCTCCATGGAAGTCCATGAGGGCAGGGTTTTAACCTCGGTGGGCCTCAGCTTCTGTTCGTATAAAATGAGAATAACACAGACCCTGCTGGGTGCTGTAAGGCTACATAAGCTAGCCTGCCTAGAGTGACCAGAGCACACAGTAGGTGCTCACTAAATGTGACTTGCTGGGCTTCTAGTCTGCATGGCCAAAGGCCCTTCCCTCGGACCTTTCCGTGTGGATGCCTCACAGGCTGCTCAGTCTACACATCCAGAACTGTCCTCCCTCCCCGGAACCTACTCTTTCTCCTCTCTTTGCTATCTCAATGAATGGCACCCCATCCTCCCCATCGCCCAGGAAATCTGGGCAAAATCCTCATTTCTTCCTTTCTGTCCTCCATGCACCTAATAATCCAGCCTCAATTTTTGGCAATTCCAACTTCTAAAATCTCTTAACGCCAGCAACCCCTCTTCTTGCTTACTTATCACCACCCACCCCAGGACTCCCATGACAGCCTTCCTGTGATGCATGACAGGCACATGACAAGGGCAGTTGAGGGTCAGGGGCCACAGGAGCAGGATGCAGCCAGCACACGAGGGAGGATAGGCGGGAGGACAGGCAGACAGTTGTGCGTAAGAGCACGCACTTGTCAGGCTGCCTGGGTCCAAGTCTTAGCTCCACCACTGAGGGGCTGTGTGTCTCTGGGCAAGTCACTGGGCCTCTCTGTGCCTTAGTTCCTGCCTCTAGAGAACGGAGATGAGAAGAACACATCATCTCATAATTAATTATTGCATAAGTACTAATTTTAATTATATTGACTATTATACTCTATTAGTGTATGATGTCTTATATATATTTATCATATAATATACTAATTATATTAATGAGTATACTATAGTATTTTATATAACATACCTTAATTGCTTATTATATATCTGTATAATTATTTTATTATCATATAAGATAATTTCATAAGCTAAGATGGTATTTTATATATTTCATTTATTATATATTTATATTATATTTATATACTTTATTGTATTTGAATTGTGATGTCTAATAAAATAATAGATATGTTAATTATCCTTCATATTCATAATAAGCTCCTTCATTGGTGTCTGGGAAGCCGAGAACGTTTGTGCGTGTGAGCTCTCCTGTGTGTTCGGCATGCAGTGTGTCGCGTCTCAGCTGACGTGATTGCTGTTTTTGGTGGCCCGGAGGCAGAGGGTGCAGGATGCAGGGTGCATGCTACAGGCAGGAAGAGCTTTGGAGCAGGCTGACTTCTGAGCTCTCCTCTGGTGCCGTGGCTTCTGAGGCCCCCAGGTGACAACCAGCCTTTGCCATTCTAGTGTTTCCTCTATGTTCATCCCGCGTTCTGAGTGTGGCACAGGCCACACTCCTGACCCCACCAGCATCAGGTGCTGTGCACATGGTATGAGGTCGGGATGGAGTGCTGTTGGCATGGGGGTTGTTCCTTGGGCTAGCTGTGTCCACATGGTCTGATTAACCCCTTCTGCACATCAGCAAGGGTTCAGCACCTCCTCAGGGTTAGGGCATGCGCAGGGCATGTGCAGGGCATGCAGGGATTTGAGGGTCCTTGGACAATGCATGTTCCCCATGCAAGCATGCAGAGACATGGAGAGGGTCTTTGTCCCTTTCAGTCCTAACATTCTGTGGCTTCATAACTACTTGTCCCACACCCGAGTAAAAAGCAGGATCTTCTCAGCACTGTACTGAGGAAGTCTTTAAACCTTCCAATAGGACATAGGATCCCCGCCTGCATCTTAAGTTCCCATGTCCTTAGGAAACGTGGCCACCTTGGAATTCAGCTCTCCAAGAAGCCCAGTGTGAATGCCCATTGCAGGAGCATCTGAGCTCACCCCCACTAACCCTGAGGTATCTGTCGAAAAGAATAGAACCCACCCACTGAAACTATCAGAGATCAAATATTGTGTGTTGACTAAGAATTTGCGTTAAGGCAGGGATAGTTGAGCACCAACGCTTTAAATGAACTCTGGAGAAATGCAAGCCTGTACTTCCTCTCAGCATGGCTGCAGAAGAGGGCCGGGTCAGCAGACAGGCATTTTGACCCACTCACAGATGAATACAAAGACTAAACTCAGCAAAAGCCTTGAGGTTGCATTTATGTGTCTGAGAACAGTCCCTGGAGCACAGGCATGGGCTTTTGGTACCACGTAACCTACAACCGTAAGCTCTCTGCTCTATGCTGTCCACTCCATCAATCCCACAGTGCCTGAAATGTCATTGTCTTACCCGATGTCTGGGGTAGCATCTGTGAACACATGGATTTGATACTTTTATGATGTTGTTTGTCTCTACTGAACCCTTCTTAAGCAAAATCACAGTAGACTAGCAGATCATGGTAGTATCTGAAAGCCCCAGGACCCCAGAACCTCAATCAGTGCTCCCCACTTCCCATGGTTTTCTCCCTGTGTTTCCACATTTGGATTGTCATTGTCTGTGAAAAGGCATGATCCCTGTCAACAACACACAGTGTATGCAATGTGTGTCTTGTGTAAAACGGAGTGTGAATTCTTGAGAGCAGGAAGGAAAAGGGGTACAAGAGGCCCCCCTGGGAGATGGGTGAGGAGCAGGGCAGAGTGAGCCTGGCTGCTGGGAACCCCTGAGGAGAGCTCTGGAGAGGGTTCTGGACACGTGGGCTTGGTCTGCCTGACAATTAGGATTTGTGTCAACAGGACTGGCCCTCACCTGACACCAACTGGGCTGAGGTTCCCAGGAGAAACACTTAGAATCATGACTTCAGAGGTTGCCATCATTTTTGATGACTTTATCTTTTTCCTTCTTTTCTGTTTCCCTCTTGTCAAGTTTCTACCTGTAAGTAAGTTATACTTACTTATTCTGTGTTTCTTTACAGTCTCAGGGGAAATTCCGTTGAGTTGAAAATTTCCTCAGCTCCTCGCTCCAGTTTCTCAGAAGAGTCTCTCTCCTTGCAGAAAAGACTGTGGGTGGGAGTCACCAATTTAGCATATTTCTACTAAAAATATGACTCCATCCCAAGAAATTGGTTTTAAAGATTTGAGGAAAAACTGCTTTTAGATTTCAGAGAAAGAAAAAGAGTGTGTTTCTACTTCCCCCTTTTAAATCTGATAACTTTTATTTTAATCAGGTTGACATTCTGTGGTGAGCTTGTGGTTAACTCTTTCATGCCCGGAAGCCTGTTGTCGACCGAGAAGACTCCCAGGATTAGAACATAACTAGCGCCCAACATTTCATTTGCAGAAGCATTTGAGGTCCCAAAATGTGATGGTTTAGCGGCAGCTGCTTGTAGGGGTATTTTTGGTTCCCTGCTTCTTTTTTCCCTTCTAAGTAAAGACAAAATAACTAGATCCCTCCACCCCACCACCCCATCATTTCGTTGTTGTTTAACAAGTGTTGAGTAAGGCACAGTTGTTCTCCAAAAAGGTCTTACCCTGTGAGTTACTCATTTTAGGGTTGCGGAAACTCTGACTATTTGACCCAGTCAACCGGGCCTCAGAAACCGTGGGTCAGATAACAAATAACTCATGGTGCTTCTGTGCTAATTACTGCAGAGATGTGTCCAAGTGCTCGGAGATCTCCTCCTTGAAGCAAAGGTCTCCTCCTTGAACCACACCGCCTTCTTCTCCTTTCCCGAGGGAATCAGGCAACTTTTCTTTGATGACAGCAACTTCCTTAAATCCCCCAAGCCCTGAGACAGGCACTTTACTTCTCCCACATTTCCTTCAACATTTGTGCTTGCTGAATGAAACAAGGAAGGTGAATGTTTGCTTGAATGAACCAATCAATGGGAACAGCACCAATGCTAATGCTAATACACTCAAGTACTCATTCAGAACCTACCATGGCCCTAGGCTTCTGCTCTGCTCTTGGGTGCTGATCCAGCAAAGAGTGGGTGGAGGGGGAGTGGGAGGTGAAGTCCCTATACCACCACTTATATTTTGCACTGTCTTATTTTTTCCTCTGGTCACATGCATACATAAATTTTATATCTCTGTAATTATGCCATTTAAAAATCTTCCTACTGAGGTAGAAGTTGGGACTCAACCCCCGAGGCAGGGCTCAGACACTGGACAAAATTGAAGACTAGCAAAAACAGGATTGGGGCAGAAGCAGCTTTCAATAAGACATGCTCATGAGTGTGCCATGTCAGTTTACCATTGCCATGGCAACACCCAGGCGTTCCTGCTCCTTTCCATAGCAGTGACCGGATGACCCAAAAGTTACTACCCCTTCCCTAGAAATTTCTGCAAACTGCCCCTTAAACTGCATGTAATTAAAAGCAGATATAAATATGAATGCAAAACTGCCCTGACCTACTACTCTCTGCCTATGTGGTCGCCCTGCTCTACAGAAGCAGTCACGGAGCTGTAGCACAGCCGGAACTATAACATTGCCACTTCAATAAAGCTGTTTTCTTTTATTCTGCCACTGGCTTGCCCCTGAATTCCTTCCTGGGCAAAGCCAAGAACCCTTGCGGGCTAAGCCCCACCTCGGGGCTCGCTTGTCCTGAATCACTACCACCTTCTCTAGGAAGATGCTCTAGGCTTAATCATTGTGTTGAATTCAGCTGCTGAGGACTGAGAGGTGATTTGGATGATTGACTTCATAAATAAAATTGGGAGTTAGACTTTCCCGCTGTGGACTTGCCACTGAGTTGGGGGAGAGGGGGGTTTCTTTCTCTAATAAAGTTCCACATCCACAGACAGAAGGAAAAGTCCCTGAACTAATCACTTCCTTTGGAAGAAGCTTTGGTAAAGAATTAACATTTGGGAGGTTGTCAAGAAAAACCTATTTGTTCTAAAAATATTTAAAAATTATTAAAATTTCAACCAATACAGAAAAACACAAAGATTAATATAACCAACATGGGCCCACCATCAGGATTCAGTAAATGTTTATAGTTTACCTTGGTTGTTTCATGTCCTTTTTGTTTATTTTAAATACATGCTCTTGTTGTGCGTGATGGCTGATGCCTGTAATCCCAGCACCTTGGGAGGCTGAGGCAGGTAGATCACCTGAGGTCAGGAGTTCAAGACTAGCCTGGCCAACATGGTGAAACCCCATTTCTACTAAAAATACAAAAATTAGCCTGACATGATGCAGGCGCCTGTAATCCCAGCTTCTTGGGGGGCTGAGGCAGAAGAATCACTTAAACCTTGGAGGCAGAGGTTGCAGTGAGCCCAGATCTTGCCATTGCACTGCAGCCTGGGTGACAGAGCAAGACTCCATCTCAAAAAACAAAACAAACACAAACAAAAACAAATAAATACATGCTGTAGATACAGTGGAGCTCCCTCTCTGTCCAACCCAATCTCATTCTTCCCCTCCAGTAATTGCTCTCTTGAATCTGGGCTGTATCTCATGATGCAATATACACTACTGGTTTGTTTTTTATTTTATACATAAATGCATAATATACTGTTTCTATTTGCAACTTTGCTTTTTTCACTCAGCAGTGTTTCTGAGATTCATTTTTGATGTTTATTCTTTTTAACGACTGTACATTATTACATTGTATAATAATACAAAGTTCTTGATAATGCCAAGTTTATTAATCTAACCTTCTTTTGATGGACAATTAGATTATATCTGATTTTTCCCTATTACAAGCAATGCTCTAATAAACAGCCTTGAATGTGTGCACATATGCAAGAATTTCTCTAGGAATATACCTAGAAGTGAGATCACTGATCCTAGAACATGGACAGCTTCAATTTTACTGCTATATTTAAAATGTTCTCTTTGAAATCGCTATGCAAATTTATAATCCTCATCAGCAATTTATGAAATTTCCTGAATTCCTCACATATTCCTCATCATCACTTACCATTGGGAAATTTTAACATTTTTTGCCAATCTGATAATATAAAATAAAATCTCATTACTATCTTAAGTTTCATTGATACCTGGTGATATTGAGCATGCTTCCACATGTTTTTTTGGTCATCTCTGTGGCCTCCTTGTTCATATCCTTTGTCCCTGTTTTTATTGGGTTATTGGCCTTTAACTTATTGATTTGTAAGTCTTCCTTATGTTTTACGGATACTGAGTCTTTGGATAAGTATAGATTCTTGGATCTTCTAAGTAGACGTTATTACTTATAAATGACAATTTTATTTTTTCTTATCCACTTCTTATTCCTCTGATTTCTTTTGCTTGTTCCACTGCATTAGCTGGGGTGTTCAATACAGTATAGAATAAAAGCAGGAATTGTATATGTTTCCACCATTAAATAGAAGGCTTTTAAGGTATCACGTACATGTATTTTCTGTAAGATTTCAGTGTCTACTGTCTATTGGTTAAATAAGTTTCTTTTTATTTCTACTACCTTAAAAGTTTTTTTTCTTTTAATCGATAATGGATATTCTTTTCATCATCATTAGACGCTCTTCTTCATCTATTAAAATGATCGTGTAGGTTTTCTTCCTTTATACCATAAAAGTATTTAAGTACATTGAGAGATTTTCTAATGTTAAACCATTCACTATTGCTGGGATAAATTCTGACTGATCAGAATTTTTTTTTTTTTTTTTTTTTTTTTTTTTTTGCTTAATACATTGCTCGAATCAGGTGCAAATGTGTTAACATTCTCCGGTTTGACTGTAGAATTAATTTCTTTTTGTAATTCTTCACCTTATCAACCATATGTATTGTTGAGTGTATACATGTTCAAGATTATCATAACTTCCAGAATAATTTTTATTTGTGAAAATGCCTTTTTGATCTAGTTTCTCTTATGTTATTGTAGCTATGGAGCTTTCTTATATCTGGCTACCTTATCAACAATATGTATTGTTGAGTGTTTACAGGGTCAAGATTATTATAACTTCCACAGTGATATTTATCTGTGAAAATACTTTTTTGGTCTAGTTTCTCCTGTTATTAAAGCTATCGAGCTTTCTTTTGGTTGCTAAATATCTGCATATAATGTGTTTTCCAGCCCTTTAGTTCAACCTTCACATGTCACTGTATTTTAAAGACGTCTCTTGAAATAACAAAAATAGACCTTGTGCAGGACTTTGGGGGAAATTTTTCCACCTCAATCAGAATACCTCTGTCTTTTACAAGCAAGCTTAATTGATTTATATTTATTGTACTACATTTGGACTTATTTATGCTATTTTACTTTGAACTTTTATTAACCATTATTTTTCTTTTACTGTTGTATTTATCCTTTCTTGTCTTCTGTTAAATTGATTGAGTTTCCTTTATTTTCTCTTTTCCTTCTACTGGTTTGTGTATTATATGTTTTAATTCTACTTTTAGAATTAAGTCACCATTGGCCGGGCGCAGTGGCTCCCCCCTGTAATCCCAGCATTTTGGGAGGCCGAGGCGGGTGGATCACGAGGTCAGGAGATTGAGACCATCCTGGCTAACACAGTGAAACCCCATCTCTACTAAAAATACAAAAAAATTAGCTGGGCGTGGTCGTGGGCGCCTGCAGTCCCAGCTACTCGGGAGACTGAGGCAGAATGGCCTGAACCCGAGAGGCGGAGCTTGCAGTGAGCCAAGATTGCACCACTGCACTCCAGCCTGGGCGACAAAGCGAGACTCTGTCTCAAAAAAAAAAAAAAAAAGAATTAACTCTCCCTTTAAGTTCTCAAAGTACTCGTGATGTTAAAAGTCCACAGTTAATTAACATCTCTCCCAGTTCCAGGATCTTCTGTTCAGAACTTAGCACATTTCTGGCAACTAAGGATTTACAACTGTTAAAAAATATCATTTCCCATTATATTTTTGGATTGGTTGTTGCTGATATATAAAAAATGTTGAATTTTATAAATGAATTTTCTATCTGGCCACCTTATCAAACTCTTAATAGTTCTAATACTTTAACTTAAAGTATTAGGTTTTCTAAGTACTTAATTAAATTCCTCACATAGAATGATTATTTTTATCTTCTCTTTTTCCAACAATTGTATGCCTTATCTATGTTACCAGTTTTATCAGATCACTAATAACGAGGGTTCTTTTAAAGTCAATTGGAGTGAGAAAAACCCAAAGACACCATTAAGTCCTTGAGTGTCTTTGGGGAAGAAAAGGTAGGTTTAGGAAAAGAGAGACAAAAGGCAAGGTGAACAACTAAGACAATACCATGTATCGCAAATTTAGGTGTGATTTAATGATGGCTAAGAAAAAATTGTAAATTATATATAAAAGTGTATTCGTATATAAGGTAGTTTAAATAAATAACAGGTAATGTGGGCAGGCAACAACCACCAAAAATGACTGGAAATATTCAAATTCAACCATGGTGATTTGGTTGGCAGCAATCGGAGAATTGACTATGCTTCAGTAGATTGAAATCCATTATAATCTATTAATGTGAATACAGGTGACAGGAAACAACCGAATACAGCATTCTCATAAATAGTTCTTAGAATATGAATTCAAAAGAAACTCTATTTCCTCGTTGTGACACAATCAAGCTTTAAGCAATGAACGCTTTAATTATTGTTTTTCAGCTTAGAAAATAACTATATATTTTATCATTTGGTTCTAAAAACAACACCGCTCAAGAGGTCATCGTAGCAATAATCAAAATTTGTGGCGCATCTTACAGATTTCAATGTCACTTATGTTATTTCAACTGATCCTCATATTTCCATCCTTCATACTCTCACGATTCATGCTTCAGCAAAACATTCTACCTGTAGTCTCTTGTATCTTCCATATGATGATGCTGTTTTACACTTTTACACATTCTCTGCCAGAATGGCCTGACGTGCCTAACCTGCCAGTTGAACTCCCACCCACCTTTCAGGCACCTTATAGTTAAGAGCAGCCTTCATTCTGTTGCCTGGCTCATGGGCAGGGGCAGGATTCCCAGCAAGGGGTACTATGTCAAGAGGCCTAAAAGGACATATCAGCATGGTAAAAGGAAATGGCTTGGGGTGTATGAGAAGCTCCTATGGTCACATGATTGGGAGGAATTCTTTTCATTTCGTGTTACAGACGGAGCATCTGAAATGAGAAGGGACCACAGTGAGCCAGTGAGTGAAAGAGGAGGAAGATTCTGACACCCAGAGCTTTACCTTCAACATTTCCTTCTGTTTATTCTTTATCTAGACTTCCATTTTCCTACCCCATAGATACCCACTCTTTGCCCCTAACTTGCCTTCAACTCCTCTACTGCCTTGTAAATGTCCCATGTGTGCTTGAAAAAAGAGTGGGCTCTGCTATTGTTGGAATCAAATTTGTTAATTGTGGTTATCACATTTGATTGTTCTTACTGATTTTCTGTCTGTTCTATCCATCATAAAGGAAGACACTGTTAAAATTTTTCATTATGATAGTAGATTTCTAAATTTATCCTTGTTTTGTCAATATTTGCTTTGTGTATTTTGAAGTTATGTTATCGGGTGCATAGAAGTATGTAAGTGTTATGTTTTCCTGGTTCTTGTTTTGTATATTTTGAAGTAATGTTTTTGAGTGCATACACATATAGCATTTTTATGTTTTCCTGGTGAATTGAACTTTTAGCAATACGTACTGACTTCTGTATTTCTATTAATGCTTCTGCCTTGAAGTCTGATGTTAATATAACTCCTTGGATTCAATTGTCCATTCTTTTAGTTTCAAACTTTTGGAGCATTTATGCTTTAAGCATGTCTCTTATAAACATCATATAACTGCATATTTTTAAAAATATATGCAGTCAAACATTCTGTAACTGCAGGGTTAATCTATTCACATTGATAATTATTACTGATATAGTTTGATGAATTTCCACTGTCTTATTTTGTTCTTTATTTTTTACCTTCTCTTTCTATGCGTTTCCCCCTTCCTTTGATTTAAGTAAGTTTTTATCCTATTTTATTTTGTTCCAATAGCTTATAAGTTATTCACTTTACTCTGTCATTTTAGATGTAATTTTTAACATTTTAACATGAATTCAGACTTTCCAAAGCCCAGATTTAACCAATATCATAGCCTTCCTCTCAAATAATAAATAACCTTAGAACAAATTGCCTCCACAAACCTTTTCTACACAATTCCCTCCTCTTCCTCCTTGCTTCTTTGTGCGCATTTATGTTTGCTATTTGAAAGAATTTCCTGAAAGTAAAAGTGAGATTTTTTAGAAGGCTGACATGAGGGCAGCAATAGTAGACGTTCACGTGACTCCTGTCCCACCACCTTGAGCTGTGTGGTTTAGGCAACTTACTTAATCTCTCTGAACCTCAATCTCTTGCTTTCTAAAGTGGGGATGACAGTATCTACCTTCCAGAGCCATAGTGAGCATTGAAGGTAATATATGCAAAGAAGCAGCACATAGGCAGGGCTCAGACATCATAGTTATTATTATATAGATAACCCTAAATGGAGGGCCTGGGCCCTCTGACTTCTTCAAAGATAATAATCTGAACTAAACCACAACATCACACAAACACCTCCCAGCACCCAGATAGTTTAGACATAGCTCCACCTCTTTGTAAGAGATAACCTTCAACAGATAGGTGAAAAGCACGCTCCTTCCTGAAGATTATGATTCTGGGTGTTGGAAAAGCACTGAACTAGGAGTCAGGGAACCTGGTGATCTGTTGTAATCCAAGGCTTGCCACAAACTTGTGGAATGACCACAGGCCCAGTGTTCTTATCTAAAAAATGTAGAGGTTGGCCTAAATGATCTTTGAGCTCTCTTCTAGTTCTCATATTCTATGATACCATTAAAAGGGATGTTCTACATCCCTTTTGCACCCAAACCACTTACTTTCTATACGGCCTAAACTTCTGGTTTGGGTTTCCCAAGGAAGTGAGAGACAACCTTCAATAATAGGCATATCTTTGGAGTTCTTATTAAACAGTAAACCTCACCTCACTATCAAAGATAGCCTCTGGCTCCAACGTCCTCTTTCCAGTCTCCCACAGGGATTTCCTCTGGGAGTCAATGAGCTTAAGGTGAAATTTGGCTAGGGGTCTGGGAGGAATTCTTTTCATTTCATATTACAGACAGAACATTTGAAATGAGAAGGGGCCACAGGGAGGCAGTGAGCAGAACAAGAGGAAGATTCGGGTCTCTGACACCCAGAATCTATCTGATTCTGACACAGAAGATGAACCAGGTTAGAGCAAGAACCAGATCCCTCTCTACCCAGTGGCCCAAGCTCTTGATGCGTACCTGTCTCCCTTGTAAAGCTCAGTGAAATCATCACCTAGACATTTCCTGTGCTCCGTGCGTTATTCTAATCTTCACTGGGTCCAAGTAGAGCTTAAAGTTCTGATATATGGACAGGAAAGAGAAGAGGGATGAAGCCTTTATCCAGGGCTGGCTGGGCTAAGAGTAAAACAACTTCACCTTGATTCACCCAAGGGGCAAAGAATCTTATCTCAGACTCGGTCCACATCCTTTATCAGCCCCCTTTTCCCTTTATCTTTCATGTTGCTCACATGGGCTCCAGGGGCCAGATGAGTTTTCTCTTACTTTGAACATCAGAGAAAAAAAATAACGACAAAAAGTTACTCAACCGACAAACGTTTCTCACCCACACACCTTTCCTGCAGTCAATGACGTTTCCACTGCACCCTGTTAGACACTGAGTGAGGAAGCGTCTGGGCACAAACCGCTGTGGATGCAGATTGAGCAGCGCTCACTGTGCACTGGAGGGATGGGGGTCCTCTCCTCACCAAGGGGGCAGATGGAGAGGGGGCAGAGAGAGCAGCCGGGGCTTCACTCACTGGAAACTCTCATACTCCAAGTGCGGCCTGGGGCTCTGCAGCCCCAGCATCATGTAGGAGCTTGTTAGAAATAGCCTCAATGTCCACACCTGCCCTGACAAATCCCAATCTGCAAGATCCCGGGGGCTCTGCACACACGCTGCTGCGAACAACCTCGGCATCCGTCCTGCCAGCTCTAGAGCAGCCAACCGGGATATCCTTCTTCTTCAGCAGTGGTGTCTGCTCTCTAAAATGACTGTCCCCCACATCTCTTTCCAGGGTTGGTATTTCTGGTTAACTCAAGGGACACAAAAATAGCTCAGGGAAAAATTAATTTTCGTTCTACTCCAATTCTAATAATGAAGTGGTAAAAATTAAAGGGACAGCTTTCAGATTATGGAAGTGCAGCTGCAGGTATGTGGCAAAATCGAAGAAAGAGGGCTCATAATTCCACGTCAGGGAAGAGCCGCTGGCCTGCCCAGGCTGCTGTTTATCTTTACTGTGAACGGGGCCTCTTTTTTGTTTGTTTGTTTTGTTTCGTTTTCACTTAACCTCAGTGGCAAGAAAAATGGGGCCTCTTGCCAGGAGGAGCAGAGAGTGACGCGGAAGGCAAAGACCACCTCATTTCACCAAGTTCCTCGTCTTTTATTTGAAATCCAAGACATAGAAGCTGCACATTTGTCCTTCTGGGAGGAGTGACGAGTGACTGAGAGTGGAGTCGAACACTCGAAAGGAGAGAGCAGGTGCCTGGGAGTCAGAAAATCTGGCTTGAATTCCTAAATCTGTCGCCGTTTGTCCTGGGTGAGGTCATTCTGGTCATCTGTGGCAGGAGGACTACAAATGCCTGGCTTTTCCCTTTCTAGCGGGCACACAAAGAGACAGGGAAGTTGAATCTTTAGCAATCCATTGAAGGGGAAACCCCACAATGCAAAGAGAAGCATTGTTGAGGGCCCTTCATCTGCACCCTCTGTTCTCCCAGACCTGTTCCATGATGCATTCCAGAGGAGGTGGCTCTCCATCACTGTCACTTGCGATTGCCAAGGCGTCAGCCAGACAAGGCAAAAGCTCCCAAGGGGTGTTACCCTTCAGCTGCATACAGAACTCCTAGAGGCAACAAATCCACAAGGAAAGATACACCCATGATCATGTATTTCAGCCACAATGATGGAGGTGAGGTGGAAAAGGACGAGGAACAAGTGGGATTCTGCCCATGTCTGTCTAATGAGCATCCACAGCAAACTCCAACGGAAGATGTGAAACACGCTCAACACTAGAAGAACTCGGTTTGACTCTGTCTCGTTGTGGGTCCCAGGCCAAAGCCCTAGGCATTTTCAGGATTAATGATCACTGCTGGCTGTCTCTTTTTCCCTCTGCCCACATAAAAGGCACAAAAACTAAAGAGGAAGGCCACATCACTGCAGAGCCCGTGGTTCAGGATTCTCCTCCTGGGAGCCCCGATTTCTTTTCTTTTCTCACCTTAACAGTGTCCAGAGTACTTTTATTGCCAGAATAGAGATACAGCCTGCTCAGAGTCTCATGTGCAGCCCACCACTCAGGAACAAAGGGAGAGACAGATACTAAGCATGTGTGCAACAGAGAAAATCCAGCCCACGAAACCGAGTGCAAGAGCAGCTCCGTCCTGCCTGAATGTGGCTTTGGGAAGCCCACCTAGAACATGGCCTGCCGCCAGTCACCCACTCAGAGCCTACTGCCATGAAGGCAGGCCCTCACTCTCCATCCCTGCCCACACAGGGAGACCCAGGGCAAACAGAAAGTCCCCTAGCGGGGGCCCAAGGAACCCCTGGCTCTCTCAGGGTCCCATTCAAGTTTCTGGGCTAGTCCTGCAGACTAAATACCACTCAGTTGCCTGGTGGGAGTAGGTGCTGGGCAGGGTGGACAGGAGCCCCACTGCTTCTCAGCCCTGTGCCAACCCCTTTGTGTGAGACCCTAGTGCAGGGTGGGGAGCCCCAATTTCTAAGCCTTGAGTGTTTACCACCCTACACCCCCACCTCCAACTCCCGAATTGATCATCTCAAATTTTCCCACAGTCCATAGGCACCAGACACTTCAAATACTCTCAGAAAAGAAGGTGATGTCTACATCCAGAATCGTGCCAATACTTTAAAATTACAGGGAGAAAAATATTCCCCTTCCCCTCTTCTAAGGAAAATTCTGTCTGCCTCCCAAGCTCCCAGGTCCCTTGTGGTGTGAGCTGGGGGAGTGCGTAGAGCTAGGAATTGGAAAATATTCCGGGAGAGAATGATTTATGTTGAGAAGACCCATTGGGAGAAGCAGGAAGTGGGTCTGGAAAGACAGGAGGAAGTGTAAAGGCAGAGAAAAGCCCTTGTTAGCTGAATTTTGAGAAGTAATTTTTGGCATTGTTAGTGAGTAAAACTAGAGAATGAGGACAGTTGTATGCTGTCTTAAAAAATAAAAGAATGATAATATAGGGAAAGATGATTTCAACATTTTGGAGTCATATAAGTGGAATCCTCCTTGTTATTACTGCGCAAGACTTTTAGACAAATTATTTTTTATTCTTTTTTTGGATGTTGTTCTGTTGCTGCTTTTATAACACTACACTGAGAAGGGCTAAAAAAAAAATCCCAAATTTATTCCTATTAGATTGAAAAAGAGCAACCCTCCAGCGTACCTTTCCACACACTCTTCTACCTCCTGCTGCCTTCAGGTGATGTTCGGCACTTCCCGGCAAGGCCTTTCAGGGAAAAGGATTATAGCCAAGCTCTTTAGTGGTTACTGAGCTACAGACCTGGAGGTGTCATGTTCCTAAATTCCAGGAAAGATTCTTTATGAAGGGAAAGTCTGTGAGAATAAGAAGTTCTGGAACTTCCCCTTGTCCCCGCGTGACCTCTTCAGACACTCGGGCTAATTTATGATGACTCTGAAAATGCCCGTGACCTCATCTAGAAAAACGCACTCTCATGGAATTCAAGAGTTTCTAAGGGCACAAAATAGCTTCCAAGACAATTTGTTTCCTTCTTTTCAAATTGATGTGTTTAGAAATGTTCTTGGCTTGTGATTGACATCTCAGATTCCAAAAACATCTGAGGTCAATCCTGGTTATTTGTGCTAATGAATAATTACAAAAGAGTTGCTAAGTATGCTTCTCGTTGATTTTGTTGAGCTAAAATTACTTATAAAGAAATGCACAGATCTGAGGCATACAATTTGATGAGTTTTGACAAATGTGTACAGCTGCAAAAACGTTTTCATCACTTCTGCCTTCTGGTCAATACCCACCTACCACAAGAAACCACTGTCTGCTTTCTATCTCTGGATATAACTTTTGTCTTTTTGTGAACTTCATATAAATGAAAGCAAAGTGTATGCACTATTTCATGTTTAGCTTATTTTGTTCAACATAACATTTTTGAGATTTATCAATATTGCCTGTATCAATAGTTCATTATTTTTTATTTTTGAGTGGTTTCTATAGTATGACTATATCATAAGCTACTTGTCTGTTCTCCCAATGATGGATATTTGAATTATTGAGTTAGTTATTATTAATAAAGTTACTATGTCCTAGAATGGAAGGGGCTTAATAAAAGAAAGAAGTTACTATAAATATTTTATAAAAGTCTTTCTGTAGACACATCCCTTCATTCCTCTTAGATAAATACCTAGAAGTAGAATTGCTGAATTGTAGGGCAGGTATATATTTAACTTCCATAAAAATACTTTCTTTTTTTGTTTTTTTTTTGTTGTTGTTGTTTGTTTGTTTCTTTGTTTGTTTTTGAGACAGAGTCTCACTCTGTTGCCCAGGCTGGAGGGCAGTGGCGTGATCTCAGCTCACTGCAACCTCTGCCTCCTTAGTAGAGAAAGGGTTTCGCCATGTTGACCGGGCTGGTCTCGAACTCCTGACTTAAAATGATCCACCTGTCTCAGCCTCCTAAAGTGCTGAGCTTACAGGCATGAGCCACCATGCCTGGCCAAATACTTTCAAATAGTGTTCCAAAGTAATTGCATTACTTACACTGCCACCAGTAATGTAAGAGAGTTCTGGTAGTTCTACTTCCTCTCCAGATTTGATGTAAAATCAGTCTTTTATCCATTTCCTCCATTTCCCCAATGGGCTATCTCATCATTGTTTTCGACTTGCATTTTATTGATATCTGATGTTAAACACACTTTCAAGTGTTTATTGATAGTCATGTATCTTCCCTGGGGAAGTGACTGTTCAAGTCTTTGCCCATTTATTGGGCTGTTTGCCTTTTACTATTGCTTTGTTTTTCTTTATATATTCTGGACACAAGTATTTGTGACAAATATATATATATTGCAAATATTTTCTCTCAGTCTATCATTTACTTTTTCATTTTTTTCTTTTTTTTTTTTTGAGATGGAGTCTCGCTCTGTCGCCCAGGCTGGAGTGCAGTGACGCAATCTGGGCTCACTGCAAGCTCCACCTCCCAAGTTCACGCCATTCTCCTGCCTCAGCCTCCCCAGCAGCTGGGACTACAGGCGCACGCTGCCACGCCCGGTTAATTTTTTTGTATTTTTAGTAGAGACAGGGTTTCACCGTGTTAGCCAGGATGGTCTCGATCTCCTGACCTTGTGATCTGCCCGCCCTGGCCTCCCAAAGTGCTGGGATTACAGGCGTGAGCCACTGCACCCTGCCTACTTTTTCATTTTCTTAATGTCTCTGGATGAGTAGACATTCTCAATTTTTTTCTTTTATAGTCAGTGCTTTTGCATCCTCTATGAGCAATCTTTGCCTATCTCCAGCTTGCAAAGTCATTTGCCTTAATTTTCTTCTGAAATCTTTGTAGTTTTGCCTTTTATGGTTACATCTATAAGATATAGACCTAGTACATAGATCTTTATCTTTATATATATAATAAAATTAATTCTTGCATAAGATGTGAGTTTTTTCTCATACATTTATCCATTTGCTCCAGAAGCATTTGTCGAAAAGATTTTTCCTTTCTCATTGAATTTCCTTGGCACATTTATTTGTTCAAAAAAAAATCAGTTGAACAAACATGAGTTGAGTCAATTTCAGGACTTTCTGCTCTGTTTCATTACTGTTTGTCCTTATGCTAATACTATGCTGCCTTGATTTCCATAGTTTTATAGAAAGCCTGAATATCACATGTCATGAATCCTCCAAATGTGTACATCTTTACGATTGTCTTAGATATCCTAGGTCTTTTGTGTTTCTAAGGAGCTTTTAGAAATAACTTCTGAATTTCTACTAAAAAATTGTTTTGGATTTTTAAACTGTAGTTGCCTTGAATTAATTGATCAATTTAAGGTGAATAGATTTTTTAAATGAATGTTCCAATCTATAAAGATAGTATATTTTTCCATTTGCTTAATTCTTTTAAAATATGTCTCAGCAATATTTCAGAGTTTTCAGTTTAGTGGTATTACAAGTTTTTGGTAGGCTTATTTACAAACATTTTATGTTTTTTGATGTAATTGTAAATACAATTGTTTTTAAATTTTTAATTTTCTAATTGGTTGTGTCAGTAAATAGAACTAACTACAAGTGATATATATATATACATATATATACATATATATATACTGAAATTGCTAACTTGCTAAATTCTAGTAGTCATTTTTCAGATCCCTCAGTAATTTTATGTAAACAATCATGTTATCTGAGAACAATGTTCCTTATCTTGAAATCTACTTCCTGATATTAATATAACCATACCAGCTTCCTTATGCTTATCTTTGTAGATTATATCTTTTTCTATCCTGTTTTCTCAACCCATCATTTTTATTGTATTTAAAGTGTGTTCTCTTGAAGACAGCATATAGTTGGGCCCTGCTGTTTAATCCAGTCTGAAAGTTTCTATCTCTTAAAGTATGGATTTTTGTCCATTTATATTTAATGTAATTACTGATAGGGTTGGCTTCAAGTCTACCTTCTTGCTATCTGTTTCTTAGCTGTTCCCTTTCTATTTTTATTACTCTATTCTTCCTTTTCTCTCTTCAGTTTGGCTAACCAAACAAATTTAATATTCTTTTTAGCTACACTCTTTGTGGTATTATTTGGTGGTTTCTCTAGGCTATTCAGCATGAATCCTTAACTTATCACTATCTACTTACTTAATATTGTACCATTTTCTATATGATATAAAAACTTAAAACAGTACAATTCCATTCTCCCTAACTTTTATACTAGAACTGCTGTATATTTTACATTTACATGTTCAACAGAACCCACCATACCATATTATTATTTTTGTTTTAAACAGTTGTCTTTCAAAGATGTTAAAAACAAAAAGTGGTCTTTTCACTTATCTAAATATTTACATGTTATTACTTCATGTCCATTTATGTTTCTAGCTAGTGTAATTTCTCTTTTGCTTGAAAATTTTTCTTTAGTGTAATGCAGATGTGCCATAATAAATTCTCTAAGCTTTCTTTTATCTGAGAATATACTAAATTCACCCTCATTTTTGGAGGATATTGTCTCTAGGTAGATTTCAAGGTTGATGGGTTTTCTTCTTTTAAAACTTTGAATATGTTGTGCCATTATTTTCTGCTTCCATTGTTTCTGTTGAGAAGTCAGTTGTTATTCATCATTGTTCCCCTGTAGGTACGTGTCCTTTCCCTCTGGCCGCTTTTAAGATTTTCTCATTATCTTTGGATTTCAGCAGTTTAGCTATGATGTATATAGATGTGCTTTTCTTTATACATATCTTGCTTGGTGCAGTGAACATCTGGATCTGTAAATCAGTATCTGTCATCAAATTTCAAAAATTTTTGGCCATTATTTCTTCATATATTTTTTCTGCTCCATTCTTTCTCTTCTCTATCTTTGGGAATTCAATTAAATGTAGGTTAGGCTATTTAATATTGTCTTACAGCATGCCAAAGGTCCATTCTTTTTCAAATTTCTTGTGTTCATCAGTTTGGATAATTTCTATTGATTTGCCTTCAAGCCCCGGCTAGGCTCATTTCAGATATTGTAACTTTTAGTTTTAATTTTTTATTTTTAAAAATATTGGCTGGGCATGGTGGCTCACACCTGTAATCCCAGCACTTTGGGAGGCCAAGGCAGGTGGATCATCTGAGGTCAGGAATTCGAGACCAGCCTGGTCAACATGGTGAAACCCCATCTCTACTAAAAATACAAAAATTAGCCACGTATGATGGCATGTGCCCGTAATCCAAGCTATTTGGGAGGCTGAGGCAGGAGAATCACTTGAATCTGGGAGGCAGAGGTTTCAGTGAGCCAAGATTGCGCCACTGCACTCCAGCCTGGGCAACACAGCAAGACTCCATTTCAAAAAAAAAATTACTAGTTTTCATTTATCTACTGAGATATCCTGTTGTTTCACTCATTATAACCATTTTTTCTTTAAATTAGCAGTTGGCAATTTTTTTCTGAAAGGGCCAGAGAGTAAATATTTTAGGCTACCTGGCGATGTTACTCCACTGCAACTACTCAACTCTGCCATTATAGCAGAAAAGCAGCCATAGACAAAATGTAAATAAATGGGTGTGTCTTTCTTCCAATAAAACTTTATTTATAAAAATAAACCACTGAACACAGTACCTCACTCCTGTAATCCTAGCACTTTGGGAGGCCGAGGCAGGTGGATCACCTGAGGTCAGGAGTTCGAGACCAGCCTGGCCAACGTGGTGAAACCTCATCTCTACTAAAAACACAAAAAGTAGCCAGACGTGTTGGCGCACGCCTATAATCCCAGCTACTTGGGAGGCTGAGGCAGGAGAATCGCTTGAACCCAGGGGGCAGAGGTTGCAGTGAGTCAAGATTGCATCATTGCACTCCAGCCTGGGCAACAAGAGCAAAACTCTGTCTCAAAAATAAATAAATAAATAAATAAATAAATAAATGGCAGCAAATCTGCAGGTCGTAGTTTACTGACCTCTGCTTTAAGTCATTGAGCATAATTATAACTGTTTTAAACTTCTTTTGTGCTAATTCCAAAATCTGGGTCATTTTAGGGGTCTTTTTTTTTTTTTTTTTTTGAGACAGACTCTCACTCACTCTGCAACCCAGGCTGGGGTGCTCGGCTCACTGCAACCTCCACCTCCCAGGCTCAAGCAATTCTCCTGCCTCAGCCTCCCAAGTACCTGGGACTACAGACATGCGCTGCCACACTTGGCTGATTTTTTGTATTTTTAGTATAGATGGGATGTCACCATGCTGGCCAGGCTGGTCTCGAACTCCTGACCTCAGATGATCCACCTGCCTTGTCGCCCCAAAGTGCTGGGATTACAGGCATGAGCCACCACACCCAATTTTACAGGTCTGTTTCTATTGAGCACTTTTTTGAGTAGGTCAAGTAGGTCACATTTTCCTGTTTCTTCACATGTCTAGATTTTCTTTTAATTTGCTGGATATTATGAGCTATGCATTATAAAAGGTCTAGATTATCTTATGGTCCTTTAAAAGGTAATGCATTTTGCTCTGCCAGGCAGTTAAATGACTAGCGCATCCTCTTGTCTGTTAGGCTTGGTTTTAATCTTTGTAAGGGCAGGTCTATTTTGGTTTTGAAATTCATCCTAGGGATGTCTCTTTCTCTAGAGCAGGATTGGAAAACTACAACCCACAGCTCAGACACCTGTTTTTATAAATAAAACTTAGCATAACTCTTCTTCTCTCAGCCCTCACAATGGACAATCAGGGCTAAGTCTCACTGAGTTCTGCCCTGTTCAGGTTCAGACCAGCTCTTGGCTAAGAACCTGAGGTGGACCCCTATACATAATTTTGGGGCGACCTTCATGCAGTGCCCTCTCCAGAGCCCCACCCCACAAATCCCAGTCATGTCACGTCAATGAAACCACTCTGCTTGGATTCCACCTGGGTGCTGCCGGGAAGGAAAGCACCCCAGGAAGGAAGCCAGGGCAACTGTGGGCGCCTCTCATGTGTTTCCCTCCTCCAAAATCATGTAGCCCTGAGCTGCCTGTTGTTCAGCACCTGAAAGCACTTGCTGTATACATTTGGGCTGGTTTTACAGCTGTTTCAGCAGAAACGTAAGTTTTGGTCCCAGTTACTCTGTGATGGCTGGAAGCAGAAGTCTTCACTGGTTTTTCTGATTATTATCCATGTCTTGCTTTAGTAACAGATTTATCTTCTGATACTTAAAATATTGGTTGGTGTTGATCCATAATAAGTGCCAACAAATGGTACCAGTGATATGAGAAGTACAGAGAGACAAACTTTTGCAGGAGTTAAAGGTTAAGGTAAACTTCAGTCCAGTCTCTATCTGAATTACCATTCTCTTCTTCTGGACAGTGAGAAAAAGGAAAGGAACAGAACTACCATCTATTCCATACCTGTTATTTTCCAGGCTTTCTTCAAGTTACCTTAGTATATTATTTGCTATAATTATTAAATCAATAAAATAATAATTATTACAGCACGAAGCTGAGCCTTAGAGAAGTAAAATAATAAAACTATGTAGCTTGTAAGCTGCTGGAGCTAGAAGTTAGAAACCCATCTTTCTCCTTCCCACCATGCTGCTGCTCTTGCCTTATCATGAGATTACCAGCATTTATTGAGCACTTATGTTGCCTGTTCCACTGTAATTTCTGGCCCATGGAGCCCATTTAAATTGCTTTTGCTTAGTCCCTTGTTGGTTAGAGATGGGCCAAGCTGTCTGATTTCTCCCTATCTTCGTTTTTGTTTTTTTGTTTTTTTGTTTTTTTTTTGAGACAGAGTCTTGCTGGGTCTCCCAGGCTGGAGTGCAGTGGTGTGCTCTCGGCCCACTGCAACCTCTGCCTCCTGGGTTCAAGCGATTCTCCTGCCTCAGCCTCCCAAGTAACTGGGACCACAGGCACATGCCACCACGCCCGGCTAATTTTTTTGTATTTTTAGTAGAGACTGTGGTTTTCACCATGCTGGCCAGGCTGGTTTTGAACTGCTGACCTCATGTGATCTACCCGCCTTGGCGTCCCAAAGTGCTGGAATTACAGGCATGAGCCATTGCACCCAGCCTCCCTACCTTCAGTTCTTAGGGGAGACAGGAGAGTCCTGAGCCATTGGATGGGGATGGTCTTCCGGAGGACAAGATGCTGGGCAGAGTCTAAGGGCACAGAGAAGCTTCACTCAACCTGAATGACCAATACACAACCGGCCAACCCACAGCCATAAGTACAGCCAGCAGCCCTGATCAGCCTCCGTGTGGGCTTCCATTGATGGAGAGGCCACAGACTCCTGCTTTCCTGCCTCTTCCTGTCCCTGTCATCTCCCCGTCCACTTCCTTTATCCAGCATGTGATATTTCCCCCCGAAATCTAATCTCTTAGAGCAGAGAACTTGTTGCAAAGTAGGCAATGGAATTATTTTTCTGATTAGACCTGTGCCACTTTTCCTTTTAATAGTTTGATGTTTGACCACTGCTTCTGGTGCCTTTAGTGAGATACCAGAGTCCATTTTTCAGGCTGAGGGAGGGTAAGGTCTTCATAATATAAGAAGGTATTTGGTGAACTCAGAGGTGGGCAGGTGGGTGAGAAATACACATTTCCTATTTGCCAGACATTGAGTGAAGCACTTTCTGTATATTTCTCAAAAAAATGGCGCACAGTCATTAATTATAGAAAGTCTAACAACTCGTATATCCTTAAAAGTATTTTGCACAGACACATTTTGCCCCTCAATTAAATGTACGTAACTTTGCTTCTTTCTTTCTTCACATTCCTTGACCCTCCTCTCTCCATACTTGCTTGACATGAGGCATATTCGGAATAAAACCTTGTTAATTTCTACTCATCTAGTTTGAAATACATTGTGCTTTGGAGAGGAGCTTGGTTGTAGTTAATTTTTGAGCCAGCTCTGATACAAAGGTTTCTAAAGAACAATGGTAGCAGCCTTAGTTGCTTTCTCACAAAAAGTAGGGCATACCATCTTTTAAATAAAGTGAAGAAATATGTGATTAAGTCATTATAGGATTAAATATGTGAGTACTTGCCTGGGGCCTCTTGAGTTCCTAATAGGCTTCTTTTGCTTTGCAGAGCTCTGTGACGATGACCCGCCAGAGATCACACACGCCACATTCAAAGCCATGGCCTACAAGGAAGGAACCATGTTGAACTGTGAATGCAAGAGAGGTTTCCGCAGAATAAAAAGCGGGTCACTCTATATGCTCTGTACAGGAAACTCTAGCCACTCGTCCTGGGACAACCAATGTCAATGCACAAGCTCTGGTAAGTGTCCCTTCTGTGACTACCAAGAACAAAAGAACTGCAGCAAAGAGTGAGACAGAGCCCAGCTTTTGTTCACTCAGCCCTATAGACACAAATGGGCCAGTCCAGTCTACAGGATAACTAATTTTAGTGGTTCCTGAAAAGTCATTCACTAAACACAATTTTTTTTTTTTTTTTTTTTTTTTTTTTTGGGAGACAGACTCTCACTCTGTTGCCTAGGCTGGAGTGCAATGGCACGCGATCTCGGCTCACTGCAACTTCCGCCTCCTGGCTTCAAGTGATTCTCCTGCCTCAGCCTCCTGAGTAGCTGGGATTACAGGCACCCTCCACCATGCCTGGCTAATTTTTGCATTTTTAGTAGAGATGGGGTTTCACCATGTTGGCCAGGTTGGTCTCAAACTCCTGACCTTGAGTAATCCGCCCATCTCAGCCACCCAAAATGCTGGGATTACAGGCATGAGTCACAGTGCCCGGCCACACAATTTTATTTTTATTTTTGAGACAGTCTCGCTCTGTTGCCCAGGCTGGGGTGCAGTGGTACAATCTCAGATCACTGCAACCTCCACCTCCTGGGTTCAAGTGAATCTTGTGCCGCAGCTGCCCAAGTAGCTGGGACTACAGGTGTGCACCACCATGCCTGGCTAATTTTTTTATTTTTAGCAAAGATGGGGTTTCGCCATGTTGGCCAGGCTGGTCTCGAACTCCTGGCCTCAAGTGATTCTCCTGCCTGGACCTTATAGGCGCACACCACCATGCCTGGCTAATATTTTGTATTTTTGTTAGTGATGGGGTTTCCCCATGTTGTCCAGGCTGGTCTTAAACTCCTGGGCTCAAGCAGTCCTCCTGCGTCAGCCTCCCAAAGTGCTGGAATTATAGGTGTGAGCCACCACACCTGACCTAGACACCCTCTTTTATCCTGAGCTGGAATACTGATCACCCCCCTCACTGGGGCACTCAGACTCAACTCCTTTGCCAAACTCTTCACAACAGAGAAGGCTGTTCTAGAAGTTTCCTTGTCATTGTGTTAAGATGGCGTCTCTAACTTTAAGCATTCTGAACAGCCTTAGGGAGCAAAGGATCAGTGTGTTGTGGAGTGAGACCACTCCTGCTGCTGTCAAACAACACAGAGACAATTGACAGCAAGCAAGGAGTCCCTTTTGGTGAGAGACACACACATGCACACATAACATACATGACATACACAGACACGTAACATACATGACATACACAGACACAACATACATGACATGCACAGACACGCATACACACGCTCAAAAACATGTCGTGGGCATTGCCATATGCACTTGAATACCCAGAGGCCGGTGCTGGGAGGGCATACTCTGGTTTCGTATTTGTAAGCTCAGCAGCCAGACACCACCAGACACATCGTGGGCCCCGGACAGGTGTGCTTCTCAAGTGAATGAATACATGAACAGTGTTTTCTATGAAGCATTTGTGAAATTATCTGCATCATTCCATCTATATTTTCTAGCCACTCGGAACACAACGAAACAAGTGACACCTCAACCTGAAGAACAGAAAGAAAGGAAAACCACAGAAATGCAAAGTCCAATGCAGCCAGTGGACCAAGCGAGCCTTCCAGGTGAGAGATGAATCTGTCCTCCAGCTAACTCCTGCTAGCGCACCCTTCTCCTGCAGGCAGATGATGTGTACCCAAAGGAAGAAGGTCTGCCCTGCCTTCTATAAACACATGCATGTGGCTCCGTCCTCCCAAGACATCATTGCAGACAAGAACTAGTGCAGAGTTGCTCAGAGGCTGTTTGCTCAGCAACTGAAGCCAATCTGACGGCAGCCAATCCAGGTCTGGGCTTACTCCCTGGTTTGGTAACTGGCCAAATAGAATTCAACCCAAATTCAACTCAACTTAAAAGCGTCTGTTGGGTCTGTGTGCCAGGCCCTGCTGATAGAAGACACAAACAAGAGTGTGACAACGATCCCTGCCCTCAAGGAAACGCTCTGCGTCTTCCCCTTAAGCACAAGACAACGCACCGCAAAAAAATTACTTGCTTCCCGGTATTTCTTCCAGGGCAAGGTTGTAAAATGTGCATGCCACACTTGTGAGTCTCAAAAGCTCCAGATGCGTGTGTCCTGGCCAGCAGTCTGTGCATGAGTGGGCACTGTGGCTGTCCCTTGTCTGCTCTCTGCTTTCCCATGACTGAATTGGGATTCAGTCATGGTGTCAAGAAAATGGGCTGGGCGCAGTGGCTCACGCCTGTAATCCCAGCACTGTGGGAGTCTGAGGCAGGCAGATCACTTGAGGTCAGGAGTTCGAGACCAGCCTGGCCAACATGGTGAAACCTTGTCTCTACAATCATACAAAAATTAAGCTGGGCATGGTGGTGGATGCCTGTAGTCCCAGCTACTCAGGAGGCCAAGGCATGAGAATTGCTTGAAATCAGGAGGTGGAGGTTGCAGTGAGCAGAGATTGCATCACTGCACTCCAGCCTGAGTGACAGAGGAAGACTCTGTCCCCCCTCAAAAAAACAAAACAAAAAAGAAAAAAAACCCACAGAACCTGCTAGGAAGAATTGAGCTTTCTAAGGTCAGGCTAACCTTAGGAGACTTCAGAGCCCTTGGCTGATTTTACAACCTTACAAAGAACTGTATCAGATACCATCCCATTTGAGCCTGGCTATACAATGAGTCAGGACCAGGAAGGGTTACTTCAACTTACTGAAGAAACTGAGATGCAGAAAAGATAAAAAGATTTGGCTAAGCTCACATAGTAGGGCTGGAATCAGACCTCAGGTCTCCCAGATTAGATGAGGAAACTTTCTGCTGATTACTTATTTTAAAGGAGTTTGAATTTACTTACAGCTTCCATTATTTTATTTTTTAAAACAGACTTATCTAGGGGCACAGTTGCAACATGATGCTCGTACTCCTTCCCCCTCCGACTTTGTCCAGTAATGGTGTTTCCAAGCACATTTGTTTGTTTTGTTCTACTTCCCCCATATCACCCTGCACAGTTATTGGAAGGCTTCAAAGAGGCCAATGCTTGTTGTCCTTTCTCGAAGGCTGGCTCTGCCTGAGGGATGTTTCAAAGATTGTCTCAGTTTGGGTGTTTTCATTGGAAAGAAGCAAACCCAATTCAAACATGTTCAGACAGTTACGAATTGTACTGGCTGTCAAACAACCTTTTATCCTGAGACCAAAACACAAGTTCAGTCGTGATGTTCAAGGTGCCACATGGCAGGAGCCAGCCTGGGACAGGGCCACCCAGCTTCCTGCTGGGGAAGAGGCTCTGGAGGATATTTACAGAGGCTCTGTTGGGTATGCGGGGTTGGGGAGAGTCTGGAAGTTCAGAGCACGTGCGCAGTTTCACAGGCTGGGGTTAGAGGGCACATACAATTCCGTATGTCCAGGTTGGGGGCTGTGGGTAGGGAATTCAGAGATTTAATCAGAACAAGACATGGTCTCAGGCCACAGGTCCATCAGGCCCGGGATGTAGTTGGGTGAGTGGAAAGTTCTGGGGATGGGAAATTTTGAGACGTCTTGAAAGGGCGCATGTGTGTCAACCTTCAGGTGTGGCTTGATCAGAGATGGTGCTCCATTTCTCTGAGGTTCCCTCAGCCCGTCCCTCCTCCTGGCTTTGGTGTTGTCCCCAATCCTTCCGACATCATCCCAAGATGCCCAGCCGCTGCCCCCAAGAATGCACTTCCTCACTTGTCCAGCAGAAATCCAAGGTGGTCTTCATGCTCCATTGGCCCAAATAGGCTTGAGCCTACCCTTGTGTCTCAGCTGAGACTGCCCCGCCCACTCCTGTCCACTGTCAACACCTGCACTGTCTTCCAAGAGGCAGTTGTGGCGTTCCTGTCTCGGGGCAGCACCAACCAGAATGAATCGCTCATTCCTCTGTGTTCCCATTGCCAACGTCTGCTATCCTTCACATGCCTTTCTTACGCAATCCACTGTCCACCCCTTGCAGGAGTGACAGGGTCTTCGTGCCTTCCTACAGGGCCTAGCAAACTTCCCCACGCTCAGACGTTCTCAACATATATTGGTTGAATGAAAGGATGAGCAAGCAGTCAAGAGAGTAAGAACCAAGGTCCAGTCCCTAGCAAGAGGCAACCTGGACTCACTCGCGGTGCTGTCCCCAACTTGCCTTCAGAGCGTTCCTTCCATCTTCCAGGTCACTGCAGGGAACCTCCACCGTGGGAAAATGAAGCCACAGAGAGAATTTATCATTTCGTGGTGGGGCAGACGGTTTACTACCAGTGCGTCCAGGGATACAGGGCTCTACACAGAGGTCCTGCTGAGAGCGTCTGCAAAATGACCCATGGGAAGACAAGGTGGACCCAGCCCCAGCTCATATGCACAGGTGAAATGGAGACCAGTCAGTTTCCAGGTAGGGTGGCTCCCTTCTGGGGTCCACAATGTTGCTTTGCTCCATCAGGCTGACCAGGGTGGAATCCCTGACCACTCCTGCTGGACAAGAGTGGTCCTTGGACAAGACCCTTGATCTCCCTGGGCTTCCATTTTTTCTCATTCTGAGAAAAAAAAAAAATTTAAATAGACCAGATGGACTCTAAGGGCTCCTTCACTGAAGGTCCCCCTGTGCCCTAAGTGGGGAGAAAGGTTGGAGACAGAAGAGAAGGAAAGCCCTCTCCTAAGCACCCTAGATGCTGCCTCGTAGTTGGTCCTAAGTCCACTACTTCTCTAAGCCACCAAGGCCTCCTCTGGCTCCAAGGGCAAGTCCAGTTTCCCACTCACACATTTTTCCTCTTACTGGTGATCGTGTAAATGCATGATCTGAACAGCCCTCCGCGGTCAGCATGCTCCTTCCCCTTGTGCCATTCCCCAGCTGAGCTTGTAAAAATAAACATAAAATGTGCAGAGTCGGGACTTACTCAGTGCACATGCGCGCGCGCGCACGCGCGCACACACACACACACACACACACACTCATGCAAACGCTCAGCCCACCAATGTCGAGGTCTCCTGCTGTCTTCCTTCTGAAATCTTATTAGTATCACGACAATCAAAAGTGACTTACATGCAGGCTGGGCACAGTGGCTCACACCTGTAATCCCAGCACTCTGGGAGGCCAAGGCGGGCAGATCACTTTAGGTCAGGAGTTCGAGACCAGCCTGGCCAACATGGTGAAACCCCGTCTCTACTAAAAATACAAAAATTATCTGGGCGTGGTGGTGGGTGCCTGTAATCCCAGCTACTTGGGAGGCTGAGGCAGGAGAATCACTTGAACCCAGGAGGTGGAGTTGCAGTGAGCTGAGATCACACCACTGCACTCCAGCCTGGGCAATAGCAAGACTCCGTCTCAAAAAAAAAAAGTGACTTACATTCAACCACAAGTATTCCTGGTTTTCTTGCTCACTGCACTTCTCATACTCCATGTCCTTCTCTTGGGTTCCCTAGGGAGGCTGTTTTGTTCCCTTAGCTGCTTCCCTGGGCCACCCTGACAGCCAGGGAATGCTTGCTGCTTCCTTGGAAGAGGGTGAGAGGCAGGGCAGAGCCAGGGTTGCTGACCCCTCAGGAGAAGTGGAGAGCCTGGCACAGAAGCAGCCGTCCCTTAGTGCATCTCTGCTCCACCCAATGGTTCAATGGCATTCGTATTATTATGACCTGTTTCCAAGTCACAGATGGAAACCAGGACTGGGGAGGGAGGCTGGGGAGAAAGCATTGCTCAGAGTTTTGGGGACAGCTAGGGTCAGAGTTAGAATTCAGCCTCGTCTGCTCTGCTGAGACCACTTCACCGCTTCCCAGTGCCCCTGGTGTGGAACCATGTGGGGTGGCATCCCTGGCGAAGTGCCCACACCAGGATTCCTGCCTCCTCGGGCGTGTCTGGGGCCGGCTGCCTGGGGCAGACGGGGTGGGAGTGAGGCCCTGACTCCTGTGTTTAGCTCCACCAGCATCACTTACTCTCTCCCCCAGGTGAAGAGAAGCCTCAGGCAAGCCCCGAAGGCCGTCCTGAGAGTGAGACTTCCTGCCTCATCACAACAACAGGTGCGGGAGAAGACAAACGCTGGACCACAGAGGCCTAGTCCAAAAGGGCAGGGGTGACCAGGAGCCAGGCTCAGGGAGATAGGCGGAGGTGACCTGTAGGGGAGAAGCCCACAGCAGCCTCCTCTCCCTCTGAGCAGGGACAGGGCCTCAGCAACCTGCAGGCCCCAAAGCAAGTGTCAGAAAGAGGGAACCCAGGACCAGGACCAAGCACGGTCCCCAGGCAGAGATGGAACACCTGCCCTCACCACCACCACGTGTCTCCCACCAGCCTCTGAGCTTCTCATTCACAGAGACACCCTGACTTCCTTTAGCCTCGTGCTGTCCTAAAGTCACGGTAGCAGGAGTGTCTCTCTTTATCTCTTTTTCACAGATTTTCAAATACAGACAGAAATGGCTGCAACCATGGAGACGTTCATATTTACAACAGAGTACCAGGTAGCAGGTGAGTGGGGCACTGGCTTTGTGGACAAAATGTACACCAGGCCGAGATATGGACAGGTTGACTGGTTAGTAGGTTGGTTAGTTGGTTGGCTGGTAGGTTGGTTAGTTGGTTGATTGGTAGGTTGATAGGTAGGTTGGCTAGTTGATTGGTAAGTTGGTTTGTAGGTTGGGAGGTTAGTTGGTTAGTTGGTTGGTTGCTTGGTTGGCAGGTTGGTTTGTATGTTGGTAGGTTAGTTGATTGGTTGGTAGGTTGGTAGATTGGCAGGTTGGTGGGTTAGTTGGTTAGTTGGTCGGTAGGTTGGTTGGCAAGTTGATAGGTTGGTTGGTGGGTTGGTTGATAAGTTGATAGGTTGGTTGGTAAGTTGATAGGTTGGTTGGTGGGTTGGTTGATAAGTTGATAGGTTGGTTGGTAGATTGGTTGTTAGGGTGGTAGATTGGCAGGTTGGTTGGTAGTTTTGTTGGTAGTTTGGTTGGTTAGCTGGTTGGTTGGTTAGTGAGTTGGTTGGTAGATAGATTGGTAGATTGGTTGGTTGGTTAGTTTGTTGGTAGGTTAGTAGGTTTGTTAGTTGGTTAGTTGATTCGTAGGTTGGTTGGTTGACTGAAAGGACCCCTTCCTTACACTGCAGAATGTGTGAGTGAAAGACTAATCCAGATACTGACGTAACTCAGAATTCCCATGAACCAGTTACAGGATGCTGTGAGCAAAGTCTCAAGTCAGCCCTATCAGCTCCTCTCAAGCTGATCTGGAAGGGCTGTACCCCGGGCCTCTGCCAGGGGTCAAGAGTGGGAGGAAGGAGCCACGTAGCCAGTCAGAGAGGACAGGCTTCCAGAAACACTGCCATTGTTTCCTGGTAGGAGGGAAAAACAGACTCTGAGTCTGCATCTGCCTAGAAAGTAAACAAACGTCAGCCTCCAAAACCTCAGCAGAGCAGCATCTGGAAAACCCGACCTCTTTCAGGAGATGTTAATGTGCTTCTCATCATCTTCATATTTCAACATTTCTTTTACCAGGCGCTCTCGGTGTCCTTAAATGAGGCCTGGCCTCTGAGCCTTTCTGAGGGGCTTTTGTGAGAGAAGGGTGCCTCCTGAGGGGAAGCTCCCTCCACCCTCACCCTGTCCTCCCTGCCCTGTTCCTCAAGACTCCTAGGAAATCCCATGGGGAGGGATCTACTTCCTGAGACAGGGAAGAGAGGCTGCAGCCTCCGCCTTGCTCTTTGGGGATGTCCTCAGCCTGCCCTGTGGCCCTGGCTCCTGCTGCCCCCATGCCAAGCCCAGGGCCCTTTGCTGAACTCCCTCTCTCTATTGACAGTGGCCGGCTGTGTTTTCCTGCTGATCAGCGTCCTCCTCCTGAGTGGGCTCACCTGGCAGCGGAGACAGTAAGTGTGGCATCACCAAGGCAGCCCTTGGTCAGATCAAAGTCCTGCACCCAGCCCCACCCTGCCTCCCCCCCACCCCCTCCATGCTCTCTCTCATCACCTGCAGTTCAGGGAGTGGCAAAGGGAGAGGCCAATCCATGCCTCGGAAAGAGTCAGTTAAAAAGAATTAAAGCACCGCCGGGTGCAGTGGCTCACGCTGGTAATCACAACACTTTGGGAGGCCAAGGCTGAGTGGATCACCTGAGGTCAGGAGTTTGAGACAAGCCTGGCCAACATGGCAAAACCCCATCTCTACTAAAAATACAAAAAATTAGTTGGGCATGGTGGCAGGTGCCTGTAATCCCAGCTACTTGGGCGGCTGAGGCAGGAAGATTGCTTGAACCTGGGAGGCGGAGGTTGCAGTGAACAGAAATCTCACCACTGCACTCCAGCCTGGGTGACAGAGCAAGACTCTGTCTCAAAAAAAAAAAAAAAAAAAAAATTAAACGACCAGGGAAATGGGAAGGCAAAGGAGCCTCACATTCATTGAGCACCCACTATACACCAGGCTTGATGCTTGTTTTATAAACATTATTGAAATCTACCTTCTCAGAAACCTTTGGAATAGCTGTGGCCTAGAGAGATGCAACAGCTTGGAGAAGATGGCACAGCAGAGGCCAGCACTGCAACATGAATCTAGAGCCCATGATTTTCCCACCCAGCCCCTACCTATGGAGGACCCAGGGCAGCATCTATGCTGAGCTTTGCCTATCCTGTGCTCCCCACCCTCCCGTCCACAGAAGCTCACACCGGCATCCCCTTGACCAGGAATGTAAACCATGTGTGGTCTTTTTGCATTAACTCAGATTTTCAACCCTGGATGCATCTTAGAACATCCAGGAGACAGTCTTCTAAAATACCAGTGAGTGGCAAGATATGAGTAAATTCCACAGGAAAAGGAAGGCAGTCCAAAGGGCTGTGCTTCTCCTGTGGCTCAGTGTTATTCATAGCTGTGACATCTTTTAAGAGAGGTTTACAAGAGGGAAATCCTGTCACCAAAACCATTGTGACCCACTTTGAATTTGGGGGGAATCTTCATTTGCAACAATAGAAGAACAAATTTGTTGCAATAGGAAATATTTTTGTAGCTTATGTAGGTTGTTCAGCCAAAACAGCATAATAATTTAAAAAGTTAAAAGATAGGCCAGGTGTGGTGGCTCATGCCTGTAATCCCAGCACTTTGGGAGGCTGAGGCAGGTGGTTACCTGAGGTCAGGAGTTCAGGACCAGGCTGGACAACATGGTGAAACCCTGTCTCTACTAAAAAATACAAAAATAAGCCGGGCGTGGTGGTGGGTGCCTGTAATCCCAGCTACTTGCGAGGCTGAGACAGGAGAATCACTTGAACCCAGGAGGCGGAAGTTGCAGTGAGCCAAGATTGCGCCACTACACTCCAGCCTGGGCAACAAGAGTGAAACTCTGTCTCAAAAAAAAAAAAGAAAAAGGTAAAAGATATCAATGCTTGGGCTCCAGTCAGAATGTCTGGGGGTGAGCCCAAGACATCAGTACCTATTTTTAATTGAGATAAAATTCATCATTTAACCATCATAAAATGCACAGTTCAGTGGTGTCTTAGCCCATTTTGTGCTACTGTAACAGAATGCCTGAGACTCGGTAACTTATAAAGAACAGAGATTTATAAAGAACAGAGATTTGCAACTTATAAAGAACAGAGATTTCTTACCATTCTGGAGGCTGGGAAGTCTGAGGTCGAGGGGCCCCCATGTATCAAGGGCCTTTGTGCTACGTCATCCTGTGGCAGAAGGCAGAAGGGCAAGAGAGTGAGAGACAGCAGGAGGGGCTGAACTCAGCTTTTATCGCAAACCCACTCCTGCAATAACAACATTAATCCATTCATGAGGCAGAGCCCTCGCGACCTGATCACCTCTTCAAGATCCCACCTGTCAACATTGCTGGATTAGGGATTAAGTTTCCAACACCTGAGCTCTGGGGGATGTAGTCAAACCACAGTAAGTGGTATTTAGTATGTTTGCAGTGTTGTACAGCCATCCCCACTGATTCCAGAATACTTCCATCATTCCCAAGAGAAGCCCCACACTGCCAAGTTCCCCATTCTCCCCAGCCCCGGAAACCACCACTCTATGTTCCGTCTCTATGGATTTGCCTATTCTGGACATTTCGTGTAAATGGAATCACGTGGCCTTTTATGTCTGGGATAGTCGTACGTTTTAAAGCCCCTCAGATGTATCTAATACATATGCATCCAGGTTTGACAACCCTACACCAGGCCATTGGTTTTCAAACTTGAACTAGCACCAGAATCATCTGTAGGAACATAAAGAAATGATAAATGTTTGAGATGATGGATATGCTAAATACCATGATCTGATCACTGTACCTTGTAGGTATCAAAGCATCCCTACATACCTCATAAATATATATATAACTATTATGTGTCAACTTAAAAACATTTGTTGAAAGAATCATCTGGAGGCCTTGTTAAAGCACAGATTGCTGGGTCCCACCTGTGGAGTTTCTGACGCAGTCGTCTTGCTTAGGTCCGGGAATCTGTATTTCTATCAGGTTCCCAGGTGATACTGACGCTGCCGTTCCAGGGAGCAGACTCTGAGGATCACCGCACTAGGCTAACAGCATTAAGAATCAGGAAGCTGGCCAGACTCACGCTTGTAATCCCAGCACTTTGGGAGGCCGAGGCAGGCGGATTACTTGAGGTCAGGAGTTTGAGACCAGCCTGGCCAACATGGAGAAACCCTGTCTCTTCTAAAAATACAAAAATTAGCTGGCTGTCATGGTGCGCACCTATAATCTCAGCTACTCGGGAGGCTGATGCAGGAGAATCGCTTGAACCCAGGAGGCGGAGGCTGCAGTGAGCTGAGATCGTACCACTGCACTCCACCCTGGGTGACACAGCAAGACTCTGTTTAAAAAAAAAAAAGAAAGAAAGAAAAAAGAAAAGAAAGAAAAAGAAAAAGTAAACTCTAGAAACTCCCTCTGTCTCTCTCTTGATTATCCAGGGCCTCCCTGACCCCTGCCAGCATCCACTCTGGCCAACCCTGATACAAACTCCACAGTAAGACCCTGAGAAAATACAGATCCACTCCCCCAAAACCAAAGCCCTTAGCCCAGCCAGAGAGAAAAATAAAATATCTCTTCCCTTCTTATATGGGTCATCAGGTCCATAACATACTCCTAATTTTCCTCATGGGAATTAAAAAGTATAAATTACTGCAGTGCAAATGATAAGCCCCCCAGGGTTATTGTAGCAGGAATGATTTATATACCCGGCAGTCTACCAGTTTCTCTAAGGGGTTAGCTGACTCCTAAGGTGTCATTTTAGGCTTCCAGGAGGGGAAGGATGTGACGTGGCTGACATGTTGTACGTGTACTCAGTACTTGCATCCTCTCCTTCCTCAGGCTGAACACCTGACAAGCCTTAACACCTTGCAAGGATTTTTTTCATTTGTTAGTTTGAAGATCAAAAGCCTTCGGGCCCAGAGGACAAAGCTATTTGGAAGTAGGAATGGTTCAGTGTTTATGTTGTGAAACAAATAACTGTGTGAACCTATGTGAGTTCCCACAAGGTCTCCCAGAACTACAATCTTTGGGGAGACTCAAACATACATCTAGAAATGACCCCTCTAGTCAGTTTGTCCGAAAGCGTTCCTAGAATCTGATATCAACCCATGGTGCCCTCTTGTGGAAACAGAAATGCTGCATTTGAATTACCGAAAGATCACTGTAGCCCAGCCAGAGTTTTGTTTGGGGAAATATTTTTTGTTTGTTTCGGGCAATGACCAGGAGCCCGTGATGTGCTACAGAAGGCTCACAGTGGCTTGTGAGAGCCAGCGGTTAAATTTTCGGGACTTCTGCAAACTGGTTTTTAAGCATAGCCATTATGGAAAATTAAAGTATTTAGGCTGGGAGCAGTAGCTCCTGCCTGTAATTCCTGCACTTCGGGAGACTAAGGTGAGAGGCTCGCTTGAGACCAGCCTGGGCAACAAAGTGAGACCTTGTCTCTACAAAAACATTTTAAACTTAGCTAGGCGAGGTGGCACATACCTGTAGTCCCAGCTACTGGTAAGGGCGAGGTGGGAGAATCCCTTGAGTCCAGCAGTTCAAGATTGCAGTGAGCTGTGATCATGCCACTGCACTGTAGCCTGGGTGACAGATTGAGACGCTGTCTCAAAAAAAAAAATAAATAAAGTATTTAAATTTACAATTTAATAAATTATATTAAAAACAAAGGCAAGAATTACTTACAACTGATCACTTCCTAATTATTTGCTACCTTTTACTATTATCTTTGTTCGCTGGGTGGTTTACATCTATTGTGTCCGCATGGTGGAAATACCGTCTGACGGTGGCTACCGCGCATCTCTTCCCAACCGCGTGATCAGTGATGTCACATTGCCAGCTGGAAGCTGTGTGTGGAGGGAGGATTGACACCAGGGAAGACAGGCAACCGTCATCAGAGAGCTGCTTGTTAAACATCACCAGCACACCTCTGCTTAGAGTCTTGTGCTATGGGAACTCTGTACAAAGTAGGGAGTAATTAGAAATTCCCATGAGCCAAATAAGGACTGGGAAAAGGCTAAGACCGTATTGTCCAATACAGTAGCCACTAGGCACCTGTGGATACTTAAGTGTATTTAAACTCAAATAAATTAAATACAATTAAAAATTCAGTTCCTCGGTTGCACTAGCCACATTTCAAGCGTTCCCTAGCCACAGGTGTCTGTGTTATTGGACAGCACAACTGCAAAAGATTTCCATCATCTCAGAAAGTTCTATAGCACAGTGCTGGCTAGAAACCGAGTGCTTTACTGCATGCACATCATTTAGCACAGTTAGTTGCTGTTTATTATTCCTGTTCCACAGCTATTGTCTGCCATATAAAAACTTAGGCCAGGCACAGTGGCTCACACCTGTAATCCCAGCACTTTGGAAGGCCGAGGCAGGCAGATCACAAGGTCAGGAGTTCGAGACCAGCCTGGCCAACATAGCAAAACCCCATATCTACTAAAAATACAAAAATTAGCCAGGCATGGTGGCGTGCGCACTGGTTTAGAGTGGGGACCACATTTTTTTGGTGCCGTGTTACACATATGACCGTGACTTTGTTACACCACTACAGGAGGAAGAGTAGAAGAACAATCTAGAAAACCAAAATAACAAGAACTTCTTGGTAAGAAGCCGGGAACAGACAACAGAAGTCATGAAGCCCAAGTGAAATCAAAGGTGCTAAATGGTCGCCCAGGAGACATCCGTTGTGCTTGCCTGAGTTTTGGAAGCTCTGAAGTCACATCACAGGACACGGGGCAGTGGCAACCTTGTCTCTATGCCAGCTCAGTCCCATCAGAGAGCGAGCGCTACCCACTTCTAAATAGCAATTTCGCCATTGAAGAAGAAGGGCAAAACCACTAGAACTCTCCATCTTATTTTCATGTATATGTGTTCATTAAAGCATGAATGGTATGGAACTCTCTCCACCCTATATGTAGTATAAAGAAAAGTAGGTTTACATTCATCTCATTCCAACTTCCCAGTTCAGGAATCCCAAGGAAAGCCCCAGCACTAACGTAAATACACAACACACACACTCTACCCTACACAACTGGACATTGTCTGCGTGGTTCCTTTCTCAGCCGCTTCTGACTGCTGATTCTCCCGTTCACGTTGCCTAATGAACATCCTTCAAGAACTCTGGGCTGCTACCCAGACATCATTTTACCCTTGGCTCAATCCTCTAAGCTAACCCCCTTCTACTGAGCCTTCAGTCTTGAATTTCTAAAAAACAGAGGCCATGGCAGAATAATCTTTGGGTAACTTCAAAACGGGGCAGCCAAACCCATGAGGCAATGTCAGGAACAGAAGGATGAATGAGGTCCCAGGCAGAGAATCATACTTAGCAAAGTTTTACCTGTGCGTTACTAATTGGCCTCTTTAAGAGTTAGTTTCTTTGGGATTGCTATGAATGATACCCTGAATTTGGCCTGCACTAATTTGATGTTTACAGGTGGACACACAATGTGCAAATCAATGCGTACGTTTCCTGAGAAGTGTCTAAAAACACCAAAAAGGGATCCGTACATTCAATGTTTATGCAAGGAAGGAAAGAAAGAAGGAAGTGAAGAGGGAGAAGGGATGGAGGTCACACTGGTAGAACATAACCACGGAAAAGAGCACATCAGGCCTGGCATGGTGGCTCAGGCCTATAACCCCAGCTCCCTAGGAGACCAAGGCGGGAGCATCTCTTGAGGCCAGGAGTTTGAGACCAGCCTGGGCAGCATAGCAAGACCCATCCCTACAAAAAATTAGAAATTGGCTGGATGTGGTGGCATACACCTGTAGTCCTAGCCACTCAGGAGGCTGAGGCAGGACGATTGCTTGAGCCCAGGAGTTCGAGGCTGCAGTCAGTCATGATGGCACCACTGCACTCCAGCCTGGGCAACAGAGCAAGATCCTGTCTTTAAGGAAAAAAAGACAAGATGAGCATACCAGCAGTCCTTGAACATTATCAAAAAGTTCAGCATATTAGAATCACCGGGAGGCCTTGTTAAAAGAGTTCGCTGGGCCCATCTTCAGAGTCTCTGAGTTGTTGGTCTGGAATAGAGCCAAACGTTTTGTGTGTCTAACAATTCCCAGGTGCTGTTGCTGCTGCTACTATTCCAGGAACACACTTTGAGAACCATTGTGTTATTGCTCTGCATGCCCACCCACTCTCAACTCCCACGAAAAAAATCAACTTCCAGAGCTAAGATTTCGGTGGAAGTCCTGGTTCCATATCTGGTGCAAGATCTCCCCTCACGAATCAGTTGAGTCAACATTCTAGCTCAACAACATCACACGATTAACATTAACGAAAATTATTCATTTGGGAAACTATCAGCCAGTTTTCATTTCTGAAGGGGCAGGAGAGTGTTATGAGAAATCACGGCAGTTTTCAGCAGGGTCCAGATTCAGATTAAATAACTATTTTCTGTCATTTCTGTGACCAACCACATACAAACAGACTCATCTGTGCACCCTCCCCCTCCCCCTTCAGGTATATGTTTTCTGAGTAAAGTTGAAAAGAATCTCAGACCAGAAAATATAGATATATATTTAAATCTTACTTGAGTAGAACTGATTACGACTTTTGGGTGTTGAGGGGTCTATAAGATCAAAACTTTTCCATGATAATACTAAGATGTTATCAACCATTTATCTGTCCTTCTCTCAAAAGTGTACGGTGGAATTTTCCAGAAGCTATGTGATACGTGATGATGTCATCACTCTGCTGTTAACATATAATAAATTTATTGCTATTGTTTATAAAAGAATAAATGATATTTTTTAAAAAGTCTTTGTTTTTATTATAAATATGATAAATATTGCTAGCTATAATCTACATAACCAAAAACCTTTATAGTTTTTTGGTGCTTTTTTTTTGTTTTTTTGTTTTGTTTTTTTTTTGAGATGGAGTGTTGCTCCGTTGCCCAGGCTGGAGTGCAGTGCACAATCTCGGCTCACTGCAGCTTCTGCCTGCTGGGTTCAAGTGATTCTCTTGCCTCAGCCTCCCAAGTAGCTGGGACTACAGGCACCCACCACCAAGCCCGGCTAGTTTTTGTATTTTTAGCAGAGACGGGGTTTCACCATGTTGGCCAGGCTGGTCTCGAACTCCTCACCTCAAGTGATCCACCCAACTCAGCCTCCCAAAGTGGTGGAATTACAGGCGTGAGCCACGGCACCCAGCCTGGTATCCTCTATAGTTTTTAATAGTTTTAAATAATATGCAAAGGTCCTGTGAAATGGCCAACAAGCACATCAACATCACTGGTCATTTCAGAAATGCGAATCAAAACCACAATGAGATACTACTTCATACCCATTAAGATGACTTTAAGAAAAAGAATAGGAATGCTCACAGATGGCTGGTAGGAATGTCAAAATGTGCAGCCACTGTGCAAAACAGAGTCTGTTTTGGCAGTTCCTCAAAAAGCTAAACATAAATTTGTCCTATAACCCAGCAATTGTATTCCTAGGTACACACCCAAGAAAGACAAAAACGTGTCTAAATACAAACTTGTACATGACTCTTTATAACAGCATTATTCATACTCACCAAGAGGTAGAAACACCCAAATACCCAACAACAAAGGGATGGATAAAGACCGGGCATGGTGGCTCACGCCTGTAATCCCAGCACTTTGGGATGCCAAGGTGGGCAGATCATTTGAGGCCAGGAGTTGGAGACCAGCCTGGCCAACATGGTGAAACCTTGTCTCCACTGTCTCTACTAAAAATACAAAAAATTAGCTGGTCATAGTTGTGCGCATCTATAATCCCAGCTGCATGGGAGGCTGAGGCACGAGAATCCCTTGAACCTGGGAGGCAGAGGTTGCAGTGAGCCAAGATGGTGCCACTGCACTCTAGCCTGGGCGACAGAGGGACTCTTCTCTCCAAAAAAAAAAAAAAAAAAAAAAAAAAAAAAAATTGATAAGCAAATCATGGCATATCCCTACCAGTGGAGTATTAGCCACAGGAAGGGATGAAGTATTGATCCATGCTGCCATTTAGATGAACCTCAAAAACATTATGCTGAGTGAAGGAAGCCAGACACAAAAGATCACTACTGTATGACTCATTTAACATGAAATATCTAGAATAGGCAATTCCATGGAGACAGAAAGCAGATAAGTGTTTGCCAGGGGATTTTTCTGGGGTGGTAAAAAAAGTTTTGAAACTAGAGGGAGGAGGTAGTTGCACAACATGTTGAATAAACGAACAGCCACTGGATTGTATACTTTATCATGGTTAATTGTGTGTTATGTGAATTTCACCTCAACTTTTTAAAAAGGAGATCCTGAGGCCAAAATATTTGAATATTGCTTATCTTATTCATGATTCTCAAAGAAGGGTCATCAGCCCAGAAGGATCCTCCTGAAGTCTTTATGGTGACTTTAGTATTCTACTAAGTGAGTTATCAGGGGACCCTGAATTTTTGTTTTCAAAAACCAAAATTAGCATATTACTAAAGTTTATGGAAGACTCCACTTTGGTATTCTATCAAGAACATAAAATTTGCATAGCTCCCAGGAAGGCTGCTGTTCCTGATGCATCACCAGAACCATCGTGAGTTGGTTTTAGTTTTTACTCACTGGTATTCCTTCAGCTAAATGATGAATTCCTGCCAGTGATTTTCATGGAGGGGTTGTGTTGGCTGGCTCCCAACGTGCATAATCAATTAATTTACTGTGGGTTGAAAACCTGAACAAACTGAAAGTCAATAACTCTTCTTAGGTCTGTAGAAGTAAGTAAGATTACAGGGTAGCTCACTGTCCCCAATATTGGAGAGGCAGACAGGCTGATACAGGGAAATCATAACCTCCTGGACCAGAAACCCAGGAACAAACCCTGCTACTGGAACCAGCAGAGGGGCAGGAAAACCTAAACTGGAACTGACAAATTGCTGGAGGCTCAGTGTGGACACTTCTGAGAGAGAAAAATTTCAGGGGAGCAACCCAGTCACAGGGGGTCCCCACTTTCATGACCTTTCCCTCCAGGAACTCAATGAGGTCTTCACAGTGAAGATGGGAGAAAAACTTCCTTGTGCTTTTGACGGGGGAAAGAGAAAAGGTACTGTCACACGCATCCGTGTGAAGAGAGTCCACCAACAGGCTTTGTGTGAGCAACAAGGCTGTTTATTTCACCTAGGTGCAGGCGGGCTGAGTCCGAAAAAGGATTCAGCAAAGGGTGGTGGGATTATCATTAGTTTTTATAGATTTGGGATAGGCATACAAAGTACATTCACAAGGGTGGGGAGAATATTACAAAGTACCTTCTTAAGGTCAGGGGAGAATATATCGTATCAGTTAGGGTGGGGCAGGAACAAATCACAATGGTGGAATGTCATCAGTTAAGGCTATTTTCACTTCTTTTGTGGATCTTCAGTTGCTTCAGGCCATCTGGATGTATACGTGCAGGTCACAGGGGATATGATGGCTTAACTTGGGCTCAGAGGCCTGACAGGTACCATTCTGAAATATGCCAGAGCATTCAGTACTTGTCCAACAAGGCCTGCCCTCAAGAAACAGTATTTTCCTCACTATCTTAAATTTTACCGTAGTCTAACCAACCTAAATTTTACCAGTGTCTAACCAACCTGAAAGAAGGGAAATAACCAGCTCTAGCCTCTCTGCCCTTCTTGTCTCATCTAAGGGAGGAGGCGAATGAAAAGCACTTGTGAAGGTCACAGCCCAGGGGTACAGGCTTGCTGAAGGCTGAACCTAATCATAAGACTATGGAATGGTTCCCCTCCCCCTGCACCTTACCACCACATCAGTGGGGCTGTTGTGCGCTCACAGGGGACTACAGCGGAAACAACTGCACATTTCAGTCCCTCTTTAAGAAGCAGTCTCTAGGGAAGCCCAAAGATGAGAGGGGAGACAAAAACAAAGACACTAGAGGGAATTTTAGCCTCTGACATCTACAGCTACAGCAAATAGCAAACACAGCCTAACTCCTAACCAGATAAACATAAAGGCTCACACTAAAGGCCTATTTACCTTGGTTCCTTTTATGCTGTATATCAGGTCCAGCTTTCAACAAAAAATTACAAGGCATGCTAAATGGCAAAAAAACACAGATTAAAGAGGCAAAGCAAGCATTGTAACCAGACTCGGATACTACCATGTTGGAATTATCAGACTGGGAATTTAAAACAACTACACAAATAAACCATTATGACAGAGATTTCTATGGTCCTGTAGATCCATTCTTCCCTTCCACCATCAGTAATAAAATCCCCAAATTTTAACCCAACACATTTCTGCCCCTAGCTAAAGACAACACTTTCTAGCCTCCCTTGCAGCTAAGTGTGGTCATGTGACTAAATTTGGATGAGATGTAAACCAAAAAGTATCTGAGACAGGTCTAAATCCATTCAGAGGTTTATATTGCCAAGATTAAAGACCATGACCTGTGATACAGCATCAGGAGTTCCTGAGAACATGTGACCAAAGGTGGTTGAGTTACAGCTGGGTTTGATATTAATGCATTTTAAGGAGACAGAAATTATAGGCAAAGACATAAAGCAATACATGTAAGGTATACATTGGTTCAGCCTAGAGAGGTGGGACATGTCAAAGTGGGAGGCTTCCAGGTCATAGTTGATTCAAAAGTTTTCCGATTGGCAATTGGTTGAAAGAGTTAAGCTATGCCTGAGGAGTTGAAGTCAGTAAAAAGAAATGCTTGAGTTAAGATAAGGGGGGTGGGGTTGTGGAAGACACTGTCCTTGTCATGTACATGAAGCCTCCAGATAGCAGGCTTCAGAGAGAATAGACAGCACATATATCTTATTGGAACTTAACAGACGTCAGACTCTCTGGAAAAGACCCATTAAGAGAAAGGAGATTCCTCCAGTATGAAAATTAAGAGACAGCTTTGCAGGGCCACTTCAAAATATGTCAAAAAATATTTTGGGGTAAAATAATTTTATTTCCTTCTTGGCCTGTTATATGTCATGTGATGCTATACCAGAATCAAGCTGGGATTGGGTATCTTGTTGCTAAAGCATCTGTTTCTTAGGTCTTATGATCTCTATTTTAATGTAATGCTGGTCAGTTGATGCCTGAATTCCAAAGGAAGGGATTACAATGAGGCGTGTCAACCCCCCCACTTCTTGTCATGACCTGAACTAGTTTTTCAGTTTCTTGGGGATGCCCTTGGCCAAAAAGGGGCTCATTTAGTCAGTTGGGGGCTTAGAATTTTATGTTTGGTTTACAGAGATATGAGCAGAAGGGACGTGTGTGATGCCCAGGGTGTGCCCTTGAAGAGAATGTGCACACCCTCCTTCATCTCCTCTCACTGGTGGCTGCGTGCTCTTGCTCTCGTGAGCTAGAACCACCGGGAGGATAGAAGCCACACATGAAGCCTGAGAGGGAAAAAAAAATCCAAGGAGGCTGGGAGTCTGACCCCATGAGGTGCCCCAGCAGCAGTGCACACACTCAGACTGCATATGAGACAGAAATAACCCTCCCATTTGCTGCGATTTTTGCCCTTGTTAGGGCAGCATCCTAACTGTATCAATCACCCACACTCCTACTAAAATGACACCCTCGGCTATCGTTTGGATATGGTTTTGTTACCACAAAGGGGTCCTGCTCCAGACTACAAGAGAGGGTTCTTGGATCTCATGCAAAAAAGAATTCAGGACGAGTCTGTAAAGTAAAGTGAAACAAGTTTATTAGGAAAGTAAAGGAATAAAAGAATGGCTACTCCATAGACAGAGCAGTTCCGAGGGCTGCTGGTTACCTATTTTTATGGTCATTCCTTGATGATACGCTAAACAAGGGGTGGATTATTCATGCCTCCCCTTTTGAGACCATATAGGGTAACTTCCCGATGTTGCCATGGCATTTGTAAACTGTCATGGCAGCGGTGGGAGTGTAGCAGTGAGGACAACCAGAGGTCACTCTTGTCTCTATTTTGGTTTTGGTGGGTTTTAGCCGGCTTCTTTACTGCAACCTGTTTTATCAGCAAGGTCTTTATGACCTGTATCTTGTGCCAACCTCCTGTCTCATCTTGTGACTTAGAATGCCTTAACCATGTGGGAATGCAGCCCAGTAGGTCTCAGCCTTAGTCTATCCAGCCCCTATTCAAGATGGAGTTGCTCTGGTTCAAACACCTCTAACCGTTGTTTATCCCAAGCAAATCTCATGTTGGACTGTGATTCCCAGTGTTGGAGGTAGACCTAATAAGAGGTGTTTGTGTCATGAGGGTGGATCCTTCATGAATAGATGATTGCCCTCCCTGGGTGAGGGGGGTGAGTGAGTGCTCATTCTATTCATTCCCGTGAGAGCTGGTTGTTAAAAAGAGCCTGGCATCTCCCCCCACCCTTTCTTCCTCTCTCACCATGTGACCTCTGCACACAACAGCCCCCCTTCACCTCCCACCAGGAGCAGAAGCAGCCTAAGACCTTTCCCAGTGTAGATGCCCAATCGTGAACTTTCCAGACACCAGAACTGTGAGGCAAATAAAACTTTTTCTTTATAAATGACTCAGTCTCCAGCGGTGCACGGTGGCGCACACCTGTAATCCCAGCTACTCGGAGGCTGAGGCAGGAGAATCACTTGAACCCAGGAGCTGGAGGTTGCAGTGAGCAGAGATCGCACCACTGCACTCCATCCTGGCCACAGAGCGAGACTCTGCCAAAAAAAAAAAAGAGAGAGAGAGAGGGAGAGAGAGAGAAAGGAAGGAAGGAAGGAAGGAAGGAAGGAAGGAAGGAAGGAAGGAAGGAAGGAAGGAAGGAAGGAAGAAAGAAAGAAAGACAGACCAGTCTCAGGTATTCTCAGGTTACAGCAACACAAAACAGACTAAGACACCCTCTCCACCAAAATTCTGTTTGTATAGCATATTAGTATCAAAATCTTTTCAATGGAAAATGGACTCCAGAATCAATATTCAACATGACAGCAGAGTTTCAAGTAAATACATGTTTTCTGTTCCATAAATATTATCTGAAAAAGATTTCCCTACAGGAGATAAACAAGTAGATAAGATAAAATAACATTGGTTCTCTTTATTAATTTGAATACTCCCCTACTTTTCTTCAGAAAATCACTGCATTCATTCTCCAACACCCCTGAAGCCTTTCCGAAATGTTAGCTCACATGGAGATGTTCCTTTTGCCTGATGTCTTCTGGCTAAGTCAGAAACTGCAAAGGGAAACCTGCTGAAGTTTTCAAAACTTTTCCCTGTTATTTCCGTTTCTCCTCTTAAAGAGTGCAGTGCGAAACACGTGTCCTCCTCTTCTACGATGTTGATGAACATACCTTCAGAGCTAGCCTATTGATATGAAGGTAAGGATGAAAAGAAATCTGTTATCTCAGGGCAATAGGATTATCAAGCACCATATCAGCAAATGCACCACTCGAAACTAAATTGTAAATATAGCCATGCACCGCATAATGATGTTTTCATCAACAACAGACTGCATATACATGACAGTGGTTCCATAAGATTATAATACCATATTTTTACCATACCTTTTCCATGTTTAGACACACAAATACAGCCAGGCGCAGTGGTTCACATCTGCAATCCCAGCACTTTGGGAGGCCAAGGCGGGTGGATCATCTGCGGTCAGAAATTCAAGACCAGCCTGACCAACATGGTGAAACCCCGACTCTACTAAAAATACAAAGTTAGCCAGGTGTGGTGGCGCATGCTTGTAATCCCATCTACTTGAGAGGCTGAGGCAGGAGAATCGCTCGAACCTGGGAAGCGGAGGTTGCAGTGAGCCAAGATTACACCATTGCACTCCAGCCTGGGCAACAGAGTGAGACTCTCTCTCAAACAAACAAACAAACAAAAAGATACACAAATATATACCTTACTATCACAATTGCCTGCAGTATTCAGTATAGTAACCTGCTTTACAGGTTTGTAGCTAGGGACGATAGGCTATAGCAGCCCCAGAGTGCAGTAGGCTCTACCATCTAGGTTTGTGTAAGTTCACTCTGTGACGTTTGCACAAAAACAAAATCACCTAACAATGCATTTCTCAGAAAGTATCCCCATCATTAAGTGACTCGTGACTGTAATAGAAAATGAAAACCCACTGTCTCTCATAACTGTGTACCCTCCAGTGGTGCTTCCTGCATGGCTCAGCAACCTTATCAAGAACCTGGTTCTGGGTATTTTTTCTTCTCTCTTTTCTGTCTCCAATGATGTCAAATTTACTCAAAGACCAGCTTAGCCTCGTGATAGCCAACAGGTTGTAGCTATTCCAGAATTAATATCAGATTATCACATCTAGAAATAAGAAAAGAAATAAGGTTCCCTCGTTGGAGCTTCCAGCAAATGTCTTCTCCAGTCTTGTTGACTCAAACTAGGTCTCATATCTACTCCTGCACTGTGACCAGAAGATGTGAGATGATTCTGATTTCGTAAGGCCCAAGCCACAGACCCCACTCCTAGAACCAGTAATAAAGAGAAGATCTTAAAAGCAGCCAGAGAAAAACGAACCTTTGCAGAGAAATATAAATAAGGACGACAGCCAGACCCGATGGCTCATGCCTATAATCCCAGCACTTTGGGAGGTCGAGGCAGGTGGATCACTCGAGGTCAGGAGTTGAGACTAGCCTGGCCAACATGGTGAAATCTTGTCTTTACTAAAAATACAAAAATTAGCCAGGCATGGTGGCACATCCCTGTAATCCCAACTACTCAGCAGACTGAGGCAGGAGAATCACTTGAACCCAAGAGGTGGAGGTTGCAGTGAGCCAAGATCGCACCACTGCACTCCAGCCTGGGTGGCAGAGTGAGGCTCTGTCTCAAAATAAATAAATAAATGCAGATTTCTCTCTGGTAACAGTATAAGTGGAGCAATATCTTTAAACTACTGAAAAAAAAAAACTGTCAACCTAAAGTTCTATATGCAGGGAAAATAGCCTTCAAAAATGAAGATGAAATAAGTATTTTTAGACATATAAAGGTTGAAAGACTTCATAACCAGCAGGCTTACATGCCAATAAATATTAAAGGACTCGGCTAAAATTTCACTGGGTTGAATAATGTCTCCCCAAAATTCATGTCTACTTGGAACCTACAAATGTGGCCTTGTTTGAAAATAGAATCTTTGGAAATGTAACAAGTTAAGATGAAGTCATACCAGATTAGGGTGGACCTTAAACCCAATATGACTGGTGTTCTCATAAGAAGAGGGAAATCTGGACGCAGACCCACACAGAGGGAAGACAGCCAGGTGAAGACAGAGTCAGAGATTGGAGGATTTTTTTTTTTTTTTTTGAGACAGAGTCTCACTCTGTCACTTAGGCTGGAATACGGTGGCACCATGTCTGCTCACTGCAGCCTCTGCCTCCCAGGCTGAAGAGATTCTCATGCCTCAGCTGCCCAAGTTGCTGAGATTAGACGTGTATGCCACGACACCTGGCTAATTTTTGTATTTTTTTTAGTAGAGACCGGGTTTTGCCATATTTCTCAGGCTGGTTTCAGACTCCTGGTCTCAAGTAATCCACTTGCCTTGGCCTCCCAAAGTGCTGGGTTAGAGAAATGAGCCACTGCGCCCAGCTGGAGAGATTGGAGTTTGATGCCACGAGCTGAGGAACACCAAGGATTATCAGCAATAATCAGGTTATACACTGTTTGACTCCATTTATATAAATTTCTAGAAAATCCCAACTGCCCTATAGTGACAGAAAGCAGATCAAACACTGTCAGGGGAAGATGACAAAGGAACATTATCTTGATTGTGGTTTTATGGGTGTGTACTCATGCCAAAACTTACCAAACTGTGTACTTCGAATATGTGCAGTTTTTTAATGTTCACTAAACCCCCAATAAAACTCTTTCTCAAAAAATTACCTGTTTGAAATTCCTAGCCAGGTTCTGTTTTTCGAACTGGCCCCTGAGTGAATCTCTCCTGGCCTCACCAGCCTGCAGGTCCAGATGAAACTGTGCTCTTGGTAATAACCCGTACATACACACACGATCTCCTTCAGAGCCTGCAGACTAAGGTGAGGCCGTGTTCTTGGTAATAACCTGTAAATCACACACACACACACACACACACACACACACGCACACGCAGTCTCCTTCAGAGCCTGCAGGTTCAGATGAGACTGCAGTCTTGGTGATAACACACACACACACACACACACACGGTCTCCTTCAGAGCCTGCAGACTCAGGTGAGGCCATGTTCTTGGTAATAACCTGTAAATACACACACACACACACACACACACAGAGTCTCCTTCAGAGCTTGCAGGTTCAGATGAGACTGCACTCTTGGTGATAACACACACACACACACGCACACACACACACGGTCTCCTTCAGATATTTTTAGGAGTCCACAGCATCCTGCAAGGCAGCCTTCCTGGGCTCCGCCTATGGGAGGGGAACACACTCCTCCTTCCCATTATATGTCGTATTTTATCACCTGGGCACCAAGACAAGTTACTGTGTCCTAGCGTCTCACAGAATCCTTTGCGAATCCTGCATCCCCGGCTTCTGCCACCAGCTTTGCTTTCCACAAGGTTTTGACACAGACCCATGGAAGAATCTCTGAGACAGGTACCAGGACGTCCTCTGCGTTCCTCCCTATTCTTCTCCCCCAGCCTCACTCCTCCAAAAATGCAACTAGAGTCACGGGTCCTGCCCCATAGGTTTCCCAGAGGTGCCCAGATCAATCCCAATTCTAGGGGTGAACGCAGGTGGTCGGAAACCCCCGTCCACGTGCCTCACGATGAGGATGTAACACCATCTGCTAGGACCTCTGGACTCCAGGCTCTTCATGTGTTCATTTTACAAATATTTCACACCACTCCTTAAGGAAACCCTAGACACAGGAGGCTCCGTTGCGGTTGGGACACAATGGTGTGTAAAGTGTTACAGTGTGGCAGAGTTCCCACATGAAGGCTCCACACTGTGTGCTCTGTTCCCATGCAACGCTTCCAGGCGGACTTGTGAGAACAAAGTCACCAGGTGCTCCTCTGCTGGGTGCCAGGAACACTCCACCAGGTGCAAAGCCCAAAAGGTGGGGAAACGGGAGACAGGCAGGAGAACTGGTTTCCTTCCCACCCAGGCCGCTCTCTGCTGTCACTGTGAAGGAAGAGAAAAGGAAAACAGAGATGGTGAAGTCTGTGCCCCAACTCTGTGCTTCTTGCTGCTTGGCAATTTGTGGAGGAAGGGTAGGTTCTAATAGGCAGAATCCATTCAATTGTGATACCCAAAAGCCTAGGGCAGTCCGGCTGCGTTTTGGAAGCAGCAGCCAGGAGTACAAGTTCTGCCCACGGGAAGGAGGAAAAGCTGGAGAAAGCTTCAGACAGCCCTCTGAGGATCCCTCGGGCAAACGTGGCCTGAACGAGATCCAAATGTCCCCGCACGTCCAACTGGTGAGGGATGTCGAACTGAGAGCCTGAGCAGGCACACCTCCCAGGGTATTAACAAGGGAGGGGCCTGGCTCCCCGCCGATCCCCTGCAGACCCGCAGGCAGCTGGGGCCAGAGCTGCAGGCAGGTGTCCCTGCCAGGAACTGAACGGGCACCCGGGATCTACAGGTGCCACCCACTGGGAATCCTCAGCACCTGCAGACACCCGGGACAGAAATGGAGGGACCCCTGCCCGCCTCCCGTGTGTGGCCCATCGTAACCAAGCCGGGCCCCCTCCCCACAGGGCTCCCTGGGTGCGGACCCCTAACAGTAGCTCTCCAAGGAAGAGGGGAATGAAATCCTAAGGAGGGTTTTGAACCAAACTCTGACTGAATTAATAATTCACCTGAGAAATTACTGAAGTAGACAAGGGGAAAGACATAGAGTGGATACGGTTCAATCAAGAGCCCCAGGCAGATCAGGGGTTTGGAAGGGGAAATGACGGGTCGGGACTCTCAAATATGCATCTCCCCCCAGGTCCTGCAAGGACCGTCTGCCCACTCTACCCAGAAGAATCAAACGGCATCTTTGCTCCACGAACCACAACTGTGGGGCTCACAGGCTTTTCTTTCCTCTTCTCCAGTAGTTTCCCTGCCCAGAGATGTCTCAGGGTTATCATTTTATTTTTTAATTTCTATTTTAGATTTGGGGGTGCATGTGCAGGTGTGTTACGTGATTACGTTGCATGATGCTGAGGTCTGGACTTCTCATAAGGATGGTTAATCATTTAAAATTAATAAACCAGCCGGGTACGGTGGTTCATGCCTGTAATCCCAGCACTTTGGGAGGCCAAGGTGGGAAGATCATTTGAGATCAGGAGTTCAAGACCAGCCTGGCCAACATGGCAAAACCCTATCTCTAATAAAAATACAAAACTTAGCTGGGCGTGATGGTTCACACCTGTCATCCCAGCTACTCGGGAGGCTGAGGCAGGAGAATCGCTGGAACCTGGGAGGCAGAGGTTGCAGTGAACCGAGATTGCACCACTGCATTCCAGCCTGGGCAACAGAGAGTCTGTCAAAAAAAAAAAAAAAAGAAAAAGAAAAAGAATTCTAAGGGCTAGCCATCAAACCTGACACTTGATATGCTAGAGGGACATTAGTGACCATTCTCTCTGGAGAAAGTAACCTGGCTGAGAAGACTATTGATTGTTTTGCTTCAAAATCCTATTTTAAATATGCCCCTACTAGATGATCCAGCCATGCTTCTCCTAGAAAAGTTTTAGGATAAATTAAAATGTGTGTATATATATATATATTTGTGTATATATATGTATATATATATATTTGTATGAAAATGTTCATCACAGCTTTATTTATTATTGCCAAAAACAGTAAACAACCCAAATATCGATCAACAGATTACATATTCTTTTTTTTAAGACACTATTTCACTCTGTTGCCTAGGTTGGAGTGCAGTGACACAATCTCAGCTCACTGCAACCTCCACCTCCTGGGTTCAAGCAATTCTTCTGCCTCAGCCTCCTGAGTAGCTGGGACTACAGGCACATGCCACCACGCCTAGCTAATTCTTTTTTTTTTTTTTTTTTTTTTGGTAGAGATGGGATTTCACGATGTTGAGCAGACTGGTCTCGAATTCCTTACCTCAAGTGATCCGCCTGCTTTGGCCTCCCAAAGTGCTGGGATTACAGGCACGAGCCACCGCACCTGGCCCAAATTATATATTCATTTAACGGAAGACTCTTCCACAACCAAAGGGACAAGCTACGAGTGCACACAACAGGCAGAAGCGCAAGACAAAATGCTGAGTAAAGAGGCCAGACGAGAGATCATGCACCATACAATTCTGTTCCTGTAACTTTAGAGTAGGAAAACTCATCTGTGACAAAAAAAAAAAAAAAATAGAACAATGTTTGCCAGGGACAGAGGGTAGTGTAGGAATTGACTGGAAAGGGACACCAGGGATCTTTCTGAGGAAAAGGAACTATCTTATGACTTGATAGAGGAAAGGGTGTTTGCATTTGTCAAAACTCATGTAAAGCAGATCTTAATTTAAAACATCGACGCTATTTGAGTATCAGAAGTGTTTCATTAAATCTACATTGCTATAAGATTCACCATGATTTTATTTACTCCTAGGAAATAAAGGGGAAAAGAGCATCACTACTAAAACTGTGACACACTGTAGGCTGTAAGACACATCTGACTTAGAAATGCTAAATGTGAGGGTTAACATATGTTTTCGAATCAACGATCTTTAAGAGTTTAGTCCTTTCTTTGCGTTTCTCTATAACAGTCCTAAACTCATCACTCCCCACAAAACAGGTAGATGCCCCAGGCCAACAAAAATAAAGACTGAGGTCTCAGGAAGACAAAAGAGAAAAGCACATTAATTATTTTCTAAATATAATTCTTATAAAACAGACATATCAACCCACAGTTCTTAATTAACTTGTCTAAGTTCAAAGTCTGTCACTAATTACTGAACTGTTTTTATTTGATTACAAAAGAGACAAGGATACTCTTCAGCCCCGACTTTAGTGCAAAACTGTTCTCTTTACAGCAAACTGAAATCTGCGTTTATCACATTTAGCTTCTGCTTGTGGAAATCTGTTTAGCAAGCTGCCCTTCTAGAACACAAGTCTCTAGATTACAATGGTTGGTGAATAGTGGAAAGAAATGTCTTTGAACTCAAAATTTATTTTTTCCCCTTATTTAGCAGTGTATCTGGGAAGGTGGAATTTACATTTATTTAATCCTGGGTCCCAATCTCTTCTCTATCAGGGTGGATATTCCTCGTTACCATAAAACACAGCTTCTTATCCCCATTATGAGTACTGGCCCCTTCGTTATGCAAATGTGCAGCAGTGAAGCAACTCTGCCCCTGAGGAAAGCGTGTAACAAGACCTTTAATCAATGGAAAGGCCACCCTTCCAGAACTGACCTTTCAGCTTGCGGGGCTTCTCAGTAGGCAGTAAGTAAATTTCCAAAGGCACTTCCTGGGAAGAGAGAATCTGATACCCAGACACCTTCCTTTGTGAGGCTCAATGTGTATAGAATTTCTCTAATATATGAAGATGATCCCAATGAGGTGTGCTGATGGAAAAATACATCACAAGTTACAACACACCGTGAGGTCACAAGAAATCTGTACTGGTGATCCAGGCCCAAAGCCACGTCTTGAATATTTCTGGGAATGGCTAGAACTAGCACAGCACATAAATAAGTCTGTTCTAGTAAACATGCACTGGGAGTTGTTTCTATCAGTATCCAGCCAAGGGGGTAAAAACCTTTCTATGGGCCGAGTGTGGTGGCTCATGCCTGTAATCCCTGCACTTTGGGAGGCAAAGCCAGGCAGATCCCCTGAGGTCAGGAGTTCGAGACCAGTGTGGCCAACGTGGCGAAACCCTGTCTCTATTAAAAATACAAAAATTAGCTGGGCATGGTGGTGCATGCCTATAATCCCGGATACTTGGGAGACTGAGGCAGAAGAATCGCTTGAACCCAGGAGGCAGAGGTTGCAATGAGCCAAGATTGCGCCACTGCATTCTAGCCTGGGCAGAGCAAGACTCTGTCTAAAAACAAACAAACTAACTAACAAAAAACCTATCTTTCTATGTATTTCAAACAGAAGGGGATTTAATACAGGCAACTGGTTACACAAGTTTTGGAATTTTTAGCAGAGCAAAAGGTGGGGTTACCTACAGATCAGTGTCTAAAGGAAGTCCCTACTGCCCCCAGAGTTTGAGTTACAAAAGGTATTATTACCAGAGCCTGTGAGCACATACTTGCTGCTATGGCTGCTGTTACGGCCACCTCTGCTACCAGGGAGGTGATATTCCTACTGATGTTGAGGATCCTGGAACTCTATGATCCTTCTAAATCTGTTGCCAGGAGTAAAATGGCTTTTGCATTCTTCCTACTTATAATTTTGTGTTATTGAACAAAATCACCTGGACTTAATTGGTAAGAGAGATTAGGAAATGTAGTTTTCAGACTTCTAGACTGAGCAGTAACAGAGAGTATATGGAGGGACTACGATGGGACTTAATACCAACAGTCAATATCTGGCACAGGAAGAATGATTGAATGTGACTGAACTTGAGTGAAACTTCATTAAATTCTTGGACGGGAAATCACCAGGGGCATCACTACAGTAATGGACAGAGATGTATCAGGCCATGCCAAAATTATTTTCAACAGTGACGCTAGTGTATGGTAATATCAGAAACAATAGAAGTAGTAGACTAATTAATGTCGCAAATTCCCTGCCTCTGGTTTTTGTCAGATGTGGTTGGAATGGCCACAGGTTGGCTTCTGTGAATATCAAATTATCTTTCTGACCTCTCTATGGAAAGCGATCTTATAAAATCATTGTTGGCTGTGTGTGGTGGCTCACACCTGTAATCCCAGCACTTTGGGAGGCCAAGGTGGGCAGATCATTTGTTGTCAGGAGTTTGAGACCAGCCTGGCCAACATAGCAAAATCCCATTTCTACTAAAAATACAAAAAAAAGAAAAAAGAAAAATTAGTCATGCATAGTGGCTCATGCCTGTAATCCCAACTACTCAGGAGGCTGAGGCGCAAGAATCACTTGAACCCAAGAGGCAGAGGTTACAGTGAGCTAAGATCATGCCATTGCACTGCAGCCTCGGCAACAGAGCAAGACGCTGTCTCAAAATAATAATAATAATAATAAATGCAGCTGAAAACATTATAGAAGTATGTTAAACAATTAATTTTTAACATATTATTTTTCTAAATTATGTAATATTTGTGTTATTTGCAAACTTGTCAAAATATGTAATTTGTTGTTTTATTTTATCATTCTTTCACTTTTATACCTATAAAAAGAAAGAAAGGCTATGGCCCAACCTGCTTTCAATGACCATTAGGACCCCAAACTGCTTTCTGTCCATTCTTTAACTCATTTTATTTTTAATTTGTGTCTTATGTCATTTGAGAAAATAGTCTGGGATTGGCAAGTGGCACTGGTGTTCATTTAAAAATAAATAAAAAGTCTGGCTACAGGGTTGTGCGTTTTAATGCTTGTTTCAAAACAAGCTATTAGTATCCTCAATTTTCTCTATTAATTTTGTTTTAATTTCATTGGCTTCTGCTGGGTTTATTATTTGCTTCATTCTTCTTACTTTCTGTTTTATTTGCTTTTCTTTTTATATTTTCTTTAGGTAGAAGCTGAGATCATTGAGTTGAGATTTTTCTATTTCTCTAATATAGGCATTTAATACTATAAATTTCCCTCTAAGCACCGCTTTAGCTGCATGCCTCAGATTAAATAATGCATTCTCATCTCACTCAGTTAAAAAAAAATTTCTACCTTGTGATTTCTTCCTTCACCTGTGGATTATCTGAAAATGTTTTGTTGAATTTTCAAATATTTGAGAATTTTCTAGATGTCATTCTATTAATGATTCTCATTTTAATTATGTTGTGTAGATAATATACTTTATATGATATGAATCCTTTTATGTTTATTGAGGCCCAGAACAGAATCTATTTTCAATGGTTCAGAGAGGGATCTCTCTTGGTGAACATTCCATGTGTGTTTGTAAAGAATGGGTATTCTCTCTGCTGTTGTTGGATGGACTGCCTTGAAAGTGTTTTCAGTCTTCTATATTCTTACTGATTTTTTTATCCACTTGTTCTATCAATTACTGAGAGAGGAGTGTTGGACCACACTTCAACAATAATTACAGATTTTTTAAAATGTCTCCCTTTAGTTCTATCAGTTTTTGCTTAATGTGTTTTGAAGCTCTATTATTAAGTACATTCACATATAAGATTGTAATGTCTTCTTGATTAATTTACCCTGTTAGTATGTGATGTCTTTATTTATCTCTGGTAATATTCTTTATCCTGAAGTCCACTTTGTCTGATATTAATGTAGCTATTTTGGGTTTCTTTTTATTAGTGTTGGCATGGTTTTTTTTTCATTATTTTACTTTTAACCTATCTGTGTCTTTATATTTATAATGGGATTGTTGTAGAAAGAATACAGTTGGGTCCTGCTTTTTAAAATCCAATCCGATAATTTATCTAATTTCTGGAGCTGTTTAAACCATGTATATTTAATTTAATTATTGATATGACCAAATTTAAATCTGTCATCATGCTATGTGTTTTCTATTTGTCCCATCTGTTCCTTGTTCCTTTTTTTCTTATGCCTTGTCCTTGTTTTTGATTAACTGAGTTTTGTTTTGTTTTGTTTGTTTGTTTGTTTTGAGATGGAGTCTTGCTCTGTTGCCCAGGCTGAAGTGCAGTGGTGTTATCTTAGCTCGCCGCAAACTCCGCCTCCCGGTTTCAAGCAATTCTCCTGTCTCAGTCTCCTGAGTAGTTGGGATTATAGGCATGCGCCAACATGCCCAGCTAATTTTCATATTTTTAGTAGAGACAGGGTTTCACCATGTTGGCCAGGCTGGTCTCGAACTCCTGACCTCAGGTGATCCGCCCACTTCAACCTCCCAAAGTGCTAGGATTACAGGTGTGAGTCACTACATCTGGCCAATTAACTGAGTATTTTTATGGTTCCATTTTATCTCTACTCTTGGTTTACTAGCTATACTTTTATTTGTTTTTTAGTGGTTGCCGTAGAATTTATAACATATATTTTTAACTTGTCACAGCCTATCTTCAAATAATATTATAACACTTCCCCTTAAATGCACAATCTTTTAGTAGTATATTTCTATTTTCTCTTTCCCATCCTTTGTGCTGTTATTAAAATGCATTATACTACTACATGTTATAAATCTCATAATATATTATTACTATGTTTGCTTTAGGGAGTTGATTATCTTTTAAAAGAGATTAAAATAAGAAAAAATGTTTTCCATATTTGCCCACATTTTAATATTTTTTTCTGTCACTATGGCAGAACAGTGGTTTCAAGCACTCCTCATTCCTTTGTGTAGATCCAAATTTCTTTCAATTCTCAGATTCCTTCTGCCTGGAGAATTTACTTTAACATTTCCTGTAGTGTAGTACCTACAATGAAAAATTCTCTTCTATTTGCCAAAAAAAACCTTTTTTTATTTATGAAATATTTTCATAATTTAAAAAATGTTCACTGAATATGATTCTAGGTGGATTTTTTTCTTTGAATATGTTAAAGATGTCATTCCATTGTCTTCTGCTTGCATAGTGCCTAATGAAAAGTCTGCTTCATAGAATGTCTTCCTTATGGACTATTTCCTTATTCTCTGGCTACCTTCAAAGATTTCCTCTTCACGCTGATTTTCAACAGTTTGTCTAGGATGTGCCCAGGTGTGTTTTTATTCATTTTTATCTTGCTTAGGGTTATCTGAGCTTCTTGGATCTGTGGACTGTTGTTTTTCATTCATCTGGGGAAAACCTCAGCTGTTATCATTTCTTCTGACCTCTTGTCTCTTCTTCTGGGACTCAATTACATGTATGTTAAACCATTTCATATTATCCTACGGTTTTTGAAATGCTATTATTTTTCTCCTCTCTTTTTACTCCTTAAGTTTCAGTGTGGATAATTTCCACTGACCTCTCTTCACGTTCACCAATTCTTTCTTCTGCTACATTCATTTTGTGAATAAGCCTGTTGAAGGAATCCTTTAAAGCTGAGACCATGACTGCATTAGTCTGCTAAGACAAGCTCTATTTCCAAATACAGTGACACTGGGGACTAGGCTTCAATATATAAATTTTGAGATACACAGGTCAGTCTATAACAATCATTTTCATTGCTCATGTTTCATTTAATTCTTTTTTTAGAGTTCCCATCTCTCTGATCAAATTCTCCATCATATATGTTGTCCACCTTTTCACTAGACTCTTTAACATATTAATTAGTTAAAATCTCTGCTAGTTTGAGCATCTGCAGCATCTCTCTGTCTGATTCTGTTGACTGTTTTGTTTTTAGGCTCTCTTAAAATTTGGATTGAATGCTGGACTTTGTGTGTAAAGGAATAGCAGAGACTGAGGTAAGTAATACTGACAACTAGAAATGGCATGTATCTTCTTCTATCAGTTGATTAATGTGGGAGCTGATTCAATTTAGGATCTACCCAAGGCTGGGTTGATGGGCATGTGACCTGGGCATGTGACACAGGCCTTCATTGCTTAGAAGGGCCCTGAACTTGGTTTGATGCTCTGCTGTTACCACACTAAAATTCTTAGGAATTTTGAACAAGAGACCTCATGTTTTCATTTCTGCACTGGGCCTTGCAAATTATGTAGCTCATAAGTATGTTTTTGTCTGCTTCAGAAAATCTGGAGATAAGAAATTCTCTACAGAAATGATGAAAAAGTCAGGAGGACTTTATGTATCAGTGTTACTAAGTTAGAGAGTACAGATGGTTGAGTAAATATATCCAGTTAATAAGATAGTGTTTTTCAAAAGCCACAGAGATCTGCTCTGGAAATTGAAGGTCAGAAACCAGTAATACAACCAGCCATTGCCTCAAAGACCTAAACCATAAAAATTTATCAATTAGACCAGGTAGATAATATGACTAGCCAGAATTTCCCTTTAAAATCAGACTCACCAGGTTAAATGAAGAAATGCCCAATATGAATATGTTTTTAATAATGTAATTCTTAGAATAATCTTTTATGCATTATAACTTTATGAATGTTCTTTCTATTACATTATAACTTTAAGTTTCTTACAATAATAAACTTTCTCTTTAAAAATATAATATCACTGTGTGTTCTATATAAATGTAATATAATGAAATTTGTTTTAAATCACAAAAATGTAATGAAGATGTGGGGATAGGCTTACTAGTATGTTAAAATTGATGAAAATAAACAATATACTATATGTCTTTCCTTCCATCAAGAAAATGAAAACACTATAGCTAACACAAAAGAAATCTACAAGGGAAAAAAATCCAAGCCTATTGAAAATGTATTTTCTCTTTTTAGACATATTGTCAGGAGAAAATTTAGTTGTTAGGGCCTGGCATGGTGGTTCATGCCATGTAATCCCAGCATGTTGGGAGGCCAAGGTGGGGAGGATCCCTTGAGCCCAGGAGTTCAAGACCAGCCTGGGCAACATAGGGAGGCTCTGTCTCTTAAAAAGAAAAAGAAAAAAAATTAGTTGTTAGAGAAAAACCAAAAAAACAAAAATAATGACAAACAACATAGATGTTCTCCTTCACATTCAATAAATTCAAAGAAAGACAGACCAGGCTGGTTTGGTTCTTCTGGTGTCAGGGACTCACCCTCTTTCCATCTTGTTCCTACTCTATGGATGGCTTGTGGCTTCCATTTTCAAGAAGCCTCATGGTCCAGTATGACTGCTGGGGCTCCAGTCATTATGGCTGCATTCCAACCAGCAAGAAGGAGGAAGGGTTTAGAGTGGCACATTTTCTCCTCTCAAGGCCATTTAAATTAAATCACAAGACATAAAGCACATCTCTTGTTTTCATATTTACTTTGCATCAGTAAACAAAATTTGCCTATTGCTTTTGGGAGAGCATGTAGAGAGACTTTCTGAAATAAATGAACCTTCTTTTGGGTCTAACAATCTTCCCTAGCTGAGCCACCTCAGTCTACCAGGATCCAAATTCTAAATCTGTTCTTGGAGCCAGCTGCGGTGGTTCATGCCTGTAATCCCAACACTTTTTGGGAGGCTGAGATAGGAGGATCACCTGAGCCCAGGAGTTTGAGAATGGCTAGGCAAAACAGCGAGACCCTGTCTCTTAAAAATTTTTTTAATTAAACTAAATTAAAAAGATAAAATCTAGTATTGGTTATGTATTTTGGAAACAGTTTCATTTTGAAGCCTGTTTATTTATTTAAAGCAGCTGTCTTGGATGGCTTTTTAAAAATACTTTGTTTATGACAGCTAGAGAAATAATTTGGCGAAAAAAGAGAGAGAGAAATGACTCTAACTCCAGAGAAGCAAATAAAATAGTTTTAGATTCATAAATAGCTTATGGTTCAACTTAGAAGCCTATAAATTTTTACATTTAAAAAATTATAACATCTATAAAATGTTATGCCTTGTAGATATTTTATTTTTTAACATTTTAGGTCAAGGACTCTTGAAAGAACTAATAAATAATTATTTGTCAATTTAAAAAAATAGGCTGGGCCTGGTGGTTCATGCCTGTAATCCTAGCACTTTGGGAGGCTGAGGCAGGTGGATCACTTGAGGTCAGGAGTTCGAGACCAGCCTGGCCAACATGGTGAAACCCTGTCTCTACTAAAAATACAAAAATTAGCCGGACGTCTTGGCGTGCTTCTGTAGTCCCAGCTACTCAGGAGGCTGAGGCAGGAAAGTCACTTGAACCCAGGAGGCGGAGGCTGTAGTGAGCCGAGATCGTACCACTGCACTCCAGCCTGGGCAACAGAGTGAAACTCTGCCTCAAAATAAATAAATAAATAAATAGGAAAATAAAATAAAATGAAATTCATGAACCAAATTCATTTCAAGTAAATTAAATATTTCTGATTTTCTAACATGGTAGGGGAACAGAAACACTTCTAATAGTTGCCTGGGCTAAAAGACGATTGCTATGGATTAGATGTCGCAAAGGCTATGGCTTGACTTTGACTTGCATGGGATTTTGATTTTTTTCTTTTTCTTTCTTTTCTTTCTTTTTTTTTTTTTTTTCTTTTGAGACAGAGTCTCACTGTTGCCCAGGCTGGAATGCAGTGGTGTGATCTCCTGGCTCACTGCAACCTCTGCCTCCCAGGTTCAAGCAATTCTCCTCCCTCGGCCTCCTGAGTAGCTGGGATTACAGGCATGCATCACCACACCGAGCTAATTTTTATATTTTTAGCAGAGATGGGGTTTCACGTTGTTGGGCAGGCTGGTCTTGAACTCCTGACCTCAAGGGATCCACCCACCTCAGCTTCCCAAAGTGCTGGGATTACAGGCATGAGCCACTGCACCCGGGCAGATTTTGATCTTTTTTCTAAAACGATAATCACTGTTTATAAACTGAGAGATTTTACACAAGGACCTATAATCTCAAAGTCTCTTCAAAAACTGAAAATATGCCAGCATAATGCCTCGTGCCTGTAATCCCAACACTTTGGGAGGCCAAGAAGGGAGAATTGCTTGAGCCCAAGAGTTCGGCACCAGCCTGGGCAACATGGCAAAATCTGGTCTCTGCAAAAACACAAAAATAAGCCTGGTGAGGTGGCGTGCTCCTGTAGTCCCAGCTACTTGGAAGGCTGAGTCAAGAGGATCATGTAAACCCAGGAGGTAGAGCCTGCAAAGCACTGTGATCACGCCACTGTACTCCAGCCTGTGTGACAGAGCAAGACCCTGTCTCAAAACAAAACAAAAAACCAAACTAAAAATATGAGCGTAGTAGACATGCATTGCTCTCTTATACTCTACCAGAGCTGGCAGCCCACTCCCTCTTGTCTGGTGCCCCCGACCCTGTGGCCTGTACCCTGTAGGCATTTGGGTTTGCGATTCCCAGATACATCTTGGGTTTACATTTTTCAAACCCTGAGGTTCTATCACTCTTCCCTTTCATTTTATCCTGAGATCACTAAGAGATGAACCAAAAAACAAAGGTGAAGGCAGAAAGCTCTTTAAAGATTTCCCTTCTCCCAGGTTCTTACCAGGAGGTAAGGAAGGTAGAGAAGGGTTTGGAGATGGAAGAGAAAGGGCAACCAATCTTTGGTGAGGTGAGGGAAGAGACCGGTGGGCAAGAGGCCACGCTGTGCTCTTAGGAGGATGATGGCAGTAGGGGAATTACAAAGAGGAGGGGATATTAAGACACTTCCTCTTGGGGCAATCCGTTTTATAGTTTTACCATCTTAGCTGGGCATTGTCTTGCTGTAAGAAGGGACAGCAGGAGACCTGGAACATTGCTCCCAGCTGTTGGAACTCCACTCAGGGTGGGGTTTTTGTCTTCACTATCTGTTCATGGGACCTCCCCACCCGCCTTCTCCCCACTCTGGCATTCTGCCTGGACAGATGGCCCTAGCTTAGTATCACAGATAATATTTCTCCAGACACTCTTCAACCTCTAAATCGTACCTAACATTTTTAGCTAACAACTTTCTCTACAATCACCTTAGATAGTTTACCAAGGACAACATATTATAGAGTATCTGTTGTCTATTTCATACCTAACATGTACTGAGAACTTATTACATGTTAAGCACTCTTCAAAATGCTTTTGTCAACTCATTTAATCCTCTCAAACACCTTATGGCGTAGGTTCTATTATTTCCATTTTACAGATGAGGAAAGGAAGACACAGAGAAGTTAATAACTTGCCCAAAGGAACCCATTTGGAGATAGATACATGAATAATTATATAGATACAGATGCACACACACAGACGTAAAGCATACATAAATATAAAAGCCAGGCTGGACACAGTGGCTCACACATGTAATCCCAGCACTTTGAGAGGCCAAGAGAGGACAAGCCCTTGAGGCCAGAAGTTTCAGACCAGCCTGGGCAACATAGTGAGACCTCATCTCTACAGAAAAATTTTTTAATTAGCTGGGTATAATGAGCATGCGTCAGTAGTCCTGGCTACTTGGGAGGCTGAGGCAGGAGGATTGCTTGAGCCCAGGAAGTCAAGGCTTCAGTGAACTGTAATTGTGCCTCTGCACTCCAGCCTGGATGACAGAGCAAGACTATTATTTTTAAAACTTATGAAAACCTGTCTCATAATTCTCATTCACAATATGTGATGCTCAAAAGCAGATATTCACAGGGCTTCTGCATAAGAGATGCAAGGTATTACAGAAATAAGAAAGCAAACAACGAAATAAGGTAGAAAATAAAGAGGGTCTTCTGACAGTGAGTGGTGGGTGTAATTCAGATGTTCTTGAAGACTCAGAAGAGGTTTGAAATTGTGCAAAGCCGCTGTTTTATTCACATGACGTTGTTTATCATTGCCTTCTACATGTGCACAGTGCCAGGAACAGAGACTTATGGCCAATAAAACACAAAAAACTGGAGAGAATGTGCTTCCAATTAAAAAGTACAATTGCAAAACAACTTTGAGTTCAAAATCAGGCCAGGCGCAGTGACTTACGCCTGTAATCTCAACCCTTTGGGAGGCTGAGGCAGGCGGATCACCTGAGGTCAGGAGTTCGAGGCCAGCCTGGCCAACATGGTGAAACCCCCGTCTCTACTAAAAGTACAAAAATGAGCCAGGCGTGGTGGTGCACGCCTGCAGTCCCAGCTACTCTGGAGGCTGAGGCTTAGGAGGCTTCGAATTCATATAACTGGGTGAATCATCAAGAAATAGGCTGGTCTCTTGGGAATTTTTCCTTTCAAAGATTCATCACAGGAAAAAAGAAAGTGAAGGGCGATTTTCCCCGAGAGCAGACCAGTTTTGTGTTCTAGAATTTGGGGTTCTCTCACTCCAGGGATGCAGTTCACTGACTGTTTATGTGTTTGATGTTGATTTGTTTATCTGACTGCAGGGTGCCAGGGAGACTGACCAAATAGGCATTTTTTGGGAGGAAGAAGGAGGCTAATTAAAATAATCTGGCTAGATTGCCAGTGAGGATAAGTGGATATGCAAAAAGTGTTTGGGAAGAGGTTAACTAACTAGAGGGGAGTGAGAAGGGTTTGCTGAGGACAGAGGGCAAGGTGGGCCTGGGCAATGACTCTCTTAGTAGTGACCAAGGCCACCCAGGCCCAGGCTACCTCCCTCTATTTTTCCTGGGTTTTGGCACAACCTCAGAGAAGGGAAGAGACTTATTTGCCATAGCGAGGAGTGGAGGGAAAAACAGTATTAGATTTTTATTGATCTTGGCAAGTGGAAGCTCAGAGCCACATCTGATATAATTTACAAAAATAAGGAAATGTGATGTTTTTTCTACTTGAGTATTGAAAAGCAGTTCCTTCTTCTATACCCATACTCTTAAGCAAAACCCCTTCTGTCAGTCGACTCATTTTCTTTCATTTTCCCCACTTCAGTCTCACTGCCTTGAGGTCTCCAGGTTGGCTGCAGCAATTGGATTCCCTTCTAGGGCCCCCTACAGACTCTAACTGGCCCTTGTTCCTAAGTCAAAAGCCAAGTACACCATTACTAGGTGACCATCAGAAATGCATCACCTCGGCTGGGCGCAGTGGCTCACATCTGAAATCTCTGCACTTTGGGAGGCCAAGGCAGGAGGATCTCCTGAATCCAGGAGTCTGAGACCAGCCTGGTCAACATGGAGAAACCCTGTCTCTACAGAAAGTACAAAAATCATCTGGGCGAGGTGGCGTGCACCTGTCGTCCCAGCTACTTGGGAGGCTGAGGTGGGAGGATTGATTGAGCCTAGGAGGTCTAGGCTGTAGTCAGCCGTGATCACTCCACTGCACTCCAGTCTGGGTGACAGAGTGAGACCCTGTCTCAAAAAATAAAAATAAAATAAAATAACATGGTGAATTGTATTTCATATGAATATAGCTCCACTTAAAAATCTAGGATTCTAAAGCAAAAAAAAAAGAAAAAAGAAAATCCCTTAACCTGAGCCACGGCTCTCTTCTTCCTGATATATCCGTCTACCATCCTCCCCTCTGCCTGGCCCCGTCCGCCATCCTCCCCTCTGCCTGGCCCCGTCCGCCATCCTCCCCTCTGCCTGGCCCCGTCCGCCATCCTCCCCTCTGCCTGGCTCTCCTCCCCAGCTGAGTCCTCTGTCTGCATCTTGCCGACGGTCTGTGGCCAAAGACCCTGTCACTAGGACTTTTCTTTCCAGAGCCTGAGCCTCATCCTCGCCTCCAGCTCTGCTCTGAATGATGACTGCTGAGCTGATCCCCATCCTGCATGGGTCCCCTGCGAGAAGCTCCAGAACGACCCTCACCTGAGTCTCTCCTGAATGGTGGACACTCAGCCAAGGAAGCCCACTCTTCCCAAGCCATCTCGTTTCCTTTGGTCTGAGAAAATAGATACTGGACTCTGCTCTCAAAAATAATGATATCGTGTTGTTATGAGTTGAAATGTGTCCACCCAAAAATATATGTTGAAGTCCTAACCCCTGACCCTCAGAATGTGACCTTATTTGGAGATACGGTCTTTATTTTTTTATTTCTTTTTTTTTTTTGAGATGGAGTGTCACTCTGTCATGCAGGCTGGAGTGCAGTGGCGCGATCTCGGCTCACTGCAGCCTCCGCCTGCTGGGTTCAAGCAATTCTCCTGCCTCAGCCTCCCAAGTAGCTGGGACTATAGGTGTGCGCCACCCTGCCCGGCCAATTTTTTGTATTTTTAGTAGATTCAGGATTTCACCATGCTGGCCAGGCTGGTCTTGAACTCCTGACCTCATCATCCACCCGCCTCGGCTTCCCAAAGTGGTGGGATTACAGGCATGAGCCACCGCACCGGCTCTGGAGATAGGGTCTTTACCAAGACAATCAAGTTAAAATGAGGTCACTGGGATGGGCCCTGATCCAATATGACTGGTGTGCTTATAAGGAGACAGAATTTGGATGTCAACATGCACAGAGGCAGAATTCTGGGAAGAGACACAGGGAGAGGACAGCCATGTGGCAGGAGCAATGGCAAAGGAATGACAAGGACAGCTGGCAAATGCCATAGCCTGGATGTGGCCAGGAAGGACTTTCCCCTAGAGCCATCAGACACCTGCTGACACCTTGATTTCAGCCTTCCAGCCTCTAGAACTATGAGACAAAAAATTTCTGTTGTTTCAAGCCACACAGTGTTTGGTACTTTGTTGCGGCAGGCTTAGGAAATTAATACACACAGAAAAGGCCAGTCGTGGCTGAAGTGTGGATGGGAGGGTCATACATTCTAAAGAGAGACTCCCATGTTGCTCCTAAAAAGGACCAAGCTGTTCATCCATGCAGCAGCTTGAATGGATCTACAGAGAACTGCACTGTTTGCAAAAGCTGACCTCGAAAGGCTACAGGCCGGATGATTTCATTTATATAGCAAACGTTCTTGAAATGACAAAGTTGCAGAGATGGATAGCATCGTGGCTGCCGGTGCTTAGGGAAAGGGGAGAGAGGCGGATGGCTGTGGCTATAAAAGGGCAGCACGAGGGAGCCCAGTGTGCTTCATCTTGCCCTGCATCTTGGCTGTGGAGGGGCCACAACCCAACCGCCTGTAATGTGACAAAATTGCGTAGAATTACACACACATGCATGTAACACTGGCAAAATTCAAATGTCTATATGTTGTATCCATGTCATTTCCTGGTTGTGATATTGTACTTTAGCTATTCAACATGCTACCATTGAGGAAAACTGAGTCAAGGGTATACAGGATCTCTCTGTATCATTACAACTACGTGAGAATCTCTACTTACCTCCAAATGAAAAGTTTTTTAAAGATACCATGAAGTCATATCAGTTTAACCCAGGAAAGTAGTCCCTATGGAATATGGATGAAATTAAGTATTATTTCCATCTAAATACAATTCAAGATGTTGGATCCTTTTGTTTTTTTAAAAGGTAACTGACAATCCGAAATAAAAATTCGAAATTTCATCTGGATGAACAAACATAAGAATATTCTTTAAAAGGATAGCAAAGAAACCTTGGGGAGGAGGAACTTATGGGGCAGACCATCCCCTGCAAGATTTGGAAACATGACAGAGCTATAATAACTGGCGGAGACTGTGGAACAGAGTAAGTATCCCAGTAATGGACTAATTATCTAAGTGAAAATAATTTATGGAAACAGTATTTCTAAAAAGGTTAAAAAAAAAAAAGAAGAGCCTTTGAGTGTACAATGGCATTCTAAATCAATAATTGGCCTTGGTCTTTTCCAGTTTCCTGTTAAAACATTCATTGTATACAATGAGGGAAAGTCTAGACCAGCACTGGACACTACCTGAAGCTTTTAGGAGTTATGGCAGAAAATAGCGCAGATAATAGCGGAGTATAGCAGGGTGTAACAGGGCGTAATACTATCTAACAGTTAAAATTAATGACCTACCACTACATGTATCAAGGGAGAAATTAATGCTAAGGGAAAAAGAAAGTTTTGGAATGACATGACAGTGCAGGTTGAGTCTCCATTATCTGAAATGCTTGGAATGTGAAATATTTCAGAATTCAGATTTTTTCAGATTTTGGAATATTCACATATACACAATGAGGTATCTTGGGGATGGGACCTAAGTCTAAACATAAAATTCATTTATGTTTCATATGTGCCCTATACACATAGCCTAAAGGTAGTTTCATACAATATTTTTAATAATTTGTGCATTAAACAGTTTGTGTCTATTGAACGCCCAGAAAGCAACGTTGGTGCCACTGCAGTCACCCACGTGAACATCTACGGATGATTGGCATCACCACCATTCCTGACTCTGACTCTGAATTTATGGGCTACCCTTATAAACAATCGTTTTCTTACACTTATTCACACATGAGTACTTAACAGTAAAAAATATGACATAGCATTAAACCAGTGAAAACATAATGTGTTCAGGGTCACTAAGCAGCCCAGTGGTGTCATCAGAGACCTGGATCAGCCGACAGACAACAGCAACCACGACAGTGGGCTTCCATCTCCATCAATGATGCTGTGTTCTGATTAAACGATTACTGTAGGCCGGGCTCGGTGGCTCATGCCTGTAATCCCAGCACTTTGTGAGGCCAAGGCAGGAGGTTCACCTCAAGTCAGGAGTTTGAGACTAGCCTGGCCAACGTGGTGAAGCTCCATCTCTACTAAAAATCCAAAAAAAAAAAAAAAATTAGCCGGGCATGGTGGCAGGCGCCTTTAATCCCAGCTACTCAGGAAGCTGAGGCGGAAGGATCACCTGAGCCTGGGAGCTCAAGGCTATAGTGAGATGGGATCACGCCACTGCAGTCCAGCCAGGGCAACAGAGTGAGACCCTGCCTCAAAAAAAAAAAAAAAAAAAAAAAAAGGAAAAGGTCACTATAAGCTAAACCTTGAGCCTAGAGCACGTGCAGAACCCTGGAGAAGTCCCTACCCCCAAGGCAGGAGTTCGTAGCTAATAGCTTCTTGGGCTTTTGGTGCAGACTGGCTGGAGATTGGAGAAGCTACATCATGAAAAAGGGGCTTTTGTTCTCTTTTCTGGGCCGAATCAGGCAGCAGCAACTTGTAACCATCTGGCTATCTGCTGGTATCTTGTAGGGCAGCTTGTCTTGCAAAAGCACTAGGTACTGACGCAGGAGAGTTGCGAGCAAAAGAAGACTCTGCAAAAGGGTCCTTCAGGGCTTCGCACAAGGGGACAAGTTGGTACAGGGTCCTCATCTTGCTTATCCTGCCTCGAACACACACCGTTCTAGTCCTTCAATGAGCCCATCGCATGCTTGCATCATGGCGCCTGCAGGTGCTCGTTCTGCAGTGATAACAGCATTATGTTCGTCATCACTGTTACCACAAGCACCTTGGTTCAGAACCATTTTGCCATTGTTCATCATCGGTCAATGAACGAACAACTGGAGCCTCGGTATAGATGCTAAAAACCTGTATATCCACTTTGTCCAGCATGCTGACACACTCTGAAGGTATATTTTTTGCCTGCATAGGGAGGTCAGACATCATTTTTTTTTCCCACTTCACATATGGAATACTTCCATGTCATCACCTTGTTCATCATCATCACTGAACATAGTCGCAGACCAGAGGTTGTGCCATGCAAGCATGGCTGTGTCGTTAGTCACTGAGTTCCAAGCATTGGAAACAGCATTGGCATCCTTCATGCTAAACACCTTTTGAAAACTTCCACACCCACCCCTCTGTTCACTGCTGCTAGCGTGCAATGTTTCCATATTTACTCTCCATTGATCTCCATTGATCTAAGGATACCCTGGTCACATGGCTGAAGTAATGAAGTCACATTTGGAAGAAAGCCCATGGCATAAACATTATTTTTAATGAGAGCTTCAGCTGGAGAATGAGCAGAATGGTTGTCAAAGAAAAACAAAATCTTGCAGTCATCATCCAGTCCACCCTCCCTACAGTGACACAAGCCACTGGTCCAAAATGTTTGTGAGACTAATCAGAAAAGATGTCCCTGATTATACATGTAATCTCAGCTACTCAGGAAGCTGAGGTGGGAGGATGGCTTGAGGCCAGGAGTGTGAGACCAGCCTTGGTAACATAGTGAGACCTCATCTCTAGAAATAAATAAATATCAGCCAGGTGTGGTGGTGCACACCTATAGGTGTGCTCTGTTGCCCAGGCTGGTCTCGAACTCCTGAGCTCAAGTGATCCACCTGCCTTGGCCTCCCAATGTGCTGGGATTACAGACGTGAGCCACTGCACCCGGCCAACATTTTCAACAATACCATTAGACCAGAGAGCAGAGAATAAGCAAAAATAGCACAGTGAGAAGTGCACAGAGGCGGGTCTTGGCTCCATATGGGGAATTGTGGGGACCTACCATGGGTGTGTTCGACCTGCACACATGCCATTTTACCACCTTTTGTGTGCGTGCTTGCATGGGGGAGTCTGGGCATGCACAGAAAAGATATCTCTCAGCTGAAGGCGGCTGGGAGAGTCTTTTTTCCCCTTGGGGATGCTGAATAAACAGTGTGTTATGTGCCTGTGTTTTGATTGCAACCCACCCCACGAGATCAGGTGTGGAATTTTCCACTTGTGGCGTAATGTCAGAGCTCAAAAAGTTTTGGATTTTGGACCATTTTGGATTTGGGATTTGGAGATCAGGGGTGCTCAATCTGTATGGTACTGTTTATATGAATTTTTTTTTTTTTTTTTTTGAGACCGAGTCTCTTTCTGTCGCCCAGGCTAGAGTGCAGTGGTGTGATCTCAGCTCACTGCATCCTCCACCTCCCAGGTTCAAGCGATTCTCATGCCTCAGCCTTCCAAGTAGATGAGATTACAGGTGCGTGCCACCACACCCTGCTAATTTTTGTATTTTTAGTAGAGATGGGGTTTCACCATGTTGGCCAGGCAGGTCTCGAACTCCTGACCTCAAGTGATCTGCCCACCTCAGCCTCCCAAAGTGCTGGGATTACAGTCATGAGCCACCACACCCAGCCTTAATCACATGAATTTTTAAAAATGTAAGCCATCCTGTCCGTTGCACATGGACATACACATGGAAAAGGGGGCTAAGAATGCCTGGGAATGATGAGTACCAGTTTCAAGAAACATTTACCTGCAAGAAGGTGGAAGACGGAGGAAGAGAAAGATGCAAGAATACAAAGGGGCTTCAACTTTATCTGTAATTTTCTTATTCCAAAAAATATCTGAAGCAAACATTGAGCAGACATATTAAGTTTTGACAGGATGAGGCAGTAGGCTCATGGATATCCACTATATTTATTGATTGCTACAGTTTGAAGTATATTTGAAATTTACATTATTTAACAACACATATATATGTAATGAAATAGAGTTCTTTAAGCATACCAAATTTACAATTTTATTCTCAAATTTTAAAATTTACTTTTGGTCAAAATGCAGTAAAATGGGTACTTTAACACAATCAATGCTAGTTAGAAGGTATATTGATACAAGACTTTTGGAAAGCAAGATAGAAATATTTGTTTAAAAGAAAAAAAGCCTTTAAAAATATTCCCTACCAGTTGACTCAATAGTTCCACTGTAGGAAATCTATTCTAAGCAATCTTAAATTCACAAGATTTTGTAGAAAGACATTTATGACAATGTTATCTTTAATATTAAAATAATAGAGGGGATGTTAAACTATGATAATTTGCAGCCATTAAAAACTTTTACAAAGAGTCTGTAATAATGGAGAAATCTCTACTTCATAAATGTTCATAGAATAAAAAATGCTCTATTGTATACATGCTATGCTCAGCCTGCATTCAATAAACCCTGAATATATTTGACAATATTAAGGAATATTGTTAATTTTTAAATTTGATCTTATCATCTTGAGATTTATTATTAAGTATTGAGAGAAACTGAATAATGTGGGATTTCCCCAGTTGGAGTAAGGGTGGCTATTCCTGCTTAGAAAAAAAGAATGGACCTTGTGTGGTCACTGCCGGATGGTAGGTTCATTATTCTTTCTACTTTTTTTTTTTTTTAATTTAAGAGACAGGAACTGGCTGTGTTGCCCAGGCTGGAGTGCAGTGGTGCGATCTCAGCTCACTGCAACCTCAGCCTCCTGGGTTCAAGTGATTCTCCTGCCTCAGCCTCCTGAGTAGCTGGGATTACAGGCGCCCGCCACCATGCCCAGCTAATTTTGCTATTTTTAGTAGAGATGGGGTTTCACCATGTTGGCCAGGCTAGTCTCGAATTCCTGACTTCAGGCGATCCACCTGCCTTGGCCTCCGAAAGTGCTTGGATTTCAGGAGTGGCCTCCGCGCTCGGCCCTAAATTCTTTTATTTAACTTTTAAGTTCAGGGTTATAAGTGCAGGTTTGTTATAAAGGTAAACCTGTGTCTTGGGGGATTATTGTACAGATTATTTCGTTTTCAAAGAGAATTTGCAAGTATGTCACAAAAGCCTCATAAACACGTTGTGAGATTTTAAGAGGCAATGACCGAGGCTTGGAGATGTCTCGTCCTGTCCAATGTCACCGCTAGACCTGAGAATCTGCACTTGGGAGCTTACAGACCCGGTTCTCAGGCTTCACTTGAGACCCCAAGAAAGAAAAAAACCCACTAGCCAAAGAGGAGGATGGCAGCCTGGAAGAACCTAAGGAAGCGAGGCTCAGAGGTGAAGCACTGTGGCTCCTCTCTCCCTTCTCCCCCCTCCGCCCCCTCTCCTTCTAAGATGAGGCATTTTCTCGGGGAGCAAAGCTGCAGCAGGAATTCGGCGAAGTGGCGGAGCTGGGGCCCCAGCGGGCGCCGGGCGCCGCGGGAGCCAGCAGGTGGCGGGGGCTGCGCTCCGCCCGGGCCAGAGCGCACCAGGCAGGTGCCCGCGCCCCCGCACCGCGGCGACACCTCCGCGGGCACTCACCCAGGCCGGCCGCTCACAACCGAGCGCAGGGCCCCGGAGGGAGACCAGGAAAGTCGAAGGCGGAGCAGCTGGAGGCGACCAGCGCCGGGCGAGGTCAAGTGGATCCGAGCCGCAGAGAGGGCTGGAGAGAGTCTGTTCTCCGATGACTTTGCCCACTCTATTCGCAGTGGGGACACCGGACCGAGTGCACACTGGAGGTCCCAGAGCACGACGAGCGCGGAGGACCGGGAGGCTCCCGGGCTTGCGTGGGTAAGGTCCTGGGTCCCCACTGGGCACGGCCCATGCGTCCCGGGGACAGGGGTGGCTGTGCGGTGCCGCGGCGGCCGGCGGGGCTCCTTCCCCAGCAGGGGTGGGGACGCTGAGTCACGGATCTGTCACCGCTTTGCACCTCTCCGAGCCCTCGGGGGCCAAAGCAAAAGCGAAAGCGAATGCGACTGGCGGGGCGGCAGGTCCCAGAGCGGCGCTCGCCACCTCCCCCCGGCCTGGGCAGCGCTCGCCCGGGGCGTCCAGCGGTGTCCTGTGGAGCTGCCGCCATGGCCCCGCGGCGGGCGCGCGGCTGCCGGACCCTCGGTCTCCCGGCGCTGCTACTGCTGCTGCTGCTCCGGCCGCCGGCGACGCGGGGTAGGGAGCTGGGAGCAGGGGCGCCCGGGCGGGACTTGGAAGGGGGCCGGGGCGTGGAGCTGGAGGGAACCGGGCGCCCCATCTCCCCGGGCCGTGCGGGGGCGTCGGTGCCCTCGGGAGCGCGGTGCGCGCAGGCCCAGGACGGGGAGGGGACGCGGCGCCGGGCAGGAGGGACACGTGCCGGGAGCCGGGGTCGCAGGGAGAGCGCCGCCGCTGCGCCCGGGTCACCCACGTAAGAGAGCGGGCGGCCTGGCTGGGGTCTCCGAGGCCGAGGTCAGGAGCAGTTCTGAGAAGCCCGTTTTGGCCACGGGAGCGCGGAGCCGGCGGCGTCCAGCAGTTTGGAGACACGGGCGAGTGCGCTTCTCCCAGGCGCCTGGACTGCAGGGCGGGTGTTGCATAGCACGCGGTCCTCGGAGGGGTCTGGGAGAAACTACTCCTCCCGACTCCCAGGCAAAAGTAAATTATGTCAGTGGGAGCTGGGAGGGTGGGGAGGAGCTGTGTCCCAGGGGGAAACGCGTCGGGCAAGTTGCACACCTGGGGACCTGGAAACAACTTCCAATTCTTAAGCGATCAGGAAACCAGCAGAGGCGGTCGGGACCGGATGGGGGTGGGGAGTGGGGGCCAGCCTGGAGTCTACACTCGCAGAAAAAGGGGGAAGAAATCTGTGATCGCTTGGTGTATTCGAGAAGAAAGCGGGTCGCGGAGCTCTGATCTCGGCAGGGAGGATGGAATGAGCGATTCCTAGGGGTTTTGTCCCGGCAGCCAGAGGAAGGAGGAGAAACAGTAGCAGGGTCTAGCTCTATCCTTGTCAGCGCTTCTTTATCTTTTTGTAGTCAGGGAGCTCTTGGAGGGTCTGATGAAAGCTATGAAACCCCCGCCCCCAGAAAAATGCATGAATGCACATAGTTACAAAATGTGCATATGATTTTGGGGTCAAAGCCCCACTGAAGGCCATCCATGGACTCTCTATAGGAATTAGTAACGCCATGATCTGTGTGTGTTTTTAAGCGAGACCCCGAATAATTTACATCCAGTCGGGCCAGTCTGCCCAGGCCCTGGCCAAAGCCATTCCACGCACAGTTACTGCTGCCTGGTGTGGCCTGAACGCCCCCCCACCCTCCACCACCCCCACCCCAGCTCTGCGAGGCTTCTTGAAGTTTCGTTTTCATGAGACTCTGATGCTTGGATTTCCCCCCACATCTGAGAAGCAGAGTTAGTTGGTGACCGCTTGGTTCCTCCCAGCTGGCTAGCAGTGTCACAGGACCCCAGAGCTGGCAACTGGGGCAGCTGGATTACACAATATGAAAGTGAAATGCAGCCTTAGTCAAAGCCCAGCAGAGAGGAGGTGTCTTCCTTGAAGACTGAGTGGATAGGGGAGCACCACTGTGAGATCTCTAATCTCATCAGCTGCACAGCCTTGCCCTTTGACCTTAGAAAGATGTTGCTACCTTCCCTTCCCAAAGCTCTCGATGTTTTTTTTTTTTTTTCTTTTTCTTTCTTTTTTGTTTTCTTTTTTGAGACGGAGTCTCACTCCGTCACCCCTGCTGGGGTGCAGTAGCGCGATCTCAGCTCACTGCAACCTCCGCCTCCTGGATTCAAGTGATTCTGCTGCCTCAGCCTCCTGAGTAGCTGGGATTACAGGCGATCGCCGCCACGCCCAGTAACTTTTGTGTTTTTAATAGAGACGGGGTTTCACCATGTTGGTCAGGCTGATCTTAAACTCCTGACCTTGTGATCTGCCCGCCTCGGCCTTCCGAAGTGCTGGGATTACAGGCGTGAGCCACCTTGCCCAGCCGTTGTTTTTTTTCCCTTTAACAGCCTTATTGAGGTATAATTGACCGACAATAAACTGCATATATTGAAGTTGCACACTTTGATAAGTTTGGAGGTAAATGCATACATACTCATGAAACCACTGCCACCACCAAGAGTGAACACAACTATCACTCCCAAAGACTTCCTCATGCCCTGCACAATCCTCCCCCACCTCGCCCATCTCCCAGGCAATTTGATGCACTTTCTAAAATTTTTTATAAATAGAATTACACAGTAGGAACTCTTTCTTGCTTGGCTTTTTTCACAGACAGTAATTATCCTGAGAATTTATCCATGTTGTAATTTGTATAAGTAGTTCATTAGTTTCTCCACTGAGTAGTAGTATTCTACCCACGGCTAGCCAACATTTGTTTAGCCATTCACTTGTTAAGGGACATTTGGGTTGTTTCCAGTTTGGGACTATTACATAGAAAGCTGCTATGAACACTGACATACAGGTTTCTGTATGGACACATGCTTTCATTTCTCATGGGTAGAGAATGGTTGGGAGTAGAGTGGCTGTGTTATATGGCAGGTGTATGTTTAATTTTTTTTTTTTTTTTTTGAAACAGTGTCACACCATTGTTTCCCAAGCTGGGGTGCAGTAGCATGATCACAGTTCACTGCAGCCTTGACCTCTCAGCTGTTTAATTTTTAATTTTTATTTATTTATTTTTAATTTACTTATTTTGAGACAGAATCTCACTCTGTTGCCCAGACTGAAGTGCAGTGGCTCCATCTCTGCTCACTGAAACCTCTGCCTCCTGGGTTCAAGCGATTCTCCTGCCTCAGCCTCCTGAGTAGCTGGGACTACAGGCACGCACCACCACGCCCAGCTAATTTTTGTATTTTTAGTAGAGATGGGGTTTCACCATGTTGGCCAGGCTGGTCTCGAACTCCTGACCTCAGGGGATCTGCCTGCTTTGGCCTCCCAAAGTGCTGGGATTACAGGTGTGAGCCACCGCACCTGGCCTCAGAAGTTTAATTTTTAAAGAAACTGCTAAACCATTTCCCAAAGTTGTTGTACTATTTTACATTCCCACAGCAGTGTAGGGAAGTTCCAGTTCCTTCACACCCTTGTCAGCTCTTGGTATGATGAATCTTTTTAATTTTACCCATTCTACTAGGTATGTAGGGGGTCTCCCCTTGTAGTTTTAATTTGCATTTTTCTACAGCTGGTGATGTTATGTGCTTATTTGCCATGTATATATCTTCTCTGGTACTGTCTGTTTATATTTTTTTTTGCTCTCTTAAAAATTGAGTTGTATCAGCTGGGTGTGGTGGCTCACACCTGTAATCCCAGCACTTTGGGAGGCCAACGTGGGCAGATCACTTGAGGCCAGGAGTTCGAGACCAGCCAGGTCAACATGGTAAAACCCCTTCTCTACTAAAAATACAAAAATTAGCCAGCTGTGGTAGCCCATGCCTGTAATGTCAGCTACTCAGGAGGCTGAGGCAGGAGAATCGCTTGAACCCTGGAGGCAGAGGTTGCAGTGAGCAGAGATCGCGCCACTGCACTCCAGCCTGGGAGACAGAGCGAGACTGTCTTTTTTTTTTTTTTTTCTGACTCTGTCTTAAGTATAAAAAATTGAATTGTATCATTACTGAATTTTGAGAGTTCTTTATATATTCTGGATACGAGGCCCTAATCAGGTATATGATTTGCAAATATTTTCTCAGATTCTGTGGCTTATCCTTTCTCTTAGCAGTGTCTTTTGAAAAGCAGAAGTTTTTAATTTTTATGAAGTCTAATTTATTAATTTGTTATGTTGTGTTTTGGGCTTTTGGTGTCATATCTAAGAAATATTTGCCTAGCCTAAGGTTACAAAGGTTTACTTCTATGTGTTCCTCTAGAAGTTTTATAGCTTTAGGGTTTACATTTATGGCTGTGATCCATTTTGAATTAATTTTGTTTATAATGTGAGGCATGAATTAAATGTTGTTTTGGGATTTTGTTTGTTTCTATATATGCATATCCAATTATTCCAGCACCCTTTATTGAAAAGATTATCTTCACTGACCTTCTCTTATACCTTTTGAACATCAGTCAGCCATATGTGTCTAAGTTGGTTGCAGTATACAAAACACCACTACACAAAAATCAGTTCTATTTCTATACATTCACAATGAACAATTAGAAATTAAAAAATTTTAAAAAGTCATTTGAAATAACATTAAAAAGCATTAGATACTTACGGATAAATCTAACAAAAGATGTGAAAGACATCTTTCATATATGGAAAACTACAAAGCATTGCTTAGAGAAATTAAAGAACAAAATCAATGGAGAGATATACCATGTTCATGGGTTGGACAAATCAATATCACTAAGGTGCGAAGTCCCTCCAGATCAAAATTCCAGCAGGCTTGCTTGTAGAAATTAACAAAATTATTCCAAAATTCACATGTAAATGCAAAAGACATAGTATAGTCAAAACAGAACTGAGTTGGAGGCACAAGCCTTCCTGATTTTGAGACTTATGATGAAGTAACAGTAATCAAGACAGTGGATGTTGACGTTTAAAGATGGGCAGAGGGATGACAGAGCAGAAGATGCCTGATGTTTTTAAATGAGCTTGGTTTGGAAGGGAAGTGGACCCAAACTGTTAAATTTGCTACATGGTAGTATGATTCTGGTATGAAATTGTAGAGAACAGCACATTTCTCATCACTGAGAGAGTAAATAACACTGTCTCCAGCTTGTATATGGGAAACCACAAACCATTGCTTAGAGAAATTAAAGAACTAAATCAATGGAGAGATATACCATATTCATGGGTTGGACAAATCAATATCACTAAGGTGTGAAGTCTCCTTCTTGTGCTACTATGCACAAGTTGTTGCCAGTCTGTTCTTATTTAAAAGGCCTGATGTGCAGGGGCGTCCATTATGTTGGGTAGAAGGTCACTGACTTCTTAGAGAGCATTTCAGTCTGAAAGATGGCGGGCGATGGCCAAAAGCAACTGAGAAGACTGCTTTGTTTGAAGACAAATATCCCTAGCCACCAATTTCAGTTCGCTTTTTTTATGTAAGGTGTAAGTGCACTTGGGGTTGTTTTCACAACTTTTCATGTGTCTTTAAGTATTTTTAAGCCATTTTTCAGAACTTTAGGGGTCTTTTCCCAAACCTTTTATTTTTTATTTCCTATCCATTTTATCTAGTTGTTACTGCTTCTGTGCCTCTACTGATAGCAAAAAAAGTGGTGAAAACGTAAGTGTATAAAACATGAGATTTGTCAAAATCAACATAAATTTTAAACAGCGGAGGACTGCGTAAATAAAATGGAGTTGTTTTCAAGTAGTAGACATCATATGATTCATTTTTTTACTAGAAGAAGATCAAGAAGTAGTTGTCATTGAATGGGGAAGATGTCATGTGTCGGTCATATGTGGGCATGTATGCAGTTGTCTGCCTTTTCTTATTTTTCTGCCATAATTTGAATTGTTTTGTAATAAGAAAAGTAAATAAATAAAATTACAAAAGAAATAGCACAATTAAGATCCAGAATTTTGGAGTTTTTTCTAATTCATCTTTAATTATAGCTGATCTTGTCTGGCAATGTTTTCATGACTTTACAAAAGCTTGTCCAACTCACAAACACTTGTCCACTGCATTCCAGCCTGGGCGACAAAGCGAGACTCTGTCTCAAAAATAACAATAAAAATAATAATAGTAATAATAATATGTATCTAAATGAATAAATATATATAAAACTCCTCAGTATATATCCTGGGAGTCATATCAGTGTTGCTCATTGGACATAGTTGATGTGATTTGAATGCTTCTTCTTGGAAAGGCTTGATTCCCTTCTGTGCAGTGGGGAGTCCCTGAGGGTTTCTGTGCAGGGGAGCATTACTGGAGCTGCGTGGTGGAAAGGTTGCTCTTGTTCAGAGTGTGAAGAATGAACTGTAGTCAGGAGACTCCAGAGAATAGGAGCTGCATTGAGGTTTTTGAAATCGTTCTGGTGGGTGGTGATGAAATCCTGAACACAGGCGGTGTCAATGCAGGAGACAGAAGAGGCCAGATGTCTTCTCGAGTCCTAAAATTATAGAATGTATTTCAATACTTTCCTTTCATTTGCTCTTCAACCTGTAGCCCTCAACTCTTGCAAGACTCCAAAAATCATTATTTAAGGATTCGAGTTATGGAGAAATTCACCTGGCACACAAGAGGTGGGTCGGGAAGCTCAGTTAATCAGTCTGAGAGAGAAAGAAAAGAATTGCCAAGTTTCAGGCAGTGAGCTGGAGACAGTCTGTACTTTTTGTGAACTCCAAAAGGAAGTGTGTTGACTTGGCTGACATTTCAGCGGGGAAAATAAGGAAGGAAGGTGATGGGTGACTGTGAGGCCAGAGGCCTTTGCCTTTTCCGTACACCAGCTCCACAGTGAGCATCCTGAGGGCAGGAACCATATCTGACACATCTCTGAATCCTACCACCCTTAGCTCGTGCAGGCATTTGAAAGGTGCTGTAAGCGAGGGGAATGTTGGAGTCCATTCTGACTCTGCTCACAGGAGCGGGAGCCACGCTAACCCGACAACCTCTGAACTCTGGATATGGAACCAGGCCGAGGCTGCCAGCTCTTATTAGACTCTGTAAACCAACCTGATAGATAAGGAAGCGTAATTCACAGGTTCTGGGAAACAGAAAGAGGTGTGGCCTCATACACTATTTTGGTGACTTCATTTAAATGATCGTTAGGACTTGTTGTATATGTTTTTTGGCTACTTCAGAGTTTTGAAAGTCCTAGAGCCATAAGTTTACTCCGATTTCCATTACTTAGTAATTCCATTATATGTATTCAGAAAATATCTATCGTATACCAGCCGTAGGAAAGTGAGAGTACCACAGAACTGTGAAATATACATACCATCTGCAAGGAGCTTATAATATTGTAAACAAGGTGAGACTTGTTTACATTGAATAACTAGGGAACAATGTTATGAGAGAATACATAGAAAGTATAATTCAAGTATCTAAAGATGTGATTAAGGCATGTGGAAATGAAGTTATTGCTTCAATTAAATGTATTATCTCTGGAGGATGGCTTGAGTTCAGGAGTTTGAGACCAGGCTGGGCAACATGGTGAGACCCCATCTCTAGGAAAAAAAAAAATTAGCCAGGTATGGTGGCATGTGCCTCTAGTCCCAGCTACTCAGGAGGCTCAGGCAGGAGGATTGCTTGAGGCCAGGAGTTTGAGGCTGCAGCGGGGCATAATCATACCATTGTGCTCTAGCCTGGGTGACAGAGCTAGACCCTGTCTCAAAATAAAATAAAATAAAATAATAATGAAATAAAATCATTTTAAAAATAAAATAATAAAATGAAACAGTGTTAGTAATATCACCAATATAGTTATGAGACAGTCCAACTTTATAAAGTAAGTAACTGGCCACCATTTGCCTGGTTGGATTGGCTGTAGTACATTGATATCCTTGTACATTCAAACATTAACTATTCACAGATTTATCTTGGTTTGAGGACCGTTCAGAATGGAAGAACCACTGGTAGACTTCCTTTCTCAGCAAAATGACAGAGTAGATACCAAAAAACCCTCCTGCTACAAAAACACCCAGAAATGATAAATAATATAGTGCAAATGCCTTTTAAAATCCTGAGCTGATAAACAATAATCAACTGTTTAAAGCAAAATAATAACAATGTGTCATGGGGTATAACGTATGTCAAAGCAAAACATAGAACAATAGCACAAGGGCTTGGGGGAGAGACTGGAAGTCTGCCGTTTCAGATCTTTACAGGATATGTATGTGGTGGTATAACATCACCGGAAGGAAAACTGTGATAAGGTAAAGATATATAGTGGACACCCTAAAACAACCACTAAACTAGTACAACGAGTTATAGTTAATAACCAACAAAGGAGATAAAATGGAATCATAAAACATACTCAGAGAATCTATGATGTGATCATCTCCATAGGAAATCATATGGAATCTACAAAGCTGCTATTAGAATAAGTGAGTTTACAAGGGTGCAGAATACAGAGTCAAGACACCAAAAAATCAATGTGCAAAATACTAGCAACAAACAATAAGAAATCGAAACAAATATCATACCATTTGCAGTGACATAAAAAATATGAAATACTTAGGGATATGTCTGACAAAAGATGTACAAGGCTGGCACACTGAAAATTATAAAACATTTCTGGAGAAATTGCAGAATTCTTAAATAAATCAAGAGAGATACCGTGTTGATGGGTTTTTAAGAAGACTCAATATTATTAAGATATCAATTCTTCCCCAAACTGATCTATAAATTTAATGAATTCCAATCAAAATTTTAGCAGGCTTTTGTTGGTAGACATTGATACACTGTTTGTTAAATTCAGTAGGCCAGGCGGGTGGCTCACGCCTGTAATCCCAGCACTTTGGGAGGATCCCTTGAACCCAGGAGTTTGAGACCAGCCTGAGCAACATAGCAAGACCTCATCTCTACAAATTAAAAAAATAATAACTAGCTGGGCGTGGTGGTGCACATCTGTGGTCTCAGGTACTCAGGAGGCTGAGGTGGAAAGATCACTTGAGCTTAGGCAGCTGAGGCTGCAGTGAGCTGTGATCATGCCACTGCACTCCCCGCTGGGAGACAGAGTGAGACCCTATCTTGGAAAAATTTAATTTAATTTAATTTAATTTAAAAAATTTAATTTAAAAATTTTAATTTAAAATTTTTAATTAAATTTAAAAATTTAATTAAAAATTTTAATTTTAAAATTTTAATTAAATTAAAAAATTTAATTTAAAAATTTAATTTAATTTAAAAACAAAAAACAGTAAAGGATCTAGAAAAGCAAACTCAACTTTGAAAATGATTAACACAGTAGGAGGACTTATACTACCTGACTTTAAGACCTATGACAAAGCAACAATAATCAAGGCAGCACGGTATTGGTGTCAAAACAAACAGACACATAGATCGATGGAATCGATTGGTGAGTCAGCCAGAAACACACACAATACACTTAGTCCTTGCTCAGGATCCTACACAAACAGCCCTGGAGGTCCACGGCTGCTGGAAATGGGCAGGGAACGCTTCCTGTACAAAACCTGTTACAGATGCAAGAGACAGGCTGGCTGTCCTGGCGGGAAGGAGCAGAATATCTGAAAGCTTCAACCCTGAGGTCCAGACACACGAGGCCTGCGTGAGACTCAGGACAATGGAAAACTGCCCCCAGTGCCACCACCATCGGACAAGCAGGCAGCAAGCAGGTAGCACAGCCATCTATCATGGAGGGCAGGATGGGGTGGGCAAGTGTGGAGAAATAACACTCTGTGGTTTAGGCAGGTAGAGAAGGACAGAAGATCAGTGTGGAGCAGAACATGGAGAAAAAGCCTCTGACACTCCAGCACCAGACAGCACCAGAGGCCTCAAAGCCAGTGGGGCTCTGCAGGTAACCATAGCAACAGCAGCATCCAAATCCACCTCAACAACTTGTGAGATCGACTCCATCTCTCACCCCATCAGCTTAGCAGAAGATGTGTCCTCATTGGAATGGGGAGTAGTGGCGGCCACTGGACAACAGATGCCTGAGACAGGAAGTGAGCAGAGTGCTGCCCCTGTGACAGAGGAGAAGGCTTTGGGATGGGAGTTGAATGGAAAGAACAATCTTGAATTTGAGATTTCTCCCCTCCCAACCTGCCCCAGCCTGCCTGGTACAGGATCCTTCAGAAGCAAGAGCAGAGGTCATGGAATTCTAACAGGGATGTGTTAGTGAGGTTTGGGATGTTTTTGTATGGACTTAGGTGATGCCTCTCTTGTGACTCACCCACTGTGTCCTTTGCCCAATTAGGCCATTAGGGTATTTGTCTTGTGTTGATTTTTATAAGAATTCTCTCCGTGCTAAGGTTCTTAACACTTTGGCATTTGTTGCTAATGTTTTTTGTTTGGTTGGTTTGTTGGTTTTTGGGGGGTTTTCTGTTTGTTTGAGACAGATTCTTGCTCTGTCACCCAGGCTCGAGTGCAGTGGCACAATCTTGGCTCACTGCAACCTCCGCCTCTCAGGTTCCTGTGATTCTCCTGCCTCAGCCTCCTGAGTAGCTGGGATTACAGGCACCCACCACCACATCCAGCTAATTTTTTGTATTTTAGTAGAGACGGGCTTTCACCATGTTAGCCAGGCTGGTCTTGAACTCCTGACCTCAGGTGATCCACCTGCCTCAGCCTCCCAAAGTCCTCGGATTACAGGCGTGAGCTACCGCACCCAGCCTATTCTTTATCGAATTTACTTCTGGCCACACTTGCACTTTTCCAGGGGCATGTACCAACAACTGTAACTAAACAACACCTGTCACTTCCAACAGAGCTGAGCTGTGTCCATTGATTCATCCACTCTCTCTCCAATGCACTATATCCTGGGAATGGAAAGCATTCCAAAATGTATGAATGACCAACCAGAGCTGAAAGCAACAGCAGCCTTTGGGAAAATGATGCTTCATGGGGAATAAGGTGTCTTTGCAGTTGCAAAGGAATGATCTGATCTTGGCTGGGCGCGGTGGCTCACTCCTGTAATCCCAACACTTTGGGAGGCCAAAGCGGGATGATCACAAGGTCAAGAGATCAAGGCCATCCTGGCCAAAATGGTGAAACCCTGTCTCTACTAAAAATACAAAAATTAGCTGGGTGTGGTGGTGTGCACCTGTAGTCGCAGCTACTCAGGAGGCTGAGGCAGGAGAATCGCTTGAACCCAGGAGGTGGAGGTTGCAGTGAGCCAAGATCGTGCCACTGCACTCCAGCCTGGTGACAGAGTGAAACTCCGTCTCAAAAAAGAAAGGCAAGGCAAGGCAAGGCAAGGCAAGGCCCGATCTTGCAAGTACTGCCAAGCTAACACACACATGTGCACACACAAGGGAGTGGATTTTTGAGATGGAGGTGGGAGAATTTGATCCAGTTAAAAACCATTAGAATAGAAATTCAGGGCCTGGCATGGTGGCTCACACCTGTAATCCCAGCACTTTGGGAGGCCGAGGCGGGCAGATCATTTGAGGTTAGGAGTTCAAGACCAGCCTGGCCAACTCCCAGGCTGGAGTGCAGTGGTGTGATCGCGACTCACTGCAACCTCTGCCTCCCAGGTTCAAGCAATTCTCCTGCCTCAGCCTCCCCAGTAGCTGGGATTACAGGCGCCTGCCACCACACCCGGCTAATTTTTTGTATTTTTAGTAAAGATGGGGTTTCACCATGTTGGCCAGGCTCAAAGATGCATTTCTAAAGGTGATGCTGGCCGCAGAGACCTGTGGGAGAGCCTGCAGGGGGCCTATCTGGAGGCACTTGCTGTCGTTCAGCGAGAATTGGAGGCTGGGTCCACGGTGGAGAGGGATGAAGACTTTAAGAGAGACTGAGGGCTTGGAGAGGGGTGGGAAATGAAGGGAGAGGGTGTTTCATCCATGACCCTCTCCCCACGCCCTCATCTGTAGTTTTGCTGGCTGACTGGCACTTCAGGCGAGGCTCCAGGAAGGCTTCTGGGTGAGGATGCTCTTCCTGTACATCCTCCACGTGCCTGGCACCTGGGGCTTGTCCTGAGGCACCCCTAGGATAAGCTGGACACTGACTACCGCCGCGTGTGCCTGGAGAACGCCTCTTACAAGTGGAAACCTCTTCACCCTCCCCTGTCCTCTGCACTTTCGCAGGCATCACGTGCCCTCCCCCCATGTCCGTGGAACACGCAGACATCTGGGTCAAGAGCTACAGCTTGTACTCCAGGGAGCGGTACATTTGTAACTCTGGTTTCAAGCGTAAAGCCGGCACGTCCAGCCTGACGGAGTGCGTGTTGAACAAGGCCACGAATGTCGCCCACTGGACAACCCCCAGTCTCAAATGCATTAGTGAGTAGCCCTTGCCACCCTACCTTCCTCCCTCCCCCACCCTGCCAAGGCTGCACAGAGAGACGACCCCATCTCAGGGGTCAAGGGATCTGTGCTGAGGTCTGAGGCTAAACACACCAGTGGGGGCCGGGCACGGTGGCTCACACCTGTAATCCCAGCACTTTGGGAGGCCGAGGCAGGAGGATCACTTGAGGTCAGGAGTTCCAGATCAGCCCGGCCAACATGGTGAAACCCCGTTTCTACTAAAAATACAAAAAGTAGCCGGGCGTGGTGGCAGGCGCCTGTAATCCCAGCTACTTGGGAGGTTGAGGCAGGAGAATTGCTTGAACCCGGGAGGTAGAGGTCACAGTGAGCCGCGATCACACCACTGCACTCCAGCCTGGGTGACACAGCAAGACTCCATCTCAAAAAAAAAAAAAAGAAAGAAAAAAAGAAAGACACCAGTGTGATCCTCAGCAACAGCTCCTGGCGTTGGAGTCACAGAATTCTGGGTTTAAATCCTGGCTTTGCCGCCTACCACCCAGGAGGCCTTGGGCAGCTCTTGTGACATTCTGGCACTCTGGCTGGTCATCTGGAAAACAGACTTGATATCCACACTGCGGGCTGTGGGAGGGTGGCGTGAACCCTGGTAAATATTAACTCTTATTACATGTAGTGCTTTGATTTGAGACGATGCTGGCAAGAGAATTTGGCTGCAGAGCTGGGTGGGCACTCATGAGCATACCAGTGTGAGAAATGTTTGGATTTCCCATGAGAAGGTGGATGTTGGAAGTCATCACTGCTCCTCTCTCAGTACCCAGCCCCGGGGATGGGCACAGGCCCTGGAGCAGGGCTGCCCTTTGCTCAGTCACCTGTGCATGGTGTCCAGCAGGGGTGAGGGGAGGTGGCAAGAATCAACTTTTTTTTTTTTTAACTGTCTGCACCTGGATAAACGTCCCAGAAGCAGCCAAACCATCTCGGGTGGGAACCACTTGGAGCTGTTTCTGGAACACTCAGGCCCACCTCTGCAGGCTTCTCTCCTTCCCCAGTTCATCTCTGGGGCAGGGATGAGCGCGCCCCTGCATGGAGCGGCCCCATAGCTCATGCCCTCTGCAGCAGGGGACAGAGGGGAGCTCCTTGAGGCGCTGGACATTGCCACTGGCTTGGTAGTGGTAGCTCAGCCTCCTCCCCCAGAACAGAGCGAGTCACACAGGCAGCAGAGGGAAGGCAGGGAGGAAGCCTCCGACTTGTTCCAAGAAATCACTCGCTGGGGACACAGCACCCCGTGGCATCAGTGAGTGAATGGGAAAGCTGAGCGTGGCGGGGTGAGCAGGATCTGTGGGAACCACGGTGGGTCTTACTCTGCCAGTCCTGGGACTCCCTGGAACCTGTCTGCCTGAGGTAAAATGAGGGCTTTCTCACTGCAGGGAAAGTCAGGTCTCCTCGACACTCCGTGTCCTTTGGGCAAATGAATCCGGGATGGAGAAGAGCTGTGGGCTCCAGGGTCAGGATGGAAGAGGAAAGAAGAGAACCCGGAATCAGGACTTTAGAGTCCAAAGACTGGAGGCCTCTTTAGGTTTCACCTAGCCCGAAGGAGCCTTCCACGTTCTGATCACTCACAACTCCCTCTGTTATGCTTCCCAAACTCTTGTGCTTTGAATGACTTTTTTCCTGCTCAACAAGTGAAATGTAAGCCAGGTATGGTGGCTTACACCTGTAATCCCAGCACTTTGGGAGGCCGAGATGGGAGGGATTTCTTGAGACCAGGAGTTCGAGACCAGCCTCAGCAACATAGCAAGACCCTTTCTCTACCAAAAAAATTAAAAAATAAAAATTACCTGGGCATTGAGGCACGTACATGTAGTCCCAGCTACTCAGGAGACTGAGGCAGGAGGATCTCTTGAGCCTGGGAGGTCAAGGCTGCAGTGAGTTGTGATCACACTACTGCACTCCATCCTGGGCAACGGAGCAAGACCCTGTCTCAAACAAACAAAATAGAATCTATTGAGTGATCATTTATTCTCCCAAGAATAACCAGTATTATAAAATTGAATTGATATCATTAATATAATCTCAGCCAAAATAAATTTGATATTTAACTTGTGCAGTCTTTTTGGAAATGCAAGAAAAATAGTTTGCAGTCTATCTTTGCATTCGGGTGGGGAAACATTGTTTCTTATGCTTTTAACCTGTCTGAGGAAGCCAGAGGCCTCCACTGTAAGTTCATGTGTTGATATATTTTATTTGTATCCCGTTCTGAAGCCAGCCCAGGTTCCAGGCTCAGGATCATAAGTGCCATGTGGTTATCCTCTCTCTAGGAGACCCTGCCCTGGTTCGCCAAAGGCCAGTGCCACCCTCCACAGTAACGACGGCAGGGATGACCCCACAGCCAGAGAGCCTCTCCCCTTCTGGAAAAGGTAGGAAGGTCAGAAACTTCTCGAGGACATTTATTCCCTCCCAACACCCAGAGGCCCCCTCACCAATCCTGCAGACTCACGGACCTCTGTGGTGTGCCACTGCAGACTTAGGCAATAGCGCAAACGTCTTATTCAGTCAAGAATAAGAACGTCCAGCTTAATTTTCTTTTTCAAATCAAAGTTGCTTGATATCCAGATGTTATATGTGCAGAATTAATAGTGGTTTAAAACTCACTAATATGTCATATCAAATTTAGTTGTAGACACTTATCTTTGTCAAGAACTGAAAGCAGACTGAGGTTTGAGGTTGCATATGTGTTAGCCCTCAACATTTTCATGGGTGCTGGCAGAAAAGAGGGCACTCCAGGATGGGAGGCCAGCAGGCAGCGGGAGCTTCAGCATGTTTACATCAATTCTCTCGTCCCCTAGCCAGCAGGGGCAGCACAGTTGGGCCTGAACAGATGCCTGTCCACTCAGCGTGCTGCACTGTGGGAGAGGAAGCCTGGGCTTCCAAGACCCAAGCGTTTTGTCATGGGCAGTAATCACGCCTGCTCTCTGCTCCAGGGGAGACCATGTCCCTGTCTTCCAAGGCGCTTGCTGTAGAAGCACCCTTGAGAGGATGGTCCAGAGAAAGGGCCATCAGCTCCTCTGTCTGCAAGATGTGCAAAAATGTGAGAGTCCCGTGGAGAGCTGCCCCCACCAGACCTAAACACCAGCACGTCACAGTGACTGCTCTATTATAGAGGCGCCGCCTGAAGCTGCCAGTGTCCTGTGTTTCAACAGAGTCTTTGGTGCTTGTCAGGCCCAATTTCCTCAGCGCTTTCTCAGTGTTCAGAAAATTTGAAATCTTGGATGCTTTCTTGGGATCCTCTGCCCTGCATGCTATGATACCTTTGTGCTACAGTTCACTCTTGGCTTTAGTGTTGCATCGTCCAGCCTGTGGCTTTCCCTGGTCCTGTCTACTCCTTTGCCCCCAGGGGGGATGAGCCTGTCTGTTGTCATTCATACTACAGGACTCAGCCATCCTTTGCGGAGTGTCGGTTGTCAGCCGTGGGTACACACTGACATCACCTGGGCACTCCAGTTGGCCCGGGTGCAATCTGGGACTCACGCCTCTCCAGCCCCAGGTGGATCTTTTTTTTTTTTTTTTTTTTGAGATGGGGTCTTGCTCTATTGCCCAGTCTGGAGGGCAGAGGTGAAATCTTGGCTCACTGCAACCTCTGCCTCCCAGGTTCAAGTGATTTTCCTGCCTCAGCCTCCCAAGTAGCTGGGATTACAAGCATGCACCACCACGCCTGGCTAATTTCTGTATTTTTAGTAGAGACAGGGTTTCACCATGTTGGTCAGTCTGGTCTCAAACTCCTGACCTCAGGTGATCTGCAAGCCTTAGTCTCCCAAAGTGCTGGGATTACAGGTGTGAGCCACTGCACCCAGCCCGCAGGTGGTTCTTAAGTGGCCAAGGCTGAGGCCTGCATCTTAAGGGAGGAAGAAGCAGCTAAACAAGGTTCCCTCCTAGTGAGTCACCTGCACAGGGAGGAAGGGGTTGAGGGGCTGGCTCCATTTAAACTTGAAGTAATTCTACAACCCCTTTGATCTGAGTCACACCTGGTTCACCCAAGGAGGAGAATGATCAAGTAGGCTCTCCCAGCCCCCACCTTCGCATCCCAAATACCTGGTCCGATGGCCATTGTCGAGACACAACGGTGCAGTCAGAAGCCCCGATGTGACAGCAGCCTTTGACCCAAGCTGGCACGACCGTGGGCACTTGGCTGAGGACGCCTTGGTGCGTCCTGTGCAGGGAGCCCTGGAGCATTGGCAGTGAGCGTAGGGCAAGTTATATGAAAGGTGGTGACACAGGATTAAGGGGCGTGAGGCCTTCTCATGACCTGTGTGGCTGGGAGACCATGGGAACGCGGCAACAACAGTGCGTCCAGAGAGCCACAGCGCTTGGCCTCACGTTTCCTAGGTTCCGTGGCTGTCACAATGGAAGACACATTTTTCATGGAGAGGGAACAGCACAGTTACGCCACACCCTTACAGTGCAGGGGCAGCCACCTTCCAGGGAAGGACAAGGAAGACAGGGAAGACGCTGAACACAAGGCAGCCTCTGTTCCTGAGCGCAAGCTCATCAGGACGCTTTCCTCCCACACAGCGCGGAGAGTTCAGGCCAGAGCCCAGGCTTCCCGTGTTTCACACGCAGCCGCTCCGAGCGTCCTCGGCCAGCGCAGCTTCACCTGCTCTCAGCTGAGCCTCCAGCGTTGGGCCTGCCTTCTCTAGTAAACAAGCTGAACGACTCAGATCTTTGACACCTTTTCTTTTCTTCCTCCCAACCTTTTTTTTTTAAGAGACAGGGGTCTCACTCTGTCCCCCAGGCTAGAGTGCAGTGGCTCAATTATAGGTCACTGCAGCCTCAAACTCCTAGGCTAAGGTGATTCTCTTGCCTCAGCCTCTCAGATAGCTGGAACTATAGGCACATGCCCACCACACCTGGATAATTTATTTTTATTCTTATTTTTGTAGAAACAGGGTCTTGCGGCAGGGCACAGTGGCTCTCGCCTGTAATCCCAGCACTTTGGGAGGCCAAGGTGGGTGGATCACCTAAGGTCAGGAGTTTGAGACCAGCCTGGCCAACATGGCGAAACCCCATCTCTACTAAAAATACAAAAATTAGCTGGGCGTGGTGGTGGACACCTGTAATTCCAGCTACTTGGGAGGCTGAGGCAGGGAGAATTGCCTGAACCTGGAAGGCAGAGGTTGCAGTGAGCTGAGATCGCGCCACTGCACTCCAACCTTGGCGACAGAGCGAGATTCCATCTCAAAAAAAGAAGGAAAAGAAACAGGGTCTTGCTATGTTGCCCAGGCTGGTCTTAAACTCCTGGGCTCAAGCGATCCTCACACCTCAGCCTCCCAAAGTGTTGGGATTATAAGCATGACCCACTGTGTCTGGCTGATCTTTTCTTTATACGTGCCGTGATAGTAGCCACGTTCTTTAGTGTTTTCACAGGTCCTATGGCCCTTCCAGAGGAACGGCTATGTCACCCTCTCAAGGAGCAGTTGGCTGTGGGAGAGGGAGGGCTGGTCAGGGTGACTCACTACAGCAGCTCCCACATCACCCCGTGCTGCAGCTGAGAGGAGGGGAGTCTGCACATTGATGTTGTCCCTGCCTTGGACTCTCCTACAGAGCCCGCAGCTTCATCTCCCAGCTCAAACACCACAGCGGCCACAACAGCAGCTATTGTCCCGGGCTCCCAGCTGATGCCTTCAAAATCACCTTCCACAGGAACCACAGAGATAGGCAGTCATGAGTCCTCCCACGGCACCCCCTCTCAGACAACAGCCAAGACCTGGGAACTCACAGCATCTGCCTCCCACCAGCCGCCAGGTTAGCACTCGCTTTGCCCCAGGCGAGGTCAGTTCCCCATTGCTGCTTCTGAGATCGGGGCTGAGATCCGGCACAAGGCAGCTTTATACCATCAATCCAAAGTCAGGATTCACTGGGCAGCCTGCTGGCCCCGGCCACCAGCCACGGCGTCCTGGCCTGACCTCTTTCTCCGTGGCTTTCTCTGTGGCTGGGGCAGCTGCAAAAGCAAGCCCACCCCCACCAAGATGTCACAGGGCCAGCCTTATCACCCGCACGGCAGAGCCTGTGCTGAGACTCTGAGTGGCATCTGTGCCCTCCTGCAGTAGGAGGTGGTGAAGCTGCCTGCAGTCCGGGGCCAGGATCTGTGGAATGGAGGAGCTGAGGGTAATGGGGACCTTCTCCAAGGCTTATCTGATTCTTAAGTGTGGCCAGCACCTCAGTGAGCTACCCTGCTTGTTCTTTGCTAAAATGAGTCTGGTTACACCAGCCACGAGTCTCCCAGGGTGCTAAGATGGGAGCCAAGCCGTGCAGATTTTCTCCTGCTTCATGAGGAACTAGGACCTCTAGGACTTGAGCCGTGATGCTGTCCTCTCTTTTCCGCAGGTGTGTATCCACAGGGCCACAGCGACACCACTGGTAAGTGTGTCCCTTTGTCCAGTATGTTTATGATCAGGGTGACCGCTGTCCCAGGGTGCTGGGTGGTCCTGGCCCAGGCCCGCTGCCCCAGCACAGCCCTGACAGCAGCCCCTTCCACACTCAGAAGGCCTCCATCAGATAAGAAGTCAAATAATAGCTGATTTATGGAATTCTCTGTTTGATATGCCCATTTTTCTAAATATTGGTAGCTTCTAGCTGTCAGGCTACTGGGGTTGAACCCAGAGAGCTGGCACCCCAAATAAGGGCTCAAGATCAGCTCTTCACAGCAGGGTCCACCTCTTTTGCACGGAGCATCCAAAACTACAGGTGCCGATACCAGCACTGACGTTACAGCATCTCTGCCAGAAGCTGCCGATTCCTCTCCAGGGCGTGGCACCGTGCACTTAACAGAGAAGCTGTCCCCATTTTCAGTGTAAAATGCTACTCTTGGCCAGGCATGGTGGCTCACACCTGTAATCCCAGCAGTTTGGGAGGCCGAAATGGGAGAATTGCTTGAGGCCAGAATTTGAGGCCAGCCTGGTCAACATAGCAAGACCCCATCTCTATTTTAAAAAAAAAAAGAAAAAGAAAAAGAAAAAAAGTTAACAAAACAAAATAAAACCACAAATCTGCTCCTCTTTACAGAAGTCACACGCAATGCTAAGGCTAGGAGAATAGAAAAGAGAACGTGCAAGTGACGATAAGGAGGAAAAGGGGAAAGCGTTTGCAAGACTAAAAGAAAAAGCTGAAGGGAGGGGAGGAGAGCTGAGAGAGGAGGGGAGAACAGGAGGAGGAAGGGAAGCAGGCAGGGAGGAAGAACGCAGGTAATGAGAAGAATGCAAGTCATGCTCCAGGCTGACAAGCTTCCAAAGTAACAAAAAACCCAACTGTAATTTGATATGGACAAAAATTATTTTAATCTTCTATTCATAAATTTTCCTGCTAGAGAATGACTCATATTTTTGTGGTCTCATTTTCACCTGCATCAAACGTCATCTGGGAAAACAGCAAGTGACTTTGGACATTTTAGCAGTTAATTGATTAGAATCGTTTAAAAAACAATCAGGCTGGGCGAGGTAGCTCACACCTATAATCCCAGCAGTTTGGGAGGCCAAGGGGGGCTGATCACTGGAGGCCAGGAGTGCGAGACCAGCCTAGACAACATGACAAAACCCCATCTTTACTAAAAATACAAAAAATTAGCCAGACATGGTGGCACATGCCTGTAGTCCCACCTACTCGGGATGCTGAGGTGGGAGAATTGCTGGAACCCAGGAGGCAGAGGTTGCAGTGAGCTGTGATCACGCCACTGCACTCTGGCCTGGGCAACAGGACAGGACCCTGTCTCAAAAAAAAGACGAAAAGCAAATCCCATTTCTAACTCAAAAATCCCCTTGCAGGAAGGAAGCAACACTTGCTACCAGATTTCCAGGCATCCTTCCAGAGAGACTGTATAAATAAACATATAGAGGATAAGGAATGCTGGACAGTTGCTTCTTTTCTTCTTTTCTGTACCATGTTTGTTTCCACTTGCTGGCATACCTTGTAGATCCTCCCATATCAGGACACAAAAACCATCTCATCGTTTTTAACAGCTACAGAATATTCCATTGTATGGAATTCCTACCATTAACTTAGCCAACCCCCTATCTGGACATGTCATTGCTACATTCTGTTGTTATCTTACAAACAGCCATTAATGAAAATCCATAGGTGCAAGAATATCTGTAGGATAAAATCCTACATGTAAAGTTCAGGGGTCATTTTTTCTATATACATTTTCCAACAACTATTTGATGATGGGCTATAATCTATAATCTGCTTTTTCTAGTTCATGACTTTTATTAGATTAAAAAATCAGCCGGGCGCTGTGGCTCATGCCTGTAATTCCAACATTTTGGGAGGCCAAGGTGGGCAGATCACTTGAGGCCAGGAGTTCGAGACCAGCCTGGCCAACATAGCAAAACCCCATCTCTACCAAAATACAAAAACTAGCCAGGTGTGGTGGCAGGCGCCTGAAATCCCAGCTACTCAGGAGGCTGAGGTAGGAGAATTGTTTGAACCTGGGAGGGAGAGGTTGCAGTGAGCAAACTCGAGCCGCTGCACTCCAGCCTGGGCAACACAGTGAGATTCCGTCGCAGAAAAAAAAAAAAAAGAAGAAGAAGAAAAGAAAAAGTTGGCCAGGCGTGGTGGTTCACACCTGTAATCCCAACACTTCGGGAGGCTAAGGCAGGCGGATCATGAGGTCAGGAGTTCAAGACCAGCCTGCCCAACATAGTGAAACCCTGTCTCTACTAAAAATACAAAAATTAGCCGGGCATGGTGGCACGTGCCTGTAGTCCCAGCTACTCGGGAGGCTGAGGCAGGAGAATTGCTTGAACGCTGGAACTGGAGGTTGTAGTGAGCTGAGATCACGCCACTGCACTCCAGTTTGGGCAACAAAATGACACTTCATCTCAAAAAGAAAGAAAGAAAAAGTTGTAGGTAGACTGGAGGCAGTGGCTCATGCCTGTAAACCCAGCACTTTGGGAGGCTGAGGCAGGTGGATCACTTGAGGTCAGGAGTTTGAGACTAGCCTGGCCAACATGGTGAAACCCCGTCTCTACTGAAAATACAAAAAATTAGCCAGGCGTGGTGGTGTGTGCCTGTAATCCCAGCTACTCAGAAGGCTGAGGCAGGAGAATCACTTGAGTTCAGGAGGCAGAGGTTGCAATGAGCCGAGATAGTGCCTCTGCACTCCAGTCTAGGTGACAGAGGGAGACCCTGTCTCAAAAAAAAAAAAAAAAATTGCAAGTGAAAAAAAATGAAACTGGAAGGAAAATGGCACTGTGTGCTATTGTTTCTAAATCTGTGAAGTTGAAGAAAAGGGGGCGTTGTACTGGGGACAGCAGAGGAGGGGTGTGTCCCTGTCTGCTTTTTCAACCCTGGCTTTAGCAGCAGGAATGCTCTCTCCTCATCCCACTCTTGGCTTTGCCCTTGAGGCTCTTACCTCTCCCTCCTGACTTGCTCCGTCCCTGCCCCGTCACCCCAGGCACTCTGCCTGAGAAGGACAAGGATGAGGAGCAGAGGTGTGGGACGACTGGGAGCTGGCACCCTCAGCAGGAAAGAGAATGTGTTTTTGCCTAGACATAGAATCAGGGGAATTGTACGGACCTTAAGAAATGTCCATAGCAGGAGGCTGGTTGGGAGGCACTTGGATCCCTCTGTAAGAACATCCATGGTAAAGAATTTGTGGTTCGTAGCAATGAATGTGCTTCTGGGTATCTCAGCGTGGTCTCCTCCCTTTCAGTGGCTATCTCCACGTCCACTGTCCTGCTGTGTGGGCTGAGCGCTGTGTCTCTCCTGGCATGCTACCTCAAGTCAAGGTGAGTTGCACTGGATACTCCCTCTGCAAGAGTTAGACTTCCCCATGAGAAAAGAGCTGCACCTGGCCGGGCGCGGTAGCTCACGCCTGGAATTCCAGCACTTTGGGAGGCCAAGGCGGGCAGATCACTTGAGGTCAGGAGTTTGAGACCAGCCTGGCCAACGTGGTGGAACCTCGTCTCTACTAAAAATATGAAAATTAGCTAAGCTTGGTGGTGCACACCTGTAATCCCAGCTATTCGGGAGGCTGAGGCAGGAGAATCGCTTGAACCCGGGAGGCGGAGGTTGCAGTGAGCCAAGATTGCGCCACTGCACTCCTACCTGGGCAACAGAGCAAGACTCTGTCTCAAAAAAAAGAAAAAGGAAAGAGCCCCACCATAGTGATTCCAGAATGCCCCCTCCCAAGAAGGACGCCTTTCCTGGCCATCGGCTCTCACACACCCCTTCTGTAGGGGCCAATGAGTGCCAGAGCCGAGGAGCAGTGAGCTAGGCCCGAGCCCAGGTGCCCCCTACCCCTGCTCACAGTAGAAATGGGGCGGCCAGAGAAAGTGCACCAGGTGGCCAACGCGTGCAGTCCTACCCATTCTTCTCGTGATACCCTCGTGAATATATTCTTGGAAGTCCTCACTGAATAGGGGTATGCCTTCTTATAAATATACTGATTCATGTTAGCCTTAATTTTGTATTCCTAATCATTGAAATTCTGCATCTCAGCATTTCTGGCAAAAATATTTCTGCCACTTGCTAACTTTTTAAATTTTTCTCATTTTTTTAATCTTTAGGCAGTATTATTATTCTTTGATTAAAGCCTCAAATGGCATTCTAGCCTTCATTTTGTACTCCTATCAATTAGTAACCAGTATTCCAGCATTCCATACTGATACGGATATCAGATTTGTCCAAACTAAACTTTTAGTTACTATTAATGGTTATAAAACATTCTTTTCTAAATGTGATATCAATATAAAAATTATGTGACCCTGGCTGGGCACGGTGGCTCATGCCTGTAATCCCAGCACTTCAGGAGGCCAAGGCCGGCAGATCGCGTGAGGTCAGGAGTTCAAGACCAGCCTGACCAACATGGAGAAACCCTGTCTCTACTAAAAATACAAAATAAGCAGGCCATGGTGGTGCATGCCTGTAATGCCAGCTACTAGGGAGGCTGAGACAGGAGAATTGCTTGAACCAGGGAGGCGGAGGTTGCAGTGAGCCAAGATCACACCATTGCACTCCAGCCTGGGCAACAAGAGCAAAACTCCATCTCAAAAAAAAAAAAAAAAAAATTATGTGACCCTTTGAGCCTAATTTTGACAAAATGCACGTTCCATGAAATGCTACTATAAAGTCAAAATGAAAACCAGTATCTAAAACTTCACATAAATCTTCAAAAGCTGTGAATACCATCCCGACCAATAAAAAAGCCATAAACCTCATAAACAGTTGAGAAATTAACAAACATTGATATGTTACTCAAAAATTTGTACAAAGAATTCAAAAAATGAAAAATGTCGACAAAACAGAAAATGACTTTTAAAACAATTTTCAAAATATCACTATTAATAACTACAGAATTTCCAATATAAAATGCTGAATTTGGAGTTATATTCTTAACCAGTTATAACGAATAAATATATTCACTGAATATATTTTTTAAATGTACATACCATCTCTTTATGAATAATACATTAAAATATATTCTTAAAAAGGATTTGTAAATTTGGTATATACGGCCAATAAATATGTTCATAAGAGGAAAACAGCAATATTTACTGGCTATATGAAAGATATCTCAGTTGGGTATGGTGGCTTATGCCTGTAATCCCAGCACTTTGGGAGGCTGAGGTGGAAGGATTACTTGAGCCTAGCAGTTTGAGACCAGCCTGGACAACAAAGTGAGACCCCATCCCCCCCCACACAAAAAATCTAATTTTTAAAAAGCTCAAAAAGTAAAATAAATATATCTTTAGGAAGAATTGGCATGGTCGGGCATAGTGGCTCACACCTGTAATCCTAGCACTTTGGGAGGCTGAAGTGCATGGATAGCTTTTTTTGTGACCAGCCTGGCCAACATGGTGAAACCTGATCTCTACAAAAAATACAAAAAGTTAGCTGGGCGTGGTTGTCTGCAGAGGTTGCAGCAAGCCACCATCACACCACTGCACTCCAGCCTGGGAGACAGAGCAAGACCCTGTCTCAGAAAAAAAAAAAAAAAAAGAAGAAGAATTGGTAAATTTGATGAGTGTAATTACTTAGTCATTTGGTGAATTGATTCTTTCCATAAACTTGGTTTTTGCAAATGGGTTATTAGTTAGATTTGCCATTTGACAAATTGGCTGTTAGCAAATTATTTTCAGTGAATTGACCCCCATCCTGCCTTATTTTAGCTCTCACTCCAGGGAGCTCACACTGCTTACCTTAAAATGGCCTAAAGAGCTGCTGCTACTCCAGAGGGACATTTCACTAGCCCTGGTAGAAGATGCCGGCCAGATGCCCAGGGCATCAGCACCCAGGCAGCTCCAGACAGGCCAGCCACGTATGACCAGTGTCCTGCCTCGCCTGTGCTTGTCATTCGGGAGCTGATTGATTTGTGTATTTCTTTATTTATTTCACACATACTAAGTGCTAAGAACTGTTTTTAAAAGCTTCATGAATATTAAATCACTTTTTTCAAGATGATCAACTCTGGTTTGGCCAGGCTCCCAGTCACTCTCTCCTTCTCTTGTTCCTGCCATTTGAATGGCTTTTTGGCAGAGGACTGGCAAAGCGTGGGGTGATGGCAGGGTGGCGTAAGTTGCTCCAACAGCATTTGGTGAGTCTTTGGTGGATGGGGAGGTTGGAAATAACTGGAGAGGATTTATTCTCATCATATTGTCCTGGTTGGTCTTGAACTCCTGGGCTCAAGTGATCCTCCCACCACAGCCTCCTAAAGTGCTAGGATTACAGGCATGCGCCACCACACCTGGCCCCTAGATAGGATTTAATACACTCGGTAGAGGTAGGCATTCTAGGTTCTCTCCATCTCTGAGGACTAAGTGCTCTCTGTCTGACTCCTGTGGCAGGGCCTCTGTCTGCTCCTGCCATCCCCGCAGTGCTGGACATACATGCTCAGTGGGAAGCGTCTGTTGATTTGAGGGCAACCCCCTCCTCTTTTCAAAACCTATGAACCACCTGCTTTGCAGGCAAACTCCCCCGCTGGCCAGCGTTGAAATGGAAGCCATGGAGGCTCTGCCGGTGACTGGGGGGACCAGCAGCAGAGATGAAGACTTGGAAAACTGCTCTCACCACCTATGAAACTCGGGGAAACCAGCCCAGCTACGTCCGGAGTGAAGGAGCCTCTCTGCTTTAGCTAAAGACGACTGAGAAGAGGTGCAAGGAGGTGGGCTCCAGGAGCAAGCCCATCAGGCCTCTCAGACGTCCCAGCAGGATCTCACGGACTGCTGGGTCGGCGCCTCCTGCGCGAGGGAGCAGGTTCTCCGCATTCCCATGGGCACCACCTGCCTGCCTGTCGTGCCTTGGACCCAGGGCCCAGCTTCCCAGGAGAGACCGAAGGCTTCTGAGCAGGATTTTTATTTCATTACAGTGTGAGCTGCCTGGAATACATGTGGTAATGAAATAAAAACCCTGCCCCGAATCTTCCGTCCCTCATCCTGACTTGCAGTTCACAGAGAAAAGTGACATACCCAAAGCTCTCTGTCAATTACAAGGCTTCTCCTGGCGTGGGAGACGTCTACAGGGAAGACACCAGCGTTTGGGCTCCTAACCACCCTGTCTCCAGCTGCTCTGCACACATGGACAGGGACCTGGGAAAGGTGGGAGAGATGCTGAGCCCAGCGAATCCTCTCCATTGAAGGATTCAGGAAGAAGAAAACTCAACTCAGTGCCATTTTACAAATATATGCGTTTATATTTATACTTCCTTGTCTATTATATCTATACATTATATATGATTTGTATTTTGACACTGTACCTTGTATAAACAAAATAAAACATCTATTTTCAATATTTTTAAAATGCATTAAGAGAATCACCAAGGAGAAATGTTCCACATAAAGGAGGAGAAAGAGTAGGAAGGCAGAGTCCAAGGTGACTGAGTTCAGGTGTTCTTTCCAGAAAGAGAAAAAGCCTTGCCTAAAGCTGACTCCGGTGACAGTTTTGGGGAATTTCCCACAATTCCATGTGAGGAGAAGCAGCATTATCTAATCCACACAGTGGCAAGTCCGGGCTCAGTGCCCCAGTGGTATACACATCGTCTCTTCCCTTCTTCTTCTCTTACTTTCTTTGCTGTTTTTGACATTTATTTCTAAAATCATGGGCCTAACCCCACCTCCTCATTTTATAGATGAGAAATTGAGGACTGGAGAAATTGTTCTGCCCGCAGCCACGAAGCTTGGTTAATGCCAGAGCTGGATCAGAGCAGGAGCTGGGACACTGGGCGCAGTGACTCACACCTGTGATCCCAGCACTTCAGGAGGCCGAGGCAGGAGGATTGATCGAGCCCAGGAGTTCAAGAACACCCTGGGCAACATAGTGAGACCCCATCTCTATAAAAAAATTTTTTTTCTTGAAGCAGTCTTGCTCTGTCGCCCAGGCTGGAGTGCGATGGCGAGATCTCAGCTCACTGCAGCCTCTGCCTTCCAGGTTCAAGCAATTCTCCTACCTCAGTCTCCCAAGTAGCTGGAACTACAGGCATGTGCCGCCACACCCTGCTAATATTTATATTTTCTTAGTAGAGATAGGGTTTTGCTATGTTGGCCAGACTGGTCTCAAACTCCTAATCTCAAGTGATTCACTCACCTCGGCCTCCTAAAGTACTGGGATTACAGGCGTGAGCCACGGCGCCCAGCCAAAATTTTCTTAAAAAACAAAAGTAATAAGGAGTGTAGGTGGGGCGGGAGGGGAGCAGTCCTGGCTGAAAACCAGCCACCAACTGCCCCTTGTACAGCCAGGGGGAAGAGGGAGCCACTGTGGGCATTTGGGAGATGGGGCGTGGGCATAGTGCCCAATCCACATGCCATCGGACATTCTCAAAGTGCCATTTTTCACTGACTTCTTTTTTTGTGGGGGAGGGGACAGAGTCTCACTGTGTCACCCAGGCTGGAGTGCAGTGATGCAATCTTGGCTCACTGCAACCTCCGCCTCAAGCAATTCTCATGCCTCAGCCTCTGGAGTAGCTGGGACTACAGGCGCACACCACAACGCCTGGCTAATTTTTGTTTTTTTTTTTTTTTTTTTTTTTTTTTTTTTTTTTTGAGACTGAGTCTTGCTCTGTCGCCCAGGCTGGAGTGCAGTGGCACAATCTCGGCTAACTGCAAGCTCCGCCTCCTGGGTCCATGCCATTCTCCTGCCTCAGCCTTCCCGAGTAGCTGGGACTACAGGTGCCCGCCACCATGCCCGCCTAATTTTTTGTATTTTTAGTAGAGCCAGGGTTTTGCCATGATGGCCAGGATGGTCTCTCGAACTTGTGAGCCCAAGCAGTCTGCCTGCCTAGGCCTCCCAAAGTGCTGGGATTACAGGCATGAGCCACCACACTTGACCATTTTTTTCACCGATATCTGCCTGCCCTCAGCTTAGATGCCTTCATCAAAATCAGAGGAGGCTTCTCCACATGGCTGCTTGGGCTTCCTCACAGCACGGTGGGCTCAGGCTAGTCACACTGGCTGAAAGAACATAGAAACTGCCAGGCCCCTGACAGGCTGGTCCAGACACTGGCACGCATCACTTTTGTGGCATGCTATCCGTCAAAGCGAGTCACAAGGCTGGCCCAGGTTCAAGCGGCCAGGAATGATGAAAGGGAAGGAAGGAATCAACACAGGTCCTTTGGCACCCATCCACTGTACCTTTCAGGGCCATCAGGAAGTGCAATTGCCTTTCAGTCCTCAGCACTCAGTAAATGCCAGCAAATATTTGGGTGAATGAATGGGCAGAATGACCGGGAGGTCAGCATCTGCCAGGTGCTGGGAAGAGCCCGTCCTTTTTTATTTTTATGTTGAAATGGAAAGAGTACACAGAACTCTGAAGGCTGATGGGAGCACCGTATTCTAAATCTCAGCATCACACAATATACCCGTGTAACAACCTGTACATGTTCTCCTGAGTCCAAAATAAAAAAAGTTCTATAACTGCGAGGCCTTCAGTCCCCACATCTTCAGCTGCCACAAGTCTAAATGATTCACATCTCCTCCTCTTCTCTCATTCCCTGCCCTACACATTTGCCTTGAAGAAAAAGGATTGCTCTTCACCTTTTATATTTTGCCTTGATTTTCCTTGATCAAGAAATAAGACTTTTTTTTTTTTTGAGACAGAGTCTTGCTCTGCTGTCCAGGCTGGAGTGCAATGGTGCAATCTCAGCTCACTGCAACCTCCACCTCCTGGGTTCAAGTGATCCTCCTGCCTCAGCCTCCCAAGTAGCTGGGATTACAAGCGTACACCACCACACCTGGCTAATTTTTGTATTTTTGGCAGAGACAGTGTTTCACCATGTTGGCCAGGCTGGTCTCGAACTCCTGACCTCAGGTGATCCAACTGCCTCGGCCTCCAAAGTGCTGGGATTACAGGCTTGAGCCACCGTGCCTGGCCAAGAAATAAGACTGTTAACTCCCCCCACCACTTTTTTTAAACCATTTACGTTCTTTATTCCCTTGTATAGATGCAGATTTCCATTTTCTTCCTGCCTAACTTTTTAAAATATATCTTGTGGTGTGACTTTCCCCGTTTAAACCCTTCTTCAGACATTAGGAAGTGGGAGAGCAGGGATCAAAAGACACCCTGTTTCTCACTGCTCACCCCCCTGTTCCCCAAGGACTTCTTCCTCTTGGCTGAGGCTGCCACCTCCTGGCTCGGAATTTCACAGCGCAGAGCGGACTCCCCGAGTACCGCGGGTTTGTCTCACCCCAGGGCTGTGCTCCTTGCAGGCAGGACCAGCCCGACCCAAATCACAGCCTCCCCCACCTCACACGGCCAGGCACTAATCAGAACTCAATGTGTGCATATTTTAGGTAATATTAGGCACTATATTACCGGGGGATTTAATTGACACTTTACTTCCCTAAGTGACTGTAAATCCACCCATTCTAGTGGTGCTGTTCTTAGCTATTCAGGATGAAACACCTCCTCCTCTCCTGAAACCGTCCGTCCCTCATCCTGACTTGCAGTTCACAGAGAAAAGTGACATACCTGAGGCTCTCTGTCAATTACAAGGCTTCTCCTGGCGTGGGAGATGTCTATAGGGAAGACACCAGCGTTTGGGCTCCTCCCAATGACCCTGTCTCCAGCTGTGCTGCACGCACTGACAGGGAGCCGGAAAAGGTGGAGGAGACGCTGAGCCCAGTGAATCCTCTCCATCGAAGGATTCAGGAGGAAGAAAACTCATCTCAGTGCCATTTTACATATATATGCATTTATACTTCCTTGTCTGTTATATCTACACATTATATATGATTTGTATTTTGACATTGTACCTTGTATAAACAAAATATATATTTTCAATATTTTAAAATGCATTAAAAGAATCACCAAGGATGGCCGGGCGGGGTGGCTCATGCCTGTAATCCCAGCACTTTGGGAGGCCGAGGCGGGTGGATCACCTGAGGTCAGGAAATTGAGACCAGCCTGGCCAACATGGTGAAACCCCATCTCTACTAAAAACACAAAAATTAGCCTGGCGTGGTGGCGAGCGTCTGTAATCCCAGCTATTTGGGAGGCTGAGGCAGGAGAATCGCTTGAACCCTGGGGGTGGAGGTTGCAGTGAGCCGAGATCATACCCCTGCACTCCAGCCTGAGCGACGCAGCGAGACTCCAATTCAAAAAAAAAAAAAAAAAAAAATCACCAAGGAGAAATGTTCCACACAAAGGAGGAGAAAGAATGGGAATGCAGAATTCCACTGGGGCTCCTCCATCCTGTTGGTGTGCCTCATCACCCACTGCCACAGACGGGCTGACCTCCCCTCTCCCTGCTCCCCCCGCGCATGGGCACCTGGCCTGGGCGTGGCCTCCAGGGCCTCCCAGCTAGACTACAAAGTTGTTGAATACAGAGAATGAAGAGCACAGAACTCACAAGGCAGTGGCCAGCAGTGGCCTCAGAAGCTCTGACCGGCTGCTGGGCCTCCTGTTCTGGGCTCTCCAGGCGTCTTTAGGTCCTAACCATATTCCAAACCTAAGCCTCCCATTTTCCGGGATTCTATGAGCCCCTCGTATCTTTCCAATACATTTTTTTTTCTTTATAACAGATTCTGTTTTCATTACTTGTCACTGAAAAGTTCCTAGCCGATATGAAATTCGGTACCAGGAGTGGGTATTGCAAATTATGGAGAAGAGGGGAGATAAGGAATGTCTGCGGCTGGTTATCTGCCTTAGGGAGGAGAGAAAAGAGTGAATGTTCTGATGATACGCAGAGACAGGAATGGAGCGGCCCAGGGAATTCGGTAATTAGTTCGCCAGGAGGTGCCTGGGATGTCATGCCTGCTGCAAGCCCGGCTCTCAGAGGCTATGTTGCGTCCATTCTGAAATCGTATGGATACGAGAAATCTGAGCCCATAGTGGGTGGCTGCTTTTAGTGTCACTGAAAAACTTAGAGAATAAGAAGTTCAAATCTCTAAAGTCTGAATTCAAGCCACAGGCTGAAACCTAAAGACTGCCTAGAACAACGCGGAATTTCATTCCTTACAGATGCAAGGCCAGGATATCTGAAAACCCATCTTAAGAGTCTGAGCCTTTGGCTGGGCGCGGTGGCTCACGCCTGTAATCCAAACGCTTTGGGAGGCCGAGGCAGGTGGATTGCTTGAGTCCAGGAGTTCAAGACCAGCCCAAACGACATGGCGAAACCCCTGTCTCTACAAAAAATACAAAAATTAGCCAGTTGTGGTGGCATGTGCCTGTAGTCCCAGCTACTCAAGAGGCTGAGGTGGGAGAACTGCTTGAGCCCAGGAGGTAGCAGTGAGCCGAGATCATGCCACAGCACTCCAGCCTGGATGACAGAGGAGACACTGTCTCCAAAAAAAAAAAACAGTCTAAGCCGTCAAGTTGTTGGAAGAACATTAGCTGAATCCATGGCCCCAGCAGGTTTCCCAGCTGAAGGGAGAGCACTGATTGGAGAAGGGTGAGGTTCCTGTACTGGATTAAAAATGTAGGGGGACATTTGGAGGACTCACAGGATCCCCCACCTTCCCTTGTCCTCAGAAGCAGCCCTCTGTTCTGCCTGACAATGCTGCAACATTGCCTCCTGCTCGAGGGGGCATCTTGCAAAAGGAAGTCTGTTCTGCTGACAATTTCCTCCCCCTGTCCCATTCTGCACAGGGAGAAAACTTTGCTGAGAATCCCAATCAGACCCTCAGGGTCCCAGGAATCAGCCCGTTCCATGGAAACAAGAGCTCCCCAAGGCTGGGCCGGGCCCTGCTGCAAGCACCTCCACCCCCACGTCCCACCTGCGGCCTCCTCACAGGCCAAGCCCGTAGCCAATGCCCAACGCCCCTGTCCTTCCTTCACAGTCTCCTACATCCAACTCACCTTCCAGAACCAGATCAAGTTTACCTTCTCCAGGAGCCTCTGTTGTTTCAGTTTTGGAGGGTTTTTTTTTTTTTTTTTTTTTGAGACAGAGTCTCGCTCTGTCGCTCAGGCTGGAGTGCAGTGGCACGATCCCCGCTCATTGCAACCTCCGCCTCCCGAGTTCAAGCGATTCTCCTGCCTCAGCTTCCTGAGTAGCTGGGACTACAGGTGCGTGCCACCATGCCCAGCTAATTTTTGTATTTTTAATAGAGACAGGGTTTTGCCATGTTGTCCAGGCTGATCTCGAACTCCTGATCTCAAGTGATCCACCCACCTTGGCCTCCCATAGTGCTGGGACTACAGGCGTGAGCCACCATGCCCAGCCCCAGAGCCTTTGCCAATGACTCAATTGTACAAAATCATTTGCCTCTGAGACTTCATAACACTTATTATCTGCGCTATTCATGTGGCCTCTGCAAAATACTATCTTTGTGCAGTGGAAAGAAGATAGAACTTAAAAGCCTGATTGTCGAGCATCCATTCTACCCTTTGCTGGCCCTGTCACTTGGAGACACTACACACACGGACATTGCCTCATCTTTGTAGTGGGGATGACGGCACATGCACTCCCTTCCCAGAGGCGTGAGGGTCATAGGAGACCCTGGCGTCTGTCTCTCCCCTCGCTAGCCACTAGAGATCGTGACAGTTAAGGCTGGTACTAATCCTCAAGAAGTTTACAGCCTGGTCAAAAAGAGAAGCATACCGGAACAAATATGAAACAAAACCTTATGCCACAAGCTAGTAGATAATCACAAGCACACACACTAATGGGACACGAGCCCAGTAAAGGCAGAAATGGCTCCAAGGCCTGGAAGCTTGAGGAATGCAGGTTGTGAGTTGGAAGGATGGGTGGAATTTAAATAAACGGGCAGGGAGCATTCTAAATGGGGGAGGGATGGAGGCAAAAACCCAAACAGGAAATTGAGCAACATGTTCAGGAAAGACAGAGCATGGCTGCTGGGCAGCCAGGTCAACCGGACGGCAAGGCAGGGGTTGGCCGGGGAAGCACTGCGCCGCCCCTGCATGCCCTGCATCCTCGGGTCCTGGGAGGGCTGCTCAGTAACTGGAAGGAAAATGAAACTGAAAAAGAGCAAGGGTCCCGTAGGATTGAACACAGTTGGTGAACCTTGGGCCGTCTGCCTCAAGTCCCCGCTTGGCAAAACCACTCCCTCCTGGTGGACGCCCTCACCATGAAGGTTAGTGCTTCTCTTTCTAAAGCTGTGTCTTCATTCCTCTGGGCAGAGAGCCAACAGTCCTAGTTACAGAAGTGTATAACTGGGTGCCATGGCTCACCTAGGGTCCCAGCTACTCAGGAATCTGAGGTGGGAGGATCACTCGAGCCCAGGAGCATGAGGCTGCAGTGAGCAGTGATTGCGTCACTGCGCTCCAGCCTGGGCAACAGAGTGGGACTCTTGTCTCCAAAATAATCCAAAAATGAGGTGTAATCTTCAAAATCTCCTTGGAGTTAATGCCACCCAGAGGGTACTCAAATTGCTGTCAGTGTCCCTGGGCTGCAGTGGCTGCGGGTGTTTTCCAAGTGTTCCGGGAAGCCCTGGTGGCTGCAGAGGCACCTGAGGGGCCACCACAGGCGGGGAGCGGAGAAGGAACTCTGGGTGCCCATCCCCCTCCTGAGTGACCACAGCAGCTGCATTTGTTAACTGGAAGTAAAATTAAGCCTAAAGAATTCCATGGCTAAGAACATCTGAAAGCCTTCCATGCTATTAAATATTTATTTTATTGTTCATCCTGGACTCCATAGGCAGATGCTTTAAAAAAAAAAACAAACTGATCTTTTGGAAGAGTTCTAACTCCAACTCTTCACACAGTGGTAGTAGAAATACTAGGGGTTTGGGATTGAACTTGAGTTTTCATCCAAGCTCTGCTCTGTGATACTGAGCACAGTGGGCCCAGCCCAGTGACTCTTTAGAGCCTGTTTCTTCATCTGCAAATGGCGGCTGTCATCTGCCTCGCAGGTTTGCTGTGAGGACTGAAGGAATTCACGTACACAAAGGCCCGATAGCGTCTACCTGCAGGAGGCTCCTAATAAACATTGAGTTCACTTCCTTAATGAGGTATATTTACTTACAGGGTAATCAGCACCTGCCCCTTCCTTCGCGAATACATTCCCACTTTTTTAGGATTTATTCTTTCACCCAGCCGTGTACATCATGGAAAGCTGACCTCATCCCAAGCTCCAGGAAATAAAACCCTGATGATTTGAAGCCATTCTTCCTTACTATGATTGGCTTAGGAGTGGGCAGGTAGCCCAGTTCTGACCAACAATATGTGAGTCAGCTGGAGAAGCCTGTGGGAAAGGCTTTCTTGCGCCTCTTCCCAGACAAAACCAGGTCCAGCTGCTTGTTCTCATGGTCCAATAACAAGCTGCAGACAGAGTGGGGAAGAAGGGAGTTTATTTCTGGTTACAGGGAGAAGGTCAGAGTAACTCACCAGACTAATTTAAAATTATAAGTTTTTTTTCAGTGCTTATACACATTTAAACCATATGCCTATGTGCAGGAGTACACCTCCAAGCTGAAGTATATTCCTCTGTTTAATCTTTCACTAGGGTCTGGGGTCTGGAAAATTACTTCAGAGCCTTGAAACAATTACTTCATTTTTTTTCTTTCTTATTTTAGAGGGAGGGTCTCACTAGGTTGCCCAGGCTGGTCTTGAACTCCTGGGCTCAAGCGACCCTCCTCCCTCAGCCTCCCAAAGTGCTGGGATTACGGGCGTGAGCCGCTGCTCCTGGCCCAATTACTTAATTTAAAGTGTATCATGGTACAAGGTATACAAGAACGCCTCCATTATTTTAATTAAACTCTAAGGTTTGGGAGAAAGCCCAGGTGGGGTCTTAATCGACTTGTTTTTACACTCTAGCCTTTGTATTAAGGCACCAGTTTCTCCAGTTTTCCTCGTTTAATTTATATATTCCTCAGAGTTATAGTAAGGTGTTGGTGAGGCTGGCTGCTCTGGTTGCTAAGAGAGACCCGGCCTGCCACACTCCTAAGAGACACAGAAGACCAGCCTACCCCTGCCTTGCCTCCCGTGACACTGCCCTGCAGGTGGCTGGCCAAGAGAAGCCTGCCCGGCGACGCTGAGGCACCGAACATGAGCAGGGGAGGAAGGAATGCCTGGGAGCAGCTGAGCCGAGCCCCTGCCACCAGCCTCCTCCGCACGCCCGTGGAATCAGCACTTTCTGCTTCCCGCCCCTGAGAGCCTTGCTCTGGGGCCACTCACGGCCAATTAAGTGGGGATGTTGTAAGAGACTCTAAAATACGTGGAGCTGGCTGAGGACACGGGACCGACCCCATTATGTGTGTGTGAGGCTGATTAAAGTGTTACCTGTCACCAGGTGTCGCCAATTCTTGGTGACGCTCTCTCCATGTGACCTCCATGTTACTTATTTTTTATTTTATTGTTCATCCTGGACTCCAAAGGCTGATGCTATTTTTTTTTAATGTGATCTTTTGGAAGAGTTCTAACTGCAACTCTTCACATAGTGGTAGCAGAATATACCATGGGTATTAAAAACTAAAGCATTTCTTAATCTGTAGGGTCCAGATTAGGAAGACGTGTTATTAGGAAAATGATTACTTAAAAAAAATTTAAAATTCAGGCCAGGCATAGTGGCTCACGCCTGTAATCCCAGCACTTTGGGAGGCTGAGGCAGGTGGATCACCTGAGGTCAGGAGTTCAAGACCAGCCTGGCCGACATGGTGAAACCCCGTCTCTACCAAAAATAGAAAAATTAGCTGGTTATGGTCGCATATGCTTGTAATTCCAGCTACTCGGGAGGCTGAGACAGGAGAATCACTTGAACCCAGGAGGCAGAGGTTGCAGTGAGCGGAGATCTCACCACTGCACTCCAGGCTGTGTGACAGAGTGAGGCTCTGTCTCAAAAAAAAAAAAAAAAATCAGAACCACTGAATTGTACATTTAAAAAAGGAAGAGAAGAAAAATCCAGGATGTCAGCACTATGCTGGCCGCTTCCTGGGGCCCTCAGTGAGTTCCTTTAAAAGACGGGCTTAGGGTGACAGAGGCCAGCCTGGAAATGGACAGGAAATGCCAGCCTTTCCGCTGCAGTCCAACTTGGGCTGACGCCCTCATCGCAGCAGGAGAGCCCTGCAGGGTTGAGGCAGGAGGGTGACCGGGGTTAGTCTTGATTGTAAGATTGCAGGTCCCTCTACATGGGAGTGAGTTGGGCCAGGGCAGAGGCACAGAGCAACATAGACGACAACTGGTCCAGGAGGCAGAACGGTGGAGGGCCGCGGGCGGGTGGGTGGTGCACCCTGGAGGCCACGTGGAGCTTCCCAGTGAACTGGCACGAAGAAAAGGATCACAGCCCGATGGTGGTGTTGTTTCCGGAGGTGGGGAAGGGTGCGTGGAGGAGCCAGCCAGGCTCGGAAGGAAATCAGGGGCTGCATCTGGGACATGGCAGGGCTGAGATGTCACGAAGACAGCAAATGGAGTGATCGACTGGCGACCTTGGCGTTTGAGTGGGAAGCCCCCCTCCCTCCACCTAACCTACCTCTCAGCCCACGCCACTATGGATAAAACACACACAGGTCCCCCGTGAGGAGGAACGCAGGGGACGGCACCTCCTGGGCCCTCATGGAGAACCTGTCCCTTAAGTAGGCCAGGCAGAGGGAGAGCCCCTGCCGGCTAAGGGGGCCCAGCCCCCCACACCAGCCCAGCTGTGCAGAGGTGCCTTGGCCAGGGGCGTGCGTGTAGCACTGTCTTCATGTCCGGGCAAGGAGCTGGAGGAACCCTGCCTGCCTCGGTTCAGACGTCTCTACCGCACCCACTCACTGCAAATGTAGAGTGATCAGCTTCCAGGCTCTCGGTGTACCCCACATTGCTAAAGCCAGGGGTTCAGGGTGACTAGGAAGGACTGAAGGGCAAGGATCAGACTTGAAAAACATGTTAAATTGCTAATAGTCTGATTCTAGGGGTGTCAAAGTCCCTTTGTGATACAGTGAGTTGCTCCCAGACACAGACCAAATGCCACTACAGGACGGAAGCTGGGCAGGCAGCGTGACAGTGACCAGCTTCCCAGGCAGGAAGGTCCCACGGGGGTGCTGCACTGCCTTAAGTTTATTAAGCTGTGTCTGAGTCCACCATGCAACGTCTCTGCCCTCATGCCTGGGCTGCTAAAGGAAAAATACCAGCTAACAGGATGGTGTTTGATGTCAACTGGGAGGGTGCTGCCCGGCACACCTGTGTTTTCCGTCACCTTCCACTCCATTCCCTTCTATGTCCATCCCAAACGCTAAACCCAGCACTTTGGGAGACTGAGGCAGGTGGACAGCTTGAGCCCAAGAGTTTCAGACCAGCCTGGGCAACAGAGCGAGACCTCATCTCTACAAAAAATAAGCAAAAATTAGCCGGGCATGGTGGCATGCACCTGTAGTCCCAGCTACTTGAGGGGCTGAGGTGGGAGGGTCACCTGGGCCTGGAGGTCAAGGCTACAGTGAACTGTCACTGCACCACTGCACTCCAGCCTGAGTGACAGAGTAAGACCCTGTCTCAAAAAAAACCAGAAAATTATTGGGTGAGAGCAACCTAAACTTCTTCCCTAACCACTTACAATGTACCCCTTTCTCCTTCATCTCTCCCGTCCCAATCCCTCTCATCTGGCTTCCATCTCTCCTTTCTGAATTTGCTTCCTCTCAACACATAACCCTGCACAAACCTCTCTCGTTTTAAAAGCAAAAACCCCTCCCTAAGGCCACGTCATCCCCTATCCACTTCTTGCCTCTTGCCAGCCTTGCTTTCTGAGAACTAGTCTATGCAGTGTCCATATCTTCACCTCCCACTGGCATTTTATGGTTCTATCATACAGACACATAGTTTAGAGCCAGCAGTTATGTAAGACACCTACCAAAAAGCTCCTCCACCTGCCCATTCCCCCTCCCAAAAGGAAACATTTAGAAATCTTTCTGCTGAGTGTCTCGGTGTGTGTTATGCGTCTCCAAGGTATCTCTAAATGATGGGCTCACATGGGCTTCTGCTTCCAGGTTTGAGTTTCAGGCACTGTGACTGACTTCCTGCCACAGAGGCTAAGATTCGGCTCGTTCACTCCACATGTGCACACAGCTCCTACCTGCAGAACACGCCCACCCTTATGAAGGCCACGAAAGCAGGTACACTCCACTGAGCTGGTGGTGGGGGGAGTCAATTACAGTTCTCTCCTACACAACCTGTCGCCTTCCAGAGGACTAATCATTGCCTTTCTCCCCCCAGGCTACGTCCTGCGCTCTGTCACCCAGGCTGTGGTGGTCAGTGGTGCAATCATGGCTCACAGCAGCCTCAACCTCCCAGGCTCAAGCCATCCTCCTGCCCCAGCCTCCCAAGTAGCTGGGAACAAGGCAGGCGCCACCACACCTAATTTTTTATACTTTTTGTAGAGATGGGGTCTGCCTATGTGGCCCAGGTTGGTCTTGAACTCCTGGGCTCAAACAATCCTCCCCCCTCAGCTTCCCAAAGTGCTGTGATCACAGGTGTGAGCCACCACGCCTGGCCAATGTGGGCCTATTTCCACCCATTGTCCTGGGCATTTAATGAGTCATTTCAATCCAGAAACCCTTACCATCTGTTTCAGGTAATTTTCATAATTAAAAAAAAATGTTTCGGCCAGGTGCGGTGGCTCACGCCTGTAATCCCAGCACTTTGGGAGGCCGAGGTGGGCAGATCACAAGGTCAGAAAATCGAGACCATCCTGGCCAACACAGTGAAACCCCATCTCTACTAAAAATACAAAAAATTAGCCGGGCATGGTGGCATGTGCCTGTAGTCCCAGCTACTCAAGAGGCTGAGGCATGAGAATCGCTTGAACCCGGGAGGTGGAGGTTGCAGTGAGCCGAGATCAAGTCACTGCACTCCGGCCTGGGCAGCAGAGAGAGACTCCGTCTGAAAAAAAAATTAAATTTAAAAATTCCTTAACTCTGTTGTCCATTTTCTCTTCCTGCAATTCCCATTTACAGATGCTCAACTTCTTAAATTGGTTCCCTAGTTTTTTGTTTGTTTGTTTTGAGACAGGCTCTCGCTGTATCACCCAGGCTGGAGTGCGGTGGCTCACTGCAACCTCCACCTCCCGGGCTCAAGCCATTCTCCAGCCTCAGCCTCCTGAGTAGCTGGGATCACAATCGCGCACCACCACACCCAGGTCATTTTTTGTAGATGGGTTTTGCCATGTTGGCCAGGCTGGTCTTGAACTCCTGAGCTCAAAGCGATCCACCTGACTCAGCCTTCCAAAGTGCTGGGATTACAGGCATGAGCCACCACATCCAGCCTCTAACTACTTCTCAATCTTTGTTTTTGCTCTACTTTCTAGATTCTCAACTTATTCTTTTAACAGTTCTACTGGGTTTCTTTTCATATTTTTTTCTCCAAAATTTTATTTTATTTTTATTTTTTGAGACGAAGTCTTACTCTGCGTCCCAGGTTCAAGAGATCCTCCTGCCTCAGCCTCCTGAGTAGCTGGGATTACAGGCACATGCCACCACACCTGGCTAATTTTCGTATTTTTAGTACAGGGTTTCACCATGTTGGCCCAGGCTGGTCTCGAAATCCTGATCTCAGATGATCCACCCGCCTCAGCCTCCCAAAGTGCTGGGATTACAGGCGTGAGCCAATGCGCCCGGCCCCAAATATTATTTTATACATATCTATCCTGCTACTCCATGGAATGCACTACCTCCTCCATTCTCTGAATGTGTTAAAGATATTTAGATGTTTTCTTCTCCCTGTACAGACAGTTTGCTCCAAGTTGATTCTTTGGTTTTGACCTCTAGCCTTCATCTTAGGGGCCAGGTCATCTTCAGATGTTTGATGATCCTGATGCCTCCAGGATCACTGCTGCCTCCTTCCTGTTGTCTTTGCCCTTAAGGGTTAAAACGCGCGCACACACACACACACACACACACACACACAAACTTTTACTGCCCTTACAGTATGGCTTCAGAAAGAAACCATAAATGAACACATACATCTCAGCCCTCAAATTTTTCACTCACATTTTAGGCCACAGCGGTCGGCTTCTCACCTAACTGAAACTGATCAGCTAATGTCAACTGACCTTGATAGTGCTGGTTAAACACCTGCCCACCCTTGTTTATTTGGTCTCTTTACTGCACTGGATGCTGAAGATCCCCTTTTCCTGAACTCCCTCCTCTCCGGAGCTCAGTGGTGCTCCATCACGAGGCTCGTCTGGATCAGCTGTCGCTCTTCTTAAACCCTCTTCCTCTCTTCACCCCAAGCCTCGTGTCCGCCGGCTTTGCTTCTCGGCCCTCTGCTCTTCTCATTGTCTAAACTCTTCCGGATTAACTCGGCGAAACCCTTCAAACTGCACCACCACCTACACACCGACAACTCTATAAAGTCCCCAGGTCCAGCCAGGCCCTTTGCTGCAGGACAGATGTGTTCACCCAACAGCCTCCTAGACGGTTCCACTCAACATGCTGAAAACCAAACTGATCACTGCGTTCACACAAACCTGCTATAGCTCCCATTTTCCCTGTCTCAGTGAAGACGACCTCTACCACTGAGTGTCCCTATCATGATCCCAGTACTCCAGAAATCCGACCGATTCTACCTTCTAAACATCAAGAGCAGAAGTTTCCCAACTTAGCATGCATGAGCATCACTTGTCAGGCTTGTTATGTACCAACAGCTGGGCCTCAACCCTGGAGTTTCTGATCCTGTAGGCCTGGTGTGGGGACTGAACATTTTTATTTCTAACAAGTTCCCAGGTGATGTTGCCGCTGCTTGCTGGAACCACACTTTGAGAACCACTGATCTTCGCATCCGTTCCCTCCTCACCAGGCCCCACAGGCGCTGTGGTCCAGCCCATCTGGGGTCATTTCTTGCTGAGATTATGATCCTGTTAGCCTTGTAATTTATCTGACCTCCTTAAAACATTATTGTTATTTGAGACAGTGTCCCGCTGTCACCCAGGCTGGAGTACAGTGAGCTGACCACGGCTCACAGCCTCAACCTTGGGCTCCAGCAGTCCTCCTGCCTTGGCTGGATTCAGTGCTGGGGTTACAGGTGTGAGCCACTGCTCCCGGCCAAAGTCTCATTTTTGATGCCTCAGTTCCCACCCAAGACATCACGTCTCATACTCTGCTTCCTGTGTCTTGTGAACAGTGACAGTGCTGTAGGAAAGAGTAAGCTGGAAAAAGAGAAGGTTCAGAACGACAGTGCTGACGCAGACATCACACAGCGGTATGCCAGTGCTATGGTGCCTGTTTAATTGAAATCTTGTAATAAAAGTTTAAATACATAAATTTTTTTTTTTTTTTTATCAAAAGAACATCCCCCACTTCCCCGACCAGATACGTCCAGAGGGGAGGCAAGTGGAGACTGGCTGTCTGTAGGGAGTGGAGAAATGGCAGGTCCAGCTTGGGCTGGTGTCCTCTTCCTCAGAAAGTGCTGTGGGTGAACCCAGAGTCTCAGGGAGCAGAAGCCCCCCTCGCTGGCTTTCTTCACGCGGGGTCCTCGGCAAGCTGCTCTGCACTGCGGAGAACGTGCGCCTTGTCCTCAGAAGACGAGGAAGAGCAGGGCCTCATGCCGGGGCAGTACGATGTTCTCCACAGTGCGCTCCATGGCGCGCACCTGCTCCGGGGAGGCTGTCAGGAACGCCAGGGGCCCGATGCGCTGCTCCGCGCAGGAGTGGCAGAGGTAGCCCCCCTTGTTTTCCTTCCTGTTGCTCTGTGGTGATGGACAAGAGAGAGAGCTAAGGGGAACAACCAAAGAACATGGATTTTCCAGCAAAAAGCATGGAGTTATCATCACAGCTGCCCAGGGACAACGCATTTGGATTCTGATGTTTTCAGAGGGGTGCACATCCTCAGAGTAACACCTCCCACAGCACCACCAACTAGGTGGCCTCAACACCCCCAAATTCCCTGAGCTCAGAAACAGTCATTTATCCAGTCAAGATAAAGAACCAAGAAAAGCTGCGCTGGGACCCCAGGGAACAGCTCTCCTTCTAAGCGTGTATCACAACCCAGCCTCCCAGACCTGCGGCTTCAGCACAGCCAGGCAGCATCACGTGCCCTGACCTCTGACCCTGGGACAGACCACACACCTCTTGTGCCTCTCATATGAAAAGCCCCTAGTAAAGGATCACACAGCTCTCTCTTATCTCCTCACCTACAACCCAGATAAGCACAGAGCTCACAAGCAAAAAATGCAAATGGCTGAATTAAGTTCCACAGACAGCAGACGTACATAGGTGATGGGCAGCTTCTTCATGGTGAGGACGGTGTCAACAGGGATGGCATTGTTGCACTGTCCCACGCAGCAGCGCACCACGCCTGTTTTTAAGACGTTGCTTGTCAGCTCTGCTTGCAAGAAGTACTCCTGAGAAGGAAAGAGCGAGAAAGAGAGTCATGGCGATACCTCTGTTAGGGTCTACTGGAAACACTGACAGCGGCGGCTCTGTGAGAACCCTTTAGATGCACTGTAAGTCCCAGAGAGAAAAACCCCGCCTGCCCCGTTCTCCCTTAGTTCCTCTAACTTTTCCCTGCCTCCAAAGCTATCGACAGTCCAACTGACAGTCCAATTGCTTTTTAAATACATATATATTTAACAGATAAACATGCAAAACTATTGCCTGTAATGACATTTCCAGAATATTTCTGGATTTTATTTTATGCTAAGGTATCCCCAGCTCAATCTTCAGAAATATTGTGTATTCACATTATAAGCCAGGCAGGCAACACAGAGGACATGAAGAAAACTTGCCCCAAACATCCCTGCGTATTTCCACCGTCCCGTGCTGCTGGCTGTGCTAGTGAGCAAATGACAGCCTCGCTAAGCCTGTGTCTTTATCCATAAATGCAGATGGCACGGTGCCTGCTTCAGGTGGCTGCTGAGGAGAAGAAACCCTTCAATGCATGCAAAGCACTCACGCCTGGCACGCAGGGAGCACCCAGAGGAAGCACTAGTGACCTCCCAGGCTGGAAACACCACAAGGACAGGGCACTGTCAGCTTCGCTGCTGCCCTGTGGGGCTCCACATCACAGACTGATATGCTAGCAGGACCGCACACATCTGCTGCCCAGGAAAGGACGGTTTCGTATTTTCTGGATTATGACCAGCTATTGATCTACTTATTCTACAATCTGTATCCTACATTTTGCTTTATTTGGTCTTTTCTCTTAGATGGCCTGCCTACCAGCTATGAAAAAGAACAGAAAACCACCAGGCAAACACTCCAGTTATGGCCAACAAGTACTAACAGCTGACGAGGTGAAATCCTGTCTGAAGTCACAGATTTTGCTGAAGTCCCTTGGACTGTCATCTCAATTTGCTTCCGGAGAGACAGCCAAGACCATGAACCTGGCGAGGTCCCTCCAACCCACGGTGAAATAGCTTCTCGTTTACACGTGTCCAAGGACACAGGTCTCCTTTTATAGATGTCTAATTTACATGAATGTTACACTTCTGGCTTCCTCCTCACCTAGTTTTTCTAAAATGCTGTAGAGGACTCAGTCACAGCGCTCTCTTGTATTTTATTTACCCATTCCCTTGCTGTGGTTACTCGGTTGTTTCCAAACTATTTCCAACAATGCAACAATGAACATCCTTGTACCTGACTCCCTGTCCACTCCAGAAGTTTCTCCAGGGCTGGGCTCTCAAACCGTTTTTGACGCAGTTACCATTATAATGCTATACATACGCACATATGTAAGAGACACACATGGAAGAAAAGTTTCACAAAACATGATTTAACCTAACATGCAGTGTTCTCTGATTTCCTTAGATTTTATGCCATTTAACTCTTTTTAAGCCTCTCATAACCCACTAGATTAACTGTTTTTATTTATATAAATTTAAGGGGTGGGGGTCACACCTGTAGTCCCAGCACTTTGGGAGACTGAAGTGGGAGGATCACTTGAGCCCAGGAGTTCGAGACCAGCCTGGGCAACATGGCGAAACCCTGTCTCTACCAAAAATACAAAAATTAGCTAGGCATAGTGGTGCACACCTGTAGTCTCAGCTACTCGGGAGGCTGAGGTTGCAGTGAGCTGAGATCGTGCCACTGCACTCCAGCCTGGGCAACAGAGCAAGACCCTGTATCTAAACGAATAAACAAAAAGAATCTAAGATTCTGTGAGACCAAGAAGCTGTCTTTGGCCGGACATAATGGCTCAAGCCTGTAATCTCAGCAATTTGGGAGGCCAAGGCAAACGGATCACTTGAGGTCAGGAGTTCGAGACCAGCCCAGTCAATATGGGTGAAACCCCATCTCTACTAAAAATACAAAAATTAGCCAGGCATGGTAGCGCACGCCTGTAATCCCAGCTACTCTGAGGCTGAGGCTTGAGAATCACTTGAGCCCGGGAGGTGGAGGTTGCGGTGAGCCGAGCAAGATGGCACCACTGCACTCCAGCCTGGTCTACAGAGACTCCATCTCAAAAAAAAAAAAAAAAAAAAGCTGTCTTTGAAACATAACTTCATGTCACTTAACACCTCAACAATGTAATAATTTCCTTCACTTTCCCAAAATTTAAAGAAACAAATGAACAAAATGGCTTCCGGTGATTCTATTAGCTATATTTTCTAAGGGGGAGGGGTCAAAGAAAAAGAAGGTTGCCCTACTCTTGGGGGATAAAGGGGCTTATCGTTCTAGGCAGCGCAGGAAGCAATGGCTCGCTTTTTATCTCCAAAACACCCCCGTCCGTGGTTCCACTATTTTTAACACGCTTTCCTAGCCTCTGAACTACTGCCCAACTCGGGATCTTCATTATCCCCATGGCCTTCCCTCCTGGGCAGAGACTGGACTCGACACTTCTGAAACAGGATATCCCCAAATTTATTCACAGGCTGTGATCAACAACAACAACAGAAAAGGCTGGACATGGTGGCTCACGCCTATAATCCCAACACTTTGGGAGGCCGAGGCGAGTGGATCACTTTAAGTCAGGAGTTCGAGACCAGCCTGGCCAACATGGTGAAACCTCATCTTTAACAAAAAAAAAATTACCAAAAAAAATTAGCCAGGTATGGTGGTGTACACCTGTACTACCAGCTACTTGGGAGGCTGAGACAGGAGAACAGCTTGAACCCAGGAGGCAGAGGTTGCGGTGAGCCAAGATCACACCACTGCCCTCCAGCCTGGGCGACAGAGTGAGATTCTGTTTAAAAAAAAAAAATAAAATAAAAAATAAAAAAAACAGCAGAGTGCCTCCACCTCTAACAAGGTCTTACAGCCTTAAAAAATCTGTTCCCACAAATAGGCAGTTTTTCTGGGACTTCCTCACAGGACCCCTGAGGGCAGACAGCCCAGCCCAGTCTCAGTAATGGGGAAGTATTTCTCTAGATTCTGTATTCTTTTCTTCTATGGGGAAAACAAAATGCATGCAGCAACCGACTGACAACCTTCCAATTAGCTTTAAAAAGTCTACTTCACTTTTTTGTTTGTTTGTTTGTTTTGAGACAGAGTCTCACTTTGTTGCCCACACTGGAGTGCAGTGGCACGATTTCAGCCTACTGCAACCTCTGCCTCCCGGATTCAAGTGATTCTCCTGCCTCAGCCTCCTGAGTAGCTGGGATTACAGGCATACGCCACTACACCCAGCTAATTTTTGCATTTTTAGTAGAGACAGGGTTTCACCATGTTGGCCAGGCTGGTCTTAAACTCCTGACATCAAGTGATCCACCCTCCTAGGCCTCCCAAAGTACTGGGATTACAGGTGTGAGCTACTGCGCCGGGCCTATTTCACTCTTATGCATACAACTGGTGGGACTCTAAAGTGATAACAATCTCCATGAAAAAATTGGCAACATCTAGAAAAGTCACACTTGGCCAGGTGCAGTGGCTCATGCCTGTAATCCTAGCACTTTGGGAGGCTGAGGCAGGGCAGATCACTTGAGCTCATGAGTTTGAGACCAGCCTGGGCAACAGGCAAAACCCCGTCTCTACAAAAAATACAGAATTAGCCAGGTGTGGTGGCATACACCTGTAGTCCCAGCTGCTCGGGAGGCTGAGGTGGGAGGATGGCTTGAGCCTGGGAGGCGGAGGTTGCAGTGGGCCAAGATTGTGCCGCCATATTCCAGCCTGGGTGACAGAGCCAGGCCTTGTCTCAAAAACAAAACAAAACAAAACAAAAACAAAAACAAAACAACAGAAAAGTCACACTTGCATTTATCTTTACCCAGCAATTCCACTTCTAGAAATGCATGCTGAAGATGCACTGGCAAAAACAGAAATGACCTGTGCACAAGATTGTGCAATGCAGCATTATTAATGAAAGCAAAAGGCTGGAAGTGACCATGTCCATGAGCGAGGACGGCATAAATCACAGTGCGTCAACACAGAACACTATGCAGCTGACCAAGGGGCGAGAGAGCTCTGTGAGCTGATAAAGAGGGATTTCCTGATTTGGGTAGGACAACAAATAAAAGAATAAAAGGGCAAAAAATTAAAGAGCAAAAAATAAATAAAAGAGTGATTCCCATGGCTTCTAAGTGACAAAGCAAAGTACACAACAGTGTATCTGAAATGCTACCTTCTGTGGAAAAAGAGAATATGAAAATACCTACGAATTTGCTAATACTTGCATAAAGAAATACTGAAGGATTAATCGCTAATTGTTTAAAATAACTACCAATGGTGGAGGCAGAGAACAGTCTGAAGTGAACAGGGAGCTAATGAGACTTCTCTTATCACAAAGTTTTGACCTTTTCTTTTGAGACAGGGTCTCACTCTGTCACCCAGGCTGGAGTGCAGTGGAACAATCTCAGCTCACTGCAATCTCCGCCTCCTGGGTTCAAGCGATTCTCCCACCTCAGCCTCCTAAGTAGCTGGGGCTATAGGTATGCACCACCATGACTAGCTAATTTTTCTGTATTTTTTGGTAGAGACAGGGTTTTGCCATGTTGGCCAGGCTGATCTCTAACTCTTGACTTAAAGTGACCTGTCTGCCTCAGCCCCACAAAGTGCTGGGATTACAGGGGTGAGCCACTGTGCCCAGGCGCAAGGTTTTGACTTTGAAAACATTAACAGGCCTTACACATCAAGAAAGATCATTAAATCAAAAAGAAGCAAAGCAACCCCTGTAGGTATTATGAATAAACTACATGTCTAACTGCAAATTAAGTTGGTAATAAAACCACAAAAGCAAAAAAGGACTTACTTTAAGTGACTTCAGAACATGATATTTTGACTAATAAATACATCATTCATGGAGAAATGGAGCTGTTAGGAAATCTTCAAGTCCAGTCAGTATTCCATTAATACTGCCATTATTTTGAATATTATTTTTAAATACATAGAATAGTATCAATAAGTAATAAATACTGTTAGGAACCAAGATTTCAGTGTATGAGAAAAGATTCAAGTGTGAGAAAAGTAGTAAAATTCCTTTCGTGTTAAATGTGAATTAGATTATGGAACACAATTTATGATGGCTGAAGGTGTGAAGGGCCACAGCCTCTGACAATGCAGATACGGTGCAGCTTTTGAAACCCAGGAGAATGAAGAGAACATGTGTAAACAGTATCATTTTTCAGCACTTACTGATGGCGCTGCATACCTGGTTAAAAAGAAAAAGAAAAAGGTGCAGTTGTGCAACAAAGCAAGGTAATGCGTATCTGCTGAGATGGAGTTACCCTCAGAAAGGAGGGAGGGTGCTAGGATGGCCAGGGGCCACCAGGACAGCTCCGTGATGGCTGGCAGATCCCATCTTCTAATCTGGTGGATGCTCGCAACATCATCATTTTAAACTGCTATATGCTGTTTTATATATTTGTGTTATATTTAACAACAAAATGTTGAAATTTGCCTGGTGTCACACCTATAATCCCAGAACTTTGGGAGGCTGAGGTAGGAGGATCACTTAAGCCCAGGAGTTCAAGACCAGCCTGGGCAACATAGTGAGTGAGACCCTGTCTGTACAAAAAAACAAAACAAAAAAAAACCCAGCCAGGTGTGATGGTGCATGCGTGTTCCCAGCTACTTGGGAGGCTGAGGTGGGAGGACTGCGCCTAAGCCCAGGAGGTTGATGCTGCAGTAAGCCATGATCGTGCCACTGCACTAAAGCCTAGGCAACAGAGTAAGAGCCTGTCTCTTTGAAACAAATAAAGTTTAAAAACTGGGATTGGGATTATCAGTATGAACCACTGGTTTTTTTTCTTTCTTTTCAAAAATACACATTTCCTAGCTGTGCCTCTTCAAAAGATGAGCAATCAGCATCACTAACGGGGAAAAACTAACCTGCTCATAAGGAGGCTGTGAGCCTCCTCATGTGAGGAGGCAAAGCACGAAGCCCTCTCTGGCCTCCCACGGGGCACGCCTGCCAAGACTCAGGCTTGAATCTAATCAAGCCTCTACGGCTAACTTCCAGTTACTGGAAAGCCAGGACAGGTACTGATGGCAGAACAAGTTACACAACCACACCGGGAAGCAAACCAAGAATGGGGACGCTCTGTAGGATGAATGACCCAGTTTATGCAATGAGACAAGAGCATGGGAAAAGCAGGGAGGGAGTCCCGTACAGCTCTCTATTTAACTTAAGAGACAAGCAACCAAATGTTGGTTTGGACTCTGACTTGAACAAATCAACTGTAAAAAAGCATTTCTGAGACAATCATAAAAGTATAATTATGGATCAGGTAGTAGAGGCCACATATTATAACATTTATAAAATACGAAAATGGCATGGTAGTTATAGGAAAAAAAGTACATATTTTTTGGAGATGTGTACATATAGGTATGATTTGTATATGAGTGTTCAGTGTGTTGCTTTCTTTACTTTTTAATGTCTCAAAATTTTCATAAGCAAAAACAAAAAGTCCTGTGTAGCCCATGTTGTGAGATGATATCACTGCTCTGTAATACCCCGCACAGTTCTACCAATTGACAATGTGGTTTTGTGACAGGCCTAACCACTTCTATAACACGACTTCCATGAGAAAACCATACTGGAGGGTCTAAAAAAGTACTTATAAACCAAAGTTTATACAAAAATGTTTGTATAGGTAGAGACTATTTGTACATAATGATTTATTCTGCTTAACTCCTGGGGGTACGGGTTTAGAGATTTTTTAAAGTCACACTTTTCTTTAAACCAGAGGTCAGCAAACTACACGTGGGCCACATCCAGACAATGGCCATTTTTGTGAATCAATTTTACTGGAACACAGCCATACTTGTTCGCTAATGTACTGTCAACAGGGGCTCTCGCACTACAGCAGTGGGGCTGGGTAGCTGCAACAGAGATCATGTGACTTGCAGAGTCTGAAACCTTTACTACCTGGCCCTTTACAGAAAAAGTCTACAGACGATCCAAGTGCTTTAGTGGCTAAAGATGCAACGAAAGAAAAAGGGCTTCAGTTCTAAGCTCTGACGCTTAAGCTGTTGCACTCGGTGAAGCCCAGGTGAAAAGCTGTTCTGGGAAAAATGCATCAGATTTCAAATTCTGGAAACATTCTTATGGCCAAGTCAGCCTACCTAAGAGAGGCCTGGAGGAAAAATGACAAAGGAGACATGAAAAATAGGATAAACATGCAAGCTAATCAGTTTTATGCAAGAAACTTTTGCCCTGTGATGAGTCATGTAGAGTATTTGCAAAGCTTCTCTCTTTTAAGTTTTGATATTATCTTCCTCAAAATCCTATTCGTTCACTTTCTTGTCCATCTCCTCGCCTTGATGGGCTCTATGAGGGCAGGAATTTCCCTGCCCACTGTTATGCCCCAGTACCCAGAAAGGTGCTTGGCAACTGTTAGGCCCTCAATAAATATTCCATTATGAGCATCAGGGTTCTACTGCACTTAACACCTCTGAGAGTTGAATATCATTTACTCAAAAGTGGTGACCGCCCACCCTGCCTGCACCCTGTGGTTCAACCCCAGAGCACATAGGGCAGTACGGCGCGGCTCACCCCACGAGAGTAGGCAATATGGCACTGAGAATAAACCATCCTGCTACACACAATCTTTGTTCTGGAGACAGCTAAGCAAGAAAGAGTATTTATATTAAATTTTACACTTAAGTTTTAGGTTTCAGGCTTAAATATCTTGGGTTCAGGGAAAGATGGACTAAGCAGTAACTATTAGCTCAAATTTCTGTTCTAGTTTCTGACAGGGTTGAAAAGACTAAATGGTTTATACTCCAGCTGTTTAGGCAGAAAAAGAGATAAAATAAGTAGAGTGTGAGAAGATGGTTTGTGGGAAGGGTAAAGAGTGAGTGCTGACCAGCTCTCTTTTCCACATGTCTGTGACAAAGGCCAGGTGCCTGAACACTTACTCTCCCCGGCAAGGATGTGTCCTTCTGGAAAGTCTACTTTTCAAATGCCATTTCAAAAGGGACTGAAGAGTGAGAGGGAGGAAGGCTGGCTGCACAAAACCTTCCTGGCATTTTCCCCTATGAACACTGAGAATAGGGGCAAAGCAAGGTGGCTCACACCTGTAACTCCAGCACTTTGGGAGGCTGAGGCAGGAGGATCACTTTAGCCAGGAGTTCGAGACCAGCCTGGGCAATATAGCAAGACACCGTCTCTAGAAAAAAATTAAAAACTAGTCAGGTGTGGTGGCATGCACCTGTAGTCCCAGTTACTCAGGAGGCTGAGGTAAGATAATCGCTTGAGCCTAGGAGTTCCAGGTTACAATAAGTGATGACTGTGCCACTGCACTCCAGCCTGGGTGACACAGTGAGATCCTGTCTCAAACCAAAAAAAAAAAAAAAAAAAAAAAAAAAAAAAGAATTAATTGAGTAAAGGAGAAATTAAGAAATACATGACCACTGCTGGTATCTTTTTTTTTTTTTTTTTTTTTTTGAGATGGAGTCTCGCTCTGTCACCCAGGTTAGAATGCAGTGGTGCCATCTTGGCTCACTGCAACCTCCGCCTCCCAGGTTCAAGTGATTTCTCCTGCCTCAGCCTCCCGAGTAGCTGGAATTACAGATGCATGCCACCACACCTGGCTAATTTATGTATTTTTAGTAGAGATGGGTTTTCACCATGTTGGCCAGGCTGGTCTCAAACCCCTGGCCTCAAGTGATCCTCCCACCTCAGCCTCCCAAAGTGCTGGGATTACAGGCATGAGCCACTGTGCCTGGCCCACTGCTGGTATCTTAAACAGAGCTTTTTAAACTGAATTAGGAAATGACTTAGAAAAGAACCACATTTTTGTTTCCTTGGTTAGAACACTTCTTATACTGGTCATCGGCCTTTGCACGTTCAAGCAGCGTTTCTCTTCCAACCCAGGATCTTGATCCGAAGGCCTCTGAAGGCTCCAGGTCAGCCCCTCAAGCAGACTAAATAACATTCAATGGCATCAAGTTAGCTCATGCTGCCCGTTCTGCTTACCCCAGCCAAAGTCAAAATGTTTTCCAATGATTTGGTCATGATGAGACGCTTCTTGGCTCGAGTTACTGCAACATACAGTAAATTCCATTCATCCTCAGAAAATGACTCTAAACAAAGTAAAGGGGAAAAAAATCAACTAAAAAGCCTTAGAAAAGCTTACAAAACCTTATGTCTCATCTAAATGTTTACTAGCCCCCACCCATTCCCCGCAGAAAACCACTCAACATTTGTTGGCTGTAAATACAAAATTTTCCTACAAATGCCAATTCCAAAAACAAACCAAATCCTAGCAGACTAGTGGCACAAAATACCGGGTTTTATTTAGTCCTGCTACGTAAATCCTGGGAATGTGTTAATTGGTTATTTGACACCCGCGATGTGACAGATGGCTGTTTACAGTCATTATGTCAGTTCCCACAACAAGCCCGTGAGACAGACGGGGAAACCGAGGCTTAGACAGGTTAAGTCACTCCCACAAACAAGGCCATGGCTAATCAAGGGCCTGGGAGCAGGACCGAGTCTGCTCGTCTCTTTCCATTTCCTTATACTGTCTCTGGACTGCCAGAGTCCCATCTGGAAAAGCCTGACACTGTCACAGGACAACAAGGAAGACACACAGGTGTGCTGTGTGCTGTGTGTCTGTGCTGCTCAACCGCACCTCTCATCTCCCATCTCGATTCACTACACAATGGCAGGAACTCAACAAAGAACAGCAGACCCGAGGCCGTGCAAAAAGCTGCTGAATTGTACACTTTGGATGGGTGGGTTGTGTGGCATGTAAATTACATGTCCCCCAAAAAAATTACATTTGTAAACATGTAAACCAGAAGCAGGGAAAAGGTGGTACTATAGTAAACTTCTCCATGGCTGCCTCCCTTCCTCTCTCCACTCCAAACCATGTTCTATGTTTGCCAATGGTCACAAATACTGTGGTTTCCATTTTCAGCATGCCGATGTGTGCTAGGCCCCAAATTTCCAGTCCACAGTTAACAGACAGCTTTGTTGGTTTGTACAGAAATTTCAAACGGTTTTATTCTAAGATTTAAAACCAAAGCAATAGCACTGATGCTTAGAGTACAAATTTATTACAAAGTAGCCTTGAGTACAAATGTATTTCAAAGCACACAAGGCCAGGCATGGTGGCTAACACCTATCATCCCAGCACTTTGGGAGGCCAAGGCAGGTAGATCACCTGAAGTCAGGAGTTCGAGACCAGACTGGCCAACATGGCGAAACCCCATCTCTACTAAAAATACAAAAATTAGCTGGGCGTGGTGGCATGCGCCTGTAGTCCCAGCTACTCTGAGGCAGGAGAATCGCTTGAACCCGGGAGGTGGAGATTGCAGTGAGCCGAGATCGTGCCACTGCACTCCAGCCTGGGTGACAGAGTGAGACTCCATCTCAAAATAATAATAATAATAACAACAACAACAACAAGAAAGCAGACAAATGTCTGTGGTGGCTGACGCCTGCAATCCCAACACTTTGGGAGGCTGAAGTGGGAGGATCGCTTGAGCCTAGGACTTTGAGACCAGCCTGAGCAACATAGTGAGACCCCTATCTGTACCAAAAAAAACCAGACAAATGATAAAGAATGCTTACTATTTCTCCTTTTGTGATTTTCTTCTCTCTTTAATAAAATGAAGAGGAATTAATGAAAGGAAAAAATGCCATGGTAAGCAAGTAAACTATATTTTAAAGCTTTGATGAGGCTGGAGACTCAAAGTCTGATGGCGAAAAACCTGGAGCTGAGGGCAGTGCAGGGCTCACAGGGCCGCCACAAACATCATCATCCCACACGCAGCCCCCAGAGGGGTGCACCTTGAGGAAGTTTTGTTTTTTAAAAAACCACAGTATAAGAATCAAAAGTTTAGGACTAGGAGGTGTTTTGTGGTTTAGTTTTTCCAGAAGTGCCCTACCAGGAGGCCACACCATCCAACAAACAACAAGGCCGTGCAAAGGAAGCATTCCAGTCACCACTCACTACAGCAGCACCTGACACTACCCGGCGGCCTCTTACCAACTCTGAAGTGCGGAAGCTGGGGCAGGTTATGCCGGGCACAAGGCACTTTCACAAAATCATCCAAAACATGCACAGTGTCAAACTCCAGGCCTTTGGCTTTGTGCACAGTGCCCAGAATGTACTCTAGGATAAAAACACAGCACACGTTAGATGGTGCTTCAAAGGGAAAGAAACAAGATGACAAAAACATACATGTTTCCCACTTGACTCTGAACTCGAACATTTCTTGCCTCAGTGCAGTTTTGTAGGAAAAGGGGGAAAGAGGAAACAACTGTCGGAAACAGACAACTGTCGGGAACAGAAAAAAGAAAAAGACGAGGGGAAAAGTCGGAAATTAGTTGCAGGAGAGTTAATGCCTCCTGGAATCACAACCCAGAGGACAGAGTGGCTCCACCCACCCCCTGGATCTAACACATGAAGGGACAGAGCCCAGAAGAGGGCTGCACGGCTTGCCTGACATTACACGTGGCAGAGCTGGGACTAGAAAATCCCATTGTACGGGCTTGAAAGTAGAACAGAATAAAGAGCCCCTGAGGAAGAACCAGGACTCTGCTTCCCTTTCCCTTAAGCAATAAAGCCATCCTTGCTCAAAGATATTTCACACAGGGAAGAAACAGCAGAAGAGGCTGGGCGCAGTGGCTCACGCCTGTAATTCTAGCACTTTGGGAGGTCGAGGTGGGCAGATTACCCGAGGTCGGGAGTTCGAGACCAGCCTGGCCAACATGGTGAGACTCCATCTCTACAAAAAATACACAAACTAGCCGGGCATGGTGGTGGGGCCTGTAGTCCCAGCTACTCATGAGGCTGAGGCAGGATAATTGCTTGAACCCAGGAGGTGGGCATTGCAGTGAGCCAAGATCACGTCACTGCACTCCAGCCTGGGCAACAGAGCAATACTCTGTCTCAAAAAAAAAAAAAAAAAAAGAACAGCAGAAGACCATCTGTTCCTCCTCTTAAGGGGAAGGTAAAAACCAACTGCTTCCCTTACCTGCAAAGTCCAAATCTTCTATATGGCATTTTTCTATCCTTTGCACCAGCTCTGGAATCCTGATGTTATACTTTTCAACAACTGCGATCTTGGCTTCAAGCTCCTTGTCCTCAGCAGCAGTCACATACCTCTTGAAGCCACTAAAGCCTTCTTTGTGCACCCATCTTCTGATAAATTTGTCTTTAATGACGAGGTTTTCTAAGAAGAATATACACACAAATTAAGGTGACACAAGCTCCACTAACAGATGGTGGCAGGTGCTGCACGTTCCTAAGCAGCCGCGCAAGAGCGGATGGTCCTAACGTGGGGAGACCCGGGTTCCAGGCCTGACTGCATCACTAACTCGCTGTGTGTCCCTGGGCAAGTCAGTGCAGTGCGGTAGCCTCTCCGTCTCCGACTGAGGAGCAAAGCCCTCGGCTCAAGATCCTCACCTACTTCGCAGGGATTTGAAATAGCGCAGTCAACAGGAAAAGAAAAGCGCTATAGAAATGCTCGACGCTATCACTTGGGGCCCACGTGGAAGTATCAACGTATAAAGTGGCCCAGGCAGACAGAAGGATGCAGGGGAAGACAGTCTATGGGACCAGTGTTGGAAAGAGACTGAGGCTCCTGTGAGGAGGATCTGGAAAAATCTGTCAGTACCTATGAAAACAGGAGGCCCGAGGCACCCCCCTCATCATGGGAAGACAGCAACACTAGCTCGCCCTTCTCTGGAGGGAAACGGGTCCCTGACTCAGACTGGGCCTGCTTCGTTCTCGTCCCTGTCACTTGGGTGCGTCCTTCCAATGCACCAAGGCCAGGCGGGTACTCACGTTTCCTCCGTTCTTCCTCTGGCTGAAGAAGGATCCAAATATCAATGATTCTGTCCAATCCAAATGATTTAATCCCCTGAAAAAGTTTTTTGGTGGGATTTTTGGTTTTTTGTTGTTTTTTGTTTTGTTTTGTTTGTTGTTGCTTTAACAAAACAAAATAAAGCAAATGCAGGGATGGGGTTTTGAAATGAGATGGTTTCTTGGAAATGGATCTTGAGTGACACCCAAAGCACAGGCGGCAAGCAGGAAACTTCATGAAGCAGAAAGCGCGAGGCTGCCACGTGGCCTGAACACTCACAGGGACCACATTCTAAGTTATGGCTGCTACCTCAAACTCTTCCTACGCTTTTAAAAAGGGCAAGACCTACAGCTGCATACTGCTTTCCCACCAATAAAAAGGCAATTTAAGTATCTTCCAAGAACATAAGACGATTCCAAAGAACACAAATGGCACCTGAATACAAAGTGCTGGGTATGCACATTTACCACTGTTTCTTGTGAGAAAAGAACTACAGGCCGGGCACGGTGGCTCATGCCTGTAATCCCAGCACTTTGGGAGGCTGAGGCAGGTGGATCACTTGAGGCCAGGAGTTCAAGACCAGCCTGGCCAACATGGTGAAACCCCGTCTCTACCAAAAATACAAAAATTAGCCGGGTGTGGTGGCAGGCGCCTATGGTTCCAGCTAGTCAGGAGGCCGAGGCACGAGAATCTCTCAAACTGGGAGGCAGAGGTTACAGCAAACCGAGATCACGCCATTGCACTCCAGCCTGGGTGACAAAGCAAGACTCTGTCTCAAAAAAAAAGAAATTACAGAACGTCTCTAGGTCCAGATTATTCTACATTTTAACAGGTCAGCTCCTGGAGGAGACAGCCTGACTGTGCCCTGTTTAGCTCAGATCTTCCAAAAGCATCTGCTGAGCACTGGCTGGGCTCCGGCACTCACACAGCACCAGGCCCCACATAGAAGACAGACACAACCAGGGCCCCACACTCCAAGAGCTTGTCATCTTTTAGGGAGGGACACGTAAAACACTCACATAAAACAGCGGGCAAAATAACACAGTTGACATTATAACCCACAACCAGGTGTGTGATCACGTGTAATGACACATGGTACAGGTAGTAAGTGGATTTAAGAGAGGTGTAGAGAACCACTTACTTTATATCATGCCAGTGTGTATGATATTCCAAAAATACTACTCTTACAACAATGACCATGGCTAAATTATGTTATATCTACCAGACCAAATATTATAAGGTCATCAAAGTACTAATGAAAGAAAATATGCCTATGTGTTGAGTGAAAAACAGCATCCATTTCTGTGTACCCTACAATTGCAATTATGCAAAAATACACATCTATAAGGACAAAGACAAAAATAGCAAAAATGAGAATTATTATATGAAATACTGGGACTATGTGTTCTTTTTTTAGGTTCCAAAATTTCTATATCATTGTTATATAGTCTTTATAAACAAAAAACTTAAAACACCTTTTGATTATGATTCACTACTATATTCACTGAGTGCCTAATGCATAGTAGGCTCTTGAAAATCTTTCCATAAATGCATGAGTGAATATCTTTTTGTCATATAACTGTGCTTCAGGGTTAAAAATGCTGTAAACATGCCACTGAATCCTTCTAACTCCCTGTGAAACAGGTAAGGCAAGGCATTATTTTATCTGAGATGGAGAGAATGAGGCATACAGAAGTTGTGACTTGCCCCAAGCCACACACGGTTAGTGACCAGTCAGAACTAGAGCCTAGGTGTGTACTCCGCGTGTTGTCAGCTCAGCTGTTCTCACACTAATGACAACACATGACTAGAAAAGCTTCCAGTAACCCGCGGCCTCACTGGCATTGCCAAGGGAAGAAGGGCATTCATTGTTAAAAGAGTGGAAACTAAGGTCCCCAGCCCTTCTTGTGTCTGCCTTTCCAGGAATGTTTCGCTGGCATAATCAGAATGGCCTGGGATAGAGACCAGTCATGGTGCAGCCTGGTGGAAAGAGTCAAAAACCCAAATGCTTTCTTGCATGATAATCCCAAGGAAGGTGAACATTTCCATTGGGTATGTTCGTCTACAACGTTTCTGTGCATGAAGTGGTCAACAGAAATGTACTCTTACCCCAATCAAATGTATCCTTGAAGGGAATTCCCCTTCCGTCACCCGTACGGCCTCATCAAACACGTTGGCGTTGGTCCGGGACAACAAGGCCACTTGCCCCTTTGCGTCACCTCTAATGCCACCTTTAGGGAGAGAGCACAAACTCTATGGCAAATTGAAATAAAGAGGAAAACTTTTGTAACACAAAAGAGAAGAGTAACTAAAAGCCTTACTCTGATGGTTTCCTCCAACCAAAGTCTTTTTCCTGACTCTCTTGCAAACATCCAAGATAGTAGCTCCCACATAAGCTATTTCCACACCAAACCGAAAACTCTGAAAACAACAAGACAGAGGGAGTCAGCAGCCCGCCCTGTGGTGTGTCCGTGCATTTCCATCACTGCCGCCACAGCCTGGCCGGGCCAGACCCTACAAGTTGTTCCTGACCCCCCGCATGGAAAGCGAACTTCACAGGCTCACTTTCAAGGTCCTTCACAACTCGGCAGTCTTTATTTTCCATTATTCTCAACACCAATAGTAAATTTTTCTTTTAAGCAAATGTACCCTTTTCTCCAAATCAAATCTAGTGAAGTCTAAATCATACAAAAGATGAAGATCGGGTAAGGAGGGCTTCTCCCCTTGCCTTTGAGATCCCTCTCCACACTACCTTTAAAACTACTGCCCCGCACCAACCAGCCATGGCAGAAGCACTAGCACCTGCACATTGTCCATGCTGCCCTGCCTCAGCCCACACGGTTTTCTGTCTGACTTTCATCCACCAAAGTCACTTCCTAACCTTCAAAACTCAGCCCAAGACCCTGCTTCCTTCGCCCCTCCAGCTGGCAAGATATCATTCTTCCCTACACTCGGGGTGTGTACAGCCTTTTTCCATGCACACACAACTTCATGTGCTTTGGCGAATAGCAGTAACAGTCAAACGAAAACTAGACTTTAAACAAACACTACTTTGTTGCTATAAAACTACTCTGAGTGAACCATAACTGAAATTATAACATAAATATCCATGAGTTCATATTAAGATAGATAAATGATTGAATATTTAAATAGATGGGAGAGAAAAAACAAATCTCCTTTGCAGAAGAATTCCAAATAATTTGGGAAGATTCTCCAACACTTACTCCTTGAGTGTGGACTGCATATAGGGACTTCCTTCCAAAGCATCCAGTAAGGGAAGGATGAAAAAAAGTGGAACTCTACAGTGAAGAAACCTGACAAACACTACATCAGCCAGGTGGTCAAGGTCAACATCAAGTCATGAGCCATGGTGACAGCATGCACCTCAACAGCATGTGATGAAAATGGCGCTTCACCTCTGTGGTCTTCCTCCCAGAACCCAGGACTCTAGCCTAACCATGAGAAAAGACATTAGACAAATCCCAGCACAGGGGCAGCCTATAAATGCCTGACTGGAACTTCTGGAAAATGTGAAGGTCACATCAGAAATAGGGAAAGTCTGAGCAACTGTCACAGCCAAGAAGAGCCTCATGACACATGGCTACATGTAATGTGGGATCCTGGATGGGATCCTGAAGTCACAAAAGACATTATTTCAAAACTAAGGAAATGCAAATGAACCATGGACTTCAGTCTATAATAATGTATCAATGTTGGTTCATTATCGTGACAAGTGTTCCACATTAATATAAGACGATAAGATGTTAGTAATGGGAAACTGAGTACAGGATATATGGGAACTCTCCTCTCGATTTTTCTGTAAATCTGAAACTGTTCTAAAAAAATACCGTCTATTAAAAGAACAAAACACCTCTGCAGTGACACTACCCTAAATCACCACAGTGGTAGAAGCTCAAGGGAAGAGTCACAGAGGCGTCTACGGAACTTTCAATAACATCACAAAACACAGCACAGTTGATACTTTCATCCAAGTGAGACATCTCTTCTAATCAGAAATAAGTTTCTTAAAAGCAGTGGTTCTCGAACTTCTGGTCTCAGGATGCTTCACACTTAAAAATCACACTTAAAAAGCCTCCAAAGAGCTTTTATTTACATGAGCTCTATCTATCTATATTTACCATATTATAAATTTTAATTCATTTAAAAATAACTATTAAAAACTATTTTTTTTTAAGACAGAGTCTCATTCTGTCACCCAGGCTGGAGTACAATGGTGCGATCTCGGCTCACTGCAACCTCTGCCTCCTGGGTTCAAGTGATTCTCCTGCCTCAGCCTCCTGAGTAGCTGACACTACAGGCGGGAGCCACCACACCTGGCTAATTTTTGTATTTTTAATAGAGACAGGGTTTTACCATGTTGGCCAGGCTGGTCTTGAACTCCTGACCTCAAGTGATCTGTCCTTCTTGGCCTCCCAAAATGCTGGGATTACAGGCATGAGCCACCATGCCCAGCCAAAAGCCTCTTATATGATGACATAAAGAACATATTTTTTGAAACATATTTCCCAGAACAAAAAAAAATTCAGCAAGAAGAGTGGCACCATGTTCCATTTTTGCAAATCTCTTCAATGCCTGGCATTAACAGAAGACTGCTGGCTTCCTGTGTTCACATCTGCATTGCCTGCTGAGATATACTGTCTTGGCTGACACACATGAAGAAAATTCAGCCTCGCACAGACATGTGATTGGAAAGGAAGGAGCGCATAATAAACTTTTCGCATAATCAAGGACACTGTGAGTTGTCACGTTCATTATGGGAGAGTTTGCCAAAATTTTAATTTCACTTGAAACCAAAGATGTTATTTTTGACAACAAACACTGTCAGTTATTTTCCCTGAAGTCGCAGCTTGTTTCACTTGTCTTTGAAAAAGTGCCAAATACACAAGTCTGAACAACCAGCGCTGGTCTAACAACTGTTCTAAGCACAAATGTCCAAGGCGGCAGCAGCCATTGGTTCACAGTTCAGCCGCAGCAGCTCTTCCTCAGACGACCGCTGTGCACACACCTCTTATGAAAACAGTGTGACTTGGCAGACCCCTGAGAACCACACTTTGAGAACCACTGCTTAGAAGCAAGGATTTGCTAGATCTGGTGAGCCTGGCATACCACCTTTCACAGGGCCTGGCATGTAAGACACTGGGAGAGAGATGCAATGCCTCCCATGCAGAGTGCGCACTTACCTGCGTGAGATAGAAGACGTGGGTGTGGGGCACTGTGAACAGGGCGTTGACCGCACCCCGGAAGGTATAGATCTGCTGGTGCGGGTCCCCTACAAAGATTTTCCCACATGGCTGAGACAGAACTATGTTCATGATAGCTGTAACCAACGAGAGGAAAAGTGAGAAACCTTGAGGCCTCCACCCCAGGCAGCAAAAAGAAAAGGACAAAAACACTTCCACGAAGCTAAGCCAGGGCACACTGGACCTCACCGTCGCCTTTTCCTGTAGGACAGGCACACTCCATCAAAAGCAGCCATTTTATAATGGACAAAAGAAACAGTTTCTGGTGCTAGGAATGCAGATTATGTTTCGCCTTGGATGAATTGTTGGAATATAAGAAAACAACACAGGCAAATCTAAAATGAGGCAAAGTGTCTTCTCTAATATTATAGCACTCAAAATTGACCTACAAAGTCAGACGGATAACACTGTCTGTTCTCTCCTAGCCACTTGAGAAGTAGACAACACAAGCTTTTCCCTGTCAATGGACGATCTCTTCCCACAGAGCATGAGTCTAGGTCCCTATCGTCTGCTGGTCTACAACTTGGTCAACATGTTAAGAACAACCTAAGCAAAACCTATGGTGACAGAGAAATCTGCTTGGGTGAGGGGAAGGGGCAGCTTGAAATCCTAAGGTAAGTATGAAGATCCTCTTCTTTATCACAAATAATAATAATCAACTTAGTTCACACAGGTGTCCTCTTACATAATCATGGCGCTGTTTCTACATATTTGACACTACTGATGTCCTGAACAGTGTATCACCTGGGGTGCAGTCCTGGGCCTCATCCACAAAGATGGCGTCAAAAGAGGCCAGCAAAGGCTTGCTCAGCTGCCAGAGTTTCAAGTAGCCTAAAATAAGGAGAGACGCAGGAGTTGTAATGCCAGGAAGGCAGTCCCATTTGCCAGTCCCCGCCATCCGGCAGCCGCCTACCGTCATGAGTCATCTGGTACGCCTCTTCTGTGCACTCCCCCAGCTTCCGCATGTTATCCCAGAGGCGGCTCGCTTCAAGGACACCATTCTAGGAAGTAAAGCATATGGTAACCCAGAGTTTGAGACCCTGGCAAAGGCAGCACCCTGCGGTCACACTGTCAACTCCCATACAGCAGTGGAGCCAGGGCATCCTCACAGAAGGGGGACCGCAGACACCACCCTAACCTCCTGGGTCTCCTCAACAGCCTCTCCACGCCAGAGGGTCTCCAGTGCTGAGACAGGAAGCAGATGGGCCGTGCCATGCCCGTGACAGGACAGAGATCATAACAGTTAGGTGAACCAGAAAAGGCCAAATTGTTCTTCTAGATTTATGACTGATTCTTAATTCACAAAACAATGGCACGATTGAAAAGACTTGATGAAAAAAAGAAACAGACTTTCCCACTAGCAAAATCTATTCCATAGAACCAATAACCCAAGAAAATCAGGAGAGATTCCAGCCTTCAGTTAATATCAGTTTTGAGGTCCAGGAGCCCCAGTGACAAGCTCTTATAAACTGAGGTGGGTCGTTCCATGTCTGCCTTCTCTGTTAAATGGGAGGACTATTCCGAGGCTTAAGTGAGATGGTCACCAGTGTCCTTCACAGGAGAAAATACCCAACAATTCACAGCCATCACCATGGGCCTACAGCCTCACCCTCCCACCTTCAACCTCCTATGACCAGGTCTGAAGAAATGAAAGAAGAAATAATGCTGTCCCACACTCCCTGTTTGCCCATCCTCAGATCCCTAACACTTCCCCTGTTCCCCCATCCTCAAATCCCTGACACTTCCCCTGATCCCCCATCCTCAGATCCCTAACACTTCCTGTTTCCCCCATCCTCAGATCCCTAACACTTCCCATTTCCCCATCCTCAGATCCCTAACATTTCCCGTTTCCCCATCCTCAGATCCCTAACACGTCCTGTTTCCCCATCCTCAGACCCCTAACACTTCCCCTGTTTCCCCATCCTCAGACCCCTAACACTTCCCCTGTTTCCCCATCCTCAGATCCCTAACACTTCCCCTGTTTCCCCATCCTCAGACCCCTAACACTTCCCCTGTTTCCCCATCCTCAGATCCCTAACACTTCCCCTGTTTCCCCATCCTCAGATCCCTAACACTTCCCCTGTTTCCCCATCCTCAGATCCCTAACACTTCAGACACTTAGACACTCACCAGTTTTTCACTCTGCTCAACCATGACTCTCTGTCCTTGGCTGTTCTTACACCAAATAGGCACGTGATCAATGGTCAGCTCTTCGTCAGCCGAGGCAAAGAAGTTTTCTAGAGTCTTACACACAAGCTTGGCTCTTATGAATCCACCCTTCCCTTCAGCAAGGACGGAGTTGACCATGAAGGGTGTTAACTTGAAGAGATTCAACTTCTTCTTTGACTGGTACCTGCAATACCCATCCCAAATGAACAGCACGTGGCTCTCCTGGCTTGGTGCTATTGAACGTCCCCTCCATTCTCTCTAATGTCACCAGGAGGTAGCTTCAAGTGCCACACACAGGCGAGTGTTAATGTTTTAAAGCGAAAAAGTTCTGCATGGTCCATGTCTGACTGGAAATGGCTTTCAGGACTCACATGTACCAACCCAGAATAGGAACCAGCTTTCGGCAGACACTGCTATTCCACCATGAAGCTGGGCTCCAGAAGGTCCCCGGAGGGACACTTGGAGTTCCCTGATGCCTCTACATCCAGGAGACCTGGGTCAAGTGTGCCTCGGCTGAGTCTTCCTCACTCCCTTCCAAGAAAAGCCTACAACTGATCAGGATTTGTGAGACTCTGAACTTTAAGCAAGTCATTTTGACTTTCTGTGCCTCACTTCCATGAGAACACCCCTCTTGGCAAGACGGCATTATATGTAAACAATATGTTGCTATAGGATAAAAGTACAAATGGCTAAACCTATGTATTTGTTTCCTGCCTGTAAGTGGAGATAACAGCACTACACTCCTCGGGGTCACTGTGGTGTAAGCTCACATGTGATCGTCACGGGAAAACAGTAAGACGCGACCGTGCCAGCAGCAACAGTGCCACTAGTGACAGCAGTACTCACTTCCGCCCTATGTGCCCGTAGGCCATGGAATGGAAGGTTTTGCAGATGACGTTGCTGGGGAAGACGCGTTCGGCCTGCTTTGCGATGCTCTTGTTGAATGTCACATACAGAAACCTGCTCTGAGACCACTTCTCTGCGTACTTGACCAGCGTTGAGGTCTTCCCAGTGCCTGGGGAAGCCAGGAGGAAAGGAGGTGACCCTCTGACCAGACAAGACATGCCCAGGGATCCCCAATCAGGCCTTGTCCAGGCTTATCACACCTCTGTCTTGAGAGCAGGACAGTAACAAGTTTTTCAGTGCTGGTAAAAGTAGTGCCACAAAAAGAGCAGCAGATTCAAAGCCGGGTGAAGGTGGGCTGGGATCTCAGCTGGGGCAGGCTCCAGCCGAGGGGCAAAGGACAGGCGGACCCCTTGACCTCATGAGCTTCAGTTTGCTTCTCAGAAATAAGTGGGTATCCATTAGAGGTAGGGTTCCCGAGGGCAAAAAGGACCCCTCAGGACAGGAGGGGAGGGTTAGGGAGGGGGAAGGCATGTCTCTGGAGAGAGACAGGTCCAGCTTTGAATTCCACCTCCACCACCTATCCACTTATTCAACCCCGGGCAAGGCTCTCTGTGCTTCAGTTTCTTCCTCTATAAAACAAGAATAACTAAGCAACCTTATGGAATGCTATCAGGATCAGCACCATGCCAGGCACACTGCAGGCATTCAAAACGTTATTGTTGTTGTTAGCAGGGTATTTAGCCACAAAAGGAGCAGGAAGGGATGAAAGGCAGAAAAAAAATAGCAAATAGCACGAGCAAAGGCCGTGATGAAAGAGTAACCAAGTACTTCAGGAGGCTGTGAGCGGATCGGCGTGGCTGACTGAGGCAGGACACTTGTAGATAATATATTTATGAATGTAAGTTAAAAGCCAATCTAAGGCAGGCCCTCTAGACATCACCCTATAAAACTGGGGAGCTCCTGAAACCCTGGGCTGGGGATTAACATGCCCTCCCTCTCCAGAAGCAATCAGTGCCTGAGCAAACATCACAATGCTGGGCTCAATCCCGGGGGCATCTGCACCACCAACTAACTGCTGTGAACTACCCATCTCAACAGGAATTCTATGGATGTTCATGGAGTGGTCCGGGGAAGTAAGTATTCCTTGGCCAATTGCTTTTGAGATTGATTATTTGATCTGTTATTGAATTATTAGTTGGATGACAGATCAGAGCAAAGATGCCCTGGCAGGTAGCGGGAAGGGGATGTAGGGAGAAAAGGCAGAAAACCACCACCTCGTGAACCTGATGTGGGCTCCCTTACCGGCAAAGGCCATAATTTTCACCACCTGGAGAGGTTCCATCTTGTGATTCAGAATCAGCTGTTGTTCATGTGTAAGTTGGATGGTTTTCTTGCTATAATCATTACAAAAGAGAAATAAGAAAAACAGAAAGACGTGAAAAGTCCAGGGGATAGACAGTCCAAAAACCAAACATACAAACTGGATAAACAAAAGCTGACCAAAAAAAAAGGCCTCCCCTTATGAGAATAAACATGTTCTAAAGCTAGATTATGATGCTGATGCACAGCTCAGGCAATGTCACTGAATTACACTCTTAGGATGGGTGAGTTTTACACAATTTACATTATTAACCTCAATGATGTTGCTAAAGTGAAGCAAAACATCTCCCTCCTTAAGTATGAGGAAGAGTCGACAGAAGACAAAACACATGCTGACGCACATATACACATACCCTGGCCAGACAGATGGCTCCTCTTTAACTTTTGTGGCCTGAGTGCAGGAATTCTCCTGAAGATATAGGCAATAGAAAATGTTGTAGTGAATCCTACCAGAAAAAAAAGTAGATTTAGAAAGTCTCAAATTCAAGTCACAATCTGCATCTTATTTTTCCTCAGATGGATTTAAACTCCTTCCCATTTCTAAAAAGAAAATACCTACCACCATTTAATGGAAAAAAGAAAGAAAAGGATTTAAATATATCTATGGCTGGCAAAGCATTCTCAGATAACACAGTCCTGGGAAAGGTATAGTTTCTATGTATATCTCCAAGAGGAGGAAGAGACCAGGACGGGCTCTTCAGGGAATGAGGGGCGCCAGCTGTGACTTGAAGAGACAACCTGAAAAACTGTAAGGACCAGTGGAAGGCAAAGGGAAACACTGCTCCTAGCACTGAGACTCTTGTTTGAATGATACTTACTACACCTGCGGATAAAACACCAGCCTCTTTCTGAGCCTCGGTGGCTCCACTGTCTACCTCTTATGACATGACATTGCTTTAGACGCATGAACACATTCTATGTTTTAAGGTCCCAGGAAAAGGGACTACACTATGGATAACAAGATCTGACTACTAAGGACCTGAAAACAGTAGGCTCCAAGTCACCAAGAGGGACCAAAGATGACAGAGTTCAATCAGCAGAGGCACAGGACATCGTCAGACTCATCAGACTCAGCTGGCACACGCCGTTCCAAAGTCTCTCCAAGTCTCCCCTCGACTGTGGGGGAGACCAGGGGGTGAGCTTGGACTCGCTCCCCCAACAATCGAGTGCACTGCTCCCCATCCCCAGAGCGAGAAGAGCCCATCTGCAAGCCTCGACCTCTCCAATGCAACAAATACCTTTAATAATCCAACATTTCAGATGTGATTATATTATCTCCCAGAAAAAACAGGAAGAAACAAAGAAATGCAACAAAAATCAACATACATACTGCCATGGACTGAAGTGTGTCCCTTGAAATTCCTGTGTTGAAGCGCTACCCCAATGTGGTGTGTGGAATAAGGAAGTAGTTAATGTTAGGTGAGAGTACAAGGGCAGGGCCCTGATACAGAAGGATTGGGGTCCTCCTAAGAGGAGACGCCAGTGTTCTCTCCACCCTGTGGGGATGACGGCAAGAAGGCAGCCATCAGCAAACTCTTGGACATTTCTGGGGAATCCTGTCCCCTCCTGGTACCTTGCCACTGATGCCTGGCCACCACTCACTCCCCTGGTGCCACCAGCCACCTTCCTCTAGGGGCTTGCAACTTCCAGGGGCCAGTCTCCCTGGGGAAGGGACCCCCCTCCCCCGGCCCCCAGCCCCCACGGTTTCTGCTTCTCCAGGATGGCTGCACAGTTGATCTACCTGTCCCCATCACTCCAGCTCAGGGACAAGGCCCTTCCCAGCTGCCCAGCAAACCCTGAGTTTTATTCTACATTTTTTTTTTTCTTAGAGCCTCACTCTGTCGCCCAGGCTGGAGTACAGTGGCATATCTCGGCTCACTGCAGCCTCTGCCTCATGGGTTCAAGTAATTTTCATGCCTCAGCTTCCCAAGTAGCTGGGATTAGAGACATGCACCACCAGAAATTTCTGGCTAATTTTTGTATTTTTAATAGAGATGGGGTTTCCCCTTGTTGGCCAGGCTGGTCTCCAGCTCCTGGCCTCAAGTGAACTGCCCGCCTCACCTCCCAAAGTGCTGGATTACAGGTGTGAGCCACCAAGCCTGGCCTTATTCTACCTTCTAATCGGGGCCTGTAAGATCCCTCAACTGCCCCTGTCCATCCTTCACAATCTTGTGTTCCCTCCCACCCTTGCCACACTGCACTTTTTCTCTTCCTCACATGTCCCAAATTCATTCCCATCTTCAGGCCCTTAAGGCATCTATACCTTCTCTGAACTGCTCTCCCCACAGTTGTGAAACGGCAGCTCCTCCTCCACACTCAGGTTTCACTCAGACACTACCTGCTCAGAGAAGCTTTTTCCACCCCTCTAAAGCAGCATTCGCCCCACAGCTCTCTGTTCTATTTTCTCTGCAATGCTCATTACTCACTAAAATGCCATTTCACACATTTACTTACATAGGACCTGTCTTCCCTCACTAGATCAGGAATCTCCTCTAACTCCTCTAAGCCGGTCACAGTGGACCGGCTCGTGGACAACTGTCGGACACACACAGGTGTTCAGTGTTTGTCAAATGCACAACCCCCCAGGCACTCCCCACCCTGCTGAGGAAACCATCGGGGCCCCTGTGAATCAGCAGCCGACACGCGATAGCCTCTCCCGCATGGAGGATAAGGCGGATGAGTCTTTTCCATCCCACAAGTGGGATATGGAGGAAGTAGAGCCTAACATTTTCCTAGGGAAGCGAGGCCACGGGTGAATAAGAAAGGCTTCTCTTGGCGAGGGGCTTCCCCTAAGGCTGCAGGACCCATGATGGTAAAATCAGCCTTAGTGGTATCTCGCAGCCGCTCAGAACTGCACGTTCATAAGGCGCTCTTACCAGCCTTTCCACATCAAACTCTCAGCCCCTGGCTCCTGCAGAAGACGACACTGAGGTGGAGCAGGTGGGTCCCACAGCCTGCCAGGTGCTAACACTGCTAAGTGGCAGGGCTGGACCTGCTGCCGTGTCTGGGACTCTCCCATTATCACAGCATCCCCTCCCCTCCTCCCGGGGCATTACCTATTGCTGATGTTAATCCCCTTCTCCCTCATGGCGTAGAGAAGCACGGCTATGCAGTACAGGGTCTCGGTGACATCTGGCATGGTCACTGTGGAGCTGGGTCTCCGGAGGCAGAAGAGCAGTCGCTGGATGTCGTTCACACTGCTGGAGAGGAGCACCACAGCCGCCACCAGGGCCCAGATATTGACACCCTGCAAGCCAGGTGCACAGGGAGGGAGGGACAGCCCACAGGCCATGGTTAATACGAATCACAGCAGGAAGGAGTCAGGAAAGCCGAGCCAGGGGTCCAGCTGCTGGCTACAGACTGTCTGGACTGAATCCAAACTCTCCAAGTTGTATTTGGGAAACAGGGGAGCCCTTCTGTTCGCCCTGGACTCCTTCTCATCGCTTTTGGATTTGAGATCTTAGTTTTCTTTAATTAAATAACACGGATGAAGTATCTAACATAGAACCTTGGATAGAGAGACAGTCTAAAAATATGAGCTCCCTGTCATCTCCCCACCCTACTCTCCAGGCCATGGGGGCTCTCAGGTCCATATGTGCTTGGCAGGGCCAGAGCAAAACAGCCAGCAGGGGGCGCCCACCCAAGAGGCATGAGAGACGCCGACACAGGAGAGGGCCGCACGCAGGCTGTGGGGAAAATAAAATCTGGCAGTTCTCCAGCATGATGGTGTTAACTTGCTATTTATTATTAGTAATAACTGTTCATTGTAAGTTAAATAAATATGAAATTATGGAAAGTTTATTTTGTGAAGACAGCATGCTCCTCTTAGCAATGTCTCTGTAAATGTTCGCTTACACAGAAACAGTCAATAGTGGACACAGATCTTCATCTTTTTTTTTTTTTTTTGAGACATAGTCTGACTCTGTCACACAGGCTGGAGTGCAGTGGCGCGATCTCAGCTCACCGCAACCTCTGCTTGCCAGGTTCAAGCAATTTGCTTGTTTCAGCCTCCAGAGTAGCCAGTACTACAGGCACATGCCACCATGCTCGGCTAATTTTTGTATTTTTGGTAGAGACAGGGTTTCACCATGTTGGCCAGGCTGGTCTCGAACTCCTGACCTCAGGTGATCCACCCGCCTTGGCCTCACAAAGTGCTGGGATAACAGGCATGAGCCACCACGCCCAGCCTTTACCATTCTTAAGTTACTACACGTCTCTGTGTTAAAGAATGCATTCCAAGAAAGGAACATCCCATCCCCTCTCACTTCAACCATCCTGTGAAAGAAGACCCACTCCACCACCATCAGCAATCATCTTCTTCAAGAGAAAGAGAAATGCAGTTGCCTGGGTTCACAGCCCTCTGTGGCCAGTAAAACACACGCAGAGGTTGCACGTAGCTTCGAAGATAAAATCTGGGAATCCCTGAACTGGAAAAGGAGCAACAGGGCTGAGATTCAAGGAGACTGAGGGTTATTTCCAGCTTCTCATTACCTCATTGTGTGACTATAGCAAGACCCCTAATTTTTCTGTCCCTTTCAAATAAGCCAACTTGTTGATAATGGGGTGGGCTGTCTTGTAAAGAAATCCTATTATTAAAAGTGTTCAGAGGCTAGATGACCACTTTTCAGAAATATTTCAGAGAGGATTCCTCAACCAAATGGGAAATCAGACTAAATGATTTGTTAAAATTTCCTCTACATCTAAGACTCTACAATTATAGGGCCTTTTATTTCTCCACTGGGGACAATGACAACATGAATGCTTCAAAGCATTCAGAGATTAAATACAGACATTAAAAATAAATATAAAGTCATCCTCAATTGAACTGAATCACCAGTACACTTTCCTCCAGTGAAATAACATGCCGCCTTCTCCCGCAGCCTCCAGACCTACCCCGGCAGCAGCGTAGAGGTCGGGGAGGTGTTGCCGCACACACGCCTCAGCCTCGGGGAGGAGGGGGTGGTCCCTCAGACTCCACAGCACCCTCTCGGGATCCACACTCGGGGAGCACTTAGTGGTGGCTGTGTATCTGTAAGACATTCACGGGAGAGGCCATGAGTAGGGTGACCATAAGCACTGATGTACAAGGAAGACTTCAAAGACGCCTTCTTTACAGCACAGGCAAAGCTCACCGTATGAGGTTCAGCACACACAGGTCTGACTCCTTTTCTATGCCACAGTTAGAAAGGATGCCGTCCACTTTGCTGACAGCTTGCTCTTCATTCATCAGGTATCGATGGTACAGCTTCTTCCAAGGAATGAACTATGCAGTTAAAAAACAAACAAAATAACATGAGGCAAAGGGCCATTAGAAAGCAGATTAATGAGGCGGGCAGATCACCTGAGGTCAGGAGTTTGAGACTAGCATGGCCAACACGGCGAAGCCCCGTCTCTACTGAAAAAAGATACAAAAATTAGCCAGGCATGATGGCACACGCCTGTAGTCCCAGCTACTCAGGAAGCTGAGGCAGGAGAATCACCTGAACCTGGGAGGCGGAGGTTGCAGTGAGCCGAGATCAAGCCACTGCAGTGCACGCTAGCCTGGGTGACGGAGTGAGACTCCATCTCAAAAAAAAAAAAAGAAAGAAAAAAAGCAGATTAAGCCACAAACACATAGATAACCTTTTACCAGTGAAAAGCAATCACAGCTCACAATTCAAAAGCCAGGAAAATCAGGCAGAAATGTTACACAAATTTTTGTTGGAAACTAGGAGAACTGGGTCTTGGTCTTGGTTCTAACACTAACTTGTTATAGTTAAAGAATCTGGGGAAAACTATAGCTTCAGTTTCCCTGTCTGAAACATTAGTACACATAACTCAGGGTTTCAATGGGAACAAAATAATATGAGAGCTGTGGCTATACTAATATCAGACAAAACAGACTTTAAGTCAATTTTGTCTGTTAAATACTGTTATAAGAGACGAAGGACATAATGATAAAAAGGTCAATTCACCAAGAAGATATAATAACTATAAATATATATGCACCAAACATTAGAGCTCCTAAATACAGGAAACAACCCGACAGAACTGAAGGTAGAAACCAACAGCAACACAATAATAGAAGGAGATTTCAACACCGCTATTTCAATGATGGATGGAACAACCAGACAGAAGATAAATAAGGAAAACAGAGGATCTGAACAACACTATGGACTAAGTGGGCTGAACGAACATATACAGAATACTCCACCCAACAACAGCAAAATATACATTCCTCTCAAGGGCACATGAAACATTCTCCAGGATAGATCACCTGTTAGGCCACAAAACAAGTTTCAACGAACTTAAAAACCACTTAAGTTATTATATGAAGTATCTTTTTAAATCACAATGGAATGTAACCAGAAATCAATAGCAGAAGGAAAACTGAAAAATCCACAAATATATGGATATTAAACAACATACCCTTGCCGAGGCACAGTGGTTTATGCCTGTAATCCCTGCACTTTGGGCAGCTGAGACAGGCAGATCACTTGAGGCCAGGACTTTGAGACCATCTGGATTACATGGTGAAACCCTATCTCTCCTAAAAATACAAAAATTAGCCAGGCATGGTGGCACATGTCTGTAATCCCAGCTACTTGGGAGGCTAAGGCACAAGAATCACTTGAATTTGGGAGGTGGAGGTTGCAGTGAGCCAAAGTCGAGCCACTGCACTCCAGCCTGGGTGACAGAGCGAGACTCTGTCTCAAAAAAAAAAAAAAAAAAAAAAAAAAAAACCAACAACAACAAAAAACACATTCTTAAAACAACCAATGGGTCAAAGAAGAAATCACAAAGAAAATTAGAAAATATCTTGAGACAAATGAAAATGAAAACATAACATACCAAAACTTATGAAATGCAATGAATGCTGTTGGGCTATTTTAAGAGAGGGGTTTATTGCTATAAATGCTTACACTCAAACAAACAAACAAACAAAAAATGGGTCAGACATGGTGGCTCACGCCTGTAACCCCAGCACTTGGGAGGCTGATGGCAGGCAGATCACTTGAAGTTAGGAGTTTCAGAGACCATCCTGGCCAACATGGTAAAACCCCATGTCTACTGAAAATACAAAAATTAGCCAGGTGTGGTGGCGCACGCCTGTAATCCCAGCTACTGGGGAGGCTGAGGCAGGAGAATCACTTGAACCTGGGAGGCAGAGGTTGCAGTGAGTCAGGATCGTGCCACTGCACTCCAGCCTGGGCAACAGTGGGAAACTCTGTCTCAAAAAAAAAAAAGTCAAGGGAGATATGAGGAACTCTCCAGATGGGGAAGGTGGGAGGATGAGAGCAACCCAGGGAGGGGAAGGAATGTGCAGTCTGTGGTCAGGGCACAGCAGATGAGCTGTAGACAGAACTCAGGGAAGCTGTGTTGAGTGGAAGTGAACAAAGAGGCTAGAGTCATAGGGTGGGGCAGACACGGAAGGCCTTAAATGCCTCTAAGGAGTTTGAATGTCTTCTGAAGGCAAATGGAAACCA